>NC_138346.1:73397890-74837890 GCF_046562875.1 Panthera onca | reverse complement strand
TTATTAACTTACATATGTTTTATACTCAAGTCAAAATGTCTTATCCTGCTAACATAATTTCTTTCTTCTCCAACTTGGAAGCTCAAAAGAATTTTACTAGTTTCTTATTTTTTTTTTCTACAGTTACACTTGCACTAGTGTAGATAACTTAACAAAAATCAGGCCATCACAGTTCCACAAGCACTGACAGGGAGCAGAATTACCTAAATATTAAAAACAGACATGTACTATCACTGTGAAAAAGAGAGGTCCCAGGCCACTATTTGGAGTTATTTGGAGAAGTCAAAGCCATAAGGCTCAGTGTATCTTTTTTTTTTTTTTTTTTTAATCATTGGATGTGTTGTTTATTTAGGTATTAGTTTGAGTAGTACACTATTTTGCAAAATGCAAATAGTATTTTGAATACAAATGGAGGTATCTCGACATACCAGCAATCCATGTATCTTTAATTGTTTCTTCTACAGGTCTTAGCTCCTGCATTTGTTTAGGTTCAAATGCTTTTAACAGGTTTTGATGGTAATGAGAAAGGTTTTGTTCTGATCTCGCCAGTGACTGATCTGAAACGGTCTGAAGCAGGCATTGTCCACCTGAGAAATTGGTGCCTAAGTTGGTTGTCCAACAAAAAGGCACAGAGAAACCAAGTCTCATTTGTGATGTAAAGAAGTTCTTGTAGAGAGGACAGTGTTATGCCGTCATGCCTTCCACAGTCTTTATCTTCTTACGCTATGCATTTTCTTATTATATAAATATATGCATATATATATACATACACGTGCATATTTGTATACACATGTAAATATGTATGCATGTATATACATATAGGAAAATATAAACATTTTTATTCTTTATCTTCTTACTACATAAGTATATATTTTGTGTATTGTCTGTATGACTTCCGTATAGTGTCTAGAAGATATATACAAGGTGTATATCTATAGGAAGCAGATCTTACTTCTTACTCATTACATAACTTCTTACTATGTACATGTAGTATATTATACTCTATATATAGTCTATAGAAGATACATATATTCTATGTAATATATATATAGTAAGACGATTCTTTTATATTTTATTTTATAAATTTTATAAATATGTGAAATATGTACATATAAAAGTTCTCTGACCTTTATTATTATACTCTACTTTGTAATCATCAAACAGATGTTTGTTACCCAAACATAATTCTGTAGTCCATGGAAGATGAAAGAAACAGCAGGGTCCTCAAGGGACTTAGAGGATCACAATTTTGTGACCATTCAAGCTCTTTAAAGGCAGAAAAAGATCTTGTGTCTGCATTTGTTTTTCCCCTTTACATAATATGCCCTCCCTAAGAACTTGTGAGGCAGAGACAGATTGTGATTAGAAGTGCTTTCAGTGTCTTAAGCTAACATAACTTGAAGAGCCCTTCTCTTTAGTGGGCCCCTTCCAAGTCCCTGAGAAGGGTCTAGGAGGATATAGCTTTTGTTTTTGTAAAATATTTCCAAATTCCAATTCTCTAAGCCTGCTGCCTCCTTCAGTTTTGAACTCTCCGTTGTAGTATGTTACACTAATTGTGAGCAGGGCATTGGAGAAGCCACAGGCATTTCACATCTTTAAATTTGTATCATTTTTCTTAAATGCAAATTGTCAAAGTTTATGACCTCACAATACCTGTATCTTCTCTTTACCTTTAAAGCAGTCTGGCATAGAATATTACTTCTACTCTGAAATAGGAATCACATACTACCCATGTACATACTGGGAAACATAGGGGCTCAAGTTGGCTTCCTAAGGATCACGGGACTTTAATTTTTTTTTTATTGATAATGCAAAAGAAATTTTTCTAAAGGAAGTGCCTTATTTACAGTTTCTCCCTAAAGAAAGAAAAGTTGTCCTCTCTCACCCCAATGAAGTTAGTATGGCAGAGGTTAAATCTTACTATCTTTCTACGATGATAAAGATGCCAAATGATATACAAAGCCTTTGCAGTGTAAGGGCCAAGAGCAGGCTGCCCCAATATGTGTCACTTCAACGTGCAGATTATTTGGAGTTGAAAACAATCAAGGCCCAAAGACTCAGGAAGAAATTTGACACCTCCACCCACCCCCCCCCCCCAATTACCTAAAAGAATTTAGATAGAAGACCTGCTCCAGAAAGAGAGCTCTCATCATAGATAACTACATTATGATGTGAAGTAGGTATGGTAGAAAGGGAGGAACCTAACAAGACCTGTTTGATCAAATTCCCCTCTATGTCCCATAACTTCTCTATGGCCCAGCAAACATCTGTTTACCAAATATTTACTCTTTTCCATCTTCCTATGAATTGCATTCTTTCCTTTTGAAGTCCCAGACCACTATCCCTTCTCCATGGTTCAGGATGACACATATACCTCATGTTGCCTGACTGTCTTTGGAATCTCATGTCTGTGTGGATTCCCTATATATACAAAATTAAATTTAATTTTCTCTGGTTAATCTGTTTCATGTCAGTTTAGTTCTTAGACCAGGTAGAAAAATCTTGAAGGATAGAGGAAAAATTTTCCTACTCAACAGTAGCTTGAGTTAAAATCCTTGTCTGTTCAAAATCTTATATATGCCACATAGTGCAGGTACACACACACACACACACACACACACAGTGCTGGTAAGTGTCTGAACTCAATCTTTTTGTCTTCCTAATCAATTATAAAAGAGTTTCTAAAACCAAACAGTGAGTACAAGGACATCTTATTTGCACACCCCAGAAGATAGGAAAGGGTAGACCCTGAAGTAAAAACCCATAGCATAATGTAAAGCATCTCTTATCCAATTCATGCAACTAATGGTAAGTTATGGTAAATTATAGAGAAAAGACAGAAAGTAAATCCAGCAAACTTCAAGGTCTCTTGAAATCCCAGAGAATATTCCTTACTGAACCTCATACCTAATATTAGGCACCTCTCATTCCCAAATAATGGTATGTCCTTCCACGGCATATTCCAGGCAATTCTTAGGCTACATAATCCACCTTCCAAAGATCTTGGACTTTATCTGGTCCCAAAAAGAAAAGAACATTTGCCTTTTACCATAGTTTCAATCTCTTTCTTTGGTGGAAAATAAAAGATGGTGATTTGTGTCTGAATAAGCACCTTTCTTAAGGGAATTAACAACCATGTTTCCTTGGGGTTATCCTAGAACCTTAGACTCTCAGATTCCATGCTTTTAGGTTGTTAAAAGAACCGTCATTACATTCAAAATGAGATGAAAGAAATTGTGTGAGGAAACTAAAAGATTAAAATAGCAAGCTTAGTTATAAATCAAAGAGAGCTCCCTTTCCTGCTTGAGTAGATGAGTCCCAAATACATGAAGAGATACTGGGGTGAGCCAATGACACAAAGAAACATCATATAAACCCACCTATCTACAATCCAGATTTGGCTGCATTTATTATTACTTTTTAGTTATTTTCTATTTCAAAAGAAACAAAACTTCAGGTCAGAAAATTTTGGAACCTGGAAGAAAAAATTTATGAATTTGATTGCATAGAACCACATCTGCTCATATATTCATTGCTGCATATAATAAACATTTGTTGAGTATTCCATATGTATCAGACATTGTGCTATATCCAAGAGAAAACAAAGATTTTTTTTTTAAGTCCCTTCCTCTAGGAACAACCAGTTTAATTGGAAAGGTGAAAACTTGACAGTAAACAATTAAAATATAATATCATAACTGCTTGGACAGAATGAAAGGGAGAGGTGTTTCTTGAGGTAGGAAGTGGCCTAACGATACTTTTGTTTTATGTTGAAACTACATATTTAATAAATGATTTTGGTTTTTCTAGGTTTCAGGAAAGAAAGGATTACACAAAGAGTCATGAAACCCTCATTCTGGTCTTGGTCCTGCTAATAACTAATTACGTGACATACAGTTCTACTTTCTGGAACTCTGTTCTTTCATCTACAAAACAAAAGAAGTTTGACGAGATGTTCTCTACAGTCCCAGGTCTGCATTCTCTTATTCAGGGGAATTTTCCTAATTAGTTCCCTGTTAATTCTCTTTCCTATGGGTAGTGTTTAGTAACTTACAATGACATAACCTATTTGTACTTCAACTGGCCAATTCTTTCAGAAAAGGCTACCTACATGTCTTTTTCTCATCTTCTATTTCTACTGCCTACCCCATTTGCCTCTTTCTTCAGTAAAGGAAGTGAAGCACTTTATAATTGCTAGCTATCATTATGCATAGGAAACAGATAAGGACTTTCTTTTTTTAAGAAAAAGATGCTAAAATTGCCCTTTAGTCCTACAAAATCTTCCATGCTTTGAAGGGAAATCCTGGCTTCTGCAATACATTTTCTAACACTTTGCTAGAGTAGATCACTTTGCCTTTAAGAAAGGATTACCCTACATGTAAGCGGTGGCTATATCTAGGATTATTTAGCATAGATCTGAGAACTGTCATTTGCCTGGTTCCTGGGGCAAAGGTAGAAAGAAATAAATCCAGGGCTTTCTTTCCACGGATTCCACTGTAGACATGCAAAATTCCACCATAAATTGCCTAGTGTAAGGGAAGAGAAGTGCTCCCGCCGAGGAAGTATGGAAACAGAGAATGGAATCAATTGGGAAGATATCTCTAGTTCTCTTCACACCATCCAAGAGTGGCTGTAAGTTTCTGAGCCCCTGGACCAATGTGGGTTAGAGACCTCACGCTAGCTGTGCTTTGTAGGTTTCAAGGTGGACTCCTCAGAGACCAAAGACTGAATTTCGCATAGTGGCCTGTCTGTATGAAAAGATTTGGTGGTTTCAGTTTGTTGCCTGTTAATTAATTTTCTTCACCAGAAACTCATCCACTGTCATAAATTACACAGTGTCCCTTTTTCTTTTAGCTAAATCTAAGAACGAAGTAGTTCTCAGGTGAGAATAAAAATCTTTTCAAAGACAACCTAGGATAACTTACCTAAATGTCTAACTGTAAAAATTCATCAATCCTTATCTCTTATGTATATAATAAGGATCATAAGCCTCACTTTCATGCCTGAGCAAAACTGGTAAACAAGGTAGGGAAACTGATTCTAATGTAGCTTCCTGTAACTGAAGGATAACATTTTGCTACATTTAGTCCATAGATGGGTAGAAACGTTAAGTGGAAAGATCAGACTAGTGTCTGTTCAGCACCCAATCTCACTGAATAGCACCTGAGTTTATCTTGTAAGCAAAGACAGGAAACATTTCATCAAGGACCTGAGGCATTTGGAGTTACCATAATCGCCACTTGGCCTATGAAAATCTTGCCATGGAGTAGAAGACCTGCACAGTCTTCTCACTTCTCACTCTACAGAGTAGCCTTGTGCAAGATGAGGACTCTGGCATTACAATGTCAACAGCCAGAACAGCAGTGAAAGAGCTCCCGGTGTCTAACAAATGTGTTGGTGCCTAAGGATAGCTCCAGAAGATGGCACACCCACAGCAGCCATGGATTAAGAGAGATGCAGTATAAATCTGGCAGGAATTGATGGGTATAGAGAGCAATAAAGCTGTTAAGCCCTGGGCTGTAATGTGTTTCTGAACTAGTGGGTTTACAAGAAACAACTTGGAGGTGAGAATTGCATAATTCAGGGTACTTAAGTAATAGATTAGGTGGGAGCAAGAGCTTGTTATTTGACTTAAGCAGAGACTTTGTTGTGGAAAATATAAAAGGGTATGTCTCACACTGGAACACTTTGCCCTCAATTCATTCATTTAACAAATATCTCCTAAGCCCTCACTATTTAGGTACTCTGCTAGGATTAAGATATACTGTGGTAAATAAAATAGACTTGATTCTTGTCTTTATAGAGCTTATGGTCTATTCAAGTTCATAGATAGAACAAGCAAGCAAGTAAGTAAATGTATGATTGCATGATGATAGATGCTATGAAAGAAAATAGAGAGCCAAGAAAGAGATTAATGGGGTATTGAGATATACTGTGGTTAGTTCAAAAAAGGGTTTCTGAGGAGATGACACTTAAGGGTGACTCAAAGGAGCAGAAAGGGACATGGTCAAAGAAACAATGGTGGGAAAAGAGTTTGTGTGCCTGGGAACTGAAGCCAGGACTGCATAGCTGGAGTTTGGTGACAGATTTCACCAAATTGGCTCTTGAATAAGCATAGCTTTGACCCATTGTCTCTCTTAATTTCCTCTGCTGCCACAAAGTGAGAAGATGCTCAGGAACAATAAAAAGATTGATGACATGCTAGAAGTCTTTGATAGACCCTTTTTCAACTTCCCATTAAAAAGTTTTATTGGAAACAAGAGAGAACTTATGTCATAAACTAGGAGTTGGCATAGGGAGGTAGGAAAAGGAAAAACATGGTGTGTGGAGATGGGACCAAAGGCATTATTTTGTTCTTCAGTATCATAATTAGAGAAATATTGGTTTAAATGTGTATAAGATAAACTTAAAGATATAATTGGTAGAATTTGAAACAGAAGTTCTCTCTTTTGAATCTCTCCAAAAGACAAAAGCAAACAAAATATGGTCCAAATATCAAGGGAGGAAACATAGAAACTGGCAAGGAAGCACAGCAAATAGAACCCATAAAACAAGATGACAGAAGTAAGACCAAACATATCAGTTATGACAATGTATGTAAATGTGTTGAACTCCCCAATTAAAAGGCAAAGACTCTCAGATTGGAGTAGAAAACAACATTCAACAATATGCTGTTTACAAGAGACAAACTTCAAACAAAATGACTTGGAAAGGTTATAAATAAAGGATAGGCTAAGATATATCCATCAAATGCAAACAAAAAGACAATGGAGTGGCAATATTCATATTGGCCCAAGTAGAATTCAAGATAAAAACTATTAAAAACGTAAAGGGAATGACATTGTCTTTAGGAAAGAAATAATCTAAATGTAGTCACATTCATTATCCAATGTATATGCCAAAGAACAAAGAATCAAAATATAAAGGACAAAAACCCATACAAATAATTTTTAACAAAATTATAATTATAGCAGGAAACCTCAATACCCGACATCAATTCATGACAAACTAATTCAATCAAAATGAATAAAGGCATAGAGAATTTGATATCTATTAAAATTCATACTTTCAAGATAGAAAATCACAGAGACTCACTTAAAAAGTAACAATAGCTTAGGATATGAAGAGAATGGACATCATTCTCCAAAGCAGAAATTGTTTAATATATACTTTCAAAACACAATGAAAATATTGTAAATTATTTAAGCAAAATTTAAACAAAGAACTCCAACAATATGAAAAGTTTAAAACTCACTCCTAAATCAATGCTGCACCAAAGGTAAAGCACAAATTAGCACTATAGGCTGGGCAATACCAAAAATTATGAAACCATTAAGAGCTAACACTTCCTGATTATTTGAATGTGATACAGATTCTGCTGAGTGCATCCCATGTATTAACTCATTTGATCTCACAACAAGCGTATGAGGAAAGTAATATTTAATTGGCATTTGCATTTCAGAATGTGAAGCTTAAGATAGTTAAGTCATGTTCCAATGTAAAATATGCAGTAAGTGGCCGAGTGAACATTCCACTGTAATATAGTTAAGGGATGGACCAACACTGTAGTCGGAGGCAATTATTAAACTTAAATTATTTTATTTAAATTAAATAAATAAAAACTTAAGAAGTCAGAAATACAGGGGAAAAAGAACTTTCAATACATGAAGAAGAAATAAAATATAGGGTAAGAGCAGTAGCCCAGAAGACTGAGAGAAAAAATGTAAAAACAAATCCAAAGATCTTGGCCTTTGGAAAAGATAAGCATAAAAAAAAAAAATCTGACAAATATAATCAAGAAAATAAGGTGAAGAACATTAACAAACTTGAAGATGAAAAGAGAAGTGTAAGCCCAGATATGTGGGACATTTTTAAATATATGAGAATATTATATTCAAGCCTATGAGAATTCATTTGAAAATATGGTCAATTTGTATGAATATCTGGAAATATGGACTATCAGCAATTATGGTAAAATAAGATTATCAAATTTTTGTTGCATAAATAGAGTGTTTTTTAAAAGGAGAAATTATTTCTAGCTTTTTTGGGGAAGGAAACAAAGTTCAAAGATCCACGTGTTCAACTCATTCCCTTTCTGGACACACAGTGAGACTACATTTCTCAGCCTCTCTATCATTTAACTTCTGGCCAATGGAATATTGGTGTTAGCATCAAGCTACTAAGATTTGAAGTTTTGTTTACTGTAGTAGTTGGCATTCTCATCCAACTCATATAGAAATTTTAATGGAAATTTTTTTTTTATTTAAACAAGGAACAGGAACATGGACATACAGAAATGGAAAGAAAAAGAAACAGGCAGAGGAAATACATTGAACAAAGAAGCATGGCCTGGAAAATAAAAAAAAGTAAGTTTGGGAAGAGCAAGTAGTTCCAGAGACCTAAGAAGTATAGATGAATGTAGGGAAGAGAGACAGAGGAAGTTCAAACTATAGTTTCTTTTTCTTTTTTTTTTTTTTAATATTTATGTATTTAGAGAGAGAGAGAGAGCACAGGCAGGAGAGGAGCAGAGAGAGAGGGAGACACAGAATCCGAAGCAAGCTCCAGGCTCTGAGCCATCAGCACAGAGCCCGACGTGGGGCTCGAACCCACGAGCCGTGGGATCATGACCTGAGCTGAAGCCAGACGCTCAACTGACTGAGCCACCCAGGTGCCCCTCAAACTATAGTTTCTTGTCAGACCTTGTGGGTTGGGTTTTAACCTTAGGACATAGTGAGTCACTGCAGGTTAGTGAACAAAAAAAGGATATCACTGTAATTGTATTTAAGGAAAATTACTCTGGTAATTACTCAAACAATGTGTTGGAAAGAGAAGTTGAAGAAATGACTAGCTGAGGAAAATCCATTGAAGTCATAAAAGTCTAGATAATGGGGATGGAATCAATAGAGATGAAGAGAGAAAAAAAGAATAGTAGAGAGATACAACAAAAATTGATGCAAGAGAATTGATAGTAGTTGGAATCACACACAGAAACAGAACGTCAGAGCTGGAAAGAACTTTAGAAATTATCTATTCCGATCAGTTCATGTGTTAGATAAACTGAAACCTAAAGCAATTACATGAATTGTTCAATGGTCCCAGAAGCTGTTAATTAGTGAGGCTAAAACCAAAACCAAATTCTTTGAGTTCCCAGTTCATTTCTTTCTCTCTCCTAACTTGGTGTACAGAGGGAGAGAGAGGAAAGATGTGGAAATACCTGGGGGGTTAAACCCAGTGTTAGGATACTGCCATAAGCCAAAATAGAAGACCCAGGAGCGATGTGGTGGCCAGTTCTAGCTCTACTGGATTATCTAGCTGGAAAGGTCTATTATACAGAATATATGAACATTCATGACCAGGGCCTGGGGATCAACAGCAGAATCATGTATTAAAAGTCCTATTTATAGTTATTATTGAGGACTATAGGATAGGAAGGTAAAGAAGAAAGGGGGTAAGGGGGCGGAAAGGGACAAAGAATGAGAAGAGATGAGAAAGCAGGTAACTCCTGGTACATGTAATTTGGGAGATGTGAAGAAAACCGGAAGCTAGAGAAGAATACTAAAGAAGTGTCAATGAGATTGGAATGGCAAACAGATTCCAGATGCAATCTCTCAGCGAGGATGTAGAAGGTTTTTGTGCATTGGGAGAAAGGTTGAAATATCTGACATCTGACTTCTTTCCAATTCAGAGACTATGATCAATTATTGTAGCAAAATGTGAAGCGGATTTTAGTGAACTTGACTTCAACATTGTATTTTACGTCTGTGCCATTGACTACTGAATTCTAAAATGCAGCTTTTATAAGTAGACACTAAATATTAAAATGATTAGGACTACAAGATCTTTTGACACTATTATATATCAGGGAAGTAGAAGCCAACTGTAAAGCAATGCACACACACACACACACACACACACACACACACACCCAAGCATGCATTTCCACACATTCCTTTTGACTACTGTGTACACAGTTTGCTGCGTTGCAGTGACCTGCATATATATTTGCATAACCTTCGTAGGTGATTTGTGACATTTTCCCCTTGTATGCTACAACCATTTAGAAAGTTGCTTTCTGAAGAAGAAATAGATGGATTTTCAATGGGCATACCATCTCCTCACTGCTTATTAAAGGGTCAGGTATACAAACTACGCACAATAAATGTAAATGATTGACAGAAGCTATCAGCATAATCTGTTTATTAAAAAAAAGGGGGGGAGGTCTAAGGCCAATACAGCATTATTTCTTTATACAGCACCCAAGATAGAGGTGCATACAATTGTAAGTTGAAGCACTAACGTAAGCAGAATGCAAAAAAAAAAAAAAAAAGTAAATTAATTAAATATCCTTCTTACCCATAGCGTTAGCACATTTTATTTTAACTTTTCTTTAAACCACTTCTCCATTTCAGTACTTCAGCCTTCCCAGTGTGTTCAGGCCAAATCTGTTCCTTCCTCTGGGCTCCCACTTGATCCTTCTGTTAGAAAGAAGATCTATCACATTACATAATATACAATTTGTGCAACCTGAAAGTTGCCCAATATTCACCAAATTGTGGGTACACTTCAGGTCATTTTAAAAGACACAAAACCTATTGTCTTGAAGCCCTTTCCTACTTTTCCAACACAGAACCTCTGCCCTGTCCCCTTTATAGATCCTCTCCTCCATCTAAAATCTCCTACAGGTGCTCCCACAAGCGGCAAGACCACCGCATGTTAGCTGTAAGCCTGCCCCGACAGTCTTGTACTAGACTCCTTTCTGGGGGCAGTCTCAGGTCACGGCTCCAGGCCATGCTCCGTGTGCTCTGCTTGGATCACTGCCTGTCACTGCCTCAAGGCAGTCCAGCATGCCACCAGCTTCTATCACGGTGCCCTGAGTCACTGATCCTACCTCGGCTTGCTGCTTCCCCATCACCTCTGATCTCAGCTGCCGCTCACTTTCCCTGGGTTAGTGTCTGCACCATTGCTGCATTCCAGACTGGGGATCTGCTCTCCCTTCTGCTTCTCATCCCGAAGCCACCAGATAAAGCCTCTATGGCTCACTGGGTCTCCAGGGTTTCTTTCTCACCTGCAAAAGGAAAAGTGGCTTCTCTTTCTTTGTGTTCTGCTCAGTTAGAAAAGCCCACAGTCCTTCATCTCAGGGGTATGAATAACAGCTACATTTATCATGTTTAATACGTGTCTGAAGTTTTTCTAAGTGTTCTAAAGGTAATGGCTCCTTTCGTCTTTACAAAATCTCTCTAATATAGATATAATTATCTCCACTTTGCTGCTGATGAAAGTAAAATACACAGAAGTAACTTAACCAAGGACACCTGGCCATTATGAGGCAGAGTCGGGATTTGAACCCAGGAAATCAGACTGTCTGGTTCTGAATCTTGGACTCCTAACCACTACACTACTCAGCAGGAGCTTGGGACATCATGGGTCTCCTAAGAGCCGCGTGTTCTTCCCTTCTACCTCCTAGGCCCTGTTGGTGACTCTGGAATTTCTGGTTAGTCATCAATTCCCCTTGAAGAGATTTTTTTTTTTTTTCAAAGCCAGGGTTTTCACTCAAACCTCTACAATCGAGTTCCTCTTCTCAATTCAACTAAGGTGACAGGCATTCTTGTATGTCACTTTTTGTGACATCAGGATTCAAGACCTTTCTCAAGAAGTTTCTAGCCCCATATAAATCAAAGAATCACTAGTTAGTGGAGAAGCGTTGCCTAACGCACAGATCTTGCTTTACCCTAACTGGTTCACTGGGTCATCAAGAATGTCCCCCCCACTGTTGACTACTAGGACTCTGCAAATGGACTGTGACACCTCCCGAGGCTGACCTTTGTCTTCTATGTACTCGTAGCAGTATATACCATGTAGTTAATGCTCAATAAGAATGAAATGGATACATTTAAATAAGTTGGTTGGGTCTTTTGGTTATAATGAAAGTGTTAAATAAATCTAGAGTTTCAGCTGAAGGCCTAAAAGGATGGGTTAAATGTCTAGTAATAGATGTGTGAATATTTATAACACCACTAATGCCTAGAGCTCACACAACTGCTTTGAGACTCTTCTAAGCAGATGTAAGATAATACATCATAATCATAAAAGAGTTGAAGCAGCAATGTAATAAGAATTCAAAATTGAGTGTGCAAGGAAATGATCAAGACTTTGTCACTTATTATTAGTTTTGTTTCATATCCATACTATATGGGGAAAATAAGTTCTGATAACTTTTTTTAATGATTTAAAATATTTACGAGTAATCTATAATTGCCACTCTATTAAAACAGTAAAATGACAACATACAAAGGAACGTCTTAGAATGTGCATGAGAGTAGTTGTTAGCAACAAGCCCTCCGTGAAAACTACTCCCCCAGGAAGTCCCGTTGCCTACACGTGAAAACCATCAGTAGACATTCGTGGAGAGTGCATAGGACACAGGCCTTCTCAAGAAAACATAGACGAATACTTGCATCTATTTGTAAGGCTTCAGAAAGCTAGTCTCAGGCTATATAAATCCGTGCTATAGTTCATTTCCATTATATCCTTCTCATGTGATTTCCTGATGTTATTTGTTCGTTGGGGCATTAGTTTTCTATCGCGGCAGCAACAGATCACCACAAACAATACTTAAAACAACACAAATGTATTATCTTACAGTGCTACAGGTTCAGAGTCTGGCACAAGGTCCCACCAGGGGTCAACAGGCAGCACTCCTTGCTGGAGGCTCTGGGGGAGGATCTGTTTCCTACTTATGGGCACCATTGGCAGCATTCAGTTCCCTGTCATTGTAGGGTCAAGGTCCATGCATTCTTGCTGCCTATAAACTGAGGGTCATTTCCAAGTTCTAGAAGCTACCAGCTTACTTGGCTCATGGCCAGTTTCCTCTATCTTCAAAGCCAGGAATGGTGGTTGAGTGGTTCTCCTGTCACATGTCTCTGACCAACTCTTCTGCCTTCCTCTCCCACTCTTAAGAGTGTGATTCCATCAGGTCCATTTACTTAATCCAGGACAATCTATTCATTTTAAGGTCCTTAACTTTAATCACATCTACAAAGTCCTTTTTTTTTTTTTTTTCCCATGGAAGGCCACATATTCCCAGGTTCTGGGGATTAAAGCATAGACTTTTGGGGTTAGGGGGCATGATTCTGTCCATCACACCTGAGCACCAAGAATGCTTGGTACAAAGGCCATTCTCTACATCTGCACGTTCAGACTGTACCGTCGTCACACCTCCATGCAATTGTTTTGCACATTTCCCTATAATAGAGAAATGCACTTGTGTTCATATATGATTTTACTTGAAGGCCAGAGTTATGTGATGTCCTTCCCTGAGACATTCTACAGTTTAGCATTTGCAGATTTACTTTGGCTCCTTAGGCATGGAGAAGACATTTTTATTCATCAATGTGTTTGAGATTGTGATCTTTAAGTGGAGCTGTGCAAACAACCACGACGTCCTAATATCACCTGGGAAATGCAAAAAGTTGATCTTTTATTTTCAGACTTCAAATTGCTTATCAGACCCTATAAAAGACAAAGTAAAGACCATAAAAACAAACATATGGCATTGTTATCTACGGATGGAAAACTAGGAGAGAAGAAAATCACAACACAATTTTGTCGGCAAACATTACTCTGAAATTCATTTATGGACTCATTTTTGAGTGCTTACCTTCTTCTTTCACTGCTAGGTCCTATTTCACTACACACACCATTAATTTAGAAATATAAATAAGGCTTTGAAAGTCATTCCTAACGCATCAGAGAAAAACAGGAAATAATAAAGAAAACCAAAATTAAATCCGCTGAGATAATTACAATAGGCAAGTCATGAATTAAGAATGGTAGTACCACAAACAAGAATATGGATTCCAAGGCACAGTATCATTCCCGACTGTTTATTCTAGGTTATATTTTTGCTATCAACCTATACAATTCTATTTCTTGTCAGGTTGTCCGTGATCAGGAAATTCTCCTAAAGTGAGTACTTGTGTACGCTTGAATTATGGGAAGATTTTCCAAGCTGATTTTTGTATAAAACACTATTTCTCCATGCCATGTAACTTGGGACTCCTTCCCTAAGAAATACAATGAGGAGGCTATATTTACTGAATCGCAACACTTTTTCTTTTAATAAATAAAATGAGTAGACAACAAGCTATTGGATATAGTGGAAGATAACAGCTGGGGAGTGTTATGAGGGGAGTGACATGAGGAAAGTGGAGTTTATGGTAGATCAATCTAGCAAATGTGTGGGGTAGATAGGAAGCAAGAAGCTTGATTCAAGGCAGACAGATAGGGGAATGTTGCAGTTAACATATAAGGGTTTGATTTAAGAGAAAAGACGTAAAAATTAAGCATGTAGTCATGAATCTAAAAGGCCCATATCCACAGTGGGCTGCACCTGTCACTAAATCAGATTTCATTCATTTTACTCTTTTAGCTATGTCAGTGCTTACTAGGCTCTATATTATCATTTAGAAAATTGCATGTCTTCTTAGGTAGATGATTAGAGATAGAGATAGAGACAGAGACAGAGATGGAGACAGAGACGGAGACAGAGACAGAGACAGAGATAGAGAGAGAGAGAGAGAGACAGAGACAGAGACAGAGATGGAAAGATGGAGACAGAGACAGAGACAGAGATAGAGATAGAGGTAGAGACAAAGACCAAGACGGAGGAGACGGAGACAGAGACAGCGATAGAGATAGAGATAGATAGAGAGATAGATAGGGAGATAGATACCCTCCAAGATAACTTTGATCTAAGCCATATAAAACTCAATCAAATACTAGTACTCCTTATATTGAAAAGATGTCTGAGACCTGGCTGGCAGGGACTGAATCTGAAAAAAGTGCTTTGGTCAGCTACCAAAGTCTGCCATGATACAGGGAGTTGGGTGGACTGAGGACGTAGCCATACATGTGTCTGATACCCCTTTTATGAACTGGTTTCTCTTGACTAGATTGGAGCATCTAGTTATTGGTTGAGTAGATAAGTCATTAGTTCTGGACCTCAGCAATAATATGAGAAGTCTAGATTTGATGTTGAACAAAATTAGGATTCACGAAGACCTTGGGGCAGAAAGAAATCTCTTCTCTCCCTCTCTCTCTGTACACTTTCTCCCTGTGTGTTTCTAAGAGAACACCACGACAGCATGTTTTCATATATTGTTTCCTCTTCCTTGTGGCCTCCCGGTCAAATAGTGTATTTTTTTCTCTCATCAAGCATCCGTGGAGTGAACAACCATAATTAATGTTCGGCTGGAACCAAAAAGTGTAACATTTGCTGTAAGATAAAAATTCTGCCACAGAGTTGGATCTCTCTAGACACAAAACGGCTTCTAATTCAGGCTGTTATTGAAGTAAGGGTTGAAAACAATGCAAATTAACATTGACCCACAGACATATTTTGCTTGGCATGAATATTATTTGAAAAACCTTGGTTGTGAATATATTTAGACAGAACATATGCTTCCGATTTCACCATAATCTTCACCTTACCCTAATCACTTAGCCTCAATCACTGAATTGCTTCAGTCCCTAAATTTATTTGCCTGGCCACTGAAGACATGAATAGCAAATTCTAGTTAAAGGCTCAAGTGATCTTCCTTCTTCTTTACAGTTAATCCCTTTAAAATCAGTTTAATGAATACAAAATAGTTTAAAAAAAAAAAAACAAAATATGCTGCTAGAGGCACAGGAGAACTTAATGGGGATAAAACTTGAGGTCTCTCCCTAAAATCATACTATCTTACAGAATCGTACTAAACTATTGTTTAAACATTGCTATTCTGTGCTATTTTGTGGTATAAACTAAACTCTGCTTAGAATAGACACTTGGGTTTGAGATCTCTTTTTGACACTTACTACCTGAGTGACCTTCGTCAATCACAGTGTTACTTAATCTTCACAAATAATGCTTTCATCATCCGTGGGACGAATAGTTAAGCGAGTAAAGTGTTGAGGAAAAGCAAACGGAAGACTGGGGAGGGAACAGGGCCCCTACCTGACAAAGCTTCAGAACTGACACTAAAGGGAGCCATTGTGATGTAAACGAAGCCCTGAAAGAGAACACAAGCATTCTTGGAGTCTGTGGTGAGAGGCAGACCAGTCAGGGATATAAACATCAAGGCATGGGCAGAGGTAAGGAGGTTTTAAAATAAATTGAGGAGGGGCACCTGGGTGGCTCAGTGGATTAAGCGTCAGACTCTTGGTTTCCGCTCAGGTCGTGATCTCATGGTTCGTGAGTTTGAGCCCTGCATCAGGCTGTGTGCTCACAGTGCGGGGCCTGCTTGGGATTTTCTTTCTCCCTCTCTCTTTGCCCCTCCCCTGTTCGTGCTCACTCTCTCTCTCCCTCTCTCTCTGTCTCTCTCTCTCTCTCTCAAAATAAATTTAAAAACTTTAAAAACCTTTAAAGGAAGAGCAGCTAGAGATTGGAAAAACCAGGAGACAGCAGTAATAGGAAGACAGTGGCAGTGAAAACTAGGAAGGAAGTGTTGAGCCTTATTAAATGTTCCCCAGCAGTCAAACCAGAAGAAGAACAGGAAGTTATGTTCTCCTGAGAAGAGAGTGGTAATGAGATCCAGGTAACACACGGTGAAGGTGGGATTGAATTAGAGACAACAAAAATATAGGAAATCTCCCCAAAATCCAGTAAGAAAAGGAGAAAGATAAAAAGTTGTAGCAAGAAATGTGGGCTTATGAAAGGTTTACTTAATGGAAGAAATTATGTACATATAGTTGCACATAAACAAAATAAAACAAAACAGGGGCACCTGGGTGGCTCAGTCGGTTAAGCATCCGACTTCGGCTCAGGTCATGATCTCACAGTCTGTGAGTTGGAGCCCCACGTTGGGCTCTGTGCTGACAGCTCGGAGCCTGAAGCCTGCTTCAGCTTCTGTGTTTCCCTCTCTCTGACCCTCCTCACGTTCATGCTCTGTCTCTCTCTGTCTCAAAAATAAATAAACATTAAAAAAAATTTTAAACAAAACAGTTTCTTCCCTTACTCCCATACTCACAGACTTCTGACACCATAGGTACACGTTTTCGTCACCAGGCAACTCTGACTCTAACTACTAGGAGTTAGCTAGCATAGGGTCCAGAGGTTAAGGGCTCAGGACCCCCGCTTCAGACATCAATCTCAATAGTAGGTCCTCAGTTTACTTACAACTTCTGTCTGACTTGGCTGTACATGATTATGTGTATATGTATATGTATATGTATATGTATATGTGTATGATGTATGATTATGCATGTTAGATATGTTCACTAACCCAGACCTTTCTCAACCCTATCCTTCCGAGATTTTTATGGAGCCGTCACCATTAACTCAGTCTCCAGCCCCCTTCTCTTCATGGAGGATGGGAAGTGGTAAAAAGGTCCAAGCTTCTACTTATAGTTTAGTTTTTCTGGCAATTAATTTCCGTCCTAAAGGCTATCCTGGGACCCACTGAGAGTCACCTCATTAGCATAAAAGACTCCTATCACTTAGAAAATATCAAGGGTTTTAGGAGCTCTGTACCAGGAACTGGGGGCAGAGAGCAGTCCATATTTTCTCTTATTTTACAACAGTTTAATGAGGACAAAGAGCACTTAGAAAGGAAAGTTGGAAGATGAGGAGAAAGGGAGGATAACTGGCACATGGAGGTGCATCCGGAACACTGGTGGACAGATTGAGTTGAGATTGAAAGAGACATTATTTCCGTTCTAGCAGAAACCAACAAGGCAAGTATGGATTTAGATTCAACTAAATTTGTAACAGGAGCACAGAAAGTTAGAAACATTCTCAGTGATTCAGAAGAATAACTATTCCACTGAGTGTGAACCAAAACAGAAGAAGAGTCAAAACTGACTAAGGAAATGAAGATTGATTTCTACTCAATGATAAAAGGCCACAAACTGGTAGTGGTGCCCGTAATGGTGAGATATTTTCCAGGAACATTTGTAATCGTGGAGAAGGTAAATTACTATATTAACTCATGGTTGGAATTTTGACAGTTGACTTGGATGGAATGGCAAAAGAGCCATTGATGAGGGAATGGGGAAAGGATTAATTAAGATAATGTACCAGATGCATTCAATCTGGCGAGTGAAGGAAGTGCGGACATGAGGAGGCTGAATGTTTGTCTTAACAGACTGGAAATCCTAAGGGTAATTGAGTTAGGAATCGGAAGCATAGGAACATAGGAAGTATTAAGAGAGTCAGATATTTAAATTTAAAACTTTCCAAGGTGAAGCGGTTGTGAATATCATCTGGTGGTATTTCTTTAAGTGGGTTTAAGATCTCCAATGAAGTAGAGGGGGTGAGGTAGTTGAAAACTGAGAAACTAGGTTTTAGGGTTTTGTTTTGTTTTTGCTTTGTTGTTTTGTTTGGGATGGCTTGCCAACACAAATGAAATCCTCCAGGAAAATAAAAGCACTTGAGAGTTGACGGAAAATTGAGCCGGGTTCCATATTTTCCAGTACATCAAGAAGGAGTATCTAAGAGATAGCAGATGACAGAAATTAGGAATGAACCAGGTGTGATAGATACAAATGACATAAATCCAAAAGACCAGAGACTTTAGAAGTGGCGCTGTGAAAGCTTATGAACTCCAGTCTCGATTCCTAAATCTAAGGATGTTAAAAAACGAGCCACGGATGAATAGCTATTATATGTATACATCTGTATAAGCTTTAGTTAAGGTACAAATTGAAAGAATTCTGGATGGTGGCAGTAAGCAGGGCACTTGTGATGGGCACTGGGGGGTGTATGGAAGTGATGAATCACTAAATTCTGCACCTGAAACTAATACTACACTGTATGTTAACTAACTGGAATTTAAATAAAAATGTGAAACTAATAATTAATAATAATAATAATAATTTTTTTATTTTTAAAAAGGAGCAAGTTTTTATTGAGTGATTACTATGAATCAAGTTTATACTGAGAACTTCATACAATAACTTAATTTTAGCCTTTCAAAAACCCTCTAAAGTGACTAACAGTATTATACCCATTTTACAGATGAGAATAGTAAACTCAGAGAGATCACATAAAGACCCCAAAGTGCAAAAGTGGTGGAACCAACATTTCAAACTGAGCAGTTTAAGTCCAAATTGTGCTCACTAAACCTTTTTTCTATTCTGATTCTCAAGCTAACAATAATAAAAAGTAGTCTATCTGCCTTGGAAGGAAGATTCTAAAAGACAAAGAGGAACAATTTGGAAACTATATTAGTTAGGTTATGCTGAGGTAATAAGCCCCAAATCTCAGGAAACCCACAAAGGTTTATTTCTCCTTCCCATTATAGGTTGATTATGATTTGCCTAGGGATTCATTTCCCATGAGTGGGCTCATGGATATGCCAATCTCTAGAATATTGTTCTCTGATGTTGCAGAGGAAACACTTCTGGACCAACTTGCACCTACAGTGAATTGCTTTCCCTGAGAAGTAGCACGTGCTACCTCTCCTCATGTCTCATTGGTCACACAGTCATATGACTAATAACAAGTGACTAAAAAGTACAAACATGTGACATGACCTGAAGGCAAATAACTTGAAACACTAGGAAATACGTAAGAGTGATTACTGCAGAAACGAAGAGAGAGGTACTAGCTACTGTCCCTTATCTCCTGTGTGATATAGAAAATAATGAGTAAATTGACATCAGGATCAGTCTGTGAGAAGGGATATATGCTTGAAATAACTTACTCTTTCGGTGGTGATCAAAGACCACAGAAACTCAGAGCTGTCTAAAAGAAATCAACCCTTGATGAGAATTAAGGGCATACATAAGCAAAGTCAAAACACAATGCCTGGCACATAGTCAAGGGCTCGGCAGATGTTGTCAATTATTTATGAATTGCTAAGAGATAAGCAAATTACAATGTTTTAAAATAAATGTTTATGTTCCAGTCTTTTTTAATAAGTGAGATTGGTAACTTCTCACCAAGAACTTAGAACAGTTCACTGTTATAACCAGTTTATTATTACATATTAATTAAGTTGCCAGGCATATCTTTCTCTTTATTGTCACAACAAAACTTTTTTTAAGAGTTATCTGTGGGGGCGCCTGGGTGGCTCAGTCAGTTGAGCGTCCGACTTCAGCTCAGGTCACGATCTTGCGGTCCGTGAGTTCGAGCCCCGCATCGGGCTCTGGGCTGATGGCTCGGAGCCTGGAGCCTGTTTCAGATTGTGTCTCCCTCTCTCTCTGCCCCTCCCCCGTTCATACTCTGTCTCTCTCTGTCTCAAAAATAAATAAATGTTAAAAATAAAAATAAAAATAAATAAAAAAAATAAAAAAGAGTTGTCTGTGTTCATGTCCCACTTCTTCTCCTTTTCACTGTTCAACCATCTGTACTCTAGCGTCCTCTCCCTACCTTCACTCAGGGTGTTGTCAGTGACCTCCTAGCCAGAACCAATGCCAATGTATACTTTTAGCTCTTTCCCATTTTATCTCCATCTTTACAAAGCCAAATTAATTTTCCCATAATATCACATTTTCTTCAGTTATTGTATGCTTTTCTGGCTCCTTAATAGGCTTCTCTTCATTTGCCTCTTCTTATATTAGTGGTCCTTCCATTTCATCCTTAGCCCCTTCATCCCTCATAATTCCTTGATCTTATATATTCTGTGTCGTCAACTGCAATTTATATAATAATTCCCAGAGACACGGTTCCAGGCCACATTCCCCTTATCATAAAACTATCTATCAGATATCTTCCTTGGGATATTCCACAGGCTGTTCACATTTAGGAGGTGCCTAAAAGTAAACTCACCATTTTGCTCTGTAATTCTACCTTTTCCATTCTCTGTATCTGGACTATAAAAATGTGCGAAGTGTCAAGAATTGAGGCTGAATGGAAAGCATGAGCCAGATAACAAAAGATCTATTACGTTAGATTGAATCATATGAAATTGCTGAATTCAATCAGTTTTGATCTGCAAAAATGGCATCTTCTTCAACAGAGAAACTGCACTTCACTCCAAGGGCGATGGGAATTCACGGGATCATTTTTTGTGTGAGAGTGATATCATCTGATTTACATTTTAGACAGAACCGCTGGTGTCAGCACAGAGAACAGTTTGGGGAGAAGTAAGACTAATGGAAAGAGTATCAGTTAAGAAACTATGATGTGATCCGGACAGGTGTGGCTCTGGTTATAGAGTGAAATGAAAATTCTGAAGATGTTTAGGAGGTAGAATTGACAGAACATGGCAGTTAGCCATGGAAGGGGAAGTAGGGAAAGAAAACATATGAGAATGATGGAAGATTAAAGGATTCAGCACCCAAAAGGATGTTGTTGCCATTCACTGAGCTACGGGATATTACAGAAACAAGTTTAACATTGAAGATCAAAAAGCTCGTTATTAGCCATGATGGATTTGAAGTGGACATTTTTATTAAGGAGTTGGATATAAGGATCTGAAATTGGTATAGAGAGACCTGAAATGGTATAGAGAGACCTAGAACCTGAGATCCACACGATTCTTATTACTCAGCCATTCACACATGGAGAAACTGAAATGAAAAGAACAAATCCTGGCTGCTTCTTTATCCGATGGTGGCTGGGTATGCAAGGCAAGCCCACTTTGTCCGTGCAAAGGTGGTCAAATCGATTCAGGTGTTGCAAGACAGGACCACGTCGTTCTTGCTGCAATGCGATCATCCTGCCTCTGGCCGTTGGGGCTCACTAACGATCTCATCATTCCGATAAGTGATTTCTCCATCAGTGGCAATAGAGAGAGGTCTTCACTGCAATATTACTCCTTCGTGGGTCATAAAAAAGGACATTTCTGTCCCTTATCGAAATGTAACAGAGGCAATTAAGTGTCCTTTCTCGATAGTGTGATTGCTTCCCTTCTCTGGTAGATTCCAAGTGGCTTAAAGGCAGTGATCTCATCTAAATCCTCATACCTAGCAAATTAGAATACATCACATAAAAAGTTATTGGATTAGGTTAACCCCACAAATGATGTAACATATTCAGGTAAATACTGAATACTTACTTTACAAATGGGAAAGGGCAATTTTAACAGCCATTAGAAGTAGAGATATGGACTCATTTTTCTGTTCATGATGCATGTAAAATTTGAGTAAAGGAAGTATCACATTTGTTGCCTGTTTGGTGTCAGATCCATTTCTTATCCTCCCCCTGCTAACCCTCATGTCATAGGGTATGTTATTTCAGGCTTCCCCAGCAACTGGTTTCTAGTAGGTTCAACTCATGGGAGGAACTGCTGGGAAACTGGGCACCGGAGTACAGGTCAGGGTGTGCTGCTTCTTCTTCTTCTTCTTCTTCTTCTTCTTCTTCTTCTTCTTTCTTCTTTCTTCTTCTTCTTTCTTCTTCTTCTTCTTCTTCTTCTTCTTCTTCTTCTTCTGTGTCTTTGTCTTTGTCTTCATCCTGTCTTCTTTCTCTCACTCTCCCCTCACCCCTCTCGGCTATTGATGACGTTCCCAGCAGTAGACACTTTTCTTCCGTGGCTCTGAGACCGTGACTCCAGTTCCTTTTGGATAGCCCCTCCTGTAGTGTCCCCCCTTTTCTACCAGGTAGACTCAGATCTTGGGCTCTGTTACTCTATCTCCTATTTTTGTCTCCCCAGCCCTGCACATGCAGAAGCTTCCTGGTGTGGCTATTGTCTAGGTTGCCCCTCCTTGTCTTTTTCACTTGTGCAGTACTTGTATAACTAATTACTTGGATCAACCATTCTGTTTGAAACATCTAGGGCATTTTCTGATTTTCTCTTGATATTTTACAAACTTACAAACAGGCTGCTCATGTGCTCACTTTCAAAATAAACATTAAAAAAAGAAAGAAAGAAAAAAGGGAGCCTCGGTGACTCAGTCAGTTGTGTCTGACTCTTGATTTCAGCTCACGTCATGACTTCAGGGTTCATGAGAGTGAGCCCGTGTTGGGTCCTGTGCTTGGGATTCTCTCTCCCCTGTCTCTCTGCCCCTCCTCCTTCTCTCACTCTTTCGCTCTGAAAATAAATAAATAAACATTAAAAACAAAGAAATATAAAAAAGGCTAAATCAATCTGAGGAATACTGATGAATCGATTGATGGAAGTAGAGACTAGATTAAGACAAGTAGCTGTCCCAGTGTTCTGCAGTGATCCAATCACACCTACATTTTTTTGGTTTGGTTCATTTTAAGAAGAATATATTGAAGCAGAGTGTCCAGTGTCCACTGACTCTGGTAATGAAGGATATAGACATCACAACAGGAAGCAGAATAAAAGGTCTTGGGGTGTGATATAAGAACAATATTTACTATTGAAGGTGGGTCACACTGAAGAAGAAACAAATGTAGTTTATATTGCTCCATGGGGAGAAATAAAGTGAATCAGATTGTGAATGGACACGAAAGAAAAATCTTTTGATAAACAAAAGTAAATGGACTCCTTCATGAAGTCTGAGTTGTCAGTCACTGAAAATGGCCAACCATAAGAGGTAGGGCTATTATCAAGAGATGTCCTAGTGTGCGTCTGTACTGGATGACATATAAAATCTTTTCTAAGTTAGAAAGTACATGGCATTCAACACCAACGGTATGACCCATGAAGGGAACAATTGATAAGCTGTTAAAATTAAAAACTTCTGCTCTGAAAAAGACAACATCAAGAGAATGAGAAGATAAGGTACAGACTGGAAGAAAACATTTGCAAAAGACCTACCTGATAAAGGGCTCTATCCAAAATATACAAAGAGCTCTCAAAAATTAACAATAGGAAAATGAACTACCTGATTTGAAAATGGGCCACAGACCTTAACAGACACCTCACCAAAAAAAAGGTATACAGATTGCAAACAAGTCTATCAAGAGATGCTCCACATCATATGCCATCAGGGAAATGTAAATTAAAGCAATGATGAGATACCATTACACTCCCATTAGAATAGCCCAAATCCAAACTACTGACAGCACTAAATGCTACAACACCAAATGAGAAGGTGGAGTAATAGAAATTCTCATTCATTGCTGGTGGGAATGGAAAATGGCATGGTTACTTTGGAAGATAATTTGGTGATTTCTTATATAAACTAAACATACTCTTAACATACAATCCAGCAAGGACACTTCTTGATATCTACCCAAAGGAGCTGACAACTTGCATCCATACAAATCCTTGCACATGAGTGTTTATAGCAGCTTTATTCATAATTGCCAAAACTCGGAACCAGTGAAGATGAATTGTGGCACATACAGACAACAAGATATTATTCAGCACAAAAAAAAAAAAAAGAGAGAGAGAGAGAGAGGAGAGAGGGAAAGAGACAGCTATCTAGCCTTGGAAAGACATGGAGGAGACAATACATATTCCTAAGTGAAAGAAGTCAATCTACAAGGGTTACATACTGTATGATTCCAACTTATATGACATTCTTGAAAAGACAAAGCTATGGACATGGTAAAAAGATCAATAGTTTCTGAGGGTTGGGGATAGGGAGGGATGTCTAAGTGGAGCATAAGAATTTTAAAGCAGTGAAAATACTTTGTATGATACTATAATGATGGGTACATATCCTCCTATATTCATCCAAACCTAAAGACTGTATAAAACCCAGCAAGTCCTAATGTAAACTATGGACTTTCAATGATTATGATGTGTCAGTGTAGGTTCATCAATTTTAACAAAGGTACCACTGTGGTGGGGGATGTTGTTAATGAGGGAAGCTATGCATGTGTAAGGTTAGGACGTATATGGAAAAAATCTCTGAACCTTCCTCTTTTTGTTTTTTTAATTTTTTTTTTTTTAACGTTTATTTATTTTTGAGACAGAGAGACAGAGCATGAACGGGGGAGGGTCACAGAGAGAGGGAGACACAGAATCTGAAACAGGCTCCAGGCTCTGAGCTGTCAGCACAGAGCCCGACGCGGGGCTCGAACCCACGGACCATGAGATCGTGACCTGAGCCGAAGTCGGACGCTTAACCCACCGAGCCACCCAGGCACCCCTCTGAACCTTCCTCTTAATTTTGCTGTGAACCTAAAACTGCTGTAAAAGATGAAAGTATTAAAAAAAAAAAGTACATGGCTTACCCAGGTCTCTGCAACCAGACCAACTAAAATAGCAGAATGAGAACACAGTATCTCTAAATCAAAAAAGGCCTAAAATTTCTTCAGTTTGAAGATACTTATTCAAGTCAGTAAAATTCAAGGCCATCCACCCATTTCCAAAGCACCTCATAGTTGGCAACTTACATTTGCAAGGCTAAGATATGGCTTCTTTTATCTCATTTCCTCTCAAAATAGGCTCTGACGATTTGTGGTGTGTTATTTAAGTGGAAATTATCAAGAAGGCTGCTATTTCAATAGGATTGATACTTGCCCATCTGGGTAAATCCATATCACAACAGTTCTCTGATAGACATATTTTTATATAAAACCCAAATCTTGTTTTACCTCTACAGATTTTCTTCACCTCGCTTTCTCCTTGATTTTATCCCAAGTATTTTGAAAATGTTCCAATTTTGACATCAGTCCAATTGCAGAGAACTCTAGCATAAAATGAAGAAAGACACATGAAAAGAACAGCATTAACCATATAAAACATATTCATGCTACATTTGTAAGGCAATCAGAGAAAACATGCTTATATACCCAAGATATGCAGTCTTACATGTGCAACAATCTATCTGATGAATAAATATTTCATTTATATATGCTGATCAACTAACTATATTTTCTTTTTAATAATAACTAGAACTCAGATGCCATTTAATTGCTATATATTTCCATGATTGACTCAAAAATCCTTATGTATCAATTGCAATGAACATAGTTATTTATATCTATTTTTCTTGATACCTTCATTATAAATATGTTTCTTCTTTGGGTCCAACCCACTTATAAAAATAAAGTATTTCTATCCGCTGCATATAATGTTGGATGATAAAATCACCCCTAAAACTCAGTGGCTTAAAATAATGAGTGTGCACTCAGCTTACAAGCCTTCAGGTGAGCAGATCGGCTAAACTTGGCTGGTTTGGGTTCACTTGGGCTCTCATGTATCTGATGGTTAGCTGGCTATAGACCCAGCTGTGACGAGGCCATCTTTCTTCCATCATTTAGCAAGGTGGCTTGAGCATAGTCTAAAGGCAAAAGCTGGGAAGAAAGTATAGAGCTCTGCAAATGCCTTTCCAAAACTCCCTTGCTTCAAGTTTACTGCCAATACGTTGGCCAAAAATGTCACATGCCCTACACAGAGGTGGTGTAATGGATACAGCCAGTAGCTGTGGGGATGGCATAGCTGGATAAATTGGGGCCATTGATGGCACGTAAAATGAATAAAGAAAATATTCCTGCGACATCTAGGTGGCTCAGTCGGTTCAGGGTCCAACTCTTGATTTTGGCTCAGGTCATGATTTCACAGTTTGTGAGTTCGAGCCCCACATCGGGCTCTGCACTGATAGGGTGGATCCTGTTTGGGATTCTCTCCCTCTCTCTCTCTTCCTCTCTCTCTGATCCTCTCTCACTGGTTCTCTCTCTCTCTCTCTCTCTCAAAATAAATAAACTTAAAACAAGAGAAAATATTCCTAAGTGCACAGTTTATGCCATTGTACATGTGTAATAACATATCTAATAAAATCCCTTTCTCTGTGCTGATCCACATGCTAAGTGTTTCTATTGAGCAATAAATTAAAAACTTAGATGCCATCTATTTACAACCTTTTTCTTGACTTAAACTTGAAAATGGTCCAAACTGACCATTTGCTGGTGTGCTTATTTACATTTATTCTACTTGATGTCTTGATTATAATAGTCTCTTCACTTTTGGCCCAACGACTAAATAAAACTACAAACCCCTTCCTGGAGCTTCTGTCCTTGACCTGAGGTGCTATTTATTTCCATGAGTCCAAATGCAAAAATGCAAAATTTAAACATATCAAATTATCTGTAGTCCATAGGTGGGTCTTTGGCAAACATAAGGCAGCAATTTAAGGATGTCTGTGGAAATAATTACTGCTGACTGAATACAGAGAATTATTTATCATCAGCGCTTGCTTTCTGTTCTTTATCTCCTCCTTCTCAGGAATAAGAGATCACTGTTTTGTAGCCATATCTGAAAAAGACTAATAGTCATGAGCCCTGACCCCTTTACCAAATAAGTTAATTTTTTTTTAAATTGTAGAATAAGCAATCCAAGTTGCTTTTGTCTTCTATTGAGCCATAATTTTATTAAGGGTTTATATAAACCTGTGCCTTCGCAAACCTCTGAGGTAATTTTATATATTACTATATACAATCATCTATATATAATATAATATAATTAATATAATATAATATAATATAATATAATAAAGTTATATTATAAAAAGTAGGCAAATTAGTATTATTAAAGGTCTTCTCCCCCCCTTTTCAAAGATGCTCTTTGGAGAAGAGGCTAGCTACTATAGTAGATAGAAACCAAAAGACTATTTCATGTGAAATTTCCCTTTTGCTTCATTTTCCTGGATTCAAAAGGACAGTCATACATTGGCATGAATGTCACTTGTCTCATTACAAATAAGTATCCAAACAAATGAGCACATTTTAAAACAACAAAGAGTGTACAAAAGTTCAGTCTTCTGGAAAATGTTTGAAAGATACTGTGGATTTTTCCATTTACAAAAGTCTTATTGTTATTTTCCTTTCCACTTCTGTTCTTCATTTGAATGACTTCCCGACAATTCAATGACTCAAGGTGCCAAAACGTTGATGCTAATAATTCTCAAGTATCTTCTCTTGCTTTTCAATAAAAGATGGTTAGTACATAGAAAGGTACTTGGTTTCATGTGAACCTTGTATTCAGATTCTGAACTACAAATCCTTAATTTTGGTGAACCTATTTTATGAATGTATGGTGCATGGCAGTTATAGGAATTGAAGTGCAGGAGAAATAGGACATAGTATTTAGTTTGTACTCTCAGATCAGTTAAACCCAAGAAAGTACGATCAGTTCAACCTGGGTCTCACAAAGATTGCTGGGAAACCTTCTATAAGCCCTAGTTTCCTCATCTGCTTATAATTTTTATAACTATAGCCATGACATAACTGTCCCAAAAAAGCTTACAAAAAAAAAAAGTTCATAGAAAATCATTCAGTAAAGGACATTATTTTGTGATGTAAATCCCCAATCTCCTTTTGTAAATACAGATTTTTGCAATGCGAATTCCCTAAAATGAGGCACACCTATATTTCTAGAATAAACAACCACAGAACTTCCTTAGTTTACGGGCCGAAAATATAAAAGTAAAGGTGTTTTTGTCCCCCTGGCACAGATGCTTTAAGCTTTAAAAGAACCTCCTATTTCCTAATCCTTCTCTCCATATTCTTGCCAAGCTTTCTGGAAATCTGAGTTTTGGACACCCTCCAATACCACATCTCATCCATATGCCTGCCCCAGAGGAAGACATTCTGCAGGCTCTTTCCTTCACTCTATGAATGATTCATGTGTTAAGATCTTAAATACTAGCTGAAGCAAGGACCTTAATGGCTTAAAAACCTGATCTGACGTCAAGGAAATGTGCTGTTTTAGTGACATGCTCCCAAGGCTGGTTGTTTATCCCTGTTCAATCCAATCAGAGGGCCCTTTATTGGGCAAGGAGAAGGCTTGACAGCGTCCCCTTCTTGAGATCTTTTCTGAAGCATTTCTGATGAGCACCTCAGCTCTGATATCAAAGTGAAGGAACGGACTTTTCCTGACAACAATATATTTAAGTTTACACTAGAAAAAGTAAGTGGAAAGTTAATTCTGTAATTTTCCTCCAAGAAAAATCAGCCATACTGAAAACTCACTTTCACCACCTACAGCAAGTTCAAGAATTAAAATGCCTCCAGGGAGGAGATGCTAACTAAAACAAGCTAGCAGATAAATGGAAATGCTCAAACTAGAGTGAACGTCCAGTGAGAAAGGAGGCCACAGTTCGGGGGGGGGGGGGGGGGGGTGTTTCAGTGACCACGCAGAACCAGGGTTTCTGGGACTTCCAGAATGTGATTGGAAACCAGAAATCTTTATTCTTCTGTGAAATCTCCTAATTTTAAACATTAACGATTAATTCAGACAAATGTAAACACCGGATAAGCCAAACATACACATCAATAAGCCAGACGTGGCCTAAATTGCCAAGTTTGCAAGCTTTGGCCAACAGCTCTACTTCCCGTTATTTTATGTGAAAGTGTTTAAACACTGGGGAGAAAAATAAAATGGAATTTAGATGCTTTAAAATACCAGTAACACTCTTGTCCCATGACTATGAGACAAGAAAATAATTTCACTTTATGGAATGCAGGAAGAGTATGGAGCTTTAGTGATAGCTGGTTATGAGCTGAAACACAGGCTCAGCCATCTCCTGGCTGTTCAGAACTACAGGATGTTACCTAAACTCTCCAAACTTCATTTTGTGAAATGACAATATTCACTTCATGCAGTTGTTAGAAGAAGATAGGGTGCTGTTTACATGAATTTCATAATTACCTAGTTACTAGCACGTGGAACTATTCGCATTAGTACGATTTGGATAATCATTTAAATAATAAACCTATCTAGGTTATTTAGGAAGCTGATTATGTTAGCAAGTATTACCAAACCAAATAATAGACACAGTTCCAGTTCTAGTACTTTTAATCATTAAAGTAATCCTATGAAGTAGGTTCTGTTTTCCACATCACTTTGCACATACGGAAACAGGCCAAGTACGGCTGATTAAACATACCCCAAATCACACAAATAATAAAGGGAAAGGTGGAGGCAGGGCATGAGTAAACAAAGGTGCCGGCCTCCAGCCTCTGAGGTCTTAACCATTACACTAAATTTAAAAAGTATGCTATGTTCAAGTTGATCTTTGAACTTGTTCTATTCAAAATCAGAACAAAACAGACAACAGGTCCGAAATGGAGTCACTTGTATAAGCCCCACATCCACAAACCGAGATTTAATACCCAACTTAATTACAGTTTCAGCCTCCCTCAGGAATGGAATCTTAAACCAGTCAATCTGGAATTACCTGGTCAGCACTAGTAAGGCTATCAGATTGATAGACTCCCTTGTGTCTTCTAAAGAAGGGTGATGACCCTCTCACAAACAATCAGTTCTTCACTAGTAACTTCTTTGTCCTACCTCCTTCTGCCTATAAAAATCTTTCATTTTGAAAAGAAAATTAACATTTATTTATTTATTTTTGAGAGACAGAGAGAGACAGAGCATGAATGAGGGAGGAGCAGAGAGAGAGCAAGGCACAGAATCCAAAGCAGGCTCCAGACTGAGCTGTCAGCACAGAGCCCAACGCAGGGCTCAAACCCATGAACCATGAGATCATTACCTGAGCTGAAGTCGGAACCTTAACCAACTGAACAACCCAGGCACCCCAAGAATCTTTCATTTTTTATAGCTCTTGGAGTTCCTTTCTTCCTGTAGATGGGATGCTATCCAATTCATGAATTGTTGAATAAAGCCAATAAGATCTTTCAAATTTACTCAGCTGAATTTTGTTTTTTAACAGTTCCAAGCTATAAATGTCTTAGAATTCAGAAAGACATTTCAAGAAAGAGGAGATACACTCTTTTCTGACTGCAAAAGACCACCCCAAGAAATTCAATGTAGACATTTCTTTTTTAAACTTGAAAGAAAAATCCAGATTTATTTTAAACAGTGCATGGTAACCTCTGGAATTTACACAAATCTCTCTGTCTCTCTCTTTTAAAATGTGTTTCTGTGACTTCAAATCTCTTGCTTTGGTGTGAATTGAATCATTCTTTATATGACTAATTTGTAATTAGTTAATAGGAATTCTTTGATAATATTTACATATAATTATGATAGGGAAAAGATAAGATAAAATAGGCAGAGAGGGAAAGGTTAGGACCTGAGGATCCTGGGTGGGGAAAAACACCTATATTGGAACAACGCTGGGAGTGTCTGACCTGAGCAAACCTCTCGTAAGGTTTCTCTTAAGAATGTAATGGCCACCGCCTACTTCCCCCTCAGGTTCCCCTCAGGAATTTGACAATCAATAGACCTAGCTAAACCATAAAACTGTTGTTACATGAGGGACAGCATGACCAGAGTCTGATTCCTCACAAAATGGAGTCAGGTCAATCAGGAATGGACAACCTAGCACCTAGAGTTATCAAGCCAGTAAGGGTAGAACCCAAGAAGGAATAAGGGGGAAGGGTTGGGGGTGCTGATCAGAATCTTATAAAACAAGGACCCTTGTTTTGGGGAGCCCTTGTATTGTTGCAGGCATTCACTTTCCAATGTCCCCTCTCTGCAAAGAGAGCTTTCATACTATTCTTACTTTCTAATCTTATACTCTAATAATTTGCCTGCTACTCATTTTGTGTCCACCCCTTCAATCTTCCAAGCAGCGAGAAAATTAATCCTGGGTATTGAGTTAAAAAAAAAAAATCCTGCAACAGAATTAGTTTTATTTAGAAAAAGTACAGGAGTCTGTAAAAAGTGTAGATTATACGTTTACTGAAGGCAGAAGAAAAGTCTTTTTATTTAAATTTACATCATTTAACACTTTGAAAACTTCAGGTATGCTAGCAAGCTTCCATTTCTTCTCTTTTTGCTGTCAGAAACTCAGTCCACCTTTTCCTATTGTGAAAGGGAGGGTGAGTTGATTCCAGCTCCAGAGAGAGATCTTGGTTTGTCCACAAATGGCTCTTCCCTGGTGTTTTCTACTGACTTAGAGGCAGGCCCTTGACCTGAGTTGGCCTAATCATACTAACGGGAAAGACTTGCCTTCTGTGCTTGACGTAAAAGATTTGTCTTGCTGGCTCCTGCTGCTGGGAACAAAGCCTGTGGGGTCAGTTGACATAGGGAACCAACTTCCTCTTGCAACTACAAGAACCAGACTCAGGATGAGGCCAAAACTTACGACAGCAGAGTAGAAGGTCAGAAAGAAGTAAGGTTGTTCATGAAATTATTGGATTAGAATCCACTGATCATCTTGGTTTTTAGTTTTGTGTGGTAATAAATCACCTTACTATTCAGCTTCGTTACTTATAGTGAAAATCATTCTAAAGGATAAGCTATAGTTTTCATATACTGTATAATTCATAAATATTCTAGAATTTTAAACAATTCAATATATTTGTTCATTCTATTAACTCTACCTGTGGGAAACCAAAGAACTCAGAGCTCATGGCTATGGCCTGGTTACCACCATCTTTCTTATGGTCAGATGCAGTCATCGTATGTAAAGGGAGACTAAACAGCCTCTGCAAAGTTAGGATACTAACTTTTAACCTTAGCCAGTGACATGAAGTTTCTCTTCGTTCAAACTGACATACCCAGAATTGTAGCTAATATCGTTTTTCTTGGAGGCAAACATACGTATTTCAGTTAATTAGTAAGTCCCATGAAGTCAGAAATCACATTTGTAAATATTTGTCAAGTGCAGTTAATGTTTTCTCACTCCCATTCAGCTGAGATCAGAAACTAGATAAATTTTCTTAATCTTATGCAAAATAAAGGAAAGAGATATCAAACCAGAAATTATATTAATTATTATCTTTTAGTTTAATCAGTGGTTGTTACCTTTAGTAAGAACAACAGAATTATCTGAAGAGCTTTAAAAAAAAATCTATGCCTTCTCCCCATCCCCAGAAATTTATTTTCTGTTGGTCTGAGATTGGACGTAATATAAGTAGAGGATTGAAGTTCCCAGGTCATTTTAATTGCAGCCCAGGTTATAGAGCAGCAGTATATTTATTTAAGTAGAAATCCCAAAGCTATATTGCTCTTTCTTCTTAAAATGGACCTTCAATAGAGTTTCCATGTACAGTAATACATTTCTATTCTCTATATGTATTTTTCAAAAGACTTAAATAGTTTTTGGTGTGACTGGATCACATTCAAACAATTAGTTATAGCATCTGAGATATTGAATGTTTATTCAAACATCAAAGCTTTTTTCCCCCAATTTTGAAGGTGTAGAAGAAATTCAGAGAAGATTCCATGAAGACTTTTTTTTTTGTCTACAACTGTGTAAATTATTAAAAGAAATGCTTTGCTCATATTCCTGACAAAAATTCAGGAGAACACTATCAATGTAAATAAATGACTCAAGGAAACTGTAGTGCATCTCCTTGGCCTTTGAGATCATCTCCTTCAGTATTTCTCAAAGTGTGGTTTTCAGCCCACTTGTATCAGGTGCCCATGAACATGCAGTTTGGGGACCCCATTCCTGATCTACCGAATCAGAAACTCTGGGACTTGAGCCCAAGAATGACAGTTCCACTGAGACCACAGGTGATTCTACTGTACACTGATGAACTCTGAACCTTGAGACTCATGAGTCCCTATTCAAGAAATTCTTAAAATCTTTCATCTTTTTTATATACTACTTTGGGGCCATTGAGACTCTTACAGTTGATTAGTTATAAAAAAGAAGAAGAAGAAGAGACAGAGAAGAAGAAGAAGAAGAAGAAGAAGAAGAAGAAGAAGAAGAAGAAAGAAGGAGAAGGGACAGAGAAGAAGAAAGAAAAGAATAGAAAAAAGAAAAAAAATCCTTTAATCTTTCATAGATTGGCAGGCATTTGGATGACCTACTCTTTGTGACATCCTCCTCTACATTTAACCACATATACTACATTATGAGAGTACTACACAAATATTTTTAGATAAGTTCCTCAGAAAACAGCCATTTCAGAAAAACACAAAAACACACAAAAAAAACACAAATATTCAGATCATAAGGTTGACATTTGTTTCTTTGAAATGTATGATACACATACAGGCTCTCAAAAACCTTAAAAACTTATCAAAGACCCTACCACGGTAAAATACACTCTTTCAAAATAATCATTAACATTATAACAACCCCACACTTTTCAACTTTGAAAGCACCATGTAAATCATTCCGTGACACCCAAGAATTAAATGTTAGTTTTAGGTTGGTGACATGACTTTTCTCAAATCATGAAGCTGGTGCATAGCAGAGGTGGAGATCCGCATGTTTATGCTTCCTGATAGCTATTCTACTCAAAAGCAACTGTTTTCTCTGTAATCTCTTGTCCAGCTGCCAACGGATTCATTCTGTTCCCACTATGATAGCTTGTCCCCCTCCTCAATACCATGCACCTAAACTTTCCTCCTTATGGGTTTCTCAAAAGCAGGAGTAATAATCACAACTCTCTGACATTTGAACAAAAGGATTCTTACTACCTTTCTCAAAGGACAATTGTTACAACAGGAATGCTTACTGTATAGAAAAGATAACAGTCCATCTCTAGATCTAGCACCTATTTTGCAACCCGCTAAACATTCACGGTTTTCTGTCCCTGTTGCCCCATCACTAGAGACCAGCTTTTGACCCTTCTTGTCAGGAACTCCTTACCATACAATCGTGCAATTGAGTCATTGCACTCCACATAAGGCATCAGCCAAGAGGGCACCAGAGTCCCGGGAAAACTAACCCAGGGTCCTGTCAGCCAGCTTTGAGTCAACCAAAGATATAGACATCTTTATGTAATTGGTATGCCCAAATAGGGACACCTTTTCAGAATTTTTCCATATGCGGGAAGTACCTTTTCCTAAATTGCAGGAAGACATTGTATATGGCTGTGGTGTCCCTGCCTGTGTGCATACCAGAAAGGGGAGGGGCGGGGGGAGGTTAGGGCTTTATGAGATTAAGTTTTGTTTTGTTTACCAGAGATAGTTATACTATAGTTTGTGCAGAGCTGGAAGTCTACAATCAAAATCACATCCAGTTCCTTATTTGTTGCCCAGTCCAAGCTTGTGATGTAGTTGCTTCTTCATTCACTACATTTTACCCTGGGGATAATGAAATCAGCCTTTACCCAACTTTAGGCAGCCATAAAACTGAGATTTGCAGATACCGCTGCAAAGTTACAAGAGCCATGGATGAGAACAGGAGTAAAGAATCTATGTAAGAATAGGAAGCTCTGGGGCTATGTGTTCCCAGATGTTAGTGCCACATGATCCACTTGGGCAGCTTATGAAAAATGCTGATTCCTGGACACCCCAGATATCCTGATTTGGATCTGGGGTAGGGCCAGCTCCATCTCCAGAATTCTGTGAAGGGTAGGGCTTAGGGGAGGCCATCTGGTTGGAAGAGGAAGCTGGGAGCTTTGCCATCAGGCTATGTTTGCAAAGCAAGCACACTCTTTTTAACTTGGTGTGTATGTTACAGAGCAATATCGATATTAAAGTTTCCTAAATACACTTTTATTCACACTTTATGTAAGGATGATTAAATTGGCCATATTAAACGTAATATTTTCACTTGAGAATGGAGGGAGCCAATGGAGCTGAGGGTGGCTACAGCCCTGGGCACTAACTCTGAACGGAGCCCAGCCATCAGCCTTTTCATCCATCACCATAGAAAAGCCTTGTTTTTTGATTCATTCATTCAACAAAATACTGAGTTACCAGTATGCACCAGGCATTGTTCAAGGTCGGTTCTTGAGACACGGTAATAATAATAATTAATAGTAATAATAATAAGGATGATTATCATAATAATAAACTGGCAAAAGTCCTTCCCTGTGGATTATATTTTAGTCAAGGAAAGCAGGCAATAAACAATAAACCCAAGATATCAAAGAGTTCACGGTGTGTTAAAAGATGTTTCTCATCTCTGAGAAACATGATCTTAGCTTCGAAGCTATACATTCCTCAGTGAGACACCCTCCTAATATATATTTAGATTGCTACTAGGGCATTCTCCCAGGAAGCCAAGTTACTAGAGTTAGAGGCAAACTAGATGTACTCCCCTAGGCTTCAAAATGAAAAAAAAATGCTAAGCTTGTGTGAATTTGGAGGGGGACATGTGTGTGTACAAATATAGGTATCAGCTTAAACACCTTGTAGACAACTATTAAGTCTTACATACATCTCTTTCGAATCTAACTCATATATTTTTATACCATACAGCTCTGCCTTTCCAAGGAGTTAAGCAAGTCATGTGGAATCTACGAAGGGACCATTGTGAAATGAGATAGTTCCATGCCGAAGCATTTAGAAAGTTGCCAAACACACATATACAAATTGATACTAGGGTAAAATCACTCAGTCATTCCTTTTCTTATGTAAGAAGATGTGCAATTCATTTAGAAAGCTAAGGAGAGATCAAATGACTTTATACTACTAATTCTATTAATTTAATCACACCAAATGTCAGGACAATGTCATTTAAAACCCTTTAATGATTTTAAAACAAATGGTCCCTGTAGTGGGAAAATAGTTGAACTAACATTGCTAAAATTAATTTAATTTCTTTGGAATTGAAATATTAAACGAGCCCATTCTATCCCATTTACTTTTCAAATAGTGTTAGAAAATACCTGAGGACCTCTGAGCAAAATCTAACAGGATCCTTCGGTCTGTTCATTAATTCAGTGAAACTATAATTGTATGTGAATTTAGTCTTCAGTCAGTTCTATTTGATACATAGAAAAGAGTCTATTATCACTATGTATGTCTCTCTACAACCTTCCTTTGTGAAGATTCCAGACTCGATTTATCAACACCAGAAACTTACTTAGCATGGTTGTGTATTCTATATATATTTTTTCCAACGTTAATGTGAGTCATCATAGCATATCTCCTTAACCATATGTGCTAGAGCTAAGGACAGACAGTTATTTTAATATTCCTGGCCTAGAATCCTTCCCACAACAAACACATTTGATGCTCATACATGGTCCCTTTCTTGCCGACACTCACGCCTGTCAAAATGGCATGGTGCCTACTCAACATATGGACTGCTAGCTTTTCTCACTGGGGCACGGTTGCCAAAGAAAGATGGGTTAAGCTGGGCACCCTGCGAAGCAAAGCAGGTGACAGCTCTCCCATCCTCCATCATGTGGCTACAGCCCCTCTAGCCACATGCCACTTTCTAACCTCTCTTTACAGGAAAAGGAGAGAGATCTTTAACAGTATACCTTTTACTTTCAGACAGTTTCTACTTACTGCCTTTGATCTCACTACCTTTTACTCGAAGTGAGGAAAGCTTTCCTCTGCCAAAAACACACTAAAATTTAAAAATCATTTGGAAGCACAAAGTTGCAAGAAAAGTTGATAGCCAGCAAAGGCACTAAGTATATGTGTGTGCATGCATGCAAGCACACATACGTACACACACATGAGCGCGCGCGCACGCACACACATATACACACACATACACACACACACACGGAATTTTTGTGCTTTCCTCCCCCGGCTTCTCATTTGCCACCTACAATAGACCAGAGCAGGGCAGCAGCAGCAGCACTAAGTATTGCAGAAAGAACTTAGTGATTGTTTAAGTCTTGCACAAATAGAGCTATCTCATTACGTTAATCCAGTGAATCATTTCCTCCCTAACCAGGCTGCATCCTGTTTGGTTTGCAGTTTTTATTTTAAAATTTCCAAATCAATTTTTATTTGTCCAAATGAGTTTGTTTTGGCAATAACAGAAAGTATCCAGTTGCCCCAAACAAAGGCTTTCACTTCATGTCCTTGTGTCTTCGTCATTCTACAGGAAACCCAAATAAGGTGTTTGATCTGAATCTGACTTCTGAATCCAGAGACCACAGGGACTTTCCCCAAACAATTTCACTAAACGAGTCCGTGAACTCAAAGGTACCAGATTTAAACTGTAGCCTGGGGTTGTGGGCTATGGATTAGCCAATTAATAATTGTTAATGCCTGCCCTGTGCCAGACACATTTATAGAAATTATTTCATTTGAGGCCTCTGGGTGGCTCAGTCGGTTAAGCCTCCGTGACTCTTGATTTCAGCGCAGGTCATGATCTCATGGGTTTATGAATTTGAGCCCTGCGTCAGGTTCTGAGCTGACAGTGTGGAGCCTGCTTGGGATTCTCTCCCTCCCTCTCTCTCTGTCCCTTCTCTGCTCTCTCTCTCTCTCTCTCTCTCTCACACACACACACACACAGAATAAATAAATAAACTTTAAAAAACAAAACAAACAACTAAACATACAAAAATTATTTCATTTGATCGTGGCTACACCCCTGCAATATCGGAGCCATCATGTTTCCATTTTAGAGCTGTATAGACACCTGAACAATAATCTCTGCATGGCAGCTATTTGGCACGTTCTCTGATAATAAAAATACTTAGCAGTCCTGAGACTCTTACAGTGCACCTTTCTAAACACCTTATGGTGTCTTAGTTCATCTACAAAATCACGAGGTAATTCCTGTCAATATCCATAATGTATGGATGAGGAAAAAGCAACATTAAAAAGTTAACTGGTTTATCTAAGGTCCAGATAGTTTAAGAGGTGATGTCAGAATTGAAACCCAGCTAGTATTACTACAGAACTATAATTCTTGACCACTGCTCTGATTCCTATTAGATGATCTTAATATACATTCTGATGAATTCCTTAGCATTGTGCCTTGTTAATACCTTAAGGAGTAGGACCCGAGTTTCCTTTCTTTAAAGCACTGATTTCATCTTGCTTCTCCTCTGATGAGATTCCTCTACAGCTCTGCCTTTCCAAAAGAATAAAACACAGATTGGCACTTCGGCATTCAATAGACTCCAAACCCTCCAATAGCCGCTATCAAACCCTCCGAACTGTATCTTCCAATTTGACCATTTTACACAATTTGCTCGTGTGTTCTGTTTCGTTTCCTAATCCAAGATATCTTTGCTCTTTCCCTCTATACATGCAAAGCCTACCATTCAGACCCTTCTCGGGTTCAACTTCTACCCTGCGTTATCTCCTCTGTCTCGTTCAACCCATGGCAGTTTCTTTAACTACTAAATATCTGGAGTACTTGTCAATATACCCCTTGTTCATAATGCTCAGCAACACTGTCATCACAGGCTTGCTCAGAATATTCAGAAGCTGCTATGTACTATTTTCAGGTGTGTATGTGCAATCTCCCCAGTTGGCATAGGAACTCTTTGAGGAGAGGATCGTGTCGTGTATTTTCATGGTATACTATAGTAATAATATTTGCCTGCCACATTTGTTGAGTGATATTTGTCTTGATCAGTCTCCAATGATTCTTTTTTTTTTTTTTTTTTTTTTTGACAATACTATACTCTGTACTCCTTGTGAGGGACTCTTCTTAAGAGTGTAGACTGTGTAAAGCCCCAATTACAGAGTTGGATGTGATTACTTCATAAAATTTACTTTCTTTTTTTTTTTTAATCTTTATTTATTTTTGAGAAAGAGAGAGAGAGAGAGAGAGACAGAGTATGAGTGGGGGAGGGACAGAGAGAGAGGGAGACACAGAATCAGAAGCAGGCTCCAGCCTCTGAGCTGTCAGCACAGAACACTACACAAGGTTCAAACTCATCAACTGTGAGATCTTGACCTGAGAGCGAAGTCGGACGCTCAACCAACTGAGCTACCCAGGCATCTCTAAAAGGTGACTTTCTAACCAGTACCAACTATTTGTGTCACCCTGAAAGGTCAGTATCAATGTGAAGGTAAAATTATTCCATCTCAATAATAGACCTCTCAAAGATGAATTCCTCCCAAACATGTTTTACAAAAGAGCAAAAGTTGTTTTCATTTCTTAATAGTTTGGTTAGCTATGCCAGGAAATGGAAGGCCATTATTAAACATTTCATTTTTTTAACATCATAGTACCTGTCATCGGCATGAATAAACACATTACTAAAACTGGAAACTTGCATTATCCTAAGCACTCAGATTTTTGCCATCAATTTCCAATTTTTAATAGTCAGTTGTTACTTAGAATTACAAATACAAAGTTCATTTAGTCAAATGTGAACAAAATGTTAACTGGTACCCCTGGACTGGGTTTTCTGCAATTCTGCCAAGAGTCCAGAAAACTGACTAGTTGACTTCTCAAGTCTATTTCAACTCATTGTTTCTGAGAATCTAAGATTCTTTGCCTGTCTACCCGCTTCTGGTTAAAGGCAACCACTTTGGTCTCATTCTCTCTCACACATTTTGGAAGGTCTCCAAGTGTAAAACGGTACAACATATGTAGCCCGCAAGCAGGGCAGGCATAAGAAACACCATAAGGAAACACTAAAGCAAACTTCAAGCTGTGGAATGCTGGGAAACAATCACAGGCACCACACCAAGTTGGCATAAAACAATCAGAGAATGAGGTGGCTCTTTTTGAGCAAACGCATAATACTGGCTAGGAGGCAAAGAAGGCCATCAGATAGAAATCGTGTACTCAGCAGTTCATGCCGCTAGCCGAGGGTGATCTTCAGAGGTACTCAGTGCGAAAGAACTGAGGGTCATTCTTTCTTTCCATTTGCATTCACATGCCTGAAAACGCTACCCCAACCACACCCCTTTGACTCTAATGACCTATCCACGCACAGTAAATAAAACTTGTTCTCCTTTCTAGCCCTTCTCTCCAAGGTGAATTCCTACTCATTCGAAGGTCACCTTTTTAGCAACCCCTGACTGTTCCAGAAAGAGTTAACAGCTCCTCCTTCTGGAGTCGCTCAGCATTTTATGGCATTTATATCATTATGCTATATTTATTTACTTATGGGGCTGTCTTCCTGGATATACGATAAGCTTCTTCGGAGCAGAGACCCTGAAATTTTTCACTATCAGATCCCAAGTGACCACTACAGTGACCCACACGTAGAAAGCACTGCATAAATATTTGTTGGAAGGATAAATACAATTACTTGTTTTTCCATCATTCATTTATTCATTTAATAAATATTCATCAACGCTTCACTTATTCATTTAATAAATATCTATCAGTGCCTCTTATGTACATTTTTCCAGTCACTCAAGGCAGAGCAGTGAACAAGAAACACACACTCTTCCATCATGGAGGTCATATTATATTGAAAGGAGACAGAAAATGGACATAAAACAGAAAAAAGATCAGATGGTAACTACACTCATTGCAGTAAGCATTTCATGATGTATAGAATTACCGAATCACTCTCTTGTACACCTGAAACTGATATATTATTGTGTGTCAACTGTACTTCAATAAAAAAATAAGAAAGATACTGCCAATGTTACATCATGATAAATAATGAGAAAAATAACATAAAGCAAGGCAAAGGATATGGAATCTTAGACTCAATAAAGACTCCAGGAATTCTGAGATTGTCACTGAGTTTTTAAGATAATGTCATTCTCAAGCATTTTCTATTTATCAACTCAAGGAAATCTAAATTCTGTATTGCCCTGGTAAGTGCTACAACCTTTGTCAGGGCTGGTATATTTATTCATAAATAGGGAGGAACCCTATAGACTCAGTCATACCAAGTAGGGACATCTTAGTTTTTCTTCCCAAACAGACCCACTTCGGGACAAGACTTTAGCACAGTTTGGCAAATAGGACTTTTTCCAGTTCACAGGTTTTTCCTAGTTCCTGATTCACACAGGATTCCCTTCCCCTTTCTAAATGTACTAATTCTTTGACCTCCATTCTCATATTTCCTGTTTCTGACCTCAGCTCCCAAATCTTGTGGCCCACCTATCTTTTACCATCATGGCAAATGCTCTGGACAAACCACCCAAGATTTCTGAGACTTACCGCCCAGACTCTGTCCATCAATTCTGAAATCAACCCCATGATTTTGATAATTCTCTTGCCACTCTCACTGACTCAGCCGACCCCAAACGTTGAAACAGTCAATCATAGTAGGGGAAAGTTGTCCCTTATTTTGCCTCCCTCCTTACTGTTTCCTTGTCCGGATCTGTGAAACTGCTATCTCTGAGGCACATCTACAATTTCATATACAAAGTTCAGAGGAAAATAATACATTTTACTTTGTATATAACTTTATTTATTTAAAAACATTTTGCGGGGCGCCTGGGTGGCTTGGTCGGTTAAGCGTCCGACTTCGGCTCAGATCATGATCTCACGGTCCATGAGTTCAAGCCCCGCGTTGGGCTCTGTGCTGACAGCTCAGAGCCTGGAACTTGTTTCAGATTCTGTGTCTCCCTCTCTCTCTGCCCCTCCCCTGTTCATGCTCTGTCTCTCTCTGTCTCAAAAATAAATAAACATTAAAAAAAAAATTTAAAAAATAGAAAAAAACATTTTGCTCTGATCTTATGGGTATGAAATAATTTTGTTTGTACTATTATAACAAAGGTCTTAAGCTTGCATCATTTGGTAAATATGTACATTTTCCAGGGGAAAGAGCCTATAGTCTTCATCAAATTCCCAAGTGTGTTAATTATACATTCTTTTAAATATTAAAAAAACAGTAAATGTTTATTTAAATATCAGTTTCCACAGGCCAAAGAAAAAAAGCCTTTTGAAATGAAATTTACGCATGGAGGGCAACATATATGTGTCCAAGGTATAGGTAATGTTAAAAGAGGTCATGAATCAACATTAACTTACACGTTGGTCAATGATCTATGTCAATTAAAATATCTAAAAATGCCATCTGGAGAAGCAAATATACATTCCCATTCTTAACTATGTATTTCTTTGTGAAAGTTGACATAAAGGAGAAGAATCTTGGATATATGTTATTTATGTGGAAGGCTACAACTAATAACTTTGATTGATAGTAACCTTATGATATTAAAAATACGTTTGCATACACGCATAGGGATGTAGTGTATCCTTTAATTGTAGAAAATATAAATATTAAAAACACCAACATAATTGTTTTAGAACCCTGGGCTTGTGGGCTTACTTTCTGTTCTAACTTTTGCTTGAGGCTTACCCCATGAATCTTAGGAAAATGACTCAGTCCTTGTATCTCCATTTTTTCCCCATACAGTCACAATCAGCCACTTGTAAATTACTTACTTTTAAATCTATTCAGAACAAATTTTTAATCTCAGGCCATTTTTCCATTACTACTCAAGGTATTCCATTCATTACCTCACAAGAACCCCATCAGGAGATGCAGATTACTTTCAATATTATCTTAAGAACTGCTAAGTGAAGTCAAAGAATCAATCAGTAAGACACATAACATACGTCCTATACACAGATATAAAATAATTTTAAATTATGTTTTTGTTGTAGTCACAGTTCCATTAATGTTCTCTGCCAGGATAAGGCAGCATTCAGCGAAGGATGTGTGAACCCCAGGGTGTTGTACAAGACAGTCAATTAAGTTTGAGAGGAAAACAATCAGCCTTGTATTTATATTTATATTTGCTCTCTTATATTATGCTCTTTGTTTTCTATATAGTGTATATATGGTACAATGTCAAGTAAAGTATGCTATTTTATAATATACTAGATACTAGTTTGCACTAGTTTATATGTGTGTGTGTGTATATATATATATATATATATATACACACTTGTGTTTAATATACTATGTTAACAATACTACTGTATTATTACTGAATTGTTAATATAGTATGAAATAGATAGTATAGGGCTGTAAGGTGATGATTAAGGATTCACTCAGCACACAAGTAAAAATCTTAATGTAGAGAAGCACCTTGGATACGGCTAATGTTTGTTGCAACCATTGTTAATACCCATGAAGTGGAATTCTAACATAGCACACTGTAGGGTGGTTAAAAGAGAGGATTATGCTGGTTAGCAGATGGGTGGAGGATGTTTATTTTTTTATTTTTATTTTTAATTCTTATTTATTCATTTTGAGAGAGAGAGAGAGAGAGAGAGAGAGAGCAGTGGAGGGGCAGAGAGAGAGGGAGAGAGAGAATCCCATGCAGCCTCTGGGCTGTCAGGATGGAGCTTGATGCTGGGGCTCCCAAGACCCACAAGATCATGACCTGAACTGAGATTAAGAGTGAGATGCTTAATGGACTGAGCCAACCTGGCACCATGAGGATGTTTCTTTAAAAAGAGCATGGAACACTTGAAAGTGTCCAGTTGAGAAAAGAGAAATAGCAGGCATCTGTTTCCCTCTCTTAAGTAGCTTGCTGACTTGCTTCTCTTGGACAGTCTGTGATTAAGAGCCACAAATTTCCGCTGAACAAGGTACACTGGATTTTGGCTGTGACTGGGATAAAGAGATTATACATATTAAATAAAGTTCATCGGGGCACCTGGGTGGCTCAGTCGGTTGAGCGTCTGACTTCAGCTCAGATCATGATCTCACGGTTCATGAGTTCGAGCCCCACATTGGGCTCTGTGCGGACAGTTCAGAGCCTGGAGCCTGCTTTAGATTCTGTGTCTCCCTCTCTCTCTGCTCTCCCCTGCTTGCACTCTGTCTCTCTCTCTCAAAAATAAAGATTAAAAAGATAATAATAAAGTTCATAGGTTGCAGTGCCTATAGTTCCTAGGAATGAGGAACAACAAAAACCTACTTTGGCACACCAAGACCCTGACCATTAAAATTGAGAATTGAGAGGCATTGCTCCCATTTTAATAGTTTTTAGAAAATAAATCAGAGCAATTATTTTTTTTAAATGTTGATTCAGTTATTCTTGAAATTATGAAATTCAGTTATTCTTGAGCTGAAATAGAATGAAAATACCAGGTTCTGCCTTGAGAGGGCTAGGAAGTAAGGTTAGGTTAGACAAGTTTCAGTTGCAGAAGGTAAACCATATTGTTCACATCTGAGGAAACAACCCAATGACTAATACTTTCACAGTCACCCTAGACTCCAACAGAACACAACAGAGGAAAAAAGGATCTGGAAAGGACTAGATGTTCATGGCTGATAGGTACTGCTTGAATCTTAGTACTTCCTACAGGACCCATGTTCGTGTTACTGTAGTAAAATTCTTAATATTTATTTATTTTTGAGACAGAGACAGAGCATGAGCAGGGGAGGTGCAGTGAGAGACGGAGACAGAGAATCCAAATCAGGCTCCAGGCTCTGAGCTGTCAGCACAGAGCTTGATGCGGGGCTCGAGCTCATGAACCATGAGGTCATGACCTGAGCTGAAGTCAGACGCTTAATGTAACCAGTTGAGCCACCCAGGCACCCCTCGTGTTACTATAGTAATATTAAAAAAAATTATGGCATTCCAAAAGGGGACGGGAACAGTAATGCCCAAGAACTACCTGAAATATAAATATGGCTCAGATTTTAGAACATAAGTCTGGAAATTAAGAGTGTATTAGCTTTCCCCAACTTCATGGAATTTTTAAAACTCAGTGGTTGTTGGTGAGTCAGTCCACACACCTGTTCTCACCTCCTCACCCCCACATTTCCAGGGATGTGTTGGGACACTCTCTGATGCACGCTGACGCCCCAGTAGATAGTTCGTGCTCGCCCCCGTGTTTTTCCTCTCTCCTTCAGCTGTCATTCCTTCTCAGTTTATCATCATCATCGATAAAGCCTAGAGGTAGCTTGTCTGCCATAAATACTTATCTGATAAAGAAGGGAAAAAGCCTTTTGGAACATGACTAGGTGGCCTGTCTTGTCCTTTATTTGCCTGGGGAAATGTGAGAATTTGTAATCCCTGTTGCTGGAGATTTCTGGTCATTTTGAAGCACCATTAAAATGATTATCAAAGCTTTAAATTCAGCAATGAAACACATGATTCTCTTAATGACAAGGTCAACTTAATTGGGTGTCTGTCCTAAGTGAAATATTGCTCATAGCTTGCATCCCCCGATGCAGTTTAACATAAAAAATATATATATAAGTTGGAAGTTTTAAAATGGCAGTGTATAGAAAATGAAACTGAAAAATATATCTCCTGGTTTGAGTTTTCTAGCAGAAAGCACAAGAAAACATAACTCAACAACATGTATCAATTAAACATATTTTAATTCATTTGTGCTAGTAGGCAAATCTTATTTATATCATTTCCAGCCCCATCTTTTAAGAAAACCTTGTTTAAAATATGTTAACTTGATTTCTCATTTATTTTCATTACTCACAAGGTGCTATGACCTTGCACTTCTTAAGTCTCGTGATTGTGTTTACTGATAGAAATGTTACTATGCTACTAAATTCTCAGTCCAATCGATGCACTTAACCTCAATTTACAGATTTGTCATACATTTGTACCTAGCCCTAATTATTTTCCAATATTCACTGGGCCAGGAATTTTAAAACTGCCTAATGTGAAACCACATTTGCACCTACTCTTTTTCTAAAAATTGTAAATACACGGCACAGCAGAAGCCCTCCCTCCCTGACCTCAGGGAGACTGAATTAAATAGCACTTGGCACCAAGTGTTCAACGTGTATAATCATTATGGTAGGCCCCGTGCCAATCCCAGTTATGCACAACCCTCGGTATGCAGTATTAAGTAACAACAAGGATGGCAAGCATCCCGTTGAAGAATTAATTAGCGGACCGCCTGGACTCATCAGAATGGTAAATAATTATCCTCTGACAAACTTAGTCAGATGTTAGAAGAAATTGCAGTTTGAATTGCTGTCAGTGGTCACAATTCATTATATAAAAGCTACCAAGGGCTACATTTTTACATAGGACTTGAAAGGTGCTCCAGTCAGATGGTGAGCCATCCATGTTATGCTCTCCTGCCAGCAGACATCCCCAACTATCCTGCCTTCCCCATCTCTCCCCCAGATTCCTGAGCCAGTTTTTCCTTTTCTTTGACCTGAATCCTGGGACCACACTTAGATATGCCTAAACATTGGATTCATTCAAGATACTGACCTACTTTGCTCAGCATGGTTTTAGTCCTGTCTGTGGTTTTGAAACCCAAGGACACCTTCTTATCTATTCCCATCCTGGGCAAGAGAAGAGATTTCACAGGTGTCAGTTATCCTGTTCCTTTGGTACTTTTATTAATTTTGATCGGGTGATAATACTTGAGAACTACATGACTGATCACTGGGTGATCTACTGAAGTTAGAGATGTATGGGAACGACTCCTGGAAATGTTACCTCTTTCATGCTCTAATTTGGACAAATGTATGTCTTCCCAGATAGTAGGCATCCTTAAATTATGCCAACTGCGAACTGGGCCACCTGAAGTAACTTGAGGGTCAAAAGACAAACACAACTATAGTTACGATACAGACTTTGTGCACACGGACTACCATACTCAGAATCACTCTCTCACCCTCATATCAAAACACCTCATATGCGCCTCAGAAGACTGTAGGATACTTTCCCACGGAAACATAACGTGACGTCCACAAAAATATATTTTATAGCATGGCAGATATCCCATCACAATTTTAACAGGACAATAGACTTGGAAGACCTGGAAAAGAAAAGTCATCTGAATTATTTTTACGTCAGCAGTGTGTGCCAAATAGTCCTTTGTCCCCTCAAGCAACTAGACACGGAAGCTGACATGTTGCTCTCAGTAGTTCATGAGCTTTAACATTACTAACCCAAGATGGATGCAATGATAAGTCAAGTTTCCTTTCCTAACTTTCCCCCGAAAGATCCCTTTTGCACAAACTGTTCAATCTTCTCTTAGGAGTGAAGAATTCAAGAAATAATGTCACTCAAGATAGTGGTAATAACAGAGGAGACTGGGTGGCTCAATCGGCCAAGCATTCGGCTCTTCATTTCAGCTCAGGTCATGATCTCACAGCCATGTCGGACTCTGTGCTGGCAACACGGAACCTGCTTGGGACTCTCTCTCTCCCTCTCTCTCTGACCCTCCCCTTCTCTCTCCCTCTGTCTCTCTCTCTCTCTCTCAAAATCAATAAACATTAAAAAAAGTTTTTTTAAAGATAGTGGTAATCACAGCAAGGTAACACAATTCTTGAGTCAGGAATTGTAACTGTGACTTCTCCTCCTCCATGTTTAGATTACTAAGAATTTTTTTGGCACTACATAGGAATGACGTGGTTTGACAGAACTTCAACACACAGCAACAGAAAAACGTGTCTCAATCCTTCACCCTTGGGAACAGGAAAATCAGTTGCTTGGTAGAGGCCGTCTTTAACAAAAGGTCAAAGGAAATTGTTTTGGAGATTTTGGGAGACTTTAGCCGCTTAAGACAGGGAACCTCTTACAGAGGTGAGTCTTTTATACAGGTGTCTCCTTGTTAATTCCATGTAAATTAGGTAAGCCCACATCCTCTCCCTTCCCCTTCCCTCTGCTTTCCTCCCCTTCAAACTATAACCACATCCACACACAAAGGCTCAAAAGAAGTTGAGATATGCAAGAATTTGCCAATTTGGTGAATACTTTTATTTAAAAATATTAAATAATGATTACTGAGTAGGAAAAAAAAAAGACTGTGCTTCACAGAGACAACCTTCATTCTTGTGCACTGCTCTTGGGATCAGGCAAAAGTCCAGCAGGTAGAAAAAGAAAAATCTCATCAGTTTGAGATTGAAATTTGAAGTTAGATGAAAGAATGGTCCTAGGTGAAAACTCTGAATTTGTTTTATAATTTTTCCTTAAAGCTTCGTGGAAAAAGTTGGGATGCAATATCTCCAAAAACTCTACCCGGCAGGTAAGTGATTTGCTTTAGTGGTTTACATTTTAAAAGGTAAGATATAACAAAACTGTGAGATATTTGAATCTTCAAGAAACTCTCTTAAGGCAAGAAAATCTAAACAAGGTTAGCAGAATTAAAAAAGAAAAAAATGAGCAGAGCATTTGACAAAAAGGGGAGAAAGAGCCATCACAGAAAGGTTCTTATTGACGGGACAACAATGGGACAATGAAGAGATGATACACAAACAATGCCTTCTTTGGCTAAGAAGTTGTTGAATGAAAGGTATTTACAGGCTCTTCAACTCCCAAATTAAAAAAGCCCATGACTATCTTGTGGAAGGAATAAACTCAGGCTGGTATGGGCCAAGAAGTCCTGCTAGGGGAAAAAAATAATAATAATAAAATAAGAAGAATGAAACAAAGGCATATACGAAAAAGAAAGCAAGGTTTTTGGACAGAAAGCACAAGACGTCCATTTTTTAGAGGATTCTTTCTACCTTCTCACTCTTGGACTTGACTACCTTGACAGAAACACATACTGTGACTAGTATTTCACAAGCTCTAGTTTTGACATCTTAATAAACGGGTCTATGGTATGTTAGGGATTATACAGTAATATACTTGGAGGGACTTTCCTCGGTTATGAACAGAAATAACAAACACACTCTGAGAGTCACAACCCTGCTTAAAAAGAGAGCAAATGAATTGTCCCAAAGGATTAAAAAAATGTTTTTCCTTTTCACCTTCATATTAACATTTCTTACCCAAGGGTGTAGTGAGGACTACACCCTTGTTATTTGGAAATAACAAGCGCTTTGAACTCTAATGATTCTTATAAAATTAAAGTCTTTTGTCAACCATTTTAAAGATCTTTTTACTTTCTCAAAGGCAATACAGAGTGCAAAAGCACCATCTTGTGGCTAAAAAGAAAAAAAGATATTTCAACATAAGCCAATCTGAGTCACAAATAACTTTTTCACACATATTTTTTATGAAATATTTGTCAAGTTTAATTTTAAGCACTTGGTAACTTTCTCTGTAACAGATGGCTAACTGACTTAATACAATTTAGAAATGAGTATACCTTTAATACATTTGTATACAGATAGGGTTCACGATTACAAATCTCACTACATAATGACCATATGAGACTTAAATACCATGGGCAAATTTGAAACAAAAATAGAGTTTAATAATAATAAACAAAATTTTAGTCTTTGTACTTCATTAATAAACACTTTACAATTGATCATTTTAAATTAGAAATATAATCAGTAATTTGTCCAGTAGGAAGCAGCAATTTTTCTCACAGAATTAATACAAATAAAATAAATTTTTAAAAATATTAGCATCACTATGTGGCAAATTTCATTCACAAGGAAAAGAGAAGGATTGAGAGAAGAATGATTCAACAGCAAAAGATCTGCTGACAGAATTTGGTAGACTATGGGCACATAACCATAGGATATTTTTCTCTTTTACCAATACTGAATATCATCTGTCTTCTTATACATTGCAACTTTATTACTATTTTATATCCTTGCTTCCACTTTAGAGTTGGAAAAAACAAAGTATGGAGAGATCAAGTAACTTGCCCAAGTTCACAACACTGGGAGAAAGCAGAAGCAAAATTTGAATCCAGAACTCAGGGTCTCCTTCCTTATTTTCTAGTGGTTTCCAGACCCTGTCCTCCCGTGTAGCTGGACTGGCTCTCTCAGGATTACCAGGGATGTGTTCCCAATCCCTGGAGATTCCGATTAGTAGGTTGGCTCTGAAGTCCAAGAATCTATGTTTAAAAAAACTCCCCTGTGGTTCTAGTAAAATGAACCAGCCTATTTAAGCTGAAAATTATAGGCAAGCTATTTAAACAAAGAATGATGAAATTGAACATCAGTGAATTCACTTCATTTTAGCTATCAGTCTTAGGCTATCTCAATTCATAATTCTTGTTCTTCAAACTCTACCACAAAGCATACTTACTCTAAGAACTTTCCGTGATGAAACCATTTTCTCTTCTCAATTTCTCCTTCACTACATTAAAAGTAACGACTTAAAGGTAACATCAATGACCATTATCTACGTAGCAGATACCATGAGACAGGTTGTAGGTATTTCATCATGCTTAAGTAATAACAACATATAAAATAATTTTTATCGTAAGTTCTTTATAACCGTCTGATTCTCACAGATGCTTTCATTGATTTTTATCCATCTCTTTACCTGTATCTATATGGTTGCGACAAAGAAACCAATGTAGTTTTGACACGCATGTAATTGATATTTTATTTAGGTTAATGAGTAAGATAAAAATGAAAAAAGGCACATGTCGGATTTCATTCATTCACCAATCACAAACAACTATTTTGCTGAAGTGGATAATTGTTTTCAAAGACTAGAAGAATATTCCTCAGTTTTTTGGGGCTATTCACCATGTAGCAGGTACAAGTACAATACTCTTCTAGATATAATCCACAATATTAACATTCACCATCGCTTTCGTAATTCTAAAAATCAAAAGAAGTGATAAATTAAAACCTGATTTATATGATTGTCAATTTTTGTACAGTATATACTATTATGTATTATCTATCCTATAGGTATCATTGACATAAATAATTTCAAAAGCATATGTAATACTAAAATGTAGCAAAATTAGGAAGTCTTGAGCTTTGAACATCTGTTAGAGTTTAATATAATGTACTTAATTAAAATTTATCTAATTGAATTTTAATAATGACAATTTTAAAAACTATATTTCCAAATTCCTAAAAATTTAACAATTGGCTTTTGCAAGCCAATGTGATTCGACTTCAGCACACCTGATTATTAATGTATACTGAGTGATCCTGGTTGATTTATCCTGTCTCAAAGAAAATAAAATGCTGTCATAATTCAAACCCAGATCTCCTGAATTTCAGTTGTTACCCTTGCCCAACCTCTGTACTTCCTACCTACCCCTCTCATCTGTAGTAACGATATCTTAACTTTATATATTGCTTTAACTACTTTTCAACCATATTCATATATGAAGTTTTATTCTTGTAATTTGAATTTCATGTCCTTTTTCTTCTAGAATCTCCTTTAACATCTGGGTTCTTTGTTTTTAGGGTGTTTTTGACATAAGTAAATTGTCAAAAAAAATTACCTGACAAAAAGAAATTAAATTAACTTAAAACCAGGTTGTATCTAACTTTAAGCTAGCCTTCTGTAGTTAACTTAAAGTTAGCTTTTTGTCTACCACAGAAATAATGTTTTCTTTTGAGATGCATTCTAATTCTCTTTTGGAGTTACATATTAGCTATTTTACGAAAGGAGCAGAAAGCTTATGTAATCTAGAACAAAAGTCATTTAACAAAACAATGTGTCCTGTCATCACAAAATTCATCCAAGCAATAGAAGAGGAAATAAATACTGAGAAAGAGAAATGAAAACAAAAACAAAAACAAACAAAAAAACAAGTGATGTGAAAGGGAATTCAATTTTTTTCTCAATTGAAGATAATTTAATTCATATTTTTCTAAAGTTCTTGTAAATCTAAAAAGTAACCAAAAAGCATGTAAGTCTTATTTATATAACTTTGCTTCTTCCTTTCTCATTTAAGTGAAATGAAAAATAAAAATTTTATGAATGGTAACGGTAAATGGAAAAATTTATTTTCACTTTCACTGGTTGTGGAAAGTTATTTTGGTAAATGTATTATACACTTGAATTAAAAAATTAATGGGAGATATTTTGGCAGCTACTTTGAAGGAAACTAACCAAGAGTTATTCTTACCAGTGTTTGATGGATAGCAAAAGGAACCAAATTACAGCATACCAATATAATAATGATGCATTTGAACCATAATTTGATTATTAATGCCCTTTAAAGTTAGAAAAATGATAGACAATATGGATGGACCTAGAAGGTATCATAAGCCAGACTGAAAAAGACAAATACCACATAATTCTATTCATAAATGGAATCTTAAAAAAAGTGAATAAGCAAACAAATAGCAGACTCAGAATTATAAATACTAAGAACAAACTAATGGTCGCCAGAGGGAAGAGGGATGGGAGGGTTAGACAAAAATGGGTAAAAGAGAGAAGGAGATACAGGCTTCCAGTGATGGAATGAGTAAGACAAGAATAAAAAGCAGAGCATAAGAAACATTGTCAATGGTATCTTGATGATCTAATGAGACAAATGATAGCTATAATTGTGGTGAACATAGTATAATGCGTAAAGTTGTCAAATCATTAAGTTGTACACTTGAAACTAACATAACATTGTATGTCAGCTATAGTCAAATAAAATTAATAAATATATTTTAAAAAATACTGAACAATGGCTAAATATTGAAATGAATGGGATTAAGAATGACCCTAAATATTAGAAGGTTACATGCTATATGTAATATTATGTAAGAAACACTAAAAGTTTCCCATCCATCATTTAAAAATCTTCCTAGTTAGGGCACCTGAGTGGCTCAGTTGGTTAAGCGTCCAACTGTTGATTTTGGCTCAGGTCATGATCTCACAGTTTGTAATATCGAGCCCCACATCAGGCTTTGTGCTTCTAGCGCAGAGCCTGCTTGGGATTCTCTGTCTCCTTCTCTCCCTGGCCCACCCCCAACCCCCAATAAATAAACCTTTAGAAAAATAAAAACATTAAAATATCCCTGGTTATCACCAGTCTACCACAGTTGCCTAAATTCCTGTCTTACTCTTTCAGATATTTCAAAATGATGGCACACCCACATCCAATAAATTATCCATTAACATCTCAACAGAAATTACTTTATCATATTAGCTAGTCACTTTCAAGAAACTGTTTAGAAAACTCAAAATTATGAAGTAATTGGAATAAAGTTAGATGTGTGAAAAATTGCCAGCATTAATGAGAAACCACAGTGAGGGGATATGGGAACTTAGCAACATGATAAATGGCCCAAATATAATCAGAGCAACACTCGAATGGTACTAACATGTTAAGATACATACTTTTTGTAGAAATTTTGTTTCCCTGGAAAGAAAAAGCTAATAAAAGGAAAGAAAGTTTACCTCTTTTATAGTTTGCATTTCATTCAATTTAAGTAAAATGCCATTAGTTCATAACCCAATTGATTCAAAGTTTGTCATTATTCAGTTAGAGATTTTTATTTTTCCAAATTTTTGTTTTGTTAAGCAAATCAATGCAATTAAGATTATGAATATTTAAACTGTTCTATTTTTTAAGTACTGGAATAAAAATCAGCAATTAATTTTAGTTTCAGTTTGGCTATTACTTGTACTTGATATCAATGAATAAGAGCCTCTCTGAATTTGTCCCTTTACCAACAAAATGAAGATTTTCTTTACTAAATAAACTCTATGACACTTTCCTACCTTTATGGATTATGACCAGCAAATGAGGCATAATTTCACTGCAATAATAAACACTTCAACATATGCCTCTAAAAAACAAAGTTGTTTTTTTTTCACAGATAATTGCAGTACAATATCACAATAAAGTCTCAACACTGTCTAATATTCAGTTAACATCCAAATTTCCCCTATTGTCTCATGATTTAGTGTTTACAGTTGATTTTTTTTTTCAAATTGACATCCAATCAAAACCACAGATTGCAAAAGCTATTAGGTCTTTTCTGAATCTATATATCCCCTCCCTGCCACACACACACGCTTTATTTTCTTTCTTTTTTTCCCCCGATGCACTTGCTTAAGAAGCAGAGTTTTTTCCATAGAATTTTTCATACTCTGGCTTTAGCTGATGGTGTCCCCTTTGGTGTCACCTAGCAAGTCTTTCTATCTCCTCTCCTATAAGCTAATAATAAGACCTTGAAGCTTGATAACAAAATAATCAATATTTTGGCAAGATTACCTCACAAGTAATAATGTGTACTTTCTATTGTGCATACTGTTTTGGTTGTTATGATTGATCAGGGTGTTATCCTGAACTATCCATTTAAAAAGTCCTATCAGCTTTTCACCTGTTTTTACAATTATTGATGATCATTCCCTAGATACATTATTTTATTAGGGATAGTAAAATGATCATATCCTGATTTTATCATTTTCCCACACTTAATAGTTGAAATCCTTCCTTAAAGAAAAACCTCCCAACTTCCAATTTCTGGTCCAACATGTCGGGAGCTTAGAAGTCAGCACTCCGACCTATCAACAAGTAAAAAACTAAACAGACCAAAAATCAACAACTTCTCTTGAATCTAGTGGAGAAGTGAGGTGGCAGGACAAACTTCTGTCATTAAAATTGGAGAGGTAGACAGATGGATTCAGAGAACCACTACTTATGAAAGCAGAAACCCACAAGCAGAAAACTGTGAGATCCTGTGTCAGGGTAGGCAAATACTGGATGCTAAGCAAGGACAACACTGAGAGTTGAAAACTCCAAAAGATTCCACTTTTGGGGAGGGAGGGGACTATAGTTTTGCGAGTTTTACTCCAGGAGCTGTAGCAGAGAAAAATCCCTTCATGTTCTGGCAAGAAGAGAACAACCATTTTGAAATACATCAGAGTATTCCCTTTTTGTTAAAACGTCTGCCCACAGGAGACACTATTTTATGAGAGCTGAACTGCTAGGATTTTACCACAACCTCACCAACCTGGGAGAATAGAAATCCCCAGCTCCAGCCCATTCTAGGCCATTCGTTCTCACTAAGGGGAGGTGGTGATGAGACGCACTGGTGATGTTCACAGTCCAAGGGCACAGGCTCACTAAAAGACTGAGACTTAATCATAGGACTACAAAACACTTCTCTGTCCTCATACCTTACCGTTACATTAGGCCTATTTACCAGTTTCTTTTACCCAGTACATTATGTCCACTTTTCTATCAGAACAACAAATCACAAGGCAAACTTAAAGGCAAAAACCCAACAAGTAAGCCAAAACAAAAAGCAATTTAAAGAGATTGCATCAGAAGCATCAGAACAGAGTCAGATATAGCAGAAATGCTGGAATTATTAAACCAGGAATTTTTTTAATTTAATTTTTTATTTTTTAAAATTTACATACAAATTAGTTGGCATATAGTGCAACAATGATTTCAGGAGTAGATTCTTTAGTGCCCCTTACCCATTTAGCCCATCTCCCCCTCCCACAACCCCTTCAGTAACCCTCAGTTTGTTCTCCATATTTATGAGTCTCTTCTGTTTTGTCCCCCTCCCTGTTTTTATATTATTTTTGTTTCCCTTCCCTTATGTTCATCTGTTTTGTCTCTTAAAGTCCTCATATAAGTGAAATCATATGATTTTTGTCTGTCCCTGACTGACTAATTTCACTTAGCATAATACCCTCCAGTTCCATCCATGTAGTTGCAAATGGCAAGATTTCATTCTTTTTGATCGCTGAGTAATATCGCATGGTATATATATATATATATATATATATATATATATATATATACCACATCTTCTTTATCCATTCATCCATCAATGGACATTTGGGCTCTTTCCATACATTGGCTATTGTTGATAGTGCTGCTAAAAAACATGGGGGTGCATGTGTCCCTTTGAAACAGCACACCTGTATCCCATGGATAAATGCCTGGTGGTGCAATTGCTGGGTCATACGGCAGTTCTATTTTTAGTTTTTTGAGGAACCTCCATACTGTTTTCCAGAGTGGCTGCACCAGCTTGCATTCCCAAGCCAGGAATTTTTTAAAACTGTAATTAGTATGCTATGGGCTTTAATAATAATAAAAAAAATAGACTACCTGCAAAAGCAAATGGATAATGTAAACAGAGAGATGGAATTTCTAAGAAAGAATCAAAAAGAATTTCTGGGCAAAAAACCCACTGTTAGAGAAATGGAGAATGCCTTTGATGGGCTCATTAGTAGACTGGACACATAAGGAAAGAATCTGAGTTTCGGGATATGACAACAGAAAATTCAGAAAGTGAAAAAAAAGAACTAAAGGCTAAAAATAAATAGGACATAATATTGAGAACTGTTGGACAGTTAATCAATCTAATAGATAAAAGTTTGTTCAAAATAATAACAACAACCTATTTGAATATGCATGCACACACACACACACATATATACGCACATATAAGCATGTACTTTTACACATATACTCATAAATGCTTACATATTCCTGTGTATAAGTGAAATAAATGACAGCAATGATGCTGTCATGAGACAGTACAGGTATTATTTGAAAGTGGACTTGGATTAGTGGTAAATATATATTGTAAACTATAGTCCAGCGGCCAACAATGTGGAAGGAAAAAGACGTATAACTGATATGCTTAAGAAGGGAGAGAAAATGGAATTGTGTAAAATGTTCAATTAAAACCACAAAAGGCAGGAGAAAAAAAGTAGAAGGCAAAAATAGGACCAAAGACTCAGCAACAAATAGAATAGCAAATAGAAAACAGTAACAAATATGGTAGATATGGTAGTTAATCCAACTACATCAATAATCACTTTAACATTAATGGTTTAAATACACCAATTAAAAGAAATATTGTCAGAAAGAGCAAAAAATAAGAATCAACTGTATGTTGCCTACAAGAAACCCACTTTAAATATAAAAAGAAATATAATTAAAAATTAAGGGATAAAGAAATACCATAATAACCTAATAAAAAGAAAGTGGGAGTAGCTATATATATTCCAAACAGAGCAGATGTCAGAAAAAGGAAAGTTATAAGAAATAAAGAGGGACAATACATAATGATAGAGGGTTCAGTTCTGTAAGAAGACAATTGTTGACATTCATGCACCTAACATCACAGGATTAAAATATGTGAGACAAAACAGATAGAGAGGAGAGGAGAAATAGATGACTCTATTATCATATTTGGAAACTTTTACACCCCTGAATCAGAAATGAGCAGAGCTCACAGGCTGAAAATCAGTAAGACATGGTTTAATCCAACAATATCATCAACTGAATATAATTGATGTATATAGACTACTTCATCCAGCAGCAACAAATTGTTCTTCTCAAGGTCACATAGAATATCCACCAAGATAGAACACATTCTGGGTCATAAAACACATTTTAACAAATTTTAAAAATAGAAATCATACCACGTCTGTTCTCAGAACTAAACTGGAAGTCAATAACAGAAATACAGCTGGCAATTCCCCAAATATTTGCAGATTAAACAAAATACATCTAAATAATACATAAGTAAAAGAAGAAATTTCAAGATAAGTTTTAAAATACTTGGAACTAAATGAAAATGAAAATATAATATCAAAATTTGTAGGATGCAGAAAAAAGAGTACTTACAGGGGAATTTTTTTAGGTTGAATGCATTTATGAGAAAAGAATAAAGATCTAAAATCTGTAATCTATGATTCCACCTGAGGAAACTAGAAAAATAAGGACGGATTAAGTTCAAAATAAGCAGGGGAAAGAAAAGAAATAATATTAGAGCAGAATTCAATAAAATTGAAAGCAGAAATCAATAGAGAAAAATTAACAAAGCCAAAATCTGGTGCTTTCAAAAGATTGATAAAATTGATAAACCTTTAGCCAGGCTAAGAAAAAAGAGATGACACAAATTACTAATATCAGAAATAGAGAGGGAACATCAGTAAAAATAATATGGTCACTAAAAGGATAGTAAGAGAATACTATAAACATCTTTCTGCCCAGAAATTTGTAACCTAATTTAAACGAACTAACTCCTTGAAAGACAAAATCTGCCAAAAGTCACACAGGAAGGAATAGACAGTCTGGCAATCTACATCTATTAAAGAAATTGAATCAATCATTAATAACCTTCTAAAACAGAAATCAACCAGGGAGGCCAGCATTACCCTAATTCCAAAATCAGACAAAGATGTTACAAAAAAACTGTAGGCCAAATATCTCTTATAAACATTGATGCAAAGTCCTCAACAAAATATTAGCAAATAAATCCAACAATGTCTAAAAAGAATATACCACAACCAAATGGAATTTATTCCAGGTATGAAAGTCCGGCTCAACATTTTAAAAACAATTAATATAATCACATCTACAGGCTGAAGAAGAAAAAGTACATGATCATATCAGTAAAGGTAGAAAATGCATTTGACAAAATCCAACATTCATGATTAAAAAACAAAACAAAACAAACAAAAAACAAAAAAAACTCTCACCAAACCAGGAATAGAAGGGAAATTCCTCACCTTGATAAAGAACATCTATAAAAAAAAAATCTACAGTTAATAACATCATATCAGTGGTGAGAAACTTAAAACTTTTTAACTGTTTTTCAACATTGTACTGGAAGTCCTAGCTAATGCAATAAGACAAGAAAATCAAGTAAAAAGTTTAGAGAATGGGAAGGAAGAAATCAAACTCTTTTTGTTTACAGATTACAAAACTGTCTTTTTAGGAACTCTGAATGAATTGATGAAAACAGAACTAATAAGCAACAATAGCAAGATTGCAAGATACAAGTTAACATACCAAAATCTATCACTTTCCTATATACCAGCAATAAACAATTGGAATTTGAAATTCAAAACACTTTACTACTTACATTAGCAGTCTTCCCCACCTCAAAAAAAAGAATATATATATGTATATATATACACACACACACACTTAAGTATATGTACATAAGTATATAAGTATATATGTAAATATATATATATATTTACATATATATGATCAATGTGAGGAAAATTTTAAAACTGTGATGCAAGTTTTCAAATAATCACTAAAAAAATGAAGCAATATTCCATGTTCATGAGTAGGCAGGCTGAATAACGTCATGTCAGTTTTTCCAAACTAAACTATAGATTCAATGCAATCCTAATCAAAATACCTGCAAATTGTTTTGTGGATATTAACAACATATCTAAAGTTTATATGGAGAGGCAAAAGACCCAGAAGAGCCATCTCAATATTGAAGGAGAGGAATAAAGTCAGAGGACTGACAGTACCTAATTTTAAGACTTACTATGAAGTTATAATACCTAAGAATGCATGATTCTGATTAAAGAACAGATCAATAGATCAACAGAATAGAAACAAGAACCCAGAAATAGACCCACATAAATATAGTCAACATCACTTTGACAAACCAACAAAAGCAATACAATGAAGCAAAGATAGTCCTTTCAACAAATGGTGCTGGAACAACTAGACAGCTATATGCTAAAAGAAAAAAAAAATGAATCTAAACACAAACCTTACACCCTTAACAAAAATTCACTCAAAGTAGATCACAGATCTAAATATAAAATGCAAACCTATGAAAATCTTAGAAGATAGCATAGAAGAAAGCCTAACTGGTTGGGTATGGCAGTGAGGTTTCAGATATAACACCAAAGGCACAATCCATGAAAGAAATAGTTGATAAGCTGGACTCTATTAAAATTAAGAACTTCTGCTCCATAAGAGACAATGTCAAGACAATGAGGAAACAACCCGCAGATTGGGAGAAAATATTTGCAAAATACACAGCTGATAAAGAACTATTGTCCAAAATGTACAAAGAACTTTTAAAACTCAAGAATAAAAAAATGAAATGAATGACCCAATTTAAAAATGGGCAAGAGACCTGAACAGATACCTCACCGAAGATGCCAAGAAAGTATGTGGAAAGATACTCAACATCAGGGGCGCCTGGGTGGCTCAGTCAGTTCAGTGTCCGACTCCGGCTCAGGTCACAATCTCGCAGTTCACGAGTTCAAGCCCCACATCAGGCTCTGTGCTGACCGCTCAGAGCCTGAAGCCTGCTTCGGATTCTGTGTCACCCTCTCTCTCTGCCCTTCCCACATGCTCACTCTGTCTCTCTCTCTCTCTCTCTCTCTCTCAAAAATAAAATAAAATAAAAAACATTTAAGATACTCAACATCATATATCATTACCGAAATGCAAATTAAAATGACAGTGAGATAACACAACACACCTACTAGACTGGCCAAAACCAGAACAGTGACAACACCAGAGGCTGAGGAGGGTGTGGAGCAACACGAGCTCCCGTTTACCGCTGCTTGGAATGCAAAATGGTACAGTCACTTAGGAAGACCGGTTGGTAGTTTCTTACAAAACTCAACATACTCCTCCCATATGATCCCGCAATTGTGCTTCTTGATATTTATCCAAAATAACTAAAAACTTGTGTCCACACGAAAACCTGCACATAGATGTTTATAGCAGCTTTAACATAATTGCCAAAACTTGGAAGCAGCCAGGATATCCTTCAGTAGGTAAATGGATAAATGCAGTACATCCAGACAATGGAATCTTATTCGGCACTAAAAGGAAATGACCTCTTAAGCCATGAAAAGATATGGAAGAACCTTAAATTCATATTATTAAATGAAAGAAGCCAATCTGAAAAGACTATATACTGTATGACTCCAACTATATGGTATTCTGGAAAAGGCAAAACTATAGAAACAATAAAAAAAAAAAAAAGTAGTTGCCAGGGGTTACAGGAGAGGGAGGGATACTGAGGAAGAGAACAGAATTTTTAGGGCAGTGAAACTATTCTGTATGATACAGCAATGTTGGCTATATATCATTATCATACTTGTCAAAACCCATAGATAATAAGTACCATACGAAGAGGGAACCTTGATGTAAACAGAACTTCCCATGACAATGCATCAATGTAGGTTCATCGATTGAAGTAAATGTACCACTGTGGTGTGGAATGCTGAGAGTGGGGCAAGTTTAACAGGGTGGCAAGGGTGAGGGTGGTGATGGAAACTACTTTCTGCTCAATTTTGCTGTGAACTTAAAACCTCCCTAAAAAATGAAGTTTAGTAATTAAAAAAAGTTACATACCAAAAAAAAAAAAAAAAGAAAACTTCTCCTCATGAACCATTCAGTTCCCCTGAAATAGGATTCACACAAATAGTCAAGGTAAACAAAAAATGTGTTCTTTTCCATTATTTTGCTAGTTAGAATAGTGAAATATTCTCCTGCGTTTTCCAGAGATTCACTAATCTTGAAATAGTAACTTGAGGGGTGCCTGGGTGGCTGAGTCAGTTAAGTATCTGACTTCTGCTCAGGTTCGTGGGTTCAAGCCCAACATCACGCGCTGTGATGACAGCTCAGATCCTGGAGCCTGCTTGGAATTCTGTGTGTCTCTCTCTCTCTTCCCAATCCCCTGCTCACTCTCTGTCTCTCTCTGTCTCTCAAAAATAAATAAACATTAAAAAAAAATTAAAAGATACAATAAATAGTAACTTGAAAAATGGGAGCAAGAATATATAATAGATACGGCCCATGTCCTTACTTTGCAACCAGGCACATAAAACTTTTTACAACTCATAATTGTCTTTTACAATTATAGTTTTAGAAAAATTTGTCATATGTATGCAAAGCAGTTGATAGAAGTGTGCAGTGAGATAGAATATGTTAGGAGTCAAAACACTTGCACTCAGAATGCTAGTGGCACTACCTGGTCAGGTAACCTTGAAATTTTGTCTTAACCTCTCTCGCTTCACTTCCCTTCAGTTTCTCCACATGTAAATGCACACAATAATACCTATTTTATTATGATAAAGACCAGACACAATGTATCTAAAATGCTGGTGCTTGACAAAAAACTATGTATTATCAAATAAGACTTCCATCTATAATACAAAATCATGGGACATTCTACTTCATTTTCTCTGCCTCTGGAGAAACAACTTTGGAACAACCTAAAGGGAGGTTATCTAGCTTATGTTTATAGATGGTCCAGATGCCAGCAGCAAACCTCCCTACACAGTTGTGACAACCAAAAACATCCTCTGGACACTGCCAAATACCCTGAGGTGAGGGGAGGAGGGCAAAATCACTCCTGCCATAAAAGAGTAGTGAAGGTGACCTTCAAAAGGTAAAAAACTGAAATCGTCTTGACCTTTTTTCCAAAAAACTGCCCTCATATTTTTCACTTTTCCTAAGAGGCTTTTTTGAACAGAACTGTCTTTGGGGTCCAATGAAACTTCCCCCTAGTTTTCATTTACCTGAAAATGCAAGTGATAGAAGCCTAAGTATTAAGTTCTTTTGAACCTTTATAATCACATTTACATATCCCATTGTTCTATTACTAATTTGTTACAGTTGTAAGGATACTTACCAACTATGCAGGCTAATTATATTCAAATTTTATTCTTTCTCTAAACATTGAATACAATCAGTAAAATAAGATAATGATGTAAAATCTTTCAAACAATCCCTTTAAATAGCAAATCATAAAATTTTCATGTTCTATTTTGACAGATTTTCAAGGGATAGACTGAAGATCACAAAAATCAGTCAGTTCCCCCTAAGACCTCTTCAATCAAGGACCTTCTAGGAGCAATAGAAATAATACTATTTTTACTTTTATAAAATTTATATTTGTAAACATGACACTATTCATTCCCATTAGCTTCCCTTGGCACGTTTATCAAAATCCAATTGATCATGTATGTATTGATCTATGTATAGACTCAGTTCTGTTCCATTACTTAATTTATCTATCTTTCCGTCAATACTACACTGTTTCATTTAGTATAACTTTATGGTAAGTTTTGAAATCAAGTAATCTGAAGCCTCCAAAGTTTTGGGTATTTTAGTCTAGACTCACCTCTAAGACCCCATGAAGTCCTCTACCTATTGTCCACTTTAGGTACCGGGAACGACAAGGTAGGTCTGAATAAAAACTTATTTTGACTAAACTTGCAGCAAGCTGTTCACCAGAATTTCTAACAAATAAGCCCTTCTGTTCGCTTATTGGAGTCATAATCAACAAGGAACCAAAACAAAAATACTGTTAATCTATTAGGTTCTTTAATCATTGAAGAAAAAAACAAAAGATTGGGTCACTGATCTGGCAAAGTGTTCACTGATGGCTTAAAATGGGGAGAATAGGGGTGCCTGGGTGGCTCAGTTGGTTAAGCCTCCGACTTCAGCTCAGGTCATGATCTCATGGTTTGTGAGTTCCAGCCCCACATTGGGCTCTGCGCTGACAGCTCGGAACCTGGAACCTGCCTCAGATTCTGTGTCTCTTCCTCTGCCCCTCCCTGACGCGCGTGCTGTTTCTCTCTCTTTCAAAAATAAATAAAACATTGAAAAATAACAATAAAAAATAAGATGGGGTGTATAAAAAAAGCAAAAATTTGTTTTTGTCTGAAAGTCAATTTCTAATATCATTCTATGTAGTTATACATCTTACTTTTCATGTCAAAGATAAGCCTATATCCTGTTTTCCAACGGTTTGCCATAACAAGAAAATGACTTCTAATAGGAAAAATTTAAATTAGTATTTCACATAAATTTGTTTGTTAGATTTATTAACTATTAGTATTTATTCAATATAAATCTGTCCTCATAGATCAACTACAAGGAGGCATCAAAGTAATGTAAAACCATCCATTTGATAGATTTGAGAAAGTCAAGGAGAGGGAAGAAAAGAGATTGGAAGAAATGGATTTAAAATTCACTGTAATTCATTTTCTAGTGACTCTGCCCCACAAAATGATTATATATAAGAAGGAAGAAAAAATTTAATTTCTAGGATAAATTTTCTTTCTCATCTTTGCAAGAACTGTTTAGATACCTGTAAACATTTCCTATTGAAAAGATAAGCCTTTGCAAGCAGGAAAGTTCTTGAATTTTTTTTTTAACGTTTATCCAGTTTTGAGAGACAGAGAGAAAGCGTGACTGAGGGAGGGGCAGAGAGTGAGGGGAGACACAGAATCTGAATCAGGCTCTGCGGGGCTCCAACTCACAAACTGTGAGATCATGACCTGAGCCAAAGTCGGCCACTCAACCAACTGAGCCACCCAGACACCCTGAGAATCATCTGTTTTAGATGTCACTGTTAATATTACTGCTAACAAAAATAGTAATTACAAATAGATGCCACTAATTTGAGCAGCTACTATATGCTTTACATACTTAATCTTCACTATATACGAATGAAAGTAGGATTGTTATCTCTGTCTATGGATAAGAAAAATGAGAGCCATATTAAGCAAATAACATTTTCAAAGTCATATAGCCAGTATGCTAAATTTGTTTTGCATTCATGATTCATGTTTTGTCTGAGAAATCCCTTCCAAACATGAGGTAGATTTTTCTCTATGTTTTCTTATGGTAATTATTTTAGTTTTAGATCTTACATTTTAGATCTATAATCCATTTTCAGCCAATTTTTTATATATTCTGAGACAGGTGTTGAATTCCATTATTTTCATCTATATCCAAATTTTTTTTCAATCTCACATGTTAAAAAGACTATTCATTCCCGTTAGCTTACCTTGGTGCTTTTATCAAAATCCGATTGATCATGTATGTATTGATCTATTTATAGACTCAGTTCTATCCCATTAATTTATCTATCTTGGAGTCAATACTACACTGTTTCATTTAGTATAGGTTTATGGTAAATTCTGAAATCAAGTAGTGTGAATCCTCCAAATTTTTCGATGCTTTAAATTGTTTTGGGGAATCTAAGTCTCCTTTGATTTCCACATAAATTTTGGAATCAGTTTGTCAATTTCTACAGCAATAACAACAAAAAAGCCTTCTTGGATGTCAAGGAGAATTGACGTTTTATCAATATTGAGTCTTCTAATCTATAAATATAGTATTGCTCTCCAGTTATTTATGTCTTCATTAATTTCTCTCAATAATGTTTTGTAGTTTTTTACTGTAATGGCCTTGCATATATTTTTTAAGATTTTATTCCTAAGGATTTGATGTATTTTATGCTATATAAATGGTATTTTTTTACTTCAATTTCCAGTTGTTTGTTGCTTATATGTAGAAATACAATTAATTCTTATATGTTGACTTTGTATCTTTTTCCATATTCATTAACATAATGTCATGACTATTTTTAATCCTTTAACACAGTAAAGTACATTAACTGCTGTTTAAATTGTTCAAGCAACCTTGCAGTCCCAGGATAAATCCAGGTTTGTAATTATATTGTATTATTTTTCTATATTGCTAGATTTGATTTGCTAATATTTGTTGATCACTTTTCTGTCTATAATTATGAGAAATATTGGTCTGTATTTTCTTATCTTGTAGTCTCTTTCTATAATTTTGTATCAGGATATCAGGGTAATATTGGCTTGATAAAATGAGTTTAGAAGTCTATCTTCTTATTTTTCTGGAAGAATTTATAAAATTTTGCTGTGATTCCTTCATTAAATATTTAATAGAATTTACCAGTGAAGTAATCTTAGAACTTTCTTTGTTGAAATATTTTTAACTACAAATACTATAAATTCAATGTCTTTAATAAAGACAACGCTTTTCAGATTACATATTTCTTCTTGCATGCCATTTGGCAGTTTCTATCTTCTAAGAATTTTTTCCCTTTACCTAAGTTGTCAAATTTAAAACCATAAAATTATTCATAATATTTCCTTATTATATTTTTAAATGTCTTTTTAGGGTCTGTAGTAATGTAAATTTTCATTCCTGATATTTTTAATTTCTACATCCTCTTCTTTTCCTTTGTCTGACTAACTATTATTCATTTTATTAATCTTTTCAAAGAGCCAGCTTTTGGTTTCCCTTTCATTATTAGCTTTATTTTTTCTATTTTATCGATTTTTCTCTTAAATGTATTATTTCCTTTCTTTTTTACTTTATGTTTAATTTTATTTTGTTTTTAGGTAGTCTTAAGTGGATGCTTAGATTATTTGGTTCAGCCCATTGCTTCTCTTCCCTTTTTTTTTTAAATCCAGCTTTATTGAGATATAATTGAATATTTCATGATATAATTCTAAGGTATACAATGTGATGACTTGATACACATATATATTATGAAATATTTACCACAATAAAGCTCATTAACACATCTTTTACATTTCACATCTCATGTGAGAACATGAAATGAAAGCTCTACTTTTAACAACTTTCAAATATACGACACAGTATTGTTAACTATAGTCACCATACTGTATATCATATCTCCAGAAATTATTCATCTTTTAACTGAAAGTTTATATCTTTTGATCACCAGTTTTCTATTTCTCCCACCCCTCAGTCCCTGGCAACCACCATTCTACTGTTTCTATAAATTTGAAATTTCTAGGTTTCATATAAGTGAGATCATATAGTATTTGTCTTTGTCTGTCTTATTTCACTTAGCACAATGCTCATTCAAGGTCCACCCATGTTGTTGCAAATGGCAAGATTCCTTTCTTTTATATGGCTGAAAAATATTCCATTGTGTGTGTATATATACATATACATATACATATGTATATACGTATACTATACATATATATACATATACATATGCATATACATATACAGTTTCTTTATTAATTCATTCATCAATAGATACTTAGGTTATTTCCATGTCTTGGCTGTTATAAATAATGCCACAATTAACATAGTTATTGAGATATCTCTTGACAATAGTGATTTCATCTTTAGATATCTACTCAGAAATGTGAGTGCTAGATCATATGACAGTTCCATTTTTAAGTTTTTGAGGAAACTCTATACTGTTTTCCACACTGGCTATACCAATTTACATTTCTAAGTGTTCTTTTTTTTTTTCTGGTTTTTTTTTTTTTTTTTTTTTTTTTTTGAGAGAGAGAGAGAGAGAGACAGAGCACAAGCAGAGTAGGGGCACAGAGAGAGGGAGAGACAGAATCCAAAGCAGTCTCCAGCCTCTGAGCCAGTCAGCTCAGACCCTGATGTGGGGCTCAAACCCACAAACTGTGAGATCATGACCTGAACCAAAGTCGGACACTTAACCGGCTGAGCCACCCAGGCATCCCTACCAGTTTACGTTTCTACCTACAGTGCACAAGGGTTCTCTTTTTTCCACATCGTTGCCAGCATGTGTTAGTTCTTGTCTTTTTGATAATATCCATTGTAGCAGATGTGCAACGATATCTTATTGTGGTTTTGATTGGTGTTTTTTTGGATGGTTAGTGATATTGAGCACCCTTTCATGTACCAACTGGCCATTTTGATGTCTTCTTTGGAAAAAAATAATGTCCATTTAGTTCTGTCCATTTTTTGAAGGCCTATTTTTTTATTTATTTGAGAAAGAGAGAGAGAAAGAAAGAGAGAGAGAGAAAGAGAGAGAGTAGGGGTGAGGGGTAGAGGGGGAGAGAGAGAGAGACTCCTAAGCAGGCTCCACGTTCAGCACAGAGTCTGATGCAAAGCTCGATCCCGTAACACTGGGATCATGACCTGAGCTGAAATCAAGAGTGGGTCACCTAAGTGACTGAGCCATCCAGTTGTGTCCATTTTTTAGTTTGTTTGGGTTTTCTGCTATTGAGCTGTATGGATTCTTTATACATTTTGTTTTTTTTTTAAATGTATTTTGGACATTAGCCTCTTGTCAAATACATGGTTTGTAAATACTTCCTGTAGTTTGACTTTTCATTTTGTTGATTTTTCCTTTTGCTGTGCAGAAGATTTTTAGTTTGACGTAGTCCCACTTGTTAATTTTTGCTTTTGTTGCTTGTGATTTTGTTGTTTCATTGCCTTTTTTTCTTTACTAATATAACCATTTGATGCTATACATTTGCAATTTAGCAGCTCTTTGGCTGCATCCCTTCAAATTTAATTTGTCATATTTTTATTATCATTCAGTTCAAGGTATTTTCTAATATACTTGTGATTTATTTTTTGGCCTATGGGATATTTGGAAGTTTAATTTCCAAATACTTAGAGATTTTTCCAAGTGTCTTTCTGATATTAAATTCTGATTTGATTTTATTTTGGTCTAAACATAAATTGTATGGTTTCATTTCTTTAGCATTTGTGGCATTTTGAATGGCCGATAGAATGTTATTCATTAATGTTCCATATCTATTTAAAAAGGATATGCATTTTGCTAGTATTTGTTGAAATAATCTATAAACGTCGGTGTCATAAAGATGGTTAATAGTATTGTGCGAATCTTCTTACTGACTTTGTTTTGTCTACATACATGAACCATTTAAAAAGAGAAAAATATTGAAGTCTCCGATTACAATTGTGGATGTCTCTTTATTCTTTCAATTCTATCAGTTTTTTTTCTCATACATTCTGAAGCTCTAATTTTGAAGAATGCATATTTAAGAGTGTTAAAGTTCCTGGATTAAAGGACCTCTTCATCATTATGTAATGTCCCTTCATATCTCTTGTAATGTCTCTTGTTTTAATGTCTACTTTGTCTAATGCTAATATATATGCCTCAATTTCATTTGATTAGTGTTTATATACTTTTCCATCATTTGACTTTGAATCTATCTATATCTTTATATTTAAAGTGAGTTTTTTTGTAGACAGACTATAGATGGATCTTGCTGTTGTTAATCCAATTTAATAATATTTAGCTTCTAAATGACATGTTTACACCATTTATATTTGATATAGTCATCAATAGGGTTGTATTTAAATCTATCTTTTTACTATTTGCCTTCTAAGTATGCCATATATTCTTTGTTCTTTTTATTTTTTCCTGCCGTTTTTTGTTAAATGAGTGTTTTTCTGACTCAGTTTTATCTCCAACATTGGCCTATTAGTTACAGCTATTAGCTAGGCTATAGATTTACCTACCCCTTGCCCAGTGGCAGATACCTTTTTTTTTTTAATTCATGTAACAAAATTATTCAGAACAGGACCAGACATTTACACCTTTTGCTCAGTAGCAGCCTGTCACCAGCCACATGCCTGCACCATTAAAGAGTTTCTCAGGTCTCCTACCATGCCTCTCATTCAGAAGCATCCGGCTAGGGCCCATGAGCAAACATTGGTGAGTGCCTGCAGATTCTTCTTTGTCTGGGGCTTTCAAGTTTTCTAAACTGTCATACAGGTGCATATTTAATTTTTAAGAAATTATTAAATATTTACTTTCTATTGGTCAGAGTTCTCCAAAGAAATAGGGCCAATAGGATGTGTGTGTGTTTGTACGTGTGTATAAAGAAATTTACTATAAGGAATTAGCTCATGTAATTTTAAAGGCTGAGAAGTCCAGACCCAGGAGAGTTGATGGCATACTTTTAGTTTGAGTCTGAAGGTCTGAGAAGCAGGAGAGCCAATAGTATACATTTCAGTCCAAGTTCAAGTCTAAAGGCAGAAAGAAGACCAATGTCCCAGCTCAAAGACAAGCAGAGAGAAAGAATACTTTCTTACTCAACCTTTTATTCTATTCAGGCCATTAGGGATTAGATGAGACCCACCCACAATGGGAAGGTCAATTTTCTTTACTCAGTCTATTTATTCAAATATTAATCTCATTTAGAAACCATCCTCACAGACACATGGAATTATAACTTTAATAATAAGAAAACTCATTTAACCAACTATCTGGGCATCTCATGGCCCAGTTAAGTTGACACACAAAATAAAGACTGCACAATTGTTCTCTTATCTGCTTTTATGGCTGCCTCCTTATTTTGCTGTGCTCTACCAAAGGTAACTGTTTGGTGGCCCTCATCTCTTTAGAGGGACTTGTCGTCCTTTGGAATTCAGTGATCCTAGTTGCTTTGCAACCTCGGTTCTTTGATGACAACAAATAAATCATGATTTTATAGATTATCCCATATTTTTGTTGTTAGATTAAGAATGATCTATATCCAAAGAATAGGCAGTTTTCCCAAGTACTCCCAACATTCAGAGTAAAAAACTTGAATCAAGACATGTTTATTAAACGCCTGTCAGCTTTGTTTTTATTTTTTTCACAGTAACTAGAAAGACAAGTGATGATGCGATGTCTCTACTCTTAAGGCATTATAAATGTAGTGCATGAGAATGTTGGGTGTGCAACAATAATTCTAATAGTCCAGTGGAAATAATGAAAATAATGATATTGTTTAAGCTAGGACCCAGGATCAGACACTTTCTAAACTACAGAAATAGCTTTGTCACTCAAATTTTGCATAAGGCCAGTCCTGTGTTGCTCAATATTAAAATAATACTATAATTGGCCCGAAAAGATAATTTATGGTATGCTTCTATCTCTGGATATTTCACATGCAGAATATTTGTAATAGCTTTCTTTGTCTTATATTTGTCATCCTTTGTAAGGATAAAATTAAGGTTCTTTATTTTTTGATAATCATTCTAGGCTCCCTATATCAAAAAAATTTTTTTTAATCTTTATTTATTTTTGAGAGAGAGACAGAGTGCGAGTGGAGGAGGAACAGAGAGAAAGGGAGACACAGAATCCGAAACAGGCACCAGGCTCTGAGCTATCAGCACAGAGCCTGACACAGGGCTCGAACTCACGAACTGTGAGATCTTGACGTGAGCTGAAGTTGGCCGCTTAACCAACTGAGCCACCCAGGCGCCCCTAGTCTCCCTAAATTTTATTCCTAAATTCCAACAAGCATCATGCTTAGCATCTTCTTGTCTTTTATGAAGAGTATTAGATTTAGCAGCTAAAATGTGATGGCCTTCATCACGAGGCAAAGATGCACCTTGTTTTCTTTGCTGAATAAAAGCATGGAAAGAGAAGGTAGCTTGATAGAGATTGGCTACATTTTATATTAAAGTTTTTCTCATAACCAACATAAAAAAATGCACCCCGCAATAAAGATTATTTACATGCTACTGCTGAAGAATTTAGTAAAATAGCAATTGATTAAGTTTTTGAATTACATGTTGTAAATAAGTAAAAAAAAAAAAAACTTGTCAGTTTCAACTTCGGTATCAAATTATAAGAATCAGTTTTTAAAAGTTTAGGAGGCAAACATTCTCTGGAACCTTAACAAATTCAAAGGTTCTTGGCACAATGCCTCTAAGTGTATCATAAATAAAATAATCTCACCCCTACCTTCTTTCCCGAGTCCAAGGGTGGTAATAAAGGCAGGGAAGATGTCAAAGGCCAAACCACCAGTAACAGCAGGTCTATAGCCCCCAAATCAAACGATTTATAAACTAACACTAGCAGAAAGAAACATACTTTACATCTTAAAAGGGGAAAGGGGAGATGTGTCCTTAATGAGTGATACACGCTTATGGTTATTCAGATTCATATGCGTGAACACATGAAAAAAGAGAATGTTTCTATTTTCTTTTCTTTTCTTTTTTTTTTCTTTTAAGGTTAATTCATTTTTGAGACAGAGGCAGAGCACGAGTGAGAGAGGGGCAGAGAGAGAGGGCTAGACACAGAAACTGAAGCCTGCTCCAAGCTCCAAGCCGAGCTGTCAGCAGAGAGTCCAATGCGGGATTCAAACTCACAAAACCATGAGATCATGACCTGAGCCTAAGTCAGATGCTTAACTAAGACACCCCGGTGCCCTGCAAGTGTTTCTTTAGAAGAAAATACAGACCAACATTCCCTTGGGAAGAGATAATAAATTGTTTCAAAATTACATAAATCTCAGCAGGTATAAACCATGTAATATTCCCCCTAAATTTGGAGAATTCCATTAAACTCGCATCATATTTTCTCCAATATATGAATCATGTTTCCAGCAAAATCTCCACCGTCTTCAACTAATTGTTGCTCACGCTACGCGTGCCGGTGCCAAATTCAAACCTACAAGAATTAACCAAAGATTTAAGTACCTGAAAAAATTATGCTTCCCTCTCATCCCCAGTAATATAGCCAAGAATGGGCTGAGCATGAAAATTCTTACAATTTTGACGCCTTAGGATTTTCTGGAGTCTAACTGACAATGAAAACGTTCTCTAAAATTTTTATTTCAAAAATCTATTTCAGCCTCTCTAGGAATTGTTCAAGAATTGTTCATTAAGAAGTAACAGCATCAAGGACATTTTGTGGGCAGTGGCCAACTTCCACTTTCTCTTCTCCCTCTGTTTTCCCTGTTAACAGGCAGTGAAGAGATGGCAGTGCAATTGGTCTTCCCCGATGGGAAAATTTCTCACTCTTTCTAACCTGTTCAGCGGACTCACTACAGAGCAAAGTCATGGGTCAGCGCCCACCGCTCTTTGCTGTCTGTCTGGTTATCTTTACAGCTATGCTATATGATGATTGTCCTCTGAATTTCAATGTTCTGACGACAAGATCACAAATCTATTTCAACTATTCTGATGTAGAAAGCTAATTAAGTAAACTAGCTCAGCAACTGATCGCGTTTCACTAATTTCAACCATCTGCCTCGACATTTGTTCCTATGTGCACCAGCTTTTGTAGCTTCGTTCCTCTAATAGCAATTAATGAAACTGTTAATAAGCTACATATATCATACAGTGTTGTAACAATTTACCAACGGATAACATTATGAGATAAATTATATTTAACAATTGTAGAAAAATGACTCTGATTATCAAATGTACAGCGTCTACTGGCTTTTGCTTTAACTCATGCTTCCCAATTAATTCTCTAATTAATTTAACACATATTTTATGTATAATTTGTAATTTTAAACTCTTGGTCAGCTATGCCATCTATTTTTACATGCTGGCTGCTTATATGAGACACATATTAATGAAACACAACCACTGCACAAATTACTAAGGCTTAATTTTATTTTCATTTACAATCTGAAGTTCACTGTGTGTTTTCATAAGAATTACTTTCAAAATTGTGGAATGCATAAAGAGGCAAACTATACTATTACCCACTTTTTGTGCTACATTCAAAAAAATAGTACGTGCACAAACACATTTATATCATGATTCTCATTTTTTAAACAAGATTAATTTGTAAATACCTTGAAGAAAACAGCACACTGAAAAACAAAACATAAATGGCCCTGAAAAAATAAGTCCTATCAAACTAAATTAATATTTTACAATAGTTTGATGGCTCTGGTAACACTTATACAAACAAAACACTTAAAATCTCATTTGACTTTGCCAAAGATTTGGAGTTTATTTTCATGGTGATTCAGGAAAAAAAAGCAAGCAAAACATATTAACATGTCTTTAATATGTTTTCACGAAATACACAGTAAATACTAAAGCTTACTTCATCAATACTAAGCAGCTCTCTGTTTTTTTTGTTTTGTTTTTTTTAACATTTATTTATTTTTGAGACAGAGAGAGAGCATGAACAGGGAAGGGTCAGAAAAAGAGGGAGACACAGAATCTGAAACAGGCCCCAGGCTCCGAGCTGTCAGCACAGAGCCCGACTCTGGGCTCGAACCCACGGACCGTGAGATCATGACCTGAGCCGAAGTCGGACGCTCAACCGACTGAGCCACCCAGGCGCCCCAGCAGCTCTCTGTTTAACCACTACTCTTCATTCAAATATACACCCATACGCATGTATTCACCCACACTCACGACTGTACTCTTCTCTATGGTGATCACCACCTTCTGTTTCCATATGCACAATTAAAATGTTGTTATAGAGGAAAAAACCCTAGATGTATGTCATAACCCATCCAAGACATTTTCACAAAGCTGCAAAATATAGAAGGCCTTACACATTTCTCCTCCAATAAGTTGTTTGGATAACATAGACCAAAGCCAAGAATTTTCAAGCTTACTAATTTATAGTGAATGGTATGAAGAAGTAAATATATCTGAAATCATAATGGTAAAAATATATAACAAGTTTCCAAATGAATTGAGTAAATAGACAATTTGGAATCTTAATGAATCATAAAATAATTACAGTTACAGAATTATTCCCATCCTACACTAAGCTGTGCTCACCCTATGACTCAGTTACATCAAGACTGGACACGACCGAAGGACCAATTAAGTGCACTTACCAAAAGTCTGTTTACAAGATGGACGTAAAAGCCTTTGATAAGTAACTCATTCTACCACCACTCAGATTATCTCTAGCTATATACCATTTAGGCAATCTTTAGCTCAGTTCCATGAATGTGTGTTTTATCTTATTTAACCCATGAGGAGATTGAAATTTAAAGAATGTTTGGTTCACGTGATAAAAGTCAAAGTATGACCATTAGCAACTTGACTAAACACGTAACTAGTATTGTCTGAACACAGCTCATCAGCCATTCATTAGTCCTTCCCTGCTCTTCACTTAACTTGCAGATTATGTTTGTCCTTCCCTGGCCCACACTTAAAACAAATCTACTGAGAATACCTTTACGTACATCTCGTGAAAAGTTATTCTTAGATTTTGTTTGATATTATCATTTATAGAGATAAATGAGTACGTATTGATATAGTTGAGTTTGGAGTAAAGGACTATAGGTTGAAGGACTGTAATGTGATGCTAAGCAGTCTTGGTTCTCCTACAATTTGCATATTTTTATATAATTTAGCAATTCTTATGGTAACTATTGCTATTTTACTGTTGGTATAGAGAGAATTTAAATAACCCAGAGAAGAGTAATAAAGAGAACTCAAAAATGGGAACTAGATTCTTGAAAAGAATGATGAAACAGAATTGGGAACCATACTAGAAAGATTAAGCTCAAAATGATAGTATAAACTAGTCTGGCCTCCCTTAAACCTGAGCATTTTTATTATATAAATATCTTTCATTGTACAATGGATATTCAATGGCTTGCATAATTAAACGATTGGGCTAAAAATCTCCTAAAAGAGGCAGTGGAACTGAAAAGCACTACCCTTTCAATTCAAAGGAGAATAATTCCACCCTAGTCTAGCATTCACTTAAATCACTTCATCAATAAATTATTTCATTAGTTGTGTTCAAATTAATTTCAGTCTTTAAAATAAAAAGGCACATCATTCATATCTTGTATTTCATCCTAAGCAACACTCACTCTTAAATTTTACATCTACAACTCCAAAAGCAAGGCATACAAATCACAACCCTGCCATTTCTCAATAACTCAATAACAGAGTTATTGTATGGTCCATTCACAGAAAGAACCTGTGAATGGGCCATACATAGGGAAAGACAAATTCTCTCACTTATGTCAGAAGAAAGAAAAGAAGGAATGAGGGAGGAAAAGAGGGAGGAAAAAAATCATGATTATATATTATGTAAATCTCACACCTAAACTCATAAAATCCAATCAATCTGCACTTCACTAGGGACTGTGTCAATGATGGATGGATGAATGAATGAATGAATGAATGAGAGAAAAAAAGTGTGCCCAGTTCAAGGCAATATCACCACATACAAACCACAATGCCTCTAATAGATTGAATATTATGACCCAGGGCAACTTGTGCTTCAAAAGGCATAGCTCAAGTGCCTTTGATATTTATTAAACATGTATAAGAGCTTCTAAGCTTTATTTGCCATTTTCTAACGTTGTTCATAATCACAATCCCTCCATTGTTTGAAATATTCCAGCCTTTTTTCTTTCCTTTCTCTTTTGGAATTTTTCTCCCTTATTTCTTTCTACTCAAAGAAGCCTATGGAGTGCTTCAAGTTAATTTCCCATCAAAATTTACTATAAAAGACATACATTAGAAGACAAAGAACCAACCCATTAACACCACAATAAAGGGAAAAAACAAGCACTTTAGCATAACCTGAAATAGTTGTAATTTTTTTTTTTTTTTTTTTTTTTTTTTTATGTAGCAAAAGGTGGCTGCCATATTTAAACACTGATTTTAGCTGTGAGCTCTCTTTCAGCCAGGGCAAAAAGAAGATACTGGTTTCTATGGTTCTCACTATTTAGGGTCTTATGAGGGCGCCTCCCATGATGAGGAGAAGAATACAAGGAGCCCTGACAATCATAATAGAGGGTCCCTAAATTAGCTGGTTCTCTAGGTATAACTGAGTCCTAAGATGATTCTGGCTCCATTCCTCTTTCCTAAACTATCCCTTACTCTTGAACTCCATAACCTGGGAAGTGGATAAAAATGGAGACACATACCACAAAATCCAGCGAATACCACTCATTGACTGGCAATGAGAAATCTGGTTCTAAAGATTTCATAGATTGAGATCTAACTCTGGAGGTACTGCAGCAGTAAGTGAAAACCTTGGACCCTGCCCCTTCCCTTTACTGCCATTTCAAACACAGCTACTCAGCAGTATTATTCCTTTATGTTGGTGAGACAGTAGAATTCCTAATTAATGGCTTTCCTTATTAGTAATATGCCAGTCAGTTTCAAACCAAGCCTTCAAAGACTCAAATGCATCATCTGGAATACAAGCAGCAAAATCTAATATGCCTAGCATTATCAGGAAGACAAATTATTAAAAAAAAAATGTTTATTTTTTGAGAGAGAGAAAGAGAATGAGCAGGAGAGGGGCAGAGAGAGAGAGAGAGGGAGACACAGAATCCGAAGCAGGCTCCAGGCTCTGAGCTGTCAGCACAGAGCTGATGCAGGGCTTGAACTCTTGAACCACAAGATCTGACCTGAGCCGAAGTCGGATGCTTAACTAACAGGACCACCCAGGAGCCCCCAAACCCACTTTTTAAAGAAAATTATTTAAACGTCTGTAATGATAACCTCAGGGTTATCCTTCTGATTATTAATTATTGAACGTAGGAACTCATGAGACAGGTTGGGTGCCTTATCTGTGTAAACTGTCCCTAATATGTTTCTCTTTTGCACAAGGAGCTCTCTATCCTTCTTTGAAATCAGCTCTTATTTCTCATGGCTATCATTGTGTTACTGCTTTTCATCTGCTCCCCGTCTATAACAATTGTGTAGGTAAGATTTTCAAAGTGTGCCATCCTCTTTTCTGGAATAAGCTCTGGACTGTCATCTATCACTTAGAGGGGATATTCATTTATTCCCTGCTTCATAATTTGATTTCACATTGTGGACTAAAATCTACCTTCTGGACCCACCAAGGTTCACTGTATTGTATATGTTATTGTTGCTTTCCCAGAGCGCATATGTTTAAAATAGATTGGCTTATGTTACCATAAATAAGAAATAAGAACTTGCCAGGAACTTAGCGTGGCAAGGCTATAGCCTATTAGCCTTAGAGATATTTAAGGAACTTTTAAGTGTCATTGTCATAGGCATCTTGGGTGTTCACCCAAAAAATCCACTTAAATAAGAAAAACGTATTTATTTCCATCATGGTCAGCTCTGGCTTTTTAAACCAGGCCAACTCAAATACGTGCGTATTATGCAAACCCTTAAGGCAAACCTTAAATATCTACAAAGGTTTACAGCTTTTCTCATTAGTGTCCTCTTAATTATTCCTAATCACTTCCCTCATTTTATCTTTATTAACCCCCAGTCTTCTGGATCTGTGACTCGACTTTATTACTACTTCTGATATTTGAGCTTCAGCTTTTCCAGTGAACTTGGATGTTCTTCTGCCTTTTGACTCGATGGGTTACCTCTGATAGAAAGCCCTTGCTATCATTCCAGCAAAGAAAAGGAAGAAGAAACCAGTGCAAACCTAGTCACAGGAGCCCAGCCAGTCACCTTTACACTCTACATAGAGAGGTTTAGACTCCCAGTTTCAAGGCCATTGTGCATTAGACCCAATTCAACTCCAATTGATATTTTGTATCAATAGGAGGCAAGCCATGTTATATATCCTGGCAAAGTGAAAGACTTATGGAATGGATAAATGGAAAAAAAAATATTTCATGATTTCTTTTAATATGTATTCAATCACATCACAGGATTAAGTTTGCAGAAATTTAGTCAGAAACGTGTGAATAGAAAGTTAGTAATGGCTAAATAGGAATACTTAACTCTTCTCAAAACCAAGAAAATTGCCAACCTGCTGACTACTCCATAAGGTAATGCAGCAGGATGTTGAGGGAACTTTTCTTATTGTGGAAATTCTGCCTATGCCCCAATAATGAAAGTCCTAAGCAAGAAGCATATTCACCTTCTGAAGAAACAATGTTTAAATACACCTATGCTAGACTTAAGATGGCAGAAATGATGTAACAATTTTATCAATCACAACAACCCACCTCCTGCCTATAGAGAGCAGACAATAAATTGGAAAAGTGATTTGTGATGGATCATCAAATGGAGAATGCTGTGTCATTCATTTCCTTTCTCTAACAAGAAAGGAACTGCTCCCCACCCTTGAGCAAAGAAAGGTTGAGGTGCCTGAAATTCAGACAGGCATTTAACTTCCCAGCTAAATATTTGCTAAATTAAGGAGATTTTAGGGGACCAGAAGTTAGTGACATGATGAGGTAATTGGAGAGTTTGTAAAGTGTCCCATGGAGACCGGGAACATGGATGAACAAAGAGATGGGCATCCGCTTCCTGCTTGGAAAATTTTGAAGGCAAGGATCTGGGGGATTGTAAGAGGAGACAGTTCGGCTGTGAGATCAATCTGTCCTTTCAACATCTGGTACGCTTAGAAAGCCTAACTCTCCGTAGGCCAAATGATCACTACTTAAAGTAGATGGGTTCAAATCAAGCCCATGAGATTTTGTCCAAGATGGTTACCTTCTGGACTGAGGAGCCCCAGTAGAAGTGGCTAAGTGAAGTGTTCCCCTGGGGTCAGGAAGTAAAGCAGGTCAGGCGGAGTCATTGCTGAGTCAGGGAAAGGGAGCAGGCTCTGAACAAAGTGAGAGCCTGCCGTGCTATGACCCTAATCTGGGGAAATCATCATGAGTTGTGGACAAGGGGGCAGATGACCATTTGCCAAAGGAGATTAAGAATTTAGTATATTTAAGTGTGGATTTCAGGTGGTAGATCATAATCAATTCTAAAATACAAGTCTTTTTTTTAATTTTTTTTAATGTTTTTATTTATTTTTGAGACAGAGAGAGACAGAGCATGAACAGGGGAGGGGCAGAGAGAGAGGGAGACACAGAATCCGAAACAGGCTCCAGGCTCTGAGCAGTCAGCACAGAGCCCGATGCAGGGCTTAAACTCACAGACAGGGAGATCATGACCTGAGCCGAAGTCAGACGTTTAACTGACTGAGCCACCCAGGTGCCCCCTAAAATACAAGTCTTAAGGAATCCACGATGGACTGTGCTGCAGAAACAGGTTTATGCTTAAAATAACACCAAAAATCATGTGTTGGAGCATTCTGGCACATTTTGCACTGTCGATATTCTATGCCTGATGCGGCTCTGAAGGCTGTGCAGTGAAAAGAAAGAGGGAAACGTGAGTAAGAAAGCCCTAAGCCGTTGGAAATACAATGAAATAGGGCCTTGATTTGATGCCAACAAATAGAGATATTTCAAGTAATGACTTGGCCTTTTGGAAACAGATATTGAGGAGGACTCCAAGGAAACAGTATGGTAGTCTCGACAATACTCCCAAATTGGTAGACTGTCACAAGTCTACCAGTGGCAAGGACACAGCAGAAGCGGCCGTCCTCCCTCGTTCGGTGACAGACCGAAAGCTTGGGAGTGAAAAGCTTGGGATTTATTCCGCGATCAATCAAAGTACTAAACGTGAACCTTTCTCTTCTTTCTAAAAATACCCCTTTGCTTTAATACAGCAAACCCACTGACTACATGAGAAGATAATCCAACTCCGACAGTTGTCAGCAAAACTTGAAAACAGTACTTCGGTTGCTAAAGTGGTATTCAGTTCCAAATCTGAAACCGGGACGATAGGCATCAACACGCACCTTCTTTGGAAGAAAGGGAAAGAATTTAAATTTGAACAAGTGATCTGATCTGTGGTGAACTCTTGCATTACAAACCACATGCCTTCCAATACTTTCAAAACCTACTGTTTCTTTTCTAGACATTATTCTGCCAACTTTAGACCTTCGTCAAATGTCACCACTCTGATTCCTAAAATGATCTTGTTCAGATATAACAAGCCACACCTTCTTGTTTTCAGGCGTTCAAGATTATTTAAACTGTATGAATGGTTGTTTGCAGTAGTACCTGGAAAATCTGAAAAAAAGTGTTCACATCATTTAGAAATTCACCTTGGATTCAACGTTTTGGAAAAAAAGAAGAGGTAATGACATAGGTTCCATATTTGGAGGGTTTTTTTGGTTTACCTCGGGGTTTAATTGAACAGAGGATCTTTCTAAATCCTAATATTGGGAGTTTCCTATTCTTCTTCTGGTACTAGAAGAGGGTTTGGTTTTTTTTAAAACAGAATTTTTTTTTATTAAAATCATATTCTCATTTTCTTCTCACACATTTCTCATTTTTCTGCCAAACTGATTGGAGGTTGCTGGGTTTGAAAAACATGTTTATATTTTCTGACTCCTGGAAGCCACTTTAAAAATGTGTCGATGTTAGAGGCAAATAATATCAACCACCCTTTTTTTTTTAATGTTTATTTTTGAGAGAGAGAGAGAGACAGAGGGCGAACGGAGGGAGGAACAGAGAGAGAGGGAGACACAGAATCCGAAGCAGGCTCCAGGCTCTGAGCTGCCAGCAAAGAGCCCGACACGGGGCTTGAACTCCCGTTGGTGAGATCCTGACCTGAGCCGAAGTCAGACGCTTAACCGACTAAGCCACCCAGGTGCCCCAATATCAACCACATTTTTAAAATTAATGTGGGGCGCCTGGGTGGCTCAGTCGGTTAAGCGTCCGACCTCAGCTCAGGTCACGATCTCGTGGTCCATGAGTTCCAGCCCGGTGTCGGGCTCTGGGCTGATGGCTCGGAGCCTGGAGCCTGCTTCCGATTCTGTGTCTCCCTCTCTCTCTGCCCCTCCCCCGTTCATGCTCTGTCTCTCTCTGTCTCAAAATAAATAAACGTTAAAAAATCTTTTTTTAAATTAATGTAAGAGTGGAGGTAAATGCTGTGTTTATAGGCCCAGATTCTGTTCAGACACGTCTTGCCTTCCTGCCCTGTTTACCAGTTAGATGTGCGGTCGATTAGTGTAGTGCAGCTGTAGAAATACAATCACGCATGAGAGGGATGAAAATGAACTGCAGAATGTGAGGCTGATACGGTGTTTTACCTCTCCAAAGATCAAGCAGGGTACATCAGGCAGGTGAGGGTTGGGAGGTGACCCCAATAGCCAGCTCTCTCCCCGAATCCTTTATAACTAAGGAATGATTGTTTTCTCCAGCATTACGTGCAAATGATAAAAGAAAAATTCAAAAATATAAAAAAAAAGTTTCCATGTGTCAGGTGCCACCTACCTCTGCCTACAGATCTTCATGACGCACATTGAGAACAGCCCGCATATGTCACTAGACAGAGGGGGTTGGAGTTCATAGCACAAATCCCATTGGCAAGGATGTGCTTTAGTGGGTGGAATTCTACCCATCTGATAAACAACATTTGGGTTCACCACAGGGAAGGCTTGGAAAGAGAGAGCCTGTTCACGAAGAGATGCTGACACCTGAGAAGAAGCAGTGAGGAAGCGTGGCAGAACAAAACCCCATTTAACGCTCCGTGATGGCTTCTCCAGCATGAGACCTGGCTGTCCATTGCCATCTTGGAAGAAGTTGTGCGCAGATACTGATATGCCCGGATAAAAGAAAAATAGGCTCATTCTTCAAATAACTTACTTCACTTAAAGTTATCCTTCAAATAAGTTACCATACCTATAGGATTCTGCTGCAGAAAGCCTATAAAAAACAAACTTCAGAGAATGTTAACGTCATTTGGGGTAGACTCTTTCCACAGATGCAACTAGATTAAAATTAATTCCACTTCTGAGTCTGCCTAAAATTTTGCATTCGGCTCAGTGACGTAGCTAACACTTTGAAGTTCATTTCAGCTCCTACAAGTGTATCATATATATATGAAAGCAAGCAATACTTTTTTCAACTGACCTCTTATACAGCAAGCTTGCTAAATTAACTTATAAAGGCTAATAATTTAGCCATAGAAGCTTCTAAATATTTTAGTTTAGGCAGTCATATCACCTAAAATATGATGACAATTGCATTTTTTCCTTCCAATTGTCATACCTCCTTTTTCTTGACTTACTACGTTGGTTAGGCTCTGCAGGGCAGCACTGAAAAGAAGCAAATATTCAGCTAACTTTTCCATTCCTTCAAATCAAAAGGAGAGCCTCAGGGGCGACTGGGTGGCTCAGTCAGTTAAGTGCCTGACTTCAGCTCGGCTCATGATCTCACGGTTCGTGAGTTTGAGCCCCACGTCAGGCTCTGTGCTGACAGCTCTGAGCCTGGAGACTGCTTCGGATTCTGAGTCTCTCTGTGTCTCTCTCTTTCTCTGCCCCTCCCCCACTTGCACTCTCTTTCCAAATAAATCAATCACTTTAAAAAAAAAAAATAAAGGAAAGCCTCAGCATTTCCCATTAAAGGTGATATTTCTAGATTTATTTTGTAGATACCATTTATTAAATTAAGAGTCTTCTTCTATTACTAGCTTATGAAAACTTTTGATCATAATAAGAACTGAATTCTATCATAAGTTTCCTCCATTTATTGATGTGGGCACATGATTATTCTCCTTTATTTATGAAATGTACTCTTTGTTTTTTAATGATAAATCAACTTTGCATTCCTAGAATAAACTGAACTTAATCATGGTGAACCTTTTTTGGGGTATTACTATATTGGGTTTGCTAATATTTTGTTTAGGGTTTTTAATATCTATGCTCATGAGTAAGCTTGGCCTATAAATTTCCTTACTTATAATGCCCTTATGAGTTTTCAGTGTCAGGATTATACACTGGCCACATAAAACAAGTTGGGGGGGGGGTGTTCCTTTATTCTCTGGTAGAATTTATCTAAATTGATGTATTTCTTTTTAATTTATGTGATAGGATTCATCAAAGATGACAAATGAATTGGGAGTAGTCTTTGTGGCAAATTGAATTTTGTTTGTTGATTTGTTTATTTTTTTAATTTCGAACTCAATACCTTTGGGGCACCTGGGTGGCTCAGTTGGTTAAGCGTCTGATTTCAGCTCAGGTCATGATCTCACACTCCGTGAGTTCGAGCCCCACATTTTCCTCTGTGCTGACAGCTTAGAGCTTGGAGCCTGCTTCAGATTCTATGCCTCCCTCTCTCTCTTCCCTCCCCTGTTTGCTCTCTCTCTTAAAAATAAATAAACATTTAAAAAGTTAAAAAAAAAAAAAAGCTCAATATCTTTAACAGTCAAAGAACCATTCCTATTTTTTTTTTCTTGTATCGGTTTTGGTAAGTTTTGTATTTTTAGGAATTTATCAATATTCAAATTTATTATTATAGAGTTGTTCATAATATCCTCTTTTGATTTTTTTAATTTCTGAAGGATCTATTACAATGTCATTTGTTTTTCCATTTTTTATGTTGGCTGTTTGTGCCTTCTTACTGTTTTTCTTGATCATTCTTACTAGATATTTATCTATGTTTTAATCTTTTCAAAAAACTAATTTTTGGCTTTGTTGATTTGTATCTTATGATTGCTTTTAGTTACATTGTTATCTGCTTTTTAAAAATTATTTACTGCCTTCTACTTTTATGGGGTTTAACTTACTGTTTTTAATTTTTTGAGATTGATGTCTGCCTCACTGATTTTCAACCATTCTTCGTTTCTAATACATGTATCATAAGATTTGATATATAGTGTTTTTACCGTCTTTATTTTTTTTTAATTTTTTTTTTTTTTAACGATTATTTATTTTTGAGACAGAGACAGAGCATGAACGGGGGAGGGTCAGAGAGAGAGGGAGACACAGAATCTGAAACAGGCTCCAGGCTCTGAGCAGTCAGCACAGAGCCCGACGCGGGGCTCCAACTCACGGACAGTGAGATGGAGACATGAGCCGAAGTCGGGCGCTTAACCGACTGAGCCACCCAGGTGCCCCTTTACCGTCTTTATTTATATATTTTCCACTTTTTATTGTAATTTTTTTTTCTTGGGACCATAGTTTGCCTGGAAATATGCATTTTAATTTCCAAATACATAAAGATTTTGTAGTTACCTTCCTGACTGATTTCTATCTAGCTCAACTGCATTGTAGTTCAATAACGTACTCTGTTTTCATTCCTTTGAAATATTTGAGAGTTGATTTGCAGTCTAATATAATGTGCCTCTTGAAATATCATATTGTTGAAACGTTTGTCATCTGAAAATATTTTTAATGAAAACATTAATCCCTTTACATTGAACACAGCTACTGATACTCATGGTTTAAATATATTATTTTGCCTTTTTGTTTTCTATTTTTTTACCTGTTCTTTCTTTTTTCTTTCACACTTTATCTTCATTTCTCACACTTTACCTTCATTTAGATTGATTTTAAATTCTTCCATTTTCCCCCCATATTAGTTTGCAAGTTTTACTTATTTCTACCATTCTTTGTGCACTTAGCCTAGAAATTACAGTGTGCCTTCTTAACATATCAAAGTCTAACATGGTGCTTTTACCACTTTCTGAACAATATAAGCATCTTGGATTATTTTAAGTCACTACCCCCATATTATATGCCATTGTTTTATATTTTAATTCTCTGCGTATTTTAAATTTTATATCATTATTATTACTATTGGATTATACAGTCAATTTCCACTTAGATTTATATATATTTTATAATTTTATTATTCTCATTACTCCTTGTTCTTTTCTGAATCTCCAAGAATTTCTCTGAATTCTATGTAGAATTATTCTTTTTTTCCCTTTCCTCTGAAAAATATCGCTTAGTATGTCCTTTAGTATGTGAGTCTGCTGGTCATAAATCTCTTGGGTTGTTTCTTTGGTTTTTTCCTAAAGATTTTTATCAGCTATGGATAAATCATCTGTCAGCAATTATTTTGCTAATAATACTTTAAAGAAATTATTGTATTGGTTTTGGTTTCTTTTTTTTTTTTTTTCTTGGCTTTGGTTGTATTTATCTGTTTTGGTTTGTTTACTTTTTGAGAAATCACTTATCAGCTAATTGTTACTCTTTTGAAGGTAACCAGTGTCTTTTCTTCAGTGACATTTAAGTTTTTCTTTTCAGCTTTAGTTTTCTGATTTTTAACCATGATTTTCTTAGGTTTCCTCTTCATCATAGCTTGGGGTTTTTTGTATCTTTTTTTTTTTTTTTTTTTTTTTTGGGGGGGTTTTTTGTATCTTAAATATTTGGCTTAATGTCTTTTAGCAGTTTTGGGTAATTATCATCAATTATCTCTGCAATTATTGCTTCTGCCTCATACTTTTTTTTCTTTCCTATTAGACTTTGGTTAAACATATGTTAACTCTTCTCACTGTATTCCCCCATCTCTTACCCTCTCTTCTATATATTCCATTCTTTCCTCTCTCTGAGCATCACTGTCTAAAGTGGCGCTCAGCCTCTAATCCTCTCTGTGTCCTCCCTCTGCAATTACCTAATCCCCCCCCCACCCCGGGGAAAATCATCCCTAAACCCTGTCTCTCTGCCCTCCCCACCTCCAGCCCCACTTTTATTTGTCTCTCATACTGTCCATATTTCTCTCTATTTTGTTAAAGTTCTAAAGAGTTCAAGTGAATGTTTAATTTTTATATTTTGTTTAAATTTTCTAGTTTTTCTCAGCAGGAGGATAGGTCTCATATACCTCATCCACCGACACCTCTGCCTAAATATATATGTATATATTTTAAAAAACTGATGCACTTACATTCCCATTGGCTGAATCATCCTCAAAATTTGAGAAGACATCCATATTATGGAACTAGAAAGGTATCTAAACAGTATTTTGGGGGGTTGATATCCTTGGTTTCTTGGGTTATATCTGATACCTACAATGTGAAGAAGCAGAGACAAAGATATCCATATTTCCATAACACTGAAATAAGTGAAATTTGCCTTTAGTGAGTGTCTTTTTGGATTCTCTTTCCCAAGGCCTGTAACTTTTCTCAATGATGTCAGAATAGGGTGGAAAGGATGTCTTGGGGCCTCAAATCAATAATCTTTCTCTGTGCATATAAGGATGTTAATGGTTTAGAATACGAAATGTGGAAAAAGCTTTAGAGTTCAAAAGTACTCGGAGCACAGTTAACAGAGCTTCAAGATATTACAGACTTGTGGGATAATATTTTGACACATTTTTTTAAATTGTCCCTCAAATTAAAACACACAAGTAACCCCCTAAGTCCATCCCTGAGCAGAAGGGTTGTCCATCAGCCGCAGGAGCAGGTTTGTGACAATGCTAATCAGGAAATTACAGCAGCCCCCACTTACTGAACACTTACTATAGAAGTAGGAATGTGCTGTATTCTCTACCTACATTATCTTACTTTTTCTTCACTAACACCCAATGACAACTTGCCCAAAGCTATTCAATTGCAAAGTGTCACAGCCAGGATTCAAACCAAAACCACATCATCTCACCTCAGAGTTCATGCTCTACAAATGGGAATGGGATGTAAAGAGTGAAAATGACTATTTCTCCTAACATACATTTTTTATTCCAGAACTTTGACTCTTCATTAGTATTCTTTCTTTTTGTTTATAATTTAACTCATAAATTCAGTAGGCTCAATATTTGTTTAATTGGGTCTTGGTCAAGCAAATAATAACTAGGCCACCACATTCCATGGGCTAATGACTGGCTAATCTTTGGGCAATAAATGATAAGAATGATGTATTGGAAATCAGGATTTATAATGCTAAGGCAGAACTCTTGGGAAAAGAGTACAGATAAGTCTGTGGAGAATTCACAATCAAAGACAATAAAGAAGCCCTTGGTCAAAGAGTAAGCAGGAAAGTAAAGTCAAATATTCACAGTCCACGTCTCCTTTCTCAGTGGTTCCACTGACCCATTGATGCCCCACTTCCTTGGTATTTATTTAGGTATTTTTTGATGTCTGCATCCCCCCATTATTAGGGAACTTCTGGGTAGCTAGAATAAAAATGTATCCCACATTTCGTCTTCACACCATACTAGGCACATGGATACAGTGAATAAATGAGAAAAGAAAATAAGGAAGGTTCTCCAGATACTTGAGGATCATGAAATGGTTCCTATAATAAAATTCTTCTCCTCTTGAGTGGGAGGGGGACTAGAGATTTAAAGCTGGGTTCAATACAGTACCTGGTCGAATACCCTGACATTAAATAAAGTAGCTATTTCTATATTAAAATTAAATAAGAAGCTGTCTTTAATAAGAAAGGAAAGAATAAAATGCACATTTCTGCCAATTATAAAGTTCTCTAAATTAAATTTCCAGTAGCAATTTGTTACTATACCACTGTATTTTCATTTAAAAAATTATTGTGTTTGAAAAGGTGGAGGAAGTTTCTGGAGAAAATGAAGTCTATTATTTGACACAGCTCAGATGGATAGCTGATCATCCACCAAAGTATAGATAACCCTCTATACTTTTTAAAATTTATTTTTATTTTTTAGAGACAAGGGAGAAGAGGGGCAGAGGGAGAGAGAGAGAGAGAGAGAGAAAGAGAATCTTAAGCAGTCTCCATGTTCAGCACAAAGTCTGACTCAGGGCTCCATTCCTCTGGGATGGACCCTGGGATCATGACCTGAGCCAAAATCAAGAGTTGGATGCTCAACTGATTGAGCCACCCAGGTGCCCCAACCCTCTATACTTTTCAACTTTGTGCTCTTGACCTGAACTCTGAAAAACATTTCTATTAGCCTGGCCAAACATTCCCACTGCAAGTATTATAGACAGAGTTTCTCCACAAATACAACACATATTCCTGTCTATTTGAACAGCACTTCCTCCCTTGAGAAAACAGTCATCTTTGTATGGATAAATTGATTAGTTAAGCCCATACTGGTCCAATTTTAAAATAGCATGAAGAGCTATGTTTCAACACTCAAAGATGAGGAGTTTCTTACTTAAGTAATGAGATACTTTTCAAAGTAGTGACAATAGCAGAACAAGATAAATATTCTGTGTGACGTAGAAAGCTACTTCAGCTAATGATTAAAAGGAAAGAAAAAATGAGGACCCAATATTATATAAGGTAAAGGAAAAAACAAAAAGGGAAACCAAGTGTGTGGATTTGAGGAGTTTATGATCTTTGGTGGTTATGCTGATAAATTATCCATATAAATGTCTATATATAAACTCTGTGACTGCAAGGTAGGCCACTGTGTTCAAAATATTTAAAAGGTATTGTGGGTAATTTTTAATCTACATGTAAAATTTACATTTGAATTTAATTTCAATTTAATTGAATTTAATCTACATGTGAATTCCCATTCACGTGGAAGCATGTAATAAGGACAAAATTATCAGAGAACAAATAATCATGGCACTTTCCACCCACTCCATTGGACCCCCTAGGACTCAGTGCTGAGACTAGTCGTAAGTCAAGAACAAGAAGATCCCATTTTATTTTAATTAATATGGGCAAGTTATTGTAGTTTGTCAGATAGAACACTGTGCTGAATCAGGTGTATGAAAAGGTAGTGAAAAGCACAGGTTAAGGAAGAATTGACTAACAGTCAAGCCGAAAGCAGATAAATATTGTGTAATTACAGACCATGCAAAGCTACAGTATCGCACAACTCCAAGGGCACCACTTTCGAAGAACAAAGTGGTGGTGCTTGCCAGAATCATGCAATGGCATTTCCTCTAAGAACTTGCCTGGTGAGGATATATGATATGATCAAGGCTGTAAGTGTTGCATCTGATAAGAGAAAGGATTTGATTAGTGAAAAAGTCAAGAGTTTAATAATTATACGTTCTGTTCAAGACAGACCGGAATATTGTCAGACTGCAATAGCGATTGCTGGTTTGTCCAGTGCAATTGTGGGTCTTGTAATTCTTTTAAGTAGACCACTAAAATTTGTAGCAAACTCTGAAATCGAAAAGAATGAGAACCACTGAACTTAGCAAAGAAATTCCTCAGTGCAGCAAAATCAGTGACCTCTTTGGGTTGAGTGATTTAAGGAAAAGCCAAAGACCCCTCTTCTCAGAATGTCCCCCAGGTCAGTCTACTATGATGCCAGTCCACTCATGGAGGCCTATTTTCAGTTTCAACATTAAAGGATTTGGGGGTAGTACAGGTATTTCTTTCTCTCCATTCTTTATTTATCTCAGTGGTCTTTTTTCAAAAAGAAAGAAGAAAGAAGGAAAGAAAGAAAGAAAGAAAGAAAAAAGAAAGAAAGAAAGAAAAGAGTTTGAGAATGACTTACATTTACACAAGAACCTGCACATAGATGTTTATAGCAGCTTTATTCATAATTGCCAAAACTTGGAAACAGCCAAGATGTCATTCAGTAGGTGAGTAGATAATAAACTGTGACAGATCCGGACAGTGGAATATTATTCAGCACTAAAAACATGAGCTATCAAACCATAAGGTGACATGAAAGAGGTTTAACTGGCATTACTAAGTGAAAGAAGCCAATCTGAAAGGGCTACATTCTCTGTTATCCAAACCATTTGACATTCCGGAAAAGGCAAAACTGTGGAGACCGTAAAAAGATCAGTGATTGCCAGGAGGTAGATAGGAGGAAGGATGAATAGGTAGAGCACAGACGACTTTTAGGACAGTGAAAATATGGTACTGTGGTACCGTAAGTCTGTATTCTATAACGATGGATACATGTCATTATCCGTCTGTCCAAATCCTCAGAATAAATAACCCCAAGAATGAACTGTAATGTGAACTATGGACTTGGAGTGATGACAATGTGTCGATGTAGGTTCATCATATACACATTTCAGGCGCATAGGGTAGTGTTTATATACCTTGTCCCTAAGGTCTGTGGCCAATGTGGTCTGGGAACTGTGGGCTTCTGCTTTCTTACGATATAGCGAGTTCTTGGGTTTAGTTTCCAACCTTTTTGTTGTTGTTATTACTGCTGCAAGCACTACTCTATAGTGTCATAACTGAAAAAAAAGTGACAATATTTAACAAAACCATTTATCAAAAAAATGTACATGCAGAGAATCATGGCAACTGCCATTAATTGCCACCTTAGCATTTGATAAGCATCTACCACGTGCATCTATCAAAACCAGACACAGAGCTAGGTGTTTTGCAGTTCTCACAAATATGCATCAAAATATGCATCAAATATGCATCAAAATCCACAGCTTGTACCTGAGGACACCAGGGTACCTAAGCCCCAACACACACAAAAAGAAAAAAACAGCAAAGCTAAGATATAACTTTGAGACTCAGTGACCTCAAACTCTGTCAGCTCTTCACTATACCCGGCTGTCTCCCTAAGAGAATTTTGTACATGTGGTTCTCTACTCAATGTTTTGGTTTTTTACGAAAAATAAATTATGGGTAAATACTCATTTGTCAATGCAACTAGACCTTTAATGCACAAAAACACCAACAAACAGAACAGTAAAGACAAAAGAAAACAATGCAAATTATAGCCAGCTCATAGCCATGTACACTAATGAACCCAGAGCACTTTAGACAGACCAGCTGTACCCTGAGCTGGCCAACCATACATCTATGAAGACCGGTGTTGTGTGCTTTCCTTCCTAGGCTGGGCTTCCTCACCGGCAGACAAACAGAAATCAGTAAATAAAAATTCTTTATAGAGTCAAATTCTGGTGACACCCCCAAGGGAGTTACCGGTGAAGGTATACATGAGAGAAAAGAAATAAGTTAAATAAAGATTGGTTTTATAAACCCTCAACTATTCATTATTATTATTTTACAATCTGAATCTTAGTCCCAGTAGTATGTTTGAGCATTTAGTAGACTTTTTTAAGTAAACTCTATGCCAAATCAACATGGCATGTTGGACTCACGACCCCAAGATCAACAGTTGCATGCTCTACGGACTGAGCCAGCCAGGTGCCCCAATAGAGTTTATTTTTTAGAGCGATTTTATTTTCCAGCAAAACTGAGCAGAAAGTACATAGAGTTCCCATACTCTTCCTGTCCGCCAACATTCATAGCCACCCCCACTATCAAGAACATGGACCAGAGTGGTACATAGAGTACTCATATTTTAATAAGTTATACAGTATTTCCATCCTTTCCATAGAATTTGTTGAGTGCTGGTTCATCATGTTCCAACTCCCTGAAAACCAGTTAAGGCATACAGAAATTCTCATATAATCAACATGTAAGATGAATCCAAATAGCTCATCTCCAGCCATTTCAGAAATATCAGAATTGTAGCTGACAGTTGCTGAATGTTTCATTTGTCTGTGCTTTTCTAGCCCTTGAGTTCTAAGAAGTCATTTAATTCTCCTAACAAATAGTGAAAAGTGGGTGAGTATACATATTTTAATCAACTATAAATGTCTCCATTCTCTCCATGGAATTTGTGGCATCCACATATGCAAGCTACATATGCCAGAGGTAGATCAGCTAATGCATCCAGGAAAGGCAGGAAATCAATCTAGACTTATAGAAAAATACAATAGTCATATCTTGGGGGAATAATACAGTTCATACCACATATTATCATGTGTACTTGTGTTTCCTTCCAAATGGCCACATAAAATGGAAAGAGAAATTATTTAAACAAATAGGACAAAATCCGTTGGAGATATTGTTCATCGTACTAAAATATACATTATTATGAAGAATCTTGACTCTGCATAAAATAGATTAAAAATGAAAAGTAAACAAGCTAATGCCAGGGATTGTATAACAGATTTTCTTAATGAAATGTGTCTTCCAGAGCTGGCTTATGACAGAATTATCATTAAAGTCCATGATTATGACCTTGGGATATGGCAAATCTTGAAATACCTTCTGAGTCATTCTTTAGAAAGAAAATAATCTGCAATGCCTGGCAGTTAAGTATCCAGCTCTTGACTTGGGCTTGGTCATGATTTCAAGATTCATGAGTTTGAGCCCTGAGTCAGGCTCCATGCTAAGTGTGGAGCCTGCTTGGGATTCTCTGTCTCTCCCTCTCTCTCTGCCCTTCGCCGACTCATGCTATCTCTCAAATAAATAAATAAATTTAAAAACAAAAAAAAAAGAATCTTCATTATCGGGGTATGGTTAAAAATGGTCTGTGGTATGAATTGTAACCTGTCTAAGCATAAGGAATTAAAGAAAAATCTTTTTCAAAATTCTGTAGTCCCTACATGTTGTTTTTGTATCCACTTATTGAGCAAATGCATAGTGACAAAACTCCTAGGACTTTTAGTGCATTCACATTTTATTAATTACAGCTGTGCGCGTGTGTGTGTGTGTGTGTGCGTGCTAGGGAAATGGTTAGGGATGTTTTGCATATGTGAGAGAAGAAAAAGAAAGACTCATTTTATCTTGCCAATGCTCACTGCACAGAAGTGTCCGTGGTGGTATCATACCGCTTCACAACTTGAAATGGTCCGTGAGGCACACCTCTGCAAATACTGGTCCATCATGTCCTAGTGCCCTAAAAACTGGTTAAATCGTGTAAAAACTCACATAAACTCAATTTTACAATGAATCCAAGTAGCTTATTCCTGGCCATTTCAGAACCATGAAACTCAGAGCTGACACTTGTTGTGTGTGTTTTCTTTGTCTGTGCTCCTTTGATCACTTGGCTTGTTAGTTCATTTCTTCTTCGCAACAGCCTCATGAGGTGGATGCTCTTATCACTCCCCATGTTACAGATGAGAAAAACAAAAGCCCAGGAAAGTTAAAGTACTTGGCCAGCATCACAAAGGGAAAAAAGTCAGAACCGAGATTCAAACCCAAGTTGTCTATCACCAAAGCCTTCGCTTACAGGATGAATGGGGTTCTAGTTTCATTTGTGGAGGCATAATACTTGATTAGATGAGACTGCCCCACACATTTTAGGACATTAAACATTCCTTCCCTTCTCCCATTAAATGCAACAACTCATAGCCCTCATACGTTATGACGGTTAAAAGTGGTTCCCAATTCCCAGTTTTTCCAAACACGCACTTGGGAGAGGAATTGTCTAGGTTAAAAACACTACAAGCCTTATTTTCCAAGCAATAGCACAGCTCTCTGAGCATTTACACATGCACACACACGCACACACACACACACACACCACGTATACATATACATATTCACGTACTCATACACAGCCAGAATTTGAAGGGGAAATAAAAGTCAATTGAGTCAAACATTTTTCTTCCTCATTTTACTTTCTCAACAAACATTGCCTTTACTCCATCCCCCATGTCTAGATGGCCCAGGCAGGACGAAGGAGAGGAAAGATACAAAAAAATTTTTAAAAGAACAGAAAATATAAAAAGTAAAGGTGAAGAAAAGAAGTGGGAAGAACAGAAATCAAATAGAAGACAAAAAAATGTTATCTCTACAACCTATTGAGATAGGAACTAACTGCTCACAAGTCACTGAACAAGATAAAAGCAGTCACAAAGCCAAATCCATCAGCTGATGTGACTTGTCTCAAAATATGTTTATATATTTTCGAGAACCATTGAATTTCAGAATGGTGAATTTCAGACCCAGCAAATGACTGTGGTCCAAACGCCCACCAAATGGAAGAAGGCCCCTGACAACTTTTGCGACAGATGGCCATGCAGCCTCTGCCGCATGTCATTTCCAAGAGCAAGGCAGATCATTATCTACTTTTAGAAGGAATCCATGTCTCTTTTGTGTGGTACTAATTGTTAGAAAGTCTTTCTCACTTAGAATAGAAAACGGCTACGCCTCAGCCCCATTTCGACTCTCTGCAACCATATGGAATAAGTTGCATCCTTCTTCCACATGCTACTGCTCCAAAAATTTGAAGCAGTTGTTATGTTGCCCCGAGTCTTCTTTTACCCAAAATCAACATATGCAAAACATACGACATGTCCTCCAAAAACAGGATACCTGGTAGTAGGAGCATGTCTTCAAAAGGCCTGTCTCATTTCTTTCTCAATAGTACTCTTTCTCTTCCAGAGCTCCAAATCAGCACATCCGGTGTGTGTTTGTTTGGGTGTGCTTTTGCACTCCATACATGCATATGCATGTAACGATGGATATGTGCACACAAACATAAACGGCACGTGGAGTTTGTGTGTTTGCATGTAAATATATAGACATAGATGTGTGCACACGTGTCAAATCTACATGTTGCTCATCTTTCCTTCGCTCTCAAATGTTTCTTCTTTGCGTGGGTCCAGTTCAGCCCCAATATGTGTGTGGGGGGGAGTTCCCCTAATTCCAGACTGATTTGATCCCTCCAGAAATATCAGGGGCAGGGGGGCTTTAGAGCTGTCTTCCCCTCTCTCAAGTCAATTGTGAATGGATGTGTGCACGCTTCTGTCTCCTGTGTTTCCAGCCTTGCGTAATTAGTTAATCCTCAGCTTCCAAAGGGAAAGAAAACACTTAGACACTCCATGTCAGAAGAGCAGAGTAACTCTGAAGCTATGTGATAATGTAAACAAAATTCAGATTCTGTGATAAAATACAAGCCTGACATTAATCTAAATCTATTCTTCTTTTCTATTCTGAGCTTCATTTCCAGTTAGGTATTGCTTCCTCCATACCTCAGTTCATATATCACTTGTCCATTTCTTAGGCTGTTTTCAGATTTTAAAAATCTACTTTGATATTGCGGGAAATGTCCAAAGGGCCCTGAGTTCAAATCTCTTTTATTTCTCACACTGTTTTTGAGTTTCACAGTTCAGTACTTTAACAAGCCTCAAATGAGAGGGTTGTTTCAAGGTTATGATAACGTAATTGGATCCAAAGTCATTGTCATCATTTCAGCCCACAGACAGTTATTTTGATCTTTCTCCTGGGGGCAGGAGTTGAGTTGGTGGGGGCGGGGGGGACAGCAACTTGCTGTATTTGAAAGGCTTTAATTTCATCCCACTTCTTCATAGCACATGAAAAGTGCCCTCAAATGCCCTCCATAGCTCTTGCTATCTGCCCCTCCCATGACACTTCTTTTTCTACTCTTCTTTGTTAAAATGGAGGTCATAAAGAGAACAGAAAGGTACCAGGGTAGGAAGGATGAGAAGAGAAGTGTCAGGACATGTTCTGAGAGTATTATTTGTATAGGCTCCTGGAGAACCCAGAGGTGGCCCAAACTGGGCATGTGGAGCTCCCTGGGGGTCAGGACAGAGGACTGGGGACCAAGCACTCTTTTCACTTCACCAGGCAATTTTGCTCTGGCCAAGCCCTAAAGAGACCTGGCCACGTCTTTGTTCTTTTAACTCAAACTCTGCATATAAGTCACTGAAACTTTTAAGGGAGTGATGTCAGAGAGCAGCTGAAGATTAATCCAGTTTCTTCCAAAAGAGACAGAGGCAGAATTTTTTCTATCATTGGTAATAGATTTTCAAAGGTAAAGCCCCTACACACCTGTGGTCATTAAGTACGCCTCCTTCCACCAAAAAAAGCAAACAGCAACAACAGCAAAAAACCCTAGTACCTACCTCCTATTCTAACCTGTGTGAGTTCTATGAATGCTTCAAGATCCAACCATTCCACTTCCTCCAAGAGGTAAGAAGTGTTTCGTGACATCCTGCTTCCCACCAAGGTGGTCAGAAATCACACTCCATATCTGTTTCCCCCTCACCCTCTGTCACTCGGCCTCATGAATGTTATGCGACTCTCCAGATCCCCACTCTGTTCTGTTGTCACTCAGTGTGTTTTCCCCTGGATTAGAGACATTGGCTTAAATGTCATTGGCTCCCAATTTGTCATGTCTGCCCTGTACTTATTTAAAACAATCTGAAGGCTTCATGCACAAATTCTCTCAACTTCCCTTGCTTCCTATCCACTCATCCTTATCTGCCCTGGAACAGGTACAATTTCAAAATGAGACTTGCCCCTAGTCCTTTCTAATGAATTAAAGAATCCACCTGGGTTTGTAAGCCTATTATCTGTCTCCTCTGGGACTTCACTTTTATCTGATAAGACCTTATCTACTCTCCATCTTTAATCTTACCATCTCCCCGCCTTAGTCTGGAAAACATCCAGCTCTTCTCTAACCTCCAATAAAAGACAGTCTCATCAAGTTACTGACTTATCCCTATTGTTCCCCTATTTGTAAGAAAATTTAAATAAAAGCACTTATTAAAAGATCTTACTTATTTATAAGAAAAGGCATTCACTTACTTATAAGATTTATTTACAAGAAATTTTACCATAAATTATGCTTATGAGAGGCATTGCAATGTAGTGCATACATTTTTCTCAATGAAGAGATGTTGCTTTAAGGGGGCAATAATTGGACTTTGGGGCAAAAAATTCTAAAATATTACAATTGTTTCTGGCCCTCCAAAGCTCAACTCTACTCAACAAAATAGTAATTCTGAGTAATTAATTTATCTCTCTTTAGGGAGTTTTAATTTAATTTTTTCTCCCAAGGAGTGGGGTCCAATAATAAAAAGGAGATTGAGAAATACTGGTGTGGATCCAGACTACCTGAGTTCACATCCTGGACCCACCAATACTCAACTGGTTGTGTGAGCTTTGGCAGGTTACTTAACCTCACTATGCCTCAGTTTTCTTATCTGTAAAATAGGGATATTAGCACACATAGTTGATTTTTTCCCCTTTTTTTATTTTTTAAATTTTACTTAAATCCAAGTTGGTTAGTATATAGTGTAATAATGGGTTCAGGAGTAGAATTTAGTGATTCATCATTTACGTATGACACCCAGTGCTCATCCCAACAAATGCCCTCCTTAATGCCCATCACTCATTTAGTCCTTCCCCCCACTGACCTCTCCTCCAGCAACCCGTAGTCTGTTCTTTGTTCTTAAGAGTCTCTTATGGTTTGCCTCCCTGTTTTTATCTTATTTTTCCTTCCCTTCCCTTATGTTCATCTGTTTTGCCTCTTAAATTCCACCTATACCGTTGATTTTTTAAAAAGACTACCTGAGGTAATGTACGTAATGCCAGGAATGCAAGCCCGCTCTTTTAGCCAATTCAATCATGTATACAATAAATTAGCTATGATATCTGGCCCCTGCCTACCTCTCCAAATTCATCTCCTTCCATTCCAGGTCTCACCCCTTCTTTTCCAGCTACATGTGCATTTCCACCAATCCCCCGCACTCCACGCTTGGGCTCAATTTCTGTCTTGGCTCGTTCTATTTCTCCACCTGGAATCGCTTCCCCTGGATGTTCTCATGGGTCACTCCCTCACTTGGTTCCGGTTTATGCTTAGATACTATCTCTTTAAAGAGGCATCCCTGATTTATATTCTTATTCATCCCTTTCTCTTCCCTTTTCTCTTTCTAGCATGCATCAGTACCTGACACTGTATTTTTCCTCAGGTTATTTAGTTGTGTACCCCCCACGAGAGTGGAACTATAGAAGCATGGACCCTTCTCTGGTTTAGTGATTCTTGTAGTCTCAGTGCCCAGAACGTTGTGAAAAGGTTGCATATTGCATGATTCCATTTACATGAAATATCCAGAATAGGTAAATCCATAGGCACAGAAAGCAGATCAGACTGCCAGGGACTGGGAGAGGGGAAGTGTGGGGAGTGAAGGCTTAATGAGTCGGGGTGTCCTTTTGAGGTAATGAACATTTTTTGTTGCCTGTACAACATTGTGAATGTATTGGATGGCACTGACTTATTCACTTTAAAATAATTTTATGTAATATGAATTTCACCTCAGTAAAAACAGATTCACTTGAAAATGACCAAAGATCTCTTAACTGGCAAATCTAAAGGATTATTTTTAGAATACATTTGGCTTAATTTCTTAGAAGCCTCTGACCCTGTTGACTGTCTTCTGTTCCCTCCTCCCTGGGATTTCTTGACTACTTTTTTCCAGACTTCCTGTTCTCTATTCTTTCTCATTCTCTTTTTTACTATACACTTCTACCTTCCTTGTATGATTTTCCCAGCTATTTCAGGTCTTGTTCTCTCTGCCATGTTAGAGTAATCTTATAGTAATCTTATGCATACAATACTAAATATATGCTTATGACTCTACAAAGGCCTTGAGCCTTGGCTTCTTTACAAAAATCCAAACCATTTTTTTTTTACAAAGCATCTCTAATCAAATATCCACTGGCATATGAAACTCAGCATGACCAATCAAAATTATCATCATCCTCCACAGACTTCTTTCTCCTCTACGCTCCTCATTCTTAGCAATTAGCCTCATTAGGGAATTTGTTATAAATTACTAGTAAGTTCCAGGATTCATTGCAGACTCACTCAATCGGAAACTTTGGCTTTAAGGCCACTAGACCCCTAGGTGATTCTGGTTCAGGCTAAAGTTTGGAAACCACTGGATAAAAATATAATAGCTACCCAGTCACCCAAGTAAAAATCTTGAGTTTCTTCTATACTCCCTGGGGTTATTCCATATTTCTTGTCTCACTCACTGAGAAATTATAATTGATTACTAAACCCTCCTAACCATTGAGTTCTGTTCTCCCACCTCTTGCACCCCCACCCACTTTCACCCTCTTTCTATACTTCTAAAGCCCTCACCATCACTCTTGGAAATGAGCCCTGGCACAATTTCCATCTTCGGTCTGGGTCTGGAATCCCTTCCTATCCATAAGGTGAATTCATACACAATCATCACCAGCAGAAGCCTTCTCAGCCACCCCCCCCCCAATAAATCAGTGGCTTGTTTCACTTTCTTTAATTTTAATATTAATATATTTGCTGCCTCTATTGAACCATGGAGCCTCAAAGTATGATTCTTGGTTCACCTGTATCAGAGTCATCCAATAATCTAATTAAAAATCTAGATTCCTAGATTCTGACCTCAAAATCTCTGAGGGTAAAACATGGCAATCTATAATTTAACAATCCCTCCCCATGAGCTTTTTCATATACAACAAAATTGGGAACAACTATACTAAACTATGAGCGTCAGTTTTTTTTGTTTTCCCAAAGCCTAGTACAAGATTGGTACTCAATAAATATTTGGTAACAATAATGTGATACACACACACACACACACACACACACACACACACTTATATAATTAGCATATATATTTTGTATTTTCAATTCAAGTATAATTAACATATTATGTTATATTGGTTTCATGTGTACAATGTAGAATATAATCATTAACAATTCTATACATTTCTCAGTACTCATAAAGATAAGTGTGCTCTTAATCCCTTTATCTTTCACCCATCCCCCACCCTCTCTGTTTTGGCAACCATCAGTTTGTTCTCCGTTTTTAAAAGTCTTTTTTGTTTCTCTTTTTTTTTCTTTGTTCATTTTGTTTCTTGAATTCCACATATGAAGGAAATGATATAGTATTTGTCTTCCTCTGACAGACCTATTTCATGTAGCATTATACTTCCTAGGTCCATCAATGTTTTGCAAACGGCAAGATTTCATTTTTTTATGGATGAGTAATAGTCGTGTGTGTGTGTGTGTGTGTGTGTGTGTGTGTGTATCACATTATTGTTACCCATTCATCTACCAATGGACAGTTGGGCTGCTTCTATATTTCGGCTATTATAAATAATGCTGCTATAAACATAGGGGTGCATATATTGTAGAATTATTGGATCATAAGGTAATTCTATTGTTGATTTTTTGAGGGATTCACATACTGTTTTCCACAGTGGCTGCAACAGTTTGAATGCTCACCAATAGTCCACAAAGGTTCTTTTTTCTTTATATCCTAGCCAACACGTATTATTTCTTGTGTGTTTTTATTTTAGCCATTCTCACAGGTGTAAAGTGATGTCTCATTGTGATTTTAATTTGAATTTCCCTGATGATTAGTGATGTTGAGCATTTTTTTCATGTCTGTTAGCCATCTGTCTTCTTTAGAAAAATGTCTATTCAAGTCCTTTGCCCATTTTTTAACTTATTTGATTTCTTTTTGGTGTTAATCTCCATATATATCTCAAACCCAGCATGCTTAAGTCTAAACTTCTCTTTTCTCTCAAATTATCCTTGTTCTCCCTGCCTTACCTGTCTGAGTTAGTGAAGCCCTTGTAAGAGTCACCCTGTAGTATTTTCTTTTTTTATCCCCAAATTCATAATTAACAATACCAACAGCTCTATTAGCTTCATATTTGAGTTACAAGTCTTGGGCTCATTGACAACTTGACTTTTAGGGCATTTTCATTTTCTTTTTTCTGATTATTAGTGCATTTTTTTTTTTTATCCACAGGAGATACTCCATTAATGTCTTCCATTTAAATTTATTAAATTTTTCCTAATCAAAATAAAATAATCCAGAATTAAAATTGGCCAGGGGCCTACAATAGAAGCACAAATGTTGACTTGGTTCTACTCTTCAATGATCAGTGAAAACTGAGGTCCAAGCACGGTATAATCTCTTTTGAGGAAGGTCTTGCTTTCTTTAAACACAGGCTTAACTGGTTGTGATTTACCACCATTAACATAGGAAACGCTTTTCTTTTTTTTATTATTTTTTTACATTTATTTATTTTTGAGAAACAGAGTGAGACAAAGTGTGAGCGGGGGAGGGGCAGAGAGAAAAGGAGACACAGAATCCGAAGCAGGCTCCAGGTTCTGAGCAAGCGGTCAGCACAGAGCCTGCTGTGGGGTTCGAACCCACCAACTGTGAGATCATGACCTGAGCCAAAGTCGGACGCTCAACTGATTGTGCCACCCAGGCGCCCCAGACCCTTTTCAAGAACAAATGTCTAATGGAATATTACAACAGCTCTCCTTCTCTGGGCCTTAGACACTGAGGCCATTTCTTAACCAGCTTTCAAACACTCTAAAGAAGGAGACATATACCAATGCTTAAATGGCTGCCAGAATTTATAGTCAATTGTCTTCTTTGGAGGAACTGGTCCAAATGGAATGAGATTCTGATTTGTATTTTCAGTCTACCCATGGATTTTGCAATAACTCCAGCCTTAAATTATAATTCAATCTACTCTCTTTTTTTGTGTGTGGATTTTGTTCACAGGATGGTGATATCCTGTTAAACGCAATTTCTCTTTATCTCCAAAAAAAAGAAAAAAAAAAGAATTTTGAAGGAAAAAACATAACCATATTAAAACAAGAAAGCAAAATGATTTGTAACATATACTTGGCATTCTTACTTGAATTTCCCAAATGAATAATAATTTCATCCCATATTGTCTTTAAGTAGAATCCATAAATTTATATCTAACTTCAAATTCAGTGATGCATCCATAGATTATCATTATTCTCTGTAAAATATATGTCTAAATATATTTTTTTAAAGCCGTTGTAATTAGAGGTAAGCAGTTGAGTAAAAATCATAAAAGAAAGTAGATGCTAAGTAATTGGAATTTACTTATATAGTCAAGAGCTATTCAAATACCCTGAGAAAGTAATTTTACTGCAAAGCCAGAGAACTAGAACTCGTGCTTCTCAGATTCTATATTTCCACTGGAGAAGTTTAAGGACAGAAATAAAAAGCATGTTTATTAATCTCTACCGATTAACAATGAAGATGATTCAAAGATATTTGCCATGGAAGTAGAATAAAGTTTCAGGTCCCACACTATACACAGCGCTGTCCTGCTGAACAGTCCATGAACTCGTCTGGGAGAACCTAGTGGCAGGAACTCAGTAAATTTTCAAATTTGGTTGCTGTTAATATAATTATTTTGACAGCAACCAAGTAAAGGACAACCCTCTTCCTACCGGTATACCCATTTCACAGAAGAAAAAAATTATTATTTTTTTTTACTACACAGGCGGAGTCAGAATGAAAATTAGAACAGTGCCTCCAAAAGCCTCCCAAGGACTACTTGATAACTCAAGGTTTATAGACCGATATCCCCTCCAACAAAGTGTGTGCAGATTCTTGAGAAATTTGATCAGTTAAAGCTACCATTTGGGATGACAGCTAGAAGTATCTTACATAGCCAACCCACCCATATATGTTTTCTGCTGGTAATATGGACATTAACAGCTAAAACAAGAAACAAAAACAAACGAACAAACAAACAAATAGCACCTTTTACCTATTTGAAAGGTCATCTGTTGGATAGTGTGTGTATTCACTTCTATTAAGTGTAGAATTTCTTAATTTCTTTATTTTCTATTTCTTTGTCTTTACACTTTTGTCATTCATATGAACATCAGGTGTCCACACAAGAGAGGAAAAAGAGGAGAGATGTATAGCTGTCGGGGGTCACAGAAATTATTGCTAGGTTCCTGAAGATCCATAGTGTTGGGTTTGTAATGTAGTTTAAAACCAACTTCTGTCATCCTAACAGATTCTTATAGACTCACTGGTGGGGGGGGGGGGGGGATGGGGAAGAGGCTGAAAGAGGCCTGTAGAGGAGCCTTTTTCATGTGTGATGTACCCATAATTATGTCTATTAATAATCAAGTCTGGGGCGCCTGGGTGGCTCGGTCGGTTAAGCGTCCAACTTCGGCTCAGGTCATGATCTCGCGGTCCGTGAGTTCGAGCCCCGCGTCGGGCTCTGTGCTGACAGCTCAGAGCCTGGAGCCTGTTTCAGATTCTGTGTCTCCCTCTCTCTGACCCTCCCCCATTCATGCTCGCTCTCTCTCTGTCTCAAAAATAAATAAACGTTAAAAAAAATTAAAAAAAAAATAATCAAGTCAGTACTTTAAACCAAGTCTATCAATCCACTCTTTCTATTACAGGGGACTGGGTCAATGCTTCCTTCCTTTCTTATGTACTCTTCACATTTTATTCTGTACTTTATATCAGCTGGAACTCAAGACTAAGGCAGAGTTAATACAGAACTTTAAGTAGATAAGCCAACACTCTCCTTTAATTTTCTTAACAATTTTCTCTCCTGTTGCAAGTGCTTTATGTTTTGATTTGTATGGACAAACCAGAGACAGAGAGACAGAGGGAGAAAGAAATCATTGTTCTTTGAGCAAATGAATATCGAAGACTCAGGATATTTTTCGAGCAGTGTTTTACAACTGTCAAGATGAAGTAAGGATGTAATAAGTGTTGACTTTTCTACCATGAGTGTGATTAATTCCAGATGCTGTTTGAGGTGGAGATGTTGTTGGACAAGACTTACATCTTGGATATTAAAATATTTCAAAGACTCCTATTTTCATATTTAAAGCAATATTGTAACATAAACCACATATCCACAATATGAGAAATAATTTCTCACTTTATTTTGGAACTTGGATCCCAATTAGTTGCACTATGTTTTATGTTGAAGGTATTCTATTTCAGTGGAGTTTTAAAGCCATTAGGGGCAGAAACAATGTTACCAACTTCAAAGTTTTGGGTCTGTAGTGAGTTCTCGGTGAGCAATGGTTCACTGAACCCAAAATAAAGGAAATAAGAATAGCAAGGAAAAATAAAATACTCAACTATACTTCTTGTCCTATTGCCAAAATCATGTTAGTCATCAGACTTCTTATCTGATTTTCAAGGAGAGGGTGCGTTCAGTCTCCCACATGCACCCCCCCACTGCTATCACACAAAAGATCAGCAACCAGATTAGAGACAGTGACTATCATTCAATAGAAAAAGAATTTTAAATGTTTTCTCTAATCTTTACATTCACCTGCAAGGCAAAACTCGTTTTCTTCTTCTTCTTCTTCTTCTTCTTCTTCTTCTTCTTCTTCTTCTTTAATGGAAGAGTAAACACACAAAATTAACTAACTTACAAGATTATACAGTGAGAGAAGCAGTGCTCTGTGGCATTTAGCCACGTGGACTGTCGTGCCACACAGTCATTTATTCGAGATCCCAATCCTCCTTTTCCACTTCAAGTTCTTTGACCTCTCTAAGCTGTGTTTCTGTGATAAAAAAAAAAAGTGATAGTTCTTTCTTTATTAATGTTTTTAATGTTTATTCATTTTTGAAAGAGGAGAGACAGAGTGCAATCAGGGGAGGAGCAGAGAGAGGGAGGCACAGAAACCAAAGCAGGCTCCAAGCTCTGAGCTATCAGCACAGAGCCCAATGCAAAGCTCGGACTCACAAACCATGAGATCATGACCTGAGCCAGAGTTGGATGCTTAACGGAATGACTCACCCAGGCACCCCAACAAAGTGATAGTTCTAACTGTATCTTCCCGACTGCGTTGTTTGGAAATTAAGTGAGATGCTCAATGGAAAGAGACTAGTAAAGTGTTTGGAACATATTGGGTACACACGCATGCACTCAGGCACGCTCAAGCCAAAGCCTGTGTTTCCAATCATGCTTGTTCTCAGAAATTTATTTCCCATCAGGTATTATACGTCTCTTCACTCCTGTGATTCTGTTAATTTTTTTAACGTTTTTTTAATTATTATTTATTTTTGAGACAAAGAGAGACAAAGCATGAACGGGGGAGGGTCAGAGAGAGGGAGACACAGAATCCGAAACAGGCTCCAGGCTCTGAGCTGTCAGCACGGAGCCCGACGTGGGGCTCGAACCCACAGACCGCGAGATCACAACCTGAGCCGAAGTCGGCCGCTCAACCGACTGAGCCACCCAGGCGCCCCTGTGATTCTGTTAATTTATCTGCCTTTCACCATCCAACTAATATTTCTTTTCTCAGACCACAATATGAGCCAAAAATAACTATATTGTCATTCATCTCTCAACGTTAAGGAAAATTTCTTCAAAAATTATCATGCAGCCCCAAACTAAGCGAGGTCCCCATAGAATCCAGTATATTATTCTCTTATATTATTTATTATGTACTATAGATGTGCCTACCTGTCCACGTCCACCAATAGAGTGTGAGATCCCAGACAAGCACTATGCCCTTTACTTAATATCCCTCAACACCCAACACAGGCCCTGAGTCATAAAACATAATAAATATTGGAAAGGTGGATGAATCACAGCAGGGAGGAAATGGCTGAGGTACCAAGGCTGTCATCCATGTGGACATCCCAAATCTGAGTGAGCAGCTGCTGAATAAAAAGGAGAATTGGGGATTCAAGAAACATATTACTGTAGTTGCACTTATCTAGTTCTCTGCTTTGGGGCAAGGTGCTAATTTAAAGACCAAATGCTACAGCAATGCGTTAAGTATGGAGAATTCAGAATTTGTCCTTCTTGGGGTGCCTGGATGACTCAGTGGGTTAAGTGTCCAACTCGATTTCAGATCAGGTCATGATTTCACAGTTCATGAGATTGAGCTCTGTGTTGGGCTCTGTGTTGACAGCACAGAGTCTGCTTGGGATTCTCTCTCCCTCTCTCTCTGCCCCTCCCTCCCAGTCTCCCCCCCCCCCCCCGTCTCAATAAATAAATTTTTAAAACCTTAAAAAATAATAATTTGTCCTTCTTCCATTTCCAAGTCTTTGGGAGCCTAAATTTATCTCAAAGCAAAGAGTCTATACCCCTCCTGACACTAGAGTAGTAAGTGGTAACACCAGCCACCGATCACTCAAAGCTCATGGGAGAACAGTGCTTCTGGGAAATTCTTCTCAAACTTTATGGACAATGTTTATAGCAGGTGGTGTTAAAACGCAGTTTTACTCTGTTTGGGAGGGAATTTCCCAAAAACTATGAGCAGCGTTCCAGAACCACAAAAATAAGAGGTATTTTATTCTAGACCAGCGTGTCTCAGCTTTGGCTGTACATTATAAAGACCTGGGAAGCTTCTTAAAAACACAAGACCAGACCAGCTGCCATTGTTGTCACCACCCCCATCAGTCCATCAAAATCTGGGGGGACATCTTTAGAATGATTCTTTAAAAAAATTTTTTTAACGTTTATTCATTTTTGAGAGAGAGAGAGAGACAGAACATGAGCGGGGAAGGGGCAGAGAGACAGGGAGACACAGAATCCGAAGCAGGCTCCAGGCTCTGAGCTGTGAGCACAGAGCCCAATGTGGGGCTCAAACCCACCAACCGTGAGATCATGACCTGAGCCGAAGTCGGGCGCTCAACCGAATGAGCCACCCAAGCGCCCCTTTAGAATGATTCTTATGCAAAGCCTGGGGTCTACCAGGGCTATTCCAACTCCGATCCCACCGCTGGTCCAATCTGCAAAGCGCTCGATCCTGATCCGTGACAAGATGAGTACTGAAACCCAGAGTAAGTATGCGTTTAGCAGCTTTTACAGCAATGCGACAAGTCACCTTTATGTCTGGTGAACTTAATAATAAAAATCAATGGAGCCAATTTAAAGATCCATTGACTTATAAAGAAACATTCTGAGACCCACTTGAGAAAAACTTCTGAATAATTAAACATCCACCTCTGGCACGGAGTTTATGGCACCTTCTTTAAGCTGTTAACGTCTCAAAGCTGAACCACTAAGGTCAGTGATTATTTGCTGGGGCAAATCATTCAGAGACCTGGGGACAACAGGGTTAATGAGCAGGCATGGGGTAGGTGGGGTTACAAACCAGGAACACATGCCCTCCAAGTTTTCTTTCCCTTTAATTGCCCTGAAAACACACACACACACACACACACACACACACACTCACTGAACACGGAAGGTGCGAGCTGAATGAAGTTTTCTGGGTAGCGGCTTGAAATGTTTTCCTTATGAGAAGTGGTGTTGAGTTACAGCGTGCAGACGGGCGAGCTGGGAGGAGAGGAGTGGCCGTCCCAGCCCGGCCCCCACCTTTTCTCGGGCTTATACGAAGGTGGATGTGGGCTCAGGGAGACAAGTGATATGTTGAATTGTCTGGTGGCTGCAGTCAACTGTTCCCAGGGTGACCTGAGGGCAGTGTTTAGCACAGTGTAACCAGGGGCCAGCCAAGCAGGCAGCGATGCTCTGCTGTGAAATGCCACGCAGGCAGAGACTGACAAGCACTAGGAGCTGAGCTTTCCCCCTTGGACTGCTGTTTCCTGCTGTTTTCAGGGGAGGGTGCGCTTTCTGGCCACGCTGCTGCTACTTGAGCTCTCTCTCCACTCAAGGTAAGCAGGCTCAAAGGGAGGGTAGGCTGCAAGGGGAGCCTTTGCACCATGAACAAGATTCGAAAGTTTTTCCGAGGAAGTGGGCGAGTCCTGGCATTTATATTTGTTGCTTCTGTCATCTGGCTGCTCTTTGACATGGCAGCTCTCCGCCTGTCATTCAGCGAGATCAACACTCGGGTCCTCAAGGAAGACATCGTCAGGAGGGAGAGGATGGGATTCAGAGTTCAGCCAGACCAGATGAAGATCCTTTACAGTAGCATGAAAGAAATGAAGCCCCCACTGAGGGGACATGGGAAGGGCGTGTGGGGCAAAGAGAACTTTAGAAAAACTGAGAAGAGTATGGTCAAGGTTGAGGATGAGTTGGACCAAAACCAGAGGGAAAGAAAAACGCCGAACGCCCTGGGAAGGGGCAAGGTTGGCCCTTTGTGGCATCCTGCGTATTTCCAGAGCCTTCCAGTGACTTTCACCAAGCAGAAGACAGAGAAGCAGGACCTCGAGCCTGAAGCCTACTCTCGCCACATGGCAAAGCAAGGGGGCACTCCGGGGGCTCAGAAAACCCCGTTCACAGCAGCAAGAGAAACTCAATTGGTAGAAATATCTGTACATGCACAACCTGTCAGTATAAACCAGGAGACCCTGAAGAGTCATAGTCTCAGCAGTGACACATCAAAACAAGCAGCCGAGAGAAACCCAAATGTGACCATCGGGCCTAATACTGACAGATCAAAGCAGCAATCACAGGCAGTAGCAAATGAGAGGGCACACCCTGCCGGCCCACTCGTGCCAAAACCCAGGGAAGCCGTAGCCTTAAATAAAACTGAGACTCAGAGCAAAGAACTAGACTCAAATAAACACAAAGCCAACAAGAAACTTCCCTTTTCCAAGTTGGTTGCCAATTCAAATCGCTCAAAGAAGCAATATATTAATGAAACACAGTTGGGGGGCTTGCCAAAGGACGATCGAGCCAAAGTGGCTGGTGGGAAGAAATTCAATTTCTCTGAAAGCCACGTTGTGATTATAACCAAGGAGGAGGAGCTAAGGACAGACTCCAAGGAGGCCCCCAATCCTAAAAGCAAAACTGTACTCCCTCTTGTATTGGGTGAAAGCCAAGGGAAACACATTTCCAGGAATAGAAGTGAGGCATCTCTCTCTCCACTTGCTCTACAGAGAGCGACAGTATCTCAAACCCATCAAGCCTTAGCTGAGGGGCCAGAGCGAGCAAGAGTCAACTTGACTGCCAAGGCCCAACCTGCAGAAGTCGACCAAAACCATACAAAAGCCTTTTTACCTGAAGAACATGGAATGCACCATGTGTTAAGAATTGACCTGACACTTTCTCCAAGGGACCCGAAAGCTCCAGGCCAATTTGGACGTCCTGTAGTTGTCCCCCGGGGCAAAGAGAAGGAGGCAGAAAGACGATGGAAGGAAGGAAACTTCAATGTCTACCTCAGTGATTTGATTCCAGTGGACAGAGCCATCGAAGACACAAGACCTGCTGGGTAAGATCCGTTTCTCTTCTCTTTCCTCGACCCAAAGTATTTTGGCTCTTATGTAGAGAATATATATTTCTAGACAATTTTGCATGAGTCTTGGTCACCTAGAGAATTAAAGCAACATGAATCATTAGACACAGTCCAAATAGTCTACCATCCACAGAGAGAATAATTCTGATATACCACACCCGCGGTGTCCTCTCTCTACACTTAACTTCTCTGAGACTTTGGCTCCCACCTCTGTTAGCTCATGTTCCATTCCTTCCTGCTACTGAAAACCTATTAAACTTATTAGATGAACTTAATTCCTAATAAGGTATCTATGAATGATAGAGCTTAAAATGCAATTCCATTAAAATAGTGACAACGAAGTGAATTCCCAATTTCAAAACTTATACATGATTAGCGGGTTTGTCAGGAATGTATTTGGGAAATGAGCATAGAGAAGGTGCCTTCCAGGCCTCCCTGGAATTATATCTTAACCAGGAGAATTCTGCCTAACCGTGACTAATGATCACCAGAATAGCAAGTGAAGAAATGACTTTACTCCCTAAAACTTAATATCCTTTGTAGGTGGGATGATAGACATTTTGGGAGTTCATTTCTACAGGAAAAATAATGTCGGAAAAAGTCAATTGGTCAATAACTTACAACACCTGCAGGGTGTACGAGTGCCTATTCCCAACCACTTAAATGTTTAGAATTTCACCATTTACAAAGAGCCGGCATACCCATCATGTGAACTTCATAAGAGACCTAGAAAGGAGCCGGCAGTTGTTATGGGTTCAAGGTAATAGAGGACACTCAGAAATCATAGCACTTTCCCAGGATAGCACAACTCTGAAGCTTCCCGATGAGGCTTCGCCAACCAATTCTTCAATGAACTAAATTCCTCTAACTACATCAACGGAAGGTGGATCAAATCACAAAATATCTCCTCTGATTCAAACGCATTTTGGTTCCTGGTCCCTTTTGGCCCATTCATAAATGAAAGTACGTTGTAGGCGTATGTTCGCTCTCCATCAATACTGTTAATACAGTTAACTGATACTACAGATCCATGAATGCCTGGATATGCAATCCCTGAGCCACACAATGTTTGCCTAAAGGTCGGAATTAGGGAACGTCAAGAATCAGACTTAGCACCAGTGGTATGTAAACAGTGGCCTTGTTTATCCTCGGTGGAAAACTCTTGTTTATGACCGAGATAGTCAGCGTTCCTAGGAGGAAGGCAGACAGAGATGTGCCTGTCATGTTAGTAAGAGGAGCCTCTTCAGCTAAGGGAAGCCCTTGTCAGCTCTCTGAGCAACTGGCAAGTAGCTTTCAGCCAAGCACCAACGCCTGCTGAGACCAAGCACTGTGCCCCCCCCCCCCCACGTCCCTCACCCTGGGGGGCTCACAACCTGGAGGAGAACACAAACATGCCCAAACTAAACATGGTAAAAGTGAAGCCCTGGGAAGTTATATTGTCCGTGGGCAGAGAGCAGTAAATTTAAAGAAGTTATTAAAATCCGTTCCCGAAATTATGCTGTGCTCTTTATCGCTTATCTCTTGCCGATTACCACCCCCCCACTCCCCCCCCCCCGCCCAAAAGGATCCTAAAAATTATGTTGGACCAGCTCTGATCTGAAATCCTGGATATCACATATCACACATTTATTTTATGTATGCACACATAAATTTGCCAGCTTTGAACACGAAATGCCAGAGAGGGAAGCAGTAGGCAAAGCGGCTTCAGTTTTACCTCCCTACCGTGGTCTGGCAGACTGCTATGGAGCATGGGGAAGAGTCAGGCAGCGCCCAGGAGCACGGACCCCAGTTCCCAACCAGAGAAAGGGCAATCGTGTGAGGGCCAACAGCAAGTAATAATGATGTTATCAGCCATGCGGTTTATTGAGGGCTCAGTGGTGCCCAGCACCTCGTAGCTTCTGCAAATTGGTCTGTGGCAGATGAAGTTCGTGGAAACGTCATAGTCAGGCTCTGTCTTCTGAAGGAGGCTGTCCCAACTGGGGAGGAACTGACACGTAGGCTTGACAGGATGAGTCAGGCAGCATGTGGCCAGGCCCCCTCCCTCTTGTCACACAACCCACCTTGGCTAAACATAGGCGCTCTCGGCCAGCTGCCTCCCTCGTGCTCTATGCCAGCAGGGTGGAGGGGACGGTGTAGCCACAAGGGATCCTAGGTATAGGGCCCACCGGACTATTTACAGCCCTTGTGTGCCGCTCTTCCTTGAAAGAGGATACATTATTTTGCTTTTCTTTTACCCATACACCCTGCCTACAAATATATGCAAATTATGTATTCATATGAATACAGTTGGAAGAAAATACAAATGAAAACCATTTGACTCATCAGGCTGCCGTGATCTGTGGCCTTCTGACTTCGAATTTATTTATTTTCAGCCTTGCTCAAAAAGTTTGTGAAATGGTTTACAAGAATGCACACAAGAAGAGTTTTGGAGCTAATGCATTTTAAAGTCAGTGCGAGGGGGAAATTGTTATAGAATATAGCAAGAAAATATGTGTGTGTGTATGAGAGAGACAGAGACAGACACAGAGAGAGATCTGTTAAGAACACAGGTGGACAGGAGGGCTTGCCTTAAAAGTAGCTACAGTAGCCCCCCACTAAAACCCTTCAATGTTAAGAATTCTGGGGGATATCTCCCCCACTGTTCTTGATATTTCCAAAAATCCACTGCTATGGAATGATTAACACAATAACTGGCATATCATAACTGCCTACTGAATGCACACTGAACCAAGAGAAAGGGGTAAAGACCATAGATTTGCTAGTATATTCATTTGGATTCAATTCCCCTGAGTAAAGATATTAACCAGTTACCAGCTAATAACTTCTTCAGGATATTTAACTGATATGCTAGGAGGGACGACATTGGCCCTGACAAAGACAGGAGACAGGCAGGATGCCCAGGACGCTTTCACCTGCTCTAGTTCCAAAATCAAACTCTCTTCTCCAAAACTGCCCTGCCCTCCTTTTCTCCTGAGTCCCAGAGAACCATTTCTAAGCTGTTGAGATGCAGTCGTGGCTTTTTCCAAAAGCCCAAGGGCTCCTGTCTGTCATCAGCATTGTTCTCACTCTCCTTTTCAGTGCCACCCAAGTCTCTATCCCTTGCAGTGTGGCTATAGCTTTCTGCATGTGACATTGTCTCTTCTGTGGGCCCTTAGCATTAAGAAAGTATCTCATTACCCTTGCCTGCCTATGATGCTCGTACCATCTACTGATGTTCCTTTTCACTGGCGCCTTCTCCCAGACCCCCACCTTGCGGACCTTAGTCTGACATCACTTTTCTCCTGCACACCTTAGTCTGACATCGCTCAAAATCCGACTGTAGTTTATTTCCTCCTAGACCATAAATCGACTCCGACCTCTAAATTCCAATGACCGTTAATGTGCTCACATTTACTGAACCACTCCTTGTTGTGTGCTCTTTCTTCACTGGAGCCTCGAGAATCCGTTTTGTCTTCTCACTGAAAGTGTAAGCTTCTGAAGGAGACTCTGTCTCTTCCTTCATTTTCTACCCCCTTAGCATCGAGCAACATGGTTTTAAAAGGTATGTTTCTCAGAAACGATTTTTGAAAATTGGTCCTATCTTAAAACCGTACATGAGAGGTAGCTATTCAACTACGGCATGCAAGACATCTTTTTATAAATTAACAATGACTACCTAATTTTTCATTTTGAATATATAGACTATGTTAGTATCTGGTTTAAGGTAAATACATCTTGTTCTAACACTATGATCTATCCGTTGATCTATTTTATCTATTCATTATTCTTTAGTTCATAGTTTCGTTGTTTGGTTTCTCATTTCAGTGTTTTGACTTTCAAGGGAGGAAAAAAAATCTCCTTATTTTATTGACAATGATGCTTTATGTCAGTAAGTAAAGTACAATTTCATTTTTTGCCCAGAAGTTTTGCCTGTAAAATACTCTTCAAATAAAAAATTGTTGATAGTCATTTTAAAGTTCCACATGTAACTTTTTCTTCTTTATAAAAAGCTAATCCTTACGGTTCTTGCTCTTAGTTACTGAAGTTTGTTTCAGTCAGCAACAATCAATACACACAGATTTTGCTAAAATGTGGCTCTGTCCATGGAAAGTGTAGGGCCATGCTACAGAGAGAAGTCTGTCTTCTGGCCTGCAGCTATATAGTTAGGATGAAAGTCCAAAAATGAACTTATTTTCAGAGTGCACTTCCGGAATCTGTTTTAGAGGAAAATGACTCAAGAAGGTTTTTGCTGCCAGCATTTGGTTTTTAAAGTACAATAAGAATTATAGCATGCTGTTCTACGACTGCTGCGTCGTCATGAGGTTACTCGATTGCTTAATTTAATGCTTTGCTTTTCCTACAGAACTCTGGCAAGCCCCTCTATAAAGCAATTAAAACCAGTCTTTACTCTCTTAGCCCAGTCCTGGGATTGTCAACCAATAATTTGATTCCTTCCTACACAGCTACGGAGAGTTTTCTTTTGGCTCATACGAAAAGCAAATGATAGCACCAGGCGTTTGCCACAAACCAGTCTAAATTACTGAGGGGAAAGAAAAACCTTTCTAGAACCCTAATTTCCACCCCTTCCTCCCCTCTCAATCCTACTGAGGTCAAAAACCGTAACTAATAAATTACTGGAGGAAGAGGAACGATCGGGAGGGAAAAAAAATAAAAACTGACCACACATCTTTCCAAGGATTGGGCTCCTACAAGTTCATCAGGCTGGGAAAAAAAGAGAAACTTTAAAGTTAAATAAAGTTCAAATGCTTTATTTTTACATAGGATAGATATTTTAATTGATGAAATGATACCACTCTTGTGACGAACAGTGATCAGGGAATATTATCTAGAATTGACTGGTGATGCTGTAGGATCTCCCTGGAAAATGAAACAGGAGTGGGAAAGAAAAATCTGACAAGGTGATTTAAAAGGGTTATTTCTGGTGCTTTGGAGTGTGTGTGTGTGTGTGTGTGTGTGCGTGTGTGCTCATTTGTGTGCCTTTGCGTGTTTGTATGTGCTATTTCATGCGGAGAGCAGGAAACAAAAAGCAAAAATTGCTTAAAAGGTACAGACTAGACCATAGCGTGACAAAGGTTAAATGGGGCCAAAAGATGACACAGAACATTTCCATACTCTCCTTTATCACACCCTCCCCATCACGCAAGAGTAATAAGGAGAAAGATGATCAGAGGACCTAAAACACATTTCTGCTACTAGCTCAGAGAGAAGGAAACAGCTAAACCATGCCTCATTAATGTAAAACTGAGAAAACTGTTGCAGCAGATCGGGGACTTTTTCTCCCAAACACTGCCAGAGACTTAGAAATATTTCTGGGAGAGAATAATTAGTAAATGCAGGAATCCGAAACTATTTACATGTCTCTTTTACACATCTAATCCATGTGCCTAATATAACCTAATTTTATCAAACTCTTGCTGCTCTTGTCTCAGTAAATAAGTGCCTGTTGGGCTGTTCTGGGAGATCCATTCAGAGCAGAGCCTCTCAAGAATGAAACGTTGTTCACTCGAGGGTCAGAAAGTTGGGGGAAAATGACAGTGTTTAGAAGCTCTATTTTGTTGTTTGCTCTCAAAGTGAAAGAGGCTTTGCAGAGTCCCCTCTATGTTTAAAAAAAATCTCTGTTATTCCAAATGAAAGTATCTTCCAAATGGGCTCCACTTCTAAAATGTTATGTGTGGACACGTGTGAGAAGGAGCAGTATTTACGAGGGCCTTTCTGACTTGCCTCCTCTTATCTGATCCTTAAGACCATTCTCCAAGGCAGGTGCTATCATCGTCCCAGCTCTGCCGATGGAGAAACAGGACCTAGAAGAGGCACCTGAGATCTGAGACGGCAGCAGATAATTCCCCGGGGGCAGTCCCTTTCCTTTATGTTCTGGGCAGTGATGTGCGTGCGTGTGTGTGTGTGTGTGTGTGTGTGTGTGTGTAGATTTTCTAAATGTATGTGTGTGCATGCTTTTATTCTAACCAATCCTCACAGCAGCGCTACGAAAGATATCCTCCCTCTCGTATGATTTACAGATGAGAAAAATGAGGCTGAGGCTCTAAAGGAACAAATGATATATCTCCTGTCCCTGCAAGCCAACAGCCGAGCTGAGATTCAAAAGAAAATTTCCTGACAGCTAATTCTAGTGGTCTTTCCATAAAGATACAGCTCCTCCTTCTTTTGCTTCCTTATAATCCTATAACTTTGACAGAAATAAAGACATCTCTATTTCTCTTCCTTACACGTGGGTCAGAGGTGTAGGAAAGGAATTAGTTTTGCATGTCAGGTACCTCTTCAGAGAGAAAACTTGTAGGAAATTATTTTCTGCACAGCACTAAGCAAAGGTGAGTCCAACACTGCCAACAGCCTCAGCAGTGAACATCCCTAGGCTCCCGCTATGTGATCTGACATCTGAACATGGCCCCTGCCTCCAAGGTGCATACAGCAAAACGTTATGTGGGAGCACTGGGTAGTCCTGGAGTAAGGAAGAGAGAGGCCAAACCCGGCCTGAGAGAGGACAGAGGTGTTTGAAATGCGACCTGAAGGGGTAGGAAGTTGGAGAAGTGGGGGAAAGATATTTTTAAAAAATGATCCATTAAGAAACTGAGGGAAATCTGACATGGGGTGGGAGAGGGCAGTGGAAATGAGACCACAGAAGATCAGCCAAATCCAGATCACTCAGGATCTTGTTAAGGTTCTTCTAAGGGCCAGCAAGAAAAGGTGGGAGGGGTTAAAGCCATAGTAATAGGAATTTAATTTCCCTTTTCTGAAGGGTCTCATGACCCAGAAGGAATCACTTATGGGTGAATGAGGCTAACGCGGTATAGAGAATCACAGAACGTGAGTACTGGATGAAGCTTGGAAGTCCATCTAATCCAGTCCCTTATGTGACAGAGAAGTCTGAGAAGGGAAGTGACTTGCTCAAGGTCACACACGGTAGGAGAGACAGAGCTACCTACCCCCAAGGTGCCCTGACCTCCACCCAGAACTGTTTCTGCCACATTACCCCACCCCCGCTCTTCGCCCTTTCATCCCAGTCTCACTCTGACAGCTGCCTGCTCAAAATAGACTATTGTTAAAGTGGTGCATGTGGATCCTGAGTCCAGTGGCTTTGATGGATATACGGTTACTTCAGGAGCCACAGCCTCAGCTGGCGAAAGCCTTTGGAGTAGAGGTGGTGAGCATGACTGAAATCTTATAAATTAGTTGGGCAATTCTGACCGAATGCCAAGGTAGTCTACCCTAGAAAGAACAAAACATATAAAAGTAAACTTTTTATGTAACTATGCCCTGTGGTCAGGGAGAGGAAAAGAAGCCCCAATACAGCTAAGTTCTCATAGAAAAGAATAGAATACTGGACAGAGCTCCTCAGCTGAATGCCCGATTCTCCTTCTGATCCTCCCGAAGATAGCAGAGCTTGGGGAGTGAAGGCCCCTGAAGGCTCACCTCCAGGCACTAGTTGAATTGCAAATCAAAGTTGAGAAACATTCTCCTCGACCTTCTGTTCAAACCTGAGAAGACTGAGACTTGACCCACATAGTGCATTTTGATGGTTTTGGAATAAAATGAAAAATTCATAAAAATAAGAGAATGTTATCGTTCCCCCCATCTTATGATTTGAAACCTTCTTTATTGGAGAGACTACATTCAAATCAGGTGAGTGGCTGAGCATTCAGCCTCACAAGCCAAGAAGGCAAAACGCATCACTGTTCTGAGTCTCTTGATAAACGATGAGCCCTTGATAGAGCTGAATTAAAGGTTGGCCTGAGAAAAGGTCAATATACCCAGTCAAAATGGGTGTGTTTGCATTGTAGGTAATCACAGGTCCTCACGCGGGTTTTGACTATGGAACTTACACGGTATTTTTATATCCATTATCACATCAAATCTTCTCAGACATTCTGTGATGCAGGCACTGTGATCTTCACCCTAAAAGTGAAGAAACTGAGGGTCCGCACAGTTACACTACTTACTGATGGTCACGCAGTCAATAAGTGTCAGAAAGGAATCAAAACTCGGTCCCTCGTCATCTTTCCCAAGTCTAGACAAAGTCCAGAAAGCTGTCCCACGACAGTACTCCCCATTTGTACTAAGTACTTAGATTGGCTGCCATAATGTGAGTCTAGGCTTCCCCCAAACAATACAGATTGGGTTCATTTTTAGGTGCAGCATGAAATCTGTGGACTCTAAACACCTAATTTGTGTAACGGATGAGCATACGGAAGAAAGATGTGACTCCCTAACCTCAAAAAACATTACCAACCCAGAAATATCTTGCATTTAAATAAGGCTTGACTTGGGCTTCAGCGCCTCCCTTCAGTACAGCAGAAAGGTTTCCAACAGGCACACTGGAAGAAAGGAAATTTGTTTTAGTTGGGTCAGTTTTGAAATAGTTTTTACAGACTGCAGAAACTAGATGACTGTACATAAGAAAGGGAGCCTGCTGGTTTTTCTGGACACCTGGAAACACGTTTAACCTGCTGAGTTGTGCAGGAAACCAGGTACCTATAAATGCTAGAGTGCCCTGATATCCCAGCCACCTGAAGCAAGGCACGCTCTGCAACTTTGTACTTCAAACCTCTTTCACCTCCTTCTGTGCCCCTTTTCCCCATCCTTTCATGCTCCCCCTTTTTCCAGGCACCAGTATGGCCTGTGCAATATTACCTTCTTTGAATGGATTCCGTCCATGCATCTGGAATATGTATCTGTCAATAATTGGCACAGGTCCTACTTATTTCTTAGGAAACTGGCATCTAGTAGAATCCTTCAGGACCCACCCATGTGGATGCCTAATGGTGAAACTAAGGAACCATGATAGGATAGGGTAAATGGAAGCTCAGATATTTGGCCAGCGGAGGCGCTTTCCCTGAATCTTCCAAATCTCTGAGAGCTGTTTCTACCTCCAGTTTCAAACTGTCTAGCATTATGACACATCTTAGAACTTCCTTCTAAAAGAGACATAAAAAAATCTACTGATTTATTATCCAAGAAGATTCATCCGTTAGCCTGCTTGTTTACCTCCCCAATGTATTCTCATTTGTAGCTAGATTTTCTAATGTCACCCAAATTTTAACAATGAAGAAACTCTCAGGACTTCCCAGTGGAGGCTTATTGGTTCAGATGGCCCAGGCAGAACTTGGGCAGCTGACCCTTCCTTTTTAGAATTTTTTTTTTCTCAGCACCAAATGTTATAAGGAACGTTTAAGTGTGAAACGCATTTTACATCCACTTGTGTTATAAAATTAGAAATGAGGAAGTCACAGGAAGTCACCGACGTCTTCTGTAGGCTTCCTTTCGCTCAGGCTATTACACTCCTCTTAGCTTTACTTCCTCTCTCCCAGCCTAGAGCCCACAATGGCACATCTATCTATTTTATACCAGTATCCTCAAAATCCGCTACCACTTTTCTACCTCATTTTCTCTGATGACCTCTGGATTTGGATTAATTCAGCAATTTGCTTTTATCTTCTCCTACCCCGGGGGCTGACCGACCCTGGTGGAGCAAATCGCACCGGGTATTTTCACTAGAGGTTTGAAATCTCCCAATTCAGGAGTATACTCAACGCTCCTCAAAAATCCTTTTAGGTGTAGTTAGCCAGGACTCCTTCCCTTTATTCATAGTGTCTCAATATTCTCTCTTCTTCTCAACACCCTACCCTATTACATTAACAAATAACCCTTTCTCCAACATGAGCTACAAATTCTTTCAACTTCTCATCCCATGTGCATAAACTCATCTATATACATTACCACGTTTTTTCTTCCTATCTCAGAGAAAAATACCTCTTCTTCCACCATTAATCTTTTGATTTAAGCTCCATGCCATCTCCGTTTTTTTCCATCCATCCATTTAATGTATATTTATCAAATATTAATTACGTGCAACTATGCTACAAGCTTGTGGCGTTGTAGTAAGCAGGAAATTCTAGATGCAGAAGATATGAAATAAAATCAATAAATTAATGCTGTGGCCTCCAAACCTGTGAAACCACATGTTTCTGTTGTTTTAAGCCAGAAGGTTCATCATGGGCAGTCACAGGAAACTAAGAGTTCGGAATCAAAACGTGGGTTGCTGCTATAATAAATACCTAAAACTGTGAAAGTGTCATCCATTTACTTTGAAGAAAATTGCTGACAGAAACACAGACGTCAGCGATGCTGCAGGTGAGGGCTTAGAAGGAAGTGAGGAGCACAGAAAAGAAAGTTTCTGTCCTCTTTAAGAATACATACATTTGGGAGGCCTGGGTGGCTCAGTTGGTTGCGAGTCCAACTTTGGCTCAGGTCATGATCTCGCGGTTCGTGGGTTCGAGCCCCACGTCAGGCTCTGTGCTGACAGCTCAGAGCCTGGAGCCTGCTTTGAATTCTGTGTCTCCCTCTCTCTCTGCTCCTCCCCTGCTCACACTCTGTCTCTCTGTCTCTCTCAAAATAAATAAACATTTTAAAAATGCTTTAAGAATACATATATTGTCTTGAACAGAATGTTGGTAAAAAGATGACCTTTCTAAGTGCCTTTTGTGAGGGTTCAGAAGGAAATGCAGAACACATTAGTGTGAACTGGAGGGAAGATGATCTTTGCAAGATAGTGGCAGAAACCTTGGCTAAATTGTGTCCTACAGCTGTGTGGAAAGAAGAATGTGTAAGTCATGAACTTGGATATTTAGCTGAGGAAAATTCCAAGCCAAGCGTTGAAGGTGTGGCCTGGTGTTTCTGTTCATAGTAAAATGTGAGAAGAAAGATAAATTGAGGAAGAAACTGAGAAGCAGATTTTTTTTCTTGTAATTTGTTACAGCAGCCACAGGAAACTAATATAGCCCTTAGTGAAGTCAAGAATATCTCATATTATTCAGAAATGCCAATCTGTGGATCTTTAGTGTAGGATAAGATTAGTTTAGGCTGCCTGTTAATTAATGTTAACATTAAATACCTGATCACTAGATCACGATACCTGATCAAAACGTGTTTGTTTGTTTTATTTTATGTCACTTCAACATTCAGGTCATGCTCCTATCAGCACTCAGTTGATTTTTTTTTAAAGATTATCCACCAAAAATAAGTAAAATAAATCCACTTTCTCTTAGAACTCAAGTTCCCAAACTGGCCTATTAATTAACAACTCGTGAGTTGTCCTTTTGTTTGTAGATTTTTATTTATACTGATTGTTTTTTAAGACATATATTCTCAGAGCCTACCGCTGAATTGATTTTGGGGATATGGAGATTGGATATTTATGTTTTCATGAGGCTCTTGTAGGTCACTATAATAACCATCCACTTTAGGGAACCATTGGAATTACAGACCAAAGCTGGATTTGCCTACCTTTTCTTAAGTATCTGCTGCGTGTCAGGTATATACTAGGAGAGTTTTATATAATATTTGCAATGAATCCTACAATAAGTGGATTCTTAATCTCTGCTTGGAGGTTCTTAATCTCTGGCAAACTGAGGTTTGAAGAAGTTGTACAATTTATCTAAGCCAGTAATTAGGGGAACTGATATTTGACCACTTATCTATCTGCTGCCAAAACCCATGCTCGTAGTACAGAAAAATCAGCATAACGCAGTGAAATGAAGACCATTCGTTCGCATTTCCTTATATATCTTTTCCAGGTGAATCATGCTGAGTAAGTAATCTAACTTCTCAAGCGTCAGTTTGCTGTATTTAAAGAAGAGGTTAATAATATGGATCACAACCAGTTGTTACAATTATCTGCATAATAGTACTTTATTAAGTATGATGGGTAAATGGTGGATGCATGCAAATATGGTTTTACTATGGTTTTTACTCTTATCTATTTCTTCTTTACAGACTAAGCAAAGTGTAGTTATATTATCTGGCAGAAGTGTCTACTCCCACAAAATGATACATAGACTGCCAGCTTCTTTTATTCTCGAGAAATGAAGGCTTCCTGAATGGCTATTTCTAGAGCCAGACTGCAGCAGAGTTTGAGTCCCAACTGTGTCATTCACTAACAGTCCAATCGTGAACTAGCCTCGCCATGATTTCAATTATTCACCCGTAAAAGGGGGAAGAGATCCTGTTGGTTTAAATTGAAATGATACAGAGAGCCCATAATATTTATTTATGATCATCATAATTTAATTATGACATTACTAACAGTAGCCGTGTTAGAAGGATGGTGAATATTCTTTGTGAGGTTCTGCTGGGCACCCTCCTGAGAAGTGTAGCACAGGCAGGGGATGGAAGAAACCAGCAGTGAGGCAGTGGGCACTGCAGGGCAAGGTAAAAAACCAAGACTAATTACAACCTACCTGAATACCAACGCCCACTGGAGCCTTATCCTCCTCTCTATGCCAGCAAAATTATTTCAACTGTGGTTACTCTGTAGCACAGAGAGTCTCAGCAAGCAACCCCTAAGTAGATAGGGAAGATGAAGAGTTTAATTATATATATCCATATACCTCCATACATGCATTCACGTGCAGAGTGAGAAAAAGAATATTTCCTTTGGCACTTGGCAGGAGGCCAGTTGGAAGGGCAATCATAAGCTACTTGGTAACATTAATTATGTCGGAGTGTTCTCTTGTGGTATATGGTCTAATTAGCATAGCGGTGGCTACCATTTGGTGAATTCCTGTGCCAGGAAATGTGCTAGACAATTTATGTGCATTCTTTCTAGACCGTAAAACTCTATTGAATAAGAACTTTCACCTAATTTTAAAGATGAAGGAACTGAGATATAGAGATATTAAGTACGGTATCAAAGGATAAAGATCTGAGAAATATTGGTGCTGAGATTCAAAATAGTGTCTAACCAATACAGCCTATGTCCTGTCCACTACAACGAGATGCCTCCACAGGAACTTCTCATGGCTTGCGTTGCTTTTATAGCAACCACTGTTACTGGTTATTCTTCCTCTGCTTGTTTATTTTATTTATACCCTTCCTCAAGAAAGATACATGAGAAAATTATCACTGATATATGTAGTAGATGACGGATGGATGGATGAACAGATATATAGAAAAACAGATAGACATACCCACAGATAAACAGAGCATGCGAGTCTATGTGTACATACATACAATTGTACTCTGTGACTTTTAAAACCATCTCATGGCTCTTGTTAGCACATCACTGTGCCCTGCTTGTGTCCTGGCCCAGGTGTGCAGAGCAGCTAGTTCACAATAACCTCCCGACCACCAGTGTCATCATGTGCTTTGTGGATGAAGTGTGGTCCACTCTGCTGAGGTCTGTTCATAGTGTACTTAATCGCTCTCCTCCGCACCTCATCAAGGAGATTCTTCTGGTGGATGACTTCAGCACCAAAGGTAAGAAAAACACTCCTGAAAATTAAACTTTCGTATATATGTAACAAGTCAGAGTTAGACTCCGTGGAAAACAAAGATATGGACGGTCTGTGGTTTCTTCCTCAAGAGCAAAGCACATTACATGTTAAGTGTTGAGAAGACAAATTGTCTATAGGACCAAACAGATGAAGCTTCAACAGAGTGCAAAGGCAGAATCCACCATGGTGCAGAAGAAGTGAAGAATCTCTCTATTGGGGTTATCACATAATTTGTGTACGTAAGTGGCCCTTTTCCACCTGAGGTCCCCTTCCCACCACACCACAAATTTCCAAAATGCGACCCACTTCAGAAAACTTCAGCGAATAGCAAAGAGAGGACAACCCTAATAGAACAACGTAGCTTTGATCATGACCACAATGACATGGGCCGGTTTCATCAGCCTCAGAGTGCCTACCAGAATCACACTGAGGTCCAGGAGCAGGGAAAATCCATGAGAAAAAACTGGTTGAAAACTTTGAGAAGGGGCCTTGAGAACATACAAAGAAATAGTATCTAGTCACCAAGCAAATGATAGTCTTCTGTATGAATGGCAGGTCCAGATTTGGAGGGACCTAAAGCTTAGATGGTTTCAGGGTCCTCTTTAAGAAAAAAATCCCATAAGGGTGCCTGGATGGCTCAGTCAGTTAAGAATCCGGCTCAGGTCATGATCTCGTGGTTCATGAATTCGAGCCCTGCGTAAGCTCTGTGCTAACAGCTTACAGCCTGAAGCCTGCTTAGGATTCTGTGTCTCCCTCTCTCTCTGCCCGTCCCCTGCTTGCTCTCTCCCTCTCTCACATAAATAAACATTAAAAAAAAGAAAGAAGAAAAAGTTCCACAAAATTAGTAGGAAAGTGAGCAGCAGAAGTACTTTTGGAAGCCATTCCTACCTAGGATATCTGTCAATAGCTTAATTACACATAGAAGTGATTGCAAGTCATATAAATATACCCCACAGAACCCCAACAGCATTCTTTTACATGGATTCCTCTTTGGCCACCCAACAAGACAAAAGAGGTATGATGGAGAGGGCATCATAGTCGGGAAGTGACAGTGGACTTAACCAATTGCAGTTGCAATATCTTTCTTTCACAAGTTTTTCAATTTGCATACAATGTTTATTTAGCCTTCTGCCTGGGTCTTGGCTTGGCTTGGTTTGTAAGCTGGGATGTTCGTACAGAAACCAGAGCTTATTTTATTTCAAGGCAAATTTGCCCTGTCCTGACAAATACTCAGAGAAGGTGAGCCCTCCTCTGTAACTTGGCAACCCTGAAAAGGATTTGAGATTTAAGAAACAGATAGCTTAGAGAATTGAATACAGACAAAAACCTATCCAAGAAAATGACATCAGAAAATAAAATCATGGCCCAAGGAATAAAATTTATCGACGATAGTAAATATCAGAGTTTCTAGAATTTGATGTTAAGGAGGCACTGCTAGTATTATCCAGATCTAGTTACTCAAAGTGTTTCCTTATCTATTCTTGCTGTGATATAGACTACCTAAAAGATAATCTGGATAAATACATGTCTCAGTTTCCAAAAGTTCGAATTCTTCACCTCAAAGAGAGACACGGCTTAATAAGAGCCAGGCTGGCAGGAGCACAGAATGCAACAGGTAAGAAGCTGTTAATTTTGTATTTTGGCTATATTTTTGTTTTAGTTTCTTTTTTTTTTTTTTTTCAAATATACAGCAAATTTGAAATAATACTGCAGGGAACAACCATAATGCCATCATCATTCCACCAATATTTAGTTTTTTGCAATATGTGCTTTCTCTCTCTCTCTCTCTCTCTCTCTCTCACACACACACACACACACATACACACGTTTGTTTACACACAATTTTTTTTTCTCAACTTTTGAATTTACAGACATCATGACCCTACAACTCTGTGTACCTTAATAGGCATCTCTGAAAAAATAGAGACATTCTATTAGATAAGCACACTTTCATATCTGAATATCGTCTGGTTTATGCTCTTTTCAGACTCCCTTATTGCTCCTGAAATGTTTTTAATAGTTGCTTTTGTCTTTCGAAATTTGAGATCTAATTAAGTTTCATGCACTGCATTTGGTTATTTACTCTTCTTGGTTTCTCAATCTAGAGTAGAAAACACCCTACTTATCACTGACTTGTGTTTTTTTCAGTGTCCAGGCCATTTGTTCTGAACATCTGACCACATTCCGAAATTTCCTCACTGTTTCCTCATGTTACAATCAGGCTAAACATTTCTGGCGTGCATACTGGATAGAATTCTACTCTGTAGGTGGTAGGACTTGCGTGCTGCTTATGGCTTCAAATCAAGGGACACATGATGTCAAGTTGTCCAACTGTTGGTGATGGTAAATTTGAGCACTTAGTTAAAATGTTGACAGTCAGATTTTTCTTTGGGGAGTAAGAAGCAATTTGTGGGGTAATACTTTGATCCACATGAATACTCTGTTTTCCCTACATTTTACCCAATGGTTTTGCACCCATTGATGATCATTGCTTGGATCATTTATTGCACTGAGGGCTGTTCATCTCTTCTGCCTTCCCTCCCTCTTCTTTTTCTCCCACCCTTCCCCTCTCTCCCTCCCTCCTCTTTCCCTCTTATAGGGAAATCCCCACTATTAATTTATGCTTTCAAAAATTCAATTTGTATGTTATCAGCTTCCTTCCTTCCTTCCTTCCTTCCTTCCTTCCTTCCTTCTTTCCTTTATTTATTTGTGGTACTCAAATTGTCCCAAATTTGATCACTAGGAGCCCCCTCAAGCCTAAGCTGTCTTGGCCTGATCCTATCTGTATTTGAGGACTTAGAATTGTTTACTTCTCTCTTCCCTGACCTGTGTCTGCTCTTCTGATAGCAATTTCTACCTTCCCAAGAGCAATATGCTCTTTTCTTCACCTCTTTTTAGTGTGTGGGTGTTGGGGAGTGAAAGGGAGGAGGCAAATCTTTTCTCTCATGAGTACTTTAACATTAATGCCAAACATATAGGTTCATTTTCACATCCTGCTGTGGAAAGACCTGTACACCATGATAATAGCTGAACTTACATACCAGGTTCCATTCTAAACATTTTCTGGACTAATTGATTTGATCTTCACAATAACTCTAGGAGGTAGGTACAAGTACTTTCCTCATTTTACAGATGAAGATATAAAGGCACAGTGAGGTTATGACTTGCCCAAGTTCTCCCAGCTAGTAAGTGATACAGCAGGATTGGAACCCAGAAAACTCCAAATCCTCAGTCTTACCTACTACATTTTGCTGCCTCTAGACATTTAGATATCACTCTCCTCTGTAAGCCATGGCATTGCAGATTTCCACCAGCTTGTATTTAAGCATGTTCTAATGTAAATTATCTACTCACCTGAGTTACACCACCTTGTAACTAGACCACAAATCTGGAACTTTTCATATCCCACTGGTTTGCTAACAAATTTCTTTGGCCTGTAATGGAAATTTTAAACTAACTACAAACACATCGCACTAAAATTAACATTGCAGGGACAGATAAGATTCTTAATGATAGGCTGCATTTGAAAAATTAAGTAAAAATGCATGTTTGACTTCTTTTGGGAAGTAATTACCCACAAATGATTCAAAACTAGGAAGTGAGGAAATAGTCCAAACTGACAAGTTTGGGGCTAAGATCCGGATAAGGAACATCCCCAGGCAAGTGGGACAAGAAGTACAATGTCCTGATGTAGAAATATGTTCTATTTAAGCTAAAGAAGGAAGTTTATTATGGTTGATGGGTGCCGACCATAAAGAGAGTGGTATGAGATTCATTTGGGGGGCAAGGCAAAGGCAGGCTTTTGCAAAGTTTTATGAGTCATCTGAGGAGTGTAGGCATTATTCTTGGTATAATATGAAGCCAATGAAGTACATTAAACAGGTGAATAAAATTGTCTGACTTAATTTAAAGCTCACTTTGGCTGCCTTGTAGAGAACGGGTATTAGGGAAATGTGAGAAGAAGTAGGGAGACCATTTAGGAGGCTATTACAGTTGTCCAGGCACCAGGGAGGTACTAGGACAGAAGAAGGGAGTGGTCAGAGTAAGAATATATTGTGGATAAGGAGCCCACAGGGCTTGTCATCAAGTAAGATATAAAGAGAGTAATAATGAAACGAGTCAAAAAATAAAACAAAACAAAAACAAAAAAACCCTAAGACTGGAATCAGAGCAACTTGGTGGATGTTCCTCATAACCAGAGGAACAGATTTGGGATTGCAGTTGAGTTCCAATTTTGTTCATGTAAATTTGAGATGAAAATGAGATATCCATGTAGAGAAAGCTGACAAGTGCAGAACCAGAAATGCAATGCTTATAAAAACTTCTCTCTGCCTTGCATGGAGCACGACACATGCTGGAGATGATCTCCGCAATAGTCCATACTGTTAGACAACACAGGAGGCCTCTTTAGATGGGGTGCAATGAACTTGGTCAAAACAATTGCCTACTTGGCCTGTTCAAGTACTTATGGTTACAGCCATCAAATCATTCTTTGAATTTAGTAAATCCAAATGTAATAATGTAAATTTGGCTCTTTGTCCCTAATACTCTCAAGTACATTAGCTCAATTCTAGTCTGGTAACTCTTAAAACTATTTTGACCATAACCCATGTTAAGAAATAAATTTTGCATCATAACCTACTGCATACCTATGTTACACATATAACTACAATAGACATTTCATGAAATAACATGTGCAACAAATTCTAGTATCTTCTCTTTTTGTTTTATTTGTTTTTTAGATTCTGGCCAATCCCACTATGTTGTGGTAGTGACTTGTTAAGGGGTCCCAAATTTACTTTGGAAAGGCCAGCTAGGTGCATCTTAATTGCTTGTCACTGTCTAATGAAGAGTTGCTTCTAAACTATCTTAGAAGAAGTAGAAAGGTATGTTTCAATGGGATTAGTAATGGCTTTGTCCAAGGATATATCCAAGGGCCCTGAAGTGTACTTGAGTCCTGTGAAAAATTCAAGGGGATTCAGAATCCTGTACCAGCTTTAGATGAGGAAATAATTCAAGGACTATTCAGGGTCTGGACTGAGCAAGGCTGGTCAACCTGGTGAGTTCTCCCAGACTCCACTCTGGGCATTCCCTAGCCATCACAAATAGAGCATTAGTAGGAGACACCCTGGACCTGAACAGTCTTTGTAATCAGAGATCAGCAAAGATATCAGGGCAGAAAATGTTTCTAGACTGCCTCAGCCAAACAAAGAGATGAAGGACCAGAATCTGAATCCAAAATCTGACAGACCTTAATAGCTATGATTTCCTAAAGATTTACCCTTTAGGATTCAGAGAAAAGGAAGGGGAAACCACAGGCAAGGAAGGATGAGATCAAAGATCCAAGGACCTTCAAAAATTGGTCAAGTGGCCCTGTTTTGGTCCCAGGGTATTATTAGACTCTCTGAAAGTACATAGTACAAAATATTAAGGGAAAAACAGTAACTCTCTGACAACTGGCAATGTTCACTACATATTCGGTTTTCAGGGCACGATACGTCCTTCATCTGGATCTGATTCAGGCAAAAAGATCAGGTCCAGGTCCAATCAGTTATTTCCTGAGAATGAGGAGTTAGAGAGGCCAAACAGGATTTAAAAACTTGAAGGGTATGCCACAGTCAATGGATCTCTAGGGAAAATGTTCTATATGAAGCCACAGAAGTAAAAAGAGACACAGTGATTGAGGTGCAAGTGTATAAGCCAACCTCCAGGATCTCATGCTAGTATTGAACGAAAAAGCAAGTTACTGCCCTGCCAAGAAGAGTCTGCAGTCAAGAAGGTTCAGTAGTACACTCCAGAGAGTCAGAATAGAGATCAGATTCTCATTTCCTTTATAACAATGGCATTTAGGAAATATTTGACATTGCTATGAGCATTCCAAAGAATCAGTTGGCTAACTTTAAGTATGTGGACTAAAGTGGCATCTAATTCCTGGACAACCCTGAGGTCTCCTGAAAAGCAACAGTCCTTCTGTAAATTTTAACAACTTGTTTTTTGCTGCAGGTAAAACAGATGGTTTCCTTAGCATCATTTATAAATTATTATGAAAATTTAAACAGCCAGACAGGTTCACATTCCTCAAGGAACCCTACACACAGCAAACCAACACTAACTGGTGCTGGCACCAATATCCCAAGCTCGTTAGCTAAACATATATGGGAGCCCATACTCAACAAGAAGCCAAAGCTTTAGGCACATTAAGCATCTCTGGGCTGGTCAAAAAGTAAATAAATAAGTAAGTTACAATCAAATCCATCTGCAAACAATCCAGCATTGCTGGGACCTACTCTTAGGAAACAGAAAAACCTGCCAGTTGGCCATCAAGATAAGATTATTTTGAGCTCTTGCTTAAATACTCATTGACAAACAGTAACAATACTAGCCATTTATAAGGAATTTAGGTATTAAGTAGATCTTAGAAGTAGCTCTATTAGGTAAAGCTCAGAAAGGTTAAGTGACTTACCCAGTGTGGCTAAGGAAAGCAGAGCTGTGTGACCTCAGTCCTACATCTATTTCACCGTGACTCTCCAGGATAGGAATAGTGTGTGAAATGTCCCCAGACCATATCCACCACAAGTGGAAATCCTAACCAGAGTCAGCAACATAGACAGATCCCTGGTCTAGTTCCTGAGATCTTATTTTAAGTTAAAAAGTGTCTGAAAATGGAGCAATGACATTCATGCATAGGAGGATTCTCTTCTTGCCCAAAATAAAACAGTATAAAATTCCAGTCTATGTTTTGGGCAGAGGCTGCTTCCTTTGGGTCCTGGCAACAAGTGAATGAAAATCTGTATGGGGATCTGGGCCAGGTGGGAAGTGAATGTAGGGTTGGGGACCCATCTAGCTACCACCAAGGACTGAGAAAGTCAATCCAGACTCTTTGACCCTATAAGCGTATCCTGAGGATAGGAACATGCAGTCTAGTAGAGACTGCTCTTTGGTTTAAATGGACCAGCAGTAGCAGTGATAAGAGGTAAAAACAGAGAAGGAGGCAAACCATAAGAGACTCTTAAATACAGAGAACAAAGGGTTTGCTGGAGGAGAGATGGGAGGGGGGGGGATGGGCTAAATGGGTGATGGGCATTAAGGAGGGCAGCTGTTGGGATAAGCACTGGGGTGTTATATGTAAGTAATGAACCACTGGGTTTTATTTTCCCAAAACCAATACTGCATTGTTTGTTAACTACCTTGACTTTAAATTAAAAAAAATAATAAGTAGTAAGAGAAAGGGACTGTCTTCTGCACCTGTTATATATACCAACCAAGTAGGACCTTAGCAGACCATGCTTACATACCTTACACACTAGATGGCCCCTGTGAACCTTCACACACAGGGAGCGGGCTGTGCAAGGGTAGACCCTTAGGAGATAATGATCTTTCATTATCCAACGAGCCATAATCTCTGAAAATAAGACTCCCCCAGCATGATCAGGAGTTATAACCGTTGTGTCCCAACAATTGAAGATGAGCAGGGACGGAGACTTTGGTCTAGCACAACCCACTTCTGCCTAAAGAGACTTCTCAAGAACATTCCTCACCAACATTTTGGCTAAGTTCGGTTTCTTCACCCTCTTTCAAAAATTCCATTGTTGATCAGTTAATTGATAAAATATTGAACCATTAATTAAGAGGTTGGTTACAGTTTTTAGTGGATCATGATCTATCATCCAGGTATCTAATTTCACCTTGTTCTTTGCCTGCTATTGTCTTCTGCCTTTACTTCAAGCCTTCAAGGTCTAATAGCTTTTCCTCTCTCTGGCCATTTTTTCTTTCTTTTTTTAGGCACACGGGCAATGGAATAAACTCTTTTCTAATATCAGGCTGCCACTTGGCTGTGCAAACTTGGAAAAGTTTAAGTTCTTTGTTTCTCTTCAAAAGGAATAAAACTTAGACCTCCATCTCATTTCTGAAGTGGGAATAAAAATTAGACTTATACTTCAGGGTTGTTGCATGAATTAAACAAGACGCCATGTAGAATGCTTAGAACCATTGTCTGGGATAGAAAAAACACTTAATTGAAAATAACTGATGTTATTACTGGTTAGTAAAGAGCTAAGGGGGGGGAGGGGGGGAGCAGCCAGGTATTAGAGTGGTCAGTTCAAACAAGACAAAATGAAAGTAACGCTCAAGTCTTTAATCATTTCCTCCAATAATGTAAGTAAGAAGTGTAAGTAAGAATTGAAACAGAAGAAAAGTGCTGACTCCCTCAATGTTCCATTCTTCCCTGTAGAGAAATGGACTGATGGATTGAGCAGATGTGAGGATCGTCTTACTGCCTAAAGGAGCCCAGAACAAAAGACTCCTCCTGTTTTATAGCCCTGGGGGCTAGGGTGAGAGAAAAGAGAGGGGTAGGAGTGGGAAAGTACCGAATGCTGAATCAGAGTGGAGGCAAATGTGCTGGAGATCTACCCATCTCCCACATGGTGAAGCCGGGTTCCTGGCCTGAAGCGGTCCTCGGAGTGGAGGAAAATGGAAGAATGTGGACCGGAAACACAGCTTTGCTGAGGGCATGTCCACTGAGTGGGAGGGAGGGCCTGAGCTCTTGACTGCAATTCCCTTCAGAGGCTGGGGCGCGCTGGCTGCAGACCATGTCTGGTGTGAGAGGGCGGCCTCCCGCCACGAGGCCTGCCAGAGAAGCTTCTGTGATTGCCTCTGGTCAGGCCTGAAAGGATACATAGGATTTCGGTCATAGTTCAGATTCCTCAGGTTATTATTAATCTTAGACGCACACACACATACACACACACACACACACATAATCCACCTGCATAAATCATTTGGAACAATGTAGATGCTACTTAGAATTTTATTGAGATGAAAGTATTGCTGCACACAACGAATAGGAGAACAAGGATTTTTAATGAGTATTTTTTAGCCTCCAAGTTTCTCTTTCTTTTCTCTTTCTCCTGCCACGCTCATATTTTTTATTGTGGTAAAATACGGGTGACATAAAATTTACCGTCTCGGTTGTATTTCTTCAGTGCACAGTCCAGTGCTCTGAAGTATATTCACACGGTTGTACAACCCATCTCTAGAATGCTTTTCAGCTTATAAAACTAAAACTCTCTACCCATTAACCTATTCCCTATTCTTCCTCCCACCCCTGTAGCCCTTCCACACTGCCTTCTAGCCTTGCTGATTCCTCCCCTTTTGCCTGGTTGCACCCCTATTATGCAAAATGGTATTTCCCCTTTCTGATGCCCACCTTGGATTATCAAACTCTGCCTGGTCTTCTGAAAAACAAAGCTCAGTTTTCCACAGATCGCCCCCACCCCCACCCCAGGGTAATGGGACCCACCCTCCTTAGAAGAGACAAAGCAGCCACCTTTTTAATACTAAGGATTCCCTTCAAAGTCTTGGCTACCCATTCAAAGTGGCTTATCAATTTTTTTTTTTTTTTTTTGCAAACAAAAATGATGCTTCCAGAAACAAAATTTCTTTTATTTCATGATAGAATGAAAATATAGGGACCAGGAATTCGGTGATAATTCCGGCCTTTACAATGTACTGCCTTTGCAATCACCTTTCTGGAGCAATCTCCAAGACCTTTGAACACAACAAACACACACTCAGTATATTGCTTTTTTCAAATGAACTTTCTTTTTCTGGCTCTCTAGGTGATGTGTTGACATTCTTAGATTCTCACGTGGAATGTAACGTCGGTTGGTTGGAACCTCTTCTGGAAAGAGTTTATTTAAGTAGAAAGAAGGTAGCCTGTCCAGTAATCGAAGTCATCAATGATAAAGATATGAGGTAATATTGTCATATTCCACAAGATACTTCTAAGTGACTCATTAACTAACAGCAGCAGAAAGTACTGGTCATATTCCTAGGCTGCACACTTTTACAAATCTGAGAAATACACAGTTAACCCAATTACATAAATGGAAACACATAATAGATATATCGAGATCAGAGAACGTCAATCCAATTGTTTACTTGATCATCAAAATGCTTAACCCTTAATACCAAGAATTCCTAATACCCATTGTCCAGTTCTTTCCTCTTTCTATTCAGCTGTGCCCCAAAATATTTATCTCCCTTAAGACTCATTCATCTCTTTTGTGGGAAATATACATATGCTCCTAATTTTTTCCCTCAACAATATCCAGAACATTATTAAAAGAAAAGTAGAAGTTAAAAACAAGCAATCCGGCCAATTAGTCACTAATGCAAGTTGTACTCATAAATTCTCTTGAAATGTTATAAAAAGTTTGTGATAATCTCGAGTCATTTGTGTAAGCACTTGCTTCATTCATTTTAACAAGACATGGTGTCAGGTTGATCAAGTATATGTGTATGATCTCAAGCAACATTTGTGTTCTTTTCCTGGATTAGTTACATGACAGTGGACAACTTTCAAAGAGGCATCTTCGTGTGGCCCATGAACTTTGGTTGGAGAACAATTCCTCCAGATGTTGTTGCAAAAAACAGAATTAAAGAAACTGATATAATACGGTAAGCGTGTGAGATTTAAGATTAGGAGGCAATCGTGTATCTTTTTGCAAAGGCATGGGAAGCAATCCCACGAAACAAGTGTTTCCCGTCGTTCTATAGACAATCAAGAATTATGGTTTTAACCAATAGATGATCAAAAGCAAGCAAAGTTTCCTGAAGAAATTAGTTTCCCACTACCAAAACTCATTTTTTAAATGGTCAATTACACCCTATTCAGCCCTGAATCCACAGAAATTTGCTAACACTATTCCTTCTCCCTGGGATTTACAACCTAAGAAGTGTAAGCTAGTTGAATATGCTGCATAAATGCTATATAAGCACACATAACATTAAAGGCAACATGAGTAAAAATTAGAAGAGTAAATAATAGTAATAAAAGTATTATTGTAATAATAACTATTGTTAGGATTTTCTTTTGGTGTCTAACCCTACCCCTTCCATGGGAGGGGTGCCATATTCTGTAAGTGAATTGAGAAATATACACAGAAGCAGATATGAACTGAAAGTGGGGTTTTATTGCTAGAGAAGTGTAAAGAGAAAGCCCAGCCCAGACTGTGCATTGTGGCATTCTCTCTCAGAACTTACCTCCTATCCTTTGTAGGTGCCATGCTTTCAGAAGTGATAATCCTAGCAAGTCAAGTAGGCTTATTATCATTTATTAAGCAGTCTGCATTTAGCCCTCTCTATAACCCTAGAAAAGGTGGTAGGTAGGATTGCCATTACAGCGATGAGGACACTGAGCCTTAAAATAATTAATTTTCCCAGGGATATATAGCTTGTAAAAGAACAAATTGGGATTCAAATCCATATCTGCCTGAATGTAACACTCTTGCTCTGATCCCACACCTAAAGAACATCTTTGCCTTTTTCAGACTCCCATTTGGAGGGTCAATGTACTGATTGAGCTCAGATTATATCCAACATAACGTTGGGAAGAGAATGCATTCTGGATAGATGGGAAAGGACATTTGTCATTCAGACAGAATATGTGCCTAAGGGGAAGGGAAGTTGGTGTGGGGTAGGAATTATTTTACCCTTGAGATTGTTGTATACCCTAAACACAAGGCAAGCTCTCCACACAAACCCCTTTCAGCTGGCTCAATCTTAACACCATGGGAAGTGATTACTGCTGATTCAAGTGTAGTTTCTATTCCCCATGATCTATAACAGTAATGAAGGCTCAGGAGTCAGACTCTTTGGATTCAAATCTCAACTGTACTATTGACTGATGGCGTGAGCTTTAAAAGGTTACTTAACCTCTTTGAATCTCTGTTTCCTCAGTTCTGCGTTAAGACTAATAGAAGTAGCTACCTGCATTATCTGAAAATTAAATCTGATTATATAACATGCTTTAAAAAGTGTTTGCCACATAACAAGCTGTCAGTAAAGTCTGTCTACAGTTGAGGCAGTGTGGTGGAGTGAGAGATCATAACATCAAACCAGACCACCTAAATTGAACCCCAGATGTACATCATACTAATCTGTGGCCTTGGGAACATTTCTAACCTTTTCTGTGTTGTCCTTTCTTAATGGTATATAGTTTCAGGGTTTTTGTAAAGTCTGAGGTTACATATATATATATATACATATATATATATATGTATATATATATATATACACACACACATACATATATATACACACATACATACACATATATATACACACATATATATATACATTCACATATATATATATATACATACATATATATGCATACATACATACGTATATGTATGTGTGTATATATATAATACTTAGAGCAGTACCTGGTACTCCCTTAGCACTAAATAAGCATTTTTAAAAATAACGTATTTGGAGAGTTTGGGTGAGAGAGTAAAGACAATAAGAATCGTACTTCCGAACCCCATCTTTGTTGACCCCAATCAATCTCTGCCACCATGAACCACGAACTGATCACTTCAGTGCTATTTGTGACTCCTTTCCAAGACCTCCCCACCCTCTATAGCCATTTTGAAATGTCTCTTAACTCCACCACAACTGCACAGGGGACCCACTCTAAAAAGTTGAATTCGCATGACATGCAAGTTTAAAAAAACAAACATTTCTTTTTGTAGGTGTCCCGTCATGGCGGGTGGACTATTTTCCATTGATAAAAATTACTTTTTCGAACTTGGAACATACGACCCTGGGCTTGATGTCTGGGGTGGAGAAAATATGGAGCTCTCATTCAAGGTATTACCAAGCGGTCCTCAAATTCTTTCTACAATTAAGTGTTTATCATTTGGTTTCATTTTACTAACATAATCAGCTATGGGACTATCTCTGGGAAGAAATTTCACAGAAACTTTAGGGTCTCTAGATGAATGTTTTTCTATCCCAGATTGAATTTGGAAGAATCAATAGCTCCCATGAAATTTATCAGAGTTCCCTAGTATTTTATAACACTGTTTCTACATCTGAATATAGGGGGAATATTGTCTGCCATTTGACCTAAATGATGTGAGATTCATACTTCATACAAAATATCTCCAGGGACATTTTTCTGATATATCAGAAGTAATGAAAGCATTCAGTAATGGGTCATCTTAGTGCAAGTGACAGAGGTACAAAAAGTGCCTTTAGAGCAGGCCATCAACAGGTGATGTTGCAGCAACTTTGGACATCTCAGACAGCTCTGGGTATTTATGGTCATTGATCAACACCTAAGAAATCCTTGGCAGTAGCCAGAGTGAAGAGAATCCAAAAGGCAACTGTTTTCTTAGGGAGTGGGTTGGTATATAGTAAAAGGGGTATTACTTTGAGCTCATTTTCAAGTTGTGTTCCATTAAGTTATATGGATCACCCCAACATGTAAGGAGGGAAAATTGAAAAAAAAAAAGGAAATATATACTCCTTACCCTGATCCAACCAAAGCAGGACTCCATACGATATATTTTATACATTGGGATTCTGTGAGAATTTCTTTATTAAAAAAGATGTACACTGCAGGGTAGGGAAGAAAACAATATATATTTTACGAATCCTAAAATGCTCCACAGCAATGTACAAAGCTAAATAAACTTGTTGAGCTTAATTTGAAACCATTGAAAAAGATTTTAGACGTTGACAGTAGTACTTCAAGCTGGGGTGGGGGGGGAGGGGGGTGGTCACCAGGTGATTCCTGTCATTGTTAATTGCCCATGAATTGTGGGCAGTCATGTGATAATTGATGCTTCCTATCAAACTGTTACAGGTATGGATGTGTGGTGGTGAAATTGAGATCATTCCCTGTTCCCGAGTAGGCCACATATTCAGAAATGACAATCCATATACCTTCCCCAAGGACCGGATGAAGACAGTAGAGCGGAACTTGGTGCGGGTTGCTGAGGTCTGGCTTGATGAGTACAAGGAGCTATTCTATGGCCACGGGGACCACCTCATAGACCAAGGGTTAGATGTTGGAAACCTCACCGAACAACGGAAACTTCGAAAGAAACTAAAATGCAAAAGTTTCAAATGGTATTTGGAGAATGTTTTTCCTGATTTGAAGGCTCCCATTGTGAGGGCTAATGGTGTGGTAAGTTCAAGGAGCAAGTTAAATTGTGAGTCCATAAATATTAAATTTAAAAACTCTTGAAAAAGTGTGGAAAAGAATGAAGGATTACACTATAAATAAATATCCAATATGAGGGCAGATGAGACAGAGCATGGTTAAGGATTAAATATAGGTGAACTTGAGGGAGACTTTTAGGCAGCTACATTCATTGATTAATTCGGCAAGTACCTACTGGATATCAATAAACCACACAGTATTTCAGAACTGGATTATAGGGTAAATATGTATAAAGTAGACTTGATGCCTATTTGTGGAGCTTAAAGGTGAGTAAGGGAAACCATGTACAAATATGTAACGCTTAAATAAAAAGTAAAATGACTCTAATTTAGGGAACTGGTCCCTAGTGACCAGTCCTTCTAAGCTAGAATATTCAACTCTGAGGAGATATTGAATGCTAGCCCTCAAAGACAAGGGTCAGCCAAACTTCAAAAAAGAGAGCCCTAGGCAGAGGATGCCCCTTGTACAAAAACTCTAAGTTAGATGACCATCTAGGCACTCAAGAACCAGAAAGAAGGTGAATGTTGTCAGGGTGTGAAGGAGAAAAGAATAGCAACAGATGAAGAGGGAGAGGAAGGAAGAGTGGTCCCATGGGTCCTTATAGGCAGACTAAGGATTCTCCTTTCCCTTTCCCTTTCTTTTTCTTGTTTCTTACTTCCTTTCTTTTTCCTCCCTCCCTCCCTCCCTCCCTCTCTCTCTCCTGCTCTTTCTTCCCTTCCTTCTCTTTCTTCCCCTTCCTTCTCTTTCTTCCTTCCTTCCTTCCTCTCTCCTTCCCACCCTCCCTCCTGTCTATCTTTTCTTTCTTTTCCTTTCCTTTCCTTTTCTTTCTTTCTTTCTTTCTTTCTTTCTTTCTTTCTTTCTTTCCCTCTCTCTCTCTCTCTTTCTTCTCTCTCCTGAATGTAATAGGGAGCTATTGAGTAGGGTTAAGATTGGGATGACATGATTTAATTAGATTTTCACAGGTTTCAAACGGGAACTGAAAATAAAAGACAATGACAGAGAAAATTCCAGGGCACAACATAATGTACCAAAAAGGAAGAAACTGAGCTAGACAGGTTGGACACAGTACAAAATCTATGAACTAAAGCAAGAAAGTAGAGAAACTAGATGAAAGCCATTCCAAACCCATTCTAGGAGTGGGGCTTAATTCGAAGAGGATGGCAAGATGTGAGGATACTTATCATAAAATGGGTTTAGAGGTGATTAGTCAAGACTTGACCTAGAGCTTTTCCCAGTCATGCATATTTTTAATCCGTGTTACTGCTTTCTCATTTAATTTTTATTTATAAATATTCCCAGCATTATTTTATTTTCTTTCAGAGTTTTCTTTTTCTTCATGCAAGAGGTTCTCAGACTTGACCATCAGTAAGCCTGCTATTTTAGGCCACGTTTTTTTCAATTCTCCCTAGAAAGTGAATTACACAAACCAATCACTCTCTGTCTAGGAAAATTCCTGATGGCAAGGACGTAGTAGAGCCATTCTCCCAGTGTAGGGAAGATCCTGGAAGAGTATAAAAAAGAGGAAACTTGAAAATTCAATTGACAAATAGTAAAAGTGATCTGTTTGTAACATAATGTAGTATAAAATGATCATTTTTATAGGTCAAAATAGAATAGCAGCTATTTCAGGTGGTTTATCCTGATACTTTTTTTCTAGGTAACTCATTAGGGAGAACACCGTGGATTTATACACTATTCAAATTATTTGTCTGTAAAATAAACTGACACTTTTTTTTTTTAATTCCAACTCCTGAGTAAGGAAAAAAGAAATTCTCACCATATTCTGTCCTAACACAGAATCTCAGCAAGAGCATTACTGAACTTTAACCACCAGAGGGAACTAAAAAACTACCTTTTGCCTCCTCTGTGAGGCTAATGTGTATAAGAGTTCCCATGAAATTTTTGAAGAGCTCTTCTATAAACAGCCTGCTGATGCCTGAGCTATAATATATTAAAATGCACAAAGTATTTTTAAATTATTTTTTTGAATTCTATTTGTTGCCTTCCTCAGACAAATTACAATCAAGATGCCATTGGCTTCTCTTTGAAGCAACTAGTAGGGAGCATTATTACCACTTAAAAAAAAAAAAAAGAAGAAGAAGAAGAAGATCTTTCACTAGGCATTTCAGACTTAAGATTAACTGAACCATTATTTTAGGTGGAGAGTCTTGAAAAATCCCAAGAAAATATTTTACAATTTAAATCCAGTGAAAGGGTTTTTGTTTGTCTTCTTTTCTTTTTTATAAGAACCGATCATTTATTGTTGAACCAAAAATGTTTGATGAATAAAAGAACCTCACTAACAATGTGTCTTTATACACATTGGATTAAATGGTTAGTAAGCAGCCTATAGCCTAATGTTTAGCAAATGCCGTGATAAACTGTGGGGAACTCCACCTCCTAAATTGGAAAACGGAAGAATTCAAAATGGATAAATTTTGAAAAACAATTGAAAAATTTACATACTGCCTGGTGAAAAAAAAAAGATTGAAATGGTTTACATTAAAAACACAAATATAATTTTTTAAGTTTATTTATTTATTTTGAGAGAGACAAAGAGAGAGCATAAGCAGGAGAGAGACACAGGGGGAGAGAGTGAGAATCTCAAGCAGGGATCCATGCTCAGCATGGAGCCTGAGGCAGAGCTCAATCCCACTACCCTGGGATCATGACCCAAGCCAAAATCAAGAGTCAGAGGCTCAACCTACTGAGCCACCCAGGCGCCCCTGAATACAAGTCAATGTTTAAAACCATTCGCAAGTCGATAAAGAATAACAACCCCTTAGCACTTCATAAATCGTTTATAAGTGAAGAAAAGCAGTTTCTCCAGAAACCTCTGATCAGGAGGAAGGGAAACAAATCTTCAGAGAACTGGGGGGAGTGGTAAGTAAGGGAAAGAAAAATCTTCTCCTTCCATCCAATGCCTTTCCATGTTTGGCAGAAGGGACTGTACAAAATAAATACAAAGTAATCAGTTAAACCAGGGGTTCCCATATACTGCTCTGGGCAAGGTTAGTTGTGCTGCCAGAAATAGGATCCCAGGGCCAAATATATTTGGCAAACACACTGCACTCCCTCGTGTAGCAGACAACTAAACATTACCATCCTAGGGGTTCTGCCAGGTTCTGGAGCAGTCCAACCTGTTCAGCTGTAGTGAAGCCAGAGTTTTCCAAACACGTGGGAAGATATTTTCTGAGTAATCCACAAATACAGAAGTTTATATTTATCTCAGTGAAAATCCAGACAACAACTGGATCGCATTTCCCTTCTTTAATCTCTAAGATTATCCTCCTTCAGTGCATTTCTATTAAATCTCTTCTCTGAAGTTGATTCCTTCTGTGTGTCCTGACCGCTCCATTAACTAGTGGTGGATTGTCTCTTCCCATATTTGTCACGTTAAATTGTGAATAGAGCTTTCTTTGAAGATTTCTGATGGAAATTCTGTCCTTCTAGAGTTCTTTTTCATGCCAGCCACCCTAGAAGTAACCACCCTGGCACTATTTTTATGCCTGTCAAAGTTCCTATCCAATGCAAGTAGTTCACCTTGCATCTCAAACCCAAATGAAGGTCAATGCAAGGTTCAGATTCCCAAGGGAGAATCTAGCTTCCCTGTTGTCTCCCTGTGCCACTGGGTAAATTGTTTTCCCCGGGACACCATTCTAGTGAGGGTCTACAGTTGTCCACCTTTATGTGAAAGACTGCAATCCCAACTCTCTGGCTTGTCCATGCCCAAGTTTTTTCTCCTGTCCTTACAATATCAGTCCATTGCTTACCAGCATTTGCGATTTTTCCACTTGCTAAAAGGTTTTGTTTTGTTTTGTTTTCTGCATTTGGTGGTCCCTGAATATTTGCCTTACTTTCTTGCAACCTAAGCTATGCATGTAAAAGTGAGGACCAACCAGTGAGCATGCTGTTATGAAGGCTCACAACTCTGTGAGCTGGACAGTTGCATCATAAAGCACCCCGGATTTAGAGCTCTGTGTTAGGCACGATAGAACAGGAAAGGGCACAAATAGTGTCCCTGCCAACAAAGACTTTCCCCCCGACTCCCAGCTCAGAAGGCTTTCCTGAGTGTAGATTTGACTCTACACAGCTCTTCTAGAAATCTAAGAAGTCTAAATCGCCCTATTAACTCACCATCTCATTAGCCTTCCCCAAGATGTCAAAGAGGGCGAGAGAATCAACATTTTTCTGCATTAAATGGTGACTTATAGAAAGCTGCCTCCATATTTGACCCTGTAAATCCACTAAAAACCTGGGGGGCCTGCCAGATAGTGTCTTTAAGCTTGGCTCTGTACTAGCTTTCATGACTTTCCTATAATGAATTGTAGCTTGCCTGAGTCATTAGGAAGATTCTGACAGGGAATCAGCTGGACTCTGCTGTTCTTTGAAGGACTCCATTTATCTATGATTCAGTGCCTAAGCAGTGAAATAGCTTGGAGGGGTCAGCCAGGGAACAGAGCCCATAACTGTTGGTTTGATTAAATTGCAAGTATGTGCGTTGACTTTTAATGTATGCATCAGAAAAACTTGAGACAAGAAAATAACTACTTCTCATGCTACCTTTTGCTCATTCCCTATTCAGCATTCCAGGCAAGGGTTAATTAAAAGCTTCTGTTTGTTGGCTCTGTGGCTGAATCATAGGCCTAAATTGACAGATTGAAGCTGTACTTTAGCAAGATTACATTATGTCTCTGTTAGAGATAGCAACCAATAAAATCGTATAGTGCTAAGTAATGCTAAGCTATCAACTTAACTATCTTTTAACCTTATTATAGTTTTATGGCCTGTGTTTTCTGAATGTCTTGTTCTACTTCAAAATATTTTTTTCTTAATGCATATTTTATATTTTGCTTCCTAGCTTATTAATGTGGCCTTGGGCAAATGCATTTCCATTGAAAACACCACAGCCACTTTGGAAGACTGTGACGGAAGCAGCAAGGTACCTGGGCTGGGTTTTCTCTCTCATAGGTGCAGTGGATAGATGGCCCAGGTGTAGGTGATAAGTGCAGGGTATGGCACATTTACTGCTCGCTTGAGAAATTTATTTTCGCTTTTACAAACAATAATTAATTTATAAATTTCTACATAATCATACGCTTGGCGATAAGAGAGCCCACAACTAAACGTACAGACAGCGAGCAAGGGAGTAAAAGTGTGGGTACTGAAGTCAACCCACCAGGGACCCAATGCTGGCTCCACTGCTTTTGAAAGTGTGTTAACTTTGCAAACCCTTTAACCTTTAGGTAAATAGTCGTGATAACAGTCCCTCCCCCTAAAACAGGTTTGAAGATGAAATTATGTGATACCGATGAAGCATGTAGAACGATATTTAACACTTAGTGCTCCACAAATGTTCACTGTTATAATGATAAAGACACAAAATGTGAAAAATTTAAAAAAAGTTATGTATAAAGATAAAATAATAAAGGAAATGAAGGAAGAACATATTTTTAAATAATCTAAGGGAGAAATTTTGTTTTGATTCAGTCCCCTCCTCCCCATTCTCATACATATAAAGGAGCATAATGCAAATTACATAATCCATGATCCATGATCGAAAACCCTTCAACAAATCTCTGACAAACTCAGAACACAACGGATAGGGGAGGAAGGAGGGCCCAGGAGCACAGGGCAAGGACTCTGCAGTGCGGGAGGTGAGCTCTGAGTGATGGGACCTCCCTCTTCAACATGCGTTCCCTACCCATTCTCATTCTGTGGGGATATTATTGGTTTGGGTGCCAAATAAAACTCATAGGAACATCAGTACATGAGTACAATGCAGCTTCCTAAAATTGTAGATCACACTTTGGTGGAGAAATCATTTTGTGATGACAATCTAGGCTTGCCCAGACTTTGACTTAGAGACATTGCCTATATATATATGTTTATTTAGTTTTGACAGAGAGAGAGACAGAACATGAGCGGGGGAGAGGCAGAGAGAGAGGGAGACACAGAATCCAAAGCAGGCTCCAGGCTCCTTGCTGTCAGCACAGAGCCCGATGCAGGGCTCGAACTCACAGACTGCAAGATCATGACCTGAGCCGAAGTCAGACGCTCAACCGACTGAGCCACCCAGGCACCCCAAGACATTGCTTATATTTTTGAGCACATTTCCTCTCCACTCTTAATTCAAAGCTGCTACTAGAAGAAAGGCATCTTTGTCATCTGTGTTGCTATAATTCAGCTAAGGATTATAAACTTGAAGCTAAGGGAACTCTCTTTTAATTAGGAAAGAAGGGAGGTAGAGGGAAGAGAAATGTGTCAAAAATCATTTGAAATACACAACTTGCATATTAACCATTCAGAGAGGAAATAAAGTCATAAATTATAAAACCACAAGTAGTCCGAATCATATGAAAGCAAAATATTATTTAAGTCAGTCCTTCAAGACTCATCATTTTAGTGATTTTCCATGCCTGATTAAACCAGTATTTTATCTGAAGACCCAAATTGTAGTCTGGATAACCACTGAGCCTCTCAAGGACATACTAGGAGGTGAAAATATGAATATGCAGCCCCCTGCTTTCAAAAAAAAAAAAAAACACCCATCTCCCTTTTTGTCTTGTTACTCATTTTTAGCTTCTGCTTCTTATAGTTTGTTTGAGTAATAAGAAGTAAGGGAAAGTTGGAGGAAGTTAACTTATCTGGGGCCGAATTAACTAAACTTTATACCAAGCCAGTTAATAACATTCATCCAAAAAAAGCACAAAAGGAATAAATTTCTAGGATTAACCACCAACCTCTATGCTTCACCTTACCTAAAAAGTCCCCTATTAGCTTTTCATTAACTATTACCTTTTCAACCAGTTGAGATGTCCCTTCTAAAGGTAATATCTAGTTTCTCTTTGTAGCCACCTCACTTCCTTGGCATAAGACCATGCATCTCAAATTTTAATGTGCACACAAATCACCTGGAAAGTTTGTTACAATACAGATTCCGATTCAATAGTTCATGATGGGGCTGAGAGTCAGGCGTTTCAACTACCTCCCCGGTGATACTGATGTTGGTCCAGGGAGTACCCTTTGAGTGGTGAGGTCTAACCCAATGACAAGTGTGATAATCTAACTTACATCTCAGTTACATTACAAATGATTCACTAGATAAAAACATTTAGATAGATTTTACCAGAAGTCTATTTTTTATGTTTATATTGGTGCAAAACAACAGACGTCCCCCAGACCAAGAGCCATAAAGTAATTGACCAGACGGATAGTACTAGGTTGTAAATAACTGGAGAAAGGACTTATAAAAATCTAAAACCTGGTTTCAATACCTGAATCAGTATTTACTTTAGACTTCAGCAACTCTCCCAAACTGGGCTTCTCCAAGAGTAATTCTTGGGAACCAGGGGATGCTAACAGAGCAGAGCCCGATGAGTCTTTCTGCTATCAGCAAAGAAAGATTTTTGACATTGCTTACATTAGAAACATTTTTTACCCTTAAGAAAGATTGTGGACCTTTCCTACAAAGCCTCTAGGAGTCCAGTAATCTGGATACTCTTAAAGAAGCATAATCATTTCCACCAAAGTAATTTCGGGCTGTGACTTAGACCTCCTTGTAGCCCTAATGGCTCCAGGTGGTTTGAATGTTTCACTGCCTCAAAACACCAGGCTTATCTGGGGTTCTGAGTTACCTGAAATGACTTCCGTTTGCGCCTATGTACTAACTGCACTAAATAATTTTTATTATTGCAACTCACATTTATTGAGGGCTTACTGTGTGGTAAATAAACACCTAGCAGTCATTACCTCAACTCTCTGAGATACACGCTGTTGCTATCCAACTTAAAAATGACAAGAATGAAATGCGATATGGTAATAGTATGCCCTTACTGTCTGAACTGAAAGTGGCAATACCAGGATTTGGGTACAAAACATTTGATCAGAGTGCCCATCTCCTTAACCATTGCTAACAAAACCGTGAAGCAAAGACCCTACCTGTGTTTGCTGCTGAAAGTGACCTTTTCTTTATTCATTTCCCGACAGCTTCAGCAATTTAATTATACCTGGCTAAGACTTATTAAACATGGAGAGTGGTGCTTAGCTCCAGTCCCTGATACCGGGGCCCTGAGGCTGCACCCTTGTGATAACAGAAACAAAGGGCTAAAATGGCTGCATAAATCAACATCAGTCTTTCATCCGGAACTGGTAAGCAAAATATTTGTACCTCTTCTTTATCACAAATCCAACTTCCAATTAAAGGGGACATAAAACTCTCATTGTCAGCTTCCTCACTCAGAACCTTTAAATGTGTTTGTGCTGATCGAGGCAATATAAAAGTTCATACAGAGAGATAAACAGATATTTTTTTTTTTTTTTTTATAAATTGGCAAGTCCTTTTTCTTTTACAAAATTTATTTCAGGTAGGTTGTTTTAAATATAAGTCACCGGGTTCCTTGGTTACATTACTATCAGCATCTTTGTTTCTGTAAGTCATTTGCCTCAGTCAACTAACAGCGGCAAAAATAATGCTTATGGGCTAGAACTGGTTCTCAATGGTCACCAGAAAAGCCTATAAGGAGAGTATATGGGGAAAACAAGAACCAGCGTGCTTTCTACAAGGCCTGCAATTTAGGATGAATCCGGTTTTTTTGACATTCTGCCTCCTTTCCACAAGGGGTGACTTTTCCTGTTCCCCCACCCTGGTTACCAGAGACCTGGCTCTCAACAGGTGTTGGAACCAGCTCCCACCAGCTTGTAGGAGCTAATTGTGCACTAACTTCACATTCAATGACATCACACTGGTAGCTTGAAACAAGCCATGATGGGAGTATTACATAAACCCATGCTACAGATCTGGGGGTGTTTGTCCAGAGGTCCAGCTGTTAATATTTCCTAGACCACCCCTGCTATAACTTCTTCATTCTCAAAGTCCTGAAGTTTTCCTCAATGGTATTTTTTAAAGTTTATTTATTTCTTTTGAGAGAGAGAGAGAGAGAGTGTCTGTGTGTGTGTGTGTGTGTGTGTGTGATGGAGGGACAGAGAGAGAGGAAGAGAGAGAACCCCAAGCAGCCTCCCTGCTGTCCGCACAGAGCCTGACACAGTGCTCCATCTCATGAACTATGAGATGATGACCTGAGCCAAAACCAAGAGTCAGATGCCTAACTGCCTGAGCCACCCAGGCACCCCTTCCCCAATTCTATTTTAACAAGATATCAAATCGTAAGCTTTGGTGTAAGATCTTGGGGTGGCAAGAATAGTTTCAGGAGGGCCTTCCTAAAGTCTCTACTATCTCACTAGCAAGTAGCCATCAAATCCACAAAATGTACTGGGTGCATGAAGACCATCATTTTGCTCAGGCCTGTCCCCAAAGTCAGCACACTTCTTTTTCTCCTTAGAGTGCCTCCATTCCTTTTGATGTCACAGCCAGTGACCACTCCCTTCATGACAGTTTTCTTCCCGCTCAGGATCAAAACCAGGGTCTGAGCAACATGCTTCCCAATCTTCCTCCCTTTTAATTTTCTCTGTTATATTTCAGTTCCTTCTGGACATTTTTTTTTTCCTTGTTAGTGATAATGGCTCTTGTTGACTTATTCAGAAAAATGAAATATTACTAGTGTACAAGTTACTAATTTTATATTTCATGGTGTTGGGAAAATGCATAAACATCTATTGAATATTCTCTTTGGCTTCCTTAACCTTATGCCAAACAAAGCAGGAGGTGTTGGGGGAGGTGGTGGGTGCAGGGGAGAGAAAGGATGAGAATGAGAACACATTTTTCATCTCCAGAAGTGAATCTGTTACCAGGGAAAAAAATTCAGGCTGGTGAGAAAATATTTAGGAGTAAGCAGCCCTTAAATCACATAGGTCTTATTTACAAACTGGCTTGACCCCATTGAGAACTTAAGCCTTCATTAGCTGATTTTTATACAGGCTTAATTTTGGTCCCTCTAAATGGTAAACCAGTTTGTAAAGAGAGTAATTTAATTAAGATAGCAAAAATTGGATAGCTGTTTCCCGACATTGGTTGTGCCTGTGACTTTGTATCATGCCACATAGCTGCATTCTGCCTTCGGTTCCCCATTTCCATGCTGCTAGATGTTATGGAGATGAATATCTTAATAATAGTCTTCCTTATTTTTTCAGTATTTTGGTAGTTTTTATACTAAACCTCCTGAATCCTCCAAAGCATGTTAAGAGAAATGGAGAATACGACTATGAGTAACAAGAACATATCTTTTCTTTTAGCATTAGGAGTTGAGAGCTTCATGGAAGGAAGTAGGGTAATAGTGAGTTTGACCCTGAATACCAATGCATTGTTAAAATGATACATTTCCAACCTGCATTTCAAAGATGTTCTCTAAGCCCACCCACCCAAATGCTCTGGATTATGGACACCTAAAAGGAAATCATTTCATAGGTAGCTTCTAAATACTGGGGCATGGAATGACCCTCCACTACCAGTTCCCTCATCAAGTGTCTTTAGGTTGGGGACAAGTTGTTCAGTTACCACTTTATAATCCACTGGCAGAACATTGTAGATAATCCAGGATGATTTTGCTCAAGGCCAACTCCTTTACAGAACCTTGAGCATACTCAAACATCGTCTTACCAGAGTCCTACAGGATGACAATGTTTTTATAGGAACACCTTTAAAACAAACTATTGTGAAGCCACCCCTGTTTGATATATTCTTTTGAATAATTCAAAACAATGTATGTATGATTAAGACTACCTTTGTCATAGTCATGGAAAATTGAGAGAATTAAAAGGTGAAAAAATATATAAAGCCATAAGCATGTTCTAAATTGGTTATCCATTATTTCTAGGATATTCAGTAAATATTAACCAATAATAGAACTTCTCTGAAATAACTTTGACTTTTTTCTAACTACCTCTGGATTTTCTGAACATCAGGAATCATGTACTATCAGAGATTATGGTGGAAAGCTTATAAATATATACATCATTTCTAGCACTTTGTATTCCAAGTTTGCATTCTAAGGTATGAACTCAATTAAGACATTAACTAACTCACTTTTTGCAATGGGTATTTTTTCATGATCACCATCAATTAGAGAACCATCATCTATCAAATATAGTAAATGCCGTATGGAATTATTTTCTTTAAATAATAGAGTTATCAAACCTGTTGTCAGAAAATAAATCTTTTGCCTCCTCCCTGAGGAAGTCGTAAAAGTCTTAACAGCCTTGTAGCTTGGCAAAGTGAGATAGAGACAAATTTAATACAGTCTAAAGACTGTGTGCATGTTGTTAATTTAGGCAAGAAGAATTCCTGAGGAATCAAAAATATAATTATCTTTTTTTTATTAGTTTGTATTTCTTTATATGGCAGTTGTCAAATTCATTCTGTGGCTCATTCCAGATTCTCTTTCTTTCTAGGTGAATCACATTGTTTTTGGAAACTATCATCAGTTGTTATGCTTAGAAGGAAATGTTTCTCAGAAGACCCTGAAAGTTGCTGCTTGTGACCCAGTGAAGCAGTATCAGAAGTGGAAATTTGAAAAATATTATGAAGACTAAAGAGCAACTAATATTTTTTATCCAGTAAACCCATTAGACACTGTGAAAATTACAGTGGAGGTGGGGACTGTGTTTCTCCATGGTAGTTTACATTCTCAAAATTAATAGCCTTTGAATAGGAGATTAAAACACCCACAATAGTTAAGAAACCAAGAGTGAGCTCAGGGAAACAGTCTAACATTGGATTGGAGTCCTTCTTCAAATCTAGGTGGCCTTTTGAATTGCCTGCTTCCTGTCCTGTGCTGGACCTCAGCCTGCAAGCTTCCCTATGTGATCAAACAGGTAACTGGAAATGAAGCCAAAAGTACTGGAGGAAGCACAGTGATATTCATGATGACTGAATCTGATAATAACCAGCTCCTTGGGCGTCACAAGTTGGTATAATCAATGAGAACCTAGACCTTTATTTACTGTTTTTAATAAAACAATGACTTGAGTTCCTATGGTGAAAAGACCTTAGAAACACACACAGATGCCGTCTTGATGAAGTCCCTTCCAATTACACTCATGTTCGCCTACCAGTGTGAAGAGTATCAATATCATACTCCCCAATGGTAGAGCTTTAATCTAGATGACTACATAATGTTATTTTGTTTTGTTTTTTCCCCATATGAGTCAATGGAAAAAAATTTTCAGTGAGGAAGTCAAATGCTGATTCAATTCTAGACATAGACATTGTTTTAATTCATTTTGTGCTTTTAAAGCTACACTTAAAAAAAAAAAAACAGTCTTATTAGCAACCTCCTAGACCTATGTGGATGTTAAAAAGGAAAGAAAAAAGGCAAAGAAAAAGACTGGGTGGGTCACAATACACAGTAGTCACGAAAAATACACTTAATCGTTGAACACGCTCTAATGCAAGATCAGATAAGAGGAGCTGAAATAAATAAAGCAGAAATAGAGCAATGAGGGGCATCTGGGTGGCTCTGTCAGTTAAGCCTCTGACTCTTGATTTAGGCTCAGGTCATGATCCCATGATGGAATAGAGCCCTGCATCCTGCTTGGGATTCTCTCTCCCTCTCTCTCTGCATTTCCCCTGCTTGTGCTGTCTCTCTCTCTCTCAAAATAAATAAATAAACAAACATTTTTTTTTTTAAAAAAGAAATAAAGCACTGAAAAATATTAAAGATTTATATAAAATAGTATTTTAGATTTAATAGCATTCACAGGGTTGAAATATGTTTAAAAAGCTCTAAAAGATTCCAAAGTAGAAATAAAATGAAGTAAACATAATGAAAGGGGAAGAGAATAAGAATATACAACCCTCAGGAAGAGAGTTAAGAAAAAAATTGATCTAGACTTGGCAAAAAGAAAGGGAATATAGCACCTCTATGGGGTGGGGTGGGAGTGGGGAATAAGGCCATAGATGTGGACCTAGTGATAACACCGATAAATTGGGGACAAAGTCCAATTTTTCTTTGGTCCAAACTGAGCTCCTAATCTTAGGGATGCCAATACTTAGGCATACTAGAGAAGGTTTTAGAAATCCTAGTATCTTTTATACTGGTTTTTTAGTAAGAAAATTGATACCCAAAAGATGAATTATGTGTCTAAAAATCCCACACCAGTTAGTGAGAGATGATGATTAGAATTTGGATCTCTAAAGAGAGGGCTCATTCCACTGCCCCAAGCCACTGGCCCAAACAAATCTGACCTAGAGCATTCTTAAGATAGAGATACATAAAGCTTTTCGCTGGAGTTGGGTCTCTGGAGGATAACCATGCTATACGCTTGTTAATATAAAAACAAATGAAACTTTGTTCAGTCGAGCTGATGGTAAAACTGGGCATCTTCATTCTGACTTCCTATTTAAAATTTAATTTTATCTCCCGATTAATTACACAAAAGCGGAACTATAACTATGACTCAGAAGGGAAAATAGGTTTGCCTATTTGCATCGTATTTAAGATGTTTTGTTCTGATAATTGACATTGCAGATGAGATAAGAGAATGACTAGAAAATGAGATAATTCTTTTCAAAACGGATAAAACACAAGCCAGTTGCCAAAGGACTAACTGAATTGCTGACCCAAACTGAATCTGCTGAGTGCCTCATGCAATTATTTGTGTGACTGCAAAAATGTTGAAAGGTTTTATTTTATTTTTTCCCCCAGTGTAAAAACTCTCTTTTTATTCAAAAAACGTTTCCATGAAAAACATCAACTCTGTTCAGAAAAAGACGAATTATGGCTTGGATTCACTTATCTTTGGGCATACCAATGAAAGAAATTGGAATGTTTTTCACAAAAAAACCAAAACAAAACAAAACTTCTATACACTCTCCCTGACTTCACCATGACATGCTCATAATATGAAGCTATATTTGAATCCATACTGTCAATATCGCAGAGGATTATTTTCATATGTGACACGTTTATTCTTAGAAAGAATTTTAAAAACAGCTTTTACCATGTATTTTTCTATTACTCTGAGATTCAAGCAATGAATCACTCGTTAGAAATCTTATAGACCTAAATTTAAGAGTATTGACTAATTGTGAAATCTCCTACCAACATTTTTTAAGCATTATCCTCTAAATTCTATTTTTAGAAGACTATAGTAAAGGAGTAAATGCTACTAGGTCTCTAGTACTTCTAGTGAGAAACCTTGAATGGGACACATTAGGGTCCTCTTCAGCCCTAAATCCATCAGTAGGAGGCAGTGTTACAGGGACTTCAGAGTTTTCCCTGAATTGGTTTGAGTCATTGCCTTTTCTTAGAAAAGCGTCTATACATTTTGTTACTTTAAACACAAGCATAGTTTTGGTAATATTTCACAGGACTTGTTTGATCAAAAGCTAACTTACCAGACCATCGAAGTACTTCTGAACCTTTCAGTGTGCCCAGTTTCTTTCTCTTTTTCAACAGTTACCCAGAACTTCTCCCTAAAAGATGACAGAGCTGTTGTTGGTACAGCCATGTTTCATTACTAGCATCGGATTTGCTCATTTCTGTCTGCTGACGTTCAATCAGCTGTCATTCACAGGGCCCCAAAACCACCATATGCCATAATCACAATGTATTGTTAGCTTCTCCACAACTAATCTGGAAATATTCTCGATATGAAAAACCTTGCTTATAGTATCGCCTTAGGGATTGTAGAGGAGTAAAAAGATACCAGCTATTGTACGTAGGAATTCAATCTCTCCAGTCCACCTTGATTTTATGAATGGCTTAGAATGGTTTTCAAGGGGCTCTCATGTAAGAGAGTAGGGTGGAGGCCAGCCAGCCAGTACCATTTTATTTGTTTTAACAACTTTTTTTTTTTTTTTTTTTTTTAAATTTTTTTTTTTTTAACGTTTATTTATTTTTGAGACAGAGAGAGACAGAGCATGAACAGGGGAGGAGCAGAGAGAGAGGGAGACACAGAATCTGAAACAGGCTCCAGGCTCTGAGCTGTCAGCACAGAGCCCGATGCGGGGCTCGAACTCACGGACTGTGAGATCATGACCTGAGCCGAAGTCAGACGCTTAACCGACCGAGCCACCCAGGCGCCCCTTGTTTTAACAACTTTAACTTCCCATTCAAACACAGAAAAGAAATATGCCGCAGGTGAGGGTCCCAATATCTTCCATAAAAAACAAGGAATTTACAGGGAATAAAGGGAAAAGAGATGAGAACTAATTATCTTTGAATATCTTTGATGTGCTAGGCACTGTTTATGCCCCCATCTCACTGTTGTGCACAACTCCATGAGTTAGGTCTTTTTCTCCCCAATATGCAGACAAGGAGGATGGCTGAGAGGGATTGTCTAAGATCATCCCACGAGTAAGAGATTAAAATTTAGTTTCCATTCTGTCTGAAGAAGAAGAAGAAGAAGAAGAAGAAGAAGAAGAAGAAGAGGAAGAAGAAGGAAAAGGAGAAGGAGAAGAAGATGGAAGAAAAAAAAGATAGAAGAAGAAGGAGGAGGAGGAGGAGGGGAAGCAAAGAATCTCTTTGACTACAGCATGCTGCTATGATTTGTTTGTTTTTTTTTTATTTTTATTTTTTTTTTATTTTTTAATATATGAAATTTACTGTCAAATTGGTTTCCATACAACACCCAGTGCTCATCCCAAAAGGTGCCCTCCTCAATACCCATCACCCACCCTGCCCTCCCTCCCACCCTGCCCTCCCTCCCACCCCCCATCAACCCTCAGTTTGTTCTCAGTTTTTAACAGTCTCTTATGCTTTGGCTCTCTCCCACTCTAACCTCTTTTTTTTTTTTTTTTTTTTTTTTTTTCCTTCCCCTCCCCCATGGGTTTCTGTTATGTTTCTCAGGATCCACATAAGTAGAGAGGTCAACTCAGGTGGACTCAGTTAAAATCCCTTCACTGTGATGTCAAGCTTCTTAGGTCTTTCTTGGCTGTTGTATAGATAGGATAAAAGGCTACATCCTTTCTGTTAATCAACCGAAATGTAGGCTTAAGGTTAGCTACCCCCACATGCTTTGCAATAGTCCATCTCCTTGACTTCGTGGAGGACATACTCTTTTCCATTTCCTATAACATATATGAGAAGGAGAAGCAGACATAGAGAAATTGCTTCTCTGTAAATAATACTGCCAACCCTTTCTTCTACCAACCATTAATCAAAGCTGAAAGATTGTCCAGTTTGAACAGAGGTGGGAAGTAAAAAATTGAAGGGTCCTTTAATTTAAAATACAAACCAAGTCTTGTAACTTTTACTACATTGTGCAGATTGTCACCATAGTGCTTCTACAACTTTTGTGTAGGTTATTCAAACATTGCTACAAGCTGCATGCCTTGAAATGAGAAAAGGAACAGTAACCAAAGCTGATGTATACAAAATATTTATTTCTGGCAAACAGCCATTCCATGGACAGGTTTGAGTAAGCCAATGTAAAGCATTATCTACTCCTGCTGAGGTTTAATGGATATTTCAGGTGTTGGTGGTCCTAAAAGAAAGGACCTAAAAGAAAGGGGGGGAACCCCATCACAACAAGCAGATTTAATGCCTCTGTTTTAAACCTAATGGGGCAGCTAATAGTTACCATCCCAATTAGGGTCTGTTTGCAAGCTTATGTGAATCATCACTTTGCAAAAACATACAGGAAAGTTCTCATTTTTCAGTAGATAGAGCAAGTTTCTAATATGTTGCATTTCTAATGATGATAGTTGCCATCAAATAAGTAACAAATAATTTTTTTGATAACAAAGGATTTCTATTTTATTATTGATTGGTATTTGCCAGTTCAAGGATATTAGTCATAAATATCTATATAAAATATAACTTATATATAAGATATTAACACTAATTTTTGAGAGCACAGATTACTTGACCAAAAAAAATCAATCTTTGTAAATATATTTGTAAATAAACGTATATTTATATAGATAAATATGTGTATATATTTATATATATGTGTATATATAAATATACGAGGCTCTATCTCTTATGTTTTGAAGTGAGAGAAAATAAAACCAAGAGTTTCTACTCACAAATAAAGAAAACTATGAAATGTGTTTAGATATTTTGAATTATTTTAGGTGCACAGCCTTGTCTGAATCTGGCCTTCTGGACAAAAACGTCTCCAGTAGACTTTCACTCTGGGTATTGTTTTCTATACTTGAAGGGAGTAACCAAACTTTAAATTATCAAGATGCTTGTTATTCACTCAGGAATATGCACATGCCTTAATTCTCTTCCTTCAGACAACTGCCTAAATGTTGCAAGTTTTATACATATTATCTAGAAGAAGTGGGCAGAGAAACAAGAGAAGGCAAAGGTAGAGTTAATGAAAACATCTGTTCATTCTGTTAACAGAACGAGATTAAAACTATGGAGCATAAAGGAATTTAGAGTAATTTGAACATTTTGAAGTATCCGTTTTTTCCTGCCTCTGCCCAACTGAAGTCATTATAAAGAAGGAATCAAATATGTAATATTACGTTTCGAACTGAAACCGCAAATTACTTTCCAAATTCCTGTCCAAAACTCTCCCACACTGGCAGTTAATTACTAGATATCATCCTTTGATTTTGTAACTTGCCACGTATCTATCTGTTCGGTGACCGCTGCTGTTGATTACTGCCCACGTCATTGTGTTTACATTGATTGTATGGCTTAGTCGCCTCGTGTTCTTCATGAGCTATATACGCATTGGTATTCATATTTATTATGTTACTGTCTGATATGTCACACCAAATATGAATATTGGTATTCATATTTATTATGTTACTGTCTGATATTTTAATATTGGCAAATGTTTGCTGTAACTTTTGACATTACTTTTTATAACCCTCTTGTTTTTATAGAGCAATGAAAGTTAAGGCTTTAAAAGTAGTTGCCTTTCTCATATGGTCAAACATATTTCTTCTTTATGATACCCCAGTGCTTCATCTTTTTCCATAATTCTCTATTATTATGTATTTTAAATATTTTTTCCTATCACTTTGAAAAACTTCAATGTCCGTTCTTCATTAGAAAATGTGCCAAAAGTACTACCCCATGTGAATATGCAGAAACAATTACTATAAAAGTGTCATCATGGTTTAAATGTATTACCTTGATGACTATAAAGATATATATATATATATATATATATATACACACACACATATGTTTTTCAAGTTATTGGAATTAAGATGTATCTAAAACAAGGGCTCAGTTCCTTTAAAAATAATAAAGCTTTTTTTTTTATGAACATTACATATATATCCACCAGAAATTTTTTTTTTGCAATTTTCTACACAACCATTTTAAGACCTTTTTGAAATAAATAATGCTGTTTTGATTTTAAATAAGGTGTTCTGTTGATTTCTAAACAGCATTTATGAATAATCTTTAGTAGCTGTTGATATGCAAGGGCTCTTTCTACATTTTAAAAAGCAGCTAAAGAAAATAAATTCTAGACACCAAAAACAAGGACACAAACTTTTATGGAGAGCAAGTCAGACACAGCAATTTTTTTATTTAAGTTGTAGACAGATGATAGACAGATTCAGACATATTCCATGTCTTTAAATGTAGCATTATATGAAAGGTGAATTTTATATTGACTATGAAACAGAGCTTTTTATTAATTCCTGTTCACCCAAAAACTAAGAAAAATTAAAACTCGTGTAAGGAGTATCAACATTCTCACAATAAACCAATTTCCCTCCTACCAGGTACCAGAGTCCTTCTTCCACCCTCAAAGCTTGAATCACAAAAGCAGTAAATCTTCCAGTATAATTACCAATTTATGTTCTAATTTATCCCATAGGAGTGTCTAATATGTCAAATATCCCTCGTGCAATCTGAATCATACCCTTGCCTTTCCTAGGTTATGAAGAATCAAACAGTCATCTAACCCCATCATGTTACTTATAATCACTCAAGTCTGTGGCCTTCGTGTAAGATGGCAGCACAGGGCAGTGGGCATTAATGTCAAAGAATAGTTTCAGTGCTCTTTTGCAACTACACTGCCTCATCCATGAGCACTAAGCATTTACTCATTGAGCTTACCCTGAAAAAGTCTTTGTTGACAAAATATTTTGTGGTTGGTTAATTTTTGGTAAGAGCACAAAGCTAAAAAGGCCACGGTTACTAGGCGTTGGATCCCCATAAGAGCTAGGTGCTTGGCCGTGTCACACTATAGATGGTGGCCGTAGACCACCCACCTCACTCAGATTCCACAGGGATTCAACACTTCTGCTGGAACAGTTCATAATATAGGCTCTGCTGATGGTAGGTTAACAAAATGCTCCTATTCCATGATGGAAAACACAATACTGTGTTTTGAAGTTAAGTGGAAAATTGTAGGGGTCATCAGTAATCCAGAAAAGAAAATAGGTTGTCCGGGTGGAATGATTTAGAGGATCTAAATAAATAGGAAATTGTCCTAGTGCACTAATCTTCTACCTAAATTTATCAAGAAAGACCTGATTTCCCTGGCTTTATTCTGAGAACTTGCATTGTCAAGAATGAAATCTTTAAGTTCCACAGATGAAGAGTGACAGAACTTTTACGTGATCAGGTTGCAAAATATCTGTTTGAAAGAATAAAAGGAGCACTTCAATCTTGAATTCAAAATTGAGTCTTGTAAACAGTAAATAATAGTACATGATACCCTGGAAATATATGACCAGGAAGAATTAAAGAAATTTCCATTAGAATGTGCAGGATTTGTTACACATAAATAAGCAATAATCTAAGAAGGGCTAACCCAGGGTTTTTCACAAAATGAAAAAGAAATAAACAAAGGGTTGAATAGTACAATGAAGACTGTATTACATTCAGACAATAAGGAATTGTCTTTTTATTTGCAGGGCCAAAAATATCTTTAACGGTGGTGACAGAAAGTTCAGAGTGATATATATGGAAGCATGAAATGAAAAATTATGAAACTATCTAAGAGTATAAATATAGACTCTCCCTTTTCATAAATATTCAATACATTATTTGACACACCGGTTTGAGTGAAGCTCCATAAGTACAATTTTAAGCATCTTGATTTGGGCTGAGGTCCAGTAAATTATATATTCCCAACTATCAGAGCTTTCTCACTAAAAATACAGGCTCACGCTCTACTTTGAAAATACCCTAAGATAATTATTTCCATTTTCATAGTAACTAGTACAGTTATGACGAGACTTCTCTTGGGTTTCTAAGGAAAGAAAATTCTTCTGAGATACTGTTAATAAGAGCAAGTATAGTAATAGAGAAGGATATCCTCTTAAAATTTCACCGAAGCTGTCATTTTCATTTTTTGTGAATTTAACTATGCCAGATGAGATTTTATTTTCCGTCACAGAAATAAACTATCTGACTCTTTAATCTATTGCCCACCCATCTTCTAGCCCCTCCTTGTACCAACCTTACAATGAATTTCATTCATCCTGAGAACATAAAGCCAACATTTAGTCAACACAATTGTCCTGACTGACAATTGCTCAGCCCCTCTAGTGAGAAAATTCAGTGAATGATAACACCTACGAAGGAGGCCTATACAGAGTTTTCACTCTGTAGATGCCAAGGAAAACCACTTAAAATCTTTTCTGAAGATAATAAGAAAGGCAAAGTATTTTGGAAAGCTTATTGCCAGAGTCTATAAAAGCATATTTAAAAGAAAGAGAAATGAACCAGTCTTTCCAGCACCCTCAATGTACAGGAAGAAAGATACCAAAAGAAATACAGGTCATTTCTAAGAGTCCTCTTTCATTTGAAGACTGTGTTTTCCAGTGTTGCTACTTTTAAAGCCGAATCATGCCACAGTCTCCAAGAGTGCTTGCTGTTTGCTATCTAGTGCTTACCACACGAAGCTATATTAGTAAAGTTTTAAAAAGCAAATGCCCAAGAATGAATCTAAAGCGTTTTGATTTGAGGTTACCAGACTAAATTTTGTCTAGGGTTATTTCCATATTATTCTACAGTGAAGCAGGGGTTAACCTCTGACATCTTTAAAGGGGATGACTCAAATAAGGCAGGCAAAGACGCATCTCAGGAAAACAGAATTAGCTTTTGCTTTAGTGGGCACAAGAACTTCTCAGTTCCATTTAGTTTATAAATGCATCATTGACTCGAATTCATCAATTCTTTGTTTGGTGTTCCCCTTCCTGATTTTCCGATAGGATATTGTATTGTATCTTGAATAAGCATTTCTGGAGATATCACTCTTCTTCTCAAAGGTTGGCTGCTCATCAGGTGTCACAGGTTGGGAACTAGGGCTGCTCAGTGGGGAGTCCTCATTTGCATTTCCTTCCTCTTTTAATTGGGAATCTTCAACACTTTTTTTCTGAAATTCTATCACTCGAACTTCATCTTCGTCATCATTGCAACCATCATCATCATCGTTATTAATTTCTTCATCCCAAACCTCTTGCTCCTCCTCATGTTTAGAATGCAACACATCGACTTGGCTAGGTTTCCGATATCCCAACCATTCAATTTCAGTTGCTTGATGAGCTTTGTTCTTCCCGTCCTCCTCTCCTTTCTCTTCTAGAGATTGTTCAGCAATCCTTTCCTGTCTACTTATTTCCTGGTTACTGACGCTCAGAGGAATCTTCTTCCATTGATACCCTGTAGCAAAATCAATACCCAGCTGTTATTCTTTAAATTACCTTTCTGGACAATCATTTCCCCACAATATTCTTTATAGGATATTATTCTGTGGGCTATGGGTATGTTTTACACAATAAAATCGGTTGCACCATCTAATTAGTTTGGGCCATGGGTGGTCAGGAGTCAAATGCTAGGCTAACTATAACACCAAGTCCCCCAAAGCACACACAATGTAGTCTAAGATCTGCCTCTGATTTCTGGAGAGCCTAGATTTAAAAATTATGCTGAGATCATCTCTATATAGCTAGATTGGCCTATCATTTTAGACATGTCCCTAAAGACAACTGAATCAAGTGGTTTGCTATCATGGAGTGACTTTTACATGGCTTAATTCATCACAAATTTCACTTTTCAAGCAGATCACATCAGCATATCTGCACAATTACTACAGCATATCAGCACAATATTTATTTTACATGCTAAAGAGAACTAATTATAAGAGAATGGAGAGTGGAAGTTGTTCTCTAGGCTTTCACCACTAAAGGAACTTCTTTTATATATATATTTTCTAAATTTGTTCTTAATGTTTATTTATCATCGACAGAGAGACAGAGCGTGAGTGGGGGAGGAGCAGAGAGAGAGGGAGACAGAATCTGAAGCAGATTCCAGGCTCTGAGCTGTCAGCCCAGAGCCCGATAGAGGGCTCAAACTCAGGAACCATGAGATCATGGTCAAAGTCAGATACTTAACCCACTGAGCCACCCAGGTGCCCCTCTAAAGGGACTTCTGTGGGAAGTTTCAGTCTATCGTATGCATGACTCCAAGATATTGTCTGGATTCTGTCCCTTGTTTGGCCTTGGTTCACTATTCCCTTTCAACACCATAAGAGTCTTTAAAATAAAATGAGAGACAATGTTCCTCTGTGCCTTTCCCCTCCACGATTTTCTACTTTTACTGAAAGATGTTCACAAATCCATGTCCAGTTAAGAATTTTCATTTTTTTTTCATTGTTTTGTTTTCCCAACTACAGGAACCAGATTGTAAACTCGTAAAAAGAGACAGAAGTAAAGATGGATTATCATTCCTAACTAGTTATACACGGTTCCTATCAGCATGTTGGTGCCTAGTCAATGTTCTTTACATTATAAATAAATATATGTTAGAATGTTTGCTATAATATTAAGCTTTCTTTTATTCACTTTTTTTCCCCCACAGAAACAAAGAAGCTGATCTTTAAAGAAGAAGAAGAAGAAGAAGAAGAAGAAGAAGAAGAAGAAGAAGCTGATCCTTTTGCTCATATCATGACTCAGGCCTGGAGCTGTCACGCACGAAATTCCTTCTTGAATTTAAATTACAGTTTTTCCTCAGTTTTTTTAGCATCTTGCTATTTTCAACCCAGGAGTATTCTCTTTGGAGACTTTATAGCTGTTTGTCATTGTGAAAACAGGAGACACCAACATGTGTCTTACAGGAAAAACATATGTTCCACCAAACACAAAAGGATTTATTCTGGGAAAAATTCACCCTGAGACCATCTACTTGAAAATCCAGATTGCATTCATTCTCTGTTTGATAAAAATGAAAGATTCCAGCAAACTGTTGTCTCCAGCAGACTTCCTGATCAGAAATTTGAAAGGGTCTCCTCATGGACCTTGACATCCCTGCCTCTGAGAACTTGCTACATTGGGAACAGAAAGATTAGGGCAAAGAAGTTATTTAATTCACTTCACGGGGCATAAGTTTTATAAATGACGTGTGATAATGTAAAAGCTTAAAAATGGTTGTTCCTTACTACATTACTACAATAATGGAGGTTCCACCACTACATATGGACAGAAGATAGTCTGAGAGGCATCCAGGCAAAGTGGACAGACCCAAGAAACTGCCAGTCACATCCCTGTCTTTTTTGGTATCTATTATTTTATGCGATGTTCTAATATTTTTTTTTTTTAAAATGTATCTCTTCCACATTTTTTCCTGTTAAGGTCTTAACTAAGCTAAATCGCTCAGGTCTAATGAACTGACTTCAGTTTTGAGACAAGATGTTTATGGCGGCAAAAGAGGAAATGAGTGCTTCATTAATAGGTGTTTATCCTGTATTTGATTTGGAAATTGCTTCAACATAGATATCTTCTCAGAAGTAAAGTCTGAAAGATTTTGTGTCTCTTAGTCTCTTGAGTTTATTTGAAATATAAGTCTCTTAAAAATCAATATTCTCTTGGGGCGCCTGGGTGGCTCAGTCAGTTAAGCGTCCGACTTTGGCTCAGGTCATGATCTCGCGGTCTGTGAGTTCAAGCCCTGCGTCAGGCTCTGTGCTGACTGCTCAGAGCCTGGGGCCTGTTTCAGATTGTGTGTGTCTCTCTCTCTCTGACCCTCCCCCGTTCATGCTCTGTCTCTCTCTGTCTCAAAAATAAATAAACGTTAAAAAAAAATTTAAAAATCAATATTCTCTCATTTTGTGAAAGAACACAATTAAAATTAACTTCATCACCTGGGAGATTTCATTAACAAGAATTAGATAACCATCTTCTGCTTGCATCAGAGGCCTGGAATTTTTCTACAGATCAAATAAATTTATAGTGTTATTTTAGGTAAAACTTTAGGACAAACCCCTTTATGAAACATTCATATTTTGCTAGGTACCTGACGCAGATTTGGAGACACTAAATAAACCTGTTGTTGTTGATGTTGTTGATTTAGTGGACTAACTTACTGAGAAACTGATATCATATGGTTAGGTCAAGGCATGTCAATCAGTTATGCCAATCCAGTCAGTATTAGTCTTGATCTTCCTAGAATACTCCTTAAGGTGAAACCCACAGATAATCAGGACTACTCCCTTATCTGTCTCTAGCAGCTCTGAGTTTTTGAAGGCATTGCCTGGATTGCTTTTTCAACACCACACTCACGCAATATCCCATGCAAAACCTGCCATCCATATTCAGTCAAACAATTTCGGTGTACAAAATGGAAGTTCGTCTTACCTCCTCTGAATGTCATTTCATCGCTACTCGTTTCCTGGAGAGAAAGATCTGCCACAGCCTTATGAACAATAAAAAGATTCTCTTCTGGTTTTTCTGAGGGGAAAAACAAAAAACAACCGACACCCACAAGATTAATCCCGTAATACTTAAAGCCATTCAGGATTAAATAAATTATCAATTTAGACTCGAGCTAGGTAGATCTATTTGATTTGCAATTGTGATCCCTAAAAGTAACCATTTCACTTCTTCCAATTCATTTCTTCATTGGTTCCTACTTATAAACATAAGGATAACCTCTCACTTTACATCTATATAAAGGCATAGAACCATGAACTGGGATACGTTCAGGTATATTTCAGAAGAAAAACTTGAAATACTGAATTTCCTCTGCTTAAGTAATATGTGGGCTGTAGACAATAATGATAAATAACGGCAGCAAACGTTTAAGCAACACTGAGTAATCCTTGCAACAACCGTACAAATGTCAGTACTGTCATTTCTGCCTTCTGCTAACAGAGAAAGCTAAGGCTTCAGGAGGCTAGGGGAGTTGTCTAGGGTCCCAGAGCTATCAAAGAAAGAAGCCTGAATTTGACCTGAGGCAGAAGTTTTGTCCTTCTGCTATCCAGCTCCAGTAGAACAATTGCTCAGGTCTGGGACACGGGTGGGAGGAAGGACAGCACATTCCTGTCATAATGGTTTATCAAAAGAGAATCCTGAGTTTATAAGCCAAATCAAGCAAATCGAAGACAAGGAAAATGCTTTACCTTTGAGAAGCTCCCCATCGGTGGACCAGCTGACAAGCCTATTCCCTTGTAATTTTTCATTTTTCTCCTGATTTCCTTCTGTGGGTAAGTCTTCAAGACGGCGTTCGACCCGGTAGTATGGTGGGGTGCCATCCACATCACTGGCTCCCTCATTTGTTTTAGGGATTGGTTGTTGACCATTTTCAGGTGGTGTATCCCCGTTGCACTCAGCCTGACCGAATGTCCCGGGAACGTCTGTCATGATGTGCAGTTGAGCTAGACAATGTGGAGACAGCTGTGGGGAAACTGAGTGAACAGGTCCTTGATAGAAGCGTTCCAACCCCTACTCTAAGAATACAGAGTATTTACTTTAGTACATAATAAATGCTGCTTTTCTTAAAGGTATCCAGATAGAGCTTAGAACCAAAGCAATAGGATTTGTTAGATTTGCCACCAGCCCACGAGCAAGCATCCGGCCAATCACCACCTTCTTTGTCACTGAGCAGCCCCACTTGCTGAATTAATGGCAGCCTTTTGATTTACATAAACAAACAATCTGAGGCAATCAGGCTTTTGTGTTGGCATGTAGATGGGGACTTTCAGCTTGTCAGTCCCCCCTCTGGGAACAGAGATTTTTGTCCCTTTTCATAATGGCCCTTTGTCATTTTCCTTGTAACAGGAGCCACAATTGTTCCACAGCTTTAATCCAGAGAGAATGACCACCTTGAGGCATATTAGTTCTGTGTCACCAGCTTAACATTTCCAAACGGATTTTGTTCAAGTAAAACCTCAGCTATGTTGTAGGGGATAATGGCATCATTTCTCATTTATTAAAGAATAAAAACAGCTTACCGAACCTGTAAACAGGACGACCTTATTGTAAGTGGTTCTGGCAGCAGATTCCATGGTGTACTTTCAGGAGCTCAGAAAAAAGACCGAAGTAGAAGCAAAACAACACAAAACAAAAACAAAAACAAATCTTGCTGTATCTTGCTAATACCAAAAATTTTACATTTCAGAATAATCCACTTGGTCTGTAGCTTCTTTTCCTTTAGTTTATTTATGTCTACTGAAGCCCAAACCCATCCTTTATAGCCCTAGTAGAATTTCCTCCGTGAAATTTTCCCTTTCCCCAGTCAGATTTATTCTTGATATTCCCTATTGATATTACCTGATGCTGGTAAAATTATAGAGCACCAACACAGTCTGCCCTTGAGGGAAACTGGTACTTATGGAAAACACCTGCTACTTACCAACCTTTCCTTTTTAAAGGAAGATGTTAATTCTTTTTCTTTTTTCTTTCTTTCTTTCTTTTCTTTCTTTTTTTTTTTTTTTTTTTGATCTCATATAGTGCAAATGATTCCAGAAACTTTTGCCCATGCTGCTCCCTCTGCTTAGAATGCCCTTCTCTTCCTCAAGGCCAAATCCCTGGCCTAACCAGTTCCTTTAAATCTCAATTCTTCAGCTGAAATGTTGTCTCTTCCGTGACACTTTCCCTGACCCACAGGGGTAAGATGGGACTCCTGTTTCACATTATTTTGTCCTTCAGAGTGTTCTTCACAGTTATGATTAAACACGTAAGTGCACAATTATCTGCGTGACATCTCTTTCACCAACCAGAATCTAAGATTTTTCTAAGCAGGGACCATGGTTCGCTTGTATACATAGGTCTCCAGCATGTAGTATCTGCTTCGAACTAGGTAAGTAAGAGATACAGATAGACAGATAGATAGATAGACAGATAATAGATAGATAAAATTGAATAACTGAGTAAATTTGACTCCCTATTAGGTCATTTCTAAAGGGAATAATAATAGAGGTTGGCAAATAATTAAAAATTGTCACCTTTAAAATTGTGTTTAGGGCTGAGCCCATTAGGATCTATAGCAGAGATGACAAATATCTGACACTCTGGCCTCATCATCTTGTCACATGTCCTTGGAAGACATGTCTAACAGACTCTAGAATGCTTTCCCTTATCATCACTGGCTCTTCCCTACCCAACACACTGATTGTTTGTGTAGGAGAGGAAAAATAATGGTCCCTCTACCGTTTTAAGTCCTTGGCTGAGACCCCTGCAATAAAAGATTAACGAAAAAAGGAACAAAAGTTTATTAACATGTGTACCTGATATATACAAGGGAGATACCCAGGATAACTGAGTAACTCCCTGAAGGCCCAAGCTACCAACTTAAATAGCATCTTCAGTTAAAGACAAGAGGAAAAAAAAAAGTTGTATAATGGGGGTTGGTGTGGGGGCAGTTATGATGAGTTACCAGGAAAAGCATAGTAAACAAGGGTGAGGTTTGTTATCCACATTTGAGTGGGTGCCTTTTCCATTAGTAAGATTCTCTCGTGATTTAGAGTCATTTTTCTTTTCCTGATACAGAGAGAAAGACAGATAACAGGAAATTTTCTTTATAAATGTCAGTTTCCCCTATGAAAGAGTAACTTCTCGTTTGTTTTCAGAGCTTCTTCAGTGTCTGCTGCTTCTCAAAAATAATCGGCTCAACATAATCCTGATGCCAAAGAGACGCATTTTGAGGTGGCATAATCTGGTACCCTTCACTTAGTTTTCAAAGATTTCTTTAATATTTATATAGCACTTATTATATGCCAGGCACTGTTCAAATTGCTTCACAAATAGCAACACATTTGATTTTCATAACAGTGCTATAAGGTAGGTGCTATTATCATGCCCATTTTGCACACTAATGAAATGAAGCACAGAGAAATAAAGGAACTTGCTCAAGGTCACAGAGCTAGTAAACTCACTGATGAGGTTGCAGCATAAATGAAACCTAGTGCCATCCTTGGCCTAGCTACTAATGTTTCCTTGGGCCAGAGGTCTCAGTGGGCTCCATCCAGCCTGATGCATGAATCTCCTTGGCAGGGAAGTAGTTGTAGCCAGGAGAGGGCAGCAGAGGGCCTGAGGCCATATCAAGGCTTTCCCAAGACAGACAGCCCAGCTGCTGTGGACAGGGTTGGGAGGCCAGGAAATTTCCTCCCACCAGGAATAACAGGGTTATCCACTTAATTCCAAGATCAGAATCTGAAGCTTCAAAGGCAGGTCAGACGGCCTCACAACTTAGAGCTGGAATAGCCCTTGATCTGGAGAAAGAAGAAAATATTGAATGGAATCAGGGGAAATGAAGACACTAAGACCAAAGCTAGAAATATGTGGGGATATACTATATTGTGAGGCCCTTAAGGGCAGGAAGGGGCACAAGTTCAACTGAATGCCCAGCAGTAAACATAGACATAGAGAAATGCTCGCATTGGCTTTAAAGACCTGACTCCAATTCCCGTTCTCCATTCCCTCAAGACTGCCATACACTTCAATTCAAGGATATGGCAGAGCACAGAGAGTTTAATTTGTCTCTCTCCTACTCCTATATTTCCGTGACCCTGTAACAACATGCAACTTATACTTTAGTTTTTATGGAAGTTTTATTTTTCTTCTTTGGATTATCTTCTTTCTTTTTTTTTTTTTTTAAATTTTTTTTTTTTTCAACGTTTTTTATTTATTTTTGGGACAGAGAGAGACAGAGCATGAACGGGGGAGAGGCAGAGAGAGAGGGAGACACAGAATCGGAAACAGGCTCCAGGCTCCGAGCCATCAGCCCAGAGCCCGACGCGGGGCTCGAACTCACGGACCGCGAGATCGTGACCTGGCTGAAGTCGGACGCTTAACCGACTGCGCCACCCAGGCGCCCCATGGATTATCTTCTTTCTGAATGCCCTGCTTTGACAGTTGTTTTCTGGCATTAGAATTAGTTCAGCTTTGAAACATAAAAGAATAATCCAGAGTTCTGTCTATGCAGCATGTTCACCTCTATAAAAAGCAGAGTCTTTATGCTGTCCTACAGAATAGGAGGTCAGGTAGACGTTTGTAACATACATTATTTTTCCTACAAGCACATGGCGACACAAGATACATTTAGCACCAAGATGAGTCTATCCAACTACCAAATAAAACATAGGGTGTTTTATCCATAAAGATATAATAGTAATAAACTGTCACCGATTGTCTGTAATGTTGGGGAGAAAATCATTTTCTATACCTTTCACAATTCTTTTGGTGGTCTAGGAATTAAATTGACATGAAAAAAATTAACAGGAGAAAAACAAAAGTTTAATAACACATATACCTCCCGTATACACAAGACAGACCCAGGAAAACTGAGTCATTCCCCAAAATAGCTGAAGTCACACCTTAAATGCAATCTTTAGCTCAAGACAAAAGATATTGGGGATGGGGAGTTACTAATGGGAATTTATCAGGAAAAGCACAGTAAATAAGGGCAAGTTTGTTATGCAGATTTAAGTCATAGGCTTCTCCATTGATAAGAGTTTCTAGAGATTGTCATTCCCTTCTTTCTGGTAGAGCAGACACCCTTAAAAATGGAAATTTCCTCTAGAAAGGTGAATATCTCTTAAAAGAGGGTAATTTCTACTTGTTTTTCAAAACGTCTCTATTTTTTCTGCAGTTTCTTAAAAGTAACCAGCTTAAAATAATCAATATTCCAGAAGCATATATTGGGATAACAATATTTTCTCCTCTTCAGTAAAAACTTATGACTTGTACAGTTTTAGAATTTGCACTAATAGTCTTTAATTCAAATACTATTGCATAATCTCCACTGCATGAAATATGACCTTTTTAGATGACTTAGTGGAGTGTTTGTCTTTTTTTCCTGGTGATTATGCTGAATGGTATAGGACATTGTATAAATGTAACCATCATCACATCTATAGTAAAATATGATAATAATGAAAGGATAATCGTTTGGGAATATAAAGTATCAAAATAAAATTATGTAAATACCCATATTCCATTTGTCAAATACCAAATGATAAATGTTAAGGCTATATTAGGTCCAGAAATAAGATTTGAGGGAAAGTCATAAAATCCTAACTTTTAATAATATGTAAAAAGCCAAGCCACAAGTCAGTGTTATATCTAAAAGATGGCCAATGATCACTGGAGAAAAACAAGAAATAAATTTGAAACATCAGCTTTTGATCCTGACAGCTTGGAGTCAATTCTTATACAAATTGATTTGTATGGCTGGAAAAGGGGTATTCCAACAATCAGGGGTGAAACAGAAAAGTAGAAGCACTAAGGGATCTATAGCTTGATCTATTGTGATCTCTCTATCTATCTGAAGGGTTTTGACCTTACACAATGTTGAGTGTTGCTTAAGGGGTCTCTGTAGGTTTGTGGTTGAGTCTGGTACTGGGGCTTAAAGTCTACAAAGGCAGGAAGTTGGGAAAGAAAGATGGATGTGAAAAACAAGAACAAGCTGGAACACACAAGGACAAATTGAAACCTCAGTTCTCGCTGCCTCTGACCTCAGTGGTAGGAGTGTCCTGTAGGAGAAGGTGGTCCTCTTGTCAAGGCCGAGAAATCAGAGAAGCTGAAGGAAGATCCAGAGGGAAGGTGGGACACTTGCAGGCTGAGTACCGCCATGCAACAGGTAAGCCAACAGGTCAATAAGAGTGTATGCGTTACAGAATAGCGAAACAATCAGGAAAGAGAATTTGGGGAAATGTAGTTTAGACTGGCCAGGTTGATACATAACATCACAGGATGGACTTTCATCACCTCTCTGAGCGGGGGTGGTACTACAGGCAAACTTTCGGCTCAAAATCCTACCAAAAACCCATAGAACCTTCTATAGGGAATAGGTAATGCCTCAAGGGAATGTGCAGTCCTGAAGGAGACAGGATAATCCGAATCGCTTCATTTAAGGGATTAACATTCCAAATTGGAGGGACAACCCAGCTAAAGGAAACAGCAGTATAAAACATAACATAATAAAATCTATCAGTATCCATATATCCATAAAAAGTAATTGCCTGCCACTTAGTACAAATTAGATTAAGTTGATTATCTGATGTCATCTTAATACTTTGTGTTTATATTTATGCCTGGTATAAAACCACACTTTCATTTGGCAATATAAGATTTCAAAGTATAAAGGATGGGGTTTTTCCCTCAAAAAGCTAAGACTGAAGTTTATGAGTAGCATGTAAGATTTTAAAATTTATTAGAATAGGGACACCTGGGTGGCTCAGTCAGTTGAGCATCTGACTTTGGCTCAGGTCATGATCTCACAGTTCGTGAGTTCGAGCCCCACATTGAGCTCACCGCTATCAGTGCAGAGCCCATTTCAGATCCTGTATCACCCTCTCTCTCTCTCTCTGCCCCTCCCCCACTCATGCTCACTCACTCTCTCTCTCTCTCTCTCAAAAATAAAAAAACATTTAAAAAATTTAATGTAATAGAATTTGACAATTCAACCACATCTTACAAAAACATGCTTTCCAATCTTGGAGGCAAGTCGGGGTTGGGAGCAGGTGTTGTCCATCATCTCTATAAAGATACAGACTTTCTTATACCCCAGTAAAGGTAGATCTCTTTGTGGTCCTAGAGTCTGAGGCCTGGCATCCCAGTGAGTCCCCAGTACACCTTTTTTTTTTTTTTTTTAAATGGTACCTTGGTGAGTTTTTCTTTTTTTTTTTTTTTCAACTTTTTATTTATTTATTTATTTATTTATTTTATTTTTTATTTTTTTATTTTTGGGACAGAGAGAGACAGAGCATGAACGGGGGAGGGGCAGAGAGAGGGAGACACAGAATCGGAAACAGGCTCCAGGCTCCGAGCCATCAGCCCAGCATCAGCCCAGAGCCTGACGCGGGGCTCGAACTCACGGACCGCGAGATCGTGACCTGGCTGAAGTCGGACGCTTAACCGACTGCGCCACCCAGGCGCCCCGGTGAGTTTTTCTTTAAGTTTGTTTATTTACTTTGAGAGAGAGAAAGAGAGAGGTCATGAGCAGGGAAGGGACAGAGAGAGCAGAGAGACAGGGCGAGAGAGAATCCCAAGCAGGCTCTGCACTCTCAGTGCTAAGCCTGATGCGGAGCTTGAACTCACAAACCATGAGATCCTGACCTGAACCAAAACCCAGAACTGGACACTTAACCAACTGAGCCACCCGGTGACCCTTCCCCAGTACAGCTTTTAAAGAAAAGTACTGGTAGAAACAAGCTAGGTATTTCTTGAGGACGAAAAAAGAAGAAGCCACAGCATAAGCTCCTGTGGCCAAGGCAGGGAGGTGTGTGGGATTAGAATTTGTCCCCTCAGAGGACAAATGAACATTATCATCACTGATCCCTATAGTGGTCAAGAGGAGGGACTCAGGCATCAGATGACCTGACATGAAATCCTAGCTTTGCTGCTTTGTAATCCTTGGCAAGTGTACAAATCAGGCCTCTTTGGGTTGCAGATTAAAGAAACACAATTTAAAGGATCTTAAACTCTGTGAACATAACAGATCATTTAACTAGAAAGTCCAGAGTTGGTTTCCTACTTATTTGGATCCAAGCATTTAAGCAATGTCACAGGTAACCTTTCTCTCTCGGCCACAAGCTGGTGAGTATTAGGAGATTAGGAGGTATTTAGGTGAACCTGAGGGTTCAATCTTTTTCCATGTCTCATAATATCTCTAGCTGAGTGTAGTGGGTATTCAAAGGTGTCCAAGTTCTAATTCCTATAACTTTTGAATTGTTACCTTACATGATAAAAGGGACTTTGCAGATGTATTAAATTAAGGATTTTGAAATGGGGAGATTGTCTTGGAATATCAGATCAAACCCAATGTAATAATCATAAGGACCCTGATAGAGGAGAAGCTACAAGGTGAAAGGGAGTACTAGATGTGACAAGATAGCCCATAAAAGCTGGAAAGGCAAGGTAACAGATTCTCCCCTGAAGCCTCTAAATGAAACACAGGCCTGTCAACATCTTGATTTTAGACGTCTAACCTCCAGGACTGAAAGAGAGTAAATCTGTACCGTTTTGAGCCACTAAATTTGTGATAATTTGTTACAGCAATAATAGGAAACTAATACACTGAATTTCTTGCTTCTCTGCCTTGGTTTTCATTGACTGGCTAGGGGAAGAAAATTTAGCTTTCCAAACCATTTGCAGGATATGTATTTTTGAATCTCAACTATCATGGACTGCTTGCTACAGGCCAAAAAGACTTCCCATAATAAGGTTGTATTTTCTTCTCTTTTCATCTTTTTGATAGTACAGGCTTGATTGAAACTTGTAGTTTGGGTGGAGTTAGATCACCAAAAGGCTGTTTTTTACTCAGTAGATGGCAAACTGGAGGCTGTGATATGCTGGCTCCTGAGACTTCTGCACATACATGAAGTTTGAATCTAATATGGCTTCAGTCCTGTCCCTTCCTGCCGTCTCCAGGAAAATTTCAGTCACTGGAACCGTTTAAAATGGCTTGTTGTAGAAGATCGTTGCAGACAATGGTGGCATCTGTTCCATCTAATAACACCCACTGGAATGAGTACCATGACTTCATCCTTCTCATCTTGGATTGGAATGAGTGTGTGAGTCCCAGCCTATGGCCGCTACAAACACCCCCCAGTGCACTGCCTTGCTAGAAACTGATCCTAAAAGTGTATGAAATAATAGGGTGACTCTCTAAACCCTGACCCATAGATCTATCTCTCGTACAAATCCATGCAGTAGAGAATGAATCGTGTTTGAGATTATTGGAGAGCAATCACACAAGGAAGGAAAAGGGAAGCCCCATGAAATAAGCTTCAGAGTATACTATCTTACATACATAAGGAAATGTTCTCCAGAGCTTTGGGCCAGAAAATTATAATCTTGTCCTACAGTGGGATTTCCCTTGATGCATTTTAATGGAAAACATGGCTTCACCATTCATGAAGAGTCCCTAAGTGTTCAGTGGATAGAAATGGAATGTGTACAGATGTTTATAAAACCACAAAAAGGGAATTTTAACTGTATATGCATATACACTGTTTGGCAGTTTAAAAGCATTTTATAATCCTCCTGGGGAAGCAGAGCTATATGAAAGTAGTATCACCATTGGCAGAATCTTTCCTGAACTATGTTGAATGTTACTATGAGTTTAGGGCAACATGTTTTTCAGAGGAGAAAGGCAACAAAATAATTAAACACATTTTCCTTAAAGAAAAAAAAAGAAGTAAGTCATCTATACATTTGAAAGAAGGTGATAGTGACATGACCATGAACAAATAAAATTTCTCTCCTAAGATGACTGTGACATTTTAGTTTCATAAACTTTGTCTCAAGGTGAGCAGGAAAAATTTGCATACTCCTAATGAGTGAAATAAATCTGTAGGTGTATTAGCATCTCTTGTAACGCCTTTGTGTTGAGTCCAAGAAAAGAACATTGGATAGCTGTGTAGATTCTCCTGACATTTAGATGAGGGGGGCAATGATTTTAAAGCTCTATTGATTCGCTTACTCATCCCCAAGCATTTGAAGACAGAAAATGCACTATAGGAGCTGAACAACTCAAGAGAAATGTGGGGAGAACAACACACTCAATCAGTGGGGTCGACACAGTAAAGTAAATTTGGGCTCTCAGATTTGTCCACATGGACCTTTGTAAGAGTCTTCTGCCTTGTTCCGCACCTCCAGTCTCCAGTCCTTTGTCCCCCACCTCCCAATTGAAATATTTTGAATAACCCCTTAGTACATTATAATAGACGTCCAATAGAAAAGGAAAATTTTAAAAGATTCTCTATTTGCCATAATCTCCTACATGTGGGTGCACACACACACACACACACACACACACACACACACTTAGCTTTTGCCCATTGCCCCACTGATTATTATTTTGAGTACAAACTCATAACATGATACAGCTACTTTTCAGGCTTATCACTAAAAAATTCCCAGCACTCTTTTTCTAGACTAGTAATAGACAACTATTCTACACTATTAAACATGATGCCCCATTTCCATGTCTTGGTTTATTCTTTCCCACACATGGAACACCTTCCTCCTCACATCCCCTAGCATCGTCTTCACTCAATACCAAAGTCAGAGTCATGTTTCAAGGTACATCACACACATTATATCTTCTTTTTTTTTTTAATGTTTATTTCTTTATTTTGAGAGAGAGAAAAAGAGCACAAGCTGGGAGGGGCAGAAAGAAAGAATCCCAAGCAGGCTCCATGCTGTTAGCACAGAACCCAATGTGGGGTTTGATCTCACAAACTGTGAGATCATAACCTGAGCCAAAATCAAGAGTTGGAAGCTTAACCAACTAAGCTACCCAGGAGCTCCAACATTACATCTTGTACCAAATGTTTTATGACATTTTTAGCCACAGTTTCTACTTGGACTTTTCTTTGAGCCTCCTTCACAATTTATCTTTATATTGTTTTATGGATACCTCATTATTTTGCCTCGCATTATTATTTGTGCAATTGTTTTATCTCACTACCAAAAAACCTTGTTCTAATTGAAAGACCTCCATTTATATCTCAGTTCTCCTACTTAAATGCTATGTGAACTTAGGAAAATTATGTAATTTTCAGGACCTCAAAGCATCCAAAGAATGCCTTATGGAATTTTTGGAAAGATTAAATTTTGTGACAAAATAAATGTAGATAACCTGTTACAGTACCTGACACATGATGAGAGCTGAATTATGATAGCTATGCTATTTATTAATATATTATCAGGTCCTTGCAAGTTTTGTGTGATTCACTTTTGTATTTCTGCAGGGGCAAGCATTGCATCCAGTCATGGTCTACATTATATACGTATGCTTTGAATAGGCCATAGAAGATTCTGGCATTGGAATGTGACAGGAAAATTCATTTGAACATATCCCTGACCCAGTTTTCCATCCTTAATTAATTAATTATTTTAATTATTTTTTTTAATTTGCATCCAAGTTAGTTAGCATATAGTGCAATAATGATTTCAGGAATATAATCCAGCAATTCATCCCCTACGTATAAAACTCAGTGCTCATCCCAACAAGTGCCTCCTTCATGCCCCTTGCCCATTTAGCCATCCCCAACCCGCAACTTTTCCAGCAACCCTATTTGTTCTCTATATTTCAGAGTCTCTTATGTTTTGTCCCCCTCCTTGTTTTTATATTATTTTTGCTTACCTTCCCCTATGTTCATCTGTTATATATCTTATATTTCACATGTGAGTGAAGTCATATGATATTTGTCTTTCTCTGACTAATTTCACTTAGCATAATACCCTCTAGTTCCATCCATGTTGTTGCAAATGGCAAGATTTCATTCTTTTTGATTGCTGAGTGATACTCCATGGTATTTACATACCACGTATTCTTTATCCATTCATCTGTCCATGGACATTTGGGCTCTTTCCGTAATTTGAATATTGTTGATAGTGCTGCTATAAACATTGGGGGCTCATGTCTCCTTTCGAAAAAGCACACCTGTATCTTTGGATAAATACCTAGTAATGCAATTATTGGGTCATAGGGTAGTTCCATTTTTAATTTTTTGAGTAACCTCCATACTGTTTTCCAGAGTGGCTGTACCAGTTTGCATTCCCACCAACAGTGCAAAATAATTTCCCTTTCTCCACATCCTCGCCAACATCTGTTGTTGACAGAGTTGTTAATGTTAGCCATTCTGACAGGTGTAAGGTGGTATCTCATTGTGGTTTTGATTTGTATTTTGATTTGTATTTCCCTGATGTTGAGCATTTTTTCATGTGTCAGTTGGCCAGCTGGATGTCTTCTTAGAAGTGTCTATTCATGTCTTTTGTCCATTTCTTCACTGGATTATTTGTTTTTTCGGTGTTGAGTTTGGTAAGTTCTTTATAGATTTTGAATACTACCCCTTTATCCAATATGTCATTTGCAAATATCCTCTCCCATTCCATAAATAGCCTTTTAGTTTGTTGATTGTTCCCTTCAGAATCTAAGGAGAGACAAACGGTTTCTAAGACAAGCAAAAACTAAAGGACTTCATGAACATTAAACCATCTCTGAAGGAAATATTAAAAGGGGACACTTTGAGCGGGAAAAAGACCAAAAGCAACAAAGACTAGAAAGGAACAAAGGCGATCTCCAGGAACAGCAACTTTATAGGTAACACAGTGGATGTTCTTTAATCTCCAAGTATTCTTTGTCTTTCTAAATTTTTTCTTGTGGTTGATTCCGAGTTTCATAGTGTTGTGGTCTGAAAATATGCACGATATGATCTCGATCTTTTTGTGCTTGTCAAGGGCTGATTTGTCTCCCAGTATGTGATCTATTCTGGAGAATGTTTCATGTGCTGCACTCGAGAAGAATGTATATTCCACTGCTTTAGGATGAAATGTTCTGAATATATCTGTTAAGTCCATCTGGTCCAGTGTGTCATTCAAAGCCATTGTTTCTTTGTTGATTTTCTGCTTAGATTATCTGTCCATTGTTGTAAGTGGGGTGTTGAAGTCCCCTACTATTTTATCATTGTCAATGTGTTTCTTTACGTTTTTGATTAATTGATTTATATATTTGGGTGTTCTAAGTTGGGGAAATAAATGTTTACAATTGTTAGATCTTCTTGGTGGACAGACTCCTTAATTATGATATAATTACCTTCTTCATCTCTTGATACAGTCTTTATTTTAAAGTTTAGATTCTCTGATATAAGTATGGCTACTCTGGCTTCCTTTTGGCAACCATTAGCTTGCTGGATGGTTCTCTATCCCCTTATTTTCAATCTTAAGATGTCTGTAGGTCCAAAATGAGTCTTGTAAATAACATATAGATGGATCTTGTTTTCTTATCCATTCTGTTACCTTATGTCTTTTGATTGGAGTGTTTAGTCCATTGACATCTGGAGTGAGTATTGAATGATATGAACTTTTTGCCATTGTGTTACTTGTAGAGTTGGAGTTTGTGGTGGTGTTCTCTGGTCCTTTCTAGTCTTTGTTGCTTTTGGTCTTTTTGGTTCTGTTTTGTCTTTTCTCCCCTCAGAGAGAGCTTGGTTTCTTAAAAATTTTGCAGGGTTAGTTTAGTGGTGACAAACTCCTTTATTTATTTATTTATTTATTTTTTTGTCTGGGAAACTATCTCTCCTTCTATGTGGAATTGCAGCCTTGCTGAATAAAGAATCCTTGGCTGCATATTTTTCCAATTCAGCATGTTGAATATATCCTGCCACTCCTTTCTGGCCTGCCAAGTTTCTGTGGCTAGGTCTGCTGCAAACCTGATCCGTCTTCCCTTTTAGGTTAAGGATTTTTTTCCCTTGCTGCTCTCATAATTCTTTCCTTGTCCGTGTATTTTGTGAATTTGACTATTATATGCCTTGTCGATGGTCGTTTTTTGTTGAATCTCATGGGAGTTCTCTGTGCTTCCTGGATTTTGATGTCTGTGTCTTTCCCCAGGTTAGGAAAGTTTTCAGCTATGATTTGCTCACATAAACCTTCTACCCCTTTTTTTCTCTTTTCATCTTCTGGGACCCCTATGATTCAGATATTATTCCTTTTTAATGCATCACTGAGTTCTCTAATTGTTATATCATGTTCTTTTGCCTCAGTTTCCCTCTTTTATTTTTGCTTCATTATTCTCCCTAAGTTTGTCTTCTATATCACTGATTTGCTGCTCCGCTTCATCCATTTTTGCTGCCATGGCATCCTGTAGACATTGCATTTTAGTTCTAGCATTTTCAGTTTCATCCTGACTAGATTTTACTTCTTTTCTCTCCAAGAACGGGATTCTATGCTTTTTTCAACCCCAGATCATATTCTTATAGTGATTCTAAATTCTGGTTCAGACATCTTGCTTATATCTGTTTTGATTAAGTCCCCAGCTGTCATTTCTTCCTGTTCTCTCTTTTGGAGTAAATTCCTTTGTTTTGTCATTTTGGAGGAAGAAAGATAATTAAGAAAATATAAATTTTTTTAAAAAATTAAAAACAACACAAAAAATCAAAGAAAGTAAGCTAGATCCTAGGGGTGTTTTGGTCTGGTTGTCAAAAGAAGCCTGATAGAATAGAGAAAAAAGGGAAAGAAGAGAAAAAAAGGGAAAAAAAGGAAGAAAACATTTAAAATAAAAAAGTATATAATAAAGTAGAATAAAATAAAATAAAGTAAGATTGAAATAATTTACAAAAAAGAATAAAAAATATAGCAGAAAAAAATAAAGAAAAATCTTTTTTATAAAAATGGAAAATAAAAATATGTGTTTCCTCTTTCTGTGTCCAAGAATATGAAAGGAAAAAAAAATTGAATAGATGGACCAGCGAACAGAATGAAATCCAAATGAAATTACATCGAGTTTCCCCTAGAAGTCAAATTGTGAAGCCCTTTATAGTCCATAAACTAAGCAGACAGAGAAATTTATGGTGGTCCTCTAGAGCTTAGTTGGCACATTTGGACAAGGCTCGTAACAGCTCTGTTTTCCACTAGGTGGCAATGCTTAGCTTACTGGGTTGGACTGGTGTGGCGCATATGTGTGTATGCATATGCACAGGACAGGTGAAAATGGCTAGCATCAGAACTCTGTGTTCTCGCCAACCAGCAATCAAGCACCCCCTCCTTTGTCTCTGGCTTCTATCCATTCCCTGCCTTTACACTGTCCGCAACCAAGTCATCAGTCTGCCAAGCTGCACCTCCCTCCCTAATTTCATCTCAGGTGCGGCTATGTTTCCAAATCCCTCATTTCTAAGGGCCCTGTGGCTTGAACCTACTCTGATCCTCTGGGAGAGGGTCTTGCTGAACAATTGCTGGGTGCTGGCCCACTCCTGGGAATGCTCACGCTACCATGTCACTGCAGAAGCCCAGAGACTGCGACTAGGTGCCCACCCTGCCCCCCCAAAATTTGCATGATTGTGTAGCAGCAGCGGTTAAGGGACTATGGTAAATCACTAAAGACATCTTGTGCCAGGCTTCACTGCACCCTAGGGTTCTTGTTCCTACACCAGCGAACGTGGCTGTAATTTGGGGTCTGCTGGGACCTTTGTCTGTGGGGAGGCTGCACGGCCTCTAGCAAATGTCCTCCCGGCAGGGGAACCGTCTCTCCCTGTGTGGCCCAAGGACCCCTCAGACCTTGCTGTCTGCTCCTGGGGACTCGCCCTTTCCACCAGAGCACCACCAGGTATCAAGCTGCGGGGTTTCCGACTCTGTGCTCCCTTGTTTATAGAGTCCTAATGGTATTGAAACCATCTCCTTTCTCCTTTCTCCTTTCTCCCTTTCTCCCTTTCTCCCTTTCTTGTTCAGTTCCTTTTGGGTGTTTCCACTCTTTCTCTTTCTCTCCAGCTGCTTTCGGAGGAAGTGCTTTTCCTATACTCTCCTCCCTGTCTCTGCCCTCTCTCTACAAACAAAAACAGCTCCCTACCTTCCAGGACTTATCTCTCCCCCAGTTCAGCTCGCTGTGCCATGTACTTACTGAGTTCTCTGATTCAAATTATGCATATTGTCGTGTTAGTCCTCAGATCAGTTTTCTAGGTGTGCAAAATGGTTTGGTGCTGATCTAGCCACCCTATCCTTTTATAAATATGCTTTTATCAAATATTAGTGATTCAGGATCTAAGTGTTCCTTGGGTTCTCTACAATGTAGGATTTAGAAGACACCACCTACGGGCAGACAGGCAGAATTTAAGTTAGAAAATGAAATAAAAATACAGCCCTAAGGCCACACGGAATGCTGTTCTCTCTCACCTCCTGGCTGCTCACCGGACAGACCCTCGTGGTAAAATACACATTGGCTAATACATTCTTCATGTTAAAAGAGTGTATTGTGTATCATGTATTAGAGGGATTTCTAAGTCAGCCCTGACTAATTTGAAGATGGATATTCTGGGTCAAATTTCTCAGAGTAGAAAGCCCCAGCAGAGGAAGAGCCTGTGCTGAGACAGGATGTGACTTATTTGACGTGTTTAAGACCAGATTGTGGCCAGATAGACCCAATCCCATCTTTCAAACTCCTATTATCTAGTATACCTTGGGCAAATCATTTAACTCTTGAAAGCCACAATTCCTAATCTGAAAAATTGAGATTATGATAGGACCTGTTCATAGAAGCCTCCTGTGAAGATAAGGGGCGCCTGGGTGGCTCAGTTGGTTAAGCGTCTGACTTCAGCTCAGGTCATGATCTCACAGTCTGTGAGTTCGAGCCCCACATCGGGCTCTGTGCTGATAGCTCAGAGCCTAGAGCCTGCTTCAGATTCTATGTCTCCCTCTCTCTCTGCCCCTTCCCTGCTCAGGCTCTGTCTCTCTCTGTCTCAAAAATAAATAAAAACATTTAAAAAAATTTTTAAAAAGCCTCTTGTGAAGATTAAAATCATGTCCAGAGAGCTCAGTAGTTGGCATCTAACATATTCTCTAGAAAGAGTCTGCTTCTGTGATTAAGCTAATGCAGGATATTCTTGTTGCCATCAAATTTCGGTTTGTCTCAAATCTCCTGGGTTCCTCATTTAAAACACAATTTCTACAATGCTTTTAGATATTTTGATTGGGTTAAGTCTCTGAGCATATATATGATAACAAATATCTGGGTGATTTGGGTATACATTCTAATAAGCACCTATGATAACTGACCTCCAACACACTCCTAAACAAAGAAAAATAAAAAGCAGCAACTCTCTTGAAGGATAAAACTTCTTTCATTATTTGTATTACTTAAGAACTTAAAGCCTTAAGACAAACTTCTGGGAACAGTAATAACAAAAAACAACAATAATAATAAGCATACCCAACATACTCTAGAACTTACTATGCACCAAGATTGGTCAAAACACTTTGAATACAGTAGCCCTTTATTCTTCAAAATAACCCTTTGAGATAAGTACTCTTGTTGCCACCATTTTACAGATGAAGAAACTGAGGCACAGAAAGTTTAAGTCACTTGCCAAGGTCTCTCTATAAGGAACAGAGCAAAGAGAGCCAGGTTCTAAACCAAAAAAGTCAGGCTCCAGAGCTGATGCTCTTAAACACAGATCCACCCTTCATCACAAATATGGCAATATTCTCTACCAAACCAAATCACATGGACTAAACAGCTACTCTTCAAAAAGAGGGACTAAGTTTTCTGTAGAGTTTTTCTATTTAATGAAACAGTCCCCAGGAGAACAGGTCACTAATACTGTAGTCAATGACAGCCTTTTACTGCGTTCAACTTTTTTTTTTTATTTCTTTTCATTTGTTGCTCTCCACTTTTTTTACCTTACAATATCCCCATGCTGAATTACTGTTGTTACCATGTTTTAGTCTGATGTTCATGGATAGACGTGCAACAGTCTGTACACGTGTGTGCACCGCTAATTAAATTTTTTTTTCTTAACGTTTATTCATTTTTGAGAGAGAGAGAGAGAGAGAGAGAGAGACAGAGACAAAGCATGAGTGGGGGAGGGGCAGAGAGAGCGGGAGGCACAGAATCCAAAGCAGGCTCCAAAGCTCCGAGCTGTCAGCATAAAGCCCAACACGGGGCTCGAACCCACGAACTGTGAGATCATGACCTGAGCTACAGTGAGACACTCAACTGACTTAGCCACTCAGGCACTGCCCTCTAATTTTAAAAATGAGCTGTCTGACAAAACCAACCCATCCTTACTGAAAGTCAGGGTTCACAGAAGCTGGAGGGATGGAGTCCTAACAACCTCCATAGAAGGCTGGTTTTTGGGGAAAGAGCTAATGTGTACTTAAAAGCTTAAAGTTTATACCTCATTTTTACCAACTATAGCAAGAGACATAGTTTAATGGGTAGCATCTCCTGGGCTGTATTTTAGGAGATCAATAGCTAAGAATAAAATTCATTCATAGGGCTGGATTTTGCAACCAATATTAAGGAACAACTTGCCACTTCTTCCATCCAAAATCCCAAGGGAGAAGAGGAAAATAAGTAAGGAAATGACAGTAGTCAGAACTCATAGTCATCCTTAAGGGGAATTGGTGGCAATTCAACAGTGATTTCTTTCATTTCTCCTTTCTAACCCCGCATGGTCTGTGCACAGGCTTTGGGATAATAATTATGTGTGTATAGATAGAGCATTCCAGGGTTCATAACCAGGCATTCATTTGATACAACTGAAGCAAATCATTTCATACTGAGTCCAGTTAAGAACTTTCCAAAAGCTCGGGCGCCTGGGTGGCTCCAGTCGGTTGAGCGTCCAACTTCAGCTCAGGTCATGATCTCACAGTTTGTGGGTTCGAACCCTGCATCAGGCTCTGTGCTCACTGCTTGCTCAGAGCCTGGAAACTGCCTCAGATTCTATGTCTCCTTCTCTCTCTGCGCCTCCCCCACTCACGCTTTGTCTCACTCTGTTTCTCAAAAATAAATAAATGTAAAAGAAAAAAAAAGAACTTTCCAAAAGCAATTCCTGGCAAACCAGGATCACAGACATCTTATCAATGAACTGATGTGGGCTTGGAGAAACAGAGGGTGAGTAAGGACCTGCACTTTTGCATCATACACAGAGAACTAACAAGGTGACTGGCACTAAATATGCACTTGATAAGTGTTTGTTGAATGAATAAATGATGCATCTTACCCAAATTCCTTCCCTTACAAATGAAAAACTCGACCTTCATAGAAGTAGAAAGTTTCATGAAGCAGAAATTAACGCAGGAGAGAGGAAAAGGAGCCAGGCATATAAAGGAGAACATGCTTCTGGCAATTACCTTCCTTTTTTCCAGTTCTCTCTCACCCTTTGTCTGTATGTCTGTGAGTCCTTCTTATTCTCCCTTGTGTCTTTGTTCATTAAGCTAACTGGCATTAATCAGTAACTAAAATATGTTGTTTACGTAGTGAATTAAGGAAAATTAAAGCATTTAAACACACATCTTTAAAAAATAAGCTGACTTCAGTTAGTTTTGAGTTTTTTCTGTACATCTTTACAATAGCAAATTGCTTTTATATGTCTGTCTTTGGGTTAATACACCTCAGGGGTGAAGAGGTTCTCAATTTGTAGTCTAACTTACCAGCACCTTACCTTGCTGGTTAATTTATGTAGTTCTCTGGCTCTCATTTTATTTTAGTGGCTAAAGAAGAGAATGCACTTGTTATTTTATACATATTTTCATTTTATATAAATTATTTTATATTATATATAGTAATTTATGTTTTCATATTTATTTATATTTTACATATTTATATTTTATATATAAATGTGCAATTCATGAAAATGGAAGAATGTGTAAACTCATGGAAATGGAAGAATTACCACTGAGAACTCCTGCCTCTTGTGTCCCCTGCCCAGATGCTCAGGGATGAAGGCAACTTGAGTTGAATCTATGAAACGTACCGTCCAAAAGTTTAATGCCCTCTACAACATCTGTTCAACATTTGACTATTTTCTTTTTAAACATCTCTAAATCATGGAAAATTCAGCACTTCATGGGGGCAGCCATGATTTGAACTGCTCTCAGGTCTGAAAACCTCTTCTTGTGTGGAGCTGAACTTTCATGCCCTGAAACTTTCATACGGTTATTGTTCTTGATTAAACCCTGTGAGCCTCACAGAACAAATCTGATCTGTCTTCCACCTAACAATCTTTTGGATATTTGAAGACAGCTTTTATGCCCATCCCTGTCCCCCAAATCTTCCCTTTTCTGAAATAATCATCTCTGGTTCCTTTAGCTATCCCTCATATTACATTATATTGAGTATATTTGCACTGTTCAACATTGTTCTTTGAACATATTCTTGTTTGCCCGTGTACAGAGCTGATCGTGGACAGAGAGACACTGCTATAGACACACTGCATCAAAATATTGAAATAGTTTCACTATAATGAATAAAAAGCCATGATTCTAAGACTCTCCCTCAGTGCTCACCACCGCCCTCCCCTATCAACTGGGACCCTCCTGACATCTTTATGACCAATAGCTAAGAATTGTTCTTAGACCACTGTCTTTTTGATTGGTAAATGACCAAGTCATATCAATTGCTAACTATTTTAAACATGACCCATTCCTAAGTATCTTTTTTAAAAGTAATGCCTGGGAAAAAAAAACTTTATAAAAAACCCTGCATTTACTCAGCACTTCTGTGCCTAGCACAATGGCAAGTGTTTTCAAATATTATTCTCATTTTATTGTTATAGCATGACTGTAAAGCAGTCATCATTATATTTATTCTATAAATGAGAAAACTAAGATCCTCAGAGGATACATATTGTATCCATTGTTTCACAACTATTAAATGCCAGAGTTAAAGTTAAAAAACAGATCAATGGTCAAATAAATTTGGGGAGTACGGCCAGTTCTTTATCTTCTTGCAAAATCATGTTGAACTTGAGCACATTAAAGATTCTAAGACGGTCTTCAATAAAGGAAGTGGTTTATCTAATGTATTTGAATTTTTCCCCTTGTGATGTTTAATACCCCAAAACACGTTAGTGAACCAATGCTTTAATTATTTTTTAAACTGATCCTCACTTTTGAGTCATGGTAATCTAAATGGTGACTGAGAGCCCCATATTATTTTCATGTCATTGTTAAGGACCCATTCTCCTTTCCCACCATTGGAAAATGTGTTCTGAACCCAAGGCCAAAAACTTAATTTTATCCCTCCTGTATTATATTTAGTTAAATTTATGTATGGGTTCAGATTGTCAGTATCACAACTCTGTCATGCTGTAGAGTCACTGTTCCTCCTGGTATAATTCATCCTCAGACTAGCTGACCATAGTCTCTAAATCTTCAGACAAAGAATAACAGATGTTAAATAGAAGAATTGGGACCTTCACTTTCAGCCTCAACGTAATGAAGTTGAAAGCCATCATTTCCATCCTTCTGATTAAAATATCTGGTTAAACTAAAACTCAGTGACTTTTCTTGTACCCATCAGAGAACTCAGGTTTCAAAACAAAACATTACTCTGTAATCTGGAGAGACAAAGTCTATAAGTGTTTACTTAGAACAGAAGGCACTGGGACCATAAGCCATTAGGAACATTTATAGAGTAGGTCTGATAAATTGCTAGAGGCTAAGTCAGGATTAGTGTGAGAGGAAAAATTCCTGGGGCCATAGTCTTAGAAACGCCCCCACATATTTTTGAGTGTTACCTCCAGAAACCCAGCCAGGTTCTCATGGTGAAGATCTGAGAGAGATTCTCCATTGGCTCTGGAGGAAAAAGGGGAAAAATCGTCATTGTGAAATATCTTGTAGTCTTCTCCATAACAAAGGCCTACCCACGGAAAGGGGGGGAGTCTTTCCCTGAGCCTTATTCCAGCTGAATGAGGCCATTCCCCCTGCCCATCTCCCTCTCACCTCACTGTACCAGTTAATTTTAAGGGATAAATTAAAAAGTGATGCCACTGAAGAAACAGTTGTGACAGCCCAGAGAAACAGTACCCCCTCAAAGAAAAGACTGAGATTTAATCATAAAATTATCGAATGTTTTCCCTCCCCTATACCTTCCCACCACAGCAATGGGGCTCTGGTATGATAACAGAGGATTACAGATGAAGGAGTTGCGAGACACAGAGTATCTCTGAAGAAAAGTGCATGGGGAAGCCCAAATCAAAAGAGGAGACCTTTAAGAAAGAATTTGAAGCCTCTGGCACCTGAAGCTTTAGTGAACATTAAAGCATAGCCCAGTTTGTAGCCAGATTCACATAAATCTTTACAGAAAAAGCCTGTTACCTATTTACCTGTCTGACTGCCTCCCCCCAAAAAAAATTACAAAAAGAAAACAAAAAACATAGTCAGGAGAGACAAAGCAATCATTAGAACCAGACTTAATATGTCATTGATATTGAAATGATATTGAAAATCAGAAAGGGATTTTATAATATAATTTCTATGGTTAATATGTTAGGGGCCTTAATGGAAAAAGTATGCAACATGCAAGAACAGATGAACAATGCAAGAAGAAAAATGAATCAAACAAAAATCAAAAGGAAATACTTAAAGAAAAGAACCCTGTAACAGAAATGAAGAATGCCTTTGATTGGTTCATTAGTAGACCCACTAAAGCTGGGGAAAAAATCAACAAACTTAAAGATAGGTCAACAGTGACTTCCTAAACTGAAATGTAAAGAGAAAAATGATGAGGAAAAAAAATAGCACAACATCTAAGAACTATGGAACAATTTCAAAAGTCATAATATATGTATAGTTCAACTATTAGGAGAACGGGAATGGAGCAGAAGAAATATCTGAAGTAAAAATGGCCACAAATTTTCCAAATTAATGATAGATGCTAAACCACAGATCCAGGGAGATCAGAGAATACCAAGCAGGATAAATGACATAAACAAAAGAAACACCTGGTCATATCATATTCAAACTGCAGAAAACCAAACAAAAAAGGAAAATCATGAAAAAAAGCTGGGGGAGGGGGAGTGCATCTGTAGAGGAACAAGAATAAGAATGACAGCAGACTTCTCATCACAACCGATGCAAGCAAGAAGAGAGTAGAATGAAATAGATTGCTGAAAGAAAAAAAAATAAATCCACCAACCTAGATCTCCTGTGAAATTATCCCTTAAAAGTGAAGGAGAAATATGGGGCTCCTGGGTGGCTCAGACAGCTAAGCATCTGACTTTGGCTCAGGTCACGATCTCGCGGTCCAAGAATTTGAGCTCCTAGTTGGGCTCTGCTCTGACAGCTCAGAGCTTGAAGCCTGCTTCAGATTCTGTGTCTTCCTCTCTCTCTGCCCCTTGACCATTCACTCTCTTGCTCTCTCTCTCTCTCAAAAATAAATAAACATTAAATTTTTTTTTAAAGCAAAGGAGAAATAAAGACTCTCTCAGACAAACAAAAACTGAGTGAATTCATCACCAGCAGACCTGTCCTGCACAAAATGTTAAACAGGCACAGATCCTGGGAGGCAACATTAAAAATCCTCTTTGAATGACATCATTCTGTTAAGCATCCCTTGTTTGGACATATGTGAACCATCTTGCAATAGGTTGCTTTAAATACATACTTTTTCATCCTTTCCCCAGAAACTTTATGAAAAAATTCCAATATGCCTGTGGAATATCAGATATAAAACAGGCAGTGTTTTTTGCTAAAAAACAAAATGATGAATTCTGTCATAAGTTGATCATAGTGAACTTTTGTTGGATCCTCTTCTAGGATTTTATGAATCATCTCTTTAATAATTCATTCTGGAACCTTGCCCAACATTAATTTAAAGTTCACTAATTTGGAATGGCAGAATACATTTTTTTGTTCCTCTTTTTAAAATTTGAATCTACATTTGCATTTTCTTATCTTCCATTTCCCGCTTTATCCTTAAAATTTCTTCATATATTACTGTCCTCATTTGCACCCTAGGATATTGTACTCTGGGGTTTGGTTTTCCCACAGCAGAAAACTTGAGCTCATTTTTAGCAGCAGGATCATCTTATACCATTTATCTCATCTTTATCTTTATTCTTCCATACCAATGCTTACTCTGCATAGTCCAGTGTAGAAGTCAGTCTCTTTCACAGAAAAAGACAAAGCAAAATAGGAATTAAAGGTTCTACTCCATTATGTCAGCCATTGGCTTCATACCCTAATGGTGAAATACTGCCCTATTCCTGAGTCTGTTTTTATGATGATCTTATTCCTGTCCTAAATGAAACTAAGATTTTTTTTTTTAATTTTTTTTAATGTTTATTCATTTTTGACAGAGAGAGAGAGACAGAGCTTGAGCGGGGGAGGGGCAGAGAGAGAGGGAGACACAGAATCCGAAGTACGTGCTAGGCTCTGAGCTGTCAGCACAGAGCCAGACGCGGGGCTCAAACACACAGACCGCGAGATCATGACCTGAGCCAAAGTCGGGAGCTCAACTGACTGAGCCACCCAGGCGCCCTGCAGCTAAGATCTTTTGATCGTTTTTGGTTTTATCATAAGTTGCAACCCATTTTGGACCTGAGCCTTTCTAAATCTGATCTTCAGAACTTTGCTTTCCCCTCTGTTGTCACCTTATATATATATTTTTAATATTAAGAGCCCTTGTTTCCATTGCTGTAAATCTAAGGTCAATTGGAGAAGTCTAATATGATTTCTCTATTGCCACCCATGTCAATTCTCTTCTTTCTCCATACATTTATTACACTATATACAAATGCAGATGAATAAAGCTCACTTCCAGTCTATATCCCTCTTGAAACAAATCACTAGCAGAGGTTGAATCTCTTCTCTAGTTAATAAAATGCCTATCATTAAGGTATCAATATAAGGAAGCTCAGTTTCCTGTTTCTTAATTAAAAAAATTTTGCTAATTTCTATGTTACTTATATGAGATATTTATTAATAAAAGAGCTCGATGAAATGTCAGAGAAAGGCAAATACTGTATTCTATCACTTATATGTGGAATCTTTAAAGAGCTGAACTCATGGAAACAGAGGAAAATGGTGGTTCCCCAGGGCTGTGGGGTGGGAAAAATGGGGAGATGTCGGTTAAAAAGTTCAAACTTCCGGGGCGCCTGGGTGTCTCAGTTGGTTGAGGCTTCTGGTTTCGGCTCAGGTCATGATCTTGTGGTTCGTGGGTTCCAACCCCGCATCAGGTTCTGTGCTGACAGCTCAGAGCCTGGGGCCTGCTTTGGATTCTGTCTCTGTCTCTCTGTCCCTCCCCTGTTTGCACTCTGTCTGTCTGTCTTTCAAAAATGAATAAACATAAAAAAAAAAAGTTCAAACTTCTAGTTACAAGATAAATAAGTTCTGGGGATCTATTGTACCGCATGGTGATTATAGTAAATAATACTGTATTATATACTTGAAAGTTGCTAAGAGAGTAAATCTTAAATTTTCCCGTCACAAAAAAAGGCAATTATGTGACACGATGCAGGTGTTAGCTAATGCTATTATGGTAATCATTTCGCAATATATATGTGTATCAAATCAACAGATTGTACACTATAAACTTGCACTGTGTTGTAAGTCAATTATATCTCAATAAAGCAGGGGGGTGTAGAATAAAAAAGAGCTGGAAATATTTGTTGCATAGTGCATACCATAATACAATACATGATCTTATAATGGAAACGGCTTTGTTTTTCAAAAATCTGGGTTTGTCTGCTGTCCACCACTGACTAAACATAGAAGGGACCTTGTAACTCCTTGTGCCTTTGCTTCTACATCTCTAAAATTGGGTTAATGAATGAATATGCTGGGAAGCCTGGGTAGCTCAGTCGGTTAAACGTCTGACTCTTGGTTTTGGCTTAGGTCATGATCTAATGGTTCAGTTCCTTAAGTTTGAGCTCCTCCTCAAACTGACAGCACAGAGCCTACTTGGGGTTCTCTCTCTCCTTCTCTCTCTGCCCCTCTCCCGCTTGCATGCATGTTCTCTCTCTTTCTCTCAAAAGAATTAACAAAACTTAAAATAAATAAATAAGTGAATATGCTGTTAGTACCAACCTCAGAAGGTTAAGGGTAAATAAAACAAACTACATGAACTTGACCTTAGTGCCTCAAGACAGTGAATTCCAAAGTTTGGAACATGATGCTTCACACAGCTGTTGGACGTGTACTAAATAGCATTAAGTCACATAGTAAGAAAATTATTTCAGTTCTCTTTAGTCCTTCTAATTATGTAAAGAAGAAAGTCTGCGTTCAGTGTTAGTACGGTTTCACACCTTTCTAGCACTTGTTAATCTCCCTTTTAAACAGAGAGAAACTAGGTCAAAGGCCTTTCTTCAGCAGGCAACGGCATTTATCTACGATTTGATTACATTATTTTGTTTTAATTGTATTTCTTTTTACCATTGCCTTCTATTTATGCCAACAATATTTGTTTTCAATTTCCCATTTCTTTTTCAAATAAAGTAATTTAAAATTTTTTTAATTGATTTATTTTAAATAACAAGTGAAAACTGGTACAGGTGAGTTGAGCTTTGGCAAAAATCATGAACTTAGTTATGAAATAGTCTATAGTTCAATGTACACATTTTTAAATGTATTATACTAGCATTGCCAATGAAGTTATATTCTTTTTTTTTAATGTTTATTTATTTTTGACAGAGAGAGAGAGACAGAGCATGAGCGGGGGAGGGGCAGAGAGGGAGGGAGACACAGAATCCGAAGCGGGGTCCAGGCTCTGAGCAGTCAGCACAGAGCCTGACGCGGGGCTCGAACCCACAGACTGCGAGATCATGACCTGAGCCAAAGCCAGACGCTCAACCAACTGAGCCACCCAGGCGCCCCCAGCCAATGAAGTTATATTCTTATTATCAAGTTGTTTCTTATTGATAAAAGAAACTAGTTCTTTGGTGCTTGGCACAAATTCCTAAGACCGACTCTCAAAGCTTCCTCCGCAGAATTTTAAAAGGATTCATCAATAAATAATGAAAATACAATTTGCATGTGATACCTGATTTTATCTCCTTTAAGTTGAGGGTAATATCCTGCCTCCTTTGCATGACCTGCAGTAACCATCTGAGTGTTGAATGCACAATTGTTGCTAACTAAATATTCAAATGTTTGAGTTGATATTTAGACGTATCAAGAAAATTTGTTTAAGATAGGAATACCTCCTGCTCTTCTCAGATGTTAACTACCAGAACAATTCCCACACCTAACTTCCACTCTCTCAAATTTGAAGTTATAGCTCAGATAAAGTAGAGAAGAAAGAAACCATTTCTTTAGCTATTTGTTGATTTCATATCATGAGCCAGTAGCCTGTAAGCAGTGTGTGTGATGTCTAAGACTAGCTCAAGGAAGTGTACTTTCTCCATAATTTAGATATGCTAAGCCTTTGGTTACCATGCTATACTGTCTTCTCTAATTCCTTCCCAACTCGGTCTCTACCCCGATCACCATGACAACACATATCTTATAAAGAGAACCTTTATCAACAGGTAAGGTAAGACCTTTGATGTTACTCTTCAGGGATCTCATCCATATCCATACTCTCTGTGGGATCCTGACATTTTAATGTCTGAAATACCTGAATTCCAAATAACCAATAGGAAAAGGGAAATAACTCTTCTACATTCTAATCACAAAGAAGGTTGCTCAAAGTCCTAAGCCAAAAAGAAATGCAAAATGTTTCCAGAACCTCATCGTGGAAGATATTTAAATATTCATGAGAAGCATTATTATCATTAGAATATCTAAAAGGAAATCCAAAAGCTGCAGAGGAAGGCCAGGGCGAGGTGGATTTAAAATTCGCTGCCCTTGAAGCCAGGGCAGTAGGGTTCACACCACTCCATTTGACTGGCTTCTTCTTTAAGCCTATATAATCTTCTCAACTAGTACTTTGCTTTTCCTTTTATTTCTGACTCTTGGTCTTAAGGCCCTTAATAAAAAAGTGACATGGATGACTGCCAAAATAACATAATTGGCTAGAATCCAAAATTCTGACATTTGTCTGGCATGCTAGGTTATTCATTGGAGCCTAGATTTCTGAATCCTTTGAATATTGGGCTGGCTGACTGCTCGCCGATAACAAGCTTTCCACCAGACTCCCATCTGCCCTCCGGTAGGAATCTGGTTTAACTACTTTGTGAAAGACCAAGCTCCATTTTGCCCTTAATTTCTCCCATCATCCTCCGAACAGCCCAGTGAAGTAATCTTGCTGGCTGTTTTCTATGGAGTAAGAAACCTGAACTTGTAAAGTTAAATAAGTTACTCAAGGTTATGGAACTGTGAAGGGCAGAGCAAGGTTAAAATCCAGGTCTGTCTGAATACAAAATCCATTCTCTTCCTATTACGACAGCCAGCTCCATAACAGTGTTATTCATAATGTCAATCTTAAGAATGTCTTAGAATAGTAAAAGAAGTATTTCAATTGACTTGCATCCAATATTAGCTTATCACTTGCCTTAAGAAGCAACTATTCTTCCTCATCTGTCCAATCAGAAATTCAACTCTCCGAGGATATTTAGTATCCTCTCTGGCAACTTTTGATGGTGAAACAGCTCTTCTGTTCAAATGCTATTGCTGTCAGTTCATATACATGTGGTTAGAAACAAAGATGGCTACCATGCCCGTCTCCCTTCTGCAGAAAACAGACAATAAATGGACTCCCTCATCTTACTAATGCTCATAATTGGTCCATCATTCAGAATCCCAAGCTTATGTTCAAGTTCTATTTTTCTACTTACCTTCTGTGTGTGCGTGTGTATGTGTGTGTGTGTGTGTGTGTGTGTGTGTGTGTGTGTTTACCATGCATAACTTTTCACTGTTTCTTTATTTGTCAAGTTTAAGAAAGTCATGTGTCTGGAGCTCATTAACAGCATCTCTAACAGACCAACAGCACTTGGAATAAGCATGAGCAGCCTGTAAATAATACTCCTCCCATGTATGTATACTGAACTTTGAGAAATATTCTATGATTCTTTCAGCTTTCTCAAAGAAGACACAGTTTCATCTAGAGAAAAACAAAGCTTGGGACAACTGGCTTCCTTCTGAAAGCTTCCATATGTAAGTCTGTGACTCCCAAATTTTCTGACCAGGAATGCATGTTGGCACCTGTTTATGGCATGTAGAGGTAGCCTGAAGTACATGGATTGTGTGTGTGTGTGTGTGTGTGTGTGTGTGTATTTGTGCACCCTTCCCTGAGTTCTTCTCATAAACCAATTGTTAGAAGAAGCCCCAACAGGATCTCTTACACCAAGAATGTTTTTATGAAGTTCTGGCAGTCCTTGGACCACAGTTTTTAAGAGCCCACTATTATTATCATTTATTGGAACAGCTTATTACCACCCCTCTTCAGTTCTCAATAAGAACAGACTTCCACATCTCTCTGAAGTGCAAACAGTGTGTTCTAAGTCATAAGGAGCCCACTATGTCCCCCACAGTGATTTCTATTGTTCCGGTTGCATCCTGACTGATATAGTGATGTAACTATGGGTCTAACACAGCTTCCTTCTTTAGGATTGAGGAAGCAAGTCTGCTCTGAAACAGTAAAGGAAAGAGTGAGGCATGAAAAAGTGGGTAAGCCGATTTCCCTTGTGTGCTTCAGAGCACGCAGATCACCTGCATCCACTACCTGGCAGGTGAAGGGCTGAGGGTAATGTGCACATATAAAATTCTCCAACATAGTAACCCAGCCTGGGGACTACAGGTTCCCAAAGGAGAGAAAAGGGCGGACTCAGAGTAATTTCAAGGGTTCTGCCAATACACATAAGTTCCTACCATAAATTTTGCTGTGGACTAATTAGTACCAGAAGGGGGCAATGAGAAAATAAAGTAAAATGGATTCTAACATTCCAAATGAGTAAGAGTTGTATTTTAGAGCAAATGTGTTAGCCCGGCCACATCTTCTCCATGCCCTGGCTTGCTTCCCTTCACCACCTTGGTCTTTTCTGGGTCACTGCACACCACAGCCGAAGGAGCCGCTGTGGCCTTCTCTGAGACTGCCCCAGACACCTGGGTGGGGTGAGACAGGGGAGGCAGCGGTACTTTTAGATGAAAAGGGGATCCACCAAAACAGAGAAGTTGCAAAAGTGGTCTTGATCCCTGTCTCATTTTCACGCATTTCTTTAATTCTTCTTTCAATTTCGACCACAGGAAAAACAGGGACAAAACCAAACGAAACCGAACCTTGAAAAGGCTTTGCAAATATCAGCCAAGATCACACTGCGTTCTTAATTGAAATAATTATTGCAACCAGCTCTTCATGTCAATAGGAATGAGCTGCATGTCTGATGTAGAGGTTGGGGCGAGACCATCAAAGCAACTCTGAGAGCCCCTGGACTCAATGTGATTGCACTCTACGATGTAAAAAGAGGATGGAGAGGGATATGATGAAACATGATACATGGCAAAGAAGGCCATGTCAACATGCTTGGCAAGCATTCTCCAGAAACAACGGTTGAATTGAACTTAATTAAAACTAGCTAACAAAGTGGAATTTCAACCTGATTTTTTCATATTTGATTGTAAGGCTAAAAATAACTCCAGGCAAAAGTGAATACTGTGAAGAATAGAGAAAGAGTCTTAGAGGAATCTGATAATGCCATCAGACAACTGGAGACAAATTAAACATTTTTGTGGGCTGAGATGACTAAATGTGACAATACATCAAGAAAAAAATCATAAATCATGAAGTAAAAATCTTAACAGAAGGGAATAAAACATGAGGAAACTTCAAGCTTTCTCTATGGGTCAAACCACCGCCTCCTTTAATATTCATTAAGAACATGGGAGGTGAATATTATTATTCCTACTTTAGAGATTAGGAGGTCATGATCCTGGAAGATTCATAACATGTCTGAAGTCACAAAGATATTTGTGTTCCCGCAAACGTTGGCAGGTATTCTACAAAGAGTTCCATGGTACATAATTTTTTTGAAAAGCAGATCATACTGTTTCTCTCTTCTAGAGATTAGACTCTGAGAGGTCATGCAGAGATCAATCTTTTTAACTTTTTAAATATCTCTTTAATTCAAAACTTCTCAAACTTATAACATGATGGGAAATGTGTGTGTGTGTGTGTGTGTGTGTGTGTGTGTACTTACCACCTTTGTGAGCACATAAATGTTCTACTAGAAGCATTTTGAAAAGGCAGCAAAATGCTATAATGGAACTAAACCAATAAGACTAAATTTAATACAGATAAATTTAAATCACATATTAGATATTTTAAAAGTGTAATTATATAAGAACAAAATTCAGGCCAACAGTGTATTTTAAAATGCCCAGGAGAAGGACTACTACAAGCCAAAGATGATGACAAAGCTAAAAGTTAATGAAATCTTAGACACCTTAATAAGAGGATGCTGTCTATATCAAGGGAGAGTAAGGTATATGTCTGGCCATAAATGAAACCTTGAAATAGAATGTTGACAAATTAAAGGAGGATCAGACATTGACAGTGAAGTTGAAAGTTCTGGAAACTATGTCACATGACTTTACTGGGGAATCTGGGACTATTTCATTGATGTAACTATTTGGAGGTTTGAGGTTGCTAAGATGCGGTAGTTAACATTCTTCCCATAGTTAACAGACTGTGATAAGGATAATGACTTACTTACTTAAGGATAATAGACTTACTTGGTATTTTCCTAGAGTCCTGAATGAGGAGTAACACTTTATAGTTACAAGGGATTAAGTTTAGTTGTCACATAACAAAATGACTCAGAAGAAAATGGACGGATGAAAGATCGGGCCTGTTAGTCTCTTAAAAGTCACCGAGGAGCAGAGGTATTTTTCTAGTTACTTCACTTAATGGGAATATACTCTAAAAATTCAGCTGTAGTGAAAAAGGAATTTTCAAAAATGCCAAGGGAGACTGGATGGCTCAGTCGGTTGAGCATTCAACTTCAGCTCAGGTCATGATCTCAGAGTTTGTGGGTTTGAGCCCCAGGTTGGGCTCTGTGCTGACAGCTCAGAGCCTGGAGCCTGCTTCAGATTCTGTGTCTTCCTCTCTCTCTGCCCCTCCCTTGCTTGTGCTCTGTCTCTCTGTTGAAACAAATAATAAAAACATTAAAAATATTTTTTAAGGGGCGCCTGGGTGGCTCAGTCGGTTGAGCGTCTGACTTCAGCTCATGTCATGATCTCACGGTCCGTGAGTTCGAGCCCCACGTTGGGCTCTGTGCTGACAGCTTGGAGCCTGGAGCCTGTTTCAGATTCTGTGTCTCCCTCTCTCTCTGACCCTCCCCTGCTCATGCTCTGCCTCTCTCTGTCTCAAAAATAAATAAACATTAAAAATTTTAAAAAAATATTTTTTAATGCCATAGCCATGTTCAAAAAGGAAATAAAAGTGTATTTACTGGTCCAGAACTGAATAGCGTCTTTGTTTATCAAAGAACTCTTCTGTTGACCCCATGGCGACTTCAGTCATTGACTATGCTTGCTATGGTGCTTCTCCTCTTTGCTGTTGTAACTGCACTGACCTGCCCCACAACCGACTAACGTCTTTCCCTTTCATGGCTTCCTCTACTTCAAGGCAGGAGAACCTTCCTGGTGGCTTCTCCTCACTAGTTTCTCTGTTGTTTGGCTTCTGACATCTGTGCTGTCTGGTGATTTTCTCTATGACATACCTTAAAACCTCCTGAAAGATCATCTTATTGGATTTTTCCTGCTAACCATCCAGGGGAGCACATTACCGTTAGATTTCTCTTACAAATGCCTTACAGACTGATCTCTCCAGACAGCGGCCTTTGAGACAGCCACTCAGCCATGATCTACCCAGTTGTGACCAGGGTGATGTGATAATAACACCGCAACCTGTATGAGAGACATTCGTAAGAGGGGCTGTAAGTGGCAGACACATTAGATGGCCCACCAAATACCACCATCTCAGAGGAATGCTCCAGAAGGTACTTCTGCTTTGTATGAGAGAGTAAATAATACCTTTCGTATAGTCCCTTCTAACACCAATATTCTATTATCTTAGAGCGTAACTCTAACCCATTGTTTTTTCTTCATACTGAAAAACTAAACCTTAAGTCTTATAGAAATAATGGATTACTGGTACCACGTTTGATACAAAACATAAGTGAACATAATTTTACTTCTTCCAATAGAAGTCTCTAATCCAGAACATTTATTAACAAGTGAGACAAAAGAGAGAAATGAGAATAAGCTGTAAATATACATGGACACAAGTTTCTATTTTACATAAGCCACCCTGGCTCTTACTTGCTGAATTTAAGTAGATCTCAGTATCTTTGAGATTTGGTTTCCTAATTTGAAAAATGGAGACTATGATCTGACTTTCAGGGTGTGAGAATCAAATTTTATGAGTATGAGAATTCTGTATAAGTTGTAAAAATTTCTGTAATGCCTTAACTGATAACCCGGAAATGATTCAAGTCACAGGATTTTGTTTCCCTCAGTATCCAGTTAGCAAAATAAGTTCTTTCAAGCAAATGCACAGTGCCTGTTTTCTGCCCAGAAGAAAACTGGGCACTTGAAATTTTCAAAGGAGCACAATAAATTCAGGCATCCTTCTAGGTGATGAATTTACAACCAGCCAGTAGTTCTGTCTTGATTCTTATCTTTCTCTTCCTCATAGTCTGTTGTTTGATTTCCTACATGATTCAAAAGTATAGAACCACCAATTAGTTTATATTTCATATTAATCTCTGCAAACCAAGTTGAGTTACAATCTGGACAATAAATCCTAGAGAAAATACCCAAGAGACTGTCATGACACATTGTTCTCTGGCACAAGCAGAGATAATAATTAAGAATCACATGACTTAACACTAAATATAGATTTCCTGTGTGGTTTTTGTCATACACGCATCTCAGCCTTTTTTTAAATGTTTATTTTAATATGCCCCACATTTAGCCTCTGGGAATCATTTCAGTGAGAAGCTGGGAAGCTGCAGTAAATTTTTGATTACTAAAAAGACAAATGGATGGGTTATTTAAATATCTTTATGTTTATGACAATAGATTTGTTTCAGATCAATCGTCCCATTGTGGCTAACTCATAAAGAATTCACATCAGAGTAGGAGAGGCTATGCATTGTTTTTCTCAATACATTATTATCTTGAGATATTCACTCAGTCAACCAACATTTATTGAGCCCTCACCGGGCTAAGGCATTTCTTCCCGGGCTAAAGATACTGCAGTCAAAAACACAGATGAGTCTTCTCCTCTGGTAAACTGTCAATTCTGTTTTGGAAAGGCAGACTGTAAACAAGGAAATAATAGAGAATTCCAGATGGAATAAAATGCTAGAAAGAAAAGAAAGTGGGGAACAGAATAAGGAAAAGCAACAGGGACGGGAATGAACCTATTTAGATGAGGAGACGATGGCGGGCCCTCAGAAGGGAGGTACCAAGTGATGAGGAGCCCGCCGCTCGCACACTGGAAGGAAAAGTCGTCAAAGCGTAGAGAACCACAGGGGCAGGGCGTGCTCGGGGAACAGAGGCCAATGTTGCTGAAGCACAGAAAACAGAATGCGGTTGGAGATGTGGTCAGCGAGACAGGCAACAGCCAGAGTCTACGTGCGCATGTGCGTCATGATGAGGGGTTTGTGTTTAATCTAAATTCAATGGGAAGCAATTCGAGCTTTAGCAAGGCACCCATCAGAGCTACATGTTTTAGTTTCTTCTGATTATTGGCGATAGGAATGGACTTAGGGAAATCATTTCCGTTTTGGAAACGTTGAATAACACGGACCAGTTTATTTTATACTGGTTTCTGCATAGCATAGTAGGAGTTCAAAGCTGATAATAATAATTAAAAGAAAAAAAAAAAAAGAGCAGTCACATAATAGAAGGGTTGAGCCTTCTGGTTCTGTGATCACTGTAGGAAGACCAGAGATTATGAGTTTGTGGAATTTTCTACTTCCTTCCTGTATAGTAACAGATGACTCTACTTTGTCTTTACATTTTACCCAAGATGATAACTTTTGGGCCACCTGGGTGGCTCAGTTGGTTAAGCCTCTGACTCTTGATTTTGGCTCAGGTCATGATCTCATGGTTCGTGGCATCAAGCCCCATGTCAGGCTCTGCACTGACAGAGCGGAGCCTGCTTGGAATTCCCTCTCTCTCCCTCCCTCTCCCTCTTTCCCTGCTGCTCCCACCAAAATAAGTAAAATAAACTTAAAAAAAGACTATAATTTTTGCACAATGTTGTTTTAAGCACACAGCCCTATTACCTAATTTCAATGAAATGTCATCAGCATAAAAAGCAAACAACAAAACAGAACAAAATTTGATCAGCATCGATGTGGACAATGGAAAGAAAAAACAAAATAATAGTGCAAAAATATGCAAAAGCAAAGAGGATAGAAGAAAGAAAGGGGGAGAAGCTTGACACACGCCTGGGGAATACAAAGAAAGTTCATTTCTAATCATCGGTTTCTGTGTACTTTTGAACCGAGAGGGTTTTGAACGGAGTGAGTTCAAAAGGTGGCCAAGACGGATAAAGTGTCTTTGTTAATCGAAAAATTTAAAGTGAATCTACTCAAGAGAAGCATACCTACAAGCCCTCTAATGAATTTCTCAGTGGGGGAAAAAAATCTGAACCTAATTCTTTAGGTTAGTTCTCTTTAGTGAAAGACAAGTCTAGTGAACCAACTTTTCTGAAACGCTGAAAGGAAAATGTTGCAGAGAATTAGGGCTGCAAACCATTGCAGTTTAGGCCTTTCCCCTTGATCTATTTTATTTTATTTTTTATCTTCTTTGTTGGCTAATCTGAGAACTCTGTGTCAGGCTGCCAGGCAATGCAAAGGTCTGAACTCTTTGTGACGGGAATTTGAAATAATCACATTATGTCTGTCAAGGCTTTGTATTTGTAGAGGTAAACAGTAACAATCAAGAGAAAAAGTCTGCAATCTGTATTTGTATTACAGGGATAATGACCAGGACCCATTGTACTTAATGGAAGAATAGTGTGGCATCGCCAGCTAAGTCTTTGAAGTACAAATATGATCGCACAAGGTTTCCCATAGAAAACTTCTTCCTTGAACTTTGTGACCGTTGGTATTTTGGTAAACCTAGTTCCATAGCCTTATAAAGGATGCAAGGGAATTTCAATAAGAAGGTCATGAAAGTAGACTTGGGTTGTAGAACATTTTATAAGGCTTTACTTCTGTAAGTCTCAAGGTAATTGTAAACATCCAGTTTTATCAGTTCATTGCATCTGGGAAATAAGTCAGCTGCTTTTAGTTATGGAATAAAGACAGGAAGAAATTTAAAGGTTCAAAGCTCTGAACTCTCTTAACTCATTTTTTAAACAATTACAGAAGATATTTTGTCAACATGAATAAATAACACAAAGTGGTACTTGAATTAAAATTGGAGGTGTTGCTACACTAGATAAGTATTTATATATTATTAATGGTAAAATGGCCGAGGTAAATTGGATAATGGGGCTGGAGGGGAGGGACACATTATTTTTTTGTGTGATATAAAAGTAGAGAACAAGTTTTCTTTTTTTCTAGTACCAGTTTGCTCTTCTAGAAGCAATATTTTCCATCAGTGGAGGAAAAAGAACTATAAATAGGGATGGTGAAAGAAAAATCTGGGGGAAAATATCAAAAGCGAGATGCTTAAGCAAGATGAAGGCTTAATTCATGTTTTGGGGTCACTTTATAGAAGGCCATATGGTTTTGCAAAAATCAATCAATCAGTCAATCAATCAATCAATAACACTGGTATCTAGTAAGAAACACCTGTTTGCGTCCATTATTTACCATCCAGGTGATCTAGGGCAAGTTATTTCACCTTCCTGAGCCTTGATGTCCTTAACTCTAAACTTAAGAGTCCAAATGAATTTCATGGAGCTATTGGGGGACATAAATGAGATATCACCTTAAAAGCAGCTGACCAATGGTATATAATACCTAAAACACATTCACATCTAATTCACAGTGTCTTCACTAGTATAGCAAAACTATATCAATTTGTATTTAAAAGAAATCTGTGTTAATGCAAGAAATAAGAAAACTAAAAGAGTTCCATATTTTCATTTCCCTTTAATATACTGTATCTCCTCTGTAAGTATACTGAGAGATTTTATTAGTGGCAATGAATTAACCACCCTTTATATAAATGCACTTCTTCCTGTTACCTTAGACTCTCAGGATAAAAGACAGTGGGAAACTTGCCTTTTTTTTTTTTTTACAGGTTTAGGAATGAAGGAAATAAGTTAAAGCAAGAGGCTAACGAGATACGCAATTTCTTCTCTCTCAGTGGTACTTTTAGAGAGGGGATCAGAGCTGCTAGAGAAGAGCACCAAACGTGGAATAATTTAAGGTGACATTTATTAGTTGGATAATGACCTGAGTTCTGAGAACTCAAATAGGATTAGCCATAAATAAAGAAATTCTAGAACCAACGAAAAAGATTTCTGCACTTTCACCTTTTTAAAAAAAATTTTTTTAACATTTATTTTTGAGAGACAGAGATACAGAGCATGAGCAGGGGAAGGACAGAGAGAAAGGGAGACACAGAATCTGAAAGCAGGCTCCAGGCTCCGAGCTGTCAGCACCGAGCCTGACCAGGGGCTCAAACTCACGAATCACGAGATCATGACCTGAGCAGAAGTCGGATGTTTGAGGGCGAACGCTTAACCGACCAAGCCACCCAGGCGCCCCTGCCCTTTCACCTTTTTAAAAGGGTTGGGAAGATAGAAACTGAAGTGTTACAGTTTTTAAACGTAGTTAAATTTACTGAATCTTTATTGTGGATCAGGCACTAGGCTGAAAGCTTCTTTGTTTTTTGAAGCTTATTTACTTATTTTGACAGAGAGAGAGAGAGGGAGAACGAGTAGGGGAGGGGCAGATACAGAGAGAGGGAGAGAATCCCGAGCAGCCTCCATGCCCTCAATGCAGGGTTCGATCCCACAACCCTGGGATCATGACCTCAGCCAAAATCAAGAGTCAGACACTTACCTGCCTGAGCCAACCAGGTACCCCTTGGCATCCATTTTAAAGTTAACAAAGTAAAGACATATGATATCTGTCCTTCTCTGACTGACTTATTTCACTCAACATAATACCTTCCAGTTCCATCCACATTGCTGCAAATGTCATGATTTCATATGTGGATCTTAACAAAAGTCCATGGGGGAAGGGAAGGGGGAAAAATAGTCACAAACAGAGAGGGAGGGAGGCAAACCACAAGAGACTCTTAAATACAGAGAACAAACTGAGGGTGGATGGGGGCTGGAGGAGAGGGGAAAATGGACGATGGGCACTGAGGAGGACACTTGTTGGGATGAGCACTGGGTGTCGTATGTAAGCCAATTTGACAATACATTATATTAAGAAAATAAAAATAAAGTTAACAAAGTAGGCCAAGATCATATAATTTTTAGACAGAGGATACCAGCATCTGACTCCAAAGTCCTAGTTCTTGACTACTTCACTGCACTGTTCGGTAACACCAGTACATGTCATGAAGCCTCCGCTGAAACATTTCCACTTACACAGACTCCTGGTATTTAGCCATATTTTATGGGAATGAATTCTTCAAAAGGAGCAGTATGATATGGGATACAGTCTGATAATTTGTCCTTGTTTTCTTTAAGAGCCTATAAAGTCTCATGTTGGGATTCCTATTTTAAGTGAATTTATAAACAACACAATCCATTTTCTTCTCCTCTTGTAAGTATCATTAGGTACAAATTTCAGTGAACTCTGATTGTCAGATTGTTTTTCAGGAATTCTCTCCTGTGAGGTAACCTCTCGCTTTCAGTAGAGGTAATAATTAGTTACCGTCTCTGTAGCTCACATTTATTGAGAGCTTAGTATGTGCTAAACTTTATATATAACTTATCCCATTTAATTCTTACAGATCTCTACAGGTAGATACTACTATTATCTCCGCGTTATGGCGAAAGAAACAGGCTCGAAGGAGGTAAGTTTTGTCTTGCCCGACATTACAAAGCTAGCAACAAGTAGTGGCAAGATTTGATTCCAGAGCTATGCGCCTACAAACCCAAAGTCTCCATCATGTAAAAGTTGATTGTAAAGTTGATCATTGTAAAAGTTGATTAAAGTCACATTTTACATTTTACACTCTTGGGCAAGACATACATTCTCACTGTTCCACAATCTCCTCTTTTGAAAAATGGGAACAATAATATAACTGGCTCTCAAAGTAAGATGAATAGATATGACATAAAGTACAGATAAGAGTTTGAAAAGTGCTAGAGCATATAGTAAGCATTAGATAAATGCTAACAGAAATTTTAATTCTACCCAACAATGTTCTTTGAGTAGAAATGCTAAACTCTATATAAATATCTTTGTGTGTTTCTTGAGGTCCATGTAGAACCAAGTTACAGTAACGAGAGTGAACCTTTCTGGAAAGAACTCAGTCTGATCACACACTGTTAAAATGCTACAGTTGTTGGTGGTTAATCCTACTTGGATTTGTCCTTTGGTTCCAATCCCACTGTCCATGTGAACTAGTGTCCAATTTCTATGGAGAAAGGAAGCTATAAGTGAAAGCCCCTATACTGTTTTGTGATCCAAAATATTTATAAGACTCTGGTGTATGGAAACAGGAATGCAAGGTGCCATTTCTTTATGATCAAAGTAACATGGGAAAGAGACCCTCCTAAAAGTGTTTTCTAAGAAGTTAATAGCGTATGCACTTTTTCTCTAACTTTGCCATTCATGTTGGCCACCTTAGATGGCATCTCATTTTACACCACATCAAAGGACTATCCTGAAGGCTTACATTAAAAAAGAAACAGGCTTTACATATAGCCCTATCCTTCTAAAATTGTTTGATTTGGAATTTCAGGAAAATATTAGATTAAAATATTAGATTAGATTTATAGAATAAATATAAATATTTATTCTATATTTTTCCTTGGCATCTATGAAAAGTGTCAAAAACTTTTTAAATGGGGAAGAGCATTACAAGTTCAGAAAAGAGTTATAAAACAAACAAACATGGAAACAAAAAATCATGGGACCATATTCACAAAATCTACCAATTTCTGTACAATGTTGACCAAAATGAAGGCAAAAGCTATAAACATACATATTTAAAGTAAGCCAGAGAATTGCTAAAGATGTTTCCAATGATATTTTAAATAAAATAAGAAGGAATAAAGGCATGGCAGTCCACAAAAGACTTGGGGAATGGCCCTAAGAGAGTCAACATCAACACTATGAAAATAGCATAGAAGTAATTGATACTGAGGCTCAAAAAGTTTTGACCTCAAAAAATCCATCTGGAGGTAACATGAGAAGAAGAAGAATAAAGAGAACAAAGACCAGATTTGTAGTTAAAGATGAATGCAACTGAGCAGAAATAAATCCAGAGTGATCACTTCTAAAACCATAATAAGCCAAGAGGTTCTGTTGAAACCCAAGATGACCTCAGACTAGTTCACCTGCTCACCCCCAAAAGAACCATGCAACAAGGTCAATAAACAATTTTGAGTTGATGAGGACTAGTGAGGCACCATTCCCAATCTGAAGCTGTCCATGGCCCTGACTCAAGCCATTAGTGTGTTCCACACTGTTCTTAATCTAAGGGCTGGTAACATTAATTTCTTCATTCAAGAATAGTAACAAACATAAAGAGTCCAACATGAGACCCTCAACCAGAAGCTACAAAAACCTTTGTAAATGAACACAAGGAGAAGAAAATAAGATAATACACTAAGAAATAGAAAACCATTAAACTATCCTGCTCTATGCTTAAAGGGATTATAAGCATATTCATAATCAAGGGGTTATGAATTCTCAAAAGGGATTTGGTGAAGAGATACAGTGATCAAGGATACACCATAAGGGGCGCCTGGGTGGCTCAATTGGCTAAGTAACCAACTCTTAATTTTGGCACTGGTCATGCTTTCATGGTTTGTGAGTTCGAGCTCCTCATGGGGCTCTGTGCTGACAGCATGGAGCCTGCTTGGGAGTCTCTCTTTCTCTCTCTCTCTCTCTCTCTCTCTCTCTCTCAGCCCCTCCCCTCTCAGGTGTGCACATGCACACGCTCTCTCTCTCAAGAAACAAACAAAACAAAACAAACAAACAAACAAAAAACACCATAAAAACATGTGACCCTATGTAAGAGTCACCAGAAGTAACACATAATATTATTAAAGTCTTCAGATATTGGAGCTATCAGATACAGAATATAAAACAGCTATGTACTAAGTATTTTTAAAAATAAAAGATTGGCTTTTCTTTCAATGCACAAGGACAAAAAAGTAATCATGAAAATTTGAAAAAGAACCAGGTAGGATATTTAGAGAATGGAAGCATTGAAATTAAACATTTAGTGGATGGACTAAATAGGAGATTAAGCAGAGATGAAAGGACCGTGTGAAGAAATTATCAAGAATTAAGTAATTATGAAGAAATCAAGATGAAAACAAAGTGAAACTAGGAAATGAAATATGCAAAATCTACATGAAAACACAGACGTATAGAATAGGATTTTCTAGCACACATCAAATTCAAAATGTGGAGGGGCAGAATAGAAAGAATGAAGGAGAGATGATATTCAATAGATACAGCTGAAAAATTCCCTGACTTGCAAGATAAGCAGCCTTAGGCAATGAAATCAAAATATAATATGCCATTCAGGGTAAACAAAAGAAATTAACACCTAGACATATTGTAGTGAAAAGGTATATTATCAAAGATAAAAAGAGGACATTATAATTATTCACTAAAAAAAAACTAGCAAAGATAATAAATTAAGAGCAGATTTCTCAAGAGCAAAAATTGAATAAGGAAAATTGTAAAATAAAATCTTCAATGTTTTGAGAGAAACTGCTATGTGCCTATAATCACGAATCCGGCAAATCTTTATTTCAAAAAATGTGAAATAAAGATTTTCTTACATTAAGAAATGTAAGTTCACCATTAGACTCTCACTGAAAAGATCAATATTGGGAAGAAAGAAAATGATGTCAGAAGCACTATCTGAGATACAAGAAGGAATGGTAAGAAATTAATAAGGATGAGAGTAATAAATATTTACAAAATAATCATTATTATCATATTTGTATAGTTGGAAGAAAGAATTGAAATACTGGAAAACAATAGCATACAATTCAAGAGAAGGGTGATCACAGTTAATGGGTAGTATCTTTGGTTTCTTCAAAAGAAGAGGTTAACTGTGTCTACTAACTTCAGACCTTGCTAGATTATTAAGTGCACATGGTACAAGTTCAAGCATGCCCATTGAAAGAACAAACTGGAAAGGTATGCCTTCAAATCCAACCTAATGGGATGAAAAGCAAAAGCAAAATACATTCATTTAAAAAGGAGAATTTTTATTTTTTATTTATTTTTATGTATCTATGTTTTTGAAAGGAGAATTTTTAAGAGCATAGAAAATACAAGTCAATAGCATAATATAAGATACTAGAACACATACTAATAAAGTAAATAACCAAAACAAATAAAATAAAACTAAATGTTCCAAATAAAAGATAGATTTTTTTTAAGGATGAACTTTTAAAAATCAGGCTATGTTATGTTTACAAGAGACACATTTACAAAATAAAGATCCAAATGTGTTAAGAACATGGAAAATGATATGCCAAATCAAGAATTGCAACAAAAAACTCCGTAATATCTATTTTATATTAAAAATATGGACTTTAGTCCAAAAAGTATTAGAGACAAAGACATCTCTACATAGTGATAGAAGTTTCCAGGGGCACCTGGGTGGCTCAGTCGGTTGGGCATCCGACTTCGGCTCAGATAGTGATCTCACGGTTCAGGGGTTCAAGCCCCGTCCGTGTAGGGCTCTGTGCTGACAGCTTAGAGCCTGGAGCCTGCTTTGGATTCTGTGTCCCCCTTGCTCTATGCCTCTCTCTTTCTCTCTCTCTCTCTCTCTCTCTCTCTCTCACTCTCTCTCTCTCTCTCTCTGTCAAAAATAAATAAACATTAAACAAAAAGAAGTTTCCAGTAATCAGAAAAATATAATTCTAGACACTTATACACCCATAAAATAACTCCAAAATATGGAAAGCGACCATGTAACAAGCTAAAAGCAAATCCCAGCTAATCGTAAACAATAATTATTATACAAACTATATTACCTGCAGTGTAATTAAGGGATTCAATAACACAAAAGTCGGGGTGCCTCAGTGGCTCAGTCGGTTGAGAGTCTGACTTTGGCTCAGGTCACAATCTCAAGGTTCGTGAGTTCGAGCCCCACATCATGCTCTGTGCTGACAGCTCAGAGCCTGGAGCCTGCTTCAGATTCTGTGTCTCCCTCTGTCTATGCTCCTCCCCTGCTCACACCCTGTCTCTCTCTCAAGAATAAATAAAGATTAAATTTTTTTTAAAAAAATAACACAAAAGTTAAATAAAGTATCCCATACTTTTAGAAATATAAAATACAATTCTAAAAAAAAAAGCCACAGTTCTATATAGCTCATTTGCAAAATAAGTATTCATAATGCAAATTTAAGATATTTAGAACAAAACAATAAAAAAATACACATCCAATGTTTGTCAAAACCCATGGGATCCATCCAAACTAGTAATTAGAAAGAGATGTATAGCCTTAAATAATTACTTTAAAAAGCGCAAATCCATTCTAAAAAATTAGATACGTAACAGTAGACTAAATTTGAAGAAAGTAGTAGAGGGGAGAAAATTTTGAAAGCAAAAATCAGTAAAAGACAAAATATAGTAAGTACAACAAAGATAACATGTATACTTTAAAGACTGCTGAAATAGACAAGCCTCAGCCAAAACTGAAAGGGGAAAGTGAGAAGAGACAAACAAATGTTAGGATTTTTAAAGATAGCATAACTAAATAGTTAATGAAGATTAAAAAGAAAATCAAATGATACCATGCAGAATATTATACTAAAAGCTTTCAAAACTTACATGACATGAGCAGTCTTAGAAGTATGTAAGTTATTAAAAATCGCTCAAGAAGAAACAGAACTATTTTTTTAATTTTTTAAAAGTTTTTATATATTTATGAGAGCTAGAAACAGTATGAATGGGGGAGCGACAGAGAGAGGGGGAGACACAGAATCCGAAGCAGGCTCCAGGCTCTGAGCTGTTAACACAGAGCCTGACACAGGGCTTGACTCACAAACCGTGAGATCATGACCTGAGCTGAAGTCGGACCCTTAACTGACTGAGCCACCCAGGCAGCCTGAAACAGAATTTTTGAATAATCCTATAATTAGTGTATAAAGTCAAGTAAAAATGTACAGATCTTCTTGAGAAGTAAATAGCAGGCCCAGATAACTTTACAGTTGAATAATACGAAGTTTCCAAGGAATAGATCATGCCTATCTTTCAGAAACTCACCAGGAGAAGAGAAAAAAGAGGAAACACTCCTTGATTCAATCCTTAGACTGATTGGTAGGTCCCAGAGCTACAATAAGGAAAATGAAGGTGATTCAGAGAAGACTTCTGGCCAGTATCAAAAATTTGGGATAATCCTCAACCTCAGATGGGATAGGAAGAATGGGGTGGCAGGGGGTGATTGAGTACCTGCAACATAGACAAGGAATAAGAAAACCAGGAATCATTAGCATGTGCAGGGGCCATCACAGTGAACAAGGGACTCTTACTAGGATAGAGTGAGTATACTAATTAGAAGAGAATATTTAGAAACATAATTGGTAATTTCAAGGTGATATAATTCAATGCTAAAACGTTCTAGATATTAAGAACTTGATTCTGAGTTTTACAAAAATAAGTCGATGTACCAAAAAGAAAAGTAGACCATGATTTATGAAGGAAGACCATCATAAATCAAGCAAAAAATGAAGAAAAATGATGGCAACCCAGGGTGGGTGGGGGGGGAGAAAAGATTTGGAGAACAGAATACGCAGATTGTTAAGCTATAAAAAGTGGGAATTCAAGAAAAAGAGAAGGTAGAGATAGAGCAGAGGCAATAATCACAGAAACAAAATAAGGGTAAGCCATCATTGGGTGAAAAAGGAGGTGAATTGTTCAGATCGAATGGTCAATCTAAACACGTGTAATGCACACAGACACCACTGATGCTCCTTAGTCTGATAGGCAAAATGTATCTGAGAATGTTTTCCAAGAATAAGTACCCAAGAATTCCAAGAGTACGTATTTTAAAATATACTTTATAAGGGAAACAAACTGGCTTTGGATTGTTTACATGCAAAATGAGAACGCAAAAGAGAGAAAATATTTATTGCCGTCTTGAGAAAGGGCTGTCATCCTAAAGCACAATCCCCACCAGTAGAGCATTCACTTAAGAAAGCAAAGAAGGGGTGTTTTCATATATCAAAGGTTCAGAACATATGCATCTGATGAAGTTTAAAAATAAAGTTGTGGAACATTATATGTGGTAAAATTCAGTTTAGGTAAATGTATTAGATGTTTATGGTTTTTAGATATTAAAAACTACAATTTCATACATAAATTATATTTTTACGTACAATTTCATATAGACATGCCCAAAGGTCTGTAAGAAAACTCACTAAAATATTAACAATACCTCTGAGGACATGAGTAGGCGTTAACTGGAAACATTTTTTATTTGATTTAATAAAAGCCTTGAGATGCCTTGGTGGCTCAGTCGGCTGAGTTGTCTGACTCTTGATTTTGGCTCAGGTCATGATCCCAGGGTTGTGGGATCAAGCCCCAGGACCAGCTCTGTGCGGAGTGTGGAGCCTGCTTAAGACTTTCTCTCTCTCTGTCTCTCTCTCTCTCTCTGTCTCTATCTCTCCCCCCCCCACCCTTCTCCACTTGTGCTCTCTCTCTCTCTCTCTCTAAAAAAACAAAAAGCATAAAAATTATTTTGTCATTGCCAAGCAACGATGCCCATGAACGTTCTCGTTTGAGGATAGTCTCCTAATCCATGCTTAACTCGTGTTAAACATGTTCTCTCTTCTGGCACCTCACAGAGGATTTTGCTCTTAGAAACCTGACATTTAAAAAAATTTTTTTTGTTTCCAAAATGAGCCCAAAGGGCACACATGTCTCTCTTGCTTTCTAAAATGACTGCCAAATTTTGTGTGTCCCATGCTTAGTGATGCATACACAACATTTAGCTTTTTATTGTTGTTTGTAAGACAAGAGGGTCAATAAGTATCTTGTGGATCCTTTTGTTTATTAAATTTCCCCCCTAAAGGAGCAACAATCAAAACCCTCCAAATAAATGACACAAAGGGAAAGCATGCGGATTTGTGTGTGTGTGTGTGTGTGTGTGTGTGTGTAATTCTTCAAATTGTAAAATCAGCAGAGATACTGCAAACATGATCGGTTACACATTAAAATCCAAGGATTTTGTTAAAAGCAATGAACATCAACTCGACAGTGGTCTGGCAACATACCATTTCTAATCTCACTGTATCTTTTTACCAGGGGCTGGTTCATCTGTCACCTCCAATGACAGAGAAAGGGGAGACGCTCGTTTGTTACAACTGGCCTACAATTTCTGAGACAGATTCTAAGTCTCTTGAGTATTTAAATACGATCGATCCCAAACCCTCTGATTACCAATAGGTTTGAGCACCCATTTGAGGCCCCGATGAGCCTGCCCATTAGCATTATTTGGTGCCAAGTCAGAGAGAGAAGAGTTTTGAGGGACAAGAATCAAAGCCAGCTTCAAAACTTCGCACGTGCGTGGACAATGCTAGGTACTATGGGACACACAGAAATGAATAAGTGAGCAAATCCGCCGTCAAAGAAGGTAGCATTTTTAGCGGCATAAGGTAAGAACATGTATGACGATATATTCCATACTGTTATATACAATATAAAAAAAATACAATCAGTGCTATTAAGAAAGTGAAGTGCAAAGACCAAGGAAAGGTAAAGGATGGACAGCTCACATCAAGGAGGAGATATCAAGGGGGAAATTGTGGGTGCGTGTGTGGATGTGAATGCATATGTGTATTCACACATCTGTGGTGTGACGGGGAGGGTGGCATCTGAGCCATTTACACACAATTTATTGAATTTGAGAAAATTAGAAACGGAGGGGGGGAGCTGTATGTAGATCAAAGGAACGGCATCAATAAAACAATAATGTCAAGAAAGCTTGGGAGTGAAATGGCGGTGCAAAATCCCAAATTCAACCCAAGATAATTTGGCATGCACTCGATCAATCTACAAATTTTGTTAAAGCAGGTGATCATAAAAACCGGAAGATTTCATCTAAAAGATATGAGTGTATATTCATTCACCTTTGGAATTCCAAAGGCATCATTCTCTTATAAAGCATTTATCTAGAATATCCAGCCCCAATTTCTTTAAAGTGTGAGGTGAATTCATAGACCCTTGTGAAGCAAACCAATTGCAGAATTTGAGGCTTTTATTATTTTCTTCCAATGTTTTATACTGTCCTGCCCAATTTCAGTAACAATTTTTTTTTTAAATTAAGTTTATTTGTTTTGAGAGAGACAGAGACAGCACGAACAGGGGAGGGGCCGAGAGAGAGGGAGAGAGAGAGAATCCTAAGCAGGTTCGGTGTTGTCAGTGCAGAGCCAGACTGGGGATTCCATGTCACAAACGGTGAGATCATGACCTAAGCCAAAACCATGAGTCAAATGCTCAACTGACTGAGCCACCCAGGTGCCTGCCCCTCAGCAACATTTTTAAATAGTAAGTACACTTGGGAATTACAAACAACCAAACCCTGAAGAGCATAACCTCAACAAAAGTTAGATGAACACACCGAATGTGAATTAACCCGGGAGTGGAGATCTTGTGTTGGTCTGATGAGGCAGTTATGCAGAGAAGTCTGTTAAGAAAGCCTCTACTGCAGTCCAGAGGCATGAGATGCATGTAGAGAAGCTAGGGAAATACAACTGAACGGGAAAATCAGGACTGTGTTGAAGAAAGCATTGAGAGCTCTGCTAAGGGGGCGCCTGGGTGGCTCAGTCTGTTGAACGGTCCACTTCCTTACATCGGCTCAGATCATGATCCCAGGGTCCTGGGGTTGAGTCTCGAGTTAGGCTCTGCACTGAGCGTGGAGCCTGCATAGGATTCTCTCTTCCTCTCTCTGCCCCTTCCCCACTTACACTGGCTCTCTCTCATCTCTCTCTCTCTTAAAAAGAAAAAAAAGGGGTGGGGGAGATTAACCTAGCAAACGAGTAGGATGAGAGGGAGTAGGCAGAGAGTGGGGGTAGGAGTGTGGATTGTGCAGGGAGTTTCTTCCACAGTCTAGATTTAGGTCCGAAATTGCAAACTGGTTTCCAGGAGGCTAAATATGGCTGCCAGATATATTTTCTTTGGCTTGCACTGTGTTTTCTCAAGTTCAAAATTTAGTTGTCGATGTTTAGAAACGGGGAGACCATGACCATGGACAAGACAGTTAAAAACAGAAAACCTGAAAAACAATTCACGGGAGCCGAGTAGCAGCTGCCCTTCTAGCCAGAAGCTCTACAGTCCCCATCTCTTTCTGCTGTCCTGACACTGAGGCTGATTTGTCTTTATCTTGCCTATACCACTCACTCATGTATGTACTCTCCCTTATCTTTGTAGTTATAGAAGCTGGAAGGTCTGTCCATTTGATACAATTGAAATACAGGATATCTAGGAGAGACAGGGAGAGTGGGGGTCAGGTATATTAGAAGCAAGGAATTCTGGCTTGAGAAAATGGCTGAGGAACACAAGTAATATTTCAAGTTGTGACACGGGATGAAAACCCCAGGGAAAAGGGTAGAGAGGGAAAAGCAGAGAGCAGAGTATGTAACTCAAGGAATGGCTCCATTTGGGTCAGTGAAAGAGGAATTAGAAAAGGAATAATCAAGAAGGCAGGACGAGAGTATTTCATAAAGGAGAGAGTCTGACTGCAGAGAGCAAGTGTTACAAAGAGGTTGAGAAAAACCAGGTTTAAAATACACACATATTTAAAACATGTAAAATTATGACTGGATCCCCTAAGTCTAGGAGTGGAGACAAGTTATCTTGGAGTATGATTTTGTTATGAATAGGAAGTTTCTAGAGTGGATCCTTAATTAGGTAAATATAATCTACTGTCTTACAGAAATAACAGGACCTTTCATCAGCTAACTGCAGCTGCCCCTGGCATGCAAAGTTGGGCGCTATTGTAGGTGAGACAAGAAAACACTGATCCCTCTTTTTAGACTCTAAACTTAGCCATTTAAGACCTCCACTGCATTGAGATTGTCCTTAATGAGATCCACTCACAGGGAAAGGACACAAAGGAGATTGACCACAAGGGAAGGAGTAGTCTCAACAGATGGTCTTTGCTCAGTACTAGAACCCTGCTAGGCATGCAAAGAAGGGTTGCTCCCATGTGAAAATTAGAATAACTCCTTCCAATTCAGCCATCCCATCATGAAAGGGGTCCTGAAGACAAAAGACTAAGCATGAGAAATTGAAAGAACTGCCATCTTGAGAGCTCACGTGCTCTTGGCTGAATTAAATACCAGATGATCTAGACTGTCCTCTTTCCAAAAAAATCCCAAGATACTGAAGCCTTGGGACCAGGAAAAATACCAATCAGTGCCCTACACTCTGGAAAGCAGGATTTCATTGATGACATTTTGTGACACAAACAGAAAGAACAGTAAGTGAACCTGGGCTGCGGAGTAACTTCTCACAGTCTCCATTTGTCTTTTCAGGAAGTTTGGAAACACAACCAAGTAAAGTCCCAAGGTTCTCAGGGAATTTGGAAAGGAAGATAGAATAGGATCCATGAATGATAGTTTGCTCATGCTAAGTTGAGCAAATCCGAGGATCACAAAATTTATTTCAATATTGAAGACATATGACCTTCTTTTTACTTTTCATGTTGGTAAAGCAGACTTAAGTATTAAATTCAGAGTAAAGAAAGATGGCAAACATTTATAGGCCTGATGGAAGAAATCTGTGGCTAAGTACGAAAGATATGGGACATGGGAAAAACGGATTCACATCAGTCAGTACCTTTTCTCAGAAACAGGGCCAAAGGGAAAGTGACACAGACACCACTGGGGGTAAAAGAATTGAGGATATTCTTTTCAGATGGCTTCCATTTCAGTCAAGTAAGAGTCAAAATCATTCCGTGTTGAAAATGAGGGAAGGGCACCTGGGTGGCTCAGTTGGTTGAGGGTCAGACTCTTGATTTCAGCTCAGGTCATGATTTCACGGTTCATGAGTTCGACCGCTGAGTTCAACTCATGAGTTCATGAGTGCTGACCGCTCAGAGCCTGGAGCCTGTTTCAGATTCCGTGTCTCCCTCTCTCTCTGTCCTTCCCCCACCTGCACTCGGTCTCTCTCTCTCTCTCCCTCTCTCTCTCTCAAAAATAAATAAACATTTAAAAATATATAATAAATTAAGACATGTAATTTTCGATAGTTTTCATAACTTTCTTATCCTTTTTCTCTTATCACTCAGAGTCCAACCCTTTACCAATAAGAGAGCCGGCAGAGAAATCATGAGCATAGAACAGTGTTTCTATGGTTCCTTGACTATTTGTGTAAGAATCTGTCGGGGAGCTTGCTTAAAAGGAAGATTCCTGGACCCCACCCAGACCGATTTGACAGACCTTCTGGGATCTGATGCCTGCATTTTACAAGTTTCCCAGGTGGTTCTTATGCAACAAGCCAGCACTTGTCTGAAGACTGCTGTTTTAGAACCACTATCTTAGCTCATGTCTAGTCCAGCAAGTCTTAGGCACGACTACTCACCCACATCCTGTTTTTAATCGGTGGCTCTGTCTGTAGTTTTAAAACTAAAATAAAAGAGTCACACACTGTGGTGAGGAAATGGCAATTCTGTCTAATTAGGATCAGTCACATACCCATTACTGTCTTCTATGTTTCACCTATGTATTTTTAAAAAACACTTTAAAAAATTTGCCTGTACATCACTTATGGTCAAGATTTGAAGGATACTATAATTAAGTACAATTATATAATTTTATAATATTAAACTGCATTGCCTAGTCAATCAGTTTATCATTGTCCACTATTTAGTTGTGGTGGTGATGAGGTTTAAAGATATATTGACACATTAACTCAATTTCTGGACATTTGGGGAGAAAGCAATTACAAAATTTCACCCTCCAAACAGTGTCATTATGTACTTCTCATTTCCTTTCTGGCATTACGGGTTCATTAGCATTTGCAGATTCGGATAATAAACAATTGGGGCAAGAATGGAAGACACTGTCTTCAAACATCCACTGAGAAGGGAAGGGGTACTAGGCGATATCTTGTGTGCTTACCATTTTGAGCATGGACATCAGTAATAATTTGTAATCTTACCTGAATGCTCTCAGGTTATAATCACGAAATTGACACTGTCGTAAAGAAAAGAAAAGCTTACTGCAAATCCAGGTGATTTGCTTAGAACAACAGTTTTATAATTTCCCTTATCATATATCTGATTGATTGATTGATTGATGACAAACAACTTTTTTTTTTTTTTTTTTTTTGAGAGAGAGAGTGCATGTACAAGAGCAGAGAAGGGGCAGAGGGAGAGGAAGAGAGAGAATCCTAAGCAGGCTCTGCACTGGGCACGGATCTCAAGAGCTCCATCTCAAGACTGTGAGATCATGACCTGAGCTAAAATCAAGGGTCAGATGCCTAATTGACTGAGCCACCCAGGCACCCCTCATATATCTGTGTTAATGTCACAAATGAAGTTCTTTGCACTCCTTCCCTAAAGGGTTTATGTACAAAAATAATCACGTTTCTGACTCCAAATTGAGTTAGGTGGCCCTTATATAGGCTCCTAAAATATATTATATATCTTCTTTGCCTTAGAATTTATCATAATATAATATGTGTCTTCTGACACAACTGTAAGTATTGAAATAAGAAAGTTTTATCTGTTTTCAGTTTCTAACACAGTTCCCCCTAATTAAAACTGGTCAATTGTTCATTGACTTGTTGAGTGATTGAAGAAACAAATGAAAACTGAACATAAGCATTCTTTTGTGAATCAAAATTCTTGTCCCTTTAAAAAATATTTCGTTCATCTGGTAACTACAAAATTATAAGAAGGAAAATTGTACATGCCACCAAAGGTGAATTAAGCTGTGCACCTTGGAAAGTCTAGTAGACAGTCTTACGAAAGATATCACAAAGTTACACTCTTTATCATGGAGAATTTAGTTAGTAGTAGGTGTCCTCACCGTTGTAGATTTAGAAACTTGATTCTGTCATCATCAGTATTGTTCCTTGTAATCGGTCCTTTCTCTGGTTGCTTTTAAGATTTTCTTACTAAGTGTTCCATGATTCCACTATAATGTGTGAGTGTGGGTGGATGTTATTTGCCTGTTCAAAATGTAGTCTTTTTTGACTCTTGTAATTCATGGATTTTTTCTTGGATTCTGTTAAATTCCCTTTCATCAGCTTTTCAGAACAGCAACCCTCTCATTTCCTCTATTTCATTAGGTGTATCCTCAATATTTTCATTCTCTCCTCCCTCTCTTTAACCTATTTCTAATATTTTCACTCTTTTTGTCTTTCTTTCTCTATGTGAACGTAATTTCCTACATCTTTTAGTTCACAAATTCTCCGTATCTATGTTGGGAGGTTTTGCTCCTCCCATCTGGAAGGTTTAAGTTCAATGACCATGTTTTTAGAGTAAAAATGTGCTTAAATTTATTTAAATCTTCCCAGTTAATCTTAATTAAAATAAAATTCCACCGTGCTTCCTTTTCCTTCCTTTTATTCTTTTCAGTCAAATTCCATGTACTTCTTTCTAATAAACTTTATTTCTTGAACAGTTTTGGTTTTACAGAAAAATTCTGGAGATAGTTCAGAATTCCCATATACCCAGCACCCAGTTTCCCCTATTACTGACATCTTATGTTAGTATGGTACATTTGTTACTGTTAATGAATGAATATGGATGCATTTTTAGTAACTAGAGTCCATACTTTATTCAGAATTTCTTTTTACTTAGTGTCTTTTTGTTGTTGTTGTTGTTCCAGGATGCCATCCAGGAGACCACATTACATTTAGTCATACCCACCTTGGCTTCTCTTGGCTAGAACAGCTTCTCAGACTTTAGTTGTTTCTAACGATCTTAACCATGTTCGGGGGTTACAGTCAGTATTCTATGAAATGTCTCTTAACTAGGATTTGTCTAATGTTCGTCTCATTATTAGACTCAGGTTAAAGGTTTGAGAAGGAAGACTACAGAGATGTAGCCCTTCTCACTACATCATATCAAGCCTACGTGTAATCAATGTCACCTGTCACTACTGATATTGATCTTGATCACCTGACTGAAGTAGTTGTCAAGTATCTCTGCTGTAGAGATACTTTTCTCTCCCCTTTCCATGCTGTATTCTTTGGAAGGAACTAACCACGTTTAAGGAATGAGGTGCTATACTCCACCTCTTTGAGAGTGGAAAGTCTACATAAGTTATGTGGAATTTTTCTGCACAGGAGATTGGTCTCTTCCCTCCATTCATTATTTATTCAGTCATTCATTCATATCAGTATGGGCCCACCCATGGATATTTATTTTATATCTTTGGCTACAGTCTAATACTCTTTTAATTAATTTGTTGCTCAAACCTCCACATTTGGCCATTGGAAGCTTCTGTCTCCCTTTGATATCTCCATTACAATGAGGTTTTGTTTTTATATTAAATACTTTACATTCTGGCACTACAAAGTACTCCAGGTTCTTGTACATTTCCTGCCCCAGTTCTAGAATCAGTCATTTCCGCAAGGAATCTTGGCTTCTTTTACTGGAAATGGATTTAGAAACCAAGATCTTAGTGCTAGGTCTGCTCATTGATTCTAGGGTATCTCATTCCTTCTATACCTTCTCTGCTGACAGAGCAAATTAATATGTGTGAGTATATTAACCTATGTATATAATATAACTATAAATATTTCTCTGTGTAACCATCTGTATCAGTATTAAGCTAATACTGAGTGCATACTGATGTCTCTATCTATAACCCATTTCCACATGGACCACCCTAGTCTCTTCCCTTACTTACAGTAAACTCCCACTCCAATAGAGAAAATCCAGGCTCCCATCATCAACCAGTCATTTATTAATAGTTCAACTCTAATATACATGTACAGCAGTATCAGAATGGTTTACAGCCACCCCTATCAGAAAAAAAAATTTTTTTTCAACTGGGATATGTTTATGTATCATTTCTTTTGCCTTTAATTTTATAGACTAATCATTCCCAAAGTTACTTAAGTTGGCTCCTTTTCCTTATCTTTTCTTAAGTAGGTTGTTTCATACATTAGTAGTACAGTCAGAGTGTCTTGTCCCATTCTGCATTCAATCCTGGGATCCTCCAATGTTTTAAACGGGTTTTTGTTAATTCTCATACATTAAGTTATTTTTTGTGCTGTAAAGTTCTATGAGTTTGGACAAATAGATAGTGTCATGTATCCACAATCATAATATCATGCAGAACAGTTTTATCATACTTGTCTTGGTCTGCTTGGGCTGACATAACAAAATTCCACAGATTGGATGGCTTAAACAACAGTTGTCTCACAGTTCTGGATGCTGGGTCCAGATCTAGTCCAACATTAAGGTTCCACAGGGTTTGGTTTCTGGGGAGAGCTCTCTTCCTGGTTTGCAGATGGCTGCTTTGTCCTCAAATGGCCATTTCTACCCACAAGGCTCTGCTCCCGAGCAGTCAGTCACCAGAACTGTGAGAAAATAAATTTCTGTTATCTAAGCTTCTCCATCTGCAGTATTTTGTTTCTGTAGCAGTATTTTGTTTCAGTAGACCAAGTAGACTTAGATCTATAAAACTCACCAGGGCTCCATCTATTCAACTTTCTCCACATACACATCCCTCCATCCTACCCCAGACCTCTGGAAACCACTGATTTATTTGTCTCTTCCAGAATTTCACGTAAATGGAATCTTATAATAGCCCTTTCAGATTAGCTTCTTTAACTTAGCAACAGGCATTTAGGATTTATCAGGTCTTTTCCTGTCTCGATAGCTCATTTTTTATACCTGAATAATATTCCATTATATGGATATACCACAGTTTATCCATTAACCTATCAAAGGACATTCAAGTTGCTTCCAAGTTTCAGTGATTACGAATAGAGCTGTTGCAAACATCTGTGTGTGGGTTTTGTGTGAACATAAGTTTTCAATCAGTTGGGTTAATACCTAGGAGCACAATTGCTGAACCATATGGTAAAGCTATCTTTAGCTTCGTGGGGAAAAAAAAAGCCAGACTGTTTTCCAAAGTGACTGTGCTATTTTGCATTCCTACCAGCAATGCAAGAGCTTTTCTGTAGCACTACATCCTTGATGTCAATTGGCATGGCCAGTTGTTTAGATTTTAGTTATCCTGTAGCCATGTAGTAGTACTTCATTGTTGTTTGAATTTGTAAATCCCAAATAACAAATAATACTGCATTCTTTTCATGTATTTATTTACCATCTACGTATTATCTTTGGAGATGCGTCTGTTTAGATGTTTCGAACATGGTTTAATTAGGTTGGATTCTTAGTTTTGAACTTTAAAAGTTCTTTTTGTATGTTGCATATAAGTCCCCTTCTAATATGTTTTTTTGCAAATATTTTCTCTCAGTCTATGCTTTTTCTTTTGATTCTGTCAACAGTATCTTTCCCAAAGCAGAAGTTTTTAATTTTAATCAAGTCCAGTATATTGATGTGTTCTTTCATGAATCATCCTTTTGTTGTACCTAAAAATTCATGACCAAAACCATGTTATCATCCAGAAGTTTTAGACTTTTAAGTTTTATATATAGGCCTATAATTCATTTTAAGTTACTTTTGTGAAATGTGTAAGGACTTGCATATGGATGTCCAGTTGTTCCAGAACCATTTGTTGAAATCACCATCCTTTTTCCATTTAACTGCCTTTACTTCTTTGTCAAAGATCAGTGGTTATATTGTTACAGGTCTATTTCTGGGTACTCTCTTCTGTTGTGTTGATTTACGTGCTATTCTTTTGCCAATATCATGCTTCTTAATTATTATAGACTTACAGAAAGTCAAGAAATTAAGTATTGTGATCCCTCCAACTTTCCCCTCCTCCTCCTCCTTCTCTTCATTCTTCTTCTTCTTCACTTTGGCTACTCTAGGTTTTTTGCCTCTCCATAGAAATTTTACAATCAGTTTGTCAGGGTCTATGAAATAGCTTACTGAAATCTCGATGAGGATTTCACTAGATGTATAGATTAAGTTAGGAAGAAGTCACATCTTAACACGATGAAGTCTTCCAGTCCTTGAACACAGACTCTCCATTTATTTAGATTTTTTCAGACCGAATTTTTCACATATAGTAACAGTACATATTTTTTCAGGTTTATACTTAAGTATTTCATTTTGGGGTATTATTATAAGCTTTGCTGTCATGTTTTTGTTTTTGTTTTTATTTCAAACCCCAGTTGTTCAGTGCTTGTATATAAGAAATCAACTGGCTTTTGTGTAGTAATTTGTATTCTGTGAACTTTCTGTACTCACTTATTACTTCCAGGATTTTTGTTGTTGTTGATTCTTCCTGAATTGCTACATAATCATGTCATCTGCAAAGTTTAATTTCTTGTTCTCAGTTTGTATATACTTTTTGTTTCCTTTCTTGTCTTAGTACACTAGCTAAAACTTTTAGCACAATGGTGAATAAAAGTGATGACAGGACATCCTGAGTTTGTACTTGATCTTAGTGAGGAAATAGACAGTTTCTCACCATTATGATATTTGCATATATTCTTTAATAAGGGACTTCTCTTCTATTCCTAAGAAATGTAAGTCTTATTTTCTTTCAAACTGCTTTATTTACTCATATTCTGATGATTCTGCTATTTGTGGCATCTCCTGACTTTTGCTCATGGTTAATCATTTCCTTTTGTGCTTTGTAGTTTTGATTATGAGAATTTTATTTTGTTTTTCTGTGGCATTCCTGACCTATGCTCATAAAGATGTACCCACATAGAAGTGACAAATTTCATCGTGTCGATCACTGAATTCACTTAAATACACTCAAATTCCCTGAGAAGAATTTTAAAGGAAGTAGCTAGTTCACACTTTAATATTCTTTGAAGTTTCCTAATATTTCATGCACCTGAGCAACAATGTTGGGAGGTCAGTAATGGACCTGAATTCAGTTTCCTCTTCAGCTTTTTTGGTTAGTTATACAATCTTGGCCAGGTTCTTTAATTTCAGAACTCTTTCATCTTACTACTTCTGTATTAAAAATTGTTAACATTCTCCATTTATATTTACTCAAAGAAGTTTAGAAAAGACTCACTGTATTATCAAGTTTGTGAACTCCTTGAATGATGTTGTGAACAAATCCTAAGGCACCTCCTTGATCCCCACCTCCTGATATTCACGCCTTGTGCCATCCCTGCTCTTTGAGCTTGGATGGATCCCATGACTTACGTCTAACATAATGTGGCACAGTTGGTCGGATGTCACTTGTGCAGCATGTCCTGCGATGTGGCAAAGATGATGTCACCTGTATGGTTACATTGCATTATTTAAGGCTGCCTTGCTTGCGGTCTCTCTTTCCATTGCTGGCTTTTGGTGAGCGAGCTTCCGTGAATCCTATCTATGGCATGAAGAAATGATTCTGACAGCAACCTGAGGGAGCTTAGTAGTGTTTCTTTTCCCAATCAGAACTCCAGGTAAGAAGTCATCCCAGATGACACCTTGATTGCAGCCTCATGAGTCCATGAGCAAACCCAGCTAATATTTGCCCAGACACCTGACCCACACAAATTTTGAGCTAATAAATGTGTTTGAAACCTCTAAGTATGTAGTAATGTGTTAAACATCAAAAAGCTAATACAAGGGCAAAGCCTCAATTAAGTAGGTAATGCCTTTTAAAAATGTCAGGGGCACCTGGGTGGCTCAGTCAGTTAAGGGTCCAATTTTGGCTCAGGTCATGATGTCGCGATTTGTGGGTTCGAGCCCCAACGTCAGGCTCTGTGCTGACAGCTCAGAGCCTGGAGCCAGCTTCCGAGTCTATGTCTCCTTCTCTCTCTGACCCTCCCCTGCTGATGCTCTGTCTGTCTCTGTCTCTCAACAATAAATAGATGTTAAAAAAATTTATTTACAAAATAAAAAATAAAAATGTCAAAAAATTAGGTATCAAGAGGTCATCCCAGATTTCTTAAAAATCTGCTTTTAAAATAATCATTTCATTTAAGGTGAATAGGTAAAGAGATAGAGATAGAGAGAAGGGGGGAGAGAAAGGGAGGGAAGAGACTTCTGACACTGAAGAATAGCATTCTTTATTCCAGAAAGGCATTAACTTTTTTTATTGCCCATATTCTGTAAGGAAATAGATACAAAGTATCAATAACCTTATAAACTGAAGGATTCGATATAGTTGTTATGTAGTATTTACTATACTTAAGTTGTATACATCCATAAATACTTATACTGTATGATCAGTACACACAAATTATACCCAAGTTTGATTTCTTCAGTTCAAACTAGGATTTTTAATACTATTTGTACATGCAACTAAGATATAAAAACACTACAAAGTAGAAAGTGATGAAGAAAAGCTCATTTCATAAAATAGAGTACCCACGTTTCTGACACCACAAAGGTGGTGTTCCTTTAGCCACATGACAGAATAATTCTCAATATGCTTCATTCAAACTTGGCTTCTCGATGCCTGCCATGCGACAAAAAATGCATTTTCACAACCAGTTATCAATTAGTGAAATCCACCAATATCGCATATTTGACAACTTTGGGATAAGCAAAAAACAAAGCACTTAGCTTTTCAATTATTTTCTCAAAAATTACATCAAAGTGAGTCATTGTGCTCCAAAAGATTAGAGAAATGAAGTCTTCTAAAGCCCCACTGAGGTCACAAGTCTGAAAAGCTCTGCTGTGAGAAATTTACCCACATTTCCACTGAACAGCTAGTTTTCTTACAACTTGTGAACACACAAAACATGAGATACCCTTCCTTCCTGTACTTTGGTTAAAAAGTGCTTTTCTTTTTTTCCAGAACATATCAAACTCTTGACTCTCATTCTTCTTACCTCAGACTATAGTAAAATTTGCTCTGTCCCTTCCCTGAACTTTTTTAGATTTGACGATTACTGTAAGGAAGATGTATTTAACACTTAAAGCCAGAAGAAAAGCAAATAACCTATAACCTGCTTTCCCAGATGATCTGTGGAAGTTCTTGAAACACTGATCACGTTGTAGAAGAATTTAAAGTCATCTTTCCTCAAATAAACATGATGATTTCTTTCCCCCGGATTTGGCAAAATAAGGTTAACAAAATACACTGCAGATGATCGTTCTAATCTATGATGGGAAATAAACAGTGTCAGGCAATCACAACTGGTTTGCAAGCCCTTGCTGAAAATAAATGTATTGTTAACCACGTAGCTATTAATGTGCCCATATTTGAAAACTAGCCTGTGGAGGCCAAGAGAAAGAGTTATTCTAAATGCGTTTGTTTTCTTTTTTACCAAAGACAATTTTTGTCCATGCAGAGTCTCTGAGGGGTGTGCTTTATGTATTCTCTGAGGAGTGGGGGTGGGGGGAAGTTCTGTGGTGATGACCACACAGAACCAGCAAAAGAGTAAACAATATCTCGAAAGACTGAAGATAGGCCAGAGCCAGAAAGAAATGGCTTTCGATGTAAGCCTCGCCCTTGGCCATGGGAACTTCTCTGAATTCCTCCTCCTTTCTGTAGGCCTAACACCTATCTAACAGGGTTGGATCACATGGAAAGCATCTTTAACCTGCTAGGTATTCAGTAAGTGGTACACAGGATTCTAACTGTTCCTGTGAAACACTACAAACTGCTTTTCATATGAATGATTCTCAAGCAGAGCCGACTGGATAATTCTAAGTTCAAATAATTAGTGGAAAGCAGGTTCCAATTAGAAATCTTTTTATATTTTATTTTTTAACATTCATTTATTACCCTACAGGCTTCCTCACGCTTCCTTTTTTTTTTCTCAAAATGACTCATTCTTTTGATTTTCGTGTGGTTCCACTCAAAGTCACCTATCAAACATCTTTTTCTCCCAAACACACACACACACACACACACACACACACACACACAGCTTTAAATCAGTAAATCAGTAAGGACTATTTATTACACTGTCTACTCTAGAATATAGGTCATGAGCAGCTGTATCACCAGAACAGAATAACCATGGACTTCAAATGGATACTGAATGAAAATGTCATTGAAAGGCTAGAAGTAATGTGATACTAACATGACCAACACGCAAAAAAATGCTAAGGCAGTAACTGTGGAATCTATAATATAAAGTGAGGAATAATGTGAAAAACTCTACAGGAGAAAAATCCTTTTCCTGGCTTTAATTTTTCAAATTTCAGACATTTGCTCAAAAACAAAGATTACAAAGTTGTATGCAGGATCTTGAGAATTCTAGACTTGCCATCAAAGTTTAGGCAGAACAAAAGTTGAATCGCGTAAGTGACATTCTCACCTATTTTGGTTAGGCTGACTATAAAAAAGGCCGTATCATAATCTTCCTCAGCACCCCTATTAGACAACATGTTTCCATGGATCTCATGGATCTAAACCCTAATATTAACTTATATGCTTCCTGCTTTATTGTTGCTGTGTTTGTGAAACATAGCTGACTATCATCTTTATTTATAATCCTTCACAGATTTAAGCAGAAAACATTCAAAATTGCCTATTATTAAGCCTCCCTGGAGGCTCCTGATCTTAAGCAAACATAAGGTTCTGTGACCTACCAATGAACCTACGGAAGGTATCCCAAATAATTATATTCCGTCACTCTTTTATTTACACTTGACTCTGAAAAGTTCTCAGTTTTTCACATAGATAATCCAGAAAATAAATATAACCCTTGCCTTCACAGGCAGCATTAAAATGAGCAGGAATGTGCATTAATTTGTTATAGTATCTAACTTATGACTTAATTCCCCTACCTTCTGGTTATAAACAGAGCTTTCCTGGCTACAAAACGACTTAAGAAGCAAAAATCATGACACAAAAATTTAAATAAAGGTCACTATTGCCATGAAATGGGGTTTCAGTTTTGCAATCCCTCCACAGTTTCCCACCAGGCCGGGTGGAGTTGTTCTAAACAAGTCTAGAGATATTTACGAAATAAGCTAATACAAAAGGGCAAGACAGCCCATCAGAAGCGACTCTCTTCCTCTTCCACTGCACGGTGAAGGCCGGGGATGAATTTTAAGAGTTGTTTCCGGACACTTCCCCTTCTGCTTTTCCGGGGCAGGGTCCCAAATATGTTTGAGAAGTTGCCCTCCCACAAGGGGGACATGGACCCACTACTGGCAGTACTAATGCTTCGGTTCCTCCTCGAAGAAGACCTCTTCAGAAAATCGTCCCCATCCCTGGGGACAAAGCACTCATCATCTGTGCTCGTCTGTCGACTGAAGGCTCCCCTGCTTGAGTCCTCAGACACACACGTCTGGTAGCCATCTTCGCTGTCCATCGTCATGGAGCTCAGACAGCTACTCTCGCTGGATAATCGATTCCGGTCCAGGAGGGCAGGGCTGGGCCCAGGCAGGGTTCCAAACAAAACTGATTCATCTATGTCCATGTTCTCCAAACTCGAGCAGTTACCTGAGTCACCTAGAACGCAGAAAAGAGAGTCTACTGTGGAATGCATATGAGCATCACTCCCTTCGAGTAAATACACAAAACTTCTCTTCAAAGGGCGCAAAAAAGAAAGAGTAAAAGTGAACAATATTTTTCACTGAGCTTCACCTATATGAACAAGTGACTTATTTTGAGGCCATTTGATAAACCTTGTAGGGGTGTTTCCCAAACTATTGTTCATGGACTAGCTTCCATGTAACAGTGTTCCACAGTCACAGAAATGGTAATGCTAAATGAAATAAATTTAAACAAGATTCTTTGTATAGGAACAGTTAAACTCATCTGACAGTATGCCAGGGTGACTTGTCAATCTCCAAGAATATAATTTCTTTTTTAAAATTTTTTAATGTTTTATTTTTGTTTTAATGTTTTAATTTGTTTTATTTTGGGGAGAGAGAGAGACAGAGCACAAACAGGGGAGGGCCAGAGAGAGAGGCAGACAGAATCCAAAGCAGGCTCCAGGTTCTGAGCTGTCGGCACAGAGCCCAACATGGGGCTTGACTCACAAACTGTGAGATCATGACCTGAGCCGAAGTCAGATGCTCAACCGACTGAGTCACCCAGGCACCCCCAAGAGTATTATTTCTTAAACTGAAGTGACTCTGCAACATTCACTAAAATTCTCACAGAAATGGGGTTCTAAAGAATATCTTTGGGGAAAAAAATAAAGAATATACTTGGGGAAATGCTGTCTTATGGACTTCCTCCATTTAGTTCCTCTGATTTTTAGTTACCGTATTTTTACTTATTTTTTAATTTTTTTATTTATTTTTGAGACAGAGGAGACAGAGCATGAGCAGGGGAAGGGCAAAGAGAGAGGGATACACAGAATCTGAAGCAGGCTCCAGGCTCTGAGCTGTCAGCACAGAGCCTGATGTGGAGCTTGAACTCACGGACTGTGAGATCATGACCAGAGACGACGTCAGATGCCCGACCGACTGAGCCACCCAGATGCCCCAAGGTACTGTATTTTTTAAACAATTATATAATTACTGTAACATAAGTTGAAGTATATGGGAAACACAGTTATATAACCTGCACCTATAGGCTGATTATAGAGAATTCAAAAGGTGTTTAAAACAGAAAAAAATACCTTCCAGCCTCAATATTCCTTGTTTCTTCCCAGACTACTTTAACACCTAAATGCTCTGGAATGCTACTGTGCCCAGAAAACATCCCTGTCCTGAAATAAGTAACAATTCATTTGTACAAGTTGAATTTGATCGGCTTAGCTAAATTTGTTCATCAACCTTTCTCTGTATCTGGGCTCTCCAAACTCAAATTTTAATTGCACACCAACATCCATCTTGTCCATACCCCACTTGCTTATGTACTACCTGAGTTGGTTGGTATGCTGCTGAAAGAAAGGGGATTAATTGTTATACCAGCCTGAGAATGACATAATTAGAAGGTGACTCTGCTTCAGGAAAAGAAATAGAAGAGACTTTATTTTTCTATTTGATCTGCAAGGTTCAATATGTGAGCCCTGCACTGACTAGTCATAATGTTTTCCTTTTTACTAATAAAACCTACTTTACATCATCTGTCAACGAGGTGATGAATTCTTTTTGATTGGAAAGCCATTGAGAATCTCATGCCTCGTGTATTTATTCTAGGCCTAGAAAAAGTAAACTAAAGAAGTCCTTCAATCTCTCAAAAAGAACATGTACAAAAGTGGCTTTATGCGGAGTTGTTTCCCTTAATCCTGAACGAAACACCTTGTCCATACAAGCCTGTTCCTATAGAACCCCAGAACTGCCTGTACTTATTAGACCAAACCCCATCTCCACTGCAGAATGCTCCAGAAGGGGAGGCAAAGGTTTCCTAAACACTCTCAAGTCTACAGAAATCCAGGAGGTAGCTGGATTTTTATACCTCTGTCCTGCTAGGACACTTCAGACCCCCCCCCCCCAAAAAAAAGAATCTATTAAGAATTGTTTTAATATTAATTTTAAAACATACAAAAGAGAAGTAACTTATATATAAATTTCATTTAAGAGAACAAAATTTCAACACAAACTTCTATGTCATACATTAGTGCCTAATTATGAATTAAATGTCTTTTTTCCCATAAATAAGTTATGACTTGAAACAGACATTCTGGGTTATAAATGGAGACTTTAGCTCAGTGTTATCTTAAGAAGATATAACCTATGTTTCACACCCACATACCTAGTGGTTTCAGTGAATTATTTGTATGTGCAAGTTCATTCCTCAGGTTACAGGAGTCACATAGCAAATGTCGCATCAACAATTTTTTCAATCAACCCATTCCCTTCAGAATTCACACAATTGCGAGAGCCATGCATTGACTATTGGGATGATCATTCCGATTTCTGTCTTGGGTTTATGGGCCAAGAAGAAGAGATTCTCTGCACTCATGTAACTTGTATAATATGAACAAATGACAGGAGCTCTACCCAAGAAGCGTGCTACCATTCCAGCTTCCGTAGTTTCTGAGACTCACACAACCCCCGAGCCATAAACATTGTCAGGAATTTAACTCATCCACGGCTCTTCTAAAATCTCCACGTGCCTCTTGCAATTGTGCACATGCATGTGAGCATGTGCATGTTTTCATGTGCCGATGTGTTACACGTATGGAGGAGAGGAGGTGACTGGACTTACTCACCCTCCAGATACATAGGTCACTCCAAAAGTCATGACAAAAAACATACACTAGCATTCCTGATCCATGCCAGACAATTTTTTCTTACAACGATGATAATCTTAAAATAACATAGAGGCAGAAATACAAAAAAAAAGATGAATGTTAGTGTGGTTTCTGAACAGGAAGTCACATTTACCATGAAGCAGACGCTGTTCCTGTAACTGCAGAGATCTGAACTCCACCCATTTTTTCTTCAAGGTTTGCTGATAAAGAAGAGAAAAAGTGTTAATTATTGGGAATCCCCAGTGAAGGTAGCAATTTACTTCTGGGTGTTAAGATTTGTCATTAATTTTTTTCTTCCTTTCTTTCTAGCACTAACAAACCCTCTCATTCATTCAGAAGATTATCTTCTATACAAAAGGGGGATATTGGGAATGCTACTTTCTCAAGAAATAATCTAGTAGCACCAATGAGTTGAAACAATCGACAATAGAAACAATGACTTTTTTTTATTTTCATTTGTTTTAAATATTACATAACTGACTGTTTGGGTCTGTGTCCATTTACTAGCTGTTGAGGCAAGGATTTACCACCTAGGCTTCCCCCACACACAAGATGAAGGCATTCATAGAATCCAGACCCTGGGATTGTCATGAAAATTAAGTAAGTTAGTAGATGTAGAATGTTTGGAACAGTGATTACAACTTAGTAAATGTTCAGTAAATGCCATCATTCTATAAGCCTGGGGCATTAAACCAGTGTTTTCTGCTGCACACCTATTTATCTTTCATACCAAAAAGGGGAAGCTGGCCTGTCTGAAAGGCTTCCTTTGGAGGGCTAAACTTAGAACACTGCTAATAAGGACCCTCACTTAACTGCTTCCTTCCTTGGCTGCTCAGCACGAGAACAGCGTCCCAGGGTGGGAATGAAGTGGCTGCTGTCAGTCAAGACTGCTCAGGAGACCTGGCCTAACCCATCAAAGGGGCTGAGGTGAGGAAAATCAAAGCCAGCCAGGCAGAAACCATCTGACAAGGATAGCTAGAGGCTCATTGTCCCTCACATCCTTTGGCCTTTACCCTACCCCAGTCCTTGCCTGTTGCCATCCCCACAGCAAGCCCAGCAGGCAGGCACAGCTCAGATTTGCCTATGGCCGCTTCATCCCAAAGGAAAGGCAGCCTAGTTGGAAACAGGCACTGCTCGGTAAGAAACAGTCTGGAAGAGGTAGATAAAGGCTGAAAAGAAAGAGGGAAAAAAGCACATCTGGAAGGGGAAAGCCTAAGGAAAAGAAAATAATACACTTACAAGAATATCGTCGAATGCTTAAGGGAAGAATGGCTTTCCTCAGTTCAGGGACTGAACAATCAGTGGGCGGGATTTTCCAAGCCTTGGTAACAGTAACACTAAGCATCAACCCTTAGAGTTACCTATATGATATGCAAGCACTAAATCAAAGCCATAAAATGCCTGGCTCAGTTGATGTCTTGTTTTTTCTACATTATACTTTAGTCAGCGTGTCTACAAGATGGCCGGGCTACCTGAATTACAGCTCCTTTTATTTGTGCAAACTGTGGTCCTATGAATGTCAGAGTTAAGGACCCATGGAGAAAAGAACTAGGATCCAGCGCCTTCCTCCTTACAGGGGTCTATCTCCTGCAAGAGAATAGAGTCCAGGAGAGGAGCACGGCATAGGCTGACAATCAACACTAAACACAGAGAGAAGCTTGCACTTGCTTTCAGAAATACAAAGTCAGGCCTTGCCAAATAGTTATTTTTTGTGAAAACAAATGTTTTAAAATATCTAATCCGTTGATTTGGTCCAGTTATCTAGGCACGTCATCATTTAAACCAAGAAAACACCAGAGTAAAGAGCAAATGTGTCAAAGTGATTAAGAGTTTTTGGTCTCTGTGGAAGCTTCCCCATTTTCCTCAGAATCTGTTTCTGCCTGTTCTTAACATTACAGTGGTATATTTGGACCAACGAGAGCTCTTGCCATCAGAAGAAAATGAAAGCATGTGGGAGATCTAACCCTACTGGGCCCTATTGCCTCAGTGTACCTAGCTCAGGGCCTGGTATGCAACAGCTGCTTAGTAAATATTGGTTGAATGAATATATCAAAGGATGGCTTCCTGGAATCAAACTCAACTCTCACAGACGGGTATTTTGAGTTGGATGTATTTCCAACATTTCCAATATACGTGAGACATACAGCTAAACATTTCCATCTTTACGACTTTTATAAAGTGCTCTCATGGATAATACGCGGTTTAATTTTCCTAACTGTCCTACGAAGTTCCAGACTAGAAAATAAAGGTGCAATATACCAAATACTTCCCAAGGGCTACGAACCCAGTAAAAAGCAGAGTTAGATTAAAAAGTAGCCCCTCCAGCTAGCACAGCGGATGTGCTGTTTTCATGTTAAACATCTGAATCAGAGGTCCTGAGAAAGGGAATCCCTGAAGCCATGGCTCAGAAGGGACCACTCTTTCTAAAGAAGAGCTTGTGGCCTCACAGAGTCTTTGAAAGATCAGTGCGTACTTATGTGGGACCCACAAACTAAATGTCATTGTGGGAAGGGGAAGCCAACTTGACCCTGGTTACACATCAGATCCAGACATTTCTGGCTCGTGACCATGAAAATGAGGCTGAGAAAAGCTGCTAATGGTGGCCATGGCTCATGTAGAACTCAAGCCTAAAGAGGCAATTGTATAAAAATGCAGCCTCATGACCTGAGCCAAACAAGACACTAACCCTCTAGAAGGCATCCACACGGCCAGCCCTGGCTTGGGATTGGGAGCCTTGAAAGTGCAGGGTGGAGGAAACCCAAGCACAATATTGAGTGGTAAGGGAGAGACCACCATATAAGGGAAATGGGCAATATAAAGTCCAAAGGTATGAAAGACTAGAAAACCGATTGTCAGCACATGGATTCTCTCCAAATAAAATGAAAACGAACAGTGTCCAAAGAAGACTTTAAAACAGGAATATTTATAATCCTCTGAGGAAGAAATGAAACCAATGTTGATCAGAACAAGAAATCTGAAACAAAGAAGTAAAACGAGAACGGATAGACATGAAAAAGAATGATCTGAAAATTAAAAATTAATCCTGGGGCGCCTGGGTGGCTCAGTGGGTTAGTCGTCTGACTTCAGCTCAGGTCATGGTCTACCGATTCATGAATTCGAGACCCGCATCCGGCTCTGTGCTGATAGCTCAGAGGCTGGAGCCTGCTTCAGATTCTGGGTCTCCCCCTCTCTCTGCCCCTCCCGTGCTCACTCTCTGTCTCTGTCTCTTTCTCGAAAATAAATAAGCATTAAAAAAATTTTTTTAAGAATCAATTAATCCTTAAAGCTGGATGGAAATAACTCATTCTATACAGCATAAATACAACATTACTGAAGAACTAAACAAGAACCTAACAAAGAAGATAAAGTGATACAAAATATGAGTGGTTAGGAAGCAAGGGAAATAAATCAAAAGATTCTAAAATATGTCCAACATGAATTCCAAAAGATAATTCAGGGAATGGTGAAGAAGGTATATTCAAAGAGATCAAGATGATAGTTTTCCAAAACTGAAGAAATTCATAAGTCTTTAGATTGAAAAGATAGTGCATTTTTTAAGCAATATAAATTTAGAAATGAATCCAGACCTAGTCACATTTCAGTGAAACTTTAGATCAGCAAAGACAAAAGAACATCTTAAAAGTCACCAGAAAAAGACAAAAGATTGCCACAAATTGAAATACTGGTTTTTGAAAAGACTCAAAAATAGAAAATCCTCTAGAGTACCATAAAAAAAGGCATAAAAAGTAGTACAAGTAAAAATGGGGACATAATCCTTCTTGTGAAGAAAATAAAAATATGAGAATAGAATTTTTATTATCAACTTATTCGATAAATTTGAAAAATTTGAAAATTTATTAACAAAAAAATTAATTCAATAAAACTGACTCAAACAAAACAAAACAAACAAAACAGAAATCCTGAGAAGTCTTATAATTAATAAGGAAACTGAAACAGAGTTTAGAAGTATTCTCACCAGAAAAGAACCTTAAGCCCAGATGATTCAGATAGTTACAAGAATTCTAGCAGAGAAGAAAAGGGGAAGATTCTTCCCAGCTCACGCTAAGAGTCCAGAAAACATGATGCCAAAACTAAAGAAAGATAGTTTGAGAGAAGAAAACTGCGTAGCCATTTACCTATAAATGAAGCTACCTTCAAAAATCCTAAAGAATATATTAGCAAATCAAATCTACAATTATATAAAAAAATGATTGTAAATTATGACTAGGTTGGGTTCTTCTAGAAATGCAAGAGTAGTTTAACATTAGAAAATCTTTAAATGTCATTTGCCATATTGACAGATTTTTAAAAAATACATAAACAGGAGGGGTGCCTGGGTGGCTCAGTCGGTTAAGCATCCGACTTCAGCTCAGGTCATGATCTCGAGGTTTGTGGGTTCGAGCCCTGCATCAGGCTCTATGCTGACAGCACGGAGCCTGGAGCCTGCTTCGGATTCTGTGTCTCCTCCCCCTTCTCTCTGCCCCTCCCCTGCTCACACTCTGTGTCTTTCTGTCTCTCGATAATAAATAAATTTAAAAAAAATTTAGAAATACACAAACAAGAATAATACATGCAGAAAGCAGTGTTTGATAAAATTTAATACACACGCACTATAAAAACTACCAGTAAATTTGGTATGGAAGGGAGCATCCCAAATCAGAAAAGTATATTCATAGAGAGAGCTCGTTCCTAATAGGAACAAGTAGGAATTCCCTTTAAAATCAAGAAAAAACAAAGATGCCTATTATTATAGTTTCTATTCAACACTGTATTATAGGCTATAGTCAATGTAATGAAGAAAGAGAAACTGTTATTCTCAACGGTTACTATCTTCACAGAAAACCCAAAATAACCTACAGATAATTTGTTTAAATGATATAGTTTAGCAATAGTTTGAACAAGATAGTTTGAATGACAGCATAAAAATTGACTTTATGTATCTATACATCAACCTCAATCAAAAGGTTTATTTTTTATAACGAAACTATAATACAAACAAAAGTCATTCATAGAAAGGGATACATCTAGCGAAAGACATACAGGATCTACTTGTGTAAAATTATGAGACTCTGTTGAAAGAGATAAAGAAAACAATTAAAAATGGTAAGATTATGAAAACTTTTCCTCTAAGATCAGGAAGAAGACAAGATGTCCACTCTCACCACTTTGATTCAACAGAGTGGAAGTCCTCGCATGATAATCAGACATACAAGGAAATAAAAGGAATCCAAACTGGTTAAGGAAGAAGTAAAACTGTCACTATTTGCAGCTTGTATGACACTATATATAGAAAACCGTGAAGATTCCACCAAAAACTATTAACACTAACAAACTCAGTAAAGTTGCAGGAGACAAAATTAAAATACCGAAACCTCTTGCATTTCCATACACTAATAATGAAGTAGCAGATTATAATTGCATCAAAAAGAACAAAATATCTAGGAATAAATTTAACCAAATAGGTGAAAGACTTCTACTCTGAGAACTGTAAGACATTGATGAAAGAAACTGAAGACAACACAAACAAATGGAAATATATTCAATGTGCACCCTTTGGAAGAATTAATATCATTAAAATGTCCATACTACCCAAAGTAACCTAAAGAGTCAATACAGAATACAGTCCCTATCAAAGACAAACAGTATTTTGTAAGTTTATTTATTTTGAGAGAGAGAGAGAAAGTATGAGTAGAGGAGGGGCATGGAGAGAAAGAGAATCCAAAGCAGGCTCAGCACTGTCAGCACAGAGCCTGACATGGGGCTCAAACTCAGGCACCATGAGATGGTGACCTAAGGCCAAAGTCAGATGCCCAACAAACTGAGCCACCCAGGCACTCCATGAATAGCATTTTTTAAAGAACTAGAATAATCCTGGGGCGCCTGGGTGGCTCAGTCAATTAAGCACCAGACTTCGGCTCAGGTCATGATCTCATGTTTGTGGGTTTGAGCCCCCGCATTGGCTCTGTGCTGACTCCAGAGCCTGGAGCCTGCTTTGGATTCTGTGTCTCCCTCTCTCTCTGCCCCTCCCCTGTTTGTGCTCTATCTCCCTCTCTCTCTCAAAAAATAAATAAACATTAAAAAAAAATTAAGGGGCGCCTGGGTGGCTCAGTCAGTTGACCATCCGACTTTGGTTCAGGTCATGATCTTGCGGTCTGTGAGTTCGAGCCCCGTGTCGGGCTTTGTGCTGAAAGCTCAGAGCCTGGAGCCTCTTTCGGATCCTGTGTCTCCCTCTCTCTCTGACCCTCCCCCGTTCATGCTCTGTCTCTCTGTCAAAAATAAATAAACATTAAAAAAATTTAAAAAAAGAACTACAATAATCCTAAAATTTGTATGAAACCACAAAAGAACCCAAATAGCCAAAACAATCTTAAAAATGAACACCAGAACTTGAGGTATCACAATCTCAGATTTCAAGATAAACTAAAAAGCCAAAGTAATCAAAACATTACACCAGCACAAAAATAGATACATAGATCAATGGACTAGGATAGAGAGCCCAGAAACAAACGCATACTTATATGGTTAATCAATCTATGACAAAGGAGTTAATAATATACAATGGGGAAAAAATAGTCTTTTCAGTAATTGGGAAAACTGGACAGCTACATGCAAAAGAATGAAACTGGACCACTTTCTTATACCATATAAAAAATAAACTCAAAATGGATTAAAGACCTAAATATGAGACAGGAAACCATAAAACTCCTAAAAGGAAACATATGTAGTAATCTCTTGGACATTGGTCTTAAAAACATATTTTTGGATATGTCTCCTCAGGCAAGGGAAACAAAAGCAAAAATAAATTATGGGGCTACAACAAAATTAAAAGCTTTTGCTCAGCAAAGGAAACCACCAATGAAGCAAAAAGGCAACTGAATGTGAGAAGATATTTGCAAATGATATATGCAACAAGGGGTTAATATTCAACATATGTAAAGAACTTCCATAATTCAACACCAAAAAGCCCCAAATAATCCCATTAAAAATGGGCAGAGGGCCTAAATAGACATTTTTTTCCAAGGAAGACATACAGATGGCTAATAGACACATGAAAAAAAACACTCAACATCAGTTATCATCAGGGAAATGTAAATCAAAACCACAATGAGATATCATTTACATCTGTCAGAATGGCTAATATAAAAAACCCAAGAAATAAGAAGTACTGGGGAGTATGTGGAGACAAAAGAAACTTCATGCACTATTGGTAGGAATGCAAATTGGTGCAGCCACTGTGAAAAACAGTATGGAGTTTTCTCAAAAACTTAAAAATAGAGAGGTGCTTGGGTGGCTAAGTTGGCTAAATGCCCCACTCTTGATTTTGGCTCAGGCTATAATGTCACAGTCCGTGAGGTCGACCCCCAAGTAGGGCTCCACACTAACAGCTTGGAGCCTGCTTGGGATATGCTCTCTCCCCCTCTCTTTGTCCCTCCCCCACTCACATGTATGTTCTCTCTCTCTCTCTTTCTTTCTCTCTCTAAAAATAAATAAACTTAAAAGAAATAGCCAAGATATATAGGCACCCTAAGTGTCCATAAATAGAGAAATGGATAAATGGTGTCCATAAACAGTGGAATATTATCCACAAAAAAGAATAAAATCTTGCTATTTGTGACAGCATGGATGGACCTAGAGGATATTATCTAAGTGAAATAAATCAGACAGGGGAAGACAAATAGCACAGGATTTCACTCCTATGTGGAATCCAAAAAAATTCCACAATCAAACAAACAAACAAAACAAACAAACAAAAAAAAACAGATTCAAAAAATACAGAGAACTGGTGGTTGCCAGAGGGGTGGGGAGTGGGAGGATGGGCGAAAAAATGGCAAGATCGTCTGTCACTAAGAAAACTCAATACCATACAAATGTCAAGCATTTTGAAATTGAGCTATCTACATAAAATGTGGTATCAATCAAAATTCTAAAATGTACTTACAGAACTTGACAATCTGATTCTAACATTTATATAGATGATCAAAGAACCAAGAATAACCTGGAAGTTTTGCTCAACGGAATACCAATATTTAAGGTAAAATAACTGAGTTTGAGATAGACAATGGATTGGAATACGGAGCCCATAAGAAAATCCATGCATATATGAAACGTGCTTGAAAACAGAGGCTTCTCTGCAGTTCAGTTGGGGGAAAAGACGGACTATAAAATAAGTAGTACTGAGAGAACTGAGTATTCACATGAGAATCAGAGAAAATTAGAATCCCATCTCAAATCACATATAAAACTTAACTCTAGATGCATTCAGAATGCAAGTGTAAAAAAGAAAAACTTTAAACCTTTTAGAAGAAAATATAGAAAGTGCAGATTACCTACAAAGGATAAAAAAATAGGAGATCTTTCATAAACAAAAATATCAAAGGCGCAATACATTTAAAGTGCTCAGGAGACAGAGCATCAGCTAAGAATAACTCAGTCACCTCGCAAAACTCTCCTTCAGCAGTAGCAGTGAAAGATTTTCTTGACAAAGAAAGACCTACTTACCCTTGCTAAAAGCAAGTACTACGGCAAAAAAAGAAAGTAAACCCAGAGGTAAGGAACAGAAAAAAACAGCAAGCAGGCCAGTTCAACGTATGAGTGTATTTGTTCACTACCAGATATCTGCAACAGAAGCCTGTAGTTTTTCTTTCTAAAAGTTGATAAAATTCTCCAAAGGCAAGCAATAATAAGAAAGATGGGGTCTTAAATGGACATTTAAACATGTTAACGTTCTTATGATGTTCTATGAGAGGATGGGTATATTGAAGAAATTCATGCATCATTTAAAAAATAGGTAAGTATGAATATTAAAACTTCAAGAGAAAACATTGAAGGAGCAGAAATTGCTTAGAAACATGAAATGTGTTTTTTACAGGAGAATACTTTATTCCATGAAATATAGTCCTATTTGATCAGTCATACTTTAAATAACACCACCAGTTTATTTTGTACATTTCTTTCCTTTTTCTACAAAAGGTTAAAGAAGCCAGGTTTATTTAACAACAACAACAACAAAAAGATGCTCACGAATACCCTCTTTTACAAAAACAAATTAAGTTTTGACAGTTTTAAAACCTAAATAGGGGAGCCTGGGTGGCTCAGTCAGTTAAGGATCTGATTCTTGATTTCGGCTCAGGTCATGATCTCACACTTGATCCAGCCCTGAATTGGGTTCTATGCTGAGCCTGGGGCCTGCTTGAGATTCTCTCTTCTCCCTCTCCCTCTCCCTTTGTCCCTCCCCATTTGCACTTATGCTCTCTCTCTCTCTCTCTCTCAAAAAAAAAAAAAAAAAAAGCCTAAATGTAATTTACATTTACATTTAACTGTTTATTACATACAAAATATTCATGATAAAATGTTAGAGGCATTCCCTTTAAGGTCAAGAACAAGAAGATTATCACTCTTGAACAACATGGGGGGGGGGTTGGGGCACTGACCCCTGCACAGTAAAAAAATCTACATATAACTCTGCACTCCCTAAAAACTTAACTACTAATAGCCTACTGTTGACTGGAAGCCTTAATAATAACATAAACAGTTAGCACATATTTTGTATGTTATGTTACATACTGTACCCCTACAATAAAGTAAGCTGAATCCTTGCACTTCAAACCTTTGTTGTTCAAGGATCAGCTATATTTGAATAATCAGGGAGTAAAGGGCCAAACCTTTCAGTATCTGCAGATAATATTGTGTCTAAATAAAAAAATCTAAGATAATCTACAAATACATTGGAATAAAGAGACTTCAGCAAGACTACTGGATTTAAAATTTACACAGGGGCACCTGGGTGGCTCAGATGGCTAAGCGTCTGACTTCAGGTCATGATCCCACGGTTTGTGGGTTTGAGCCCCACATCAGGCTCTGTGCTGACAGCTCAGATTCTGTGTCTCTCTCTCACTCTGCTCCTCTTCTGCTCACTCTTTCAATCTCTCTCTCTCTCTCAAAAATAAACATTATTTTTTTTATTTACACAAAAATAAATAACAACAACCTAAAAGATCTTTTAAAAGTAAAAGATCATATTGGAGCGCCTGGGTGGCTTAGTCGGTTAAGCATCCAACTCTTGATTTCAGCTCAGGTCATGATCTCACGATTCATGGGATCAAGCCCCCCATCGGGCTCTGGTCTGACAGCACAGAGCCTGCTTGGGATTCAATCTCTCTCTCTCTGTCTCTCTCTCTCTCTCTTCTCTTCCCCTCTCTCCCACTCATGCATGTGCACTCTCTCTCTCTAAAAATAAATAAACATAAATAAATTAAATTACAGTTAAAAGATCATATTTATTATAGCAAGAAAACTCAGAAGGTACATAAGAACAAACATAATAAAAGATATATAGAAGTGCATGAAGAAATTATAAAATATTTTTGAAGTACATAAAAAACCTGATTTAAAAGATCAAGTCCTATGTTTGAAGTAGGAAAAGTGAAAACCATAAAGATGTCAATTGATATTTATTCTATAAATGTCAATTCCCATCATAATCTGAACAGAGGAATTTTTAAAGAAATTTTACAAATTAACTCAAAATATAGCAATAAGTACAATAACAAGAGTACAAAATCAGTGTTGACACAGAAGGAAACAGAGGCTATTGATGAACTAGATGTGGGGGGAGGGAGGAAGAATACAAGATAAAACAGAAACAGTAACTCTACCCTCAAGGGCGCAAAAATTAAAATGTACACACTTCAGGCACGCTCAGTTGGTTAATCGTCCAACTTTGGCTCAGGTCATGATCTCACAGTTCGTGAGTTCCAGACCCACATCGAGCCCTCTGCTGTCAGCACAGAGCCCGCTTCAGATCCTCTGTCCCCAGCTCTGCCTCTCCCCCACTGGCACGCACATGTGCATGCTCTCTCTAGTTCTCTCAAAAATGAATAAACATTAAAAAGAAAAGAAGTACATGCTTCACAAAGAAAATTAATAAACACCAGCTATTGTTAAACACAGTCCAGGCAAGCAACCTGCCTGTAGTAGGCCGTGTGGTCTCTGCTTAGACTGACCCCCTCACTGCCATGCAGGGGAGATCTCTGGGATAAAGAGATCATTGCAATCTGTAGGACCATGACTCACATGCACATAGGTGAGGGCTGTACTTCATGGCCTGGCAGAACTTCACCCATCTAGCAAACTGAGATTTTCAAGACCCGCAAAAAGCCATCCCAGGGAATTGTATCTAAACATCCTGCAATATGCACTGTCTCCTGAAAACTTAATTTTTTTTTTTTCCGCTTCAGAGTTGATTGCGTGTTGGCCAATGAAAGTAGATTCAAGGACAACCACAGGAGCAGAGGGAGATGATTTCTGGAGGAAGAAAGAGGCTGAACAGAAAGACACAGAAGAGGAAAGTGGAAAAACAAAACTTCTAGGCCCTCCTGCAAACAGGCAACACGGGGGAAAAAAATGAAGAAAAGACCAGCAACTCCTCCTTTGTTTCTTCCCCAAACAAAATGTAAATCAAGAGAGATCACAGGTGCATGAATGAAAGTTCTTCAAGTGATGTGCCTTCCTGTTGCTTTTCTGAGCCTCACAGAAACACGGAAGGAGGAAGGAAGAACGTGATTTGCACTGGCTTGTGGAATTTAATATTCCTGTAAAGGTAATTGTGTGGCTCTTGATAATTCAGCAGTTTAGACTCATCATGACATTTCATCTTCAAGGGCTATTTCAATTCCTCAAATAGATTTTTATTCTACCACTCACACGTTCAAGGATGAAAAAGGTACCTCACTGTATTAAATTAAATTACCTTTAAAACTTGTAGCTTTGCTTCAAGCTCTGTTCTTTTGAGAATCATTGTTCCATTAAGAGTCTCTATCCTGTTTTAAGAGAAAGGGAGGGGGGAAGGGAACAGCATGAGTGATTCTTTCAAACAAGTACCATCCTTGTAGATTATGCCACTTTGAGCACAGTCTACACTTAAAAAAGCAACATAAATGTTATTATTTTCATGGCACTTCAAGTATCTGCACCTAGGCGGAATCTTCTGACAATATTCAGAGAAAGAAAATGGAACAAAAGCAACACAAAAACAAAATGTCCCCTAGAGAGGGAGGTTGAAAGAAAAGATACTGTTTAACTTGTAACCCGTGGCTTGCTTTATAGATGCCAGCGTATGGCAATGATTGTTGTTCTCTAATGGAATCTATTCTTATGGTCTCTGACTGAATCACCTATTCTATTTGGTGAATATTTACTGGGCATTTACTGTGTGCCAGAATTTAGATAGTCATGCTTAGCATGAGGGGTCCAGCAATGAAACCAACGTGCAATAGGGATTTTCAAACAGTGGTAGCAACATGCTCTTTCTTGGAAAAGGGAAACATCCTTTCTTTCCTGGGATGCTAGGGACCTTTACTCTGTAAATTGACTTAATTTTGCAGCTCGAACAAACAGAACCGAAACCACTAAGAGATGATAACCTTCATATGACTCTCACATCTTGGAACCTTTTAAGTTTATAAACCTTAATCCTAGCATTATCAGTTTGATGCTGTTCTTTTCTCCCTATACCAAATGCCTTTCTAAAAATAAAAGGACATGTTCTATCCTGAGTGATTTGTTTTGTGGGCTCATGTTGAGGCCTTTATTTTGACTACTAAGTCAGCAATCTGAATAAGGTAACAAATTCCATGTGTTAGTCACACACCTAAATATTTTTAAAGTATTGGTTCAAATTCCTTCTGACAAATAAGCTGTAACTATTAAGATTCAGGAAATCTTTCAAGTCATGGGGGAATAATAGCATTAAATATGGAGACGAATTTTTCTCTATTTCTAATAGCATCATTCCCAAGATAATGAAATGATAATGAAAGCCAAGATGTTGTCTCCTTTCTCATTAGGATGGTCTTGTCTCTGGTCACGAGTGAGGATCCCTATGAATCTGTTTCAGTGGGAACTTTAATGCTGACCTGAGCTGAACAAGCAATAAATGTCTATGTGCCAAACCTCAGGAATACACTGGTCACCCTCTTCAGTATTTATACAGTTGTCTCTCATTTTCCTGACGTCTGAATTTCCATTTGTCTCCACCCACTACTCCTTAATTACATCTGCGTTCTACCCACTTCAACCATTTGGAACATAGCCTCCTGATTCTAACTGCCACCATTTTCCCTGGGATTCTATATGGCTCCAACCATATAGATTCAAGTTTCTCTGGAGTAAAGAGCTCCTTTACCCTGAACTCACAGGATCCACAGAGTTGGACCATCAGGAGTCCCACACACAGTAAGAACATCTTTGAAGCTTTAGACCAGAATAATTGAAGAGCATCCAGGGGATTTTCTATTGGCAGCTTGCAATGAGCAGCTGTGGGGTAGCTGAAGAGAACAGATCTTGGCTTCCAGAGCGGGTGGTCAAATCCTAGCCCAGTCACTTACTATATCATTGATCTTAATTCCACCTAACTTAAGCTTCAGGCACTTGATCTATAAATAGAAATAAAACTAACATCACAAGGTGGCTGTGAAGGATGAGCGAGATAATGCACACACACCCCACCTTAGTCAGAATAAATGCTTAAATTACTTAGCCTGACAAGACCCATGCTCTGCCCCCTGGCCAACTCCCTGCCTTCATTTCTTATATTCTCCCTAATCTACCAACCACCCATCACACTGGTTGTTTCTCTATCTTTTGGACATGCCAAGCCCATTTTGAGAATTCACAGACCTCTCTCTTTGCCTGAAAGGCTCTCACCAGAAGTTCACATGACCACCCCTTCTTTTTCCTTATGTCTCAGCCCAGATTTCCCCTCCTCAGGCAAGATCCCTCTAAACGCAGGTAGAATCCTCTTACTCAGTATTCTACCCCGTTCCTCATTTTACTTTCTTAATAGCAGGAACCAAAAGTTGAAATTTCAAAATTACTTCTTTTGAAGGCTTTCCTTGTCCATCTCCCTCCACAGATAATAAAGCACTACAAGAGTCCTTGTCTTTGTCTCTCCTAAGCCTATATCACAAAGCTGGAAACATAGTATTTGCTCAATAAATATCATTTGAATGACTGAGGAAATTCCATCTTTTAACTAATTACTGAAGTCTTATTAGGCTCTAAAGGATGGTATGGTAGAAAATTCAGTCAAATCTCTAGTTGGGAAGAACACTCTCCCATGAGTAAGTCTGGACTATTAGTAAGTGTGAGTGTGTGTCGCAGGGCAGGGAGGGTTGACCAGAGTTTTCTTCCTGCTAAATGGAACACTAGAAGAGAAAAACAATTGGCTTGTGGTGTGAGAGTAAAAAACTCAGCCCTCCTGACCTTTTATTTGTTCTAACCACAAGATTATATCAACCATGGAAGCTGGACTAATTCCTCTCTATCCAAAGAGAATGTGGTGCCAGTTTAGTTGAATTTAACATTAAGATAAATAAATAAATAAATTTTCTAAATATCATCCCTCCCACACAGATGTTGGGGCTATTGATGTCCTCTGACTTTAGATGTTGACAATACTTTCAAGTTTGAGGAAACCTTGAGAAACAAAAGGGACTGATAATACACGTCTGTACCCGATCCCAAAGCTTTGGTGCACTGCCTCCCTTCTTGTGATCCTGAACAAAAAGCCTATTCATTCACTCAACAGGCATTGTGAGAGACCATAACATTTCTGAAGCCCCATGGGAAGCAGATGGATAGTTACGTTAACACGTTTCCTGAAGATCTGATCAGGTCAACGACTTGTTTGTGGGTAAAGCCTTCCGTGCTCACACCATTGATATTTGCAAGGACATCACCTGGGAGATGCCAAGAAAAGTGAGTGTTAAAACACTTGCTTGAAGAATCCCTCCTGACATGCAAATAAAACAAAACAAGCAAGCCCCAAACCTTAGCAACATAAAAGAGGGAAGAAAATTCAAAGCAGCAATCACATCCTGACCTTCGGTAGCATAAAGATTTCTTTTCTTGCTATTTAAATCATTCCCAACATGAGCAAAGTTATAAATTACCAGTTTGCAGGCCAGCGTAGTGGGCTGGGCTATCCTCCTGTATTTTGCAAATCAGAGTGCACATCTCAGAAGAGCACATGTTCTGGTTCTGGAGCCTGTAAGTCTAAAAATTCAAGTGATACATAATTATTATTCAAAAAACTCAAAATCTATGTGTCAAAAAATAAAAGGGTGTTGATTACGCAGCAGAACAGGTAAAGGTACAAAGAACCATTGGAAAGGCTTTCTTGAATATAAACTGAATCAAAGGTACCAGTCCTGAGATTCTATGATGAAATCTGTAGCCAACCCTTTTCATTAAAAAAAAAAAAAAAAATCCAGGGTGAGACTAAAAGTGGGATAAGACTGGCTCAAGATTTTCCATTTTCAAGCCTGAGAGACCACCTGATGCTCTCATTATTACATATCTATTAAGAAAAATTAGGTTTCTTATTTCCCAATGGGATAAAACAATAGTAGCCAAAAAGCAAAGAGAAAAATCTCTGTGTGGTTCTCCCAAGCTAAAGCACTCATTACAAGAGCATATGGAACAGTACACATCCAGGAAGGGAGATGTGCCAACAATAATTATTTTAAATCAGAGCTCTGCAAATAATGACAATCTGCCCTGTATTTTTTCAAAAGTGCTATAATTGACGTGATTACCTTCTTGTCTAAGTGCTCTCTGGTATGCCTGCCTGAATACTCACCGGTTCATTAGTCACTCAACTAAATTAGAAAAAGTTATGCTTCGTCTCTTGCCTCAGTTTGTCAAAAGCTTGGTTTTGTTTTTATTTTTGTTTCAAATTGTACCAAGAACACTCCATAAATATTGCTTGATATAGTGGCCCAGTGACCTATAACAAACATATTTTTCTTTTGCACACATTTAAGTTACGAAGCCTAGTTCCATTTAGAATCAAAATCAGTATCTGAGTTGAGTAATCTGATTCCTAAAGTTATTCCTATTACAGTACTGCTTCTCTGTGGAGAAATTAACGCCTGATGTTCACTCCTTCTTATTTTACAGACACACAGACTCCAGAACCAGAAGTCAATCATGTGCATGCAACTCCTAGAAACTTGACTTAGTTAACATCTAAGGAATCTCTATTCGCTCTGCAAGGCATTTAGAATCCCTATATCATAAAGGTACGAGGGACCTTTAAAGGTCATTTATTACACTTCCCTCTATGTCAGATCCCTTTAACAGATTTTCTGCCAGGAAGTCTTGCTACAGCCTGGACCCTTTCAGGAATGAAAAGATGATCTAGTCCATGCGGTACATGAACCAAAGCTCTAACAGTCACTCCTCTGGGAAACCACCGTTATAACAGCTCTTATTAGCAGTGAGAATCTGCCCTCCAGGTCCAGTGATCAAAGTGAGTACAATGAGGGGAAACATGTTGATTTACACAGCCAGCATATATGTGCACAACCAGTGTAAAATTTGTGGATTGGGGACAGAGAAGAAAAGGCAGAAGCCCCATAGTTCTGGATTGAAATAGTCAAATAATCCCCCCCGCCCCCCTCACACACACACACACACACACACACACACACTTAGTCTTCTAGTTCCCATTTTTAGAAGCCAATGACAGAACAATCCCCTGCATTTCTCAGAGATATAAAAGTCACATAGCCCTCTCTCAGGCCCAGTGACCTTTATTCTAACACCTGCCATTGTTTGATCTACTGGTACCGGGCACGTTACTAAGGACTTTATATGACGTATTGTTTCATTTGAAACTACTAAGAATCCCACCAGGCAGCGCCGAGAGAACATGAACTTGGTGTGTATGAATCTAACATTTGTGTTGCTATCAAACTGTGTGACTCTTACTAACAGTATAAAACTAGCACCCAGGGAAATCCAAAGGGGATGTGTAGTTTCTTTGCCAATGTGCCCTTCACTTGGTAGACCAGAACCCAAATACATGTTAACCATGGGTGCACGATGTGGATACATGAGGCTCTATCTGGTCTTCAAAAAATTCCCAGAGTATTTCCCCTATTTGATGACTACCGTAAATCTTAGGACTGTTAAAGAATAGATTATGGTGTGGGGACGCTTGGTTGGCTCAGTCGGTTAAGCGTCCGACTTCCACTCAGGTCATGATCTTGCTGTTCGTGGGAGCTGTGGTGACGGCTCAGAGCCTGGATCCTGCTTCAGATTCTTTGTCTCCCTCTCTCTCTGTGCCTCCACTACTCTCTCGGTCTCTCTCAAAAATAAATAAACATTTAAAAAAAAAAAGAATAGATGATGGTGTGGAGCTGGCAATGGAAAGCATATACCAAGAGGAAATTGGCAGAGGACTGGGTTCCTGCTTTACTAGAACACACTGCAGTTCAGAAATAAAATCATTAACTCGTGTTTATCTACAAAGGTTCTAGCTGCTGTAACCTGCTGTCCACTAATGATAGTTTTGACTTGTGCTCCATGTGGAGTCAGCATTCATGGTATGGGGGAGAAACATGGGGAAACAATGACATATATCATAGAAGAGTTAGAAGAAAATCCTCATTTGTTACATTAAATAGGATAAGTGAGTAGTCATCGATCTTGTTTCCAGTAGCAACTGCTACATACCCTCTGGATAATTCTCATTTAAAAGCAAGCACAAAAGGCAGTGTCTCCACAGCAGAGAGAGAGAGCGTTTCATATGAATGGGGAGTAAGAGAGAGTACTATGCATCTAAAACCTCATAGAAGAATCATAGATGTCACCGAATTTAAAAGTAGAATAGTTCAGGGGCGCCTGGGTGGCTCAGTCGGTTAAGCGTCCGACTTCGGCTCAGGCCATGATCTCACGGTCCGTGGGTTCGAGCCCCGCATCGGGCTCTGTGCTGACAGCTCAGAAACTGGAGCCTGTTTCAGATTCTGTGTCTCCTCTCTGTGACCCTCCCCCATTCATGCTCTGTCTCTCTCTGTCTCAAAAATAAATGAACGTTAAAAAAAAAATTAAAAAAAAAAGTAGAATAGTTCAGAAAGTAGAAAGTATCTTTCTTCTTCCTATAGCCTTCTCCCTATTCATTATAGCTAGGGTTCCATTTGGTTTCTTTATTCAGAAGGCATGTTTTACTTATTAGCAGTTTCCTGTTCCTAATCTTCAAATACACAGCATCTTTCCAATTTGGGGGCTGATATTCAGTCACCAAAGTTTTTTGAAAGCAGCACCAAAGTTAAGATCTCAAAGCTGATGTGCACTATAAGAATACGATTATGCAAAAGAATATGATTATCTAAAAGAAATGCCAAAGTGTGATGGAGGAAAAAAAACAATAATACATAAGCTATTACTGTTGCACTTAATTGGACTGGACTTCATCTGACCTAACTCACCATTTTTACAAATATGGCCATGAAAAAGCAGAGAGCAAATAAGAAATGAAATTTTTAAGCTATTAGAAATTGAAAGCTATATGAGGCACCTGGGTGGCTCAATCAGTCAGGTGTCCGACTTCGGCTCAGGTCATGATCTCATGGTTCATGAGTTAGAGCCCTGCATCAGGCTCTGTACTGACAGCTCAGAGCCTGGAGCCTGCTTCAGATTCTGTGTCTCCTTCTCTCTAGCCCTCCCCTGCTCACGCTCTGTCTCAAACTCTCTCTTTCTGTCTCTCTCTCTCAAAAAATAAACATTTTTTGAAATGTCAAAAAAAAAGAAATAGAAACTTACAAAGACTGTTAGAAACTTCCTAGAGCATGAGACAATATGCAGGTAGACCCAAATGTTCTAAAATGTTTCAAATAGTAATTATAAGGTGTTGTCATTAAGAAAAAAGTCCAATTTTCTTCGTCATATCCAAGATAAAATCCTTAGTATCTCAAAATGTAACAGAGGTTCCACACGAATACATGCAGTCCCATATACACAAATATACACGCTTTCAAGTATTTCTTGAATGCCAGAGAATAGATTTAAAATCTGATATACAGTACAAAAATGATTATGCAAAACACATCTTAAATGCAAATATATAAAATGCACATCTGTAATAGAGTATTTCACTTTCTTATTTAGAAGATCTGGCTGAAACCAAGTATTTCTGATCAGGCTCAGACTTACAGGAAAACTAAAGCAACTCAGAACAAGGAGCTGAGCAGGTCTCAGGGGTTTTATTTTGGCTTCAATGTTTTCTTTTCTTGATGGCACCCAGCACGCTGAAAAACTCCCCCAAACCACTGCACACTGGATAAAAGTCACAGATACAAGTCACGGAGCCCATGATTCTCTGATCCTGTCTTCCCTCTTTCTTTGCAAATATCATACTATCAGTGCCACTTTCTTCATTAAAATCTGGAAAATTGAAAACTGCCCACCTGGATTTCAAATCCAAAAGTTCCATTATCTTGCTTTTCCACGGTAACAAGCTTTCTGTAACAAAGAAAAAAAAATTGAAAATATGCATGAAGACCAAAGTATCACATTTGTCACATACATATCATTAAATAACTGCCACAATTACGAACAGCTGACGTTCATGTAAACCGTAGTATGTGAGATTCTGTGTGTGTGTTTGTGTGTGTGTGTGTGTGTGTGTGTGTGTGTGTGTGTGTTGTCGTCCACAGTCTGAAGAGCTGTGCTTCTGAATGCCTTGGTGAGATGTGCTCGCTTCGGCAGCACATATACTAAAACTGAATGCCTTGGTGAGAGACACAAAAATACAAGAATCTCTTTACCTTTGAGACCAGGAGAAGTCACCTAAAGAACTTGATCTCGTCAAAGCAAGCTGAAAAATATAATAAGCACACAGTTATCCAAAGGTCCTTAAGACACAACTATGAAGTGTTGTAAATCACCAAGCACTTTGTTCTTTGTCACCTTCTTTGGCCCAGCTCTGGGAAATTGTTATGTAAAGGTAGTAATTTCCATTTTCTAGTGGTAGCAAAGGAGAGCGGGGAAGGGGAACATTGGAGCATTAAAAGGCTAAATGAGGCTCAGATAATAATACACCCTGGCAAAAAGAGTCCACGTAATGTGGCAAAACTCCAAAGCTTCCAAAAGGAATGTCATCTCTAATCTCTATTTAAAATAGCCTCCGAAAGATTAACCATAGCAATTTCTAATCACACGGAAATCCAAAGAAAACAACACCCACAGAATGGCATATAAAACTCAAATGCTTGATAGTTTTTTGAGATACTGATGAAATGACTGTATTTATTATAATAGTTCAATATGTTACTGTTTTTAACAGGATAAAAGAATCTCTAAAGAACCAACTCATATGCAGAAGCACAATTCAGGTGAAACCAGGGACTCAAAACCTCAATTCTGCTTATGATTGATTTTTGCAGAAGGTCTGGAAGAGTGCGGTGAGATCTGTAGCCAAGAGAGCAAAGGAACCAAGTAGTATAAACAACAGGAATACTATCACCTTTCCTCTTCGGCATATTTTGGAAAAAGATCCTATAAACATAAACTTCCGAGATATCTTCTACCCTTGTAAATAGGAAAAGTAAGCAAAAGGCAGCATCTTGTTTTTTCAGATGATGGCTGTTTTTTCTGTGTTTTTGTGTTATTTGTTTAGGAATTAACAAATGGTAATCAGCCCTTTCTCAAATGTTGGTCCAGTGGCCCAAAATGTAAACTGCAATCCTAGCTAACCCACGGGTGTTTCATGGTCAACCTGACTTGCCTGTCATCTATCAGTGCATACATTAAAATGTCAGGGGCTGCTTGGGTGGCTCAGCCAGTTAAGTGTCTGACTCTTGGTGTTGGCTCAGGTCCTGATCTCGCGGGTTGTGAGTTCAAGCCCCACATCGGTCTGTGAGCTGACGCTATGGAGCCTGCTTCGCATTCTCTTTCTCTCCCTCTCTCTCTGCCCCTATCCCGCTCATGCTCTCTCTGTTTCTCTCTCTCTCTCAAAATAAATAAATAAACTAAGAAAAAAAAAAAAAAGTCAAGAGATCAACACATAGTCCAAACAAATAGAGGCTGAAAATCAGAAGGCGAAAAACACATAAAATTAATGCACAAAGAAAACCCTCATTAAGGCATTTGTTAGGACAGAAGCCTACGTCACTGTAATGAATCTGAATTATCAAGTACCAAATGCCAGCCTTTTCACAAACTTTCTGAAATGGCTCAGCGTTCAGAATTTGGCTACTGATTGGTCAGTTAAGCTAATGTAATGAAGAGATGATCTCTCCTCGCTTTGATGCAAATTGATTACGTTTTGGAATTCCTCGTCTTTTCAGTTCCACCCCTCAAATCATTTGCATCATCCTGAAGTCTGCAATCAGAAGGCTCAGACCCAAAAAGATTCTCTAGATTTGCCAGAAATTATTTATTTTCAATTTGTAAGGACTAACGATAGATGGCCCGCAACAATGTGCATAGCTTATTTCATCCTGATTTGTCCTACTAACCACAAACATGGGCTAGGGACAACTCAGCTATGCAGTAGGGCTGCCTTCTTATAAAAGAGAGCAATAAACTTGATATTGCCAAGTATTTTCATCTTGCCAGCACACTGCACTCACATTGTCTCAATCGACTTTCATTATTTGCATCTCCCTGGCTTTTATCCTTGTTTCTGATTGCAAGCTTCTTAGGTAGGTCATATCTACCTGTTACCTGTTATCATAACCAGGGCTTATATTTAAAAATACTACTCTTGCTATCAATATTCATCATATTATTCACATATTCTTGTATGTGGAGACTGTATGTGTATTTATATAAAGGGTATGCTGGATCAAATACCTCGCCTCTGTACAGAATTATCTTTATCCTTAGAGCCACGTGGGGACTGTACTGGTTTTACTTTCTACCCCAGTGCCTAGTGCAGTGCCTGGAATATAGGGGAAACTTCAAAATAGCTAAATAGACAAATAGAAGTAAACTATTAGACACCAATGTAAGTAAGTAGTGATGAAAGATCAAGTACAGGAGAAATGCATTAAAATATTCTTCAACTTTGCCCTTCATCAAATTTTAAATATTTGCAGGAAAAACTCAAGGGTAATCATTAAAAATATAAAATTAAATTTAAGAAAATCCCAAACACGTGGAAACATCAAAAATGAAAAAACAAAAAGAACAAAACCATCTCAGTCCAAAAACAGCAAGACCCATAAAGGATTAATAGGAAACAAAGGAAGTTCTAATGCCTTAATACATAACTGCCAAATGAATAAATGGTGGCAAAAATGAATGAGTTATTTCCAGCCTTTCCTCGCAATTTTAAATGCCCTTTTGCCAGGAAAATAATCATAGCACTGACAGGAACCTTAAGATTTCATCTGGTCCACCTGTAACCTGCCTTCTAAAGTAAAAAAAAAAAAAATCATTCCAGATAAATTCAAATATAAAATAGTTTAACTCCACAAGACAAACCCAAAGCAATTTTCCTACTTTTCTCTGGCTAACCTTTCTAGCTAATCGACTAGTTGAAAATATTTGCCTAGCACACCGTGAGGCGCATGGCAGAGACCCAATTCCTGTGGCTCACCTGATTTGGGTTACCAGTGACACACACACAAAATCAGACTAAGTCAAATTGTAAATTAGTTTCTACTCTAAATTAGCAATGAACCTCTCTTAGGCACCTAATGTTTAAAGAAAAAACAATTTAAACAAATTAGGCACCATCAAATTCTCTGACATGTGCCACATCTTGACACACAGCCTCCTTGCATGTGATCTGGGCTGTCAGACTCAGGCCATGTGGAAAGGAATGTTCCCAGGGTTCAGCCCGTGCTCAGGCACCCGGGTATCTGCCTAAGTGGGAAGAAGCATGCCTAAGGCCTTATCCAAAGCATCACCCTTTGAAAAATATTTTGCCTACAGCCCTTTTCCTAGAGTGAGCGGTCCTGTTCTAGGCTCTAACCTGTTCTAGGCTCTAACCCGTTCTAGGCTGTAACCCGGGGCGTCAGTGCTCCCTAATGCGCTCCCAGCCAGAGCCTTTTCTCGGGGTTGCAGCGGAGACACCAAAACGTATGGATAAGGAACGGGTGTGTGATGAACGGCATATGCCGGCAACAGCTGTCTTTTATTACACATTATCTAATATGAGAACTCTAGGTTTGGCAATTTGGCAGGCCTGCAAGCCACACATTCAATGACGACCGCTGATTAGACAAAGCTCCTTAACCCCTTGTTAGCCACTAATATAAAGATGCCTGGGGTTGAGTTTATGATTCCTCTTCTTTTGTTTTTAGTCAGAGGGCTTCAAGATCAGGCATTAATATTCAAAACGGAATTTTTGCCGCTATGCGGTGATTTACAATGTCCCTCTTTAGGGGGAAGCCAACACTAAATATTTCAGCTGTCAGTTTGCAAAAGATCAGGGTAATCTGTAGCTCAGCCAGAGAGCCAGCAGACTCACAGGAGCTCAAAGTTCAATACTGCAGCCACTTCTGCTGCTAAGTAACAGATTGTTACTTCCTGGTCCCCACTGAGTGAATGCATTTCCGGAAAGTATTGGGGGTGGAGAGAGGACATATATTAACATGTTTCTTTTGTTTCTATTGTTTGTTTCAAAAGCCCAAATCCTGTGCCTTGTTCTCTTCTCCAGTCTCTGCTGCAATCTCCCTAATTCTTCCAGGAATCCAGGTTTGTTTGTTTTTTTTTTTTGTTTTTTTTTTTCTGTTTCCCTTTTAACCCAGGAACCTTGAGTTAGCAGGGCTCTACAGACTATTCTAAGATACAGCAAAATAACGAAACCGTGTGCAATTTCCTAAGTCGTAAGTGCCCTTAAGGAACCCAAATAAACATCACAGCTTCCCAAGAAAGTCTCACTGTGGACTCATGAGCTTCTTTTCCAAGAAAAACTGTGGGCTATTCACTCAAGGCATGCCACAGTATGAATTAGAGAATACTTTTCCAATTATTTTGTAGTGAAATTAACACAGTGTTGTACCTAAAAGTATTCATTTAATGATCAAGATGCCTTGTTGCAGTTAGAAACTTGGGAGTTCGGGGTCACAGACGGGTGAACAGACAGAAATCATGTGAAAGCTTCTGCAGGGCAGAACCCATCCCAGAAATAGACACGTTCCAGAGTTTAGCACAAAATTCCGTATCAGAACTTTTAAGTGAATTCACCCTTTCTGAAGTTGCCTATTGAGTAATAATTCAATAACCTGGAGAACGTCAGGCAAAGACAACCTGTGGTACCAGTGAAGCACATTCCAGTTTCTAACCCATTTGTCAGGTCCCTGGTTCTTAAACTGCCTTCCAACTGCAACCTACTACCCTTGAGGGAGCGGCCCAGAGGTACAATCACTACTCCTTCGTTATCACCACATTTATAAAGCCTATCTGTATTTCCTCCCGTCTCCTTCCCACACTGTTTCCCTTTGCAGGGATTTTTACCCCCAAAAAATATGTTCAGAAGTAGAAGCTGTACTGAGATGTCTGTCGCCTCCTACAAATACAGGTATTGAGATAAGAGGAACACACAGAAATCTATTTTTAAGCAATTCCAAGTGTAAACACCCAAATGCTTCCGAAGATTAATCTGAAACTACGTGCTCACCAGATACAGCTTTGCAGAAACCAAAGCCAACAATAACGAGAAGTATGAACTGTTGACGTCAGCCCTGAAAGTGTTGAAAATAACAGTGGGCAGAAAAACACCTGCTCATGTGGTTGCCTCACAGGGATCTTGTTGCCTGCGATTCAGGGAGTGCCAAATGGGTGATTATTCTCTACAAACCACTTAAAGGAAATGAACATCCATTTGGAAAAGCCTGAAATGTTGGGATAAACTTGCATCAAGTCTCATTGATGCTAACTGTACAGAATCATAAGTATCATGCAGAAGAGAGTTTTTGTTTTGCCTTCTTTTTTTCCTTAAAGTCATTCTCACAACAGGAAGAAAACACTGTTTGAATAGGAGTTTGCTATGGGAAAGAATAGGAGAAAAGGGAGAAGACGGGGCCTAAAAAGATGAGAACATCAGACAAATTTGTCGGTGTGAGAATGTGGGCATTTGTGTGTATATAGGTTAGATACCTATGCACAATGCATGTGTTTTGTATGCCCAAATCCCTCTCCTTATCTCCTTCCAGTAACCTCGTACTGACTGCCTTCTTTTTAGTGGAAGCTATCTTCCCTCGAGTTTAAGACCAGATGTGACTCTTCAGTGGAGTTTAAGACCAGATGTGACTCTTCCGTTTTCACTGCCTTTCACAGCCAAGTCCCCGGGTCTCCTCTCCATTCTGTCCATTTCCTTTTTCTCCAACTACTATAAAAGTTGGTCCCTCACTGCTAATCTCTACCCACGTACACACCATGTTTCTAGAGTGAGGTTCCTAAAACCCTCTACTGCTCAAACATGCCCAGTGGCTACCTGTGTTGGTCAAATCACTGCTTCCTCAGGGGAAGTGTTTAGTAAAGCAGCCCGCTGGCTTCTCGGCCTTTACGCTAAGATCAACGTAAAGGAGCCCAGCACCAAGGTCTCCACTCCCCTTCAACAGACACTTATTGGGTCTTCCAAACATAATAATGTGCTGTTACCTCAATGTGCCCTAAAGGCCCCGAGATCTGTGCCTTGGCATTAACTATTCCCTTGCTCTGGAATACCGTTCAGAACTGGAACATCCTATCCTTCAAGGTTATATTAAAAGACATGTCCTTGAATTAGAGCATTTATGTTGTGTAATGCCTATTTTGTTCTGCCTACTGAATTGTTAACTCTAAAAGGCCAGGAAATGCGTTCTTTTCATCTGTGTACCTTCTACACACTGCTCCATATCTGAAACCTGAATAAAGACCTTGGTGCTTCCTATAGCTGCTTTATTTTCAGACAGGCAGTAAATTGATAGAAATGTTCATCATTTGATTAAACGTAATGTCATAAAAGCACTTGCGCATTAAACGAAGATCAAAAATCCCAACCATGGCAAATTATGCCCTTATCTTCATTGTGAAAAATAACGAGGAATCAGCTGTATACATTGCTGAGAAAAGATCATGACTCGCCCACTATGCTCTAACTCTCTAATCCTGAAATTAGAAGGCTTAAGAGGAGCACATGATGTACATGGAGGATTGAAGAGCAAAAATTCATGCTTTAAAGCAATTCCAGTTCTGAATTCAGATATGTACTTGGAGCATGATAGCAAGTTATGTAACTAAAACCTGAAGAGGTGCTAGGGTTAAAAAATTATTTTAAAAATTGGAAATTGTAGAATCAAAGAAACGAAAAATAAACTCAGCTGGACATGGATTTTCCTAAGCGAGTTTTCATCTCTAGGGAAATCCCTTACAATAAAAATAAAAATGATAACACGATGGTTGAGCACCAACTTTGCGTCAGGCGCTGTGTTAGGCACGGCGCATTTTCTTCACTTACGCCAAAGAAGAGCTCCTTAGGGTGGTTCTCTTATTATCTCCATTACAGAGAAAAGAACGAAGTCTTAGGCAAGTGGCTTGCCCAAGGTCCCACCAGCTAGCAAACAGCTGAGCTGGTACTCAATCTGCCAGTTTATCCAGTAAAAGCCTTCATTCCCAATGGCATTAGGTATGTACCTGTGCCCCTGCACTGAAAATAATTTAGTCAACAAACACTGTCCTGGAGAAAAGGTACTCTCATTCCATTGAAAATGACTATCACAGAGTGAGGCTGGGAGGCATAGAATCAATGGGACACATACAGGGGGAAAAGATCAATGATTCTCAAATGGGCCACATCTGCATGCACTCTCTAAGTTTGATGCCCTTAACGATTTTCATTTTACCTGAACACCTCTTCAAATGAGAAAAACAATCTTCTTTTAAGTTTGGCCTTGAAAACAATATTTTATTATGGTCTTAAATCTTTTGGACTAGTCCATGAGCAACCTGGGCTTCTTAGCTGCGTCCTCCCCCATACTCTTAAGTGACTAATTCCAAGCCTCTAAAGTACAAGTTCAGTGCAAAGTCAGATAAACATATCACTCTGCTCCCAAGAGAACAGGAAAACTCTGAAAGTACAAAATAGTAATCATACCTGCTTTCTTCCCCGAGGCAAAGTGGCCACTGTGTCTGCCAGCATTTGAATCCTTCTATTATCATCCATTCGGAAGCTGCCTGTGAGTGTAGAGTCAGAGTTATAAGATGGACCAGCACAGTAGTCCACCAGATTGCCATTGCTGTTCTGTTGCAGGAGCCTTTGTAAAGACATTGTGAATAAAGATTACTCCAGCTAGCACATGGTTGAGTGGCCTTGCAGGATGGGGGAAGCTAAAACTCTAACCCTCTGACAAGTAATCAAAAGTAGCAAAGCAGAAAGAGCCCATGTGACTTCTGTGGTTTTAGGTACTTGTTACACAAACCCTATCTTGCAGTTCACTCCCATTTCTCAATGCCTTTTTTCTTTAAGCCCCTGGGAGAAACAATACTTTTACCGTTAAAAAAAAATCAACTTATTATTTTCTCTTTCAAAAAACCAGAACTCTTATGCTTTTATGAGCTGTGGCAAGTTGTGTTCAAAAAACCATCTGCCTTATTTTAAAAGGAAGAAAGAAATATTTCCCCAAGTTCTGCCATTTGCTACCCACCCATTCTCCTACTTAATATGGGCAGTTCAATGTCAAAGTCAAGATACGCATTCAGTTCTTGTGGATATAAGCAAGAATTACAGGGTCCAGTCATAATGTTCTCTTACAAAGTCCTTGTAATGTACTTTCCCCAAAGTACACCCTAGCTCATTAATGTTCATCAAAAAGGCATTATATCTGCCACTTGGATAACCATTCAGCATTCTTCCAGTTGCCCTTCTACTACTTTGTCCTGACTAAAATTATCCATCATCTTACAAGGAACAATGGGAGGAGAAGACCAGCACGTTCAGAGCTCAAAGTTGACCCTCTCTTAGACTGGACTTTGCTGCAGTATCAGCCTGTGGTCCTCGGGGAATAATGGAAAGAACAGGAAGTTATCAGGCAAACCAAGGTGGCGCAAGAATGTTTCTTGTTGGTCCCGGCATGAATATGGGTCAAGGACGCCATCATGAAGTACTCAAGATCGCAGATACTTTTTTTGGTGGGGGTTTGAGACCTGTAGTTTTGAGACAACTGGTTTCAGAGGAGGAGCGGGGATGTAAGTAGAGAAAAGAATCAAAACAAAAACCAAAAAAAGAAGTTTTACCTACTAGAAAAAGTCAACTGTGATTTTCAAAATAATTGTGAAGGTCAGTAGTAGGATGTAAAGGAGTTAGAAAGTTTTGAACTAAAATGGAGGTCAAGGTAAATCCAGGCCGAACAGAAGCTGCCAAATATAAAGGGTAAAATCTTGAACAAAACGATGTTTCTAAAAACATAAAAATATCTAAATCAGGTATTACAACTGCATTTGCCTTCAGGGCCCAGATGGGTAAAATAATATAACATAAATGTGTAAAACAAAAGAGAGTGGTAGAGACTTTGACAACTAAAGAATGTGTCAGTTATGAAGACATTTATGTGGTATGTGTGTGTGTGTGTGTGTGTGTGTGAGAGAGAGAGAGAGAGATTTTAAAACATCTCCAGGCTATGAGGTACATGACTTAAATCAACACTATTAATTGAGGACAGCAGTGCACCTGCCCCCTCAGAATTTTATAAAGTTAAGTAAATATTTTCATATTTCAAAATGCCAAATGGAAATTATACACTTGCCTGATATAAGGCCATATAGCAAAATGACAACGAAGCATTACAGATGGATGCCAAAATTGTATCAATTTAATTTGTTATGCTGACCTTAGCTAATATAAATTATAGAAGTTTATTATTAAATTAAGAAATTAGAAAAAAAAGCTTTACTTATTTTATGACATTTGTTTAAGAAGGAGAATCTTTCAAATAATAAGATCCATTGCTGTGCAACCAGAGACAAAGGCAGAGCTGACATTCAGTCAGTATATACCAGATTGGTCAGTCTTGTTAATTATATATTTAGGACCTGGCCTATTTTGATTGGCCAGTTCCCTTCTCTGATTGTCAAAGTCTTGTGTCATACCAGTTATTAAATATTTTTAATAACATCCTCCATCAAAAATAGCCTCTGTGATAAAATGTGGAGAAATACTAATATTTTCATACAAATATGACTTCAAGCCTCAAACCCTTGATTCACAAAGGTGTTCTACTATTTACAATTTATTTGTTCTATAGAATTTACCTCAGAGTAATTACACTATTCTGAACTCTCTTCCTCTTCATCCTCCCCTTTATTTTATAAAGCTGATTCAGAAAATAAATCAGATCAATCTATCTACCTACTCAAAAGATTTCAAAATTGCCTCATTGTCCACAAAATAAAATAAAATAAAACTTTTAAAAAGTCCAGTTCTTATCTAACTTTATTCTCTGAAATGTCATATCATTTTTTTCAGATCTTTCTTTTGAACTTAACATATGATATTTAGATTACACCTGGAAAGTAAGAGCCAATTTGTATCTTTAAATGTATACTCGTGTCCTATGTATAGAAAGCATTCAAGCAATGTTTGTTAACAAAAAGGGGAGGGAAGTAGATATTTAACAAAAATGAATTAATATTCATCTAAAGCACCAAAGAAGAAAAACTAAACTGGTAGAAAATTCTTGTATTATGGACCCATAGTCCAAAGAGCCACAATCTTACATAAAGAGAAATCTGAGAGATGCAGAAAGAATCTCTTTTAAAATATGTCTGTCATGGGGCACCAGGGTGTCTCAGTCAGTTAACTACCTGAATTTTGGTTTCAGCTCAGGTCAGGATCTCATGGAGTTGGAGCTCTGCATCAGGCTCTGTGCTCTCTGTCCCTCCCCCACTCATGTTCCCTCCCTTCCGCTTTCCTTTCCCTCTCCCATTTCTCTCTCTCTCTCTCTCTCTCTCTCTCTCTCTCTCTCTCATCTATCTCCTTCTCTCTCTCAAAATAAATAAGCTTAAAAATATATATATGTCTGTCGTCTACTCAGAAAGCTAACATCCCATTATTGGGGGGGGGACATTCTTATTCGAGGCATTTTTTCATAACTATGCAAATACTCGTGGATTGAGTTAAGTTTTAGTACAAATGAATTGAACCCTGAGGAGCTGGAACATGGGCAAGATGTGATAGAGGCCTCTGAGAAGGGTATATACCTAGAGGACGGAACATAGAAAGTCAGGAGGGTCTAGAAGGCAAACTTGGCCAATTCCGTAACACCCATTAAACTCATAGACAGCTATAAGAAGGTTAACAACAGCGGTTTCAGAGCCTAACTTTTTGGATTCAAATCCTGGCTCTGCAAGTAGCATTTGACCTTGGAAAAGTCATTTATTCTTTCTTCTATGGACTGAATTGTGCCCCACTATACTCATATGCTGAAGCTCCAAACCCCAGTGTGACTGTATTTGGAAACAGGACCTATAATTAAGGAGGTAATTAAAATTAAATGAAGTCCTAAGGTGGAGTCATGATCCAATAGAATTGATGTCTTGATAAGAAAAGACATCAGAGAGCTAGTGCCTGCTAGCTTGCTCTCTTGTCTCTCTGCCATGTGAAAACATAGGGAGGGGGTAGCCGTCTGCAAGCCAGAAAGAGAGGAAAGAGAGCTCTCACCAGGAACCCAATCTATGGGCACCTTGATCTTTGACTTTCCACCCTCTAGAACTGTAATAAATTTCTATTGTTTAAGCCACCCGGTCTGTGGTATTTGTTATTACAGTATTGGTCCAAGCTGACTAATACACTCTCTAAACCACAGTTTTTACATACCTAAAATAAAAATTTGTAGGGAAGGACAGATAAAATAGTCCATGCATAGCACTTGGTTCAAAGTAGAGTATTATTATTGAATTTTAAGTAATAAGAATTCAAAAGGAAAAACTTCAAAGGAAATTACTTTAATTCCCTATGAAATGCCTTATCTACTACCAAATGCTCATATATGCAGCAAGGGTGAGCAGTCTAAAGGCCAGAGTACATGTGAAAACCCTTGCTGTCCTGTACCATTTTGCAATGCTTGCAAAACACTGTCAGAGCCAACGTCAGAAATTTCTGGGTTTCCGTTACCCCTAATTCATCTATTCATTAGAGTAGATATGGGACAGAAGGAAATGGCTGCTCAAAAAAAGAAAAAAAAGAAAAAAAAGAAAAACCCAAGAATTCCTTTGTGTCCTTCAGGTTTTAAGACAGTTGTTGGGTTTATTTTATTTTGGCTGTTTGCCTTTATTTGCACAAGAAGTCTTCATTTGCTTCCTGGAAAACCATAGGGTTTTGTTTTGGTTTGGTGTTTGGTTTTGCTTATTTGTTTTATTTTTGCGTTTTGCCTTCATTTACACAGGAAGCCCTTATTTGGCTACTTGCACTGACATAGACACAGGTTATAGTCACACAGACAATATTTGAGTCTTTTATGTTTGAGTTTATGTAAGGTAAATTTAATTTGGTAGGGCTACTCTCATATCTGAGAGCTGACTAACAGTGACAACTGGTTTGTCCTATTTCTCACCTATTTGTGTGATTGGACTGGGTGGATGGGTGTCTCTATCTTCCTCAAAAACTCTGTGTGGGTCCCTGGGATTCTGAGAGAGTTGCTTAAAGGGAATTCTCCTTCTTCAGAAAAAGGTAAACGACAATCAGGGCTGGCTCTGAAAAATAACAAGCTCAAGAAAGGGAAATAATAGAAACAGAGATCATGAAGTCCCTATATTAGAAACCCTAATGTGGATACAAACCAAATATTAGCTTCAAGTTGTGACGTACTTATTTCAAACCACACACACACACACACACGCAAGACTTTAAATCTAATATAAATAATAGTTAACAATAGATCATATCCATTATGTTTTATTACAAGTACAAGGAAATTTTCTGACCTATTAAAGCTTAATCCAACCAGTCATGAAGCTATGGGTAGACTATAGTACCACCTAAGAGATTTAGCTGCTGAATTCATCTAGGGTCCTAAACAGATTATCTAGATCAGTTGTTCATGAATCCATTCAGTAAGATAATTTCAAGCCTTATTTCAAATGTAAAAACAGATTATCTTTGTGCATTCATTTTGTGCATTTATCGCATAGAAACATAATTAACTGCTTTTTAAAAAAATTTATTTACATCATTTTACCTACTTCAGGTTTAGGGAGCGTGCTCTGAGCATGATGGGAATATGCCAAAGATGGGTCTCTAAGAAGGTCCATGTTAAAGGTATAAAGTTGTATGTGGGCCACTTTGAGGTGATACCTATGTGTGTAGGTTTTATCCCGGATCTCTGTGGGTGTGTCAATACATCTATACAAAATGCTTTGTAGGTACGAAGGACTTAAGTCTTCAGGACACAGTCTCTACAAATTATTTTAGTTATTTTAGTTATTTATTTAATTTGAGAGAGAGCGCGCACAAGAGAGAGCACGTGTGCGCGCATGCAAGGGAGGGAGGGGCAGAGGAAGAGAGAAAGACTCTCAAGCAGGTTCCACACTCAGCGCAGAGCCCAACGCAAGGTTGGATCCCAGGACTCCGGGACCATGACCCGAGCTGAAAGCAAAAGTCCGAGCTCAACCAACTGAGCCACCCAGGCACTCCCCTACAATACTTTTAAGACTGTACTCCTCAGAATACAGTAAGAAGAATACTCCTCTTCTTCAGTAAGAAGATCCTTGAGTTACCCGGAGGAGAAAGGTGTGCCAGCTTCTGGAATTTCCAGCCCTGACTTGAACCACAGTAGCTCCATCTTTATTTGCTTTGTACTGTGTTCCTCCTCATACCACATGGTTTCCTCGGCTTAAAAAACGAAAGCTACAGGCTTATAGAACAGAGAAACGAATCACAACACATACTGTGTGAAAAATAATAGCCTGTTAAGTCACTCGTTAAGAAAGTGTCAGTCCGCAAATGAGTTTCCCGGTATTCACAGACATGGCTCTCTTTTGGAGGAAAAAACACTAACAGTGAGATAGTTAGGGTTCATGGGGACAAGCCCCAAATGAAAAACATTGTGTACCTGAGGCGCTTTCTGTTGCCTACTCCTGTGAAACTGTTTCTCCTCCGGGACAGAACCAGAAAGGGGCCACAATGCAGCCTTATATACAAGCCAGACTTAAAATGGGAGACCCCGGCTCCAAACCACACCAATGAGCTTCCTGAATTGCCTGTCAGTATTGACCAATCAGAACAAGGCCCTTCCAACCTTTTTGCAGAAGGGCATTTTCTGTATGGGAGGCCTGCCTGACTGGGGTCTGTCTGTTGGTGCCGTTGCTCCTGTAACAATAGTAAAGACTCTTTAAGCGTGAACACAAAGTAACGAGTGATCAGTAGCCCAAGGATCCGTAATTCTGGATTTGCTGAAAAAAGTTTTTAAACTACTTTTTTTTCCCCATGAATTTATTAAGAGAAAGATGAAGATGCTTTAAGCAAACTGAAGTACATTTTCATCCTAAAGAAGTCATTCTCTGATATGAAGATGCCTTTCTCAGAAATATAAAGTCTCTAAGAGAAATAAATTGGCCACCTAATTACCAGAATATTTTCCTTGCTTGAGGATTATTATCTTAAAAAAAAAGTAGCTATTTTTTTTTCTTTTAAAGTTGCTTCATTAATAAAGCATTTGGGGTATGACCAACACGTTTAAACATAAAGGTCAAAATATGTATTGTTTTTTATTCTAACAACCATAAAATAGGTGAAAAGTATCAGCTACACCTAATAAAAATTACTTCAGTAAAGTATGTGGTTTCCATTTGAACATAGGGGTAATTCACTGAAATGAGTTCATTCAGATCCATTTGAGTCAAAGAATAGGACCTTAAGCATGTGGGCAAGAAGATAAAATATTTACAAATAGATAATATATACATATGTGTGTATACATAGATGAGTGTGTGTGCGAGAGAGAGAGAGAAACTATAATCTTTATTGGTGATATGGTTGCATAACTAGAATATCCATGACAATCTGCAAGCCACTGAAAAGTAGACTCAGTAGACGGTTTTCTTAAGTGTGAGTTTCAAAGGATACCATATAAAGAGAAATGAATTTATCATACTGCAGCAATGGATGAAAAGAACTGAAATAACGGGGGAGAGAAACATTATCAAAAGAGCCAAAAACCATAAAATAGGAATGAACCTAGCATGTTTAGGATTTTATGAGGAACATTATAAAATCCAGACTAAGGAAAAGAAATACCATGTTCCTATATGAGAAGAGTCCTTCTTATAAAGATATCTGTAAATTTCCTAAAGTATTCAATGTACTGCACATCAAAATCCCCACAGGTTTTGTTAGCTTGTTTGTTTATAACATTTTATATATGTTCTTACACTCCTCTGAACAAGAAAGTACACAAGACTAGCGGAGAAGAATTTGAAAATAATAGTGGTAGGTAAGTATGGGAATTGAGAAAACTATCGTACCTGAGTATCAAAAAATATCATAGGAGTTAACACCATCAAATAGAATAGGTCAATAAAAAGAATATTAACAAATAGAATATTGTCAAATGGAAAGAGAATCCCAAACATATCCATGCATATTCAGGTATTATATCATTAAAGCAATTAATTTCATTAGGAAAAGAATAGACTCTTCAATAAATGTGGTTGCTACCCATGTGGAAAAAAAATAAGTGATAGTATTTTATTACAATGAATAATAAATTCCAGATGGTTTAAAAAGTTAAACGTAAGAAAAAAAATTTACATATATAAAATAGTAGTGGAAAATATAGAATATTATAGTAAGATCAGGTTGGGAATGGTTTTCCTAACAATATAAAAGTCCAGACAGCATTAGCAACATAAAGATTAAAAATTTATGTCCAATGAAAACTATAATGAACATAGGTCAAAGCTAAATGGCAGATACCAAGAAATTGTTTGTGATGCGCAATTGATTACAGAAGAAATACAAGGCATCGACACATTTATTAAAGGATATTCAAACATGTTAGCAATCAGGAAAGTAAAACTTGAAATACTAGACACTAATTTTACCCACCAGATAAACAAAAAATAAGAATGGATAATACCTAGTACTGGTTAAGTTACAGTTAAGTGGACTCTTAGAACTTTGTAGGAATATAAATCAATAAAGCTTTATTAATAATTTGACAGTATTGGAATCAAAATATACACACCAGGAATTCTACTAAGAATTTACCATACAGAGGTACTCTTAACACATGCAGAAAACAGTACAAAAATGTTTCTTGTGACATCGTTTGTAATTATGAAAAATTGGAGTTTTAAATGTATATATATTGGGAAGTGTCTAAGTAACTGATGATAATTCCATGGAATATTCTGCACCCATTAGAAAATACAAAATAAATATGTACATGCATAAAGATCTTTAAGGGAAATAAAGCAAGAGAAAAGAATAATGTGCATAATAGGATCCCATGTTTGTTCCTTAAAAAAAGATCATTTATGTAGATGTGCACAAACATATGCCAACCTGTGAATACTGGTTACTGCTGGAGAAGGTGCTGTGGGGGCAAGGGAGGAGGGGTATGAAAGAAGCCCTACAAAATTTAGTCTATGTGTTTTGAACCTTTAATAACAAATATGCATTCCTATACTAGTCGGTCAACTTAAAAAAATACCAACAATTCACAGAGAATGTTAAAAAGACAATCACCTTTTGTTGATAATAATATCTTAGCATTTTCAAGGTCACCATACCTGTTTAAGCTTATTGATGAGAATTATTGGATGTGTGGTGTTTGTTCACAGCCTACGATTTTGCTTTATTTAATGGGATATTTTGCACCCATTTAGGGAATTCTTTCATATTTCTTTATCATTTTCTGTCAACCAACTAAACTTCTTCCTCAGGAAGGACCGCTGGACTCCCCACAACATAGTGTAGTAAAGGAGAGGAACACAATCACAAGCCACTGATTTTTATGCAAGTAAAGGGCACCAGTTCGTCCTATTGAAACCCCCTCCTAAATGGCAGAACTGCCAAGTTCAGTTCTCATTAGCCTTCTATTACCCCTCCCCTTCCCCACCACACACGCATAGCTCCATTTCAAAACCCAGATCTTTCATCAAAATTCAAGGTAAACAAGTGACAGTGTTTCTTCTTTTTCCCTCAGTGAACACCTTGCATCACCCTCAGTACTCAGCTTTTTCTTAACTCGCCCAGGGGCTGCAGGCAGTGCCACACCACAGAATGGGGAAGGGTTTCGGAACTGTAGAAGGGAGCTTCTTAGAAAGCAAGACACCTGTCTGGGACTGGAATTTTGCATACTACTTGGAAGACTAAAATACCTACTTGCTAGGTAGGTAATTTCCTCCTGGCCTTTGAATAAAATCCAAACTCCTTAGCCTGCCCTTTGAGGTTGTGTATATTCTGGTAGATCCTATGACCTCATATCATACCACACCCTGGTTACACTGGCCTTTCTTCTGACCCTCCAACAGAAAGCAGTTCCTCCTCAGGGCTTCTTGCACTCACTTTTCTCTATGCCCAAAACAGTGCTCTCCCCACCATCTTCAGGTGGCTTGTCCTCTGTCTCTTCAAAGTTCAGCTCAAGTATTGCCTCTTGGAGAGGCCCAAACTATTCCTAACTGAATGGATAAAGGTGTTAAATAAGCCAGTCCAAGCAGAACAACTCTGGGAGGGAGTGTGCACCTTGGAGTTTCCTAAGTAGACAGCTCTCCAATCTACTGAACACCTGGAGCTGCCTGGATTGACCTTACTGCCTGTAAGGGACTTGCTTTTGACAATAGCAAGAGAGGCAGCAGAGAAAGGCTAGCAGGAAGCAACTTAATGGAGTGTACTTCACCTTCTCCATTTTGGCTTTTAGAGTCTAGAGAGATGGGGTGTGTGTGTACGTGTGCATCAGAAGGAAATACAGAAGAACAATAAGGTAACTCTTAGAATATCAGAATTCTCTATTTTACTTCCATCCCTGTCTACTTACAAAAAGAAGGAAAGACATGAAATCTTAATTTCTCTGAGATCCAAATGTAATACAGGGAAGGACAGTGTATTAGTCATTTCCTTGTGTCCATAAAGTTATGAACAGAGCTGGCTAAAATGGGCATCTATAAATTTTTCCTAACTATTATTTAATGGAAATAATAAAGTCAGACAGACACTGTACAAGGTAGTAAGCACAGCAGACAAACCAGTGACAACGCATCCTTCTTTGGTAAATCCATAGTTAGAATCTTCAATATAGAATCAACTAAATATACAACTGAAAAAACATATATATCCTTGAAGTCATAAGAAAATACTAGCTGAATTTACCGAATGTTAGACTGGAAGGAACCTAAGAGTCATCTCATCTAACTCCCTTAATTTTGGGGTAACAACAACAACAACAACAAAAACAACAACTAAGCCCTGGAAAATGTAAGTCTCACTGAAGAGACAGAGTAATTTCATGGCAGAACTATAAGTAGACTGCTTGGTATCCTTCAATCCTACAAGCATTTACTGAGTACATAATCATAGTAACATCTTGGCAATGTCTGAAGTGTTTACTCTCATAAACATCATAAGAATAGTATTATATTTATCATTATTTTTCAGATGAAGCTCACATACTTGCCTAACCTTACACAAAGAATATCCAGGACAGTCAGGATTAAAATCCACAGCAGACATTTCCAATGATAACAACATTAACCACTATGCAATATTGCTTCCCCAAAATTGCTCTAACACTATGGGGACATAAAGATGAGCCAGATAGGACCTTGCCCTCATGGAGATCAGAATCCAGACATATAGGGAAAAAAGTCTCTCAGAATGATAGCAATTAAAACAATAATTCAAGGGGCACCTGGCTGGCTCAGTTGGTTAAGCGTCCGACTTCAGCTCAGGTCATGATCTCGTGGCTTGTGAGTTCAAGCCCCGCGTCGGGCTCTGTGCCCGGGCACAACTCAGAGCCTGGACCCTGCTTTGGATTCTGTGTCTCCTCCTCTCTCTGCCTCTCCCATGTTCATGCTCTGTCTCTTTCTGTCTCTCAATAGTAAATAAACGTTAAAAAAGAATTTAAAAAAATAGATCTAAAAAATACTATGGATTTACTAAAGAGGGACCAATTATTTCCTCTACTGTAGCTCAGTTCATTCCCCTAAGAAATTTACAATCTAGATACAGTGGTCTGATTTGTACATAATTAAATCATAATAAAAGGAAGAGTACCACAGGGACTGAACTGTGTCTCCCCCCCAAAATAATGTTGAAGTCCTAACCCTTGGTACCTGTGACCTTATTTATTAGAGTGTCTTTGCATACGTAATCAAGTTAAGATGAAGATTTAGGGTGGGCCCCAATCCAGTATTATTACCCGTGTCCTTATAAGAGGAAAACATCATATTGAAGGGAGACAGATAGGAATCACACAATGTAGCAGAGACAGATTTTGGATTTCTAAGCTTTGTGGGTGCAAGTCAAGGGACACCAGGGATGAAAGGGCACCACCAGAAGCTGTGAAGAGAAAAGGAAGGGTCTGCCCAGAGTCTCAGAGGACACATGGCCCTGATGACACCTTGATTTCAAACTTCTAATTTCTAGAACTGTGAGAGAGAAAAAAAAAAGTCTGAGTTAAGCGGCTAAGTTTGTGGTAACTTCTCATGGCAGCCCTAGGAAACGCATACACATCCATTCTTCCTTATATTTAAAGAAAGTATAACAATATTAAAAGTGGAATGTGTGGTCAATCTCAAGAGCAGGTGGTTATTCAGCCCCTCCTTGATCTGGGTGCTGATTCAGAACACAGCGAAAGGTCTGTGAAGTGACAAGTATTGACATTTTATACACAAATTCACGACAAGGAATTATGCTGAATTTGGAAACAATGATACTTTCTCTTTAGCCAAGCACTGATCATTCTTTTTTACTAATCACCTGGATGGGGCTGGGGAGAAGGTTGTGAAATGAATGATCTAACCTAAGATAGGTAGACAGCTGGCCTAGTTCCCAAAACAAAAGCCTTGGGAAATTGCCAAGAAGTCCGGACGCTAAGCTTCTGGAGGCAGCCAGCTAGGGTTTTTCCCTCCCCACTGATGGAAAAATACAGGAACTACTGCTTCTCTGGACGAACACCTGATCATATGGTCCTGCCAGTGTCAGCCAGAAAGTGGTCCACATTTCTTGTTGAGCAAGGATATGATCTACTTAAGAGTACTGATTTCCAGTGTTGAGCAAGCCTATCAATTACTATATATATATATATATATATATATGCCCATTTGCACCTCTGACTGCAGAGGAAATTGTTAAGATAAAAGTAAGTGAGGACCCAATAAGGACAGTAGCAATGACTTAGGCTCCAGAAGATCTTGTTTCCTTCCCCAGCTCTGCCACCTACCAGCCTGAGGGCTTTGGCAAAGTCAGTGACAATCTGGGGTACGTTTCTCCATGGACTCAATGCCGGGGGAAATGCCACATCATTATGTGGATCAAAATAAATGACATAGGAAATGGAATAGGAATGGAATGGGAATGACATAGGAATGGAATAAATGACATAGGGAATGGAAGATCTATGAGATTGTAGTCTTACAAGAATTTAAGGGTTTTAAAGTTCCCTAGAGGATGCTAGAATTTGATGCACAACCTACACTCTTCTGGTATCATATTTCTAAAAACCACTTTGGTCCACTTCCATTATACACACCATAGCAGTGAGAACGTAGTATTTCAAACCCAGGGATGCCATCACATCAGCTACAGAGTAAGCTTCAGAGTCCTTCACATAGTTTGTGGCCCCTTCCTCGGCCTGTATCCAGGACCCTTTCACAGCTGTGTATCCCTGTGTGTGACCTTACACGTACAGTGCTTATGAAAGGAGTAAGGCCAACCTTTCGGCTTGAGCTCTTAGGCCCTTGGGCAAGTTACTGAACTGATCTGTGTGCTATTGTCCTCACCTATAAAATGGGACTAGTTATACTGCACATCACCAAGGAAAACACAAGAGTACACAGAACCTAGTATTGTTCAGTAAATGCTTCCTGAAACCATTATTACTCATACTGTTTACTCATATTGGCCCGCCAGCCACCCTGGACTGCTGTGTTCCTTCTATACACATGGTTTTTTCCAACTTCTTACCTTTGTTCACAACACATTGTTCACCTGAATCTATCTACACCAGCTCTATCCGTAGAAATCCAACCCATCCTCCCAGGCCTGACTTAAATACCCTATCTTTCACGAAGCGTTGCCCGACGTCCCCAAGCAGATATGAGCATCCAAAACACATTTTTGGGGATCTCTCTTATGATGAATCACATTTCCTCCTCTCCCTTAATAAGTCGTGAGCTCACCTCTCCACCCCCCCTCCCCAGGATAGAATTCTTTCCTCATTCATCTCTGTATCCTTCCAGCTAGCACTTGGAAGAGTGACTTTCTCATAAGAGCTGCTCAGTAAGCATTTGATGAATGCATTCATAACCTGCCCAAAGCTCTGGCAGTTGATTTATTCTCCTGGTGGTTCTTTACTCTGGGCAATGTAGGCATTTGATGAATAATAGTTACTGTGTTTTCAATATCCATGTGTAATTTATGTTTTCTGGATTGTTTGGCTTAATTGTAATGAGTGTGAAATAATTTGGTAGTTTGAAAGGAAAACTTAATATGGTAATAATATACATTTTATACTTTATTTCTGTGCTGGTAAAGTGCCATCAACTGCCATTGAAATACTATACTTTTCAAGGAAAACTTCCACATTAAATGTACCCATAGACGGTAAGAAGCATCCTAATATCAGAAATGTAAACTGTGGAAAAGATATGCATCAGAATTGAAGAAGTGTAATTAGGGCTCCTTTCTCCCAGCATAGACCCCTCAGTGCTCTGAGATGTACACACTTTATAAATTAGACTCACCTAGCCAGTCTTGTAGGGCAGAATGCAGCCTGTCACTTTGTTTCAGACTTCTCTTTTTCTACTTGATTGAACCTCATGTTTTGTCACCTCTGCCTCTAGAATGTCTAATGTCTAACATCTGACCACCTACCTGCCTCTTCCAAGCTCGGGCCCTGGGTCCAGCAGCCTACAACACAACAAAATGGTAGGCAACTGATCTCCCTACGTACAGTCTCCCCCAACCCAACTATTCCTGTCTGACTGTGTCATACCTCAGGCCTACTGAATAAAGTTTACACTTCTTAGCCTGGCATTAAAAATCAGTGAGAATCTAATTCTTACCTAATTTTCCAATCTTAGCTTTTAATCCAAATAAATTTAGAGCCCCTAAGGTGTGAAAGCCTTCCTCCTGAGAATATACCTAGCATTGTTATACCTCAGCATCTTTGTTTAAACTCTCCCCTCTTCCTGTGTCTGGGTGGCTCAGTCCGTCGAGCATCCAACTTTGGCTCAGGTCGTGATCTCACAGTTTGTGAATTTGAGCCCAGCATCGGGCTCTGTGTTGATAGCTCAGAGCCTGGAACCTGCGTCATATCTGACATCTCCCCCTTTCTCTGCCCCACTCGTGCTCTGGCTCTCTCTTTCAAAAATAAATAAACATTAAATAATTTTAACTGTCCCCTCTTCCTAAAACCTCCCCCTCGTTTCTATTTGTTGAAACTTCCTCCACTGTTAAGAGCTAAGCTCATGTCCTACCTCCTTGGTGAAGTATTCCCTGATGAGAGCAGCCAGCCTATCTCACTACCGCTAAACTCCTATAAAATTTAGTATCTGCCTCATTCACACAGCCCTTGACACATCACCATATATTCTAGTCACTTATGTGAATCGACGTCCTCCTCCTATTAGGATGAGAACCTCATTTTATGTATATTTATCCCCCTCATGGGCTTAAACCACATATTGGTTTAGTAAAAATTGAATGGATAGATATCAAGTGAGTAAACAAGGTTCTTGGAGCAGATAACTCACTTGACCGGACGTCACGTGGAGGTTTCTGGAGTGACATGGGGGGAGTCAGAGCCGATGAAAATTACTGAAATTAAGAATTTTACTTCAAGCTATTCCATATGCTCGTTTGACAGGGCACTCAGGAGCGTGATACAGGAACGACTGGCACGCTTAAGGATGCCCCTTAAGGCTATTGGTAAAATGGCCACTGTCCCTAACCGATTGGTTTTGTTTTGACCAAGTAGAAAACATGCAGAGTAGAAGGGCTAAACTATTAAATATTCTTGGGGTCACGGAGGGGAAACTCTCAAGTGTATGTCACCACCGAAATACCTGTTGTAGGTTAGCGGTGTCAGAAAAAGATGTCACCACTTTACAGGAAAGAGAAGAGGAAGGAAAAATATGTCATTTTGTGGAAAGAGAAAAGGAAGCATTTCACGTCTTCCCTGCTGGTGGTTCAACTTCAGCCGACAGGCTCTGTACCGCGGAGGATTTCGGGACCACCCTCCTCGGCAACACTGGAGAAGCATAAAAATGAAGTCTGTAGAAGAGATGCATCTGGAGAGAGACAGTAATTACTGGCCAGGACTGATTAAAATTCTCGCTAGGACCTCAGAGAAGCGCTGAGCGTGGCTAAGCAAAGAAAGGAAAGCGTAACTGCTGCTTCCCAGAGCACGTGTGGAGTGAGGAACAAAGACAGGAAAATATATCACTGGCTCCTAGCCACAAGCTAAGAAAGTGAACGAAGGAAAAGCCAGATTGTATCGATCTGTCGCTCCTATCTATGATATGATATTCAACGCCCTAATCAGTGTGTAGGACAACGCTTTCGCTCCCTGTAAGCAGATTGTTAATATTCCCTAGGTCTTTCTCATGCTGCTGCATTTCATCTCCCTCAATAACAGCAATCACAGGGGCAAAGTTTGTTTGTGTGAAACACTTGTCTCACTCATACACCTGGAAAAAAAAAAAAAAAAAAAAAAATCCCGTACGTGTTACACACTGACACACTGATGTTTCCTTCCCTCTTCACTCCAGAAAACAAACTTAAGGTTTTACTCCCTGAACCAGGGATGACAAGGTAGTTTTTGTTTTTGGTTGTTTTTTTTTTTCTTTCTTTCTTTCTTTCTTTCTTTTTTTTTTTTTTTTTTTGCCAGGTTGTTGACTCCCACCTTTCCCTGACCTAGAGAGTTGGTTTACTAGCTGGTTTCTCAAGTAGATTTTTAAAAAAATAAATGCTTTCGAAGTATTCTGTCCAAGATGTAGGGCTCACATGAGCAAAGGTCTTCAAGGCAATTAACTTTGATCTGTTTTCCAATAACTGCTAGCTGATGATGTTACTAAACTTATGCCTTTGAACTTTTGCTAAGGATACAAATTCCGTTCAGGAGTAAATGGGGTGGGCCTGGGTGGCTCAGCCAGTTGAGCATCCAACTTGATTTTGGCTTCGGTCATAATCCGAGAGCCCCACATTGGGCTTTGAGCTGAGTGTGACACCTGTTTAAGGTCCTCTCTCTCTCTCTTCCTCCCTCTGCCCCTCTCCCCCGCTCACGTACTCTCTCTCTCTCTCTCTCTCTCTCTCACAAATGTAATAATCAGTTATACCATTATAGATTTGTCACTGTCCACTGTATCCCTTGCTTGCTGTTTGCTATCCTTTGCTTAATGGTTTTGCTTCTGGAACATGGTTCACTCTCCCAAACAAATGGAAAGCCAAACCATCTAAATCAATGAACTCCCTAGGAAAAACAGCGTACTTGAAAATGCTGGCAGTGTTTAGGGACATGCTAGTCTGTAATATGGCTTTTGTCATTTGCAAGTGAACCACCATGGCTTAGTGTAAATTTCCCTTTTTCTCCACTTTTTAAATGTGATTTCCCTGAAGGCAGGAATCATGTCATGAAAACTATGGACTAAATGGGATCTTTTTTTTTTTTTTCAATATATCAAGTTTATTGTCAAATTGGTTTCCATCCAACACCCAGTGCTCATCCCAAAAAGTGCCCTCCTCAATACCCATCACCCACCCTCCCCTCCCTCCCACCCCCCATCAACCCTCAGTTTGTTCTCAGTTGGACTAAATGGGATCTTGAAGATCATCTAGCCCTGCTTACCAAACCCTGAGGCCCTCTTTGTCATTCCCCAGGTAAGCAGTAGTTAATTATTTACTTAATTCCGTGGGTGCTTGAAGGATTTAGGTACAGAGAGGAATGCAGTTGTGTGTTATTTTGCTTTTAACTACTGGTAGTTTGTTAGTAATAGTTTTGTAATTGTCTGTCTTTTTCTTTTCCTTATTCCTCCACTTTTTTACAAAAACGCTAACAAGGTTTGCAAAGAAACACAAAATTGGCATGCAAACCAGTTTTGAGAAAAAGCAGGGCAGGCTGAGAGGAAACCAGCGGTCTCCCCAGAAGAAAGTGTACTTGGAAAAGTGTAATTTTTCTATTTACATTCCTTTTTTTTTTTTTTTTACAGCTGTTTTTTGAAAACGCCAAGAATAAACAAGATACAATGGGCTTTGTAAAGGGAAGGAAAAGAAGATAAGCGCTGCACCCAAATGCCAACATCACAGATTGAATAGAATTGTCCCAGGTTTTATGACTGTTTCATCCCTAGCTTGAAAAATACTGTATATTTTTTGTCACCAAGGCTGATTTCATATACTTTGTACGTTTCTCCTGTATTCCTGGTAGATGAGAAGCCTTCATAAAGTTTGAGATGGGGGGACCTTAGAAATAACTCAATACAATGCCTTCATTTTACTGATGGGGACAGTCTGAACCAAAGAGGTGAAGCCACTTGCCTGGAGAGACATGGAACCCTGGAGTAGCTGCGGAGTAAGGCCTGGGACTTCCACTTCCCACACCAATGCTCCTTCTGCCAAACCACACCACCTTTTACTAGAAGATCATCATTAGAACCTACTTTGCCTTTTTCTTTTCTTCCCGCATAACTCCAGGCTACTAGACTTTCAATCATTTTTATGATCTTTCAACTAATCAGTAAGATTTTGGCATGGCGTAAGATCACAGGTAACTTTTCAATAAAATATAAAACCATCAGTTCATTTGCCCATAATGGCATCTATTGTTCTAGCTCTCTAGCTTTACTAGTTTTCTGTTCCTCTTAATAAAAATAGTCCTTTGCTGCTATTTTCTGTTTGAAAACCAAACTCTCATACATATTTCTGGTTTTTGCTCTTTTCCTACTCCTTTTCATGTGCTACAGATCAGACTGCTAAGATTTCTGAAGCCTGACACAAGAATCGCTTAGTGCTCAATCCCGCTGCCTTACTGCCTGTCATCCGTCCATCAATTCAAAAATGAATATGTAGGAATGTATTTCACAGTCTTGGCAGGACAAATTTTTTAAAGACTCTGACTGATTTACAACATTTAACCAAATTGCTAGAAATATACCCTGACAAAAAATAACCCTCAATACTAAAACATAATTATAGGAAAGAAAAAATAAATTCTTTCTTCAGGTACCTGGAAAAAAGTCTGAGTTATAACAACACCGAATGAATTACTGTTTTTTGTTTTGTTTTGTTTGCCTGTTCTTCTAAATTAAATAAACTAAAAAACTTTTTTATGCTTGGCTATTTGAGGTGGGGTAGGAAAGGAGATAGAATATAAATTCAATCGTGGTAACTGGCATTTCAATGGAAAACAAGATTAACATATTAAAACAATAAAAACCCATTGTACTAACTACATACAGTGGGTTAGCATGCCCTTCTTCCATGAGAAAGAAAGATACTATGCATATGAAAGGGGTCTCACATCCTAATAAATATTCTCTCTGCTAAGCCCTTGGTGTCTCAGGTAGAAAACTGGGAAATGCAAACTCAATTTAATACACAAATAATAAAGTTTAAAAAACACACATGCACACTGCCACAGGGTTTTTGTTCAATATGAGTCTTCGTAAGAATAAGAACTTGGGGGTAGTCATTCCAAAAATGTTCCAAGTGTGCTGCTTAGAAAATTATGCCTTCTTACCTCTGGAAGAATAAAATGGAAAGAAAGAAAAAGAAGGCAGAACATAAGGAGAAAGAGGAGGAAAATAGGAAACAAAGAAGAATAAGAAGGAAAGCAGCAGGAGGAGGAAAAAGTCAGACTCTTCCTGAGTTAGGGGAAGACTCTCACAGAGAGAGGAAGATAGTTCTGTTTGCACCCAGATCTTGTTCAACTTTATAATTCTTGTCTTTCTACCCAACTGTCTTTTCTAATCATCATTCTGTCCACACTAAAGGTTCATCTAGAATCACAAAATTTAAAAGATATGATTAGAGCAAAAAAGTCCTTGGGACAATCCCCTTCTTCTGCTACATTTGACACACAAGGAAACTTAGGTAGAGACAGTGTATTAGATTTGCCCAAGAACACAAAACATTATTCTAAATAAACTAGAAGAGATAAATTCATTCCAAAACAAATTTACTCAGAGTAAGGGGTGGTAAGAGTGGTCTTTTATATCAGTTTAATAGTAAGTTACACCTGCGTATGAAAACACTCAAATTGGAGGATTAAAATGTCCTTTGTGAAAAACCGGTCACAGGAGTATCTTTTCCTGGTCCCTGAGTTTCTTAACTAGAAGAGCCTGAGTTGAACTGGTTGGCGAAAAGCAAACTTTGGCCCACTCAGTTTACTTCATATAAAAAAACTTAAATATGGAGACTAGTGATCGAAGCAAAGAAAGTCCCAAGTTTAGCATGTCATAAGTTATGGATATTTGGAAGAAGATGCAGAGAAGAAATCAGGAAGAAGCTAAGAGTTGAATGACATGGTTTGGATAAAACACAAAGGCTGACCTGATAACTAGTCTGTTGATTAACTACAAGAGGACAAGACTTGATGTCCAGACAAGAGCAACCCAGTTATTACTACTCTTCAAATGACTACTTGAGGTGACATTTTCCAGAAAAGAAAGACCATTCAACATTAGCATGTACTGTCAAGGAATTTGTGGAGTGTCTTTTTTTGGAGTTTTACAAAGTTAGGCAAGACTTCTAGGGAAGAGAGTTGGATGAAATCCAGTGGTTACATATGAGAACTGAGCATCCTTAAGTACCCATCTAGCCCTAACAAGTCAAGCAAAGGATCAAGAATGTAAAATAAGGTGGGGGGGGGGTGCCTGGGTGGCTCAATTGTTAAGTGTCCAACTTTGGCTCAGGTCATAATCACGTGGTTCGTGGGTTCGAGCCCTGCGTTGGGTTCTATGCTGATGGCTTAGAGCCTGGAGCCTGCTTTGTATCTCCCTTTCTCTCTGCCCCTCTACCACTCGTGCTCTGTCTCTCTCTGTCTCTCAGAAATAAATAAAATTGTTAATTTTTTTTGGAAAAAGAATGTAAAATGAGGAAAAATATTGTATTCTCTTTTAAAAGTAAAAAACAGGTAAAAAAAGGAAATGACCTTAGTCTATCTCCTAGCATTTGCAGAAGAAACACATTGTTTGCATCTACAAGGACTGAAAGACACTGTCAAAAATTATCAGTTTGTGGGGTGACGGTTCCTGCCAGAGTAACCTAATTGTCTTTGACTCACTTTTAATCTGGGTGGATGTGGTGAGAATGGCTGATGTTGCTTAACAGCATTTAGTGTTGGTGTTAAATATAGAAAATTCACAAAAAAGATTCTTATCTACAGAGGAGTGGAAAACATTGTTATACATGATGAAACAGTAAGACAGAGAGGAAGGTGGGAAATGTCCCCCTTCCTGTCACATAGTTCATCTGTGAACAAAGTTCCCTCTGGCTTCAAAAAAAAAAAAAAAAAAAAAAAAGACCTGTGCTCAAGAGAAATAGGTAAATGTGTGGTCGGGACTGAAAAAGCAAGTCCAATATGAATAACATTACCCCCAAGAAAGTATACATTACCTGAAGGTAATGATGGAAAATGATGCACTATTCAAAACTGAAAACAGGATAACTAATTATTACAAGGTACAAAGAGAGTCAATTCTGAAAGTGATACCTTTTAATATGAGAGAAGGAAGATTTGGAACAACAAATCACAAAAACAGCTTTTCTTTAAAATAGCAGTTTTATGACTTTACTGTACAATTTTCTGTGACCCTAACCCTCAGTCTAGCTTACACATTAGTTGGATCTTATTAATCTAGTTGAAGATGGAAATACACACTGGTGGTCTCACTTCTCATAAGCATACCACACAATAGAGCAATAGAGTCACCTCTAAAAAGATGAGGAAAATAAAGGCATATATATATATATATATATATATATATACATATATACACACACACACATATATATATACATATATATATATATATATATATGTATCCTCTGTATTAGGAGTTTGTTGTTAGACTTGACAAATTCTAACACACTAACACTTAAGTGCAGTCACTGTGCATCCAGTGTTTGAGAAAACTGTCCTATTGTCTTTCAACAATTATATCTCTTAAGCATCCTTTATTAAATCATATTTAAAATGTCTGACTTGGAATATATAATCAAAGTAATACGAAAACAAACCAATCATACACATTTCACCACACTCGCTTTATACGCTTTATATAGAGAAAAACTCGAGTTGATGGTCTGGATTAAATTTAACTTTTCCCCCAGAATCTGTGAAAATTCAATTCAAAACAACAACCTTTAGCAAAATCCCACTATATATCTGGCTCTAAGCTAAGGAAAAGCAATGCTGAATTTTGTAAAACATTGTCTCTGCCCAGAATGAGCCTACAGTCTAGTAAGAGATCAACATACCCACTTCCATAGAATAAAAGACAGAAAATGGTACAAAGGATTTCAAGAAGACAGAACTGAGAGACTGATTTCTTCTTGGGATGGGGCAGGAGTTCTCTTTAAAGGAGGAAGATAAATTTAGAGATACTAGTATAATTTCAATAGTTAGATACAGTGGTTATGGAAAACTCAACATTTCACATACGGATGAGGGTCCAAACGGAGTCATCAAGAGGAGAAAACAGAGAGAGAACTGATCAGAGACTGGTAACAAGGCTGGTGTTTCAGGAGTGTGGGCTGCTTAGTAAGAGACAGCTACCAAGCACCTTACAGGGACTGAATGGGTAAGGGCTCTTATCTACTATGCTAAATACTTTGGACTTGATTCAATAATCAAAGGGGAATCACTCATTTTTTTGAGCAGAGGTATAAGTCAACTAAGTGGAAATTTTAGGGAAATTGACTTGATCGTAAGATAATTGGAGGGAAAAGAGCTAAAGGCCAGTTAGACTAATGTCATAATCTTAGAAATAGGCAATAAAGGCTTGAACCAGAGTAGTGTCCATTCGGGAAAATGGGAAAGAGGAGAAGCCAGCAGTACAGAAGTATAGGAATAGGACTTACATAGTGACTCTTAGGTACAAGGCACAATGGGAGTGCAAGCTGAACTCTGAGCCATACTGAGGATGATGATACCTTGGGCAGGAATGGCAAGGAACCTAATGATTTCGCTCCACTGTTGGACTCCATTTTCACTGCCACTTCTGTAGCCAAGCTCCTACAAACAGTGCTCAACCTCTGAGGTCCAAAAATCAAACTGCATTGGAAAATCTAATCCTCTCCTTATCCCATGCTACAGAATTCATTTGTAATGGCAGGTCAACAATTGTTGAGATTGTGTAGTTTTCTAAAAACAGTAATTCTGAAAGCCGCACTAAATGGGTATCTTGAACTCAGCTAGATAATCAGAGTCTGACCATCCCTTCAGACTAATGTCCAATCAGAGAATCTGACCTGAGCATCCAAAGACTGTAATGGAATTTGTTTCAGTTGCTTCCTCTTCCTGTATGAGACAACTCTCACTGGGTACCAAGAAGTCATACTCTACTAGTGAATCTTATCAGTAGAGGAAGAACGTGGCCTTTAATGACCTATTCAAGAGTAATGTTTTATTAAAGTAGTTTAAATGTTAAAAATAATAATGAACTAAAGGGTAAATGAACCCAAACAATACATATGGGTGGAGAAGCCAATGTAGGCAAACATGACAGAAAGCTCCTATGGGTCACTGAGAAACATTTAGCCAAAGATATTGCCCTTGTGTCTCTGTTCGGTTTTTTCTAAATGCACTTAAATATGAACACAAGCTCTTTTAAAATTGTATCTCTGGTTCTAAGCTCTTGTAAGCACATCATCACGGAACCTTAATGATCGTATGGTCTCCCTCTATTGAGGCCAAACTAGGAGGAAGAGTAGAGCCACTGGAGCTTGAATTTCCCCAGGTAAAACCCCCACAAGGGAGGCAATGAGTATGTGTACTGCAGGTGTACATGTGAATGTGGAAGGAGGTGGGGGAAAGATTATTCCCAGGGGCCAGGCTGGTCTGATTTGGGGTTATCGGTTTGAGTGATGTGACACCAAGAGACGACAAACGTGTCAATGTCCAGTGAGCAGAGGTGATGGAGAGCTGACTGAGGAAACCACGTGTGAGAGGATGAAGGGCAGGACAGAGGAGAAGATACACAAACAGAAGCGACAAAATAAGATGTAATAGGAATGGGTTTTGAAACAAATTCTGTGAACAGGGACTTCCCTCGTGTTTCCATATCTCCCTGTGCATAGCCCATCCCGCTTTTCTTGTTCAGGAGATGTGTTCTTTGATGCCAGACCTCAGCGGGTGTTAGAGACTTAATGTCGGTACAGAAGGCCCACAGAGATACCATTGTGTCAAAGCTTTTCTCTCATAGGCACCTATAATAATTTTTGCCACGAAATCTAAGAGCCAACAGGACGCAGCCTGGACACTTGGCCCTCACCTTTTCTACCCCAGGCTTTCACTTCCATACTCATGTAACCACTGCCAAACCATTACTCGGGCTCTTGAGTCATCCAGGTGAGTTTCACTAGGACGGGGCAGGGCTTTATGCACCGACTATGGTCCCTAGAGGATGCAGTTTTCAGCACACCTGCTCACATGAAACTCAACACGGCATTCGTCCCAGTTTCTCCTGCACAGTCAAATGGTACTTTTCACACACCTTTTTGGCAAAGAAAACAGCTCAAATGCATCTGCGGTTACCCCAGGGGAATCATTTTATAAGAATCTTTTCTTTTTAAATATAATTTATTGTCAAGTTAGCTAACATACAATGTGTGCTCTTGGTTTCAGGGGCAGATTCCCATGATTCATCGTATAAGCACCTTTTCTAGCAACCACTAACCATCGTCTCTGGTGAGATTTTATACCTGAATCTTCTTTCTGAGATGATGGGCAGCATCCTCATGAGAATGAGCCATCCCCCCTCTTCCCTTGTTAGCCCAGTTCAGAAGTGCAAAGAACTTCTACCTGTTCCTCCTCCTAACCAGGATTCAACAATTCAATTTCCTGGACATTGATTCATCATCTACTATGTACAAAGCTATGAGATGAAGTTCTGGAAAATAGAGGGATGAGCCTAACATGAAAAGCTACTTGGGGGATAACTGTATTTTATAAAGATGACCTCATAGATATCCCATAGGCTTTCCTTACAATGTGATTTTTGAGAGGCAGGATATACATTCTATTCCCTTGAGTCTAGATAAGGCTGTGGCTACTGCAGAAATATGCTATGTGACATCCAAGGTTAAGTTATTTAAAAAAAAAAAAAAAAAAAAGGAGTTTCTATCCTGTTCCCTTGAGATGCACGCAACCCAGCCACCATGCTCTGAGGAAGCCAAGTAGGTCCATGGAAAGACCATGTGTGGGTGTCCCGGCCACCATGTTACTTGAAGTTCCAACAGAGAGCCAGCATCAAACACCCACATAAGAGCAACTGAGCCTTCCCATGATTCTAGCCCTACCTCTGAGCCACCCCCACCAATACTGAATGGAGCAAAGATTATGTTCCCCTTGGGCCTTGCTCAAATTGTTGATATGTGAGTAAAAAAAAAAAGAAAAGAAAAAGAAGAAGAAGCATTTATTTTAACCTCTGAGTCTTAGGATCACTTGTTACTTAATGATAGATAACCAGAACCATCATCATAGCATGATGTCCTCAGAGAACTCACAGTCGATTTAGGGAAAGAAGCATGTTCACAAATGACTATGATATGTCAAGGTATAACACAATTACCTTAGGAGATCCACAAATGAAACTGAATATGCGTGTGTATGCATGTATATCCGGGCTTATGCATAGGCAACTCTGAATACATTAAAAATTCATACCAGTTACCTCTGTGGAGTAGTCTTTGGGGGTAAGGGAAGGAAGACTTCTTTTTGTCTACCTCCTTGTATGTTTTAAGCTTCACCCTATATATGGACTTACTTCCGTAACCACAGAAACTGTTTAAATGTCTAAAATAATGATAAAATAAGTTGAAGGAAAAAGCTAGACTTTTGCTGCAAGCACCTTACGGGGACAGAATGCAATGAAGCCATTGGGAAGAGCTGCCTCTTCTCTCTCTATGCTTCTGTTTTCACATCTGTAGAAAATAGGACCAGCCTCAGAGGGTTCTGTGAAAATTTAAATGCTGTATGAGCACCCAACGCCGGTAAGCACTCAACAAATAGAAATGAAAAGATCTAAGAGATCCTGAACTGCTGAGTGTTGCCATGGCACGCAGACAGAGGGTCCCAAGTCACAGAATCAGACTGTTGCTTTAGGAACAAAGACATTGTCTCTCCTACTGAGAGTAGAGGATAAAACGGAAGCAGCCCTGTTAGGTGTCATTACAAGAGACAGTGTATGATGGCAGTGATTATAATGTGAAAACTTCTGCAAATGCTACACGGACCTACTCGTTTTCCAAAATGTGAAGAGACCACTAAGAGAAAACTTTCTATCCCAGTTCCCCATTCTGCTTCCCCTTTCATGATTTTCATTGGGTGTAACAAGTTGTCTGCGTCTTACAGATGACTGCCATCCACAGGCGGCAAGGTCAGTGTTTACAGTACTTTTGCATCTAGTGTTCAGCTTTTCCCTGTATCTTGAGAAACTAGGCGTTGTCTCAGCTACATCAGGGGAACACTGATCTTTCCATTTGTTCTCATACATAGTTTCCCCATTCAAGTTATATAGGTCACCCAAAAGATAGGGAGGGATAAGTTGACTTCTTCGTCGTCAAAGTGCCCCACGTTCTAAAACGTTGGTGACAACATGATCTATTTCTAGAGGTATGAAGGTTTGGAGCACTCTAAAAGAAATGGAGAAGGTGAAGCCAGCCAGCCATGAGATTACGTGATGGGTGAGTATAACCATAGTATTTTCATAATTGGCAATGAGTTATCTTAAGTGTTGTATGTTTCAGGGCAATGGCATCATCACCATGCTTGCAAAGTCAAATGAGTAACGAGCAGTTCCTCTCTGACTCAGAAATTTCTGTTGTTTCCTGTTTGATTTAACTTCCCCAAGTATCTTAGAAACAGATAAAATATTGCTTCAGCTTCTTCAAGGTGACCAGACTTGATATTTTTTTCTTATGGACCAGGTGTTTCACCTCCTCCAAGCTTCTGGCACGTCAGGAACCGTGTTGTATCTCCATTTCCCTTTCCTTAACTTAGCCGTGAAGCCAGCCTCTCAAATGCAAGAGAACTCTCTATTCCCACAATGAATTAAGCAACAACAAAAATAGCAAAAGAAGAGACATCATGCTAAATGTGGTCAAGAGCCAACTTGTTCAATTTTGCGAAAATTTAGCCACTTGAAATCCCTTTTTAAACAGGGATAAAATTAAATAAACCAAGAGAATGACTAAGTAACAAACAAATCTTGCTGATTCCATCACTGCATAACGCATATGAGGAAATGTCTGTGTGAACTGAGATGAATATGAAGAGTACACCGTACAAACTATGTACCCGGAGTTCCCTCTCATACCTTGAGTGGAATTGGACAGGGGCACGAAGCATCCCTAATTAGCTCTATAGGAGCTTGTCTTGACGGGGACAAACACAACCTACAAAGGTTCCGTGGCGACGCTTAGCTGGGACTTCTGAAAGATGGTTCAGGTCTCTAGCAAAAATAGTAATAGTAACAACTGGACACAAGATTTATGTGATATGGCAGTCATCCCAGCCCTCCTCCAGACCATTTTCCCCTACTTTTCATTGTCACTGCTGGTGGCAACATTCTGGAAAGAAAGTGAAAGGAAGGCCATGTTCAGATAACAATGAGTCAATGATTCTTTTATACCTTTTAAGTACCCTTTTATCATAAGTCTTTGGCACAAGAGGTACCTCAACAAGAAGGCACTCAGTGGAATATGAATAAGGTCTGACGATCTTATGTATAACTTGTGACTATAGTTGAGAACACTGTATTATATCATTGAAATTTGCCAGGAGAGTAGAACTTAAATGAAAAAATAAAAGGGTGAGGTGATGGATGTGATAATTACCTAATGAAGCAAATCCTTTCACAATGTCAAAATCATTGTGTTGTACACTTTAAATAGCTTACAGGGGTACCTGGGTGGGTGGCTCAGTTGGTTAAGCATCTGTCTCTTGATTTCGGGTCCGGTCGTGATCTCATGACATCAAGCCCCTCATGGGGCTCCATACTGACAGCACGGAATCTGCTTGGCATTCTCTCTCTCCCTATCTCTCTGCTCCTCCCCCACTCACATGCTCTCTTTCTCTCTCTCAAAATAAATAAATAAACTTTCAAAGAGTAAAACTAGGGGCGCCTGGGTGGCTCAGTCGGTTAAGCGGCTGATTTCAGCTCAGGTCATGACCTCACGGTTGGTGGGTTCGAGCCCCGCTTTGGGCTCTGTGCTGACAGCTCAGAGCCTGAAGCCTGCTTTGGATTCTGTCTCCCTCTGTCTCTGCCCCTCCCCCACTTATGCTCCATTTCTCTAAAAAATAAACAAAAAAAATTTTTTAATAAAAAAATAAATAAATACCTTACAATTTTGTCAATTATATTCAATAAAGTTGGAGTGCAGAGAAAGGTGTCTACTGAGGTTGACATTACTTCAAAACAAGAATCAGAGCCCCACTAACGCATGGCATGTGGCTAAATGCACCTTCTATTCTTAGCTGCCCAGGCCATGCCTTTCTCCACCACTAAAAGTGCCTCCTCGATGGTCTAATTAGAACCAGTTTGACACCTGCTCTATCTTCAACCCCTCTAAGTAAGAGATTTCTATACTTTCTTAGCCACCTGTCAAAGTGCACATAGGCACAACAGCCCCTCCAGTAGCATAGAAAAAAATTTTAATTAGTTTCTCGTGTTCTTTCTCAGTTTATGTGTTCTTACAGTAAGTAAACCCACATTATAAAGGTGGGTTTTTTTAGATAATAAAAGTTTTAGAGCATGTCAAAGAGTCTGTAGATTTACAGGGTTACCTAGGAATTACTGATGTCAACAATATTGATCTGGTAATCCAGACAACACTTTCCCCTATCCCCAAGAGGAGTGGTTTCAACTACAGTAACTCCGATCATTTTTTTGGCCAAGAAATAACATATCTAAGCCCCTAACGACCAATACGCAGCAGACAGTACAAAACAGAAACAAAAAGAAAACAAAACAGAAAACTAATGCCGGGTGACACTGCTGGTCTGGGGTGGGCTACTCAGGGCTCCTTGCTGATTGCTGACTCTGGGGTCTTCCAGATTGTGTTATTCCTCTAACAAGGCCTACTTGCCCCCAAGAAGGCCCTTTGTTTGCCTTGTATTATGAAGTACATGTTTACATCCCCACCCCTACCACATTTATGTATTGAAACCCTAACACCCAGTGTGTTAGTATTTGGTGATTAGGCCTTTGGGAGGTAATTATGGCATAAGGGTGGGGCCCTGATGATGGGATTAGTGCCTTTCTAAGAAAAGACAAGTGAGCTTGCCTGTCTCTGATCTTTTTTTTTTTTTTTTTTAATTTTTCTTTTGATGTTTTATTTATTTTGGGGAGGAAGACAGAGTTGCAGCAGGTGAGGAGCAAAGAGAGAGGGAGACACAGAATCCGAAGCAGGCTTCAGGCTCCAAGCTGTCAGCACAGAGCCGGAAGCGGGGCTCGAACCCACGAACCGCAAGATCACGACCTGAGCCAAAGTCGGACGCTTAACCGGCTGAACCACCCAGGCGCCCTGTGATCTTCTCACCATATGACACACAGCAAGATAGAATCGGGCTCTCAGCAGAACCCAATCATGTTGGTACCGTGATCATGGGCATCTGAGTCCTGTGAACTGGGAGACATAAATGTTTGCTGTTGAAGTCACCCAGTCTGTGGTATTTTGTTATAGAAGCCCAAGACTAAAATCCCTTGAAACCTGTGGCAACTGACACAGCCACCAGTCTCACGGGGCTCTTCTGGACATGTTGCTCCCAGTGTGTCACAGGCCAGGAAGTGCTGCTGGGGCACAAGGGCCTTCTGAACCTCAGGGATTATCAACAGAGCTCAGTAGCAATGCGGTGTTCCCTATTGTATATGAATTTTTAATATGTCCCATAAGCTGAGAACAGTGGCCCAAAGCTTTTCACACTCCCTGTGCCTCTGTAACCTCACCTGCAAAATGAAGATAATGCATCTGTTTTTGCAGGATTGTTCTGGAGATAGCGAACGATGCTTTGAACGGTGCCTACAATATTGTCACTCAACAAAAACAACAACGCCAAGCTGTAGTAGAAGTAGCATCAGCCGCACAAGTAGTATCATTTCAGCCTTGCCCAGACAGATCCTCTCTAGTGGGGTTATTCACAAGGTGGGTCCATTCTCAGAGGTCACTCTGGGGCTCGAGCCAGCCTCCAGGAAAGTTAGATCTGCAGTCAAACCCCAGAGGGACCTTTGGATCCAACACGGCACATTCAGAATTTTGTCCACAAAAAGAAATAAACCATTTATGTATTTTTGTCTTTAACGTGTATTAAGTAACACTGAGAGAATGCCCCCAAACGTTAACAAACCAGAACACTACCCAAACTAGAGATTAATGACTGTTGTTTCCCCAGAGCCTGGCCAAGCTTGCTTTGGGCGATTTACTGCCCTATCATCCTGGTGCTTCTGGAATCCCAGTGTGTGCCTGTGTCACATGCATCATGCAGATGCCTCCCATGGAGGAGGGATCTGGAAGCACCAGACAGCTTTGCCACTCTTCTTCAGGCTCTAGATTGCTTCTCTAGGAAATTTCCCCTCTCCAAAAACTATTCTCAATGTCCCTCTTGTGTACTTATGTTCCCACAGCATGGGGGATTTTTCTTACCACCCCACACCATTCATTGGCTTTTTCTCTTCTGTATTGCCCAACAGGTTGTAAGCTGCCTCAGGGCAGGGTCTTAACTCTTTTTCATTTGTATCTCTAGCACCTACCAGAGTGCCCGGCGATAGGTGCTCACTTTGCATTTGCTAAATGAATTACTGAATACTAGAGGTAGAAGCAGTGGCGGGCAGGGTTGACATGAGAAGTTAATAACAACGTCAGGATTTCCAACAGGAAACAGAGGGGCTTTATGTGGCATGGAAGTCTGAAATGGCTCCACACTTCTAAAGAGATTTAGTGACTCGATGGGCATTTCAAACTACCTGTGGACATGCTGGTTTTAAATTAGCACTTTACAACTCTGATTGTGACCTCTATATTTACAAAACAGCAGCTAAAACCACCACTGTACTACGGGTAGGTATGTCCTCCCTGAAAGAATAAGCTGGCCCGAGTGACAAGATGTTCCTGTAAAGCGGCAGAATACCATTTGCATCTGAAAATCTGGCACCAGGGGTACTGCGTGCAGTGACAGCCAAAACTGCCTTTAGAGATAAAGTGGAGATGAGAGAGGAGAGAAGGTGACCTTGGAGGAGGTGAATTCATAGGCATCATCTCCTAGACCTCACAGAGCAACCAGTGAAACCATGCACAGGCTATGATGATTCATGCCCTGGGACTGGTGATATCACCTTTTGAAATCCAACAGCCAGAATCTCACATCCTGGGCTGATGGAGAGCCCCATGGGATCTTACTAAGAGAGAGGAAAGAAAATGTTCTTCTCTATATAAAACAGTTCAATGATGACTCAATGGAAAATGCAGCTTTAAATACACCTGATTTCTGTGCAAGTTCATTAAAAGTAATTATGTTCATGGTTGAACCAAACACTGATACCTCCTAAAAAAACAATGAAAGTAAACAACATTCTTTTCTACCATACCTACATAAATGGCCACTCACTGTGGGCAGGTAGGCAGGCTAGTGCAAGGGAACATAGGAAGAGATCCCAGGTAAGTTGAGGAGACAGAAACTGAGAGGAGAAACTTGAGTGTGGATCAAGGATCCAGGATACTGGATGTTAGAGCCTGATTCCAGAAGGGTTTGATTAGAACCAAGAGGTCAAGATGAGAACCAAAATGTAGGGAAATAAATCCTCCTGGTCTGGCCATGGAGCAGAGCTTACAAGAGATAAATACATCCAACCTCCCAGGGGAGACAAGCATTTGAAGAAAATAATTAGACCTTCAATTTTCTCTAAGACATTTTATAAAGTTCAATTGAAATGGGGGGGGGGGGCAAATTGGAAAATTCTGTGTATATTTATAGAAAAATGAAAGTAACAGCTAACAGACCAATTACATCTACTTTTGTTGCTGCCCTCCTCCCCAGTTTATAATATAGCAGGGACTGGAAAGTTCAGAGATTTAATAACAGAGAAATGCTAAAGACTGAATTCCAAGACTCATTCCTTTTTTTTTTTTTTTTAATTTCAAGTTTTTATTTAAATTCTAATTAGTAAACATATAGTGTAATATTGTTTTCAGGGGTAGAATTTAGATTTGTATCATCACTTACATGCAACACCCAGTGCTCATCCCAAGTGTCCTTTTTAATACTCATCACCTGTCCACCCCGTCCCCCCTCCCACCTCCCCTCCAGCAACCCTCAGTTTATTCTCTATAGTTAAGAGTCTCTTATGGTTTGCTTCCCGCTCTCTTTGTTTCCCTTCCCCTATGTTTCTATGTCTAGTGTTTCTTAAATTCTATATATGAGTGAAATGATATGGCATTTGTGCTTCTCTGACTTGACTTATTTTGCTTAGCATAATACACTCTAGTTATATCCATGTCATTGTAAATGGCAAGATTTCATTCTTTTCGATGGCTTAGTAATATTCCATTATCTATCTATCTATCTATCTATCTATCTATCATCTATCAATCTATCTATCTATCTATCTATCTCCCCCTTCTTATTTATCCATTCATCAGTTGATGCGTATTTTCACTCTTTCCATAGTTTGGCTATTGTTGATAATGCTGCCGTGAACATGCTGTTGATAATGCTGCATATGCCCCTTCAAATCAGTACTTTTGTATCATTTGGGTAAATACCTAGTAGTACAATTGCTGGGTTGTAGGATAGTTCTATATTTAACATTCTGAGGCACCTCCATATTCTTCTCCAAAGTGACTGCACCACTTTGCATTTCCATCAACAGCTGTTGTTTCCTGTGTTGTTAATTTTAGCCATGCTGACAGGTGTGAGGTGGTATCTCATCGTGGTTTTGATTTGTATTTCCCTGATGATGAGTGATCTTGAGCATCTTTTCATGTGCCAGACTCATTCCTTTGGAAACATCTTAACCAGACATTTTAGAGGTAACACTGAAAATCTACATGACATCTGTAAAAACATGAATTTGGGCAGAGAACTGGTTTGTTTTAGAAAAACACCAGCTTTTATCAACATATCCCAGGGGATGGACTGGCATCTCTTTTCAAAGTTAGAGACAGAAGCACCCATCCTTGCAGTTTTTCTCTTGACTCCGTTGCTTTGAAGGGGCGGACCAAGAGCATTCATTGTTTCAACATTTTTATTCACTCTAGACTTCCTCCTGGCTCTGCGATCATCTCTGATTTGAGATCATATTTGTGTACCTCTCATCATTTTCAATGATCTGCCCCTCTTCCTTTGTCTCTATTTTGCCCCCATACTTCTTCTTTTGTTTGTTTAAAATAACTTTCCACCCATTCTTGTCTCTGTTTTAAGGCAGCCTGTAAGAGATAGAAATCCCCACCACTACCTGTAACCATGAGGAACATATGTCATGATCTTTCAAGTCCTTTTTTGTTATTATTTTTAACTGGACGCATAAATAATTGCATATCCTCTCTTGCTACACTTAACCATGTTCTCTACTCACTAAGAACTACTCACAACATGATTTTAATTGTAGTGAGATGGTCCACTCTATAGCCATGCCGTATTTTCCAGTTATTACCAACTCATCCAACTTTATTAAATATTAAGTAGTTTCTAACATTTCACTATTAGAAATAATGATGTGATGAAAACTTGAACATAAATAGTTGTCCACGTAACCATTTTCAGAGGATAAATCCTTATATAAAAATATTGGTTTGAAATGATGGATGTTTTAAGGCTGTCTATGGATATTGGTAAAATTTTGGTAGAAATTTTCCATCCATCCTGAAGAACTCCTGACAACCTTGATTACTGCCAGTTAAAACTTGCTCTGTGAAAAATGCCACCTAATTTTTGTTTTAATTTGAGTTTTTGTCTTTCTTGTATTATAGGAGGGTAAGTATTTTTCATATTTTGTTAGCCATTTCCATTCTTCTTTTGTGTATGAAACATTATAATTTCTTAAACATGCTGGTTGTTTGTCTTTTCTTTTTGTCTTATGACATACAGAATTTTTTTATTTTATCCATCGGTATTTTCCTCTGTGATTTTCTTAGTTGTTTTTAAGTTTAGAAAATCCTTTTTCATCCAGAGATCAGATAAATATTCATCTATATTTCTTCCAAGTTATTTTGGTTTAACTATTTAGATTTAACTCCTTAATTTATTTGGAATAAAATGGATAATTATTTTTAGTGGGGGGGGGAAGGTGCACTAAACTGCATTTTTAAAATCTAAATATCTGCTTTCCTGAATAGCACTGTACAAATACCTAGCTTCTGTTTCATTGATTTATGGTGCTTCATATTTCCTATTAAGTTTTTCAATATTCTATTTCCAGTCTATTTATTTGTATTACATTAAGAGCTATGATCTTTAGACAATGCTATGTTATTCTACTATTTTGTTTTTGTAACTCAGTAGGGTGATTAAGAATCCTACTCTGGAGGGGTGTCTGAGTGACTCGGTTAAGCGTCCGATTTCAGCTCAGGTCATGATCTCACAGTTCGTGAGTTCTAGCTCCACGTCGGGCTCTGTGCTGACAGCTCAGAGCCTGGAACCTGCTTGGTATTCTGTGTCTCCCTCTCTCTCTGCCCCTCCCCGTCTTGTACTCCGTGTCTCTCTCAAAAATAAATAAACGCTGGGGTGCCTGGGTGGCTCAGTCGGTTAAGCATCCGACTTCAGCTCAGGTCACGATCTCACAGTCCGTGAGTTCGAGCCCCGCGTCAGGTTCTGGGCTGATGGCTCAGAGCCTGGAACGTGCTTGGTATTCTGTGTCTCCCTCTCTCTCTGCCCCTCCCCTGCTCATGCTCTATCTCTCTGCCTCTATTTCTCTGCCTCTGTGTGTGTGTCTCTCTCTCAAAAATAAACATTAAAAAAAATTAAAAAAAAAAAAAGAATCCTACTCTGGAGCCAGGTTCTTGTTCTCAGATTTAAACTCTACCCTTTACGAGCTATCTAACAATGGGCTGGTCATGGCTTCTCCATGACTCAGTTTCCTTCTCTATAAAATGGGTATACCAATATTACTTCATTCATGAGGTTATGAAGATTAAATTAGTTTGTAAAATAAAATGCTTAGAATAGTGCTTGGCACATAGAGAGTGTCACAGAAGTGTCGGATATTTTTGTTGTCATTATTGTATGTTAACAGGGCAAGTCCTTGTAACCTTTATCTTTCAAAATTTTCGTAACTACTTTATCTGTTTTCCTTTTGGGTAATCTAAATTTTCAAATGGAGTTATATATATATTTTTTCTGATGATAAACAATGCGTGTTCATTATAAGCACAATTTTCAGAAAATCCATAAATGTAGTTTACAATCACCTATAACCCCATCATTTGGAGACACATGTTTGTAGCACCTGCCTAGGAAATCTCCAAATATTAACTCTTTGTTAGTTGTGTAAAACATCTTATTTTTTTTAAAAAGTTTATTTTGAGAGAGAGAAAAAAATGAGTGGTTGGGGGTGGGGGAACAGAGGGAGAGGGAGAGAATCCCAAGCAGGCTCCACGCTGTCAACATGGAGCCTGACATGGGGCTCGATCCCACGAACTGTGAGATCCTCCCCTGAGCTGGAATCAAGAGTCAGATGCTTAACTGACTAAGCCACCCAGGTGCCCCTAAAACATCTTATTTTGATAGAAGGTGTCTGAGAGGCCAACACACAGAATGGGTCTCTACAGTTAAAAGTAAAACAGTACTATAATAGTTAAATGTCATTTTCACCCAAGTGACTAAATGTCTCAGACCTCTGCCATGTTTAATTTGACAGCTTTGGTTTTGTCTTTCTCTGCCTCTAGTACCAAGTAAACACCAACTGAAGTTGTGAACAGAGAAAAGAGTGTTCTAAGAAAAGAGCATCCCAGCTTTTGGAGATTGCTGTTTTTTTAGGTAACAATGAGTCACTGTAGAGTTACATTGTTCGGAACGGTAACTGTGGTGCAGAATTCTCTGTAGCATTGAGGTAGCTGCACTATCAAAGAGAAGGCTTCCTGGAAGAGGTGTCTGTACTCATCCACCTGTGCTGCTGCCTAGTCATCTCAGGATCTGTGTCTCCTAGTACAACATATAGAGAGGACGTAGAAGACTAAATTGCATCTATCATTTGCTAGACATTCTTTGTCCAAAGGATGGACAAACATGTAACAAATTACTTGGTTCTATACAGATGTGAAGAAATCTGTCATCCATTTAGAAAGCAGATATCTTGGGGCACCTGGGTGCCTCAGTCAGTTAAGCCTCCGACTTTGGCTCAGGTCACAATCTTGCAGTTCGTGAGGCTCAGGACTCATAGCTCAGAGCCTGGAGCCCATTTGCAATTCTGTGTCTCCCTCTCTCTCTGCCCCTCCCCTTCTCTCTCTCTCAAAAATAAATAAACATTATAAAAGTTTTTAAAAAGTAGAAAGCAGATTTCTCTATTTTGGCTACCTATGACTGTTTATAAGAATATATTTTTTAAGTTTATTTTTTATTTATTTTCAGAGAGGGAGAGAGCAAGTGGGAGAGGGGCAGAGAGAGAGGGAGAGAGGATCCACAGTGCACAGGGCTTGATCTCTCCATCCCATAACCTGCAAGATCATGAGCTGAGCCAAAATCAAGAGTTGCTGGCTAAGCCACCCAGGCACCCCAAGAATGTTTTTAATGTAAGTTAATTCTTAAAAGACTTTCTTTTTTAGAGCACATTTAGGTTCACAGCAAAATGTAACAGAGAGTATAGAGTCCTTATATCCCCTTTGCCCCTACACACGCACAGTCTCTCCCACTATCAACCTCACACTCGAGGAGATTTGTTACAGTTATTGAACCTACACTGATACATCATTCTCATTGAAAGTCCAGGGTTTACATTAGGGTTGACTCTTGGTGCTGTATGTTCTATGAGTTTGGAAAAATATGTAATGACATGTATCCACCACTGTAATATTTTACAGATTAGTTTCACTTCCCTAAATATCCTCTGTGCTCTATCTATTCATCCTTCCCTCCTCTGACATGCTGGAAACAACTAATCTTTTTATTGTCCTCTAGTGTTGCCTTTTTAAGAATGTCATATAGCTGGAATCATACAACATGTAGCCTTCTCAGATTGGCTTCTTTTCCTCAGTAATATGCATTTATGGTTTCTCCATTGCTTTTCATGGTTTGATAGATCATTATCTTTAGTACTGAATAATATTCCATTGTGTGGACATATCACACTTTATTCATCCACTAAAGGACATCTTAGTTGCATCCAAACTTTGGAAATTATGAATAAAGCAGCTATAAACATCCTTGTGTAGGCTTTTATATAAACATAAGTTGGTTTTGTTGTTTTTTTTTTTTTTTTTTTTTTTTTTTTTAGCTCATTTGGGTAAACATCAAGGAGTGCAAACCTTGTATTGTAGGGTAAGAGTATTTTTAGTGTTGTAAAAAACTGCCAAACTCTCTTCCGTAGTGGCTGTACTGTTTTCTCATTCTCATTAGCAACGGATGAGAGTTCCTGTCATTCCACATCATGGCCCCAGCATTTGGTGTTGTCAATAATTTGGATGTCACTGTCCTAACAGGTGTGTAGTGGAATTTCATTGTGATACGGGGATCATACAAATGTTTAACCATCGTCTTGTGTATCTTCTTCAATGAGGAGTCTGTGCGAATCTTTTGCACATTTATTTCATCAGCTTGTTCATTTTCTTACAATTGAGTTTTAGGTGTCCTTTGTACTTTTTGGATAACAACCTTTCATTCGGTATGCCTTTTGCAAGTATTTTCTACCAGTCTGTGGCTTGCCTTTTCATTCTCTTGGCAGTGTCTTTAGCAAATAAGAAGTTTTTCATTTGATATCAATATTTGTCCCCAGAAAGGCACAAATGTTAATAAGCTATTAAGTGTAAGTTTTCCTGCCACCGCGGAATGAACTACTGGAGTCCCAATATTGAGATAAAGAAGCTGGAGGACACCTGCAGCCATCAACTCCTCCCAGGCTCCCTGAGGGAAAGGTAAGTGGCCCCACTGCTCTCAATTGCCACTCTGCACTGTGTCCTCCCCTCCCCCAGTGAAGTCTAGAAGGAAGATTGGAGGGGAAAGAAAAGCAGCAAGTCTTCAAAGTTGTGAGGCGACCTTAATACGGGGGGGGGGGGGGGGGTGAAGAGTGATGCTGAGGGTTTTTTATCCGCTCCCCAAGGACACACCTCTCACCGCTGAGCCAAGCGCAGGGGCTGCCAACAGAGCCATTCTTAAAGCCAGGGAGAGGGGGCTGTAGGAGGAGAATGCCAGCATTTCATGACTAACTTGGACATCTGCGTATGTAGTTGCCTTGCCAGTTCACTTACTGTATCTATTTGAACTGAGGGAAAAAAGGGACGCGGAGAGAGGGCACAGCCCCGGGGCCACTTGCAAGCTTTTGTCTGTGGGCCAAGGGAACTCAGGGGAAGTAGCCAGTTAGTGCAGTCTTGCCATATTCCGTGCACAAGGGCTGGCTGCTGACGAGCAGAGCCCAGCAGCAGTAGGGTGGGTGGTAGTGTTGGACAAGGGGGGTGGTGTTACACGTATAAGATCTTACTGGAGCTGGATCGCCTATACCATTAACTTGGAAAGGCCCCCAAAGGGCCCTCTGAAAACTGCTATATGAATGCCTACCATACAGGGAGCTTCAGCCTGCCAGTCAACTTTAGCCAGAGGAAGAGAAAATCTTTCACAGAAGAAGGATGAAAACCTCACTATTAAATGTGAGAAACTTGGCCTTTTCTTCTCCTGCCTCCCTGCCCCACATCTCCTCAAGTTGTTGTAGTCTGGAAAAGGGAGACAGAGATGGTGTCCCAGAGACAAAGCAAACCCCACCCCCCCATTCTAAGACCTCCTAACTGATGATGTCAAAGGGGATACTTTAAAACCAGCTTGAGGGGCGCCTGGGTGGCTCAGTTGGTTAAGCGGCCGACTTCGGCTCAGGTCACGATCTCGCGGTCCGTGAGTTCGAGCCCGGAGTCGGGCTCTGTGCTGACAGCTCGGAGCCAGGAGCCTGTTTCAGATTCTGTGTCTCCCTCTCTCTGACCCTCCCCCGTTCATGCTCTGTCTCTCTCTGTCTCAAAAATAAATAAACGTTAAAAAAAATTAAAAAAAAATAAAATAAAACCAGCTTGAGACTGAATTTTTATAACAAGGACAACTTTGTTGTCATTTTTTTTTTTTTTTTTTTTTTTTACAGAAAAACCGACCAAAGGTCATGGTATCTGTCCAGAGAAAAGAGAATTTTGACAAAGCTTAAGCAACTGGAGACGGAAACATTGTTAATTTCACGTGTATGCCCGCAGGCCAAGTCCAGACTAGTCAGTAAACTCATTATTCAGTTTAAAAAACAATGTGATACTGATGTTAAGGAAAAGTGGTCCCCTAAAGTGGTCACAAGTAAAAAGTGAAGGAGGAAGACAATATATGTACACTTTGCATTCTATTTTTTTTAATGTTTATTTGCTTAGTTTGAAAGAGAGAGTGAGCGCGAGCAGGGGAGGGGCAGAGAGAAAAGGAGAGATTCCCAAGCAGGTTCTGCACTGTCAGCACAGAGCCTGACTTGGGGCTCTAACCCACAAACCGTGAGATCATGACCTGAGACGAAACCAGAAGTCAGACACTCAACCGACTGAGCCACCCAGGTTCCCCTGAATTGTATTTTTGAATAATGGAAGACCCTGAATTGAGAAACAAACTATACAAGCATACTATGCATGTACTTAGTAGAGTAGAGTTATGGTATGTTACAGGAGTAGAAACATGGATTTTAGAGTTAGAAAGACCTGGCTTCAAATCCCAGCTCTGCCATTTGCTACCTCTGTGACTCCTTAGAATCTTCATGGAAAATGGCCACAATGATGTCTTCTAACAGTGTTAGTGTAAGGGTTAAAGAGGAAATATGATAAGCATAATATGTAGGAGGTCACCGTGTTCAAAAATGGTTAGCATTTTTTCCTTCATCATTTACTTATCATTACCATGCGTTATCATGGGTGTTTACTGAGAGGATATGAATAACATCAATAGAAATAACAGCACTGGTTAAAATATATTTCAGTTGAAATTTGGGTTTATAGAAAAGCCCAGAACAATTCATGTTTCAGGGTGAACAAAGTTCTTCAAAACAGCTAGCATTTGGCAATAATTTAGGTACCCTAGTTTAGGGACTACATTCCAGGTACAAATACGAATGCTTTGGGATTTGCCCCACTATCTATGCCTTATCACAGTGCGTCAGGGCTAGAAGGGCACTTAGGGAGGAAAGTAAGGCCCAAAGAGGGTAAATGATTTTCCCAGGGACAGTCTGGTTGCATCTCACCCCCACTGGTCCTTCATACCCCCCCGTCTATCAATTTGTTGGCTGTTGCAGTCATAGCATACATTTTGGTGCCTCTAAATTTTATCTTTGTCTTTTAAGAAAGACACCTAACAAAGGTATCAGCCTGTTTCCTCTACTCTTCATGCTTCTCCTTGGGAGAGTCCCTGGCAACGGTCACATGCACGCGAGCCAGACGGTTCAGTACAACCTGACATTGCACTGAATTGCCAGAAAAGGATTTCATTTCATGACAGTCTATTTGATTTGTAGTCCCTGTTCCTTTCCATTTTTCTCTTCATTCATTACTCCTCCCATGGAGAGTGGGTGGCAGATAGGAACAACTTGCCGAATTTGGTGCATTTCATTTTGTTCCCTTTTAGAAGTTCTTACAATGGTTTTCCTGAGGAAAATCAATTAACTATTGACATAAATACTATTTGGGGATCAATTATAATTCCAATTAACTGTGCCATCTGGGTGGCTTATTACCGCTCCTGGGAAACATTTGTAATGGTGAGAAAGGGTGCCTCCTGTCCTCATGTTTATGCTTTTTCCAGTCTGTGATCTATCTTCAGACCTTGCCCCTGGACCCCCAAGATCCAAGAACTAGCCTCCTGTTGGTTACCCCTGTCTCTGTCTTCCCGGAACCATTTTCCTGGCCACTGAAGTCTTAACCACTGACATTTCCCTTCTCTCCCCACTGCAAGAGGTAATATTTACTAATTGCATTATTGTATACCCCTCCCCTAAGTGCTTTCTGTGCATCATTAAACCCCTGGAGGTAGACAAGATGGCCGTCCTCAAAAAGGAGGAACCTGAATTTCCAACAAGAAAAGCACTTTGCCCACCGCCACAGAGGATTCAAACCCAGGTGTGTGTGACAAAGGCATGGCTTCTTCATCTCAACTGCTATGAGTCTCTCTCACAGCCAGGCTCCTGGCGGGCTCTGAACAGTCTTCTCATGAGGTTAACAAGCTAGAGAAACCCCACACATTTTCTGCATCTTTTACAAAATGAAGATCCCCAGGGATATTCCCCCACCACTCCACCCTGACTGGCTGAATCAGAATCACTACAGGTAAGACCCAGGAACCAGGACTCGAACACTTGTCATACTTGAAAAAGTTTGAGATCCACTGCCCTGTGTTTTTGATGCCAACTGTCCTTTAAACAAACCTTTCCTGGAGGCAATGCCCTGCCCCCTGGTGGCCTAACCCAAAAGTGTGACTGCCGTAATGACGGGTTTGAGGGAATTCTTGATGATACACTCACTGATCACCTTTTGACGGACAAATTATTTGATTGGGTTTCAGCTGCCTCTGTCTGAGTTCTGCTTACTTTATTCAGGCCCATCACACAGAAAGTACCTGAAAGCAATTGGCTTGCTGACTTGTTTCTTGTTTGTTTGTTTGTTTGTTTTGTAGCAGCTACAAAGAGAGATCGATTTTTGTTCAATAAATGTTTGATTGTTTATTCTTTGCAGATGATACGGAGCTAAGGACAGAGCTTCTGTCCTTAGAAAGACTAGTGTATATATAGATAAGAAAATACCTAATTCTTTTCCCTAAACACACACACACACACACACACACACACACACACACACACACAAAGAGAGAGAGTTTCCATGAGCTGCTTTGCTCTGCCTTCATCATTAGGATACCATGTTTGAGCTCTAGTGCTTAGCCAGTTTAAACTTGGCTTCTCACCAGCTTTTTCCTTTCTCTTAATAAGAGCTTTCAACTTTCCAGGCCATTCTCTACTCTTTTCCCTTTTCCTGGCCATAATGTCACACTCCTGTATTTATTGGACCTTTCTGGCTGTTACCAAAAATAGCACACATGTCACAAACACCACATCTGCCTTTTACAGAACACATTCCCACCACCAAATCTGCTGACCCTATAATATAAGAAAAAGTAGAAGAGATCTAGTGACAAGAACAACAAGAACAAAAAAGAGAGACCGAGTAACAGCAAGTAGAAGCCCAAAATATTTAGGAAAGAAACCCCAAAGAGCCAATCAGCTTACTCACTAAACACTTGACTAAGGACTTCCCAGTAATAATTCCCTCAATATTTTATTTATCTTAATATACAACACTTCGTTCAATCTTGTTTGCTTCCTCCCCGCCCCGTCCCCAAGAAAATAACACAAGAGGAGAATCAACCCGCGCGTTGCAAACTCAAACTTACCATAGAACTTTGGTTGGCAAATCTCAGACAGTGATTCCTCCTGGTCTCCAAGCCAGGCCACATGAGGTTGCCTGCCGTCTGCTCTACATGAATTTACAGCTCCATGCAATACCACAGGACACTGACGTTCTGAAAAAGAAATTTGATCTCATCCTGATTCATACCGCCCTTCTCCTCTTTCCTGAAGGGGGATCCCGTGTGTTTATTTTAGGACCTGGGCAAACTGTCTAGTTTCAAATACCTCACAAATAAAGAGATGGGAAAAAAAAACCCGTAACAATTCAATAATACCTATGTGATTTTCAAGCCCCAAACAAATGGGAAATCATGGCTCTTTATTTTATAATGAATCAAGTGGGAGAAGAAACCATTTCTTATCTGGAGTCACCCCCAAATAAATGTTTCACGGGTGGCTTCTATGGGGACACTGAGGTCTCAGAGTTTCAAATGCTGCTTACTATAACCTAACCACAAAATATACTCAGCTTGTGTTTGTTTTCAGATTAATAAGTCTAATTTAATTGGAGAGAAGTTTCCTTCCATAGTTTCTTAAAACAAAATCGAAGACTTTTGGTTTATTTAGTGCTGTCAGCTAAACCCAGACTTACCTCAGTTTTTTCTTTGAAGCAAGACAGACATCGTTTGTGTGGTCTTTTTAACAGGGAACCATGTTAGTTTTTGTCCACATAACATTTGTTTCCAGTCCTTAGGAACAATAGAAAGGGAGAGCAAATTTGCTACATGTACAGCAACCAGCATATGAATATGTATTATGGAAAATTTTCCACACACAGAGAAAACCTCATGATTTGCTTTGGAAAACAAGTCACTTCAAAGTTGTGAAAATAGGACCTATTCCTTCCTTTAAGGCAAACTCTGCCGCTGATACTCAATTTGGTTTTTCTGCTTGTAACCGGCTCTCCCTGAATTACTTTGAGATGTTTGTTGTGTGTGATCAGCTGAGAGTTAATATATTGTAACCTCAAAACAAAAACACCCAAACAAAAAACCCAAACCTCTTTTTCTTGAATTTGTTCATAAAGGACAGCCATTCTTAATAAAACAAAACACAAACACAAAAACCTTTTGTTTCCCAGATCACACTTGAACTGCTTAATGATAGAGTTCCTAGAAATAAAGGCAATTTTTATAGTCATAAACACATGGGAAAACATTGAAGCCTGTATCTATTGAGATACAACTCCTTTATTTGCCACTCTCAAATATTTAAATATTATGGAGAAAGTGGTCACGACAGTTGAAATGTACCCATACAGAAGATATCTGGTTTGCCCTATGAGTTCCTTGTAATGCAACTGTATTTTCTGCCAGTGACTTGTCAAGGCTTTGTATTATGTGTTTAAAACTACATACATTAAAGAAACCACCCATGTTGGCACATTCTCCCAGTCGCCTGTATGACATCCTCTAGTTCTCCTTCAGAATCTAGTCCCCATGGGTCAGCCTGTCTGCCCTAACAGCTCCTTCCATGGCTGGGGAGCCCTCTATACACTATTTGCTCTAAAGGTCATTAGGATCAACCCCAATTCCATTTCCCCAGAGTGTCTTAAGGAAGCCTGAAAGAAATCTTTCCAGCGTTTGCTCTGTCCCTACCTCTCCTGTAGGGCTGGAGGTGGCTGGAGGAAGGCAGGAAGACCCGTGCAGCTGTCCTCTGCGAGATGCTGGCCTGGCATGGAGCTGGGGGAGGGCACAGTTCGAGCAGCTGGAGGAAGAGAAGGAGGAGTAATTCATGTGCCACTGCAAACATGATACAATGCCAACAAAAACACCATTCTTTTTCCCAAGAAGTTCAAAGCGCTTTGCAAACATTAACTCATGAGCCCAAGTAGTCATGGAGCAAATATTCCTTTATTATGCCCTTAGGGTAACCACTGCAAGCAAAGTCAAGAGAAAAGGGACTCTCTTCATTGTTTCATTATTCCTCAGGTATTTATTGAGCACCAACTATGTGCTGGGTATGAGAGGCAGAAGAACAAACAAGACAGACATGGTCTGCGCTCCTACAGCAGCAGTGGGGGGCACGAAGCATCAGACTCCACTGCATACGCTTCTTTATGTTTTGTGTTTGTCCAAATTGTTTAATGGAATTTGTTCCATTCTTCAGAATGTCTATAATGTGCTAAGTGCTGAGCAAACACACAACAGAAAAACTTTTTAAGCTACCTGTAAATCGCATTATGAAGACAGGAATTGGGAATATCAACTCAAAGTGCTTTCTTTTAAGATACCATAAACAAAGCTTTACTGGGAGCAGTCCTGTCTCTTGCAATGTTTATGGAATTACTGTGGTCGAACAAGGAGAGTTAAGATCAGTAACATCATACCAAGCAGTTTATATAAATAATCTGGCTTTCTAAAAATGATTAATCAGATGAGCAAGCATATTTGGTGAAGCAGAGAGCCATTATCCACAGGTCTTTTCCTGACTCCTTTTTATTTTATGTGAAAAGATGGCTGATGGGATGCAGAAAATGACTTATGCCAGTTCTGAACCCTTCTCTTCAGGCAATGGATTCCAGATATTTTAGAGTATAGGGTTATCTAAGACTAACTAGACAAGAGTCTGGTAACTGCTTTTAAAAAATGCATGACTTTCTGATGAATCAAGAGGGAGGTAAGCCTTTATGTTTTAAAGATGTTAAGTAAGGATTCTAGTCTGTCCTGGGAGTCACTAGCTCAACCCACTTTGAGGCTGAACATAGAGGCTGTTGCACTCCTCCGTCAGCAACTTACACATATTTTAAAAGTCTAGGGAATTATAGCACCACTTTAAACCCAGCCTTCCTCCCCAGCAAACACTTCCCTACTGACAGAAAATATTAGAGGTCTAATGTTGATCTGCCACTCAAGCGTATAGGTTAACACACAAACTCAGTGAGATTCAAGCCCCATATCTTAGTCCTTAAATAGGGTCTTCATTTGGCCCCAAACTGCCTTTCCAGCCTCAACCTCCCCCTCCGTTACTCTTGTCACAGCACGTATGTCCGTAATGCAATATCACGCTCTGCCTTTCTGCCTTGAAGGCTGCTCCCCTGCCTCCTACTCCAACACACACACACACACACACACACACACACACACACACTTTGCCCACCTGGAAAATTTTTCATTCTTCAAGATTAGATGAATTCTTTTGGTTATTTCTTCCTCAACTCCCACACCGCCACCTTATCACATATTTATTTATATAGGTCTCTAAAGCTTGAATGTCTCAGGTTTTGAGATCATATTTTATTCCTTTGTATCTTCAGCAGCTAGTATTAAATTTTTGATGAAGTTAAATTTTCTACAGAACATCAATATAGCACTTATGGAGGCTGGCAAGGTGATCAATTACACTTGGTTTTACTCTTCATCTGGAAGCACAAATGGGAGTTGCTAATAAAGAGAATAACATTAATTAAATAAAATTTTCAGTTAAAATTATTTTTGATTCAAGAGCTACTATATTATCAAACACCGTTGTCATTCAGCTTTGCACCCTTTGGATGACCAGCGACTTAAGAGCTGGGACCATATGCTACTCCAGTGGTAATAATGGCACTGAAAAGAAAGGATAGGCATGCCTACGCAATTGCTGTAGGGGACAAGAAATGACTCACCCTCAACAGCAACAACAATGCTAGTGGAAACAACTTATTTCTGGTTTCAAATCAAACAGGAGGAGAACAGGAGGGAGAGGAATAGGGAAGCACCCAGAACAAAAGAAGAAAGGAGGAAAGAGAAGGATTGGATTTCTGTAAAGAATTATTCTTAGAATTCGTCGTGGCCATTTTTCTGTTTATAAAAGTGAGAAATATAGACATTCTTAGCGTTATACAGAACATAATGATAGACAGTCGAAGGTAAATACTACTTAGTAAAAAGTTGCTCTGTCTCCAGAGCCACTCGCAAGAAATTATTTTAGGACATCCTGCTTTCTTTCAATATGCTTAGGAAGGTTTCTTTCATTCTCTAGACTTGAAATATTGGTATCTGTTTTCTAGTTTTACCCAGAGTCAATTTTCAGAATTCACTAAGAGTCAATGATCAAACAGTGTTGCCTGGTACTTTTGTGTGAACCTCATGTGTGTATGTATACTCTTGTATGAACCGGTGCATTATATATATATATATATATATATATATATATATATATATATATCTCACAGTTCTGGTGGGCACAGTAAAGTACTTTCATATAGATGATCAGCTGGCTCCAACCTCACAACAACATTTCAAAGTGGGTTTGGCACCTGACAAGAGACTTCGTTTTGGAGAGATTTAGTATCTTGCGGAATTAAACTCAAGCAGTCTGATGGTACTCCCGAAGTGTTTTCTACCCCATCAGGCCATGTGAATACTTTAAAACTTATTAGAGACACAGCTTTGGCTCTTTACATTTCTTTACAAATGTCTGCACCCCTGTTTACTGAGCAAGAAGTGTACACATGATAATGATTTTTTTCCTGGATACCTGGAAATCCCCTAAGAAACCAGATGTTATTGAAAGGATGTGTTCTCTGATTAATTAGACCTCATCACCATGCAAGCACATATTTGTTTTCGGATAAAATCAAAAACTTTCCATCTAATTAATCCCTTCGCAGGCCATGCACATTCATTCTTCCCGCCATATCCAGCAGAGGGCAGGATGCTCCCACCAACAGCCGGCTCACTGGAGCCACCAATCAAACCAGCACAATTACCCAGAGCAGGGTTCCCGCATAATTAGAGCAGTTATCATTTTCTCATCTGGATCTGAAAAAGAGTTCAGGCTTGAGCTGAGAATAGGGGCTGTGGGATGGAGACTGGGGAATGTCAAGGAAAGTTTTGCTTTGGAGACTGCCCACATTTTGTTGGGATTTGATCTTCAAGGTACCTGGAAACTAGCGAGTTCCAATTATCTTCCCAGAATAGCTTGCTGAGGAGGCCACCCTGGGGGATTAATGTAAGACAGAGCGTGATCATTTGTTTCTGGTTTTAGGCTGTCTCAGGTCACAGTGGGCTATTGCGCTCACAGGCCTTGTCGGGCCCCCCACCTCAATCCATCCTGAACCTACTAAATCCCCCTGTGTCCTTCAAAACTCCTAATGGCATAACCTCCTCTGTCTGACATTACTGCACATCGATATAAGAGAATGACCTCTGCCCCCTAATTCAAAACTTCCCTTTCTGTCCCCAGGTCCGATTCTGGAACCGTCTCAAGAAAATTTCTGGAAACCTTGGCCCTGTGATCATTACCAAGAAACTTTCACCAAGTGAACCAGTAGACGAAGGCTTTGTGCCAGGTCTTGGGTTTAAAATGATATACTCCATTCTTCTAGTCCAGTTTATAGCATGGTAAATACAAAATGGAAGGGAGCAGAATGAGTGCCATAGTTCACAGGAGACAATCTTCTAGCCCAGAGTTTTCAAACTATGGACAAAAAGTTTGTCGACTGTACCTCAAAGGCTCCCAGAGTGGAGTGGCGACTAGGAGTGTGGTGGTCACTTGGGAAGGCTCTGCATTATTCCTCAGTCCACTCCTCTCTCCTCCCTTCCCTTCCCCCAACCAGATGAGAGCAGTTCCATTTTTACCTGTATTATTTATGTACACCCCTGTGTATTATATGATTTCTTTTCAGAAAAGGAGCCTGTAAACATAAGCAAACAACGTGTTCATCAATAATTACAAAACAACAAGATAAATGTTAAAAACAGCATGAAAATCATTGCTCAAAAATTTAAAGGCCTTTCTTTTTCTATTTTTTGAGGGGGGGGGGAAGAGACAGGAGAGGGGGAACAGAGGGTCTGAAGTGGACTCTACTCTGACAGCAGCTAGCTTGATGCGGGGCTCAAACTCATGAACGACTTCGACCTGAGCCAAAGTTGGATCCTCAATCGATGGAGCCATCCAGGTGCCCCCAAAGACATTTGTTTATTGTTTAAGTAAACTTGCCTGGAAAGAAAGAAAGACCGGAGGTGGATTGGAAGCTGGAGGGTGAAAGAACGGGCACTTGCATACTTACATCTAGTCTCCAAAGCCAGAGATGCTCCCTCCCCCCCCCAAAAATAGGGCTTGCATTGAGCCTGAAGGAGGAGAGGCATTAAGTAAAGGGATGGAGCATTCAGTCACCTGTGAACACAGCATTCCAACCAGTGGTGGGTACTCAAGAGCAAAGGTGAGAGACAAAGGTGCTTGCAGGGGCTTGCTCAGCAAAGAAAGACTAAGGTTATGGTTTTCTGCATGTTTATTGAACAATGTATTCAGCACTGGGACAGAGTGGTGGATGAGATAGACGGGCACCTATCTGTGTTCATGGAGCTTATATTCTAGTAGGGGAAACAGACATGTGATTGTAATTTGATAAATGCTACGCTGGAAAAATACAGGGTGCCACAAGATCATTCTTAAACTCTGTGACTTGTACCGCCTCCTGGATAATGCATTTGTCCCCATCACTTCAATTACTCAAGGAATCACCTATTCTAATAGCACCGAATCCTGCCTGGCTCTCCAGAGAGCCTCCCCCAACCCCCAAACAAGACAAAATCAAGTATGTCTTCTCAGTCACCTCCAATCTGGGACTGGTCCTCAGTCACTTTCTCTTTGTCTTTCATGACCTTGATATTTTTGAAGAGTACTGGTCACTTGTTTTGTAAAATGTTCTTCAATTTGGGTTTGTCTGGTGTTTCTTCATGATTAAATGGAAGTTATGTACTTTTGACAAGAAATTGCAGAAATAGCATCATACCCTCAGGGCATCCTGTCAGGAAGTCCAGGATGTCAATGTGTCACATTATTGGTGACGTTAATTTTTATTACTTGGTTGGATAGTGTCTGCCAAGTTTCTCCACTGTAAGGATACTACTTTTTCTTTGTAATTCGCATCTTGTGGTGAGATATTCTGAGATTATGCAAATATCTTGTTTCTAATTATATGTTTACCCGCTAATTTTAGCATCCATTGAGGCTTCCCTAAAACAATTATTACAGTGGCATTTGCCAAATGGTGATTTTATATTTCCACTATTTATTTTACATGTACTCACTGCAATTCTACTGTAAGGAAAACCAGGCCTTTCTTTTGTGTTTATTTAGTTACTTGTTCAATTATCTGTTTTATCCATACAGACTTGGATATTTATTTTATCCTATGAATTATAATCCAATATTCCCAGCTTTGGCAATTGGGAGCTACTTCAGGTTGGTATCTAATCTTTTCATTAAGCTTCCACCCCTCTTCAACGTTTACTTTCTAGTACTACAACATGATCCAGACTTTCTTCGTGTTTTCTGTGCTCAGCCCTGGACTCAGCTATTTTACTGAAAAATAGTGCTTAAAAAAACCAAGGTTAGGGCATTAGGTATATTCATTGCTGAGGGGTCATTGTTTCTAGGTCTTCTAAGTGAACCAGAGCAAGGAAATATATACATGCATACACACACAAATACATGTACACCTGTATCTATCTCTGCATCTACCTCTCTTTATATATGTATTGAAAACCAGTAGTTAAATCTTATCTCTATGATCCTTATCCACAGGGTTCATTCCAGCCTTCCCTCTTTCCTCATTTGTAACTCCTTTGGACAGTAATAAATTGGCCCTCACTATCCACAGTTTATTTACTTCTTTATTCAATTTTAGAGTATACGTAGTTACAGAATTACTAATACAAACCTCTGATGAAAATAAATTTACTAACAAGAGGGCAATATTTGTGTCTTTGGCCTTGTAGACTATGTTCAAAGTACTGCTTTCCAATATTAGGCTTATCTTCTTTTATATCTCATTTGTTACAGCTGTGGTATTTATTTCTAGCAGTTAGATTCATTGGTCACCATGTGTATTCTCTTTACCCCCCCCCCCCCCACATCTTGATGGATATTAATTACCTATTTTTTAATATGTGAAACACCACTTGGTCCTAAAAGTCAGAACTATGCAAGATGGTGGGCTTAGAAGTGTGCCCCCACGCATGCTTTCTACCCACTCTTACTCCCACATCCTTTCCACTCCATTCCCACTTACCTCTGTAGATAATCCATCACTTTAGTGTATAATTTATTCTTCCCATGTTCCTTTTTGCCCAAATGAGAAGAGGTATGTATATATTTTTATATCTCCTTCATTTTTACTTGAAGGGTACCCTACTATTGATATATGTATTTTTCTTTCACATAAAAATATATTCTGGATATCACTGAACATTGATTTGGAAAGGTCTTCTTCATTTTTTTTTTTTACAGCTGCATAATACTCTCTGTTGTGTGGATGAACCATAGTTTATTCTACTACTCTCTTATGTATGAGTATTTAAGTGTTTTTCCATATTTTGCATTCACAAACCATGCTCCAATGAATAGCACTGTGTATGTTGTTTGTATTGCTGTCTTCGGAGTAACTTTCTGGAAACAGGATTGAGTCAGAAGGGAAATGCATATGTACCTTTGTTAGCTATTGCTAAATCTTCCTGGGGAGATTTTCGTACCTAATGATGTCCAAGCCCTACCCCAGAGGTTCTGACATAACTGGCTGAAAGATGGCACCAAGCATTGGTGTCATTTTTTATACTTTTTCTCAGTTTATTGAGGTATAATTTGCACCATAAATTCACCCACTGTAAGTATGCAATTCAATAATTTTTAAAGTAAATTTCTAGTATTGGTATGTTTTTAAAGCTAATGGAAATCAAGTTTAAGACCACTGAACTGGTACACGATTGTTGGTACCACATGGTACCACATGGTGTCACTATTAAAGGCACATTGTGCTGCTTGGAGGCTCTGGGCTTTTCTTAGACAACAGCGCCCCTGCTGGTTTAGATCCAGTGGAACCTGTTTCACACTGAACAAAAGCATGTAGCCCAAAATCAGTCCTTATTCTTCAAAGCAGAATTAGAATCACTGGGCTCTAAACATTGCATTGGAGGGAGCTTCCAGTCAAAGTTACACACTTATGCAAAGCAACTTTCCTCCAGTAGACTCTCGTGCTGTGAAACTGTGTCATGAAACCAGACTTCACTTGTGACTTCTTTAAAGGTGTTCTCTCTCTTTTAAATTTTTTAAATGTTTATTTATTTTTGAGAGAGAGAGAGAGAGAGAGAGAGAGCAGAGGAGGAGCAGAGAGACAGAGGGAGACACAGAATCCGAAGCAGGCTCCAGGCTCTGACCTGTCCGCACAGAGTCTGACACAGGGCTCAAACCCACAAACTATGAGATCATGACCTGAGCTGAAGTCGGATACTTAGCCAATTGAGCCACCCAGGCAACCCCCAAAAATGTTCTCTTATTCATGCCAATTAGTCCCTTCTGTCCCAGCAACCAGCTGAAGCATAACTCTAAATGAACGAGAAGCCAACATAAATTTTAAATACTGCCCATGTGAGACAACTCTTTGGATGTCTTCCTTAAGAAGCACTCGTACAGTTCCATATAAGGAGGGTGTAACCAGCATAGACCCAGTCTGGGAAATGGTGGGAATGGTTTTCTTAGGCAGGCGATATCTGAACAGAGCTTTAGTTGATGACTCCTAATTAATCTGGTGAAACACAGAGAGGTAAAGGAGTACACATCCCATGCAAAGCAAGCAGCTTATGTGGAGAACCAGTAGGAGGAAAGGACAGGAAGGCTAGCATGACTGATGCATGGAGCGGTTATGGGGGAATATGTTACTGGACTAATGGGTAGATCTGAGCCAGATCATTCAGGCTTGAATCAGACCCTTTCAAGCCTGAATGATTTTGCTCCTAATCTTCAAATCAGCAGAGACCCACTCAAACATTTTAAGTGCTGGATTAGAAGAAGGTAAGGGGGAATTGTGTGATCATATTTACTGAGAAAAGTTCACTGTGACAGCAGCAAAGAAAACAGACTGACTAAAGTAGCTACTAGAAGACCAACTAGGAAACAAATGCTCTGAAACAGAAAGAAATGATTTTTTTAAAAATCTGGCTGGTGACTGGAAAATAGTGCTAATATTGGGGAAAAACAATAGATTGACAGGACTTAATGATTGGTTAACTCTGGCACTGAGAGAGAGAAGGTATCAAGGATGACTCAAGTGAACAGACTATACCACCCACTCCTCCTGATTGCAGTCATCTCTGGTTCATCCCTCATTACTCCTCATCATTCTTTTGAAACATTTAGCTCCTCACTCTCTGTCATTCTCACCATCCTGTGATAATTCTCGATGATTTCAATGTATAAGCAGATAATCCTTCCATTACTTTGATTGTTTGGCTCCTTGATTTCCTCTTCTTCAATCGTTTTGTATTCTGTGCTACCTTAGCCACTGATGCCCATGGACATATACTTGACTTTTCACTAGTATTAATTGAAATCCCTCCAGAGTTTTATTTGTAAAGCCCCCTTCTGGTACTCCAGCTTCAATAATCCTTAGACCCCACTGGGCCTTATTGTCTATTGATCTTACCAAGATCACACTGTCTCTCATTCCATTCTGTGCTCATTTTCATTACTGTGCAAGTTAAATTCCAGAACCAATCATTCCAATCACTCTTTCTTATATCCTCAACTCACTTACCGCCCCCTTCCCCCAATCTGTGGAATCTCTTGGCCAAGCCACCATTATGACAGTTAAATAATGTCCTTTGAAGTTGAGTAAAAATAAGGTGAATAAAGACACCTTGTGTTCTCATCTTAAGATCCAATCTCCTTCCTTCTCTCTACTCTATAAGCTGACCTATAGGGACTACATGTACAGTACTCCCATGCCCTTTGGCTTTCAAATGGTCCAAGCAATGGAGAGGCCCAGCAGGAAATGGAAAGGATAGAAGATAATTGATTTCTATCTGGTTTCATCCCTGAAAGCTCACCAAAGGTTGTTTGTGTCCCTATATGAAGTCAGTTCACTGGCCTGCTGTAGGGAACTCTCTCCCAAATTTTGGAAAACTCTGCTCCCACCCTGGCCTTCCTCTCTAGAGATGTTAGTAGCTCTACTTCTGGTAAACCTGGGTTCCTACATATCTCTGTAGTTCAAGTGCACCTTACCTACAATTTTTTTATTACATTTATTGTTCAGATATATTGACATAGTGAAATGCCATGAGCCAATCAACTTTGATAAATGTATGTACCTGGAAATTCCACATTCCAATCAAGATATAGAACATTTCCATCTCATCAGAAAGTTTTCTCATGACCCTTTCCAGTCAGTGTACTCTCTGCCACGCCAAGAACTGTTCTGATTTTTATCATTACAGAATACATTTGATAATTTTAAACTTGCATGAATTGAATCATATAGTTTCTATTCTTTTGTGTCTTGAGTCTTGCTCTCAACATGATGTCTATGAGATATATCATATAGTTGAATCTGTAATATGCCTCCTTTCACCGTCTTATTCCATTGTATGAATATACTACAATTGATCTCTTCTAATCATGGACATTCTAGTGGTTTCTAGCTATTGGCTTTTATACATAAAGATGGTATGAGTACACTTGTACAATCTTTTTGTGGGCACATGTTTTCATTTTTCCCAGATAATTAAAGAGGAATGGAAATGATGATTCTTAGGGAAAATCTATTGTTTATCTTTTTTAAGAAATTACCAGTTTTTCAAAATGATTGAATGATTTTATATTCCACAAACAATGTGTGATAGCTCCAATTACTTCATAGTTTTGCAACATTTGGGGTTGTTACATTATCTCTATGTTTATAGATATTTTACAGAGTGTTTAGTAGTATCTCATTGTAGCTTTAACTTGCATTTCTAATATTGAGTATCTCCTCATCCACTTTTTAACCATTTGTTAATATTCTTCTGTGATGTGTTCTAATTTTTTTGTCCAGTGGGGAGATGAGTATTTAGCTTCTCATAATTGAATTATAAGAATTCTTTTTATATTCTCAAAACAAGAATTTTTATATTCTCAAAACGAGGCCTTTGTGCATATATATTTTGCCAATATTTTCTTCTATTTAATGTCTTGTCTTTTCATTTTCTGTTGATTAGAGGATAGAATTGTATCAATGCTAATTTCTTATTTGGATCATCATACTGTGGTTATCTAGGAGAATGTCCTTGTGTTTAGGAGATACATATTTAAGTAGGTAAAGGTAAAGAAGCATCATGTCTGCCATATATATGAAAGAGAATGATATAACAAATGTAAAACATTAACATGAGGAAACTAAATAAAGGGTAATCAGGAATTCTTTATACTAGCAATGTTTCTGTAAGTCTGGTTTTTTCAACATAAAGTTAAAAAAATATATTGTATAAGGGGCACCTGGGTGGCTTAGTTGGTTAAGTGTCCAACTCTTGCATTTGGCTCAGGTTCGTGAGATCGAGCCCTGCACTGGGCTCTGTGCTGAGAGCATGGAGCCTGCTTGGGGTTCTCTCACTCCCACTCTGTCTCTATCTCTGCCCCTCCCTTGCTTGTGCTCTCTCTTTTTCTCTCAAAATAAATAAACATTGAAAAAATAATTTATGATATCAAAAAATCATAGGAAGAAAGGATTTTAATAGGAAAGATAATGTTTTTTACTGAATATTTGTGTCTTCCCCAAATGCATTTATTGAAGCTCTAACATCAATGCGATAATATTAGAAGGCAGGGCCTTTGGGAGGTAATTCGGTTTAGATGAGGTCACGAGGGTGGAGGCCCCAAACTGGGATTAATGCCCTTATAAGAAGAGGAAGGGAAACCAGAGCTTCCAGCGAGAAGGCAGCTGTCTGTAAACCAGGAAAAGAGCCCTCATCAGACACTGAATCTCCCAGCACTTTAATGTTTGACTTCTCAGCCCCCAGAATCATGAAAAATAATGTTTTGTTTTTAAACTATTCACTCTATGGTAATTTGTCAGGGCAGCCCAAACAAAGACAGAAAGATTCATCAAACTTATGGGCTAATGGAAACTCAATTTATTTAGAAACTGATGTATGTTGGAAAGGTATGTAGAAGGTAAGTGGTAGAAACCTTAAGTGTCATACTAAAGGTAGTTAATTGTATTCCTGAGAGCAACTGGAATAAATTAACAGTTGTTGAACATCGGTAAAACAAATATGATGGACTATTTTGGTAATATTAATCTGGAAAAGACATTCTTGGGAAAACAAGAGGCTAGTTGGAGACATCACTTAATGAATAATTGCCAACCCAGCAAATGAAAATTTGGACTTAAGTGGTAATGAAAGTAGAAAAGCAGGGATATACATGAAAAGAATTATGGTGCATGAGCTCTGAATGGGCCGTAGAAATCTATAATTTTCAAATCTCTCCAGAAAATTCTGATTCACAGCCAGCCATGGGAACTTTGAGACTAGAATAGGTACTGGCACCCTAAAGTGACATTAATTGAGACATAATGTCAATTATGGGAACCAGATTGAAGCTAAAGAAAATGGAAAGTTACTATAATAAAATTGTGGGTTTAATTATTTTAAGACAGAACACTTAAACAAAATAAAAATTCAAAGTACTAAATCCAAAGGAAATGTAATGAAATTAACAACTTTGTATTGAGCCAGAGATCTGGATGGGACTGTTCAATATTGTTTAGGTTCATATAGTCTCACATATTGATTAAATTATAATGCCTTTAAGTTGTTTTTATTTTTTTGGGGGGGGGGGGGACACTATCAATGAATAAAAACATGTGTGATACAATACAAGCTCTATTTACTCCCATTCCCTTTCATCTCCCTCATTATCCTGAGCTGTAAAAACCTCTCTTGGATATTTCCTAAGGAGTGAATCAAGTGCCTGTTCAGAAGACCTTGCAGTTACACACTTAATTCTCTGTAATTTCTACCTCATGAGCCTTTACAGGTCAACATAAATGCTTTTGTCAGACAAAATGGAATAAAGTCACCCTGCCAAAGTCAAAGGAACAGCATATACCATTTTCTTTCTTTCTTCCTTCCTCTTTCTTTCTTTCTTTCTTTCTTCTTTCTTTCTTTTTTCTTTCTTTCTTTCTTTCTTTCTTTCTTTCTTTCCTTCTTTGTTTCTTCTATCTTTCTCTTATAGGATATAAGATCCTATCTTATAGGATATAAATAATTACTAATAGTGAATATATTTCTAAGAAAATGAAGTTTGGCTAACCCAGAGAGTAAATACACAAGCAGGTAATGACATTAAATGAGAGCCAAACTAATAAAGCACTTGCTACATTAAAGGAAATAAGTAAATAGCAGCCTCCTCTCCCACCCAACTCCATCCGCTATTGGAGGAGGATAAGAAGTGGAAAAAAAAATTGTCACAATTTTAAAATAAAGTTCATTTGTGCTTGCTGCCAATCTCAGGTCTCTCCCCAGGCAACAATTAGTTTCTGTTGGACCCTGTTGGGATATGGAGTTTTTTCCAAAAGGGGTGCAGAGAGGTTACAAAGTAGCTTTCAGGAATATTTTTTGCTTATTGTGGGTGGAAATAGAGAGTAGGCAAAGAACTCTGGGAACAAAATTGTCTCTCCCACAACTTCTAACATTTAAAGATTCATAGTAGTTAATGAGCTGTTCTTTTAAGGTGCAAAGGTCTCATAGGGTTAAGCCTCATTTGCACCTGGGTGTCATTAAACAAATAATCTTTTTTAGCTAAAATTCATGTCAGAATTTAAGGGGAGGAGATGTGAAAAGCCTTTTGGAGAAGTAGGGGAAATGGCAGATCCAGACACCTAGAGGCTCTGAGGGCAGTGAGTATCTGAAACTCAGGGAAAAGATGGCAGATGGCAGTATGCTTTCAAAGGAAAAAGGGTTAATGGCCAAATTCAGCATGGACATTTTGATCAGAAGTCAGAGAGAATGAATGTGTACTACTCATATTCCAGCAAGACTTAGAGATGACTACATTAAGACATTCAGACTCATAATAATTGTTTTTTTCTTTTTTCGATACAAAAATTATAATCCCTACAACAATTTTGCAAGACAGATATTATAGATAGCATCATTTCCCAATTTAGGAAACTTGCCCACAGAGAAGTTGTGTGGCTTTCTCAAGGTCACAACAAAGCTCATAAATATAAGGGCAGAATTTGACCATAAATTTTCTTGACTGAAAAGTGTGCCTTGTTTTCTTTTTTTTTTTTTTTTTTTTTTTTTTTTTTTTTTTTTTTTTTTAATTTTTTTTTTTTTTTTTTATTTTTTAATATATGAAATTTACTGTCAAATTGGTTTCCATACAACACCCAGTGCTCATCCCAAAAGGTGCCCTCCTCAATACCCATCACCCACCCTGCCCTCCCTCCCACCCCCCATCAACCCTCAGTTTGTTCTCAGTTTTTAACAGTCTCTTATGCTTTGGCTCTCTCCCACTCTAACCTCTTTTTTTTTTTTTTTTTTCCTTCCCCTCCCCCATGGGTTTCTGTTACGTTTCTCAGGATCCACATAAGAGTGAAACCATATGGTATCTGTCTTTCTCTGTATGGCTTATTTCACTTAGCATCACACTCTCCAGTTCCATCCATGTTGCTACAAAAGGCCATATTTCATTTTTTCTCATTGCCACGTAGTATTCCATTGTGTATATAAACCACAATTTCTTTATCCATTCATCAGTTGATGGACATTTAGGCTCTTTCCATAATTTGGCTATTGTTGAGAGTGCTGCTATAAACATTGGGGTACAGGTGCCCCTATGCATCAGTACTCCTGTATCCCTTGGATAAATTCCTAGCAGTGCTATTGCTGGGTCATAGGGTAGGTCTATTTTTAATTTTCTGAGGAACCTCCACACTGCTTTCCAGAGCGGCTGCGTGTGCCTTGTTTTCAAGGAAGGCCTGTACACACTTGGCAAGCTACAAATCTCTTCTTCTTTCTGCTGGGCTCAGTCTTCTCAGGCTAGAGCTTAATGGATTTTTTAGTTCAACTCAGTGTCTTTCTGGTCAACCTATGCCTCTCCCCAGAAGTGGGTCAAAGAGTGGAAAGAATTCACGCTGTGGATTCATGTACCCTGGGATTCACAGCTCAGCTCTCCCACTTACACACTATGTGACTTTTGGTATATTTCTTCATCCGTAAAATAGATGATCATACCTAGCTTACAGTATTCTTGGTGTTCATCTGAGTTATTTATTGCCGCATAACAATCACCTCATAATCTAGTGGTTTAAAATTTGGTGTTTATTTTGCTCATAATTCTGTAAGTTGATCAAAGTCTGGTAAGGATAACTCATCTCTGCTCCACTCAGTGTCAGCTAGGGAGCTTGAAGCCTGGGGAAACGTAAAGGTTCCATTACTCACAAGTCTGGCAATTGATTCTTGGTGCTGCCTGATACCATAGCTGGTGCTGTCAGACAGAACATCTATACGTGGCCTATCCCCGTAGTTTGGCTTTCCTCCCAACATGGGTTTCCAAAGGTCAACATTCCAAGAGAACAAAGTTAGGTGGAAGCTCTATTCCTTTTTATGTCCTGGCCACAGCATCACTTCTGCAGCATTTTATTCACTGATATACTCACTAAGGTAGACCCAGGTTTTAGGAGATGGGGCATGCATTCCATTAAGAGGAGTGATAGCAACCTCCCGAAAGATCATTTGGAACCAAAAGTATTATGGAGGCTGTTCTTGGAAACTAAAATCTGCCACAATGCACTTTTAGGCCATAACAATTCACATCTCTTCAATATGCAAAGTATACCCACTTTCAGGGAACCTCGGTGGCTCAGTTGGTTGAGCGTCTGACTATTGATTTTGGCTCTGGCCATGGTTTGGAGTCCTACTTTCAGCTCCACGTGGAGCCTGCTTATCATTCTTTCTCTCCCTCTGCCCCTCCCCCCCAACTTGTGCACACATGCTCTCTCTCTCTCTCAAATAAAATAAAATAAATAAAATAAAATAAAATAAAATAAAATAAAATAAACAGATTCACTTTCTTTGCCATGATCCCTCTCTCAAGCTCATCAGGCATGGGCTTGAGATCCTGGATTTTGTCAACTAAATCAGATGAAGTTCTTTGGGTATGGTTCCTTGGGTTTAGCCTTGACTGCCATTCCTCTGGATCTGCAGATGATTCCTCTATTCCACACACACCTGACAAACAATGATGCGATAGATGGGGAAAAACTATTAAATGTACTCACACTCAAAAAGAAGAAACAGGATGAAACACAGCTGTCTGGTTCATTCCAAAATACAACCAGAAATGGTTATCAGTTCCTTGACCAGGGCTCAGTCTTATCACCTAAGAGTTCTCCAGGGCTCCTTTTGCTCTGTCTTTGGGCTCTTTCAACCCGCTGTCCTATCTTTTCTATTCCATAAAAACGTAGATCACCTTTGTAGTTGAATGATTTTCTTAGTCTGCTTTCTGCCCATAGATTTTTTTGGAATACAAAGCCCTCTTAATTGTGTACAGTCTTTATCCTTTTTAGCACAAGAAGAGAAAATTCCTTTAAACAATTTGTGGGTTTCTTATGAATCACTTTACAATCCACCCCAGTACACAAAAGTAATATGTCCAAATATCACTGAGATAAGCCTTTTTTCTAACTTGGGATTTCTTTAAAGGCACCTACTTTATGATTCTTAGAAACCCTATTGTTTTATGTAAGGGATCTATGAAGCATCCCTTAAGATCCTTAGGGGTACTTCTGTCTATTTGAAGTGGTCTATAAGACACTATCTTAAAATTTTATGAGGTTTTAACAAATGGTTTTAAATTTAGACCATGTTTTCCTGACAGCACCCTGGATTTGATCTCTGCTCAGAAGCCACATCTTAATTTTAGCATCATTTGCCATCTGGAGAGGCTGGGAATGAGAAACGGTTTTCTTTTCCAACCCAGCAAGTCCTGGAGACTTTATATATAACAGTTCTTTCTTTAGCTCATCTCTCTTCCTTACATTTTACTACAGGCAGCTAGAAACAGACAGGTGGCAAAGCATTCTCAACCCTCTTTCTGCAAATCTTCTTAGCTACCAAATAGGTATGTTTCTTGTTTTCCACCTTACTGCAGGAGACATTGTTGCTAAACTTTCTGTCACCAAATCACAAGAGTCTCCTCTTCTCCACCTTCCAATGCCATTTTCCACTCTTTCTTTTAAGTCTTCACCAACATCCTTTTTAGGTCCATGAGGCTTCCTATAATGGTCTCTTTGACCCCTTTAAGATTTCACTGACACTTTTAAAGATGCTTCCCATTTCTGCCTGCCTCCTGGTCCTAAAGCTGCCGCCACATAACTTAGGTTTAATTCTGTCCACACTTTACTTCTTAAAATTGAAATGTGTTCCGGTTATGCACTGCTGCTTATAAAAGCACCCTAAAACTTAATGGCCTAAAATAATGATATTTATTTTGCTCAGAAATCTGCAGTTTGAGGAATACCCTGTGGGATTGCTCATCTCTGTTCAGTTCAGCCTTAGCAGGGCATCTCAAAGACTAAGGACTGAATTAACATTTCACCTCTGCTCCACGATGGGCTTGGTAACTTACCTGGTAGACCTAAAGTTTATGAATGACTCTCAGACAGGATCCTGAAATCATCTGAGGGCTTTTTTTTTTTTTTTTTTTTTTTCAACGTTTTTTATTTATTTTTGGGACAGAGAGAGACAGAGCATGAACGGGGTAGGGGCAGAGAGAGAGGGAGACACAGAATCGGAAACAGGCTCCAGGCTCCGAGCCATCAGCCCAGAGCCTGACGCGGGGCTCGAACTCACGGACCGCGAGATCGTGACCTGGCTGAAGTCGGACGCTTAACCGACTGCGCCACCCAGGCGCCCCAAAGAGGGCTTCTTAACTCATATGTATGATGGTTGATACTGGCTGTTGGCTGAGATCTTTACTGGAGCTGTTGGTCAAAACTTCTATGCATGACCTTTCCACGTGTCCTTAACTTCCACCATGTAGCTGAATTCCAAGAGTGAACATTTTGAGAAAAATAGCGAGCCAGAAGTAATATGTATTGCCTTTCAAGACTTTGACTCAAAAGTCATGTAGGTCCCTTCTGCTGTAGTCTTTTCGTTGAGGCAGTTATATTGGCCCTAAGTTCAAGTGGCAGAAAGAAAGATTCCATAGACAGGACTGTGACAATTTTCTGGAAGGGCATGCGAGACTAAAACATATTATTGCCACCATTTTTGGAAACATACAGTATGCCTCAAAAGAGTTAAACCAAGTAAGCATGCCTGGGTGGCTCAGTTGGTTAAGTGTCTGACTCATGGTTTCGGCTCAGGTTATGATCTCATAGTTTGTAAGTTGAAGCCCCACATTGGGCTCCAGGCTGACAGTGTGGAGCCTGCTTGGGAATCTCTCTCTCCATCTCTCTCTGCCCTTCCCCTGCTCACTCTCTCTGTCTCTCTCTCAAAAATAAGCAAACTTAAAAAAAAAGAGTTAAACAAAATAATTTACATCAAAAAGTATATGTTCAACACATGTCAGGTTCCCAGTCTCAAAAAATATATATATTTCTCTTCTATCTTCACCCAAAATACTGCCTGAACATGGGATATACTTAGATCATTAAAGATAATTTGGATTGAATGTAAAAGGTAGTCAGTATATATCTGTGCACATATATTTTTTGATGTGGAGAAGACCCATTAGATTCTTAAAATATCAATGACCAGGAAAAACGTGAATAAAAACTACTGCTATGGTCTGTATCATACATACACTAGAGTACACTATTAAAAAAAAAAAAAAAAAAAAAAAATATATATATATATATATATATATATATATATGAAAAGGGACCTATCTCCTGTGTGCTGAAGGTCAATTTTACAGATGTTTCCTATGGAGAAATTAGCAGAAGGAGAAAGGAGCATCGATGCAAAAATATTTACATTTTCTATCATTTTATAATCCAATCAATATGCATTGCATATTTTTAAGCAAACACATATTGTCTGTTTGTTCCATCCTGCCCTTAAATAAGGTCTCTCAACTGAAAATGAAATCAATTTGCAGTAATTCAGTATTCCTATTTCATTAGAGTGGGCACCAAAGTAGGTAGATTATGGTAGTGGTGAAAGCCACTGACGACAGTGTCAGCCTGCCCCTGGAGTTTTTTTTTTTTTTTTTTTTTTTTTTTTTTTTTTCAAATTTCAATAAACAAGCTCTGGTTTCATGAATCTATCCTCAGAAGACTTTAAGCTAAATTTATGTGTATTATGACTCAGAGGTGGCCAAGCCATGTGAAGGATCCTCTTCTATACCAATCCTTACCACTGTAATTCCCATTATCTACCCCTTCTTGAGTAACAAAGAGCAGGAAATGAAAGAATACACACAACTGGAAAAGAAAAGAAGAAAAAGTGGTAGTCATTACAGGGGAGCATAAGTGCCACATTAAGAACCACGTCACATACTATGTGACTTTTAGCATATTTCTTCACCTGTAAGATAGGTGATCATACCTAGCTTACAGTATTCTTGGTGTTCATTTGAGTTATTTATTGCTGCATAACAATCCCTCATAATCTAGTGGCTTAAAATTTTGATATTTATTTCGCTCATGATTCTGTAAGCTGATTAAGTCTGGTAAGGATAACTCATCTCTGCTCCACTCAGTGTCAGCTAGGGAGCTTGAAGCCTGGGGACAAAATCCTGTAAAGGCTCCTCACCATTCTAAAGGAGAAAAAAAGTGATAACTGTCAGAAATAAGATAGAAGTATCAAAAGTATATATAATTACCTACATTCATTTAGAATAATAATCAAAGGTTTTGTTTTAGAGTTCTGTAAAAGTTGCAAATTTGGAGAACACAAAAGATCCAAGTAATATAGGTGCCATACAAAATATTATGTTCAAGCTATGTCTATGATGAAATTGAACATTGCAGGTACAATTCTGGAGATGTTTGCACTGCATACAAGTAGTCCATTCTTCTAAAGTTATTATCATTCAGGGGTGCTTGGGTGGCTCAGTCGGTTAAGTGGCGAACTCTTGGTTTCACCTCAGGTCATGATCTCATGGTGCATGGGTTCAAGCCGTGTGTTGTGCTCTGTGCTGCCAGTGCAGAGCCTGCTTGGGATTCTCTCTCTCTCTCTCTGTCTCTCTCTGTCTCTCTCTCTCTCCCTTTCTCTGCTCCCCCCTCATTTGTGCTCTCTCTCTCTCAAAACAAATAAATAAACTTTACAAAAAAGTTAGTATCATTCACTATCTCCCATAATCTGTTTATACCAACCCCTCAATATGAACAAATGATCATGAAGCTCTTGTGACCTTTCTCTCATTCCTTGTCCCCTAGTCACTCTTTATATTACAAACACATATTAATAAATTGAACACTTCCAAAATTTTACATTAGGTACTGGTTCTGTTGCATTTGACCTGATTGAGTTTTAATAGACTGAGTCCATGGACTAGATAAGCTTCTGGATAAATAATTGGAAAAACAAATAAAATACATTAGGAACTTAAAAAAAAAATAAAGACACTTCTGCTTCCATCCACAACAGTATCTGGTACTATAATTGCCTTCCTGCCATAAACAGCTGAAATTCTGAAATGGATGAAATATATGTGCAATATATGTGTGAAATATACATGAGATATATACATGAAATATATATACATGAGATACATATGCATATACATATATATCAAACTTTCAACAATAGGAAGCAGCACCGGATTATAATCCATAAAACAAGGGAAACACATGAAACAAGCATTCCCATTAGGATCTTTTCCTATATGCACTCCTTGGAGGAGGGTGAGAAAGGAGGAACCGAGCTAAGTATGGCAGTCTGGTTAAGTTGAGGAGACAGAGCCTGGAGTTTGAGAAAGCTAAGATAACTTGTATTTGCAGAACAGGGGGGAGTTTTACAGAGAAATAGTTTCCAAAGTCTCTACTGAGGGACCTTTGATTCTTTTGCTAAGTGCTAAGTTGTGCTACTTAGGTGCATCTTCATGAGACAAGGCAAAGAACACTTATTGAGAAGCTGTAAACTGCACAATTTACAGAGTTCACACAGGTCTGGGATATGTTTGAGTATTAATCAGGCGTAATATGAAAAGATTGAAACCTGGGGCACTCAGTTAAAATCCTAAGAGAGTCACACCTGTCCAGTATGGTTAAACTAGCTCTAGGATTAGGCTACTCTAGACCCATCCTAACAACGGTTAAAATGGCAAGACCTAAAAGAATAAAATTATTCTTCAAGCCTTTTAAATGCCTTCTAAATCAAACTTCCAATCTCCAGGAAAAAAATGACAATAAAATCCAGACACTCAATAATATAAACTTTATGATGTCTAGCATCTAATAAAAAAATTACTAGACATGCAAATAAGGAAAATATGATCCATAAACAAGAGAAAAAGCAATTAAAAAACAGGCCTAGAGGAAGACAAAGACTTTATCACAGTATTATAAATACACTGAAGGACTACAAGTACATACGAAAATAGTGAGAAGAGATATCATATTTAAAAAGATCTAAATAATACTTCTAGTGGTGAAAAAGACAATACCTGAAATGAAAATTTCACCAGAAGAATGAATCAGGAGATAGAAAAAATGCAAAACAAAGGAATAATGAACTTGAAGTCACAAGAAATCAAAATAAATCAAGTTGAAGCACAGAGAGAAAAAAACCAGCAGAAAAAATGAACCGAGTTTCTACTCAGTTACCAACAAAGCAACGCCAAGATGTCTAATACACATGTATTTGAAGCTCTCTATAAAAGAGAAGGCAGTTTATGTGGCAGAAAAATTCTGAAGAAATTGTGGGAATTAGCAATTTTCCAGATTTGATGAAAATTGTACATACACAGATCCAAGAAATTCAATGAAACAAAAGTAGAATGAAAACTAAGAACTACGCCAAGGCCCATCATAATCTGATTGCCGAAGACCTGTGAAAAGAGAAAATCGTAGGACAAGAGCAAAAGGCCACAACACACAAAGAGGAAGATAAGAATTAGCACTGTCCTTCTCATCAGAAACAACGCAAATGGGAAGATAAGGAAACAATGACTTTAAAGTGCTGACAAGAAACACTCACAAACAAAATAAGAAATCCTGCTAATTTAGAATTCTATGTCCAGTGAAAACATTCTTCAGAGGTGAAAGGTATTTTCAGATTAACAAAAGCTGAGAAAGGAAATTGAATGCTGTACAAGGAATGTTAGGAAAATTTGACTGAATAGTATCAGATTAAAACTCAGGTCTACACACACAAAAATGAAGATATCGAAAATATGATGGAAAATAGTCCTTATTTATGGGGAGCCTGGGTGCCTCAGTCAGTTGGGTGTCTGACTTCGGCTCAGGTCATGATCTCACAGGTCACGGTTTGAGCCCTGAATCAGGCTCTGTGCTGATAGCTCTGAGCCTGGAGCCTGATTCACATTCTGTGTCTCCCTCTCTCTCTGCCCCTCCCTTGTTAATGCTCTGTCTCTGTCTCTCAAAAATGAATAAATAATAATAATAATAATAATAATAAAGAAAAGAGTCTTCATTTAAAATTGTTTAATTTAATTTCATTATTTAAAATATATTTGACAATTTAAAGCAAAAATTAAATCAATATATTGTAAAATTATACCATATATATAAGTAAATCACACAACAACAAAACGCAAAGGACAGGAGGGAGAAAATGAAAATCTGTAAACTGTAAATGTGATGTGATGTTATTCAAGGTAGATCAGGATAAATTAAACATGCCCTAAACGATAGAAGGTCGTTCGTGAGCATAGAGAAGGCAGATAGAAGAAGAATGAGGAAAAGGTCCACTGTGGTGGATAGGGTAAGGGAATGGGCGGAAAGCAGATGGGGACAGAAAGTGATACCCTACTTGTACAAAAGTTTGTTTCGGGAAGGAGAGAAGAAATAAAGAAGTAGCCAAGCCTATGAATTTTTGAATGTCATCTTCCTACCTGATTGTAAATTGGGGGCATTTACTAAGTACTTCGTAGCAAATGGATTCTCAGTAAGAAGTTCATGATATTACCCATGTATTTCTGGTAAAGGAAAAGCTGACTTAGAGAAAAATGCATTTCATGAACTAGTTCATGTATTATATAAAAGCAAAGATGTCGTTTGCAGTATAGAATTGAAATGTGTTTTTGCCTTCTTGCTTGTGCTCTGTACAGAAAACTAGACTCTATTTCCTTGTTCTGGTTCGCTTATATCTCTGTGTCACCTTGTGTTTTACCATTTGAAAAAAAAAAAAGGCGAACTCAGCAGTTCCTTTTTCTTAAACTGCTTCAGTAACCAGCAGTTGCCACATTAAAAGCTTCAGCTGGAAGATTATAAAAATAGCTTAATGCTTCCTAGCAGGTAACTACTTTTGAACCAATTCTCCTTTTGGGGATGGAGTGAGGTCAAATCAAATGGCCAAGGAAGGACGGGCTATGAGAGAGAAGAAAGCTGGTTGACATTCAAAGGGCAAAAGGGCATTGTGTTTGGAATGTTTTGTGTAAATGTTAAACAGTGCCCACATTTAACCACCTGCTTCTTGTTTAGAAGAGTTCAAACGAACAATTTCAAGCACAATTGAGTAACACTCAAAAGAAAATCAAGTGTAATTTCCTAAGTTGCTGAAGCAAGGGTTCTTCTATGAAATCACCATTAGTATTTCTAAACCCAATTTGATTATATTTGAAATGTACTGCACACAGTTCAGTGGCACCTGGAAAATTTTCATGCAGACATGGAATTACGAGGAAGACCTTTTGAAATGATTGTTTCTCTCTCTCTCTCTCTCTCTCTCTCTCTCTCTCCCTCTCTCTCTCTCTCTTTCTGTGTATGTGTGTGTGTGTTGTAAAAATCCCTGGGTTATATTTGCAATAATACTAAATTATTAAAGATGAAATCTTTAATAATCTCTAATTTCTTTTTCTATCTTCCTTGTGAATATATTCTGCTTTGCTTGTAAGACACATTACAAAGTAGGAAAAAGCACCATATAAAGACACCTATATCACACCAACTGTAAAGCTCATCTTAAAATTCTTCCCCTGTCTGCTATCTCTAAATATCCACCAATTAGGGAAGAAAGGTAATGGAGGAATCCTCAGGTCTGACACATCTCCTAAGAAGGTAACGTTTTTAGTTCCTTGATTAAATCTAGGCGGACCTTTGTTTGCTTTGCTTCTCTTTATCGAACTTCACAGATATTGCACTTTTTACAAATTGAAGGTTTATGGCAACTCAGCATTAAGTGAATCTATCAGTGCCATTTTTCTGACAGCGTTCGCTCACTTTGTGTCTCTGTGCTGCATTTTGATAATTCTTGCAATATTTGAAACTTCTTCATTATGATTATACTTGTTATGATGATCCGTGATCATTAATTCGGACTTGCCAAAAGCCCAGAGGATGGTTAGCATTTTTTAGCCATGAAATCTTTTTTAATTAACGTATTTACATTGTTTTTTTTGGACATAATGCTCTTGCACGCTCAAAAGACTACAGGATAGTGTAAACATAACTTTTATATGTACTAGGAAAAGAAAGAATGAATTTGACTCATTTCACTGTGCAATTTGCTTTATTACGGTGGTCTGAAATCAAACCTGCAATATCCTCAAGGTACGCCTGTACCAACTTCCCATCATCCTTGCTGCTTTAAGACCCTCAGTCTCCCTCAGAGGTAGGATCAAGTTTAAATGCTGTAATCTGAACCTTATAAAAACCCTCTATGCTATTTCTATAGGTTACTCACTGCCTTGAGCATTCCTGCCTTTGTTTCAGACATTTTTCCTACCGGGGACTTCACTGTCAATTCCACTTATACATATTTTTCCCATCCTACAGGATCAACTCATTAATTTTCTTGAATATTCCAACTTAACTCATACCTCATTTCTATGTCTTTGTTATCATTTAATATCTGTACCCATACTCAACCTTAATAATTTTCTTATAACATCTCTTATATTAGCAGCTTCTAAGGTTGGGCAGCTATTTGTGTGCACGTCTTGTGTTCCTTAAATAAATTATCTTCTTAAATGTGGGAGCTTATTGTTTCCTTGGGAGTACCTACAAGAACTGCTATGATACTATGCACTTTGCAGCAATGTTTAATAAAAATGTGTTGACTAAGATGGGGGGGGGAGAATTTGAACCTATTTTAATTATAGAAGTGACTGTAAGTACAATTTTGTTAGATATAGCATTAAAAACAATAAAAACTTCCCTATAGGAAAGTTTCTCATTAAACAAATCTTAAAGAAACTATTCAAATCAAAGTTCAAATACTTTCTTTAACCACGACATATATGGAGAGCATTTCTTTAAAATCACACTTGCAGAGGGGCGCCTGGGTGGCTCAGTCAGTTAAGCGTCCGACTTCGGCTCAGGTCATGATCTTGCGGTCCACGAGTTCGAGCCCCCGTCGGGCTCTGTGTTAACAGCTCAGAGCCTGGAGCCTGTTTCAGATTCTGTGTCTCCCTCTCTCTGACCCTCCCCCGTTCATGCTCTGTCTCTCTCTGTCTCAAAAATAAATTAAAAAAAATTAAAATAAAATAAAATAAAATCACACTTGCAGAACACCCCATAAGACATCCTGGATTTAGTTATCCCCTAATCTCAAGGAATCTATCCTAAGGGGGGAAAAAAGTTTGACTAGCCGATTTTAAGTTCACTCACTAGGTAAATTATTTCATCACTGTGAATGTTCATCAACTTTTGCACACATTAGTGTTAAAAAAAGAAAATTGCTGAAAGGCCGTGACAAAGTTAGAACTGTAAAAACCCACTACGACTAGTCCTGAACCAAAGTGTTCGTTTTATGTCGGGCATGGGTTTCACACTCTAGACTGACAGAAGATACATATTTTGCTTTCCTCTACAACTCCAAAAGAAGCTAATCATGAAGCCAAATGAGAACCCGACTTAATGGTTTGTGAGGAAGAATACTTAAGTGTGAATCCGGTTAGTACCTATTTAATGCAATGAGGACACATGAATAAAACTGCCCTCAGAATGAAAAAAAGAAAAAAAAAATGAAGCAAAAGAACTTAAGAACCCATACCAAAAGTAAAGCCAATGCAGTATTCTGCCTCTCCGTGCTAAGTCCCAGAAAACACTCAACTTTGTAGGGTTGAAAATATAAACCAAACAACCTAATTTTCCCACAATGTCGTTCTGCAACAGCCACTATGAATTTGGATAAACCGTTCCTGACTGGGTTTGTAACCACCCCTTAAGGTTTATTACAGACATGGGGGAGGGGTGGGCAGGTAATGAGTCCCGCAGAGTATTTCTCACTGTGCACAATATATTATTCTTCATGTTTTAAAACTACATCTTCAAACTTAAGAAAAGACTCCTTCCTAGTCCTAGGGCTCAAGGTATATGATATAATATAATGCCAGTTAATGCAAAGTACTATAAAGAAAAATAAGAGGCGTGTGGGTGGCTCAGTTGGCTAAGCATCTGACTCGTGATTTCAGCTCAGGTCATGATCTCAGGATTGTAGATGGAGCCCCAAGTGGGGCTCAGTGCTGAGCGTGGAGCCTGCTTGTGATTCTCTCTCTCCTTCCCCCTCTCTCCCTGCCCCTCCCCTGCTCACATGCACATGCGCTTGTGCTCTCTCTGTCTCTCCCTCAAAAAAAGGAAGAAAAAGAGAAAGAAAACAGGCTAAGTGGACAGTGAATGACAAAGCATGGCAAGAAAGGCCTGTTTGGTGTGATATATTCTAACAGAGACCTATGCCATACAACTATCTGCGGGAAGCATAATCCAGGCAGAAGGAATTGAGCAAATGCCCAGGGCAGGCAGATGTGTTGCAAGTTCCAGGAAGAGCCGGAAGCAGAAATCTGGAGAACAGTTAGGGCTGGGGGGGGGGGGGGGGGGGGAGGGGGGATGCCAGAAATGAAGGCAAAGTTGTCAGGTTGACCACATGAGTGTTCAGGACTTTAAATGTGAAGAAAGCTATTTTTGACTTGAGAGCAGGCCTGCTCAAGAGTCTTTCAGTAAATGCTTAAAGAAGTACAAAGAATGGATACTCTACAGGAAAAAGAGGACAAAGACTATTTTGCTGAGTTTCGTGTGGAGAAATGTCTGTTGAAGAAGCGAGTGTCTCTTCCAGAAAGGAAGGGAGAAAATGTCCAGTGCCCATTGGAGCCAGCATTTGAATTTCCAAGACCCCTCCATTTACTGCATACAAATATAATTTTTAAATAACAGAACACAGAAGCCAAAATATGACACATTTTCTTTTTATTTAAAATAGAGCTCTATATGCTTCACAGAAACAAGTGCAAGGAGTGATTGATGTATTAACTTTGCCACTTTACAAAACAATACATTTTCAGAAATGCATACATAAAAATATAACATTTAGGCAGATAAGTATTTACATTGGAGGCAGCTACAGTCAGTTATGCAATAATATTTTAAAAGCTTTAAAACAAATACTTTTATGACTTGCTGTTGGGAAAGTTAAAAATTTTGGTATGAAGGCTATCACTGAGTTCTTACTAAATTCTAAAATACTATTATTTCTAAACAAAATAAGTATATATATTACTATAAAATGCATATTTCCATAGACTAGAAGTTAATGAAATATCTGAATATTATTCATTCCTCTTTGGAATTTGGGATTCTTTTCAGCTTCAACAATTAAAATTACAACTATTAAAACTGCCATCTGCATTTTTTATACAATTTATTGCCCAATTCTCACTTTCAAACCTAATTTATTTCTTTATATTCCTTATATACATTCATTTGGGCCTATCTGTTGAAGGGTAATATCTTTTTACATACCTATGAATATTAGCCAGCTTACAATAAGTCTTTACAACAATGATTCTTTTCACAGTAGTTCAAGAGTTCAAGGCATGTTTTGCAATGTCAAAATGCAATGGTTTTGACATTTGTAATATGTTCTTAGGTATAAGAAAAGTCACACTACCGAAAGAAAAGTATAATTAGTATTAGTACTTTGAAAGTCAATCCAAAATTCTTTTTTTTTTTTTTTTGAGATATGAATCTAATTTTCTGTTTTTAGGACATTTTAAAACCTGACACACAGATTGCATTTGAATAATTTTCTCCAGCGTAGGGTCAGAAGAGTACAAGAACTTGACACTGGTCATTGTCGAAATGAACTACAATTGAATATTTTGGGTCAGATACACTTTATATGCTGAGAAAATAAAAGTTGGATGTTTAGAAAATATCTTAATTACTTATCTTTAGTGTACTGAAAGAAATGGAGATATTAGTAAATCTCATTTTATACCCGCATTAGCTAGACAGACTTTAGGCATGTCATTGCCTCTTTACAGGCAAAGTCAATAACAGGTTTGCACATGAAAGTAAAACTCAACGGGAATATTAAATGAGGTTCCACATGTCTGGCTGCAGATTGTCTGGGTTGAAAATTAAATCAACAGAATACACATACAATCTCTTTTGCTCTCTTGGAAATGCCAGGATGAGAATCTAAAGAATTTTTCCCCTAAGTTCTCTAGTCAATTTATAGATGTCAAGAAGCATTTTGAAAATGTAATTCTCGTTTTCTTGAAGATATACAAGCAGGGCCCTTTTTCTGAAGGTATATAGCATAGAAGGTGCTTTTCTGAACAATATAAAAATATTTCAGTTGAGGAACCAATTACAGGTTGGATTTCAGCTCCTACCCGCCTCTCAGCTGAGAGTATTTGTGCAGACATACCCAGCTGGGTCTGGTGACACTCAGTATAAGGCTAATTTCCTAATACATTCCTAATATCCGAATGCATTCATACTCATAGTGGCTCTGTTAACATTCAGGTTCATGTAGTCCAAGGTAAAAATCTTGCAGTTAAAACTATTACATCTGGAGGGAAATTTTTCTTGTAAAACATGGGCCAGTGATAAGAAAATATAGCCATATCTGAATATATTAAAATCTAGGATGAGGCAGAGTGCATATTCTCCCAAATGTTGTGTTAACTTACAACTGAATTAAAAAGTATCCTGGAAGTTCTTAATAGAGGGATTTTAAAATGGGGATTATTACTTAATTTCCATACAATGTTAGGTTATAAAGCATATGGCATAATGGCTTCATTTTAAAAGATGGCCAAAGCAAAATAAAGCGCTTGTATGAAACAGCAGAGATAAATTTAGCAATCACATTATGAGACATATATTTCACATTCTCTGTCCAAGTCATCATCTCTGAAGTGGAATTTGGCATTAAGGCAAAAGTAGACATTCCTTATATGTTAGCTAAAAGCTAGAATATAACTACACTGGTAGTCTTTTTAAAACTTAAAAGAAAATCTTCTCTGCCATTAGCAAATACTCTCTTTATTGTGCCAAATGAAAGATCACTGGAAAAGGCACGAGACAAAACCTCTCACACGTGGGTATGGCACATTAAAATCATTTTAGGAAGTTCCGTGCAGAGCAATCTGAACATGAGCTAGAACACCTAAAAGAACAGGAATTACAGAGTGATTGGAACTGATATCTGGCAAAGAGGTTTTTTGTTTTTGTTTTTTTTTAATTTACCAAAGAAAGTGAACGCCAAAGATAAACTAATGAGAAGTTGAGAAGAGAGAAGACGATATGCTACTAGCCATGGTCTGAAAGTCAACTACGAATCAGCTCTCATTCCCCATCCCAGGAGTAAAAAGAACAATCCCTACAGAAAGGGGTGAAAAAATATATATATAAAAAAAAGCAGGAAGTGTCTCTTACCATTTCTTGCTACTTGCACTAAGAAATTCTACATTCTCACAGCTCCTAAATTTTATTCAGCACTCAGTGGTTGCCTACCTAGCTTGACAGCTATTTTACCACTCTTCCCTGGCCTGTTACAGTTTTTCTCACTGACCTCACCATGAGTGAGCAAATTATTTTAGCAGAAACAAAAAGAGAAGTGAGATTTGGTCATCATCACTAAATGGCATGTTATACCAGTGCACCTTCAAGGTAGGTTTAGATGCAGGCTAATGATTTTTTAATTAGCAAATGTTGAATGTGGTAGGGCCGTATGGTGGGTGTCACCACTGGGTTTTCCTATTAGTTCTAATAACTAGCAGTCATTTATCTCTGATCCTTGGTTTTGTCATCTATAAAATGTTGGGAATTGAATTATAAAGTCTCCTGCATCCTTGGCATTTTCCAAATTCTGGTTTTTGTCAGTGACACACCTGAAATAATTCAGACCACCAAGGGATTCTCTTTTATTAGGAGGCTAAATAATTAGAACGGTTAAGGTAAACAATAGTTGGTTGCTTTTTAAAATTAGGGACTAAAGATAATTTTGGAAGAGAGTAAGGGAATATTTTAAAAGGAGATGAGAAAAATAATGGAACATAAAAGTAAAGCTAGAGAGACAAAAGAATGTCAGGTATCTGAAAATGTGCATTAAGACACTTTGAAAAAAATGCCTATTATAGAAATTCTATTTAATATTACCACTTTAATGAAATTTTTGTATTCCAACCGACATTTTTTTCTGTTTAGAAGAAGCCCTCAGAAGGAAAGGATTACTGTCTTCACTAAATAGCGCATAACATCCATGCAACGTATTACCTTATGGAGGGAGCTAATACAAAGCATTGTCAAACAGACCAGCATGTTTTACAAAAGAAGAGATATTTAGAATATCTTTGAAAACCACAATGATGCCATTTTAAGACACTAATTCTTAAATATTTCTAAGTTTTCTACGTTTCTAAATTTATTTAAAGGAATGCTTGTTGAAGACATCAACTGCCATCAACTTGACTCATTTGCTACTGTTGCTTTCTTAATTTCCTGATGGGAAATAAAACGTCCATAATTTAAATAAATGTATTGAAACAAAAAACATCTCCATATTTATTTTAAATAAATAATCAAAAAGTACTCCCTGCTAAACCATTTTAAGTTGAACTTTGTATAATGGCGAACGTGGGCTCCCTGCTTTCAGATGATTTGCTCAGTAGGTTCCCTGGTATTTTTACGTAAACTCTAAGACAGCCCTGAGTTTTCTCTGCCCCAAAAAATCACATGGTGGCAAAATTCCAGCACAGTAGTAGTTTTGTTTAATAATTCCCACTAAAGTAGAAGTATTAAGAATAATAAATTATTATGGAACTTGCAACCTAATGAATCTATCACAGATCCTCGTTTTAAGATAAAAGCTGATTTTGAAGTCTTCAGACACTGCAACCAGGTTACTATTTTCATACAATCATGGAAATTTAAAATGCGAAGTTAATTGAAAGTATAAAGATGAAAAGCAAGTGCTATGCCTAAAATAGTGCACGACACAGTCATGTTTCACTTCACTTTCAAGTCAGAACATAAATTAACAATTCTAGATGTGACATGCCAAATACTTTAGACATAGAAGAAAGCACACAAGCATACAACAGAATCTTTACCAATTACACACTTAAACGTGTAGCTTAAAGGCAACAAGTTCATGCTGTAATATTGATGATAAATAATGTTTCCCTTATTTTAAGGAAGTGATCCTGCATAGAAACTCCGTCACCACTTTGTACTGACATTTCATAAATAGCATTCCCCAAGCTTCAAATTATACCCAAAGTCAAAATATTTGAAAGGAGTAAAGAACAATGACACATTGAGCCTATGAAAAATATTTTTTGCTTATAACACAATTCAAATGAAATAAATACTACACAATGATACTTCACCAAAAACAAATAATATGAAGTTTAACAGTATAGGTATATACAATAAATTTGTTTTATGTTCTAAACTTTACCCTATTTTTGTAAGTGCATATTTTCTATTTATAATCGTGTTGAGAGTTGAGAGAAATTAGAACTTTTAACTTTTCTTTTAATCATTTTTGTTAACCTACCTCTTTTCTTAAAAAGTGCATCTGGTGATTGAGATGTAAGACTAGTTAGAAGCTACAGTTAACCAACATGAAAACAAGAAAAACGTCTCAAAAGGTAAAGATTCCTCTAGAGGAAAAGTTGAACCAAAAAAATATGGAATCATATTCGGACACCCTCAAATAAATTATAAAACACAGTGTCAAGGAAAATTGGGGATGTTAAAACATTCTCTTAAAAATTAAATAAGTATATTCACCCAATATAAGTGAATAAAACAGGAGATATTATTCTTGTTTATTTCGACAACCATGTAGCTATAGTACAACTACAGTAAATAAATAATTTCATTCTCATATATTCGTAAACAATCTCTGAGAAATCAAGGTAACAAGCACAAACAAGGTTACCCCTTCACGTAAGCTCTTTTTAAAATCCCTTCACATAGTCACTTTAAAAACTGATGTCTGCAATAACCAAATGAAGATACTTTCTAAATGTTTTGCGAATTGAAAGCAATTTCAGGAACCCACTGTCTTACAGAACTCAAGACTTCCTACTTTGTATTCTATTTGTCAGTTTATTTCCTTCCCCCCAACCCAACACCTACATCCCTGTTCCCATTTCCAAATTGGCTTTTAAAATCCCCAGGGGCAGAACGTATCCATATTTTCTCTATTGGCCCCAATATTGTGGCAATGAAGATATGGGGTCCCCTATCTTATTTAATGAATGGATAACTGCATGAATGACAGTGCCACAGGCATCAGATTTGGACCTTCGATATCTGATCCCAGTCAAACGAAGGTGGGTTCAGTAACATATTTCCATAGTGAAATGAATTATAACCAATAGATTGTGCTCTACATGAAAATACATAGATATATCCTTTAGAACACTGTTATCCAAGTTATGCTTTGTAGAACACTAAAATGTGGGACAGTAAAAAGGTCTGCCCTGTTCTTAGTAAAAAGGGTTCCAAGGTCAAATAATTTGGGAAATCTAATTCAAAGAAATTCAAGTAACATCTCTTAATGGCTATATTCCTCAAAGCACATGATATACTAATGTGCAGTATCACTTTCTAAGAATCTATCAAAGAACGGTTTTGGCCTTGGAACATCTCAACAGAAGCGTGTTCTAAGGAACAGAGTTTAGGAAGCAGTATTTTAGGACAATAAAAGATACCATGTTAAATCTCCTTTACCAAAGAAGAATTACAGATTTGAAGGAAATACTCAATGTTTCATGTATTATTCAGAATTCATCACTTCTGTCTCCACAGGAAGTAAAATAAAGCCAAAAGTATCATGAGGCTTCTTCTGCATCTACTTGCTCATTTTGAAAGAGTAGGGAAATATCTATTTATAGTTACTGAAGAATTTTCTTAATTTTTCTCAAAACATCTCCTGCTTTCGTCTTCCCTCTGTTCTAAGTGTGTATGTACAAAAGTAGTAGGGACCTCTGAAATAAATCTGAAAGACATCTTCTAACAATGGATCTATATGCCCGATTAATCTCTGGAAGTACGCAGAAAACATTAATCTTTATCTAACAAACAGGTGGACTATGAAATTTCCATGAGGAAAATGCCAATGAGTATTGTCAGAGTTCATGCAGGTCCATTATGATTGTGCAAAATGACCCGATTTGTCTTCTGTTTGACTAGACCACAAATACCACCATGAAAGATGTTGTTTCTGCATAGGGAGAAAAGAACTACACGGATTTTAAGGGAAAGGAGGAAGTTGGCTAAGTCTACAGATTATCACAAGATTTGGACCAAGGTCCAGTGCCACCACTAGCTATGTGACTTTTGGGATTTCTCAGTGTCTCAAGCTGTCAGATGTCTCATTTGGAAATGAGAGGAAGTAAAAATTTTAGTGGCTTCCACACTGTTGTGGGGCTGCTGTGGTAGAGGCTTATGGAGAGCAGGACACTGGGAAGAGACAAGGCCAAGGAAGTGGCTACTTCTGAGCTCACTTTCACCTTCTAACCGAGCGGCTCCCCTTTTACATGTTTTAGACACTGAAGTTCAGAGCAATATTTACTTTTTTAAAAGATCCTTCTTAATTAAAAAAAAGCGAAAACCACAGATTATATCATCTAGAGTTCTGCTGAGATATAATGTGCTCTAGTTCACATTTTTAATGAAACTGTTTTCATCTCAGGAAAAAAAATGCTTTTACATTTCTTTTTCTTCATTCATGTGCTCTTGATTCAAGTAAAATAAAACCTTAATGGCTTGTATTATTTTTATATAGCTTATTTTACATTTTTGTCATATCTTATTAAACAAAAAAGATGAATCGATGTGTTGCTTTTCAAAATAAAATTAAAGACAACACAGAGATGGGATGAAGTCAACTCCTGCCCATGCTTGACTTTAGAGTTATTTTTCATGCTGCCTTTGGGCTCTTAAATACTGTCCTGCATTATCTTTGAGGTAGAACAACAACAAAAAAAGGCAACAACATTCACATAAAGAGGGAAAATGAGAAAAGAAAAGCTGTGAGAGACTTCTTTTCAACACAATTATCATCATTAGGCTTTGCAGTCTTCTCTCACACAAAGTTGAGAAATAGTCTTCTTAATACGAAGGGCGGTCAGGCGGGCTGCCCCATTGGCATACCAACACTCACGCATTATTCTCCCCATGACTCGGAGTGCCTTTAAAAGAGAAAAATATCAAACATGTTAGCCCATCACATAAACACAGTACAAGAGAAGTATAACCACAAACCCAGGAACTGATGCTAAGCTCTGAAGAAAATCGTAAACTTAAAACAATATGAAAAGATAAGGACGCAACCTCCTTAAAAATCCAGTCAAAACACACACATTAACATTAGAGAAACTAACTTTTCGTTGAAAGTGCAATCCATTGATTTCTGGGAATATGGAAAAGTGGCCAGTTTTTAAAATCTGAGAAAGGCCATGAAAGCCAAAAAAGGGATATGGGATGAGTAGCAAATTCCCCATCCATTGGTCTGAATGGTAGGTACATATGTGTATACTTTTTTCTAAATTCATCAAGCTGTATATTAAGATTTGTGCATTTTAGCGTATGTAAATTATGCCATCTTAAAATAATGATCTAAGTATAAATATCAAAAATTCTCAGTTAAAAAATAAAACCTGTACAGTGAACTGGTAAATAAATAAATACTCAGAAAGGAAAATAATGAGAAAAGATGAACCCAGAGAGATGCAAGAAATCACTGAATCAAGTGGCCACTCTGGCGACATCTGCGGATCTCATAGTCTAGACTTTCAGAATTGACGAACAACATGTGAAAGTTAGGAAACACAGCCCAAAGTACACAGAAGGTGTCAAGTCAAGATGTTTGCCAAGTCCTGAATATAAGGATGAATCAGTCTGACAAGGAATTTTGTAAATTATCTAAATTTATTTAGATTATCTAAAAATTTTATAAATTATCTAAATTTTGTAAGTTACCTAAATCTTGACTCTTGGTAAGGAAAAAAAGTCAAGCTCAGGCCTTAAAATGTTAAGCATTTTAAGCAACAAGCCTAAGATCATGACAAAAATTCAAGCACAAGTATGAAGAAAGTACCATAAACAAGGATCAAGTGAAACAACAAACAGTAAAATCAGACCCATCAAAACATTAGATGCTAGAATTAAATGATATAAAATATAAAATAAATATATAAAAAATAAATTTTTAAAAAGCAAAGAGAAAATTCAAAATATGAGTTAAAAAGATCATTTTTTAAAAAAGAAAAAGTACCAATAAAACATTGTGACATAACTCTTCAAAGAAAACCAAAGCAAAAATAAAATATTGGGACTACAACAAAGTTAAAAGCTTCTTCACAGAGAAGGAAATCATCAACAAAATGAAAGGGCAACCTACAGAATGAGAGAAGATATTCACAAAGTATATATCTGGTAAGGAGTTAATATCCAACATATATAATTTATACTACTCAACACACACAAAATACAAATAATCTGATTAAAAAGTGGGCAAGGGACCTGAATAGACATTTTTCCACAGAAGATACACAGATGGCCTACAGACACATGAAAAGATGTTCAACATCACTACGCATCAGGGAAATGCAAATCAAAACCACAATGAGATATCACCTCATACCTGTCAGAATGGCTAGAATCAAAGAGATAAGAATAACAAGTGTTCATGAGGATGTGGAGGAAAAGAAACCCTTGTGCACTACTGGTGGAATACAAACTGGTGCAGCCACTGTGGAAAGCAGTATGGAGGTTCCTTAAAAACATGAAAATGTAAATAGTGTATGATCCAGTAATTCCACTATTGGGTATTTACCCACCCCCCCTTTAAAAAAACAGCAATGCTAACTTAAGAAGATACATGCACTTCTATGTTTATTGCTGCATTATTTAGAATAGCCAACATACAGAAGTAGCCAAGTGTCCATTGATAGATGAATGGATAAATTAAATGTATCTATATTTACATCTATATCTATATATAAATAGAAATGTATCTTCTCTATCTATCTATATATATAAATATATATATAAATCTATGGTGGAATATTACTTGGTCATGAAAAAGGACGAGATCTTGCCATCTGCAACAACAAGATCTGCAACATCTTCTAGGTCCAATGGATGGACCTAGAAGGTATAATGCTAAGTAAAATAAATCAGACAGAGAAAGACAAATATCACATGATTTCACTTGTATGTGGAACCTAAAAGACAAGTGAATAAATAAATGAACAAAAAGCAGAATCAGACCCATATAAACAGAGAATAAATTGATGGCTATCAGTAGGGAGGCAGTGGGAGGAATGGACAAAATAGATGAAGGGGAGTGGGAGGTACAGGCTTTCAGTTACGAAATGTATAAATCACAGGGATGAAAGACATAGCATAGAGAATATAATTAATGGTGGTGTAATAGCATCGTATGCTGACAGATGGTAACTACTACACTTGTGGTGAGCACGGCATGATGTATTGGGTTGTTGATGTTGTATACCTAAAACTAATATAATGTGTCTCAACTATACTTCAGTAAAAAAACAAACAAAAAACCTAATAAACTCACTACCTTTTTCTGACTGAAAAAAAAACTTCTTGACCTGAAAGATGAATAATTTTAATACTATTTAATATTATCATTAATATCTTTTATTAATATTTTTTTATTTTAAAAAATCTAAATGGATGAGATAAATGGCAGGTTAGACACATTTGAGGGCCAAATTAGTGAACTGGAAGATAAATATGAGATGCTACATAAAGATACAAATATGGAAAACAGGAGAGAATAGAAGACACGCAAAAAACTGAAAGGTCTAACATGCATCCAATGAGTTCTCTAAAAACGGGCAAGAGAGACAATAAGAGGAGGAGCTATTTGAAGAAATAATGGTGCAGAATTTTCCAGAACTGAAGAACATCACAAATCCTTGGAATTAGAAAGTCCAAAAATTACAAGAAAGATTAATCAAGGGACATCTATACCAAATACATCATAGAGAAACTGCAGAATACTAGAGACAGAGAAGTTCTTAAGGTAGTCTGAAAGAAAAGATAAATGAACTAAAAAAAAAAAAAAAAGAAAGAAAACAAAACAAAACTCAGTTGACTTCTCAAAAGTGATAATGAAAGCCAGAAGACAGTGAAATAACAACTTTATTTAGAGAAAATAACTATGAACCTAACTTTGCTTATGATTAAGAACAAAATAAATTTTCAGATACCCAAACACTGAAAGAACTTCCAACCACTAGGTTTCCTAAAAAACCAATTTACATAAAATACATTTAAAGAATGCACATCAGGAAATCAGAAAATGATCTTAGAAGGAAGCTCTGAGAGGCAAAAAGTAATGTTGAATAAAGAAAATGATAAACATGTTAAGTCTCAACACACAATAATGGTATAAAATCACATGAGTATCTCATGAGATTAATACAAAATAAGAAAACTAAATACTGGACACAAATGGACAAAAATCGCTTATATCAGCAATGTACAAAATTGTTTGCATTAAAACTATGTTAGATCTTTTCTAGGAATGCATGGTTGGTTTAACAGTGGAAAATCTACAAATGCAATTTATCACATTTAGAGACAAAGGAGAAAGGCCATATCATCACCTCATACAGAGGAAGAAAGTTTTTATCAAAACAAAGTCAGCTTTTATTTAACCTGATTCAAGTTATGAGAAACAAAACCTACAGCAAGTATCATACTCAAAGGTGAAACACATAAACTTTAAGGAGTAAATCAAAGATATCCAGTATCAATACTTTCAGGCAACAGTATATTAAAGTCCTAGAAACTGCAATAAGAAAGAAAAGGCTTGAGGATTGGTGCTAGAACTCTCATTATTTGGAGACATGATCATCTATATGGATACCCCAAAAGAATCTACATTTTTATACTCTAAGAAATTTTTCCACAACACATGTTGTTTAAAAATATTAAAATCACACATAAGACAAAGAGCAGAAAAAGAAATTTTACTCTAGCAATATAATGAACTACTGCACAGATATGAAAATGAACAGATTATGCTATACACATCTATAAGGGAAAGTGAAAAGAAATTAAGAAGAGTATCTATAGTAAGTTTCAATAATATGTTTCATAATTACACAAAAGTAAACAATACATTTTTAGTGTATGTGTGTATGTATGTGTGTGTGTATATATATACATATACATATATATAATACATATATATAACATATATATTTTTCTCCTACAAAAAAGCAAGGCAATAATAAATCATCATAACAGTAATCTCTCAGAGGGGCAAGGAATCTTTGAATGTTCTATGTTTTAAACTTGGTAGTGAATTCACTGCTTCTCATTTTATTATTATACTTATACTTTACATATATGTTATATACTCTTCCATATACATGAAATTATTAATTTTAGAAAAAAACGCACTTAATTTCAGTTTGGTTGTAAATGTCTCAAATTCTTCTTCTAAAATAATTAGTGGATAAGATACCTATACGAAATAGAAATATCAAGACATAAATCTTTCCTTAAGTGGAAAAAGAATTGAATAAAACATGAAGGAGGGGGGAAATGAGGAAAAAAACCTACTGTATAAAATAACCCTTAGGATAAAGCCAAACTAAAAATGTCACTTTCAAAAGACCTCACATATTACAATTTAATATGGTAGACTATATAAGGGGGTTGGGAGAGATTAAAGCATTAAAACAGTTCTGGAATTAGTTAGATGGTCTGTACTCTTTGCCTCACCTTCCCTTCTTTCTCTGTGTGCAAACTAGAAAAGTCTCTTCCCTCACATAGGGCCAAACTAGCACTGCAATGACCATTTATTGTGTGTATATTACATGGTGGTCACTGTCTGTGCCGTTGGGCATGAGGAGATAACAAAGGTCTTGGCCGTGAGGAGGCTTTTCTGATGAAAGAAAATAAGCTCAAACTTCAGCAAGTTAGGGGTTAGAAATAATTTAGTGACTCCAAGGATGATTGAAATTGTAATACTCTGTCTGGCATGGACATAGACTACCAAACATGTCTGTGTCCCTACAGTTACCAGCCTCTTTGCAGTCAGATGGGACTGTGTGACTGACTCTGGTCTATGAACCATGAGTGGAAATGATGTGACTCACCTGAAGCCAGAGCATTAGAGAGCCACGTGTGACCGTCCATCTCCTCTCTTTGCCTGACCTAGACACTTGGAAACTATGCGTTGAGACAGCAGCATCCCAAGATCAAAGTTACCTGCATTACTGAATCAGCACAGGGAGCACAGCTGCCTGACCTGTTGGGAACTTTACATGGCAAGAAATCAAGTCTTGTTGTGTCAAGTCATTGGGATACCAGGGCCTATTACTGCCACTTAACTTAGCATTCTGTATACATATAGCTAAAAGGACTAAAATCCTTCTGAGGACTGATGCAAGGACATACACTTACATACGTGGAAAGAATTGGATGCCTGGATTAAGAGAGAAGAACTATGTGGTCTCCAAAAACCTTCCCTGGTAACTTACCTCAGAATTACAATAGGTAAAACATATATAAGAACACAGCCTTACTTCACAGCTTTGCCACTGGTTGGGGATATTTGGTCGAAACTTCTGGTCACAAACAACCTTCCTCATTTCCTCTATTGATGGATCTGAAGGCACCATGTCATAATAAGGCAACTGGTACTCCTCAACAATTCCTATAAGAAATTTGCATGATAAATTTCCTAGTGTGAATAATAAACAAAGATGCTTATTTCCAAAGACAACCAATTATGTCTTCTAGGTACAAGGGGCACCCTGGGAAACTGGAAAGTCAGGTTTAATAAAATTTTGTGTCACTATGAAACCAAAGATATAGGTATTAAGCGCTCACCTGAATAATTATTATATAAGTTTATAAAATTTATATTATGAAAATGTATGTAATTTTGATAATTACATATATCTTATATAAAACAAACATATCTATTTTATGAAGTATACAATTTTGACAATTACATATTATATATTACGTATGATTTTATAGAAATACATCACATTTACAGGATTTTAACAATGATATAAATGTAAATATATAAAATATTTTACATAATTATAAAGATTATGTAAATTCTGATTTATATAAAATACCATTGTGCAATTCAAAAGTAATGCCTAATTGAAAAACTTATAGCATGGCCTCATTGCTCTGGGAATGAAGTATGTTTCTCCATGAAATAACCTTTTCAAAACAGAATAGCTTACTCTTTTTGAAAACTGATGGGCAATCTTTTAAATGCTGTGTTTCTTACATTTGGATTATAGAAGTACCATACCTGAGAATGTGCCAAAGAAGCAGCAAAGGTACTAAATATGGACAGTTCAACATGAAGGTTCATATTAAAAGAGTCTCAAATACAAAGACCTGATCTAAATTAGCAGAATATTACTTGAAACTGAGAATTTCCTTATAAAATTGCTTTAACTATAGTACTTTTAATGTAAAATATTTAAGATGTGCCCTAACAAATTACTATTTCAATAGTTGAAGAAAATTTAGACAATGACCTAAAAGCACATCTAGACAATTACTAATATGAATTAAAAAAAATTGTTACAAACATGTTTGAGTCATGCTTTTTACCACACACTGTCCTGAGCCCTTTACATGTTTTAACTAATTATTTCTCAAATCCACAGACTAAAAGAGGAACCGTATTATCCCTACTCTATAGAAGGAGGAAATTGAGGCACAAACAGTCATAAATTTGGTAAAGGTCATAGAGCTAGTAAGTGGCAGATCTGGAACTCAATCCCAGGCTCCAAAATCCTACTGTAATTTTATTGCTTCTATAAATAGCTTCATCTTCCTGAATGGTGTACTATTTCATCTGTGAATAAAAGGGGGAAAATTATGTTTTCTCATTCAAGTATAATTTTAACCTTGGAAGCTTAAAAAATGTTTTTACTCATTTGAAAAAAATGAGATTAGCGTAATGCAAAATGACATCAATGCGAAATATAAAAACTGAAGTTGGTTTGATAATGACAGTTGTTTTATTGAATGTTTACTATAAGCATGCTCTATACTAATTAATTAATTAATTAAACCAATTTGTTAGATCCTCAAAGCCCAAGGGGTCAGTTTTATGATTCATTTTACAGATGAGGAAAGTGAGACCAAGTAACTTGCCTAAAGTCAGATATTCAGGAATTTGCTAAACCACAGCTTAGTTTTAAGTCTTTCTCCCTTGAAAGTGAAAACTCTAATCCATTTTCTTTTTTTTTTTTTTTTTATTTATTTTATTTTTTTTTATTTTTTTTTTTTCAACGTTTTTTATTTATTTTTTGGGGACAGAGAGAGACAGAGCATGAACGGGGGAGGGGCAGAGAGAGAGGGAGACACAGAATCGGAAACAGGCTCCAGGCTCCGAGCCATCAGCCCGGAGCCTGACGCGGGGCTCGAACTCACGGACCGCGAGATCGTGACCTGGCTGAGGTCGGACGCTTAACCGACTGCGCCACCCAGGCGCCCCTCTAATCCATTTTCTAACAGTAGTTAACTTTTCTCCACTGAGGCCACAACTCCCTCAGACTGCATTTGTAGGGTTTCATCCTTTCAAACTCTCTTCCTCTCATTATTAATCTCTGAACTGCTAGGAGCATTGAGTCAGGAAGTTAGTCTATGCTCACCTCTGCCCACCATCGCTTTCTCTCTTCCACATGCATTATCACAGGGGGAAAAACAAAACAAAACAGGAAAAGCCTGAAAGCTAGAAGACTTCAACTCCTATGGCTCTTGTTAAGTCATTTAACATCTTTGGGTTTAATTTCTGGTATAAAGTAGGGATATAGCAGGTGCCTGGGTGGCTCAGTCGGTTAAGTGTCTGACTTCAGCTCAGGTCATGATCTCACAGTTCGTGGGTGCAAGCCCCGGGTCAGGCTCTGTGCTGACAGCTCAGAGCCTGGATTCTGTTTCAGATTCTGTGTCTCCCTCTCTCTCTGCCCTTCCCCTGCTCACGCTCTGTCTCTGTCTCAAAAATAAATAAACACTAAGAAAAAAAAATTTTAAGTAGGGATACAGCTAACTGCATACAAACTGAAGAAAATTTTCAAGTGCTGTGCAAAATATCATTAAGAAAATCAGAATTATCAGGAGAAACGTCACTCCCACCTAAGCCGTAATCACAATATAAAATCAGCATTATACGTAGGATGCTCCACTTTTGCCAATGGAAAGCTATCCCTAAAAGGTAGTCTCTTAAATTTTAAAAAATGATTCAATATGGTGCTTAGAAAATAATACATACAAAATCATATCTTATATTCAAAGCATCAAGGAAAGACAGATACAAAATTACCCCCAACATCTTACCTCCAACTGAACACCTTCGGGCTATTTCCCAATAAACCAGACCAACAGAATAGATGTCAGCTCGTTTGAAGGACTCGAAGATATTCACATTCATAGTATCATCAAGCATTTCAGGAGCCATATACCTTGAAAAACATGCACATTTCAGATTCTGTGTATGACTTTACAGCAATCCAGTAAAATACAATCTTAATAAATCCTGTCACAAAATATAAATTAGGATAGCTTACATCATTTTTAAAAGTAGATCTAAGTCACTGTAATAAATTAAATTTAAATAATACAGTTATTGAATGAACCATAATTAAAAAAAATTTTAAATAAAACCAGAGGTCATCCTATTCAGTGTCAAAGCACAAGTGCCAGGAGCCAAATGACTTGGAAAAAAAAGCTAGAGGGAAATTCAGTAAACAAAGCACTCAAGAGGAAAGAGGGAACTCAACTCCCACCAACAAATGTTGCCATGTAAAGCTCCTTGAGGGCAAGAAGCATCTCTTATTCATGGTGGGCCCAGGACAATAACGCAGTGCTCAGCAGCATACCCTAAATACCTTCTAAGAATGAACAATTTTATTTTATACTGGTTTCAAAAAATATATACACAATATACATTGGCTACAAGAAAATTACAACCTTGTTTGAATAAAACTAAACAAAAGATATCTACAGGCCATGGGACCTGACTGAGTCTAGCTGTCCTAGGGAGATTTTGATGATTTCCCAAAATATTAAGATCAGGATGCAGTACTCTCCCAAACTCTTAAAAGTTTTAGATCCTCTTAAGGAATCCAGCATCCAAGGCTTCCCTGGGGGTCCCTAATGTGGAGACTGTCATATGGGCATGCTGAAGTTTGCTTTTCAGAGGGAAAAGAAAAAAGGTCCCATAGGGCTGCCTGGTTTGAACAAACTGCCCTGAAGTGTTCCTGGGGCCTCATTAAATTCTAGGGAACCAAGAGAAGAGCTCAGAGTGATGGGCTTGGAATCTCTAATCTGGCTTGGAGGCCAACTGAACCAGAAATTCCCTACTCGCAAGATCCTTTAACAACTCCAGGAAAATGTTTTGGTCGTTTCTGATTTCAAGGTCAAGAACCCAGGAATTATACCAAAGGAGCATGAGCCTGATGTTCAAATAAAAGGAAATGGAAGTATGCTGGCTACAGGCTGGCCAGAACAAGAAAACACCAGAAATCTCACTCCCAACGGGCCTGTCGTAATACATATGCAGTATGTTCTGTTTATCTCGTTCTTGTTCTGAACCTTCAGAGATTCTGTTCCCTGAACATGGGAAATATGTCCAAACCCCTATTATTTTAATATACATCAGTTTGGGAGACTTAAGGATAAGTACAATTACAGGTAAATACAAAAACTGTTACACGTCCTTAAATACTAAGGGAGTACAATAGCACATGTATGTATTTATTTAGAGTCCCTCACTTACCTTGCTCAATATACTGATTCTACATCTCTTGTTTAGAACCTGAAAAAATAGATCTAGCCCTGAGTTTCAGTGCATTTATAAGTATAAAGGCTTTGGAGGAGCTGTATACTGATGACATGTTTTTCCTCCTATCCCTAGGAAAATGTATTCTCAGAAAGTGGCACACGAAAAATAATGTATCACCATCTCTTCCACCATCCCTAACTACTGGATTCCTTACCCAAATGACTACTGTCTATACAACTAAAATGCCAACTGTCCCTGCTTTATAAGCATTATGCCACTGACTTCTCAATGACCCACAGAAGACTTCTTGCTTTCTTGGGCCTAATGATTTTCCATTCAGACCACTCACCACCAAAAAAACCAAAACGCACACACACATCCCATGACTTCACGTTTGGGAGGCAGTCACATGTCTCAGGGTGCTACCAAAGCTGGTTATCTTACCTTTTGGTTCCTACTTTAGGATTCTGAGGTATGTCAATAGTGTTCAGTACTGAATCATGCTTCACAGCCAACCCTAAGTCCGCTATGGCACACGTTTCACACTTTTTCACTAAGATATTCTTTGATTTTATATCTCGATGAGCAATCGCAGGTTTACCTATGAAGCATTAAGAAAAAAAATACTCCTTTTTTTTGTTGTTGTTACTAAAGATTGACTCTCTCCAAAGGGAATCACGTTGAAGACCTGGCTCAAATGTCACCTCCTAAGACAAGTCTTGCCTGACCACACATCCCACATCCCCAGTCATTCTCCACAGAGTACCTCGCTTTGCCTTCTTCAGAACCCTTATTACTGGCTATATTGTTCATTCCCATGTGTGTCTATCTGTCTTTCCCAACTAGACTGTAAGCTGCCTAAAGGCCTGTGTCTTGCTCATCCGCAAGCCTCTGATGCTCAGAACACTTGTTGGCACTTGGTGGCCACTAATAAATTTTTGTTGAATGAACAGGGAAAGAATTGGCATCGCTACAACTACGTAAGAATATAGCAAATATTCTCTTACAAACATGTTTCAAACTTTTACTACCCTACACCAGCGGTTCTCAAATGTGACCCTAAAATCCCTGGGAGTCTTTGAGTCTCTTTTCTGAATACATATCTATGTGATATTACCTTTTCTTCACATACTTCAACCAAAACAACATATCGGAACCAAGTGAATGAAGAACATGCATGAGAATCCAGACATTAAGTCAGACAAGAAGGAGATTTGCAAAAATGTAAAACAAAACCATTATTTTCACTAGATATGGTTTTTGTATTACAAAAAAAGGATGCAATTTTTTAAAAGATGTAAATTTTTGAAACGTATTTCACATTTAATCGGTTAATTAGCATTCAGTAAATTAATAAATATTTTTTACATTTCTCAATTTTAGTTCATAATATAGTAAATGTTAACAGGTAGAACCCAAATACACAAACACTTTTGGGATACTCAGTAGTTTTTAAGAGTTTAAAGGGCCCATGAATCCAAATTAGAGAATTATTGCCCCGTCCGGACTAATGACTTTCTAGAGCCAATTCTCTATTAACTCAATAAATAGTAAGGACAGTGCATATTATTTGGCCTTTGAATACATGATATGTAAATATCTTTTCAAGATCACATTACCATCTCCCATTATTTTAGTTATCAAAGGTAAATATTTAAGCTATCAATATTCTCTGAATATAGAGCATTTGCCGCCCCCCCCCCAAGTAAGATCTCCCAGGTGTAGGTGCTAAATGGCAAAGCCGGAGCCACCAGTATAAAAACATTATTATGGCTAATATACACAATGGTGAGTATATAGATGAGAGTTGCCTGCATCATGATAATACCCTCAGTTTTATAAAGTACCTTAGTGCTTCTTTACATTTGATAATTGGAATAAATTAAAATACAAGGAAGCACTAAAACACAATTTGGTGTTTCCATCCTCATATTGAAGCAGAGAGAACTTAGAAAGAAAACACGTACCTTGTGTACCAACAATCTCCATATGTAAGTGGGCCAGACCACTCGCTATGGAAAGTGCCAGTTTGATCATGCCAGCCACTGTTACTACGTTTCTATTCAAATAGTCATATAAGGAGCCCAGTTCATGGTATTCAGAGACAAGCCAAAGTTGAGTCCAAGTTCCATTATCTAAATGGAAAAAAAATCATTTTGTTGCATTAAAAATCATTGTATTATGTTAAGGAAGAAACCAAAGGCTTTTAGCAAATGTCAGTATTGAAAATAAATCTGTATGGTTAACAAAGGAAAGTTAATTACTTTAGTGATGATACTGACAGTCCAAGTTAGTACAGTAAAATTTCTCACTGAATCCCTGAAGATGTTGATATAATAAAACCTGTTATACATACTGTAGCTATAGGAAGCTGTGAGAGTAATTATGATAAGTGAACAAGTTCTTTCTTATTCTCTCTATACATTGATAACACCACATTATAGGAAAAACTACTGACAGATGCTCTTAGGCTCAGTGTTGTGCTATAAATCACTCTGAGCTTTTAAAAAAGATTTTTCCAATAAAAATCAGAAATGCAACAAATGTACACAAAGTATTATCACTATAATAAAAGCCCGAAAATTCTGAGAATGTTCATGTTGTTCACTTTTCAAAATATGAAGTTGATTTTCCCCAAATGCTTACATTAAGAGCCAGTTATGAAACATTTTCAAATAATTTACTTCATCTAACCAAAAGGTAATCCAGCTTATGAAATATTTTTAGCAGAACAGAAATTAGCTTAAAACTTCTCTAGGTATTAGAGTCCCTAGAGTTAGTTTTAGCTTTTGGAATGGAGTCTACAACAGCCCTGGGAAGCCCTGACCAGTTCTGATGCTCAGAGAAGGAAGCCATAATAAACATTTGCTCCGGACTTTTCCTATTAAATGCTTTATTTACAAAAGCTAACTCTTAATCCAAATATTTAATTTCCAAATCCGGGTAGCGATAAAATTTCCTAGGAATACAAAAATCAACATAATGTGATAAAGCTCAGTAATAAACTGACCATGAATAAAACTAATCCTTACTCCTACCCCTCTCTCTGCTCAACGCCAATGGCTACCTTTGTCTTCTCACATTAACGTCTTTGTCAGAGAGTTGACTAACCAATGGAACTGTAAGTACCACAAAAGATTTAGAAATGAGGATGAAAGTGATGTTAGAGGTCATTTGAAAGCATGCACAAAGCCACTGATTAGTAAGCCAGTGACAGGTAGACCAGTTAAACTGAAGAAGGAGACCATCAGGGATGATGTCTTTTGGGCCTATTGTTTTTTATAATCAAATAAACATTATGATTAAATTAGACCCATCAAGATGATCCATATAACTAAAGTCATTACTGCTTTGACAACAATGCTAATTAATCTAATCAGTAGGTATGCTTGAACTCAATCTTAGGAAGGAAAAGTTCTTAGCTCACTAAGAAATGTCTCATTTTTGATAGTCTGGATATATTTTCAAAGTATATGTAGTTGAGAATTTGGAAAGAACATCTTTCTTTTTAAAGCTCATCTTGGCTTTACTCAGTCTATACCTACCCACATGAAAAAACACAAACCATCAGCAAACACAATTGCTACCAAAATGTACAATAACTCCAGGCCTCTCTTATGTCATCTAATTAATAACAATAAAGCTTATAATAGATCGAAATAACCATAGATTTTAATTTCCATAGGTAATGGTGAGTCCCTGATACCCGTAGATCATCTGGTTTTTAGATAGATGTTACAATCTCTACCTCACCAAAGTTCTTCATGAATATTACTGATTCAGATCAAAAACATTGAGGGGGTCAACTTTTGCTTCCCTTTGTGCCTTGTCTCCCTTTATTAAGGGAACTAATGCACAGTTAGGTGACTAAAATCTATGCAAAAAGAAGAAAGTAGAGGTAACTCACAAACTTTATACCCAGTCCCTGATTACTCAGGGATTTACACCATATTTTCCAAATACGGATTTAAATACCAGGACACTGATGTTCTGCCTTGCTCCTCAAAACTCAAAAAGTGATACTGTTTGGGGTTGTTGATGTTAAGCCTCAACATATAAATCATGCTCAAAGTACATTAATAGAAAATTTCACTAGAATTGATTTGCTGGCTGCCATTCTGATAATGTTCATGGAAAATTGGAATTCTGGAGTTGAAGCCTCTTCATACAGATGAGAGGTACCGTCCTAGCAAAGGTGGATATTCAGCTAGCATTCATTGGTATGTCTGTGCCAGTTATTAAAATATTGAAATATTTCTGTCCTCATCAGCTAACAGCTGCTATTCAAAATTCCAATCCCATCCCTTTGCCCTAGACACCCAAAGCAACCTACCCCACCTCCCACCCCAACCCCTGACAAGGTGCCTCCAGATTCCTCCACGAACCAGAAAATAAGGCATAAAAGCTAGCATTGCAGGGTTCTCTCAGGACTCTGTTCCAGTTGAATCTTCTATTCTGACTGACCGATTCTTGTGCCATACCAGTCACCAAATACTTTAAATATCAACCTGGCTATGGCGTCATCATGATTTCATATCACTCGTCTGCCCTGCCTTTATTGTATGGATCTGTATGTTTATCTGTGGAGAAGAGGAAAAGCATTTTCTATCCTCAATAAAGAAATTAGACTAGATTTTAGTAAAACAAGGACATTATTTAGTTTGATCTGATGACAGACATAACATTTTTACTTGCTGAACTCAATTAGATTGAAAATACCTTTGCTGGGGGCGCCTGGGTGGCTCAGTCGGTTGAACATCCAACTTCGGCTCAGGTCATGATCTCACAGCTTGTGAGTTTGAGCCCCACGTCCAGCTCTGTGCTGACAACTCAGAGCCTGGAGCCTGCTTCTGATTCTGTGTCTCCCTCTTTCTCTGCCCCTCCCCCTCTTGTGCTTTCTCTCTCTCTCTCTCTCTCAAAATAAATAAACATTAAATCAAAAAAAATTAAAAAAAAAAAGAATATACCTTTGTTGTCAGCAGCTATGAAACCAAGTATGTTCTCATGTCTCAGCATAACCGTCTGGTAAATTTCTGCCTCACGAAACCAAGATCTTTCATCTCTGGAGGAGAATATTTTTACAGCCACATCTTCCCCACACCATCTTCCGTGCCAGACCTCACCAAATCTACCTTTTCCTACTATCTCCTGAAGTACGATCGTCCTTGCGATTGTTCTTTGAACCAACAGAGGTAGACCTAACCAAAGAAAAGATGAGATTGATTAAAAACAAGGGAGTGCCAGAAAAGAACCATCATAATGGCCGTTATTTTCACACAAATAGGGAAACATTTAAACGCTTTAATAATTTTACTGATTTTAAAGAAACTAGCACCATTATACCAAACCTTAATGTCAAACCATTGCTCAAAGGAATACTCCAAATTCTTACTATGATTTTCTCTTCTCATATTCACAAATGAAAATTTCCTGAACATAGACTACTGCTACATATATTTGATTTTTCAGAATTGCTGCAAATCTCCCCGATTTGCCCATCAAAACCAGTCAGGTTTTAATGGTTAAAAAAATATGCCGTTAGCCTCTAAAATAAAATGTGTTGCTTCTAGTACAACTGGGGAAGCAGAAGAACTCTCTGTGTAAGACTGCAAAGTGAAGAATAAAATTCAATAATCAAGGGAGGTAATCACGTTACACTAAAAGTGAGGTATAGTCATAGAAAATATCAAATGGATATTCTGTGAACAAAAAAAAAATTCAAAGAAAATATATTCTGAGTGTATGTAAAAAGTTCAGGTTCTTTGAACGAATAACCCCATGCCTAGAATTCTTTCTTAAAGATTTAACTGCAAAATGCAGAAATATTTATGTCAAAATATTTAATATGTTATTGTTTATAGGAAATAGGAAAAATATCAGATAATAGAAAAATTGTTAAACATTGTACAGAGATTAAGAGAACAGATAACAAAGACCTGCGTTCAAATTTCAGCTGTGCAACATAACCACCAGCAAGTAATTGAACTTCTCTGAGCTTCAACTTCCTTATCTAAAAAACAGGGGCTATGGAGGGATTACTCCATAGGGGTAATCCAAGAATCAATAATCACGTTAAGCACCCAGCATAATATCTGGTATGTTAAGCGATCAATAATGGCTAGGCCTTAATATTCTGAGAACGGATTACTGAGAGCAAGTGATAATGATGCTGCTTATGAGGTATTTCTTAATGACATGCGAAAACACTTCTGCGATAAAGTTAAATGAAAATAGCGAAGTAAATTCTATCCATCTAAATGAGCGTACCTAGCTATTCAAAATAGGCACCGGAAAAAGGCTAAAAAGGAAATCTATTAAATACTCTGATGGTTATTTCTATTTAGTGGAATCGGGGTGAATTGTGACATTCTTCCGTCTAACATACATTTTCTTAATTTCCACAATGGGTACTTACTACAGTTATAATTAGAGGAAAATAGTTAAAGAGGTTACAGTACAAGCATACTCTGGAAAGTCATGTTTAGTTATTATTATTGTAGTGGGATGGCTCGGAACCTCTCACTGCAACAGCTCTCTGAGCTCTGCAGGCTTCGGCCTCTGCTCCTGAAATGTGCCACGGTTTATTCAGATGTTCTCATCCTCGTGAGAACCACCCACTGTGGCTAAACAAGCACAGACTATAAGATGGCTATTATGGGTCTTAACAATTAGTCACGGAGCCCCACGGTGAGCAAGTTCTGAGATCATCTAGTCCGACTTTATCATTTTAGAGATGAGAAAATCAGGGCCCCACAATAGTCGAAGACTTGCCCAGAACTAGGCCATAGTGGGAGGCAGAGCTACAACTAAAACACGGGTCTTCAGTCCAAACTCTTGCTCTCACCATTCAGTGGATACCACCCCCACCCCCAGCCCTCTCCTGCTGGGAAGACTTCCAGCAGCAAACTATAAAGGCTGTTTCTGTAGACTACAGTCAATTTTACTACTTGGCCACACAATAAAAGTTGTACTGACAATTAGCAGGCCAAATTTCAATCTCAAACTCTCTCCTCCCTCTCCCATCTTGCACACACACACTCGCAAAAACATCACATCAGAGCTAGATAAGCCTGTGTTTTCAAACTGCAAATTGATCAAGTGCATGACCAATGCCCCAGACCATGGGCAAAGTAAGAGAACATCATCTAAGGTACTCAGCACGGCAATTAAGCTGAGACACTAAAACTCGGTGAAAGTTGCTTTGGTATCTTTCAAGGCAACCATTCCAAACAATCTAGTTCTGCTTATACGCTTAGAAATTTCATTAGAAGAAACATGGACTCCGCTTCTCCATGTAGGTTCATTTTACTCTTGTTTTTTTAAACCAGCCTTTGTAGAAGCTGCTGCCTATCTGATGGAAAGGTATCTTTCAGTAATGCCACTACTCATCAGAAGTGTTATATGGGGAGAGGAAAGCAGCAATGTGCCCAGACTCTTAGAAGCCACCTGAGACACAATCCGTTCTCAGAAACAGTCCCACAGAACATCGGTCCACTTGCCTCTTAGGTATTCTATCTCTTTGAAATGTGTCCCTGACCCGGTCAGGGATAAGTTTCATGATTTTGGTTTCTCAACATCTAACAAAACTGCCTTTGCCTAACATTTGCTGGCCAATTAAGAAAAGCAAAGGGGAAGCAGAACCACCTGATTTCCTCTCAGTGAATGAGTTTTCATGATGGAGGCATTGCTGCAGCTGGACCCATTCTCTCTGATTACCAAAGGCATTTTTAGCCAGTGCTCACTGCCAAATGTATGTATCTGACTTGGAGAGAAAGTGCCTAAAACTCTTTCAAACTGGTCATTTAAAAAAATCATCCCTGCTTGGGTATATTTACAGCTTTCTTTTTAAGAAAGATCTTAGAACATCCTGGGACACCTGGGTGGCTCAGTTGGTTAAGCGTCTGACTCTTGATTTCAGCTCGGGTCATGATCTCACGGTTCGCGAGTTTGAGCTCCACATCGGGCTCTGTGCTAGCTGAGGGGAGCCTACTTGGGATTCTCCCTCTCTCCCTCTCTCTCTGCCCCTCCCCTGCTCGCTCTTGCTCTCTCTAAAATGAATAAACTTTAAAAAAAGATCTTAGAATAATATAGAGACAAGAGCCCAACAGTTAATCCAGATTTAGGTTTAACGATGCACAAAAACACCACAAATCTTAATTTTAATTTTTTACTTCATGTCCTGACTCATGATTAGTTTCTTAAACTAAATATCCAGTCTCCAGTTATAACATCACTATTAATTTTATTTGAAAGGGACGTTCTTAGTCATCTTAAATATATTCCAGGAGTAGCTCTAAAATACACATTTCTATTTAACATCTTCAACTGAACTGAAGTTTTGGGGGGGGATATTAAATAGGAGGTTATTTAATCACTTGAACCTTATAAAGATATTATACAAGGTTTCAAGGAACTGGGTACAAATCAGAGCTCTCTGTGCTCATACTTTGTGCCTAGAATGGCACCAGTGCTCAGGAAATTAGGGAACAATAGTTCTCAGGATGTAATAGGGAGGACTGAGTACCAATTCTGGACAGTTTTACTTTTAAAGGAAGAATGCCAGCTTTCTATGCAAGAATTTAATTTGGATTTTAGTTCTACAAACTTTGCAGTTTGGAGACAGTTCTTTCCAATATTCCTCCTTTGAAAACATGCTATCTAATTTATGCAGGGATGGCATAAACACTGAGACCCTGTTCAATGAGAGAGCAGGCAGTCTTGCACTCAGAAGCAACACACTGTGTGCGCTCTCTGGATGACATAATTAGGCCTCTCTTTTCTGGACTCTGGTGAGCCTAAAGCTGCTTCATGTTAAATACGGATGCTCATACAGATGCTACCGCCACTCTGTCGTCTGCCCTTGTTAATCGTGCCATGCTCCTAAAGGCCATGGGCTGGGGAGTTTCTCAAAGTCCGCTTGGGGGAATCATCCTTAATGATTCTTCCAAAGCAAGAGGGGATCCAGGGCCTTCTAAGGTGACCCACCTTGGCTCACCCCAGTTCACATGTCTGCAGTACCACATGCCCTCAGGATTCCTGGATGTACACATGAGGAAAGGCCAGATTAGAGAGTCTGTTATTACGGAGGAATCTGCTCTGTCACCAGAAACCCAAAATGCCCTCATATGGTTTGTGCTGTGAAAAAGGCTCAGTTAGGCCATAAAATAGCCTCGTATTTTGAATGGCTTCACCAGGGGTTCTGGAGTTCCATTCAAGAGGAATAGAGTTATCATCTCACCTCGGCAACAGCCAGCAGAGGAGTGCTGTGCTGTTCCTTATCATCTCTGTTTCTATGCTTTTAGAACACATTCTTGATTTTGATTTCAGGTCAGCTCTCTGTTCACACACACATCCCAGGGGATGCTGTGGATTCCGAAGACTTTCATAACCACGAGCAAGGGCACTCTAAGAATACCACTTTGCACAACTAACATCTTTCCCCCAGAACCCAATTCCTTAAGTACGGTAACGTTTGTGCCCATGAAACATTACTAAGAGAGCCACAATGATTATCACCAACCATAACGGAGGCAGGGGAGAGAAGAGACATTCTTTCTTGCTTCAAAAAATAATTTGTGAAGGAATATAAAAGTGAGACTCAGAACACCTAAAGGCAGACAAGGCAACTGAGAAGACTTAACTCTTTCAGCCATGACGTTTTTTTCTCGTCATCAAATCCTAAAACAGGTTTCTATACCAGAACTTACCAGATACCACGCTGAGCAATCTAAATGATGCAATTCATAATACTGGGGCCCTTTTCTACAGGTTAGAAATTGTTTTGATTTATTTTTAAATGTGAGTTTTCTTACTGCAAAATGGACAGGGGGCACATACCGGAGCCAGAGCCAGAGGCCGTCACATCGTATATCAGATCTTTTAGAGTTTTTCCAGCATTTACCAGATTGCACTCAGAGAGGGGTTCCTCCACATTCTGTCTCTTTTTCTTCCTGTCTGTGCACTGGCGACCTTGGCACGCCCATATCATCAGCGCTGCTGCCATGGACAGGAGGCAAACTGGCACAGTAATAACAACGGTCAGCTCCATGGGTCCGAGTTTTGGGGCATTTGGAGATGCTTCAGTTAAAAAAGAAAGAACACGACCATAAATCAACCCATTTAAGATACTCTAGAAATTGTAACCAGGATCACCAAAATTTCGCATTGTTGATGTGGAGCTACCCAGCACACCAGAGTTAGGATCGAGATGGGATCCAGATGGGATCCCAGATGGGATCCAGAGTTAGGATCGTGGAAAGCACCAGCACACGGGAGCCCTTTTCAATCCTCCAAGGCATTTGCCATTTTTCTACTATCTTCTCCCCATTTCTCAGCGGTCCATCCTTGGAGCACGTTCATTCACTCATGCCCCAAATAATTACCGAGCTCTTTCAATAGCTCTTGCCACCGTTCCAGGTGCTGGAGATACAGCGGTGCGCGGCAGCCAAATCCTTCCTCTGGAGCTGCTTATGTTCCCACACGCCCACTGAACAGATGGATGTGCGACAAGAGGCCTTAACGCGCGCTGTGATGAAGCAGAGGGGCACGCGCGTGACGCGGCGATGCCCCTTGCGGCAGAGTGCTCCTGGAGGCCGCTCTGGGAGGCGACAGGGAGCAACGCCCGGAGGGTCTCCGCGAGCCGCGCGCCAGGCAACGTGAAAGCAAGTGTACAAGACCCCGAGATGAGGCCCATTCGGGCTGCTCAGGCACAACCTGTGCCTGGAGGGCAGTGAGCGGGGAGGAAGGCAGAAGAGAGCGAGGCAACCAAGACAAAAGAGACTGTGGGGTCTGGTAGGCTAAGCGAAGGGCTGTGAATTCTATTCCAAGTAGGAGCTGTCGCAGGACTTGGAGGAGGCGAACTACGGGATCTAAGGTTCATTCTGCGTGGCCGCAGAGGGTCACAGGAGTAAAAAAGCGAAGAGACAGAGGGAGGGGCCCGATGCAGTCATCCAGGCGCGATGGTCTTGGCTGAACCTTAGCTGAAATAGTAGGACTTCCTTCTGGGTCGTGGTTCATCCTCCACCCTTTTGCTGTTGTTTTAATCCCTGGGTTGTATCACCACCTGGCACATTATATATGCTTAACCGACTGAGCCACCCAGGCACCTGGCCACATCATATATGTATTTATTTATTATTCAATTCCCTCCAAAGAACGCATGCTTCGTGAGGGAAAGAATTTTGCCTGCTTTGTTCTCAATTCTATCCACAGTGTTGACAACTGGAGACGACGAATAGATCTTGAAATGGTGGAACCGCTAAAAGTTCTACTAGTTTGTTCTTAGTAAGCAAAGGATAAGGTTTTTAGTTTTAGAAAAATAAACATGATCATTGAAACCAAGTAACATAAAGGGTGTAATCAAATTTGTGACTCTCCTGTTAAAATACAGACAGCCAATTTTTCCAAAGTTCATCTTGCATTTAAGAAATCTTTTTAATTTAGGGAAAATAGTGATACATTAAAAAAATCTATGATGACAGATATTTCCTGTATTTTTTCAAAGAAATTATTTTGACACCTGAAATGAGCACATAGTTCATTTTCTTTTCATTCACTAAAGACAGCCTCAGCATCAATTTAATTTCATCACTGGGTCCTATCATTAGGGATGTTGGTTTTTGTTTTTAATAAGCCTTGGGAAGTATCTGATGGGATACAGGAATAGAATTCTGGAGTCTTAGGTTCTCAGACATCAAGGAGAAGTAGAAGAATGCAGACTTTGGAGAAAGAGAAGCCAAAGTGAGATGACACTTTCTCCATTTGTGGCTATAGTGCCTTGGGCAAACTGCCCCAGCTGACTAGGCATACGCAGTGAGAGGGTTGGAGAGAATGCATAGAAAGCAACGCACAGCACCTGCACCTTAGAGTCTAAACCAATGACGGTGATAATGGACCTTGTGAATTAAGCCATTCCTCAGAATTCTTTCTTTGCAATCCTAGAGAGCTTATTATATTAAATACACTTACATTTTACTTACACTATGTAAACCAGAATAGGTAAAGACAAATTTAAAATAAATATTATTTCATTCTCAAGGAAAAGGAATCAAATTCCTCAAAAATGTGTTCATAAGTTTCATTATAATCATAAAAATATATACATATATATTTTTATCATTGATAAGTAATATATTTAAAACTGTTTAGTGAGCTCTGGAAACAAACATAATCCATGCTTTTCTACTTTGCCCTAGGAATTCTGGCAGATCGCCAACTTTCCCTCTCCTAAAGGTTTCAGGATTCCTCTGAAGTCATTAGAAGTTGTACAGGTGCATATGAGAAGAGGTTGACCTTGAATGTTCTTATGACAAGGTGCTAAAAGAGTTCTCTGACTTGACTTTGTTTTAGAAATCATTAACTGTTGTACTTGCAACTTCTAAAGCTTGCTAATATAAAACAGTTTTATTATCCATTTAACTATGGTCTTTCAATCTACATTTCAAGTTGTATCTATATTTTTAGGTCCTCGCAATGCTATTCTAGGAATTCTAAGAAAGCCACAGAAAGCATTTAATCTCTTGCAACCTACATAAACATCTACTTGAGTATGCTTTTAAAAATAAAAATAAAATTTAAAAAATAAAATTCAAAAAATAAAATGCCACTATTAGCTACATTTATCAGGCTATATCTTATTCCGATATATGTTATCAGGAACTATCAATATAAACATTAGAGTTAAAAAGCTTATTGATTGTCTTCCTTTTAGTAAAGCTCTATTAAGCAGAGCTCAGATCATCACTATGGCAACCAATAAAGAGGCGAAAGGTCAGCAACCCTGAAAATAGAATACTCTCTATAAAAGTGTACTGCTCTCGTGAAGGTTAACAGCTCTTAGAGATGTTTATTACAGATGGGCAATGTTTCTACTTTTGTGAACAAATTTACCGATATGAGTTAGTAATAAAAAAAGATTACTCAGCTAGAAAAGGCTAGCAACAACATCCAGAAAGAGCTCCTTAAACACTGAGCAATTTTTAAAGCAAACATTTGTAAAACTATCTTCTAAACCAAATGTTGATTATAATCTCTACAGGAGAGAAATGAAGAAGAACTGTAGTCTACACCCAATGAGTCATGGCAAAAGGAAATAGTAGCACAGTTAAGAATACATTTTAATAAGTTACCTTTGATGAGCATATTAGTTTTTCTAGCAGGTTTTATATTCTTGATCATAGGAGAACGCTTATTATTCAATAATTTCCCATTTGAGATTGACTGTGCCAACTGAAATGCATTCTCCATGTTATAAGCACCTCCATGGTTTGGGCAGTGCTTCGTTGTTCATTCATGTTATTTCACTCCTTAGAAAATTAAGTAGAATAGAATGGGAATGGGGAAAAGCACTAACCCAGACGGGTGAGAGCCTAGCTCACAAATATCTCCCCTATATAAGCTCTACAATACATTGAACCAAGACAACAGAGGGAAAGGAAGTATTAGCAAGGCAGGGAGAAGAGAACATTGATCCAGATGAGGTGGAAGATTCTGGACATCTGGAGAGAGTCATGTGAAAGGCAGATGAATGTACAACGATAAGATAAGACAAAAGAACAACCGAAAAGAAAGATGGACGGATAGACACAATACTCAAAATGAAAAGAAAAAGATAATATGGGCATGATCCTCATGATCCCCATGTTTCCTTCCTTGCTGACCTCTTCTCTGTCCTTATTATAAGTTTAAAACTTACTGATGTTTATGAGACTTCTATGACCTTTGAATTAATTAATTTATATCTCCTTAGTATATGCTATTAGCAGGAGATGGCTTAGAACTGAGTTATGGACTTGATCAATTGCTTCAAATGGCCCATATTGACCACTGGCACGGAAATCTTGTAGAATGTCTACAATCTATGTAAAGACTTTTTTTTTTTACTGTATTTGAATGACCTTCAAGTGACTAGAAACTAAAACATTATAGTGGAGTGAAGAATAGAAACTCTGAGAGTAGAGTGACTGAAGAGGTATGCACTGGCTGGACATCTGTTGAAAAACAAAATCAGACAAAGAAAACAGAGGTCTCCATCGAACCAAAGTGAATTTTTTGTGAAATTTACAAGGTTAGTGCTCCCTTCCCAGAAGCTGCTGTGGCAAGTAGCATACAGAACTTAAAGAAGATCAAAAAAAAACCCCTGAAGAAACCCCAGACTAATATTAAAACCACTCCTATTCCTTTTATTAAAGGTTTTTCCCCAACTGAAAAGATACCACCCTGCAAGGTTGTATCCATGAATGTATAAATATCAAGTCTTCAACTGCCTCGCCACCTATTCCCCACAAATGGGGAAGGAAGCATTTCTTCCTCCTGCTTGCAGCCTGTTCTCAGGTAGTAAGCCAACCCAAAAAGACAATATTCCTTGAGATGCTTTCTGATGGGTCCATTTCTGTCCTGGCACATGGAAGAAATGCCACCATGGCCAACTGAATGATGTGGTCCATCCACCTACCCCATAAACCCTCTATGACACAGGTCTGTGACATCAGTGAAAAGGCTTTGTTTAGTTTAGTTTAGTTCACAGGTTTCTGGGGCGAAATGTGGAAGTAATGTCTGCAGCTAAACCAAGAGAGAACACATTGCCTCTAAGATGTTCAAAGCTACCTTTTTAACTAGCCCAACAGGAATCATTTCTTTTTCTAAAAACAGAGTGACATGCTAAGCATCGAAAAATTTCCCAAATCTTCATGATGAACCTCCTTTAACCTGCCATTTCAAAACATCATTAAATGTGGATACCATCATTTCAAACATTTGCTTGACGGTAATGAAAATGCATTTTGAATTAGTTTCTTGCTGCTCTCCTAAAAGACTGGATCCAAAGGGATTGCTTTGTATAACTTTGCACTGAGAATGACTCTTGAGAAAAGATCCCAGAAAGTGGGGTACAGTCCACATCCTGATGGAATTTAAACCCTACTAAGGAATACATGATCCATCCGGGGAACAATTCTAAAGCAATTTTGAAAATAAAAAATATGAAGAAAACTATATAGGAGCAAGGGAAATGGGAGATAAGAAAAGATCATCATGAAAAATTCTATTCATGATAAATCAGTCTAATATAAAACAGCATGGAACTGCACTTACATGTGGAAAGTCTACACATGTGAAATAGAATGGGTCTCAGTTGCTAAGTCAAAAATACTGGGTGTATTTGTCTAACAGTCCTGTGTTAATTCTGTACTCACTAATTGCAGGAAGCCCTCCACTACCTAGAGCTTGTCCTAGCCTACTATTCTTTACAGTGACCCTTACAAATGTCATCAGGAATAATTCAGGCAGAAGTTTATTCAATTGGATCTCTCCAACATACTCCACTATAGGGAACAGCAAATGGTCACCCTTCTCCACAGAGCAAGAATAATCATGTCAAACAGGTTCTTTCTGATCAACATGAACCTCAAGTACTGAACGAGGGCAGATTTTGTAATCTAGAAATCCAACTGAACAATGAGAAATAGCCTGAAAATTATTTCTGCCTTTTAACAATTAGATGGGCTATTGATGGGCCCTCCATTGTTTAGTGCTCAGTCTAAAAATGGCTGCCTGCATACACCGTCTTGTCGGTCTTCTGGAATGATTTCATGATTTTATAGCATGCAGGTTGCACCACACATGAAAATATTTCCTGACAGTTCTTATGTTCCTGGGCTTCTGGGAGTATGTGAGGGACACTGGGTATCTTCAAATCTTCTTTTGTCCACTTTTGTCTCAATTTAAGAAAAATAATGTTTTTATATTTTAAGGAATGAGGAATGTGAGATTGAAGAATATAATCTTTGGCACAGGGAACTTAGAGCTTTAACTTAGGCAGAGATGAGATTAATAAAATGTAGAAAGGATAATTTAAATCAGCTCCACAGTTTTTCTTAATTTCCCCACATGCACCTAAAAATTAATTTATTCATATGTCATCAAAACACACATTCTCAAAGGATACATATTTGTAAAGAAATTAGTTGGTAACTACTCAAGGAATATTTCAGGTTGTTTTTTTTTTTTCGTAAGCCAACACGGGAAAAATGAAAGATCCTTGAAAGTAGCACCCATATCTCCTACCAGTTTCCCCAGCTCATAGCAAAGCCTTGTTCAGAGAAGGCATTTGAAAATACTGACCATGAGGGAGAAGTTACACTTCTCTGTCCTAGAGTTCATGCTAGTATAAATTCTCCCACAGCAAACACATTCACAGAAAGCAGTTTGTTCACGTGGAAAAGACTGATGTGAGATAATCCTATTTTAACCGAACCCAATGTCCTGTACATGATAATCACACAAAAAGTATTTCAGTAAACAGGTAATAGTATTTACTTAGCATTACTAAGAGAGTAAGGGCTTACATAGTGTGAAATCCTCAATTTAGAACTGGTTATAAATTTTACTTCCAATTTCCCATTACATCCCTATGAACAAAATTTCATAATCAAAATCAGTGTACTTGTTTCCCGAGATAGGAAATGCTTCCTATGTTAAACTTTAAGAGCACTTCTTTGTATGCTTATATTTCATAGCACTTTCCAAAATATAAAAATCAGAGCACCTTTCAGTTTATGGAGGGGAAAAATACCCTGTCTGGCACACCTGTCAGGTGCGCACCGAATCCTCAGAGAACGAGCTATAAATGGATTTGTTCATGTGATGGCAGAACAATTCCACAAGGGGTCCCATGAGTATTTCTCAGCATGGAGATGTCACCTTACACTGACTACTATGGCAATGGATTCGTTTAAAATAGAAAGCCATGATAAAATTGGAAAACAACAATGAATTTTTAAAAGGACTGTAAATAACAAGACTTTAAAATCCCCAAAGAATAATAATATCTGAGCCTGCAATTTTTATAATTATAGCATCCTTTGAAATTATTAATTTTTGATAAACCTAATTCTAATGTTTTGGCAGTTTATCTTCCTTCAGATGTAACCCTTTAGTTTGGTTTAAATGAAAGTCCAATTTAGACATGTACCTAATCAATAAGCATTGTTTACCTGCTCTGACTGATATAAATAATCAATTTTCCTTTTCTCTTTACACAACTGAGAACACAACAGGAAGATGAAAATTGTATGGGGGTTAATAAAAGCACCCAATATTTTAATGTTGTGTGTGTCTTTTCTTTATTGAAGCCAATTATTTGCAAAGCAAAACATATAATAGTATTATTAAAATAGTATGTGAAATCTGAAAGGAAATTATTACTACATTTAGCCTTTCAAGCACTGTAAGTTTTAATAGCAGAATGGGAACAAAGATACCTGGAACTTGAATGTTTTTGTTGAATAGTCTATTTCCATATGAAAGGTGGTAATTAGTGTAAGCAAGAACTAAATAGCAATTCCTATCAAAATTAACCCAGTAAATAACCAGTTTCTCTTGCCCAGGTTTCCTAAACTTATCCTAGATAAATTTTCATGGAAAATTTTAGAGTGTCCTTGATGCTGTGTGACATCACAGATATTTCTCTGAGCATGACTCTGGTGTCACCTAGGGTCAGAAGAAATCATTTGTTACAAACTGAAATGCATACATTTTAATAAGGGAGAAAAGTAAGATATAAAGTTGAATAACTCAACTATGCTAAAGTAGAAATATACTAAACTATTGATAATGTAAACTTTAGGCCAGTGGGTATAAGCTCATTACATATTGAATGCGTGAATGAATGAATGAATGAATGAATGAAAAAACAGGGAAAGCCCATGTCCACTAAGGAAGAATGACTTGCTTCTCAGTTTTAACCAACTGATAAATGAGGAAAACCTCAAGAAAGCCATAACTGATTTTTCAAGGACAAGCCAGATATCTAGAACTTTTATATTAAGATTCTTAATTTTTAACAATGTTAAGAAATTTGTTTCTTTCCTTTTCCAGAAACTGTAGGTCAATCAAAATCCGTCTGTTGACTGGATACAACCCATATGCAGGTAGAACTCTGGATGACTTGTTGTTTCTATATTCATTAGAATTGGGTTTCATTACAAATAACAGAGGAAACCAGACAAGTTTCCCTTTCTCTTTCATGTAAAAGAAACTTGAAGATGTTGAAGATGTCCAATGTTAGCAGGGTGACACCATGAAGTTTTCAGTCAGGCCCCTGTCAGTTCCCTTGTTGCCACCCCTGTGGTGCAGCCATCACCCTCATGGTCCAAGGCAGCCACTAAAACTCTAACCTTTACATCCAGGCAGTGTGATGGATGGTGGCATAATAACGTGCCAGTTCTGTTTCAACAGGTCTTCTCAGAAGTTCTTCTAAACACTGCCACTCATCTCATTTGCCAGAACCTAATCATATGGCCACGCTTCTCTGTAAGAGCAGTGGAAAATATTGTCTGTTAGGAGGACAGCTATATAATCTGCTGGAAGTCTAGGTCCTGCTTCTAAATGGGTATTGGGGGAATCTAGATGTCTTTGAAACACTTATCTATAGACACAGTAACCTTTGATCTATTGGATTTTTTGGTTAAAAAGAGAACATATGTGCAAAACAAAAACCAAGTCAGACAGTACTGCACAAGAGTTACTAAGGAAAGAGCTACATCATGTCTTCAGCTGCTCAATACTCCAAAACCAACTCAGACGTTAGTAGAATGTGCAACCTCCCATTAACTTGCCTATATGCAAACATTACTTGGAAACTTGATGTTTGTTGTGAAATATAATGAATAAACAGAAAAGTCCATACATTATCTAGGTTGAGTATAAAAAGAATTATAAACTCCCACACATCACGTCCCTCCTCATCTCCCCGCCTTTTCTTCCACTCTGAGATACCCCCACATGATCACAACCTTTTTCCTTCCCCAAGGGTAACCCTTACCCTGATTTGCAAAATAATGATTTCCTTGCCCTTGTACTATGGTTCCCAGATCCCTTTTCTTACATGGCTCCAGGCTAAGATTGGCATATTTGTATACATGTTCACGAATCAGAATGGCTTGAAATTTTCCTTTCTTACACTGGCTTTGTTGGGTTTGATATCAAGGTTATGAATAAAATGAGTGAAGGAGTGTCTCCTCTTTGTCTACATTTTGGAAGAGTTTGTGTGAGAGTTCTCTGTTCCTGGAAGTGTATCAAAATTTTCTAGTAGAGCCTCTTTTCTAGTAGAACTTTGAAATTTTCTTTCTGGGAATATTTTTTACTACTTTTTAAAAACTTCTGATTCAAATTCTTTACTGTCATAAGACTATTCAGGTTTGGTATATTATAATTTTCTAAAAATTAGGTTGTTCGTAAACCATCTTGTTTCAACTCTATATAGTCTCACTAATTATTTTATCTAATTGTTTTATCACTTACCAAGACTGTGGCATATTAAAACCTCCCTCTGAGATTGTGGACATCTCTATTTCTCCTTATAGATCTCTAAGTATTTTCTTTATTTTTGAGTCCCATTTTTAAGTACATAGAAATTTAAATTCATTAAGAATCCCTGGTAAGTTGAAACTTTAGTCACTATAAAGTTACTTCTTAACTCTAGTAATTTTTTTTTTGCATTAAAGTTAATTTTGTCTGGCATTAATATAAATAAACCAATATTTTTGTTTGTTTAATATATGTATGGTATATGTTTTCTATCAAAACAATTTCACATTTCTGTAAATTTTCATTTATCAAGACATTTTTAAAACAACATTTAATTGGATCTGTTTTCTCCAACTTAGTATCCTTTGTTTAGTCTATTTACATTAAATTAATTATATTTAATTATTACTAACATTTGGATACTTTCTTATTGTCACATCTGTTGTGTGCTTCTTTCTCTTGCTTTTTTTTTTTTACTACTTTTGGATAATTTTTATTGTTCTGTTTCTCATTGTAGATTAGAAGGTACATAGTCACATTCTACTCTTTCAGAAATAATTTAGCAATTACGACAGGGACATTTCAAAGCATAAAGATTAACAATATATTTACCTTTCTCCTAGACAAAAACAAGGCCCTTGGAAAATTTTAATTCCATTTAACCTTCTTGACATACATAGTATATAAAAAATGGTATTCTATGTTGAATGACCATTTTATCTTATTTCTTTTAAAACTCAAAAGACACCATTGCTGTTGTAGATTAATGTTGTTTAGAATCAGTGACATATTTATCACTTTCTTTGCCTTTCATTCCTCCCTGCATGTCAGAACTTTGGTATAGTTTCTTTATGCCTGAAGTACACCCTTAGAGTTTCCTTTATCAAAGAGTTTGATAATGTTAAACTCACCTATTTGTGTTACTTTGAAAATGTCTTTTGCTAAACCTCATTCTTCAAAGATAGTTTTTCTAGGTAGTATTCTGGGTTACCAATTCTTTTCTTTTAGAATATTGAAGATAAAATTCCACTTTTCTCTTTTTACTTTTTGCTTGAAAAGACAATGCCAGTTCTTCTGAACTCCTTTGAATTTCATTTACCTTTTTGTCTGTCAACTTGTAGGATTTCACTTTGTCTTTGGTGTTCTGTAGTTTTACTAAGCTATGTCAAGGTTTAGGTATCTTTTTATTCCTCCTCTTGATAGTCACTGGATTTCTTAGATTTGTAGATTGGTGTTCATCAATTCTGGAAAATTCTGAGCTGTTACTTCTGCAGAGACTGCTTTTGCCCAAACCTTTATCTCCTTTCCTATGGACCACGATAGAAAGCCACATGTTAAATCTTCTTATGTGTTCCTCTCTTTGTCATCCTCTTGTCCATATTTTCCATTATGTATTCTCTGTATAACTGCATACAAAATAACTTCTTCTGACCAGTATTTCAGATCCCTAATTCTCTCCATAGCTCTTTATATTCTATCCAATTGTTGTTAAACCTATCCATTAAGTTTTCAATTGTTATTATATTTTTAATTTTAAAAAATTTTATTTTGTTCTTGTTCAAATCTAGTAGGTCACTTTTTTATAATCCTCTATCCTCTAAAAATATTTCCAAATTCGCCTTATGTTTTTTTTTAACTTAGAAGAATATTTGATCTATATTTATTTTCTGAGAATTCCAATATATGAAACCTTTGTGATCTTTCTGCTGTGTGTTCTCTTCTGCTGGCTCATGCATGCTGCCTTGCATACCTGTATGCTTGGGGTGCTTATTCTTCACAAGGTACTGCTCATGTCCTTGCAAAAGGGTCTGTTTTGTCTGCTTGAGACCTAACATTAAAGTCCCTTCTTCTAGAGAGCTGGTACTTTTTTCTAGACACTGTGGTGCACCAATAGTCTGGGACTAGCTTAAAGAAAGTTCTTCCTCTGAAGAGTTCCTGTACCACTCATGCAATGGGAACTTGGGCCTAAAATCCATGTGATGTCCAGGCTATGATCACAGCTTCACCAGAACAGGTTTTTTATTTGTCTTTTATTTTTCCTGCTCTGCTTAGTTAAAAGCCCAAACCTCCTCCCTGGGGTTAGGAGATGGGTTTATATCTGCTTTAAACTTGCAGTAAGGAAAGAGACCTTCGATATCTCTGCTCAACATGGTGGCTTCTATTAGATGATTCAGTTTGAGCAAATCACGTTTCTTGACCTTTGCTATCCTTCAAGCTTGAGATCCCTGATAACAAAACCTTTTAACAAAAATTTTAACAAAGGCTTAACGAAACCTGATAAAATTTTCCTTATTAGAAAAAGCATACACACATGAGGAAAAAAGTATCAGAAAGTTATATAATAATGTTTTAAACAATAAGGTTGCTTACCAATTCCCATAAGAATAAATCTGGAAATAGGCTGGCGACATTGTTGAGTCTCTTTGTTAATGAATCATAGAATCAATCTACTTCCAGATTTCCTACCATGTTGAGTTAGTGAACTCCCCTATTAAGACATTATTATCTAAGTTTCTGATACTTTTAGTTGAAAACAGCTTGACTGATACATCACTCTTACAACTTATGCAAATCTAGTGGGCGGGAAAAAAATGGTTGTTTTAATTGGCATCTCTCCAGCTATTAGTGATGTTGAACATCTTTTTGATACTTGACCATTTAGAATATTCTCTTCTGTAAAATTTGTTTGTGTCTCTTACCCATTTTTCCCTTTAGCGCTCTCTCTCCTTCTCTCTTTCCACTCTCTTGCCATGCACACACCCACACACATGCACACACACATGAGCTCTTTAACGTCCCATAGTTCCTACCTTTTTCCAGTCACACATGTGGCAAATATTTCTATCCCATATTTAACTTATCTTCAGTTTTATTTATGTTATCTTTCATTACTCATTTTTATTTTAGTTTGCATGCAGTTATATCTCTTTTCCTTTTATAACAGTTGGATTTCCTGTCTTATTTAAAAACAGCTTCCATACTATAAAGTCATAAAAATCTTTTTTTCTAAATTTTCCTCTGACATTTAAATTGTTTTATATTTCACAATTAGATATTTAATCAAGCTGTAATTTATTTTTGTATATGGTATGACACTGTGGTACAGCCCTGTTTTCTTCCAGATGGATAGATAATTATGCCAGCATCATTTCAAAAATAAACTATCCTGGAATTTCCATTTCTGCCAAGTTACACTTTAGATGTCCACAGAAGCCCTTCTTGGTACAGCACACAAAAATGCTGAATAAAATATAAATGAAAAACTTTTTTTCTATTACGTGATTAAGCGGGTGAGAAAAGAAATGAATTGCTCAGAGCCACAAATAAAGTGAAAATCCAAAGAGGCGCTTGAGCACTTGGGCTGCTATTTACCCTGGAAGCATCTGCCAGCTCCTGGTGGTTACACGCTTAGTTTACCAGATTGTAGCACAAGATCAGGAGGTAAAACATGGTTCCTGAGACAGGGAAGGGCCAGATCAGAGACCCTCATATAAATCAGGCAACTATGAATGGCATTAAATTGAAAATAAAACAGTGTTCTGCAGACAAAGACAGGGTGTACGCTCCTCTATGTGTGTGTCTCAACCTTGACTTTGGTATAGCAAAAAAGAAAAAAATATATCTTCAAGTGTTTCTTACCCCAAGTGTGTACCATAGGCAGGCTTGGAGCCTTAATTCATATTACATGTTGGCCAAAATAAACCTAATCAAAACATTGAATGGGTTTTGGTTGGTAACACCCCCAGATACCTAGTGGAAGCCAATGTAAATCTTCTCTGGAGGAACATATTTTATTATATGTATATATATATATATATATATATATATATATATATATATATAATTTATTGTCAAATTGGTTTCCATACAACACCCAGTGCTCATCCTGGAGGAACATATTTTAAATACAGGCTCCAAAAATTTCCTCCACATAAGGTTCCCCAAAACCTGAGCTCACATTCAAAAATCACAAAACACATGAGGAAAGTAGCCATCAAAATATGAGTCAGCAAAATAAAATCATAGCACATTCAAACTTGCAGAAACTGTAGACATTAAAATTATCAGATTCAAACATTAGGAAATAACAGGGGAAAGATTTCAAGAGGCATAGAGAAGAGATACAGAAGGCCCAGCTCACACAAACTCGGGGAAGGAATTGTGAAAAGTGAGGAGAACTTATTAGAAGGCTCCCAGATCGAACCCATCGTACATACACACCCGAACACCTTCCAATGTGAATGGAACTTTTTCATCTATTATTGTTTGTGTACCATACCTGGATCCCCCAGCGCCCCCCCCCCCCCACCAAGGGCACACCAATTTGTGTAAACAAGTCTTTTATTTTTGAAATAGAAATATTCTTGAAGAGTTAAGAATTTACTCTTTACTTTTTTAAAGATGTTTATTTTTTGAGAGAGAGAACACATGTAGATGCATGGGGGAGGGGTAGGAGAGGTAGAGAAAGAGAATTCCAAGCAGGCTCAGAGCTGTCATCACAGAGCCCAACATAGGGCTGGTGATGAATGGTGAGATCATGACCTGAGCCAAAATCAAGAGTGGGATGCTTAACCAACTGAGCCAGTTACCCCGTATCATTTACTTTCAAAGGTAAATTTTTCCCACTCAGTGGCTTCTCTCCTAAATTCAGAGGAAGCTGAGAGTGGGCAATCTGCAGGAGTTATGAGGCAAGAAGTTTCCTGAAGCCTGGGAGTACTAAGTTCAAGTCAGAGCTGGAGTCTGGAGTCAGAACAAGAAAAGTAGCATCCAGAAAGGAAAGAGGATATTTTTGGAACTGAAGGTAGCTATTCTTATCTGGTCTAAAAATAAACAAATACATTAGTCAGGGTACATTACATAAAGTATATGTTTCTCTTGTTTAAGTGATTTGCACAATCTATAATTTTTTTTATATTTAATTTTTAAATATTCAATACTACACTTGTTTTGTAAAAATAATGACATATTTGCTGTTAGTAGAAATGTACTCAAAGTACTAGTCAAATAAATGGCTGTTTTTGGAAATGGATGTTGCCTTTCAAGTTTTACATAGGGAAAAAAGCCTCTAAATATTTGTGATAATACTTGAACTTGGAAGGTCACTCCAGTGACATCAAAGATACCAGCTTCAATAAGCTTCAGGGAAGGGAAGCAAGTTTTCTAATATTATATCTCCATCAAACTATAAAACTGTTTCTATAAAAAAAAAAAGTATGATTAACTCCTAAAAATTAAACCCATGTGCAGTGTCACAGGAGAAAGTATGTTTTTTAAGGGCAAATGATTGAATTTAATGTGATCTAAGTCAATCTTGCTTGCAATGATCTAAATTAATTCTACTTAAATCTAATACAACTTAGTATAAAAAATGAATGGGTAAAAGATTTTTAAAAGCCATTTAGAAAAAAAAATAAAAAAAAATTTTAACGTTTATTTATTTTTGAGACAGAGACAGACAGAGCATGGACAGGGGAGGGTCAGAAAGAGAGGGAGACACAGAATCTGAAAACAGGCTCCAGGCTCTGAGCTGTCAGCACAGAGCCCAACGCAGGGCTCGAACTCACGGACCGCGAGATCATGACCTGAGCCGAAGTCAGACACTTAACCAACTGAGCCACCAAGGCGCCCCAAGTGTTTATGTATTCTTGAGAGATAAGAGTGTGAGCAGAGGAGGGGCAGAGAGAAAGGGAGACACAGAATCCGAAACAGGCTCCAGGCTCTGAGCTGTCAGCACAGAGCCTGACGCGGGGCTCGAACTCACAGACCACGAGATCAAGACCTGAGCCGAAGTCGGACGCTCAACTGACTGAGCCACCCAGGCGCCCCAGAAGGAAAACATTTAAGATTAAAACAGTAACTAGATTCTTAATAGATTTTTGTACTAGTAAATTAAAATAATAAGCGTCCCTGCTCCATTTTAAATTACCACATTTTAAAATACCAACTAAATGGTGTTTTTTGAACTGTGAACAACCTATTAGTAGGGTCTGACCAGCGTTTTTACTTGAGGAAAATGCATAGGGTACCTCACAGGAAGGGTAAGAATATTTTGTAAAAATCTTGTTTCAGTAGAGTTTGCATGCAGGTTGGGGGAAATTGTATAAAATGTATTTCTTTCTGTGTGTCTCAGTGGAAACATGTATAAAAGCCACTAGTCTGGGTGCCTGGGTGGCTCAGTCCATTAAGCATCTGACTCTTGATCTCGGCTCAAGTCATGACCTCAAGGTTCCCGAGTTCTAGCCCTACACTGGGCTCTGCCCTGTCAGTGCAGAGCCTGATTGGGATTCTCTCTCCCTCTCTCCCTGCCCCTCCCCCTTTCGCCTGAATTCTCTCTCTCTCTCTCTCTCTCTCTCAAAAATAAAATAAATAAACTTGGGGCACCTGGATGGCTCAGTCAGTTAAGCATCCAACTTCAGCTCAGGTCATGATCTCACAGTTTGTGGGTTCCAGCCCCGCGTCTGGCTCTGTGCTGACTGCTTGCTCAGAGCCTGGAGCCTGCTTCGGATTCTGTGTCTCCCTCTCTCCCTGTCCCTCCACCACACATGCCTTGTCTCTCTCTGTCTCAAAAATAAATAAACATTAAAAAAATAAATAAAAATAAAATAAATAAACTTTTTTAAAAAAAGGCCACTAGTCTAAGATTTTAGGAATTAGAGCCAAACACTTTAAAAGGATTTTTAGGAGGGAAAGAGCGAGCGCCTATAGTTCTCCAATTGCTGAGTTACAATCGCACAAGCAGAAGGAGGAAGGGAGAGAGAAAAAAGTCGAGGTCTGTGTTCAAGGCAGGAATTTTATCACAAAGAAACAAAGCAAGAGGCCAATTGTTACAGGACTTAAGCACAGAAGAGCATCAACTGAAATATCACAAACCTTGGTTACTACACCTACATCAAGTCACTACCCAGAAACAGCCCCATAGTCTGGAGTGCTCGGTGAAAGAACCAAAGAGCCAAGGATCCGCTTGACTTTCAGAGGAACCAAAAAGGGAAGTCCAGATTTTCCTGTATCTCTTCTGGTCACCTCCATACGTTTTCTTCCCCATTTTGCCCGTTAATGTGATGTAGAGCACTAACACCGTAGAAATGTCACACTGCTTATTTTTCAGAGTGCTTTTATACATTTCATGTATACGTAACCAGATTTGAAATGGGCAAATCCCTACTAGCCAGAGCAGGGGATATAAATCACGCTCACTGATGACACGAGAACAGTGGCGTTGTTGGCACGGCCTGTGTTCAGTGCTCAGCCTGGAAGTCCCTTTCCAAACAGCTGCTGCTCCAAATACAGCTAATAACCGTTTGGTGCTGCCTCACAGACAGAACGACCCGACCCAAGATGCCTGTGTATACAATCCTATTCAATTTAATGTCAATTTACCATACAATGTTGCTAAAAGAAAAAACTTCTTAGTTTAAGAAATTTGAATTGAGTAAATGTCACAGAGCATTTTTTGTAGACATATTAATTACTGGCGAGACAACACGTATCTTCCCTGTTATAAGTAATATTTGGAAATCAATGAATGTAATCCATCACATCAATAGACAAAAGAAGAAAAATCTTGCTATAATCTCAAGACATTCAAGAAAATACTTGAAAAAAATTAATAGTCATTTAAGATTAAAAAGACCTCCCCCAAACCAGGAATTAAAGCAAATTTCATCAGTTCATAACAGGAATCTCAAAAACCTACAGTTAAAATCACACTTAATGGTAAAAGAGAGAGTGGTAATGAGTAATACTCAATACTCATTACTCATACTTAATGGTAAAAGAGCATTCACTCCTAGGACCAAGAAAAAGGCAAGGATCTTCATTCTTAGCACTCCTATTCGTCAACGTATTAGCGGTCCTAGCCAGTGCAAAAAAAGCAAGAAAAAGAAATAAAATGCAAACAGGTCAGAATGGAAGATGCAAAATTGTCTGTATTCACAGATAAGATGATTGCGTACGTAGAAAATGCCAAATAATTTTTTAAAGAGCTACTAGCACTAAAATAATGTGCTTTGGCAAGCTTGTCGGAAATAAGGTCAATATGCAAAATTAATTTCATTTTCGTATACTAACAATTAACACCTAGATATTAGAAATAGCATCCAAAAACATGTGCTACTTAGCGATAAATTCAAGAAAATACACATGAGACCTGTTTCTTGACAAGCACAAGACACTGCTAAGAGTAACTGAAGAAAAACTCAATAAATGAGGAAACATGCTATGTTCATGGATCAAAAGATTTAATATTGTTAACATGACTGTTTTCTTCAAATAATCTATATATTCAACTCAATCTAATAAAAATCTCAGCATGTGTTTTTGTAAGAATTGTCATATCAATTCTAAAATGGAATTGCAAATGCAAAGGATTCAGAAGATCCAAGTCAGTTTTAAAAAAGAACAAATTTGGAGCGGTCACACGGCTTGATTTTAATACTTATTACAAAGCTACACTAATAAAGGAAGTTTAATAGCGATATAAATAGAGACATCCATAACCCTCGAACAGAATAAAGAGGCCCGAAATATACCCACATATATATGGTCATTTTATGTTCAAAGTGCCAAAGTAATTGAAAGGATAGATTTTTCAACAAATGATGCTGGAAAAATTTCATGTCTATATAAAAAAATAAATTTCACCTAAACCTCACAGAGTAAGAAAAATTAAGTTTAAACTGATGCAGGCCTAAATTATGCTGAAATGTTAAAATTTCTGGAAGAAATTATGTTTCTGGAAGAAACATAAAAGAAAATATTTATGAACTTTGCATAAAGACTTCTTCAATTAGGACGTGAAACATATGAAACATAAAAATAAAAATACACAATCCATCAATTTGTAATCTACTCTGCAAAAGACACATTCAAGAAAACAAAATGGCAATCCACAGAATGGGAAAAAAAGTCAGAATACACATATCTGATAAAGGACTGGTTTCCATATATATAATGAAGCTTTACTTTCAACCATAAGAAGGTAACCCAATGTTTTTAATGTGCGAAAGATTCGACATTTATAAAGGCAGATATGCAACTGTCCAATATGCACATCAAAATAATTGAACACCATTACCCATCAGGGAAATGCAAATTAAAACCTCAATGAAATACTACTACACAATCACTTGAATAGCTAAAATTAAAAAAAAAAAAAAACTGATTGTAACACATGATTGTAAAAGTATGGACCAAACGGAACTATCATCATACATTTCTGCTGGGGATGTAAAAGTGTACAATTTCAAAACTACTTGGGAGATAATATTTGTAAAATGAATAGATACTCATCATATGATCCTATAATTCTGCTCTTAGATATTTTCTCACAAGAAAAAAAAACATACCCCAAAACTTGTACATTAACGTTCACAGCACCTTTATCAACAATCCCCACATGGAAACCACCTGAACACTCATCAGGAGGCGAACAGGTAAAACAGCCATAGGAGATCCATAGAATGGGATATCACCCTGCAGTAAAAAAGGAACAAGCTACTAATACATCCAACAACATGAATACATCTCAAAAACATTCTGAGTGAAAGAAGCCAAATGCAAAATAATATCTTCCATAAGGACTCCTTTTTTTGCGAAACTCTGGGAAAAAACAAATCTAGTCTACACTGACAGAAAAGAGATCAGTCGTCTAGCCCTAGTCAAAATGAGGATTGACTGAGAACATTTTGAGGTGATGGAAATGTGATAGTGGTTACATGGGGTATGTGTGTGTCAAAACTCATCAAACCATCCAATCAAATTGTGTGCATTTCATTATATCCCAACTGTACCTCAATAACATTGATTTTTGAAACAGACTGGTTCCTACCTGGACTTGAGGGTGGAACATAAGCTTCTCGGTAGTTAGGCAGAGTTTATAGTTGGGCTGGAAAAGACCTACATTCTAGCTGCACTAAGTACCTTTAATTTGCCCAACTGCATATGAACCAGTTATCCTCGAAGACCGTTTGTTGCTGTCAAAATACTGTCTTGTGCCCATTCTGACTGGCAGAACCTGGTCTTGTGGGTAATTCAATATTGGGAAGACACATCAAAGATGCCATGGCCACAGGCTAATGCGGAGACCTACCTCCCCCTCCTTAATCTTTTGGATCTTGGTCATGGGAAGACAGCATAAGGTAGAGGGAGCCTTCACTTCACTTCAGCGTGTCTTGGGCCCACAGATAACCATGGGAGAAAGTCTAAGGGAAGAAAAGTACCCAGCATAGATGCCAGATCACCACCAAATCAAGGATGTCTATGGAATCTGAGACAGAGAGAATAAATGTGGTCTAAAAAATCAAGACTGCAAGTAGCCTTGGGGATGAAATACGCCAAGTATGGCTTCTTCTGCAGTATATAGGATAAAGCTCTAGAACAGTGTTTCCCAAAGAGTGGGACAAATACCAGTGGTGGTACATGTCCCTCAGAAATGATTCTAAGGGTTCTTGAACCGACTTGGAGTGGTCAGCAAACACGATTTAAATGACATTGAATCACACGATATTTTCTCTCTAGTTCTCTCAGTGTTTCTGTATTATCAAAAAGCCTCATTTGGGGCCAGTATGTCTATAACATCATATTCTTCTCTCTTTTAAACAAAAAGAAATACAAAATGCCTAACTGAAATACAGTAGCTATTTTTTGTTTATGTACATAGTTATCTTTTGCTTACACTAAGTAAACTGGTTTCTCATTTGTGGTAGTGATGCCAAGTTTCCGCATCAATAAATGTCCTTCAGTAAAAAAGGGGGACAGTGAATTTATACAAAAAAAGAACGGGTTAAAAATACTACAGTAGAATATCGATATAGTGATACAGGAACACCTGAGGCTGCATAACAGTACCTTAACATGTTGCTTTGTAAGGAAGACTATATATCTGCGTGTAGATATAAACACATCAGTAAGCACTGAATTTTTACCAAATTGATAAATATGAAAGAAAATCCACTACAGAACATTTTCATGTCATAAACTGGCTTGTGGTTTTAATGACTTGCCCCTTAATATCCCCCAAAGTTGCAGATTCCACATTGCTGATAAAAGACGAGTTTCAGATTTTCTGTGTCTTGTAAATTAGGAGAAAACACCACGAAATTGGGGAAAAGGCAGGAATATATGTGCACAATAATGAAGAGTTACATTCCATTCTACCTCCATCTTCTTGCTTATGAGTGCTTGCTCTCGCGTGCAGGCAGGCAGGCAGGCAAAGAAGATACGCAGAAGGTGCCCATGAAAAAAGATTTTGTCTCCATAGAAGTCAGCAATCTACTATTTTTAGTTTTGCTCTCTTTTCTCTTTTTTTCTTGGTATACATTTTAATTTCTTTCCTTTACAAGAATCCATACAAACGGACATATTACTTTAGGTCCATTAATCACTTCTAAAAATACAACTCACATGGACAAACATCACAATTGTTATGCTGTTGTCAATGTTTTGACACTCTTGTGCAATTAAAAAAAAAAATCAACCTCAGCTGTGCTCTAGAGAATATTACCAGTCAAATAAGGAGGGAACTGTAAAACAGATTTTCTTATTTAAAGAAACATCCAACAGTTTGATTTCTACCAGGCTTCTAATTTCCCGATAGTAAAATTACATTTGGGATGAACAAAGATAAATGCCTTACCTTTTGGAAGGTGCAGTGTTATGTTGTTGCAAAAATCTGTGAAGCAGCATTCAGTTTTGGTAACATTGTTGGAACTATGACAGAAGACTTGAGCGTTCAACTCTGGGAGAGAGACACAGGACTTGATCACCTGTTCTTTCCCATTGGTTAGCATAACCGAGGCCCAGCATGCTCCTTCAGTTTGGCAGGTAAAGTTTGAAGAGTCACACAAAAGACATACACACTTCAATCCTGGAAGTGTAAGGCAGAAAGCTTGAAGATGCAGAAAACATCATACAAATTTATTTCATAATACCTGAGTACAAGAGTTCAACCTTAATGAAAATTGAGGTAGGGTTTAAATGAACAGCATTGGGCAAACACATGCTCCCACTGTTAGTACCTCTCAGTCATGTGTTTTATTAAATAGGAGGCCCAATCATCTTTATTATTACTTGTATTTTTGTGAATTTATTCAGTTGCGACTATATTTTAAAATCATTTTCCTGTCCACGGTCTAAATCCCACCTTCTTAAACCCAACTGGCTTATTCCTAAGTCAATAGCTCCTGTGAAATGCTAGGATGCAGTAACACAGAAACCCAGGGGGACTGTCCAGCATCTCTTGTAAAGTGTGGTCAGAGAGCTGTGTAACCAAACATCCACTGTGCTCTGTTCATTTACCCTTTCTCCTTTAAACATTCAAGTACATGTGCAAAACACAAACCTAACCATAGAAATCTACCGCTCTTGGGGCACCTGGGTGGCTCAGTCGGTTGAGCATCCGACTTCAGCTCAGGTCATGATCTCATCAGTCCCAAGTTCAAGCCCCACGTCAGGCTCTGTGCTGACAGCTCACAGCCTGGAGCCTGCTTTGGATTCTGTGTCTCCCTCTCTCTCTGTCCCTCCCATGCTCATGCTCTGTCTCTCTCTGTCTCTCAATAATAAATAAACGTTAAAAAAATTAAAAAAAAAGAAATCTACCACTCTAAAAATAATAGTGTGATCCTTTACATTTATATTCGATGATATTTTAATATTATTGCTATTGCCACAGTACCTTTAAGGCACTGATGAGCCATTACACTTCCCCTCTTGGCTAAGAAATACATGTCAAAAGAAGAGTCATTTGAACACAGACCATGACTTCAGGCACTTCTCTTTAATGAACACACCTATTCCAGAAAACATAACACATCAACAGTAGAATTTAACATATCTACACAAATAAAATTTCAAAACTGAGACTCTGCTAAATTAATCTGTTCACTGCACAAGTTTCCTCACTCTTCCCCACTTACTACACACACACACATACACACACATCCACCTCTCACATACACATTTACTCCCATGTTCAAAGTGGTGCCATATTTTTCTGTCCTGATGTAAAGTATCTCTCACCATGAAGTTCAGTGGTTGTGACAATTTATTCAAATTTTATTTAATTACACTGTTTTTAAATAGTACAATACTAAATAAGGCTTTTGTATTATTACTCTAATGAGCTTTTTGTTAAATTATAACTGTTCCCCACAATTATCTGAATGTACCAAATTTTATAATAAAATCATTTTTACTGAAATTAAAGACCTTAAATTGCTAATTGCTGAAATTGGAGCTAATTTCCTAACTGCACAGTATTTGATACATAAATGACAATTTTTATCCTCAACTTCAAACACCAATATAAAAACAAATATGGATAATATTCCTTCATAACTGGGTGTGTAAGAAAGAACAAATTACATACTGAAAAGCAAAAATGATCTCTTCTTTGGTAATCTTTCTTGATTGGCAAGATACCCTCTCTATAAACATTTTTATTACTATGGGCTAAAAGAAATACAGTCATAATACAATTTTGTTACCAACGTTGCACCAAGCACATAGTTCACTCCTCCATTTATTCTAGGGGTGACTAATATAAATAAATACACAATTGACCCTTGAACAACATGGGTTTGAACTGCACGGGTGCATTTATACATGGATTTCTTTTCAATAAATGCAGTACAGTACTGGGGCGCCTGGGTGGCTCAGTCAGTTGAATATCCAATTCTTGATGTTGGCTCAGGTCGTAATCTCATGGTTCATGAGTCTGAGCCCCTCATTAAGCTCTGCACTGACAGTGAGGAGCCTGGTTGGGATTCTCTCTCTCCTTCTCTCTCTGTCCCTCCCCCATTCATGCTTGCTCTCTCTCTCAAAATATATAAACTAAATTAAAAAAAATTATTGTTAAAATGCAGTACAGTACTATAAGTGTAGTTTCTCTTCCTAATGATTTTTTTTTTAATTTTTAAATGTTTATTCATTTATTTTAAGAGAGAGTCATGTGGATGAGAATGGGGGAAGGGCAGAGAGAAGAGAGTGAATCCTGAGCAAGCTCCACTCCATCAGCCTGGAGCCCGATGCAGGGCTTGAACTCACGAACCACGAGATCATGACCTGAGCCGAAATCAAGCGTAAGATACTTAACCGACTGAGCCACCTGGGCATCCTCACCTAATGACTTTCTTAACATTTAATTTTCTGTAGTTTCTTTACTGTAAGAATATGGTATATAATATATATCATAAAGAAAATATGTGTTAATTGTTAATGCTATTGGTAAGGCTTCCAGTCAACAGTAGGCTATTAGTAGTTAAGTTTTTGGAGACTCAAAAGTTAAGGAGATTTTGAACTGTGTGAGGCGTTGGTGCCTCTAACATCCACGTTGTTCAGTGGTCAACTATACTCATTTGTTGATATTTATGTGCTACAGTCGAACCTTATAATCCACACTGATTAGGATTCAGTAGAGCTAGATATATAAAATCCAGGTGATTTGAAAAATATTTTAAGTCACTTTCCTTACATAAAAGACAGTTCATATAATGACTATCCATCCACCTAGGTGTCTTCTGACGGTGGAATCTCTCTAGTACCTCTACGACTGATCTGCCACAGGCCTTCAAATCCCAGTTATACTAGCTTTGAATTTTGGTCATCCATTTCCTTATATGAAAGAGGAGGAGAAGAAGAATATACCTCCTCATACTGTTGTTGTGAAGAATAAATTGATCTAGGTAAAGCTCTTAGAACAATGCCTGGCACACAGGAAGCATTATGGAACCATGCTTTCTCCTACTAGAAGAGGTAAAGCTAGTTGTATTATGTAACAATTGAAATACATTCATAATCCATAAAGGAATGGCTGAATGAACTAGGGTGTACAGACCGTTTAAAAGGCATCACAAAGAAATGCATCCCTTTCTACTCTGTGGAGTGAGTTGAATGCTCTCCTTCTCTTAACGTCCCAGGCTAGCACCTAGACAGCCACATAGCAGGATGGTGTCTGGCCATGGTCCAGATACAGAACTCAGGAAAAGAAGGTCTCAGTCCTACCTCGGTCACTAACTTGCTCATTGACTTTAGAGAAGATATTTAACCTTCAGGGCCTCAGTGTCTTCTTCTGAAAATGGAAAATGAACCCGGGTCAGGGCCATGTATCCCAAAACCTTGAAATATCATAGAGTGCCACCATTTTATGACTCTAAGATTTTGTACTTGATGGAAATTTAGAATTATAAAATATAGAAAACGCTGATGTTGAAGAAACTTAATCCACTGTGGTCATTCTTCACCCTCATATTTTAAGGGGCTGAAGTTGGGAAGAAGAACTCTCCTGACACCCAGTCTCAAACCAGTTGTTACTAGAGTCCTCATCAAAGTCTCCATGAACTTTCTATTTCCAAGAGAAGCCTAGCCTGGAAATCCAGGCAACTAACTATGGAATATGGGTCCACCGGGTGAAGACAACCATAAAGCACTCAACAACTAAACATACATTAGTTTCACGTGTGTTTATCATTACGTATAATTCCCAGTGACAGTGTGGGAGTTAGTTGTCACCATCTCCATTTTATAGAGAATGAAATGAGGCTCAAAAAGATCAAGTGACTGAATTAATGTAGCAGTTATTAGACTACTCAAGCGATGTTGTTTCTGCCCTACCAAAGCTGACACATTTTTTAAAAAGACAGGTACACAAACCATTTTGCTACCTCGCTGGTTTCTAGCAATTGAATAAAACACAATTCTAATACAGCAGAAAGAAATTAATAATTAACACTTGACCATTGAGGTGTTGATCTGTACTGTCCTAATTACCTTTTGAAATACAGTTGGTATTTTTAAAACAAATTCTACCCACTTATTTTCTGAGGAGACAAGCAGTTAAATAAAAGTCAGTCATCATGTGCTTTGTATCTACAGAAGTAACCTTACCTTTCAGGTTGTCTAAGTTTTGTATTAAGCACAAACATTGAAGTACCTAACCTGCTACTTTTTCTTAGAAATACTACTAGCTCCTTATAAAAATGATTAGATACTAGCTCTTATCGAGGAAGAATGTGGATACTCCCTGGATGTTTAATAAGCTATAAAAATTTCCTTCAGTTTTAATTAAAAGGTACCAATTAGAAGATTAATTCCGACCTAGGTGATAGAGTTACAACATAGTAAATGCCACCTTACTTTAAGTGGTGCATGATGGAAAACATTGACAAAACAGAATTTGCTGATAATGGCTTCAAACATCTGTTAAATATTCTCATTTATTCCAGGTCAACTGGCAGTACTATAGCACTGATGGAACACAAACAGCAAACTAAAAGAAACCTAAGACGTATATCTAACATGCAACATATTCAGTCTTGCATTTTTCATTTCCCACCAAACCACTCTATGGTCACATTTGGTATATAATTAAATTATATTTATATCAACCACCCTCAACATAGAACCCTTGTGCTGCCAATTGAAACATAAGCTGCCCTTAGTGATTAGACTTATGCTTTCATATTTTGTTTTTTAAAAGACTGATGTTAATTGAGTCAATTATACTAGAATATTCCATGACAGGATAAATCTGGCTGTTAGCAGACAGCAGTCCAGCCTTATGTTTCTTTATTTTATACTTTCCCATTATAATGTACTTGAGTCATATGGAAAGGGATAGCAAATGAAGTTGAAGAAGGAGGTAATTACCCGTAATAAGGAGGTCCATTAGAGTTTTCCCCACAAGAAAGATTGCACTTTTCTTGTGTCTCCTCCCACCCCTTTAATAAGCCCCCTTTCCCCCTTTTTGCCAATTAGTCTGTAAAAGCCAAGACATCTGTTACTCACAAGACATTTGTTACCCACATGAAACCCTAGGATGTGCACATTCCTAATCAACCAGAAAATAAATTTTCATCCATCTTTACATGTGATGGCAAACACACCCTGATGTCCAGAAGTGTAAAAACCATCAAACTGTAGAAAAAACCCAAATTTATCAATTTGTATCTATGTGCTATTCTTGTTAAAAGGCCAAGTATTTGTTTGGGAAATATTAGCTATTTTAAAGGGGATACTGTTTTCAAAAAGTCGGTTGCCTATATTTTGGGTCTATATGCTAAAATATCTACTGACTGATGCCTTACACAAATTTCTGACACATACCCTTTCCTCTTCTCCAGACATTAGTTGATTCAATTTCCCTAATTTTGAGCAAGCTATTGAACACAATTTTTTTTTTTTTAATTCAGAAAACTGTCTCAAATTTGACCGGTTGAATATGTAATCTTTTCATCATTTGCAGGCTTCTGAGTTAACAAAGGAACAAGTCAAGCTCGTCCATATGCTGAATCTGAAAAGAACACCAGGACGACTAGTACTAGTGAACGTGAAGGGAAGCCAGACAGGGTCAAAGGAAATCAGGCAAAGACCTATCTTCCCTTCTACTCCTTCTCAACATTGATTTTCTTCTCATTTGGTCATTTCAAATAATTTATCTTTCTTCACGGTAAGGAAAAATATAATAGAGAAAGAAAGCCGCCTTCATAAAATATGGGAAATCTGAATACAAACTTTTTGACCAGATGAGTTTTCAATAGAGATTCAAGTTGTAGAAATTCTACTTGCCAGGCTGTATCGAAGGACAGTCAGAACCCCTAACATATGAGAATATACCCGGCACAAAGGAAACTGTTCCTTTGCGCAAAGTGGCAATTATGTCCCCTGTTCAGGAAGGCCTCATCCTTAGCTGAGAAGGAATGGAACAACTCTAACAGGAGGGATTCTATCCAGGAGAATGGTTTTCACTCTCGGCTGAGGAGCTGTAATCAGGAAGAGCCCAACACATTTTGAATTACAGAGGTAGCCATTTTGAATGTCCGCAGTCCACAAGCAACACTAAATAAACCTCAGGTTTCAGCTCGACCACAAACCACCAAACACAACTTCTCCCCATCTTAGATTCCTCACCTGAGAGATAATAAGGTCAGGAAGCAGATTAGGAGATTTCTAAAGATCCCACCCACTTTACAGTGCTTTTCTGCTCTAGGCCCGGGTCGCCATTCTCAATATAAGTAACTACAGCGTTATCTTAGCTAAAAAGAGAGAGCACCCAAAGGATAGGCTTAAACCCCCAAATTCACACACGGGTTGTTCAGTGGATAGGAGGATCCTACTAGTTCATAAACTGACAAAATGTCTCCAGTCGGTATTAAAGATGATTTATCCTGTCCTATCTCATACGATGATCCAATGCCTTAACCAACATAGGCATAAGATTTTTCAGAAGTGAAGAGAAAGTTCACAGCCAGTCTGAATTGGGCTAGACACCCAGAGTCTTATCTAATCCCTCAATTAGATAGACACAGGATCACAGAAATGGCATGCGAGACCGAAGGCTATTCAGTAACACCAAACTATGGCAATCTGACGCTACTAAATGGAAATGAAAACATTTTCCAATAACGTTTAAATGGCTGATAAAAAGAGCAACATTTAAAGTTGGTCAGGATTATATTACTTATTTACCTACCGCCTCAAAATTGTGACCATATACAGAAAAGATATGCACTATGGCATAATGTCAAATGCTTTTAGGGAACTTAAATTTTTTTAACAGAGAAAAATGATCAGGTTAACCTTTTTGCTTCTCAGCACAGTATTAAATGTGAAGCTCACTTTTCAAAGAAGGGCTTTTCCAAAACTACCATTAAGAATATTAGCCCTGAAGCTCCTACAGCATGGTGGATAGATATATATATATATATATATATATATATATATATGGCAACCATAAAGGGCACAACCTAATCTAAAAGGGGGATGACAAAATTATTTGTGTGGATTTTCTTAAAATGTCCCCCATGAAAGCATGAAAATGCAGAATTCTGTGCCAGGGAGAGGACAGCCTTTTCCTTCCTGCCTTGGGAAGTCAAGGCAGTAGTTTGCAGCAGGCTGGTAGGGGCAGAGTTGCATGAGGACTGCTTTTGGCAACAGTGTGACGTCTCTTAGAGTAAATCCTTGTTTCCTTAGGGAGGGCACATTTCCTGCAGTCCTCTGGCCAGCTTTAGATTTCGTAGCCATGTACGTAAGGAAAGGACCTCATTTGGGGTCTCCCGTATCAGAGCATCATGTCAAAGAAGAAGAGTGTTCTTGATCGCAAGACACGTATCCTCTGCCACCCTCCCATGGAATTCTCACTTAATTTGAGAAGTCAGATGCTTAGGCTGGCAGCTCAAATGGTGCCTCATCAAACTGTCCTCTTAATCTGGGTTTTTGTTGTTGTTGTTGTCTTGTAGTTAAGAAAATAGGTATGCTCAATGGATTGCAATTATATTTAGAATAAAACAAAATCCACAGTCATGACTGTGACCTTATAGGTTAGTAGGTCTGGGTTGTTCCCACTTCTTGAACCTCCTTTCTTTTAACTCAGCCCTTCAGACATACGGGTCTCCTTTTCATAGTTCTAGAAAATAAGTTCTTCCCCACTTCATGGTTTTTGCTCTCACGGTTCCCTTTGCTGTAGTATTCTTCCTCTCCTTCTAATTCTTCAGTGTCAGCTCAAATGTCACCACCTCAGGGAAATCTTCACAGTCTCCTCTTTGACAAGTGATCTGCTCCCCATCCTTTCTGGTATATACTGAAATCTGTAGTTAGCCTAGTCATTGTATCAACCTTACAAGAAAGAACACTCTGTGAAGGCAAGGATCTTTCCTGCCTCATCTACCATCACATCCCCAACACCTACAATAGGGTATACAGATGATAAAAAACAAGAAACATGTATTAAATTAGTAAGTATGAAAAACTACACAGATTAATGCTAAATGGCCAAACATATAAAAAGACTTACAACCATGTAACTATTCTCATTGTGGTATGTTATCTTCCAGTCTTTTTTCTTTTTTTAATGTTTTATTTACTTTTGAGAGAGATAGAGAGAAAGACTGCCAGTGGGGGAGGGGCAGAGAGAGAGGGAGACACAGAATCTGAAGCAGGCTCCAGGTTCTGAGCTGTCAGCACAGAGTCTGACACGGGGCTCGAACCCACAAACCATGAGATCATGACCTGAGCCGAATCGGACGCTTAACCAACTGCTCCACCCAGGTGCCCCTGTTCCATATAGGTTTCCATAGTTGAATTCTACCTATAAACACAATTTTAAGTGCTGCTCTTTTAGTCTATTAGCATTATATCATGAGCTTTTTATAATATCTTGTTTATAGTCACTTAACAGCATTCATAGACCTACCATTAGTGTAACTGGATGACATCCAGCATTTTCTTGCTTTTAGACATTTCAGTTGTTTCCCATTTTTGCAATTAAATAACACCTTACTGAATATGTTTGTGGATTAATCTTTAACCAAATTTATTTTCTTAGGCTAGAGTCCCAGAAGTGGAATTTCAACATCAGACCTTCTCAATAGACACTGACAAATAGCTTTCCAGAAAAATTTTATCAATTAAGATTTCCATTGGCCTTAAATGAAAGTACCCATTTCACATACACTTGTCAGCATTAGATATTCTCACTAAAACCTTAATGAAATGATAGATGGAGGTTGCAACTTATTTTAGTTTGCATTTCCCCACTGATGGGGTTGAACTTTTTTTTTTTTTTTTCAAATATTTCCTCTGAAGTTCCTCTTGGGTGAATTTTTTGTCCATGTCATTTAACTCTCTGTTAAATCTGAAATTTCTTCCCAATTTGAAAGAGCTCTTTATAAAGATAGAAACCCTTTGCCATAGGTATTACATGTAACTTTTCCCACTTTCATATTTATTTGCTTCTTCCTAATGTAACATCTTCATTGTTTTTGAAAAAAAAAGATACTTGCACCTTGTCAAAAAGGAGTCAAGCAATATACATAATATAAAGAAGTAAAATAAAATAAATCACCCCTAATCCCATATCTACAAAATGACTAGTGTTATCATCCTCTCCAAATATCTTTCTATGGAGCTTTACTTATAGAGATCAAAAAAACTAATGCAACAGATGGAAATCATATCAACCAATCTTTTACTCAGCACTTTCTTCCTTTGTCCTCAAGCTCAGGAAATACTCCATCATTATGTGTGTGTGTGTGTGTGTGTGTGTGTGTGTTTTATTCACTTAACCTCTATATGTATGCAGTTTGTGATTTATGTAATTTGCTTATGGTATTAGATAATAAATAGATCTAATAAATAAATCTCTTTGACAGGTGATAAGGGGATTACTTTATGGTAAATTTCTAGATGTTAATTTTTAAATTATTATTTAAAGAATATCGTATTAACCATGGTTCTTCGGAGAAACAGAACAAGTAGGATGTATATGTATATTTACATGTATGTATACATAGCATTGTAAAATATATACATGGGGGGAGAGACAGACACAGAGAGAGAGAGACACTTATTCCAAAATTTTCCGGGTAGACTGCAGGGAAGAGCTGATATTGCAGATCAAGTCTGAAGACCTTTTGGAGGCAGAATTGCCTCTTCTTCTGGGGACTTCAGTTTGTTTTCTCTTAAGGCCTCCAACGAATTTGGTGAGTCCCACCCAATTATGGAGAGCAATCTGCTTTATGGAAAGTCTAGTGCTTTATTTTATTTTATTTTATTTTATTTATTCTTTGTTTAAATTCAAGTTAGTTAACATATAGTGTAGTACTGGTTTCAGGAGTAGATTTTAATGATTCCTCACTTACATATAATACCCAATGCTCATCACACCAAGTGCCCTCCTTAATGCCCATCACCCATTTAGCCCATCCCCCCCCCCAACCTCTCCAGCAACCCTCCCTTTGTTCTCTATAGTTAAGAGGCTCTTGTGGCTTGCCTCCCTCTCTGTTCTTAACTTATTTCATTTTTCCTTCTCTTCCCTTATGCTTATCTGTTTTATTTCTTTTTTTAAAATTTTTTAATGTTCATTTTTGAGAGAGGCAGAGAGAGAGAGAGGGAGACAGAATTTGAAGTAGGCTCCAGGCTCTAAGTCTGACACAGGGCTCGACCTCATAGACTGTGAGATCATGACCTGAGCTGAAGTCGGATGCTAACAAACTGAGCCACCCAGGTGCCCCCTGTTTTGTTTCTTAAACTCCACATATGAGTGAAATGATATGGTATTTGTCTTTCTCTGACTTATTTCGTTTAGCGTAATACACTCTAGTTCCATCCACATCATTGCAAATGGCAAGATTTCATTGGTTACGATGGCTGAGTAATGAAAATATTACATACATAATGGAATATATATCACAACTTCTTTACACATTCATCAGTCAATTGACATTTGGGCTCTTTCCATAATTTGGCTACTGTTGATAGTGCTGTTATAAACACTGGGGTGCATGTACCCCTTCAAATCTGCATTTTTGTATCCTTTGGATAAATACCTATTAGTGCAATTACTGGGTTGGAGGGTAGTTCTATTTTTAATTTTTTTGAGGAACCTCCACACTATTCTCCAGAGTGGCTGCACCAGTTTGCATTCCCACCAATAGTACAAGAGGGCTCCCCTTTCTCCACATCCTCACCAAAATCTGTTGTTTCCTGAGTTATTAATTGTAGCCATTCTGACATGTGTGAGGTGGTATCTCATTGTGGTTTTGATTTGTATTTCCCTGATGATGAGTGATGTTTAACACATTTTTCATGTTGTCTGTTAACCATCTATATGTCTTTTTTGGAGAAATGTCTTTCCATGTCTTCTGCCCATTTCTTCACTGGATTATTTATTTTTTGGATGTTGAGTTTCCTTATAGATTTCGAATACTATCCCTTTATCCAATATGTCATTTGCAAATATCTTCTCCCATTCCATAAGTAGCCTTTTAGTTTGTTGATTGTTCCCTTCAGAATATAAAAAGAGACAAAGAGTTTCTAAGACCAGCAAAAACTAAAGGACTTCAGGAACACAACCATCTCTGCAAGAAATATTAAAGGGGACCCTTTGAGCGGGAGAGACCAAAAGCAACGAAGACTAGAAAGGAACAAAGGCAATCTCCAGGAATAGCAACTTTATAGGTAATACAATGGCACTAAATTTGTATCTATCAATAATTACTCAGAATGTAAATGTATCAACCAAAAGACATAGGGTATCAGAATGGATTTAAAAAAACAGGACCCATTGATATGTTGCTTACAAGAGACTCATTTTAGGGGCGCCTGGGTGGCTCAGTAGGTTAAGTGTCTAACTTCGGCTCAGGTAATGATCTCGTACTTCATGAGTTTGAGCCCCACATCGGGCTGTGTGCTGATAGCCCACAGCCTAGAGCCTGCTTAAGATTCTGTGTCTCCCTCTCTCCCTGCCCCTTCCCCACTTGCATTCTGTATCTCTCTCTCAAAAATAAATAATAAATAAACATTTAAAAAGATGTTTTCAAGAGACTCACTTTAGACCCAAAGATACCTCCAGATTGAAAGTGAGGGGTGAGGGGGTGGAGAACCATTTATCATGCTAATGGACCTCAAAAGAAATCTGGAGTAGCCATGTTAGTATCAGACAAACTAGACTGTAAACCAAAGACTGTAATAAGAGATGAAGAAGGACACCATATCATAATAAAAGGGTCCATCCAACCAGAAGATCTAACAATTATATTTATGTCCCCAACTGGAGAGCAAATATATAAACTTACTGATAACAAACTTAAAGAATCTAATTTACAATAATACAATAATAGTACAATAACAGCAAGAGACTTTAACACCCCACTTACAACAATAGACAGATCATCTATGCAGAAGATCAACAGGGAAACAATAGCTTTTAATGACACAATGGACCAGATGGACTTAACAGATACATTCAGAGCATTTTATCCTAAAGCAACAGAATACATTCTTTTCAAGTTCACATGAGACATTCTCCAGAACAGATCACATATTGGGTCACAAATCAGGCTTCAACCACTACAAAAAGATTGAGATCATACCATGCATATTTTCAGACCACAACGCTATGAAATGAAGTCAACCACAAGAAAAAATTTGGAAAGACCACAAATACATGGAGGTTAAAGAACATCCTACTAAAGAATGAATGGGTGGGGTCCCTGGGTGGCTCAGTTGGCTAAGCGTCTGACTTCGACTCAGGTCATGATCTCTCAGTTCGTGAGTTCGAGCCCCGCATCAGGCTCTGAGCCAATGGCTCAGAGCCTGGAGCCTACTTCAGATTCTGTGTCTCCCTCTCTTTCTGTATCGCCCCTCCCCTCTCAAACATAAATAAACATTTTAAAAAAAAAATTTTAAAAAGAATGAATAGGTTAAATACATGGAAGCAAATGAAAAGATGACAATCGAAAACCATTGGTATGCAGCAAAGGTGATCATAAGAGGGAAGTAATAGCAGTACAGGCCTTCCTCAGAAGGCAATAAAAGACTTAAATACACAACCTAACTTTACACCTAACGGAGCTGGAAACGGAAGAACAAATGGAGCCTAAAACAAGCAGAATAAGGAAAATAATAAAGAATAGAGCAGATATAAGTGATATAGAAATAAAAAAACAAAAAACAGTAGAACAGTTCAACAAAACAAGGAAAATCTACTGCTTTAAATGTTAATCTTATTGAAAAAATGCCTGATAACAGCATCCACACTGGTGTTTGCCTATACATGCAGATACTATGGCGCAGCCAAGTTGACATATAAAATTTACTTTCCCAAGTATTTATTATACGTCAAATTCCATGGTAAGAGCTAAGAAGGTAGGAAGGAAGAAAAGAGAAAAGACCATTCCCTAAAGGAATTGTAGAGTTAAAGGACATCATGATAGTGTGGTAAAAGAGTCACTGATGTGTGCACAATGTGTTGGGGGACAGAGGTTGAGCAATGCTTAATCTAACCTGGGGTGGGAGTGGGTAGGAGCAGGCAGGTAAGATTTCCTTAAGTTGAGTCTTAAGGAGCACAATTGTTCTTCACCATCCCCAGCCCTCTCTCCTCCTTCATAGTCCCACCCTACCTTCTCAGCTCATCAAAGATCCTCTAGTCAGCCCCCACCAGCCTGGGGATACCACGGCAGTCCTCACCCAGCAGACAGTGAAGTAATAATGTCTCCTGTTGTGGGGCTGATATGTACAGACTTTAACCTGCCCCCATTTTGCTAATGTGTTCTTGTCACACCCACCCTCCACGCAGAACTCCATTCCCAGTCCCAACAAGCATTTTAGCACTGCTTCAGAGGTCCCCTGGCCTCAGCTTCTGGTTGGAAAAGTTCAGCCTTCACTGGAGTTGCAGGATGCAGCTTAGAGCCCTTACCCAGGGCAAGGTCCTGGGGCTTCTGTCTGCTCTTCACCTGACTGGTTTGCCAGCCCCTGCTGGGGTCACAGGGACCCTCAGGCTTTGAGCCAGGCAGTGGCATGAGTGCATTCCAGACTTGTCAACTCCTGGCTGGTCATGCCCATGGGTGCTTTTCCGATGCACCTGGGTACCACCTAGGTGTAGCAGGGAGAGGACACAGTTTGCTTTTTACAGAATGACCTCAACACTGCAGTAGCATTTCTCAAGCATTTTTAAAGCCCATATCTACTTAAACAAAGAAATCTCACACCTCTAGTCTTCTGTCAAGATTTCAAAATGAAATGTATAGCTTATCTAAAAACAAATCCACGTAGTGGTGACTTCACTGTGTTTTCATCAGAAAATCTGCCCTCTGCTCTTTAACCCCTTTGAATATCACCACTCTCAGTAGAGAAGAATGGCTTTGAAAGGCACTGCTTGCTAGATCAGGATTTATTGATATTATTTAGAAAGTGATATCTTTCTAAATTATAAGAAGAAAAACTAAAAACTGGTAACTAAACCCTAAATACTTATTACAATTTAGGCTCTATTGGCCATATAACTGCTGATAGTCACATAAAATCATACTTGATAGTGGTTACCAGATTTGGAGATTTCACCAACTAGTTAAATTTCAAAAATAATTTGGGACTCAACCAGGGTTGCACTAAATTTTTGTTTTCCCTAAGGAAGAACATGGGACCAGATGGAAGCAATCTCTATTACCATCATTTCAAAACAGAAAGGTTATTATAATACCAACCAAGTGTGGAAGAACATAAAGACATTAAGGACTGACTTTGCCAAGATCAAGGATATCTTTTTACATTTTCAAGTGTTGAAAAACATAATTACTTTTATAATGTCATATTCCTTTTGTCTTTATTAGATACAAACTGTTGATCTGGGGGTTGACCACATATCAGAAAGTGGAGCTTGAGTGGCCAACCTGTTTGTGTACTTTGTTTTGTTCACAATCCATGGTCACAATCTACACAGGAATGCTCTCTAAAATGGAAAAGGCAATATTCCACGGGGCTATTTGTACTCAGTATGGATATTCTAGAAAACTGAAATAATAAAAGCTGAATAATAGTAGCCACCTACCCCAAGCTACAAAAAAAACTAATAGTCCCAGATCAGTTGTCTGGCTAACAAGGGACATCCTTGTGTAGTGAACGGGCTACCAGGCCTTTCAGGCTCAACTCAATGAGCTCCCTCTATGCAATGCCTCCATCAGTACTGGGGCACAGATCTTAACGCTGTGTGTGATCAACCTGCACATTTAGGTCTATTTTACACGACCTGGAGGATGATATAGAATTTTTGGATCATTACAGACCTGTGTTCCATATATTGTTTGTCAAATCTGTGATTTACTTGATGATAAACTCTTGGTCAGGAATACATCATATAATTTTAATACTGTTCTCATGGGAAACTATGGCCAATTATTACCAACTCCTGAAAGATGTAATTTCCAGCAACATCTTGTAGTGATAAGCAAAGACTGCTACTCTGTTGCATACAGAAATGAGCCTGCATAAAGAGAACAGTGCAGGAGTTCTAATCAAGTCTGGTGTATTTAAGGTCCATGTTAGGAGACCTGAGGTTCTAATCCTAGTTCTGTTAATGTGGCCTTTGAGGCTTCTGTGTCCTGATGATTTCCAAACGTTCTGAAGTTATATGACCCAAAGAAGTGAATGCATCTATGGCCGCCATAAAGTATCAGAAAGAGCAATACAAATGTTTTATACCCAAAGAAAAAAGAAGTTGTCCTAGAATCATAGTTCACAGAGAAAACTGTTCAGGAGAATACTCTATCAGTCTAATAAGGATTGAAATGAATAATCTGAGCGCATACTTTGGAGATCCATTAAGTCACAGAAACCTAGTTTTGTGTTTTCAATCTCCAGGAGGTAGAAAAGACAAAAGATAGAAACCAAACGGGAAAGGACCACAAAGAATTCAGCGATGAAAGGAAAACGGGAGCCTACGACATGGTCAATCTATTCGGGATGAAAACATAAGGTTTTTTTTTTCAATATATGAAGTTTATTGTCAAATTGGTTTCCATACAACACCCAGTGCTCATCCCAAAAGGTGCCCTCCTCAATGCCCATCACCCACCCTCCCCTCCTTCCCACCCCCATCAACCCTCAGTTTGTTCTCAGTTTTCAAGAGTCTCTTATGCTTTTGCTCTCTCCCACTCTAACCTCCTTTTTTTTTTTCCTTCCCCACCCCCATGGGTTTCTGTTAAGTTTCTCAGGATCCACATAAGAGTGAAAACATATGGTATCTGTCTTTCTCTGTATGGCTTATTTCACTTAGCATAACACTCTCCAGTTCCATCCAGAAAACATAAGTTTTTAAAGCTAAGGAAGCTCTCACCTGCTTAAGGGATACAATTAAAAATAACCAGTAAAGAAACAAGTATTCAATAATTAAGAGTCAAACTACAGGGCTAGAAGAAGATGCAGATAGAAAAAAAAAAAAGACAAAATTATCTCAAGTTTCAAAATAAAGTAGCAAAGAATTAAAGTCCTTGAGTTCTCAGGGGTTCACTTGTCAGAAATTTTCATCATGATCCACATTCATTTATATGATCAGATATGGTAAGGAATAGATAATTCTTAATCTAGAAATAAAAGGAAACTATCCAAAGTAAGATGAGCTAACTAAAAATAGATTGGCAAGTGAAGAGTTGAAAGGGGAAGAGAAGGGCAAGTGATATAGAAGGAAAGTTTTTCTTAGAGGCTGATCCCAACTGGGCCTCTTTCTGACACTGACCCCAGGACTCAAAGGTTTGGCTAGTAGACTATACAGCATGCATAGTATGCATGCATGAAAAGGACAGCATCAACTGGCCCTCTATTCATAGAAGGTAGCTGGGAGTAATTGCTGAGGAATGGGAAGTGAAATTTTTAAATCCACAATTTAAAAAAATATTGATAATTTTCATACTTTTAGGGATTTTCATAGATGCTTTAGAAGGTAGGTCAGGGGCATCTGGGTGGCTCGGTGAGTTAAGCATCCTGACTCTTGATTTTGGCTCAGGTCATGACCTCATGACTTTTGAGATTGAGCCCAGCGTCAGGCTCTGTGCTGACAGTAAGGAGCCTGCCTGGGATTCTCTCTTTCCCTCTCTCTCTGCCCCTCCCCTCCCCCAAATAAAAATAAACTCTTTTTTAAAAAAGGTGGATCATACAGCTTTCCCTGGAATTACATTTTTTGTTGAGCAAAGTATTATTAAACAAAGCAACTGTTTTTATTGCAGCTGCACAAATATATATCAAGACTTAAAAGTGAAGCAATATAAATTAGAGGACCTCAGAGAAGTCTCAAAGAGTTCATAGTAGCCAGACCAAAAGGAGAGTCTAAAGGCTGATTGGTTGGCCTGTCTCAATTTTGCTGGTTCTCTTATGATAAACAAGTATAAAACAATACCAAAAAACAAAACAAAACAAAACAAAACAAACAAACAAAAAAAAACTACAGCAAAGAAACAAAGAAAAACCTTATCTGTGTAGTTCTGTTCACTTGAGTTTAATATTACCAGAACTCAGCAAGGTGTAGTGCAGGGATCCTGTGCATCTGAAGACTCTCCACCCGTAGTTGAACTCCTGAGCCACTGCTAGACCAGTTCCATGGCCAGGGAAGTTATCACACCTTTCTCAATATGACTATACACTTGTGAAGCAGGGTGGGTAATTCTTATCTCACAGGGTTTTTTGTGGTTAAGAGATATTTTAGATAAAACATCTGATGCACAGCAGATGTTTAAAAAAAACCCCAGCAAACCACTAAAAACTGAGCTCCTGCTATTATTCAGAGCTCAACATCCAAGGCCCAGACCACACTCCCTAAATATAACCCTTGGTGTGGCCGACAACCCTTCTGGCTTTGATTAACTTCTTCTTTGGTAGTAGACTGCCACTTCAAGGTGATAAAATTCGCAGCTCTGACACCAAATAGACATTTTTGTTAAAAAAAAAAAAAAAAAAAAAAACCTTCTGGCATCTGAGCACGATCAACGAGTGGAAGTTATGTAGGGGTGGCTGGGTGGCTTAGTTGGTTAAGTGTCCAGCTCTTAGTTTCAGCTCGGGTCATGATCTCATGGTTCGTGGGATCGAGCCCCACATCGGGTTCTGCACTAACAAACTGGAGCCTGCTTGGGATTCTCTCCCTCTCTCTGTCCCTCACCCACCCATGTTCTACCAACCCACCCCCATCAAAAATAAATAAACTTAAAAAAAAAAAAGAGTGGATGTATCTAGAAATGTTCACTCTCCTACATTAGTTACTACATTATTTTTCTTCCCTTCTCAACCAATTATTTCTTGGGTCTGACAAACAATTTGGGAAGGACAAATGCTTCAGTAGAAAAATGAACAAAGCAGATGATTAGAGAAAGAAAAACTGTCAATAAATGTGAAAAGTGATACTTAAGACTCATTAGAGATTCAAAATGTAAAATTAATACAAAGACATTATTTCTATTTGCCAAGTCATAAATGATTTTGTAAATTATAACACCCAGAAATGGCAAGGGGTTATCAGTGAAATTTCACCTTTGTTCATAGTTGGTGGAGTACCAGGTCATAGAAACTTTTGAGAGGACAATCTGAAATGCTTGTCTCAGGAGCCCTACAAATGTTTACATTCTTTGTGATTGTATTTCCACTTCCTCTTCATGAAATAATCAGGAAAACAAAATTTTACTTTAAATCTCCATTGCAGCTATTAATCACAAAAGTAAAAATTGGAAATAACCGAAATCTCCCTAAATCAAAATGTTTAATTTCGACAAAACATATGATGGCATAATATGCTGTTTTTAATAATATTCAAATAGAATGAAAATTGCTCACTGTAAATATTAAATTAAAAGTAGAATCATTCAGGATATGATCTAAATTTACATACATATGCACAGAAATAAAGACTAGAGGGAAATAACATCTAAATATTAATAGTGATTTCTTCTGAAGTAAAAACTAAAGATGATTTTTCTATTTTTCAACTCCTTTCTTTAATCTGCTATAATGAACACATATCAATACTGTAATCAGATACTAACATCTTATTTTGTTAAAATCATGTCTTGCTCTGTGAAAGTATTTCATTCACAGGGATTCGTTTTGGAAATCATAGGGATATCTTCAGTTAGCAATTCTGCATAGGACTTTAAAATAACGCTGCTGGCGGAATCTGGTCAATACCCACGTGCCCTCTGCCATGTTACCCCACAGCGTACAGTAACTATTTTCCAGACCCAAAATTGGAATTCTGTGGTCTAAAAATAGGCTAACATATGTGAAAGCAGGGTTGTCCCTGAAAATTCAGGTACGTGATGATTACAGAATGACTCCCACTCAAGACTGAAAACTTACCTGATCCTGAAATGTAAACCAACAGATTTGCTAGCCTGATGATCTTTCCATAACTTGACACCTCGTCTTTAAATCTGTCTTGGAAGAGGGTCATAACAGGTATAATGACTCTCCCTGACTGTGTAGAAGACAATCAAGAAAATGCTGACTGCCCACTGTGTGCATGACACTGTACTGAACAAGAGACCCTCCAATCTAACTCAGCAAAATGAAGTTTGTTAATGCATTAATGAGCCCATGTATAGACTGCTGATGCATGCAAACTTCTCCATAAGCAAGTTTAATGCTATAGTAAACCAACAAAAAGAGCCCAAGCAGCCCATAAGTGCTCCCTCGTAGGTGATAAATGACCTTTCAAGTTGAACCAAATGCTTTCACCTAAAAGAGCAGGTGAGTAATGCTGCATTTACAATGGGCTTTATCTATGTATGGATGATGTCCCTTAGCTGCAATTTCCTTTGCTCAGAGAAGAAATCACTACTCCAGGCTAATGAATTAAACATAGCCTAATTTATCCTAATTTGATTTCAGTTCTATCTGCTTTATGCCATTTTACAGAGTGCGGATGATACACACAAAAACTGTTTAAACAGAAATCCCTTATTTATATAGAAGTTATGTAACAAAAGCAAATCTATTATTTGTAATTTTAAAATGTTTTGTTCATATAACCGACCCTATAAGTGCATATGGTAAAAAAAAAAAAAAAAAAAAAGCATAGGAAGAATTAAAGAGTGACCCACCTCTCCACAGTCTCACTTCACAAAGGCAGTTTTACGTATTGTTGTTGCTGTTCTTTAGGACATTATCATAGGACATTAACTCTAAAAAATATACTGCTGCTCTTAATTAACCAATGTGAAACAGTATCAGCTGACTTCTTGATTTACATAAGACTTCTTACTTCTCATACATGCTCTCCAATTTGGGGAGGAGGATCAGGCTTATTAAGATTTAATTTACATATAGTAACATTCATCCTTTTTCGTGTACAGTTTTATGGGTTTTGACAACTGCATTTCAATCATCCCTCCTTCCAGATTCCCTCATGTTCTCTTTTAGACAACTCCTCCTGCCACTCCAGCCCCCAGCAAGCAATGATACTTTTTGTTCCTGTATGTTTTCCTTCTCCAGAACATCAAATGAATGCAGCCCTTTGATTCTGGCTTCTTTCATTTGCTTCTTAAGGCATTCATTCATGTTGTTGTATACATCAGTAGTTCACTGAGTGGATATAAAACAGCTTGTTCATCCATTCATAAATTAAAAGCCCTGGGTTCCCCCACCTCCAGTTTCTGCTGATTAGGGATAAGCTTGTAATAAACCATACTCTATAGGTCTGTGTTGGAAATCAGTTTCATTTCTCTTTGCTAAATATCTAGAAGTGAAATTACTATACATTTTATATGAAATATAAAAAGTGTTTTCTAAATTAGCTATCCTACTTTATATTCACCAGTAATGTGTGAGAGTTCTAGCTGCTTAGGATTCCTACCGACACTTGATATTGTCATCTTTGTTTTCTTGTTGTTGTTGTTTTTTTTTCCTTTTGGTTGTTGTTTGGCTTTTTTAGCCATTCAAATAGATATGCAGTAGCATGTTGCTATGGTTTTAATAAGGACTTCCTCAATGACGAATGGTACTGAGAAGTTTGGGTGCATTTATTTCCATTCATACATCTTCTTTAGATCTGTTCAACTCTTTAGCCCACTTATTGGGTTGTCTTCTTATTATTGAGATTTGAGAATTCTTTATATATTCTGATTCAAGTGTTTCATCAAATACATGTTGTGCAAATATTATCTCTAAGACAAGGCTGTGGGGCTTGTCTTTTCATTCTCTTAACAGCATCTTTCAAAAATATAAGTTTTTTATTTTAATGAAGTCCAATTTATCAAGATTTTCTTTTATGGAGCGTGCTTTTTGTGCTTTCATATTAAGAAATGTTGCTTAGCCCAAGATCAAATTTTTCTTCTATGTTTTTTTTAGAAGTTTTTATAGTTTTAGATTTTATTTTAGGTCCCTGATCCATTCTAATACTTGTAGATGTGCAAGGTGTATTTTGAGGTATTTTCTTTCTTGGATGTCTAATTATCCTATCATCATTTGCTGAAAAGACTATCCTTTTACCATAATATTGTCTTTGTACCTTAATTTAAAAAAATCAATTGGCTACATAGGAATGGGTCTATTTCTGGTTTCTCTGTTCTAATCAATGTGCCTCTCCTTTCGCCAAAAATGCACTTTCTTAATTATTGTAGATTTATAAGTCATCAAACAAGTTACTGTAAGCATGCCAACTTTGATCTTCTTTTTCAAAACTGATTTGGTTAGTTCTTTCGCTTTTCCATACAAATTTTAAAAGCTTGTTGAAGTCAGCAAAAATCTCTGCTGGAATTTTAATTGGAACATTGAATGGGATTACATTGAGCCTATAAACCAAATTGGGGGATAACTGCCATATTAACAACATTAAGATTTTGATTCTGTGAATATACTACATCATTCATTTAGATTTCAAATATGTTTTATAGTTTTCAACATATACACCTTCTGTATATTTTCGTTAGATTTTTACCTAAGTATTTCATGGTTTTTAGGTGCTATTGTAAATACCTTCCTTTTTTTCCAATTTCTAATTTTCATTTGTTAGTATATATAAAATACAATTGACTTTTTATATTAACTGTGTATCTTGCAACCTTGAACTTGAACTAGTATTTATCAGTTCTAATCCCTTTTTGGGGAGATTCTTGGGTATTTTCTACATATAAAATAAAATCATCTGTGAATATAGAAAATTTTACTTATTCCCACCCAATCCATATGCCTTTTACACATTTTTTTCTTAATGCATTGGCTAGGACTTCCAATGCAGTATTGATTAGAATTGGTAAGAGCAGATATCCTTTCCTTGTTTTCACTTGTAGTGAGAAGCATCCAGTCTTTTATAGGTAACACTGATGTCTGAAGAAGCTCTTTATTATGTTAAGGAAGTTCACTGCCATTTCTAGTTTGGTGAGAGTTTTTATCTAAGATGTTAAGTACTGTCATCTGGTTTTTATGTATCTATTGATATTATCATATTTTTTTTTCTTTAGCTTTCTGACATGGTAAGTTGTAATACTAAATTTTTGAATGTTGAACCAGCCTTTCATTCCCAAAATAAACTCTACTTGAACATGATGTATTATTATGTTATTTTCCTGTTTATACTGTTAGATTTGATTTGATAATATTATATTGAAGATTTTTGCATCTTTATGAGAGATATTGGTCTGCAGTTTTCATCACTAAGATGTCTTTTCATAGTTTTGGTCTCAGTGTAATGTTGGTCTTATAAAATGAGATAAGTGTTCTCTCACTTCCATGTTCTAAAAGAGTCTACAGAATAGACATTATTTCTTCCTAATTTTTAAAGCAATCTCTACACTCAGTGTGGGGTACTCTGAGATTAAGAGTCACATGCTTTACCGACTGAGCCAGTCAGGTGCCCTCTTCCTAAAATTTTTTGACAGAATTTACCAGTAAATCCATCTGGGATTAGTTTTGTTTAATAAAAGTTATCCAGGTTATCTATTATGTCTTGAGGGGCCATTGGTAGTTTGCACTTTTCAAAGAATTTGTTCATTTCCTAAATTTTCTAAGAATGGGCACAAATATATTTTGAAATATTTCCTAATTTTTATTTTTATGTATGTAGGATGTGTAATGATGCCCCCTCTTTCACTTTTCATGTTGGCAATTTGGGTAGTTCCTCTTTTCGGTGGCAAATCTAGCTAGAGGTGAATCAATGTTATTGATCTTAAAAAAAAGATTTTGGTATTCTTGGTTTTCTTTAATGTTTCTTGTGTTGTTTTTTTTTTTAATTTTCAACTTCATTGGTTTCTCCTTACCTTTATTATTTTATTCCATCTGTTTGCTTTGAGTTCATTTGCTATCCCTATAAATTTCATTCTAATCACTGCTTTTGATGTATTTTATAATTTTTGATATGTTGTAGTTTCATTTTCCTTTAATTGAACACATTATCTAATTTTTTTAAACTTCTACTTTAATCCCCTACATATAACACCCAGTGCTAACTGACCTGGATGTAAATTAAAAAGTAAAAATAAATAATAAATACATAAATACATAAATAAATACATAAATAAAACTAAAGTGGGTTGATGGAGGGAGTAGGGTGGGGGATAGGTTAAATGGGTGATGGGTATTAAAGAGGACACTTGTTGTGATGAGCACTGGATATTGTATGTAAGTGATAAATCACTGAATTCTATTCCTGAAACCAATATTACACAGTATGTTAACTAAAATATAAATAATAAAAATAAACTAAAACTTAAAAAAAACCCTTCTACTTTAATCCATGAGTATTTAGACATTTGTTGCTTAATTTTGAAATATTTGGTAGTTTTCCAGATAAGTTCCTGTTGATTTCCAGTTTATTTCCATTATGGTCAGAGAAAATATTCTATATACTTTTAATTCTTTTAAATTTATTAGGTTTGTTCTATGTCCCACATTATGGTTTGTCTTGATTAACATTCTTCTAATACTTTATAAAATAATATATATTATCTTGCAGTTAGTTGGAATGTTAAATAAATGTCAATTAAGTCAAGTTGGTGTAAAGTGTTTCTCAAATCTTTTATAAATCCTTACTAGTTTTTGGCTCCCTTATTCCATCAGTTATGAGAGAGGAATTTAAAGACTCAAAATATAATTATATACTTGTCTGTTTCTCCTTTGAGTTCTATCAATTGTTGTTTCATGCATTTGAAGCTCTATGATTAGATGCATACGCATTTAAGATTATCACATCTTCTTGGTGAAGTGAGCCCTTTCTCATTATGGGATATCCACTGCAATATTCTATTTTCTGAAGTCCGCTTTGTCTGTTATTAATATAGTCACTTTGGCTTTTTTATGATTTGTGCTTGCATGGTATAACTTTTTCTCATAATTCTACTTTTAATTTATTTGTGTCTTTATAGTTAAAATGGATTTCTTATATTAAAAGTGAGTTTCTTAGAGCCAGCATATATTTAGGTCTTGGTGTTTTTTTTCCCAATCTGATAATCTCATCTTTTTAATTGTTGTACTGAACCACTTACGTTTATTGTAACTATTGATATGGCTGAATTAAAATCTACCATTTTGCTAGTTGCTTTCTATTTATTCCACCTGTTTGGTGTCTTTGCCATTTTATCATGATAAGGACAAGAAGAAGACAATGGAAGAGTATGATCATAAGGTTCTTAGATTAAACTATGATCATTTAAAGATGGATATTACAAAACTTGGAGCAACCACTAAAAGTAAAACAAAAAATTTAGCTTATAAACTAATAGTAGAAATAATACAGAATACTAACATTCTGCCAATTAAACCAAACAAAGGAAAAAAAGGAATAAAGGGAGAGATATAAAAACAAGATGATAGTTTTAAACACAACCATATTGATAAATACATTAAATGTATAAGGTCTAAATTCTCCAGTTAAAAGACAAGTAGGTAAGATGAATAAAAAAGCAGGATCCAACCATATGCACTCTTCAAGAAGCCCAATTTAAATATATAATGTATACACACACATAAATATATATACACAAGTATACATATATACAATGAAAGTTTAGAAAAAAAGGATGGGAAATCTATGATATGCAGGCACTCAGCCAAAGACAGTTGAAGTAGCTATATTAAAAGAGATATATAAATAGTAAGCATAAGAAAGCTGGGATAGCTACAATAGACATTAAAGCAAAGAATATTACCACTGATAAAGATATGTCATAATAATAAATAACACCAGGGATAAAGTGGGAGATTTCCTAATGATCAACATGCATTAAGAGTACATGACAATCTTAATGCGTATGTACCCATCAACAAAATTTTCAAATACATGAAGCAAAAATAGAAAAATCTATTTTTCTAACAAATTCACACACATGTTGAAGATGTCAACAATCCTCCCTCTGTAATTGATAAAACAAGACAGAAAATCAGTAAAGATATAGAAGACTTGAATAACACTATCAAGCAACTTGACCTAAATAACATTTATAGAACACCCCACCAAACAACAGCAGAATACAAATTATTTTCAAGTGCCTGTAGTACATTCCCTAGACCAGACACATGCTAGGCTCCAAAACAAATAGGTAAAACCAGAAAAACTAAAATCATACAGATTATGTTATTTCACCCCCAATGGACTTAAATTAGAAGTCAGTAACAAAAAATAACATGAAAATCCCCAAAATATTTGGAAATTAAACAACAGATATCTAAATAACCCCCAGGTCCCAGAAAACCCTAAAGAAAAATAAAAAAAAAAATATTTTGAACTCAATAAAAATTAAAATACAACATAACACGATTTATGGATGAGCTAAAGCGCTTGCCAAGAAGGAAACTTAAAGCTTTAAATGCTTATATTAGAGGGGCACCTGGGTGGCTCAGTCAGTTAATAGTCCTACTCTTTCAGCTCAGCTCTTTCGGCTCAGGTCATGATCTCGGGGTTTCGTGAGTTTGAGACCACATTGCACTCTGTGCAATGACCATGCAAAGCCTGCTTTGGCTTCTTCCTCTCTCCCTCTCTCTCTGCCCCTCCCCTGCTCACACTGTCTTGGTCTTTCAAAAATAAATAATAAATAAACTTTAAAAAAATAAATGCTTATATTCGAAATGAAGAATGATTTTCAGTGAATGATTTAAGAAAAGGTCATCAAACTAAGGCCAACTGGCTGGCTTATTTGTAAATAAAGCAACACATATTTGTTTATGTCCTGTCTATGGTTGCTTTTATACAAAAATGACTGAATTAAATTTCAACAAAGACTCGGCCACAGGCCTAAAGTATGTATTATATGACCCTTAAGGGAAAAGTTTGCCCACTGTTGATCTAGAATACCAACTGAAGAAGTTAGAATAAAAAAGAATACATTAAACTCAAAGTAGAGGAAGGAAATATGAAGACAAGAGTTGGGAAAAAAAACCCTGAAAATAAAAAAAAAACAAAAGCTATTTATTTAAAGAATTTTAAAAATTTATTTAAAGAATTCAAAAAAAAATGATAAACTTCCAACTAGACTCATCAAAGTAAACAGAAAGAAAACTCAAATTCTTGATTCATGAATATGAGAGGACAGCGCTATAAATCCTACAGATATTAAAAATAAAAAAGAAATATTAGGAAAAATTTTATGAAATGGCAATATCCAAAGCAGAGTTCAGTAAAAGCAATTCTAAAGGAGCATCTTCACTTTGATTTGACACAATAAATCTTAGTACTTTTAAAGAGGTCTAGTTGTCTTAATGAAGTCAACTTTCTTCTCTGTGCAAAAGTAATACTTTTAATATAATGTAGTTAATTCATAGCTAGAGAATAGCTGTAGGAAAAAAAGATTTAAAATGAAAAAGAGGTTCATTTAATTATGTATTTATTATCATGTAAGAAATGTTCTGCTATATTCTTTATTTCGTGTTTCAAATTTACAATGTATGATTATCTATTTCCTGGAAACATACACTACAGATTGTAAGTAGAATTTGGGTGAGAACAAGTCTCACTTTGATTATTAGAGCAGGCAAAATATTCACAGAGCAGATCTTTACCCTTGAAGAGCAACAATTGGGATGGAGGAAGAAAAATAAACATACTTTTAGGGGAGCAGGCCAGGAAAATGTCATCAGATGAAATTATGAGATGTGATGAGTTAATACTCTTTAATATATTTTGGCTCTGTTTTAAAACAATCTGGTTTCTTAAAGCTGTGTTCATCTGGATTACAACCTTCTGAGTTAACATCTCTTAGATAAGCATGTATTTATGAAACTACACATTTTGCATTAAAATGATCATTGTCCAGACCATAATGGGTTAGATTTCTTTCTTTATTTTTTCTTTTTTTGAAAGAGTGTGCACAAGCATGCAAATTACAGAGGGGCAGAGTGGGAGAGAGAGAGAGAGAGAGAGAGAGAGAGAATCCTAAGCAGGCTCCAAGCTTGACCTGAGATCATGAACTGAACCAAAATCAAGAGTCTGACACTTAACTCACTGAGTCACCCAAACACCCCTGGGTTAGATTTATTTCTAATCCTATTTTTGACCACAGAGTACTTATTTCAGTCAATAATGGTGTTAAACAAAAAATTTACAAAGAAATCAATCAATATACAGAGATATGGCGTCTTTGTCTATCATTTTACCTTATCATGAGATAAGGAAGATAAAACAAATTAGAAGAAAATATATGTGTCTCACTTTCAAAACTAAAGCATCCTAATCATTTTTTTGATGTGAAAAGTTTAATGAAAAAGTAGATTGATCTAATTTAGGATCCTTAAGTCACTGGCAAATTTAAATTGTTTAAAAAAATAATAAGCCAAACTCTTGACTCATACTGAATGATTCACCCATGAGTTCTTGAGGGGATTAATTTAAAACAGTTCCAAAGAAACAGTATATTCACATATCTACTCTAAAACACAGAAGAGGACAACAGAAAAAGGAAGTTATTCTAGAGGAGAGAAAATGAAGAATCAGGACAGAGCAGAACCTTATTAGTCTTGGCCAATCACAGCAAGTGAATTCAAAAGCCACACAATAAGGCAAGGGAGCATCTCCTCAGATATGGGGTGTTGGCTTCTATGGAAATAAAGTCTTCATGTCTGTTTCACACTCCTACTCACCTCCTCCCTCCTTTTTACTTTTCACTGGATTCCTACGTGTGAGGAGTAGCGGTTTTACTGTCCCCATTCCAGGGAACCAAAAGGCACACGTGCTTTAGAGATCCAGCTTTCAAAGAACATGAAAGGCACAGTGTTCATGACCAAGGTCCTGTCTTCTACAGAGGTAATAAATGAGGGAAGGGCAGGACGTGCTTTCTAGTAGAAGAGACCCAGCCACCTCTCTGCACAGACCCTCCATCTTTTCCTCCCTGAGCAACAGCCTCTGACATTATTGCCTGAAATGTATCAGAGGTGCCATGAAGGCTGGATTAATGTGAGGTAATAGAGACAGAGGTCCTCCGCTCTGGCAACCTGGCTTCACTTTGTAGGCATAACAGCCTTCCGATCGTAGTGTCGGGGGCCAGGATTCCGATGTACCACAACTCCCCTGTCCTTTACCCTTAGGCTCTTGAATTGTTAAAAGTTCTGAAAAGAGGAGTATATTAGAGTTCTGCCATGCAATTTGGGGAGGGTAACCAAAAAAGTTACTTTGCTTTATTTTGGCTCCCTTTTCTGGATATCACCCTTAGTAACCTCTCTTAGACTGGAGAGATGCACGGCTAAGACATGACAGTATTTGGGGATTCCCACGTCTCCTTAGGAAAAAATGGAAATTCTATATCACTTCTGAACATATCCCTTTATTATCTCAGTTTCTTAAACAATGTAAGGATAAAACTGGAGATCTGACCATCAGTTGTGAAAATTTAAAACAGAAAATTTTAAACATAGAAAATTTACAAATTTAAAACAAAACAATTCAGAGGAGGCTTCCCAGATATAAATAAGGAAAAATACATACTAACATTTTTTGTGCTAGAATTTTTCCTTTTTTTCCTGTTTAGTTCTGTTTTCTATTTACATTTGGAAATTAACTCTCTTGTTTTATTATTTGTTAAACTCTTTATATACATGTGAACATATTCGTTTGAGCTTATTAACGATCTGTGCATAGAGTTGTGCATTATACATCACTTTCTTCTACAAATCTCAAAATGAAGCCAATACTAATCATTTAGTAGCAAGTCAAGACTTAGCTAATAGCAGAAACTAAACAGCCGCTAGGTGATATTAAGGTATCCCTGCCCATTTCCCAAAGGTCTTGCAAATGACTCCTTTAGGAATCTGCTCTAAAACCTCAATCTGCCTCAGATTACCAGGTCCTGTGAGGCATACCGCCTCCCTAGCTCCGACTCTGTCCATTCTCCACTCTCCTTAACCTTCTCTTATTTACAATGAGAGATGCAAGTATGGCCAAGAAAAATACAACTGTATCTTGGCTACTGCTTGGAAGCACTTCCCCTAAAAGAGAAAAACATAGGAACACTTACTCAAAAAGCAACTACTCTAAAAATGCATCTGAAAATAACAATAACATTCAGAAGACCGTGAACGTGGGCAAAACCAACTGCTTTCACACAACAATCATTTCCAGGGCATCTAGAGAGTTCTAACTTTTTCACAATCCTTTTGTGTAAAGATTAGGATTGTAAGATTAGGAAAAGCTGTCTCTCTCTGTTCACAGAGAAACAGTGGAGACATGCCATGCAAACCGCTGGAAGTGACCATTCAGAGATTCATAGAGGGATGGTGGCAGAGCTGGAATAGAAGTGGTAAGAGACAAGTTCTAGAAAAGAGGTTTATACTTCTCTTTCTAATCTAATGGCTGGGAATATAGGTAGCAGAAGCTGTTTAGCTCACCACAACATTTCTTTTTAATGTTGGGTTGCCAGGTGAAAGTACAGAACGCCCAGTTAAATCAGAATCAAGTGGCAATTAATTTTTTCAAAGTTTATTCATTTATTTTGAGCTAGAGAGAGGGGGAGGGGCAGAGAGAGAGGGAGAGAGAGAATCCCAAGCGGACTCTCCACTGTCAGCTCAGACCCCAATGCGGGGCTTGAACTCACGAACCTTGAGATCATGACTTGAGCTGAGACCAAGAGTAGGACGCCTAATGGACTGAGCCACCCAGGCACCCTAAATAGCAATTAATTTTTAATATATGTATGTCCCCTGTCATACTTGTGTCATAATTATACAAAAATTATTTGTTGTTCTTCTAAAATTCAATTTAATTGGGTGTTCTGTGCTTTGCTAGATCTGCAACTCTATGTAATGTGTCTTTTAAAACTACCTATAAATACCCTTGGCTCTTGGTTTTTTAGCTTCAGCCTAGAATTGTGCCCTGAACCCTATACCCCAAAAAACCAGCTGTATCTCCATGGTAGTGTGCACTTGGCATTTTAAGCTCAATATACCAAAACCGAGCTCCAGCTCTCTGCCAACAATCAACTCCATCCCTGCCCAGGCTGGACCGGCTCAGTCGGCCCCACCCCACTTAAGGGTCTATTCCTCCATTGCTTGGATCGAACATTTGGTGTCAATCCCCATTCCTTTCTCACACCTTACATTTATTTTTGTAGGATGACAGCAAATCAAAGGAACTCTCTTTGATAACTTCTGTAAACGTGAGGCTAGATAACAGGTTGAGGCACTACAGTTAGTGAAGAAGTATGCCCCCGAGGACTTCTGCACAGAGATTCTCCTGAGCCAAAGAAGTCTTTTCCTTGGAACCAGAAGCCTCTTGTCACATGTGTGTCAACCAACCAGGAAATGATCCTGCCGAAAGAAGGGCAAAGGTGGAAAAATCTTTTGCATTTACACATTCAGCCAGCCCAAGGATTTCACTTTCACTTCCGGCACAGCTTAAAATGTACAGAGAAAAAAAAAAAAAATCTCCCTAACTGACCCCCTCCCCCAGGTTATTAAATGAAACGGTTATCTTTTCACTTTTATAGCACCAACATCTAGCTTACCCAACTCTTAATAATCCTTTCCCAACCAGCAGACCAAGGAATTTCATAAAATTAGTAGAGAAGGCAATGTCTAAATTCATCTATTATCCCAATCACAGCTTCAAACTTCAGAACCCCAGGATATTCTGTCCCAATCCTTTGTTTAATACGCATGATAAATGTGAAGTCATGTCAGGTCTTTCTTACCAAATAACAAGGAACTCAGAAACTAAATACCTAGAGTAACTTGGAGGAGCCTAATTGTTTAGTCAGTCCAGACCAATAAATATTTTCTCTAAGTTTAACCAGCAGTTACCCTCTGAAAGTCTCATCAAGGAGCAACGGTTTCTACCCCACTGCTAATGCCGACATGCCTCAGGTGATAGAGATACTGGGGAGTAACAACCAAAGTAAAAAAGTGTTATTGGTTTATCAACGTCTTCAGGTATTTAAAGTCCTAGGCCGGGCACTCCGCAGAGTCAGCTTGGAAGGTGGTGTTTTCTGTCACCCAGCAATGTCATAGTGCCAACAGCAACCTCTCATATAACATGTCAACAATGACATGTACTGCAAAAATGAGCCTTAGGATTAACAATGTAATTTATAAAAGTGACTAGGTAAAAACAAAAAAAACGACGTAGGTAACCACATGAGAAAACAATTTAAAAGATGAGATAAATTGGGGTGCCTGAGTGGCTCAGTCAGTTAAACGTCTGACTTTGGCTCAGGTCATGATCTTGAGGAACCTCAAGATCGGGCTCTGCATCAGGCTCTGTGCTGACAGCTCAGAGCCTAGAGCCTGCTTCGGATTCTGTGTCTCCCTCTCTCTCTGCCCCTCCCCTGCTCGCACTCTGTCTCTCTCTCATTCTCTCAAAAATAAACATTAAAAAAAAGGATGAAATAAATAAACTACTTGACTCCCTCTACCAAATCATCAAAGATCTATTTAAAAGTTAATATTCAAAAAAGTAGACAGCAATAGACATTGTTTCTGTGGGACACAAAGAAGGATAAAGTTCTTAAAAGAGACTTGAAAATGATTCCATTTTACACAAAAAAAGTTCAGTATAAAATTTCAATTTTGATAAGTACTTTCCTACTATATTGACACATTATCTCCATATCAGGCATTTTTCTGAGCCTTCAGATTTTGAGGAAAAAGTCAAATTTGAATGATCTATTTTTTTTTCTTTTTTGTACATTTCAATGTCAAAAGTCTCCATGCCTTTTAAAGAATATTGCATGGCATGTTTTCCTATATTGGTATGCCCAGGGTCTCTGAAATTTTCTAAAGATTCTGTCATATGACAAAATATACCTTTCAAGCTAGATAAAAAATAATTGAGTATTTTTTAAAATGTCTACAGCAAAGTTATTAGCTCCCTAAAATAAAAAGGGTTGTACAGACAGCCTGTGGAGGCAATTTCACAGGTGTCTAGTCAAAACTGTGATATGTCGAAGGCTTTTTTTCTTTCTTTCTTTCTTTTATTTCTTGGAAATTCTATTAAATCTATCAAGAGTAGTTTGAGTATTCCAAGTTAGTGAAGTTTCCAATCATTTCTTATAAAGACTTTCCCATTGTCAGTTTTCTTCCCATTGATGAATCTACTAACTCTGAATGCAAATATTTCACTTTATCCCATCATTTCCTGGACGGTCTCTAAGTGATGGCTGTATCTCCTAAGAGGCTGTGCTTTTCCAAAGATAACTAAAATGCTTTAATCCTCATATAGTATTAATTAATCAGTTCCAATAATCAATTTTCATTTGAATATTGTATTTAGTGATTCTCTCAGGACATCTGAAACATGAAATCTGCACATGACAGCAATCATACTATTCAAAACATTCCCCTGCACATGTCACTAAAAGGAAGACTACCCACCCTGGAGTATAGCTATTAATGTCAAACAGATTGTCATCTAGGAAAACAAAAATGCATCAGAATCAGCTTCGGACAAAATACAGCTCTACGGAAAAACACCAGGTTTTTGTGTGCAAATGTCTTAAATCTCTGATTGAAATGTTTGAAGAATGAGTTAGCAAGGAATCTGCCGCTGGTCTCCACAACCAAGGATAATGTTATAAGGAAAACAGTTTTAGAGTTAAAGGGTTTTTCATCACAGCACACTAGGATTTTAGCGAAGATGCATTTGCCCCAGTTTCTAGTAAACATTAGAAGAAACGTTGGTTTTTAGCTTGGGCCGAGGGCTCTATTTAGCCTATCAAGGCAGAGACCTGTTAAAAACGCTGGGGCGCTTGCCAGAATTTTTTTCCCCGGCAACTCTTAGTAAAGATCGTACCTCGAAAGCAATGTGCGTTGCAAACCACGCAGATTTAAGCTCCCTCTCCCGCCTACATCGCTTGGCACCAGCGGCTTTTGAGATATCCCTCGCCTCCTAAAACTCAGACCGAATCGCCACCACCATTCCCCACCGCTTCGCCACCACCACGCCACAATCCTTGCTCAGCTCTCCTAACCTCACTACAGAGCTTTCCCGAAGCCCCCGTATACGGGGAACTCCTGGCGCCACTCAACTCCCAGCCCTCCGCACACCCACAGACACGCTCTCCTACTCCCTCCGCTGCAAACTACCCCCAAATTTGTCACCCACCTCACCCCTACTAGCCATACTCCCACATCCCTGTCGCTTTTTCCTCTCCTCCTGGCGGCTTCGTCCCCAACACACCTGTCTACCCCTATGGTTACCAGCCGTCAGAGGTGCCCACGCTGCGCCCTATCCCGAGCCCCCTCAGTCCAACTGGCTCTTCCCACTCCAGCGCTTCCCACTCCGGGAAGTCCAAGTGCTCGCAGCACCTTCTAGCCCACCCGCGTGCCCACCCGCAGGCTGCCCCAACCGCCCCCCCCTCCCCCCGACTCCCACCTCACCGGCGCGGGCGAAGGAGCGCCCGTCGTACCTGTCGTGAGCGCGGCGGCGGTGGTGAGCAGCAGGAGAGCCTGGCGGAGCGCCGCGCACAGCGCTCGGGTCATGGCCACCAGGCGGCCGCGCCGGGGCTTCGAGGTCCCAGAGCGGAGCTAGGCGGTCCGGGCAGCGCGGGCCGCTTTGAAGTTCCCGGGCCGCGGGAGGGAAGCACAGCCCGGCACCCTTTTGAAGAGCGCAGTTGGCTCTAATCCATGCGGGCGCTCCCCTCTCCAACCTCCCCCATCCCCCGCCCCAAGCGGCTGGCGGTGCGCGGCGCTCCTGCCACCGGCCCCGGCAGCAGGCTGCGAGGGGGGTGGAGGGGGACAGAGCCCGCCCCCGCTGCGCCTCCGCCCCCTGCGCCCTCTCGCAGCTGCCCGGGGCCTGGCGCGGCCGGCCAGGCGGGCAAAAACCTCCAGAGCGCCAGGCAGTGAGACCGCCCAGAGCTGGGGGCTAGAAAGGCGGTTGGGTGGCGCGGAACCCCCAGGACCCGATAGCTGGGTAAGGGGTTGGGACACGAGGGAGAGCCCGACTGAGGCTTTGGGAAAACTTAAACCGTGCAGCGGTTGCTCCCTGGTGGTCTCTCTACTGTCTCCTACAGGAGATCCACCCGTCCAGGTCTCCAGACATTCGTTTGTAGTCCAGGTCCCTAAAGGTTTTCTAACTAGACTGAGCCGTGAGACAACCACTGGTATTCGTGCGGGGCTCATCCCACCACCATGTCCTGGCGGTGCATGCGTCTGTGGAAGGGCGCCCTCTCTGTTCAGCCCTGGAAATAACCAATTCCCTGACTGCCTTAGCTACCTATAGTTAGGCCTTAAACTTTCTCTCTTACCTGAGGTTTCAGGTAACCTTCCCCTCTAAGACTGGCCACCAAAGCTGAACCACCTGCGCCCGGGCGATTTGATCATCAAGCAGGCTTAGAGGTAGAGGACTCCTCCTATGATCTTTGGAAGCTACCTTGCAGCGGAAATACTGGGCCAGGGGAGGGGAATCCTACCCACGGATTAAGGGAAGGTGAAGAATGATTTAAAGTAATATATTGGAAACTTGTTTGAATTTAATTCCTGGCGCTGCTTTATCGAATGGTTTGCTTCCCGTGTGGGCTGTGATTGAAAATATAAGAGTAACATTACCAGCTAATAAAAATTAGCCCCAAATTCAATTCATATATGTAGCCTATACGCTAAAGTGGATGAGTTTGTTTTAACCTGAACAACACAAAAAGCCAAGAAGCAAATACTGGTGTTATTGCTACTGTTAAGGGGCTCCTTGGAAAGCGATTGTCATATAAATTAATTGTTTTAGAGTAGGAGATATTACGTGCTTCCTCACCCACCTCAGCTCTAAATAACGTATGTTCTTTCTGAGGTCTACGAAAGACTTATGATGAAATAATGGATATAATTGACTTCACATCAAAAGATCACAGTAGTGGGGGTGCAATGTTTGTTGGATTTGGTGACAGTCCTGAGGATCTCACCCCCACCATTACCACCTTGAATCAAAACATTCCTAAGTGTAAAGAGACTTTGTTCTAATTTTATTATGGATCCAAGCAAACAAAACAAAACAAAACAAAAATGGAGATGTGGGACAAGCCTGAGCTCTTCCAGACACCCACAAAACAGATGCTTTAAAAAAAAAAGGCAAGAAAATGCTAGGGCACATAATATTTTGGCTGATTTGGCTTGATCATTATTTGATAACTGAACTCTAGATTGTGATCTACCATTGGATCATGAGATTTGGAGCTGAAAGAACAGGTTTTAGTGTCTGGGCCTGCTTCCTCAAAAGTAAATGGCACTTCATCTCTCCCTGTTTCTTGGAACCGTGGCCAAGATTTAAAAAGAGTAGTGAATGTGGAAAGCATTGGTAAATCATCAGGCATTACACTCTTGTCAGGTATTTACTTGCAATATTTGTTTTGTCTCTTGAATACATGTCTCTTGCATGTTGGAAAGCTCTGATCTTCTAAAAAAGCGAGGGTATTACCCAAGAAGTCTAATATTGAATGACTTTAATATTCTAAACAAACGAAACACTGTCCTGTGAGTCTAATAGTGCATCATCTGCTATGGTATCCGCTTGCCAGGTGTAGAGAGTGAGCACTTGAATTGTGTTTAGTGCAAATTGACATGTGCTCTAAGTATAAAATACATGCTGGATTTCAAAGACTTAGTACCAAATAGAATGTAAAATATATCATTAATAATTTTTATATTGCTCATGTTGAAATGATCATATTTTGGAGGTATTGGGTTAAATATATTACTAAAATTAATTTCACATATTTCTTTTCACTTTTTAATATGGCTCCTAAAATTTTTAATTAAGTATAACTTGCATTATATCTCTATTGACAGTGCTGGTCAATGAATCCTCATCAAATGGCAAAGATCATCATCTTTGCCTTAAGCACTGTATTAAAGAAATAAACAATTGTTAATGCCTTGCCAGCCAACAGATAGCCAGCCAATAAAGGAATCAGGATCTTTTGAATTCTTGGCACAAAGTTCTGTGACACATGCACACACACACACACACACACACATTCACACACCTATGGAAATTAGTCCACTCTTAATCCAATACCTTTTTGTATGAACTATTAAGAAAATGCTTTTCAGGACATATTGAGTGACTCCTGTCATTTAACATAAGCAGTACAACACATTGTTGAATATGTGATACAACACATCTTTTATATTTTTTGTACATAACAGAAAAAATTCACATGTGAGGGCTTTTTTTTTATCCACTGGAAAGAATTTACATGCAAATGTGTTTCTCAGGACTTAATCTCCCCCCCTCCCCTTAATCATCTATTTGTACATATTCATTACCATAGCAACATTACATCATGACTCCTGGATTCTCATAATCAAAAGAAAACAACAGCAATAATCAAGGAGTTCATAACCCACCAGCAAAATAGACTTTGGGCGAATAATTCTTATATAAGCAAGGGAAATAAGCATAGGGACTTTAAATTGTAAAGACTTGATACATTTGCAGAATAACATTCCAAATTAATAAGGCAAATAAATGTGTATAATAACTGAACTTTGAAAATGACTGTTGCGCCTGGTTGTTTGGGATTTTTTTTTATCATACATGTTTCTTTTTTTGTTATCCTTTCTACAATCTCTAATGCCATGCATCTTAATTTTTCATTTCATCTTGGAACATGAACTTATCATGGAATGAGCATATGGTGAGGAGGCATACTACGATAATTTGCTATATACTATCAAGGTCTAATCTGTTCTCATTTTACTGCATTTTTCCTTCCCTAAACTTATATTCTCCCTAAAGGAGCATATGATACATTCATTTCCACTCATCTCATCTGGTAATCCCAGAAATCTTTATATTAGGGACCCTTGACTTCACTTCTGTTCTCCTCCTTCTCCTTTTGATCATTAATTTCATTCCATGGAAACAGTCATGTGTTTTAGGACCTTTATTTAGGTTCTATAGTATTGTACCTTCAATGCATCTACCTCATGGGGACAGCTCAGGACTCATAAAGAAGAAAAATAATGGCATGACTGTGGATGATACTGGGGCGTAACATAGTTTCTTAACTCAACTTCCACTGCTAAAATTTTTAAAGTACTTACATTATCTGTTTTTACCACCTCCCAGAATGGCTGCACCCCTTCTCTGATTTTCCATGTCCTTTTAATACTATTAATATGGTCTTTCCACATAATTCAAACTTTGTCTGCTTTCCCTTCCACTGACCAATGTCAGTGTGCTGGGCTAATTAGCTGCATTCAATACGGACTCTGTAAAATGCAGGTCAGAGTTTCAGTTCCAAGTAAGTAAGCCACTACTACTTGGCTCATTACCTTAGAAAGGACCTGTAATTATACTCCTCCACAGTGAGGTCACAAGGAGGTTGAGAGAGTTATGGGATTCATACAAATCCATCCATTCCTGAGTAACTAAAAAAAAAAAAAAAAACACAGTTATTTCAACCCTAGCCAAATCAACATGGTCATTCTGATGACCTTGAATCAAGCAAAAGAGTAGTCTAAAGCTGCTGTGTTGAAGGTGGTAGCCAACCAGCTACTTGTGGCTCTTGAGTACTTGAAATATGACTAGTCTGATCTCATAGGTACTGTGAGTGTAAGATATTCACTAAACTTAAAGACTTAATACCCCCCCGAAAAATCTTAGTAATTTTTAAAATTAATTATGTGTTAAAATGATAATATTTTGAATATATGGGATTACATAAAATATATTATTAAAATTAAGTTGACCCTTTTGCCTTTTATAGCAGCTAGTAGGAAACCTAGCATTATGTATGCGGCTTTCATCATATTTTTATTTAGACAGTGCTCACCTCATGAATCTTCATCCGGTGTCAAGGATCATTTTTCCTTAAAATTGTAGGAGAAACAAGCCCTTTCTTCCAAACACATAGATCCAGCACAGTTATCTTTTACTCCTTTCACTCCTTCAATAGTGGCCCACAGTCAGTCAATAATAAAATCACATTTATTTTCCTTTCATGTTGTCCACTGTCATTCACACTGTTATTTCCACAGCTCAAGCCCCTAGTAACTTCATACTTCATACTTGAGTTGTTATAATTACAAACTAAATCGCCTCCACAACTTAATGTTATCCCCATCATAATGTATCGTCAAGACTGCCATCAGAATAACTTTCCGTTAACATAACTCTGATTATGTTTTCCCTTGCCCTCAAATCTTCAATGATCACCCTTGCATATAGAATCAAGGCTGAATTTTCTAGCCTGCTGGTTCTCAGACGTTTTGATATCATGATCCCTTTACACTTCAAAAATTTTGAGGACCCCAAAGAGCTTATGTTTAAGTGGGTTATAACTATCGACGTTTATCATATTAGAAATTTAATTGAGGGGTGCCTGGGTGGCTCAGGTCATGATCTCACAGTTCTTTGGTTTGAGCTCCACATGGGGCTCTGCACTGGTGTGCAGCCTACTTGAGATTCTCATTCTCTCCTCTCTCTCTCTCTCTGCCCTTCCCCCATTCATGCTTTCTCTCTCTCTCTCTCAAAATAAATAAACTGCAAAAAAAAAAAAGATTTAAATTGAGAAATTCTTAAAACATTAAAACACAGGCATACACAAGCACACACAGTCCATTAGCCTTCAAAGCGATGACATCATTACACATCTTGTAGCTTCCGGAAAATTCCATTGTACCTTTGTGCCAGAATGATACTGGAAAAGACAAGTTACATGTTAGCATTACCTATAGACATAGTGTTCACCCTGTGAACACCCAAAATGGTCTTGAGCACCCCCTGGGGGGGCCTTGAACCATACCTGACGACCTGCTGGACTGGCTCATTTCTCTACACTCTCCCTTGGTGACCTAATCCTTTCCTTTTCATTGTTTATTTCTGTGTTACATGCTCAAGACTCCCAAGTCTCTGTTTCTAGCCTTGATCTTGCTCATGAACTCCAGATTTATACATCCTACTGCCATCTCCAAAGGTGGTCAAAACTGACACGGGTAAAACGGAACCTGCTTCCCAAACCTACCACTCCCCCTATCTTACTTATCTCACTAATTGTCACCACTCAAGCCAGATACCTTGTTTTGTTTTTTTTTTTTTCCCTTATCTCTCCCTTCTTTCTCATCCTTTACATCTAATTAACCAATAGTTTCTATGGATTCTAACGCATACAAAATCTCTCAATTTTTTTTTTTTTTTTGCTTCTTTCCACTTCCCTGCCATCACCCTACTTCAGATCTACCATCTTCTTTTATTTGAAATGTCAAAAAAGTCCCCTAACTGATCTCACTTCCTTGGGGTTTACTCTTCCCCAATCTATCCCTGTGACCCTTCAGCCAGAGGGATCCCTTAATAGCACAGAGGTGATCATAGCGCTGAAAGCTATCCAAGACATATTCTCATTTCCAACACCAGCAGTTCTAACATTGGCGTCTGAAATCAGCTTGACGCATAATAAGCACTCAGTAAATACTTGTTTAAGGAATAAGTAAATGACATTTAAGACCCTTAACTGTATTGTCCCAAATGTCTGTCCATCTTCCCCTCTGCTCCCCTCACACTAACACTTTATTTGTTGAATAAATGAGTTATCTGAGCAACAGCAGCATTTTATGTAAATAAAGATATACTCCCTTTGCATTCACATGGCCAAAACAGAGACAGTGGCTTGGGTAAAGTACAGACAATGAGAGCGAATGCCAAAGCTGAGAGTGGGTAAACCTTAAAAGTGACCAAAGAGTGTTCCTTAAAGACGGTCTGGCTTGTGGGCTAAGTCATCCCAGGAAAAGAAACTTGAGCTATACATCCGTCAAAGTTTTTAGTTGCGAACAAAGAAATCTACCTGAATAAGTTTAAGCAGGAATTAAACTTATGAAAGAATGGTTAAGTAGCTCATGGGCTTCTCTAGAAAAGTCCACGAACCAGGCTCGGAAGTTATGTGACCAGGGACACATGCCACATCCTGCCACAGACCTGGCCTCAGAGATGCCCTGCCCCTACTCCTCCCTGAAGCACAGACAGTGCATTTTGCACCATTAACACCCTGAGGCTGGACAATGGATGATTCTGCTAGAGCCTCTCCAACTGCTACATCTGAACATTCAGCTCTAGCTTTCTCCGTCCTCCCTGAGGCTTCAAGGGGGGGCTTGGGACCTGAGCAGCAGGGTTTTATAGAGAGGTAGGGACTCATAAGGTAGGAAATTCCCCCCAACTGGATAATTGTTTTCGTGTTGGTGCCCCAAAAGGAACAACAAGCTGAGATCCTGAAACCCGGGGTTCTAGTCTCACTTTTCCAGGATTGAGGCAAATCAATCTTTCCAAAGTTACAATCAGAAACTGGGACTTTGCCTATAAGCCCTACATAACCACAGCTTTACCACCTTCTATTCGCTTCAGCTATAAAATGGGAAAAGTACCGCTAAGACTATTATACAAATATAAAGTGGTAGTAATGTTAGTGTCACAAAATAGGGATAGTATGTTCCCAGGCAGAGAACTGTTGGTAATGACAAGATCACGTGGAGTCTTTCTGAATTTCAAAAACGTTGGACAAACACAAGGAACATATTTTCAATCACTTAGGTGAGAAAGGAAAGAGTAGAATACCTAAATGTAATTTAAAAATCACAAGTTACCTTGTTTGGTTCTATTTTTGCTAAAATTCTTTGAAAAACACTGAATCTTTGTTTACCTTTTCTGTTAGGATGATAAATGAAGTTTATGTACAAATACTGATTGGCATGAGTGACCTGTTTCTAAGTAAAAGGGACCACATATTTGTGTTTGTTCTTATTTGCCTGTTTCTTTGTCTGGCGGGGGCTTGGTTCTCCATGTTTTTCCAAGCAAAACAGAAAACATAAAATGTAAAAAAATTAAAAAGACAGCAAATAACAAAAGCCCTACACATATATGTACACATATCAAAAAGAATCACTTTCCATTCCCTCAGCCTAAACCACTTGTCCATAAACTCAGAAATCAGGGCTTCTTATAGAACCTAGTAGGAAAAATACCGAAAAGAGCAAGGATGGTGGACACGACTGTCCAAAGCTCCAGAGGTGCAAGAATGAGACTGAAGGGAAGGATGGTGGGTCGTCTCAATAAATCCAAACTCCATTATTTCCTGTCAGATTTTCTATGTGACCCAATAGCTTTCACTATTCTACTGCCAGGTAGGGTACTTGTCTTGTGATAAGGGCCCCTAAATGTATCTCTGCTCTTAGAAGTTCATAAGCCATTATCGATCCACCTACTTCCTTTGCGATGACTCTTACATCAGGACTTTCAATTGCGCAGCAAACCATGACATTTTGGACAGTGGGGTACGTTATTTTCTTGGTGCTTCTCTCCTCCTTATCTATTGTGTAGAAATGTAAAATACACTGATACCTCTACGTATGCGTTTTCTGGGCGTGAGATTCTTCTGAAGACACCCTGCTGTGGTTGGGGAAAAAGCCACCCAGTACTTGGCCCATCACTCGAAACCAAGTTGGCTCATAGCTTATCATTTTCCCCACAGGGCAAAAGGACTCAGAGCGGGATCTGTTGCCTATCTCTACTTGAAAGTAAATATGCCTCAGTCCAAGAAAAAAGGTAAAGTAAATCCAGCTTGCCTTTGATATTTCCAGCCTCTCTTATTTCTGTCCTTCCTGTACAAAAGGATCCCATCTCTGGCCCATTCCTCCCACTCAATAAATGTTATAAAATCATACATGATTTGGTTGATACATTGTATTTTGGAATGAACAAAATTCTATCAGACTACCACTGTGGCTGGGTATTTGTATATTTTTCCTTTAAGCTTTATTTTTTGGGGGTGGGGAGGAGAGAAAACTTTTTCTTAAATGGCTTTCAAAGAACAGCAACCTGATTAGGGAGAAATCTGAGGGTTATGGATAAACTTTAAATGTTACTGTAAAGAAGATTCTAAAGATATTTTAAGGAGACCAGAATCTTGCTCAGTAAATTAAGTCTAATACCTTCTGTGATTTCAATGGAGAGAATATTGTCAGGTGGGGAAAGAACTGGATGGATGGATACCTAATAATCAATTCTGCTACCACCACATGGTCCCAGAGAGTGAGGACATGAGGGATGCGAGTAGAAGAAAGTTCTCACCCTGTGACACTCCGGCCCAAATGCGGAGCACAACCGTTCCTTACATTTCTAGTACTAGAGTTGATACAGGAGCATTTAAATAAACTCCACTTGAAGCTCAGATGTAATAAAAAGGGAAACAAAACCAGATTAAAAACAAAAGCATACAACTAGGCGACATAATTCACAAAATATCACTTGCAAATGTTTTATCTTGTAGTCCCTAGAGAGGCAATTCTCCCTCCTCCCCCACCTTCAGGCTCCTTTCCCCGCAGCCTATTTGGCAGAAGCCATCTTTAACGAGGTGGAGGCTGACCCCAGAGAGCAACGGATGTTTCCTCTTGCATTTTTAAGCCCACCTTCTAAATGTTCATTCTTTTCTAAGAATCCTCCTCTTCACCGCATCATTGACTCCAGGAATATCCAACTCTTTAAAATGAAACTCTTTACTCTCTGCATGCACACACGCACACACACACACACACACACACACACAGTAGCAAGGGTCCCAGTTCTCTGCAGCACCAGATTTCTCTCTTCATGAATGACTGCAGTCAAGCCTGAAATCAAAAGCACCAAAGATGAGTTTCCCTGAAAAGGGTGGCCAGTTCCATTACTCTGTTGCAGCTGTCTCTTTAGAAACCAAGCCCAGAAAATAAGGTAGGGGCAGGGAAGTGGACAACCTGTTGTCATCTGCTTCTTCGAGGTCCTGAAACATGTCATGCTATATAGCACAGAGACATCTAGCAAGCTCTGGTGTCCTTAGGAGATACAAAATGGAGAACAAGAATGTTTTTAGACTCTTTCATAAACCTCAGAGGTCAAAGTTTCTGATAACACATGGCATGGAAGCAGATAGAAAACTTGCTACTTTGGGGAGCTCCTGGGTGGCTCAGTTAGTTGAGCATCTGACTCTTGATTTCAGCTCAGGTCAGGATCCCAGGGTCATGGGATCAAGCCCTGCATGAAGCTCTGTGTGGAGCCCCACATGGAGCCCCATGTGGGGCTGAGCACGGAGCCTGCTTAAAATTCTCTCTCTCTCTCTCTCTCTCTCTCTCTCCCCACTACCCCCTTCCCCCACTCATGCGCTCTATCTAAAAGAAAAAAAATAATAAGTTTGAAAACCTGCTAGTTTCTATCTTGATTTGGTTAAGACTACTTCCACAAAGCCCCAAAGTTTTACTTAAGTTTTAAGTTTTCTAAGCCATTAATACACCTTTAGTGTATATATCAAAGCACAATTGCTGATAGCTGTCTTTTCTTCATTCATTCATAGATGCAGTGACCATGATGTGATGGAAATAGTTTCTCGACACCTGAGTCAAACACACCTAGATTCCAGAAACTCCTTTTGTTAACAAAAACCTAAGTAATCAACATAATTGTTTAGAAATAGTTATTGAACACCTACAACATGGAAAATGTTATTCCATGGTCCTATAATACACAAGAAGATAAATTTGATCTGTCAGAGGTAGTAAGGAAAGTTTGTGGTAGAAAGTATGTCGAGCAGGACTTGGAAATAGAACAGAAATTAGGTGGGGTGAGTGTGTGTGTGTGTGTGTGTGTGTGAAGCACACAGGCAAGAAGGCGCTTGGTTTTAGGGGAACCTGAATAAGGCCAATGCAACAAGATGGGAAAGTACTGGAGATGAGTCAGAAGAAATATTTAGATCAGGTGGGTGTCTTTTAGGCCACATTAAGAATTTGGGTCCTAATTTTTAAGGTAATGGGAAGTCACTGAAAAACTTCAAGAAAGAGAATGAAGTACCCAGATTGAAATATTAAAATGTCACTTATCAATGCTAGTATGGAGAATGGGTTGTGCCTAGGCAAGAGTGAAATCTCAGTCACTAACTGGGAGGATTTTCAGTCATCTGGGTGATAAAATATTTTTGGCAAGAACCCATTTGGGCAGGGAGATGGAAAGAAGGGAATTTTGTTGAGGAAGGAGTAGGCAGGAAAGGAGAGGAATGTTCTCAGTATGCCCCAGGGTTCTGATCTCTGCACTGAACAAAGATGCCATTCACTAAAAAATGGAACACTGAGAAGAATCAGGTTGGGTGGGTATGAATTCCACTTAGGAGTTTAAGTTTGAAATGACCGTGAGACACCCAAGAGCTGAGGAGGGAGGAATTAGAAAAATAGGTCTAGGGTTCAAAAAGACTGATCTTAGCTAGAAGTACAAATCTGAGAGTTCTCTTGATATGCAGTAGGTAATTAAATTTTTTTTAATGTTTATTTTTGAGAGTGAGACAGAGAGACTAAGCACAAGCTGGGAAGCGGCAGAGAGACAGAGGGAAACACAGAATCTGAAGCAGGTTCCAGGCTCTGAGCTGTCAGCACGGAGCCCAAGGTGGGGCTCAAACCCAAGAACCTTGACATCATGACCTGAACCAGAGTTGGACGCTAGACCAACTGAGGCTACCCAGGCACCCCAGCAGGAGGTGATTAAAACCAAGGCAGTGAATACGACTTTCCGGATATGTGTTTTTAAACCAGACATCAAATAAGAGTGTCTTGAGTTTTTTCCTGATTTGTTCTAGTCTCCCAGCAAAGCTCCATTGGCTCTTCCTGACTTAAAATGTTTTCAAGAGCCATACTTTATGGCACCAAGGTAGAGACTCTTAATCAATTACTTACTGTAACTACTTAAGAAAATCCAAAATTTTTCCCTGAGAAAAATGTTGACGTTATGCGTAGATACCACTATATTGGTCAATTCCTGTGCCGGCGTGTTGATCTTTTGACTGAGATAGACTTCACATTTACATACTCAAGTGCACACAACCGAAAGAGAACTTTGCCCCTTTGAATCTGGGATTTTTTTTTAAATTTTTTTTAACATTTATTTATTTTTGAGACAGAGAGAGAGAGCATGAACAGGGGAGGGTTAGAGAAAGTGGGAGACACAGAATCTGAAACAGGCTCCAGGCTCTGAGCTGTCAGCACAGAGCCGACGCGGGGCTCAAACCCATGGACCGCGAGATCATGACCTGAGCCGAAGTCGGATGCTCAACCAACTGAGCCACCCAGGCGCCCCTGAATCTGGGATTTAAAGCATATGTCTTTCACTAGATTCACAACACAAAATAGACACAATAGAGCTAATTCTTGGAAAATCCAATCGTGCATGAAAGTCATTTTTGCCCGAGATAAGCATTTGTTGGGGAGGAGAGAAACAAGATATAATCCTCTACTACGTTAATCAGTAAGAAAACATATTTGCCCGGATGCCTGGGTGGCTCAGTTGGTTAAGCATCTGTCTTCAGCTCAGGTCATGATCTCGTGGTTTGTGGGTTCAAGCCCCGCGTCTGTGCTGACAGCTCAGAGCCTGGAGCCTGCTTCGGATTCTGTGACTTCCTCTCTCTGCCCTTCCCCTGACAATGCTCTCTCTCTCTCTCAAAAATAAATAAACATTAAAACAATTTTTTTGAATAAAAAAATTTTAAAAGTATAAAAAGAAACATGTTTGCCATTGAAGGTGTTTATATTATTTTAGTTTGTTACATCACTGTGAGGACCATTTTGTTGTATCTGTGAAGGTTACGGTTTTAACAAATTTCTGCAAGATTTCAAAGCTCCGCCTCTTTTTAGACAAAGTGGTAGAAAAGGAAGAGGCAACGGATGCTAGATTTTTAATTTATATTTCTTTGTGTTCCATGAAGAATTTGAGAGGCCCTACAATAACATATGAAAAGTATATATTCAAAACATGGAAACATACAAATCGGAGTAGATGGCCATGACTAAGGAAAACGTCAAATGCAAATCTCTGGGCCAAAGACCCCTGCACAGGTACGAAAGTTGGAGTGCAGATTTGAGTCTGACATTTTGGCTTTTGGATAAAGGGATACATCATTACATTCTTTAGTATACAGAAGGAAGATATTGTCTTTCTTCCAAAAGTAATTTATTGCTCGAGGTTTTCTTTAAAAGGCTGCAAAAGATATTTTTAAAAATACACTCAAAAATATCTCTCAAGTAAAATGCAGTAGTAGATTTTGTACAGCCATTTCCAGTAGCATGCTTCAATTCAAGATTAGGACCGAATTCCAAAACCAAATCCATAGCAGCGATTCTGTGAAGTGAGAGAGTAGAAGGGAGATGGCCCGCATGGCCCAAATATGTGGCTCTGTGGCGGCCTAACTGAGTCCACAGCTAACCTCTGACATAGACAGATGACCAGCCCTTCACTGGTTTAGTGAGCCATTCTAAGGGAATCCGAGTAAAACTGTTATCTCCAGGAAAACAAATGTTGCACGCACACACACAACAAGGTAGCGTATAAATTCAGAATATTCGCTCATCCTTCAGAGCTTAGGTTGTAAGATAGCATTTTAAGTGCCCGAAGAAAAATTACATAAAAAAACTAGAGGCGGCCTGAGAGAGTGCTTAAGAGTATATGCTCTGTCATCAAACAGAGCTCAGTTTGATTCCAGGATCTACTCCTTGCTGGCTGTAGAATTTTAAGCAAGCTGGAGCACCTGGGTGGCTCAGTCGGTTGAGCGGCCGCCTTCAGCTCAGGTCATGATCAGCTCAGGTCATGATCTCGCGGTTTGTGAGTTTGAGCCCCGCGTCAGGCTCTGTGCTGGCAACTCAGAGCCTGGAGCCTGCTTCCGATTCTGTGTCTTCCTCTCTCTCTGCCCCTCCCCTGCTTGCTCTCTGTCTCTCTCTCAAAAATAATAAACATTAAAAAGATTCTTTTTAAATAAAAAAAAAAGAATTTTAAGCAAGCTGTGTAACTTCCCAAGCCTCAGTTTTCGCGTCGATAAAATGGGGCCAACCAGTGAGGATTAAATACGATAAAGTATATAAGGGACTTAGCATATTGTTTCTAACATAGTAAGGACTTCGTTAATAGTAGCTATTACTTATCATTAGTTTAATCAATCAATAATTAATTGAAGCCATCATTTCTGGTTACACTGTTTCCATTTCCCTGTAAGAGCAAAACCATCAGAGATCATCAATCCACAAAACACTATGCTTATACGTAAATGTAAACTATTTCTCTAGGAAAGATATATATAATCATTTCTCAGATTTTCAATAAGATCCACGAATGAAAAATGTGGAGACCACTGCAAAAAGGCAAACATAAGTTAGCTCTGTTCTTTATGAAGGTACTGACTCACAATTACTCTTTCCTACTCTTCATTTTAATAGGACACTCATGAACTCCAAACATATTTATCTTACACGTTGTTTCTCTAAAAAAAAAAAAAAATAGTGGTCTCATGGCTCACTAAGTGTCACTAAGCTCTTTTATTGATCTGATTCTATTTCTGGACACTCTGTCATTGACAAGTATGCGTGACCCACCCCATGGGTCCTCGGGTACTTCAAAGATGCATCAACATAAGAAATGATAGAAAACCTCCCACTGCGCTGTGTGAAATGACTTTAAAATCCCTCCCAAACTTCTCCTCTTTGGGGCTACCTTCTTCAATTCCCTGAGTTATTTTACTTCTGTATCACTACTGCCTCTTTTTTTTTTTTTTTTTGCCTAACACAGACCTCCCATTTTTGTCTTTTTAAAACCTAGTGTTTATAATAAGAATATTCCTTTTGTTGGAAAACAACCAACCAGGGTAAATCTCCAAATCTTAACTCTTCCCCACAGCTTATCGCATCATGCTCAAAGATTCTTTTGTTGTTGTTGTTGTTGTTGTTGTTGTTGTCGTTGTTGTTACTGCTAGACATAAGACGTGGCTTGTTTATTTTTGTCCCAATTCAGAACTATTCTGAATGCTTGAAAGAATCTCCTTCCATACAACCAAGAATTTACTCTATTGGCATGAACATCTTAAAGCTCTAAGATTTGGAAAGTTTCCAAAAAGCCTTGCAAAATTAGGGTTAAAGATGAGCCTGTGAATCTAGGGGTGAGTGAGCTTCGTTTTCTGCAAGCTTTGACTTGCTAACGTGTTTATCCATTACGTGGCTCAAGTAAAAGCCATCTCCAGCTCATGCCGTTGCTATTTTACCTTTGTTTCAGTAACACAATTTCTGCTGTTAACATTTAATGCAAATATTACAACCGTGAATTTCTCACCTCAAATAATTTTTAATATTCAGATAATATCCTCACTGCAAACAAAGCAGGCCCTTTCTGAACTCCCACAATAAATAATAGATATTTACAGTGCTTATTAAATGTGAGGGTTGTATGCTGGTGTGTAGTACATTCTTTTTTTTTTTTTTCTTTAACGTTTATTTATTTTTGAGACAGAGAGAGACAGAGCATGAACGGGAGAGGGTCAGAGAGAGGGAGACACAGAATCTAAAACAGGCTCCAGGCTCTGAGCTGCCAGCACAGAGCCCGACGCGGGGCTCGAACTCACGGACCGTGAGATCATGACCTGAGCTGAAGTCGGCCGTTTAACTTACTGAGCCGCCCAGGCGCCCCTCGTACATTCTTTACCACACTAGTGTGAGGACAGCTACCCTTCCTGCATCATATGTGAGATAAACTAAGGCTCAGAAGTTTGAAGCGACTTGCCCTTACTCATTGAGTGTAAAGTTTTGAATTTTAACTCACGTATGTCTGACGCTAAAGCCCTTGCTTCTCTGGCTGATAAAGAGAGTCCAGTGAATTTCATCAGGAACAACGAAGGAACTGTATGAAACTGTATTTTTGAGCTCCCGAATCTTCTAATTCAGGAGATCTAGGTGGAACTTGGAAAGCTGGTAAGGACTGGATTAATGGTATCTATTGTTAGCTGTTAGTTACGCTGCTTCAGGTTTTTTAATAGGACCAAGAACATTAGAGAAGAGGTTATTAATATTCAAAACATTGCATGAATATGCAAATGTGAATCTCTGGGAAACGGTCCATAATCTTGTTCAGATTCTCAATGAGGCCCTCAAACCAAGAAAGTGAAAAACCACTGGATAGAGGCAAACACAAGTAGGTTTGTTTCTTTTTTTTTTTTTTAACTAAGATTTCTACTCACACCTGACTACATTTTATTCACCCTTTAAGAATACCAATGTGTTCAGAGCAGGCAGGCTTAATGTATATATTTTTACTCCAAACTCTATAGGTCACAAAATGTCCATAAGCTCTTTTATTGTTCAAATCACAAATACCTTGTACCATTCCATTTTTCACATTAGTGTGCTTCATCTATCCCATAGACCCTTGGAATCCCAACGCCCATGAAATTCAGATTCATACCCAGTTTGGGGAACAACTACTGTTTACTGAATCTCTTGGTGTGACATTAATCGTATTTATTAGCTAACACCTCTTTATTAACTAGCACTAATTAGTGGCTCAAAATAACAAAAGTTTTCCTAAATATGTCTCATACGTGGATAGATACGAGAGCAGCCTTTACACGGGATAAATCTTACTACTACAACCAAGTTCATAATATGAATATAAAGCTGTTTATGAACATGGATGCCTGATCATTAGGAATGTCATCCTTGCTGTGAGATAAAATTCATCATCGAAGCACTAGGATCTGTTCTCTGAACTAAATGTTATGTACGGTGCAGCACACGATGTTGGTTATTTTCTCATCACTCATCATCCCCTTCTTTTTGATTTGTTTGTTTCCATGTGTCTAGCCCCACGGGATGTATCACCCTTGGTGCAAGTCATTCTCCTTTGCCAATGATCGGTCTAGTCGTGGGCATATAACACAGTTCTTACTCATTAACAAGGAAATTGGAGGTGGACATTCTCGGTGAATCACATTGTCATCAAGAACCAGGGTTCCATGACAGGTTCCTGCCATACATTGATCTAAATCTATAATTAAGCATTGCTGTTTTCAGTAAAAACAGAATGATTTCTGTACGCTTCAAAGCTGGAATTATCCCACGGCATTTGTATCTATTAAAACTGATTAATGTAAAAATAATATCTATGAAAAACTGATTAATTTGATCCCATATGATATATATTATATATTAACTTGTACATATTTGATCAAATTAGTCAGTTTCCAATGAATATGGCTAATACGAAATAATGTCTAGAAGCCTAGATAGAGAATATTATAGGCAGGATGAGGAAATTGATCCCAGACACTTCATCAAAAAGAACATTTCTATAAACAGCTGAAGGGATAATCAATTGGTTACCCTACTGCAATGGTACAATATTCTTTGGTTTCTTCACATTAACGAGAATCCTGAAGAGTTGGTTTAAGAACAAGAACCTCAATAATGTGAAATGCTACAGACAATGTTTAGAAGAATAATTTATTCACACTATTCACAGTGATTATGGCTCAAATACTTGTCATGATTTTAGCAAGGACTCGCATATTCTGGCCGTTTTATAAGCACAGTGTCACTGACAGAACACAACCACACATGTTTCTCAACAATTCACCTTGGAGGATTGTTTTAAAAAGTCCATAAGCAAGCTTGATTCAAATGTATTTAGTAGCTTATGTACATCTTTACATAATATATTACATGTGAAAATAGAATTTGTCTATTCACTCAGTCCCGATTGTTTTGTTGCTGTTCTCATTTTGTTTTTGCTGGAGAACACTTTCCTATTGCCTAGCATTTACTGTGAAAGGCTCTAGCAAAAAGCCTTTTCATCTGAGAAAACATACTAGGTATTAAGAGCTGGGGGGGGGGGGGGGCGGGTAGGCCAATGCAAGAAGTAAGAAGCATCTAGTCTGCCTGCCATAGAAAGGAATCAATCCGACTGTTGAAATAACAAATGGAAGTCAGAAAACTTGGGTTCTCTTTCTGGCTCTTCAACCAACTACTATTATTTCAGGGGCAAACGACTTAATGTATTATGACAACGAACATTTATTTAATCCTTGCAACATGGTTAGAATTTTACCAAGCACTGAAAGTAGGTTTTCTCATTGAACAAATATATTATCCCTACGAGGGGGCTAATATCATTGGCCTCATTGATAAGATCATTTCTAAGGCACTTTTTTTTTGCTTTAAAATCAGTTTTAACATCTATATTTCCAGGTCCCTTGTCCTTCGGCAAAACATAACTCAGCAAGAAAAATAAGTCTTCAGTGCAAACAGATATACTGCAAGGTTATACATAATCAAAATGGCAAAGTTCAATTTAATAAATATTAATTCAGCACTGCAGAGGTACCCTGTGTAGTTTGGCTACATAATTGATAATACATTGTACGGTTACACAAATATGAGTAAAATATCTAAGATGAGAAAGCTTCCAGTTTAGGGAAGAAATGGCAAGTGTAAACTGATCAGTTTAATAATACGAAGCACAAACTATGATGGAGATATTCTTGGGATGTTTCTACAAGGAAGCACAAAGCAATTAATCCATTCTGAAATTAAGGGAGAATTGGTCAGAAAAATCCTCCTCTGGAAGTAGATGTCCAAGGGGAGCCCTAAGCAGGGAGTAGGAGTCAGCCAGAAAGGGAGGGGTGGGTCACAGAAACGGCAGAAGAAAAGACACAGGGCAGTGGAAGAGAACGACATGTGTAGGAAGAAACAAGTACTTTGATGTTGGAACCTCACCTGTGAGGCAGGATATAGCGCATGATGAGACTGGAAAGAAGGGTAGGGCCTCATCATGGGGGAATTTAAATTTTTTCTTTTAATTTTTAATGTTTACTAACTTTTGAGAGAGACAGAGGGACAGAGTGCGAGTGGGGGAGGGGCAGAAAGAGAGACGCACACAGAATCCGAAACAGGCTCTAGGCTCTGAACTGTCAGCACAGAACTCGGCCCGGGGCTGGAACCCACGGACCACGAGATCATGACCTGAGCCGAAGTCGGCGGCTGTAACCAACGGAGTCACCCAGGTGTCCCTAAATATTATTTTAAAAGCTAGAAATCCTACTCAATGGGTGATGGCCAGCAAAAACACTGCATATGTTCTCTATTTACCTCCACTATGCCCGAGCTAATAAAAGATCTACCAACCGTCCCCCACCGCACCTGGTCACAGTGCAGAAGTCCTGCTCAAGTAGTGTTCTGTGCAGTCACCGCTAATGGATTGGACTTGTACTCAACATGGATTCCACCTGCCATTCCAATTAGAGCGGATGAGCAGCTAGCCAGACTCTCTTGTTGAGCTAGCTGTATACAGCAGCTAGGGGAGCTTGTTAAAAACATGGTTTCAAATCTAGCACCCTGAGGGAGGCCGCATGGTTTGTGTTTTTTTTATAACTTCCACAGGTAGCCCTGATGCTCTGCCATGTTTGGAAACCTATGATAGGGAGCATTCAGGACAAGGAATAACATATATCCCGAATTGCCAAGTGGGGGGTCCATAAGCAACATCTGGCTTTCATCCATTTCATGGCTAAGTGACTTTTATATATTATATTTTGTACATACTGTTGTTTTTTTACTTCTCAATATTTAAAAATTGGTAAAAATCACATAGAACCAGGATGTTTTTGCTTCTTTTTGACAATTAGAAAATCGGCAACACTGGACTCCTGTTCCAACATGGTGGGTGCCAGCTGGAGCTGAACGGAGCTGCCTCTGTTGGAGGGAGCAGACACTCTTTCATCACAGTCCCCCTCTCTTCTTGCCTTGGCGATTCCCTGCCTCAGCAGAGAAACATTGCTGCTGTTTACCGCCGTGTTTCCACTTTTGTTTATCCAGATAGTGTGTACAGAGAAGAGGAAAGTGAAATATTTTTTGGACTCTTGTCTTTGTCAAAAGCAAGAAAACGAACGACAGACCACAGAGGTCAGGCTTAGAGGTGGAACATTCAGGGATATTAGGGCATCGATCTCTTTTTCATGAAATTTGAAGAAAGATTAACGACGTCCCTGTGCAACGGCTTTGCCAAACGACTGTTTTCAGTCAGTTTCACAATTTTAATAATACCAGGGAAGTTTCATTCTGCCGCTGTTTTTCTTCCATGTTAGAGAGCAAAAGTTCAGCAGAGCACAGCAGAGAAAGTAAGTCCATTGCAGAACGTGACCCTCCTTGCCGCAGTGCCGCATTCCGTGTGACGGGGCTGGATACAGTTTGTCAGCAAAATCGCCTCATTACAACGGGCTCCAGCTCTAATGAGGACCTCTGCATTATCTTAAAACATGTGCTGTGGCGAGGCCAGTCCTAAATTTAGTGGTTTATGAGCAATCCTGCTACGCTTCCTGATTGTTTGTGATCTCATGTTTGAATTTCCAATGGTATTCTGAAAATATAAATTATCTTGGGTGAAATTTTAGGAGTAGTCATTCCATTAAAGTTCACAGCAAGCGGCATTGTCTAAGGATAACATGGGTGCAGGGGCTTGTTTTGTTTTAAGTTTGTTCATTCATTTTGAGAGAGAGAGAGAGAGCATGCATGCAAATGGGGGAGGGGCAGAGAGAGAGGGGAAGAAAGAGAATCCCAAGTGGACTGAGGGCTCTCAGCACAGAGCCTGATGTGGGGCTCAATCTCATGAACCACGAGATCATGATTTGAGCTGAAGTCAAGAGCCCAGTGCTCAACCGACTGAACCACGTGGAAACCCCTGTAGGGTTTGTTTTGTTTTGTTTTAGTTACACAAGTGCATATGAACATATTCTAAGCATAATCCATTTAAACAACAGAGAGGTATGGAGAATAAAAAATGTGACTCTCCCTTACCTCCCCATTGCCCCTCACGGACCCCACTTTCCATTATCAGAAGTACTCAGTTAACATTTAGGTGTGCCTTTTTCCAGACATCTTTTCTACATAGTTATATATCTGATATATACTTTTGTCTGAAGGATTTCTTACCATTTATGGAATCACACTATGCATGTTATTCCGCAACTTGCTTACTTATACAACATGTTTGGGAAGTCTTTCCTCATCAGTACTTACCATTTTTAACCATTTTTTAATGTTCCATATCGACCACTACTCTTTTGATAGATATTTAGGTTATTTCCACTTTTTCTTTCTGATGTGGCAATTAATTCCCTTAATCATATGTCTTAGTGCACATATGTGTATAGAAAAGACATCCAGAGGAGTGCTTGCCAGTTCAAAGTGTATGTATAGGATGATTTTTTAGGTACTCTCAAATTACATTCTACCTCGAATGTACACATGCTTTAGACTATTATAAATATTTTAAGTGTCTGTCTGAAGGGCAAAAATATTTCTGTTTGAATTTCATTCTAACATTTTTAACATGTTTATTGACCATTTAAAATTTTTTAAAATTTCTATTAGGTTGGGTTTTTTTCCTCCCAATTTGCATGAAATCTTAGCTATTAAGGCTGACATCTTTTTATGTATAGATGTTGCAATTTTCTTTTGTCAGGTTGACAGTTGTCTTTCAACTTTGCTTTTCACATCTATTGCACAGAAATTCTCCGTTTTAAATACTGAAATCAGTCGATGCTTTCCTTTCTAATTTGTGAATTTTGCGAATCCCCAGGAAGGCTTTACCTACTTCAGGGTTATAAATATATTCTCCTTTCTTTTCTATATGTGTTTCTCACATGGTGACCTGGGTTTGAATCTCATAATTACATCGATGTGGGTCCACAGACTTTTTGAAAAGCTTGGTAGCCACTGAGCATAAGCAAGTGTCTTCAGGGCCCAGGTGGCAATGGGCAGTGCACAATTAGAAACAGATCCATTCCCTGACTTTTAACAGAATCCAGCTCTAAAATCCTGTGGCTTTGGGAGCATGGCATGTCCAGAGACAGCATCTTAGACAATGACATGCCCACAATATGCACCTTCGTCATCACTCAGGCTCCTGTCCAGACCAGCAAAGGCAGCTGTCTCAAGGGGACTGTCCCTGAAAAACTAACTTTAATGGTCATAACAAGAATAAAAATATTATAGTTATTAATAACTACGTTAGTAGTGATTATTATGACGATCACGCTTAATGTTGCCAAGCACTTATGGGGCAGTGGGGATAACATGTGTCATCTCCTTTAGTACACCCAGCAACCTTATCATGTAGGAATTACTGCCTCTGTGACCATTAGCATCTACTCACATTTTCTGAAAGTGCCACAGAGCAGAGCCAGAATTTAAATCAAAGTTGGTCTAACTCCGGAAGCCATGATTATAGCCAAGGAATGATCCAGCCTCATACTTAGATGATTTATGAAATAATCCCTTGATAATACCCAAAAAACAATTGAGGAAGCCTAGTGACGGGGGGTGAGGTCCTCAAGTAGAGTAAGTAGGCGTTTGTGTCACATAAGTTAAGGTTCAATCTATGTAAGTGGAATGAAGTTTGGTAGAGAAAAAGAAACAATAATTTCTAGATGGATATAAGATCTAAATGTGATAAAAAAATTAATTCGTAAAAGTACTAAAAAGATCAAGTGATTTTTTTTTTTAATTTTTTTTTTCAACGTTTTTTATTTATTTTTGGGACAGAGAGAGACAGAGCATGAACGGGGGAGGGGCAGAGAGAGAGGGAGACACAGAATCGGAAACAGGCTCCAGGCTCCGAGCCATCAGCCCAGAGCCCGACGCGGGGCTCGAACTCACAGACCGGGAGATCGTGACCTGGCTGAAGTTGGACGCTTAACCAACCGCGCCACCCAGGCGCCCCAAGATCAAGTGATTTTTAAAACAACTTGGAAGAGGAAATAAGCTTTCTAACTATCAAACAAAAGTCAGAAACCACTAAAAATAGATGATAAATTCTCCTATGTAAAAATAAGAACTTTCCTCATTGCAAAAATGACCAAAAGTCAAATGACAAATGATAACTTTTGGAGAGGAAGGTGGTGGGAATTTACGATGAACATCTCTAATAAAAGGCCAGTAGCCTTAAATGAAAAGAGTTCACATAACCCAGTAATAAAAGTCCAAGAACCAAACTGGGAAAAACAGGTGTCAAATATTAATAGAAAAGATTTTTTAAAATTGGTTCTTAAACACATGAACTATTGTTCAGCCTCACTGATAATTTTTAAATATAATAAACAGAATAATGATGAGGTTACAGTCTCATCTACCAAATTGGCCATGATAAGAGAAGGAGAGAGAAGGAGAGAGGGGAAAATTATGTTGGGTAGCGTTGAAGGAAAATGCATTACATAAAATTAATTATGAAAATATGTATTTCTCATACATTGTTGGTTGAAAACTATATTGGCATATCCTCCCTACACAGGAGGCTTAAAATTTTTAATTTTCCAAAAATAAAACAGCACATACACTTTGATCCAACAATTCCACACTTAAATATGGTGCTGCAGATATATGACCTGTGAAAATGGTATGCATATAGATATTTCAATAGCAAAGGTGGAAAACAACTTAATAATATTTAACGTCATTAAATATTCACTATTTAATAGGATGAATAAATTGCACTATATCCATACAAAGAAATATTTCAGAATCAGTAAAAAGAAATAAACAGCTTAAACAGACTACTCTATTATTAAATTAAAAACCAAAATACAGAGGAGTGTATAGATTGTGGTAATATTTGTGGCAGGGGGGATTTTATATACATCCTCCCTTCCCTGCCACACACATATACACATACAGAGAACTTTTCTGGAAGGATTCAAACGAATATGAAGGAAACAGAATGGTTGGGAAGCAGGAGTGTGAGTGAGATTTATTTTTCACCATATACTCGTGTGCACCTTTTGAATTTTGAATCAAGTGTAAATGATGCCTATTAAGATTATAACGATTAATGTTATTGGGAAATTTACAAGGACAGCTTCAGCAGGAAGTATTTTCTATAGAAAAAATATTCAAGATGACTTCAATATCTATCAACAAGGAAATGATCCTTTTAAAGTGGTACGTGGAATAGTGTGCAGCTGTTAAAACATTAATCTTCACAGATGTTCACTTTTAAGAAGAAAAAACACCTACAGGCAGAATAACCGCATCCCCATGTTTATAAAACAAAAACTGCATATGTGTATGTATATGACGACATCTAGGGGTGTTTGTAAAAGAGGGTCTGGGCGTTTACACGCTATGGACACCTGACAAATAGGGGGTAGCAGTGGGTAATCATTCTAATTCTTTATCCAATTCTGCGGTGTTTGAATTGCGCAAGGTCATGTGTTATTTATTATTTGTCATTTATTTGTCACTAAATATATATGGTTTTCACAAATCAAGTCACTGAGACCTTATTTGTAAATGGAGGATGCAGAACTCAAGAACCCAGTGGTTATATAATATTAAGTTACTTTATTATTTTTCTCTGAGTTTCCCAGACATGCATAGTTTCCACCTCATCTACTCAATATACTCAAACATTAGTAAATGTATATAAAATAAATGAAAAATATTTATTTGTTTATAATATATTAAGTTTATATGCTGAAATTAACCTATAGTCAACATTTAGACATCAACAAAAAGAAGTTTTTGATAAAGAGCTATAAAGGTACTTGATTGGGTTTAAAAAAAAAAGACAACTGAGGTTTCAAATTAAGAAAACAGCCTCAATTCTAACTCTGAATTTCTTATTATGTATTTATTCTTTTGAAGCCCTGTGTCAGGCCAATTTACAGATGGTCTGGTGAGCCACAGGAAAATAACCCCAGTTAGCTCATGAATCATAAGCAGTTACTCTAAATAGTTATTAATGCAACTTCTCAAGGCATCTGTTTCACCTCAAGGGAACATTTTACCCATAAGTTTGAATCTTGCTCAAAAGTAAAATGGGTAGATTGATGCTCTGCTTATAACTAAAGCTGCCTCATAATGAAGTCCTTTGGGTACTTTATAATCTAAATTCCCCACCACAAAGAAGGATTAAAATTAATTCAATTTCACACAGAAGTTCTGTTCTGTAATTAACAAAGTTTATAAGAAGGCCCATGTTCAACAGACTTCACAGTTAAAATGTTGACACTCTGAAAGGCTAGAAGACCTTCACTTTCAGATTTTTTTATAGTGCCAGTTATTAATGTGCAGGAAGCATGTTTTCCACATGTTCTTTAGTGTACTTGAATCTTTAGTTGTATTTAACAGATATTAACCAACAATGAGTTTTCCATTTTTTTTTTTTAAAGTCACTTATCTTGTGTATGCCTAAAGAACTAGTCCTGGATGGAAATAAAACCCTCCAAGCATTCAAGAAGACAAATCAGTTCTGTTCAAAGTTATTCAAGTCCTGTTCAACTTTGTTCCAAGGATGTGGATATTCAACTTTATCGTTTTAGATAGGAAGAATGCATACTATGTATGTTTGCAATGTAACAACATGACTCAATTATAAATGATATTAAAGAGAATGGGTGTAAGAATACTGGACTATAACAACCCTGCATAATTAAGTACACTGTCAATAAAATGGCTTTCCTAAAAGGCTAAAGATGGATGATATTCTATGTCATACATGAAATATCCACATTAATAGGGCTTCATGGTAAGCAATGAATGTAAAAATATCCCAAGTATTCTATTTTGATCAACAGAGTAAGTCTCCACCCCTACCAAATATTTTGTTTATGGAAGAATGGAGAGCTTTGGTTTCTTTCTTTTTATCCCCTATGAATGGACATTCTAGTGAGGGTTGCATTACCTAGAGTATAAGGGCAAATTATAGTATTAGAAAGAACACTGTACTGGAAATCAAGGAATGTGAGTTCTAATTAAAACTCTGTCAAGAACTGACTGAGTGCCAAAGAAAGTCAATTCTTCTCTATGGTCCTTAGTTCCCTCATTTTGCAAAATCAAGAGCTAACTTTAGAATTTCCCTAAGTTCTCACCAGGTCTAAGGCAATATAGAATAATGTTTAAGAGACTGTCTTCAGTGATATGTACTGGTTGTGTAAATCTGGCAAATTATTAACTTTTTGTGCTCCCAATTCCATATTGAGAAAACTGGGATAATAATAATGTATACCACATTGGATTATTGGTAGTTACCTGTAAGTTAATATGTGTCAAGAGTCTAACACACTCCCAATAATAATGATGGAAATGATGACGATAATAATAGTGGTGATGTTGATAGTGATGATGATTTTATGAACTGAGCATCATGAGAGAAGGTATGGTAAAAACATTTGGATCATCTACAAGCTGTATAAAATCCTAGAAAATATGAAATATGATTAGATATACTGGTCAAAGGAGAAATTCATTTGAGAAACTTTGTAATATAAGTCTCATCTGTATTTACCATTTTTGAGACAACTTGTGCCTCAGACATTTAATCGTTGGGTCACTAAATCCTCAGTTCTATTAACTGCTTTAAATACCAAATTACATTAAGCCTAAACATTGTATTTCAAGGATACGCATTCAAAAACAGTCAAATATAAGTTTTCTATTAGACATAGAGACTCCTTGAGAGTGATACCAACTCTATTATTCCTTGTCTTGTTCTTGTCCAATGGTATGCATCAGACCATGCTTCTTTTAACATCCTCACTCAGAAATGTTTGCTTCTCAATAATTTAGTCATAAAATGTTAATCCTTGAAGAATGGTCCACTCATCCAAATGGGTTATTATAAAAACATGAGACTAGCATGCAGAACATGTGAAGGCAGATCAAAAGATCTGCATTGTATTTCTTACTCTTTCCATTTTGTCTCACTCTGTCAAGATTCTGGATTGTTCAGTGCCCACATATGACATTCTTAAAAGTTACGAGAACACTACCCATCCGTTCTCTACATCATTTGAAGAAAAACAAGAATTTATAGCTGATAGTTCATCTGCAGATTCTCAGATCCACTTTTCTTGAGGTAACTAAAATATTGCAGTTCTTCAAAATGCGAAAATAAAGTGTTCCTGGTACTTTCTTCACTTCCCTTTTTTTTCTCTCTCTCAAGAACAGAGCCACCATTCAATACTCTTTTATGAATCCATTCTCAGAAACATTTAGTCACATACTCCTACAAAAAAAAAAAAAAAAAAAAAAAAAAAGACGCTTCACAAGTCAATGAATTAATCCATGTACCACCTGGAAATGGAAATTCTTAATACCTAGGTCCATAACCCTTCTGCCCAGATGGCAGTTTCACCCCTGAATTTAGCTGGTCCATTGGTTCTCTTCTGATTCATGGTACCTGCTTTCTCTTTAGTGTAGCCATTCCCCGGAGGAGCCTAGTCCAGTGACTGACCACAATGCAGCAACTTGGGCAGACCTCCAGGAAGTACTGCTTTGCCAAAAGATGGTGAAACTCTAGCTTGATGTTCTTCCCTTCAAGTCCATGTTGTCCTCACAATCCTTGTGGGGTGGGGTGGGTGTAAGATTTAAAACCACTCTCCTTTGCAGAAACTCTGTAGTTAATAATTGACTGGAGCTATTACCAATGCACTAGACTCACACAAACCAATGAGAGATGATAGAGCAACACGGTAAAGGATGCAATTATTTTTAGTAAAAGGTACAGTGGTTTTAAAAACAACTGTCAAACTCAACCACGCTTTTCCTGGGAAAGGCAAATCAAATGTGTTTGTGTTGTTAAACATATTTTCTATACTCTCTCCCAGTTCAGGGGGACAAAATCAGCTCTCAGCAAAATTATAGTAAGTTTTTTTTGGGGGGGAGGGGTTATCTAATCTCTTCTTTTGTCCATCCAATGCCCAAGGATAAACAAGTTCTTTTTTTAAATATACTGTAAACTGCAAGCAGATATTCAATCATGTTAAAATTTTGTGTGAGATCAGCATAAATTGGCTCAAAGTGAGGGCCTGAATTGTTTTCCTGCAAATAAAGTATATGAGCTTTAGTAAATAGACTCAGTGGCTTCTATTTTGGGTACTTAGAAGTTCATTTTTACTTATTGGATGGATGTTATTTTTTCAAAATTTGAGATTCTTGAATTAGTGAGCTGGCGTTGCTAATGAGCACATTTATCATCGCCTTGTAGTCTCTTAGTCATCTCCATGTCTACTATTTCTGTCACGAAATATAAACACGCAAAGATCAAAGGCTCTGTCTAAGCCAATTCGCACAGGTCTAGCTAGGCATGAGCCATATAACAAGCACAGTCTTAATGCAGGGTAAAAGCAATAAAAGAGATTTTAACAACAACAACTCAAATTTGTAATGGAAAATAAAACTAGTATCTTCCAGCTTGGCATAGAGCTCCATGAGGACAAAAATAGTGACTCACTTACCTTTTTGTCCTCAACAGTGAATACAGCATCTGGCATATTATATATTAGTCACCTTAATCATTAATTGTTGATAATGAAAAAATAAAGGAGATCTTTTTAATGGACTCATAACACAATGTGGCACAGTGTAATGGCTAGAATACTTACCCGTTGTGAGTCTTTTCCATTGTCTGTAAATCGAGTTCAATAATATCTATCCAAGAGGGTAATTGTAGGACCTATACTGACACAGGACCTGTCCCATGGCAGGTACTATTTGCTGAACTGGAATCTTAGATACTTTAAAATACATTAATAGGGAAAGAGACAGCATGAGCTTCACACACTCACAGAGTTTGTTTAGATCAGAATAGCTTGCGACAAGAAGCGGAGGTGGACTTTCCCTCGATATGGGGAATATTTATAGGTAGTCTCCATTCCTTAGTTATGGAGACTATATTTATTAACACTAAAGGATTTGATAAGAACAACTTGCAACAGACCATATTCTTAAATCTGTATAATTGCTCCCTGAGCTATTGGGCACTGAGTCATCCAGAAGCACTAGGGGCACAATTGAAATTTAGGTCTATAAACCCCCTTAGGCCAGCATCCTCAATCCTGCTCAGCTAAGAGACAACTTTAATGAATCTATACAACCATTTTCATATTCAAGGGCTTAAATATCCATTTTGGAGTATCCAACTCTCTCTCGTTTTCCTTTTATTTTTTCTTTTAGACACAATTTTGATTTTAACAGACTCATTTGCAACTGCATCAAGAAAATGATTAAGTAAGTCAAAAGAAAATTTTATCATAATCAGTTAAATTTATTATTTAATAGCTATAGAAATGAATTTAATGTGGACAGAAAAATGTGTCATCAAAAAACCATGGTTTCTAAGCCAACCTTGTCCCCTATTACGGTGGTGAACTGTGAAAGTGGCTAGGACTATTCTATTCAGGTTTCACAAAATACAGAGTATGCTTTTACCCAATTAATAAACTGATAAATTTAGAGTATATAAAGTGTTCCTCTTTTATAAAGGAATCGGAGCCCAAGGTTAGTGAAATAAACAACTTACCAAAGCAACAGCAACAAAAACAAAGAAACCAACTTCTTTTATGTTCCTCACTGTGACAAAAGGTTACAGTGATGGGGCTGATGATATTTATTAAATTTCCCAGGTTGACACACTGGAACCACTTGTTTACCACAACAAGAGAGCACTCCATGTCCTCCAGATTTTATTTTGAATTGTTGGGGAGGGTAAACACATCTCCTGCTCTAAAGAGGAACATTGTGTGCTGTGGGAGACATTCATTGTCTTACTACCTAAGTAACTTAAAGAATATTCTTCAGGTCTTACTGGTATTCACGTAGAAGCACTGTTTGATGGTAATCAACTTATTTCTTGCATTGGAACAGGCACTATCATGCTTTCCCACTGTTCGATATTATTCTTGCAGGGTTCCAGGAATTGTGCCCAGCGTGATGTCTCAAGAGCAATAGAAAAATAACCTTGTTTTGCATGACTTTTTTTTTTCCATTTTAGAGCTACCATAACAAATTATGAATAGCAAATAACTTTTTTTTTTAATTTACCAAACTTCTCTCCGTCAAAGTTATTAGTACCAACTGCAGCCATAGGAGAAAATAAATCATAAACCGTGAGGTGGATAAAGAGAGAGTGGGTATTTTTGTCACTGCAATCAAATGGAGCACTGAGGCATGTAAGAAAACAGCAATTGCTTCTGACCAGAACCACTAATCCCCCATGGTTGCTCTTGTACTCAAAAACTCTTCAGGGTTGACCTCCTCCTTCATAATCAAAGTATGTGCCTGCCTGATGGTATGATTTGAGGAGTACTTGGAGTCTCTCTGGCCCCCAAATATTCACCTTGTCAGTTTTTATGGCCCATTATTAATATTCCATTGTGGAGGTTGTATTCCTTGGGGTTAAGACCTATGGCTTATTAGCATAGTGATACTCCTGAAACCCATAAACGGCAGGCCATTATCCAAACTTCCTGTACATCTTAGAGGTAATGCCTTCTCAAGAGTGAGCTCCTTTGGAGTTCTGCTCTGTCTCCTAAGGTAACTAGATCAGTGCTCTCTAACTTTGGTGTATACACAAATCATCTGGAGATCTTGTTAAAATACAGTTCCTGATTCAGTAGGTCTGGGGTTGGGCCTAAGATTTGCTCTGTTTATAATAAGTTCCCTGATGCTGTTGCTGCTGATCTATAGGCCAGACTTGGAGTAGCAAGTTCCTAGTCTTTTACCAAAGTTTCCTAGCTTGGGACACAAGACAAGGGGTCAGCAAGCCTATATTGTAAAAGGACAGACAGTAAATATTTTAAATTTTTTTATTATTATTTTTGAGAGAGAGAGAGAAAGAGACAGAGAGCAAGCAGGAAAGAGGCAGAGAGAGAGGGAGACACAGAATCAGAAGTAGGCTCCAGGCTCTGAGTGCTCAGAACAGAGCCCAATGTGGGGTTCGAACCCACAGAACGCAAGATCATGACCTGAGCTGTAGTCGGCCACCCAGGCGCCCCAAGACAGTAAGTATTTTAGATTTGTAGGTTACAGGGTCTTCACTGAAGCCATTCATTTCGGCCGTTGTAGCAAGAAACTATCCACAGACCGTACAGAATTAGGCATGGCTATTATAATAAAGTGTTTGAATAATACTTTATTTACCAAAACAGGCAGCAGGGCAGATTTGGCCCACAGGCCATGGTTTGTGGACTCCTGCTCTAACCATGCCTATTCAAGGCATGGAAAAAACCATTCAGAATTCAAGCACGAGAGCAACCAGGAAGTAAAACTGTGAGTTTTAAGACCATCACGGAAAATGTGGAATTGCCTTCGGAAGCGTAGCCTGGTGCTCTAAACAGACAGAACACAAGAAGTGGAGTCACCAGAGTACCCAACCACTTACCACTTTACAAGTTTACACATAATTTGCCTTGTGCTCATTTTGGGTTTACCCTGGTAGAATAAGGGACCTAGGAGTAGGAAAGGGACAAGTTTGTATCCTGTGAACTCAGACCCCAACCACCAGCCTTTTGTTGATACAGGGAAAAATCAATTAAAAAAATGTTTTTTGGCAGCCAGGAGGAGAAAAGATTTTCCTGAAGAGCACTGTGAGGTTCACTGTGCAAGCCACACACATGGCCCTCCCCTTTGTCCTGCTGACTCTTGTACTTAAACACTCCACTTGACAGCTTAGGCATGTTGACACTCTAGTAGGCATTCTCGTATGCCCAGATGCATTCATTTACACATCAGATATTTACCGAGCATCAATGTTGTAGCTGGGATAACCAGTACTCCTGAAGAAAACATTGATAAGACAGTCCTGACCCCTGCCCTCAGAGTTTATGTTGTAGTGGGGGCTTTAGACAAATAATCACATCATTAAGCTTCACTATCATAAGACCCAGGAGGGCAGGAATACTGGTGCTGTGAGCAATAACAGGGCAGACATGTAGCTGAACTGTGACCTGAAGAATGAGCAGCTGTTAACCAGGGTTGAAAGAAGATGCAAAGAGCCTCAGGGCGAGAGAAGTGTATGGCAATAGTCTGGAAGCAAAAGAAACCATGTATGTCAGAAGAACTGAAAGGCATTTAGTAAGACTGAAATAGAGTAGAAGTAGGGAATGGTGAGAGATAAGACAAAACAGTATGCAAAACCCAAATAATAAAAAGTCTTATAAATAGGGCGACCTTATAATCTATCAACTAAAGCAGAACACATTTGTGAGTGAAAGGAGGGACTGTTAATTATGCTGAAATAACAAGCATAAACAGAGACTATTCCAGAAAAGTGAGATATTTGGTCAGCTTACTTTTAAACCATATGAAGGAGATAGGTCTGTATCAAAGCTCAATGGGAAGCTGTTAAATATTTAAGGCAAGTGATGACATGACCATATTTGTGCTTCAAAATAATTTTTCTGTACACCTTACAGCAAAATTAGAGACATTATTAGGCAACTACTACAATATCCAAGTGGGGGATAATGGTAGCCTCAACTAGAGTTGTGACATTAGGCGTGAAAGAAGTGGACAGAGTCAAGAGCTACTTGGGACTTAGAATCTGCAGGACTCAGAACTGATTGGATTGGCCACTGGGGGGAGGTGGCAAGGCCAATGTGGAAAGGGGAAGTCAAGGATTAATTTTTGGTCTCTACTCTGAGCAAATGAATTCACAGTGCTGACATTCAATAAGATTAGGAAGCATAGAAGTCACTATAGATTTGGTGGGATTATTATGAATGAAGCTTTATATATTGTAAGTTTGAAAGGTTATGGAATAGTCCAGTGGAAATTTCCAGTAGTCAATCAGCTACATATATGAATATGAAACACACAAGAAAAGATCAGGATGGAGATGTGATTAGATGGTCATCGCCTTGTAGATAGTAATTGAAATCATAAATTGTCCACGTAGAATGTGCACCATGAGAAAAGAAAAGAAACTAAGCTGATATGACAATTCACAGGCTCCAGACTAAGACATGCAAAAACATTAACTTCCTTTATTTTTGGAAACATTACATTACATTTTACACCCTCTCAATAAGCATCCTGGTTGAGTGAATTCCTCTATGAACAGTTACCATTTATTAAGTGCATGTTCTACAAAAGGCATTTATATAGCCAGACACCTAGTATGCTTCTTCTTGTATCTCTGATGTGAACTGATATCCAGACCATGTAAGATCCTTAGCAATAGACCAAGCTATGCTCAATCTAGAACTTCTGCTAAAAGAGGTAGTGATCTAAAATGGTCATTTTTACAAAAATGAGACCAAGAGTATGACCTCTGAGACTATCAGGACAAAATGAGGAACTTTTCTCCCTCCCAATAGTCTGTATTGGAGATCCCCTCTTATCTGTTCCCAGGACAACACAAATGTAATTCCATCCCAGCAGTTGCCACTCTGTACTGTATCATCAATTTCCTTGCCATTTTCCCCATGAACTGGAAACATTTGATGGCAGGAACTGTATCTTGTTAATTGTTGTGACCCAAGGCCAAGAATAGTGCCTGATAGGTAATAAGACTCTTCAAATATTTGTTGAACGAGGAGAGAATGGGTGAAAAGAAAGACGTTTATAGTATCTTCTTCTCCAATGTTCTTCCTGGTATGTTTTTATTAACCTTGTCCTTGTTACTTGTAGGAAAGAACAATTTTGGTAAATTAAAGAAGCCTTTGGGTTCAGAGTGGTGTGCCAATCCCCTGTGTACACCATAGAATCTGGTATCAGGATCTCTGAAAACTTTTGATTGGATAGGAAAAATCAACTATGTAGAAGAGAAGCCCAGTGGACACTAAATATTAAATGCTAATGAGAAAGAAACACCTCAAACAGCAAAACTACTCCTGTGGTATAGGATCTCATAAGTAGGGACTCACAGGCACATTTCTAGCTTGTGACCACGGTAAGTTAAATAACAAACAAGTCAGGGGCGCCTGGGTGGCTCAGTCGGTGAAGCAGCCGACTTCAGCTCAGGTCATGATCTCGCAGTCTGTGAGTTCGAGCCCCGCGTCGGGCTCTGTGCTGACAGCTCAGAGCCTGGAGCCTGTTTCAGATTCTGTGTCTCCCTCTCTCTGACCCTCCCCCGTTCATGCTCTGTCTCTCTCTGTCTCAAAAATAAAATAAACATTAAAAAAAAAATTAAAACAAACAAATAACAAACAAGTCAGTGCTCCAATTTCCTTAATTATAAAATAAAGATACAATTCTCTTTCAGGCTACTAAGGGTGACTAAAGACATTTGTGTAAAGTACCATCACATGATGATGCAGGCCTACCCTGTACCACATCATGTCAATAATTAGGTGCCGGTGCAGACAAGGCACCTAATAAATGTAATCATTAATGTGGGTTGTGTTTTAAAATGTTGGCCATCACACACAATGCTTTTGTTTTATTGATTTGGTCAATAATGGCTAGTTTCTCAGTGCTGATAAAAATGCGTCATGGGCTTCACCAAACCTTGACAAAGAAAGAAACAGGAGAAGAGGAAAAATGGAAGTAAAGAGAGAACAAGAGAATAAGTGTGTTCAAAGGAGATTACTAACATCATAAAATTGTCAGTGGTTCCCTATTGCAGAAATGTAAATTCTAAGAGGTTAGCAGATTTTCTGGAAACAACCAAAGCATCTAACTTAGGGAATGAGAAACTAGAAAGTGGAATGTGAGGTTTTCATCCTTTGTGCATGTAGAGTTTCTCATCAAGAATGGACAGAATAAGACTGTACATTTAACATGGAAACATCTGATTGTTTGTCCTGACAAATCTTTTGCAGTAAATCATGTAGTGCTCAATATCATTCATCATCAGGAAAATACAAATCAAAACCACTATGAGATACCAACTCACACCTGTCAGAGTGGCCAAAATTAACAACACCAGGGAAAAACAGATGTCGGTGAGGATGTGGAGAAAGGGGAATCCTCTTGCACTGTTGGTGGGAATACAAACTGGGGCAGCCACAGTGGAAAACAGTATGGAGGTTCTTCAAAAAGTTGAAAATAGAACTTCCTTACAACCTGGCAATTGCACTACTGGGGCACTACTGGGCATTTACCAGAAGGATACAAAAATACAGATTTGAAGGAGTACACGCATCCTCAATGCTTATAGCAGCATTATCGACGATAGTCAAGCTATGGAGAGAGCCCAAATGTCTGTCAACTGATGAATTGATAAGTAAGATGTCATATATATATTGGAAAATATATATATATGTGTGTATATATATATATATATATATGAATGTCATATATATATATACACATATATATAATGGAATATTACCCAGCCATCAAAAAGAATGAAATCTTGCCATTTACAATGGCACGGATGGAGCTAGAGCACATGATGCTAAGCAAAATAAGTCACTCAGAGGAAGGCAAGTACCACATGATTCCACTCATTTGTGAAATTTAAGAAACAAAACAGATGAACATATGGGGGTGGGGTGAGGAAGAGAAATACAAACAACCCATGAAAGACTCTTAAAAATAGATATGAAACTGAAGGTTGATAGAGGAAGGTACGTGGGAGATGGGCTAGATGGGTGATGAGTATTAAAGAGGGCACATGTTGTGATGAGCAGTGGATGTTGCATGTAAGTGATGAATCACTGAATACTACTCCTGAAACTAGTATTCCACTGTATGTTAACTAGAATTTAATAAAAATTTGGAAATCAAATTTTGAAGAATTTTGAAGAACCACTAATGTTTTTGCAAGAGACTTTATATAGGGAATGAAATAGAAGGTTCAAAATTTTGAACCTGGAGAACTGATTATGTAATTTTATCAAATTGGAAAAGTTAGGAAAGTAAGACAGCCAGTTTCTGGAAAAAAAGTAATGCGTTCAATTTTCCAAATGTTAAGTTGGAGATGAGAGTTTAAAAAATTTTAAAAAGCATTTTGTGGTTGAGTTCCTTTGGGTAATATTTGGTTAATAGGTTTCTTTATCACAGAACTTCTCAGTACCTTTAATAAACTAAGGTGCAAGAGGAATTTTAAGAGGGAAGACATAGCATATTATTTAAACTTAGTTGATTACAGACCATCTCACTGAGCTTGATGTTCTCTTCTATGTTATAGTATTTACTAAAGTTCACATTTCAGATACTGTGGCAGTGTCACTCAAGAGGAGTAGAGCCTGGGTTTGAAAGTGATTGGGTTGAGGGCGCCTGGGTGGCTCAGTCATTTAAGCGTCTGACTTCAGCTCAGGTCACGATCTCACAGCTTGTGAGTTCAAGCCCCGCATTCGGCTCTGTGCTGACAGCTCAGAGCCTGGAGCCTGCTTTGGATTCTGTGTCTCCCTCTTTCTCTGCCCCTCTCCCGCTCACACTCTGTCTCTCTCTGTCTCTCTCTCTCAAAAAATAAACATTAAAAAATTTTTAAAAAGAAAGTGATTGGGTTGATTTTAATGTAGTCATATGTTAAGAAAATATCCTAGGACTCCAGAGTCTTAGTCCTGACTGTGAGAGAACTACCAGTTCATAAAGATCGATCCTAACCCAAAGAGGCAGATATAGGAATCCTGAGATGAAAGCAAGCTCCTTGGTGGCTCAGCAATCAGTGTTATCAAATACCAGTTTGGATGGCCATGGAACTTTCTAGGGTTATTGATATGTTCTGTCTCTTGATCTGAGTGATGGTTACATACTTATGTTTAAGTAAAATTGTCAAGCTGCACATTTAAGAGTTGTAAATTTTGCTATACGTTAGTTAGACCTCAAATTTTTTTTAGGAAAAAGACTAATTGTCCTTGGTTGTCAGAGAAAGCAGTTGGTAAATAAAGAAAACGTTTAAATTATATTTTCTTTATTGACAAAATAAGCAAATCTCATCACCTGTGATACCCCATATGTCCCCCCGCCCACTCTCATGCCTCACACCTTATTAACCAGAAGCATAAAGTTACAAGAGTCCAGAAATTTATCACACAGGATAAAATAGAGTCTGAATAATGATATTAGTACATCTTAGCCCTTGGTCTTCAAAAAATAATAAGGTTAGCTAAAATCTATTGAGTGCCCAGGAATATAGAGCTCAGCATGCATTAATCCATTTAATCTTCACAATAACCCTGGAATATAGGTACTACTATTTTTCCATATTACAGATGAAAAAAACTGAGACATAGTAAATTGTCTAGATTATATTAACTCTAAGCAGACTGGCTCCAGCACTGCACTTTTTACTATTACACTGTACAGTCTCTCAACAAAGATGGTCATTGCCATTGAAATCCAAATTTACATAAGAACTATAACATTGTCTTTTTATTGAGAAACCTGGGCTTGCTTCTATCACACTCAGATCTTCATTTGATCTCTAGATTGTACTTTCTTTTTTTTTTTTTAATTTTTTTTTTAACGTTTATTTATTTTTGAGACAGAGAGAGACACAGCATGAATGGGGGAGGGGCAGAGAGAGAGGGAGACACAGAATCGGAAGCAGGCTCCAGGCTCTGAGCCATCAGCCCAGAGCCCGACGCGGGGCTTGAACTCACGGACCGCGAGATCGTGACCTGAGCTGAAGTCGGACGCTTAACCGACTGAGCCACCCAGGCGCCCCTAGATTGTACTTTCTAAGTATGCAGTATGTATTTGGCAGTTAAATTAGAATGCACACCAGGGACGCCTGGGTGGCTCAGTCGGTTGAGCGCCTGACTTAGGCTCAGGTCATGATCTTACAGGTCATGAGTTCGAGCCCCGTGTCAGGCTCTGTGCTGACAGCTCAGAGCCTGGAGCCTGCTTCTGCTTCTGTGTCTCCCTTTCTCTCTGCCCCTAACCCACTCGCATTCTGTCTCTGTCTCTCTCAAAAATAAATAAACATTAGAAAAAAAAATTTAAATGCACACCGGACATGACACCAAAAGCACAGGCAACAAAAGCAAAACAGACAAGTGAGACTACATAAAGCTAAACAAACTTCTGTACAGTAAAGAATCTGCAGAGGGAAAGGCAGCCTATAAACTGGGGAAAAGTATTTGCAAACCATATGTAGGTTAAGGCATTAATATCCAAAATATATAAGGCACTCTTAAAACCCGTAGCAAAAGAACAACAGCAACAACAAGAAAACAAATAATCCAATCAAAAAAATGGGCAAAATAGATATTTCTCCAAAGAAGACATACAAATGGCCAACAGGAATATGAAAAGATATTCAGCATTAATAAACAACAGGTGAGTGCAAATCAAAACCACAATGAGATATAACCTCACTTCTTTAGACTGGCTATTCTAAAAAAAAAAAAAATACAAGTATTGGAGATGATGTGGAGAAGTTGGGAAAGCAAAAAAGTTCAGCCACTATGGAAAACCGTATGGACGTTTCTCAAGAAGTTAAAAATACAACTATTTCATGATCCAGCAATTCCATTTCTAGATATATATTCAGAAGAATTCAAATCTGCACTCAATGTTCATTTTACCATTATTTACAACGTCCGATCTATGGAAATAACTTGAATGTTTATTGATGGATAAAAGGATAAGGAAAATGTGGTATATACATACAATGGAATACTATTCAGCCTTAAAAAGGAAGGCAATCCTACCATATGTAACAACATGGTAGAATCTGGAGAACATTATGCTAAGTGAAATATGCCAGTCACCAAAAGACAGATATTGCATGATTCCATTTGTGTGAGGTATCTAAAATAGTTAAACTCATAGAAACAGAGAGTAGAATGGTGGTTTCCAGGATCTGGGGGAGAGGGGAAAAGGGAGGAGTTGCTGAACAAATGGTACAAAGGTTTAGTTATGCAAAATGAGTAAGTTCTAGAGATCTATTGTACAACATTGCGCTTATAGTTTACAATATTTTATTGTACACTTTAAAATGTGTGAAGAAAATAGATCTCATGTTCAATGTTCTTCGTATAATAACAAAAAAAAAAGAGGAGCTGTCATTACACATTGTATAATTAGATCATTCCATTTACTCAAGCTTTATATCTCATCCTTCAATGTTCAATAATCTGTTAAGTAACAGTAGGCAAATTCTCTTATCTCAGTCTTCCTTTGTTTAACTCGTTGTTATACTTTATAAAGAAGCTCAGAATAAAAACAATAATAAAAAAAAAAAATTAAGTTAAAGCCCACAGGTGAATCAGGAGAAATTATGAAATCAGCATTTAGTCAACCCTTAAAAGCCTGTCTCAAGTGTCACCTCCTCTGCAAAGTATTCTCTAGATTCCAAGGCTGGATGAATTTCTCCTTCCTCCCTGTTCTTATAGCTATGTGGCTGTGGGCTATGTTAGCATTTATTACACTAAATATTACATTTCTAACTCCACATAAGAGGAAATGTATCATAACCAGCCTTGTATCCCAGAGCATAGCATACCTGGCATATAGTAGGTGCTTAATACATATTTGATTGCTGAAGGAATGAACTTTTAGGGGTGCTTGGAAACGGTGTTATTTTGTATATAAAGTATCACCCTTAAATTGATGGAGTAGCAACTGAAATTGACAAATACATTAAGATTAGGCATTGGATGGTTGCAAATTAGCAGTCTGCTGTGATAGTCCTTGCTTTTACTAAGCACAAATTCTTTCAGAAAAACTCACAAGGAATTTTTGAAGTCATTGACGTAATTCTTTCAATATGGGGGTTCTTGCAAACCCCACCCCTACCAATAACTTTGAGTATCTATTAATTTGTTTCTCATTTTAATTTCTACAATACTTGACAGATTAAAGCATTGTATAATTCTATTCCATGCAGCAATTTAAATATTTGTATTAATGCTTTTTAAAAGCTTATTTACTTATTTTTAATTCCAGTATATTTAGCATACAGTGTTATATTAGTTTCTGGTATATGATATAGTGGTTCAACAATTCTATACATTACTCAGTGCTCATCATGATGAGTATACCCTTAATCCCCTTCACCTATTTCCACCCATCCCCCATCAATCTCCTCTCTGGGAACCATCATTTTTGTTCTCCATATTTACGAGTCTGGTTGTTTGTCTATTTTTCTTTGTTTTGTTTCTTAAATTCCACATATGAGTGAAATCATATGGTATTTGTTGTTTTTTTTCTGGCTGATTTATTTCACTTATCATTATACCCTGTAGATCCATCCATGTTGTTGCAAACGGCAAGATTTCATTCTTTTACAGCTGAGTAATATTCCCTTGTATATATACCATATCTTCTTTTTCCATACATCTATGGATGGACACTTGGGTTGTTTCTATATCTTGTCTATTGTAAATAAGGCTGCAATTTGAGTTCTGGATATTTCCTTAGACCATTCTACCAAATGCCTTTGAGAGAATTACTGGGCCCGTACATCTGCTACCATGCACAGCCCCTGACTGATCTTTTGAACTAACATTCCTCTTCCCTGCAGCTTCTGAAATCTCAACACATTTCTCAATCCAGTCATTACTAAATAACCAGATGAGCCTACACAGTATATCTGACGACCAAGATTTATCTTCCCCATACCATTGGTCTGCCTTCCAAGCCATGTTATCCCAATCATTGCCCCTCACTCTCACTCTGTCATGCATTCCTGAACAACCTAACAAACCTGAATCTGAAAAACTACAACAGTTATGAAGGTTTTCCTTGGTCTCAGGCCTTGAAGTTTCCCCTGCCCTTGGAGTTCTTGTACATCTCAAGGCTTCGGTCTCTTGCCTGACATCTAAGCCACTTGCATTCCTCTCTTCATGAATATTTTTTCCCATGACATGGCATTGACAATATTTGGTTCTTCACCTCAAGCCACCAAAGTCTTACACACTGGAGTTCAGTAAGTACAATTTCCTGTGCTTCTGAATCTTCAGGGGGAAAAAAGAAAAAAAAAAACCCTCTGTGAATGCTCAGAAGACTCCTGTGAAACATGAACAAAATATCTGGGAAAGAATTCTGAGGTCCTACTGAGGTCCTACTGAGGTCCTACTGTTCACTCTCTTCGTTACCATTTTACCATGGTGAGTGCCAAATTTGTTCATGGTCCTGATAGGGGTTGGGTCCTCAAGAAGTAACATATTCTCAAAACATATTTGATGATGAGAAATACCTAAAAGATGTGATAATTTGTATCTAAGATGTATAATATCCCCAATTGCAACTCTCCATTCTTTCATTCATGTCTAAGTAGTGCAAATACAACTTACTATATATACAGCCTGAGATTCAAGAAACAGCCACATTTGTTTATGGGCATAAATTAATGTAAAATGAGTCATTTCAGGTCTATAACAACACTACTTGACTCTTCTTTCCCAGTGCAGCTTTTCACTGAGAAACTGTTGTTCCATTATCCCATGTGATTAAGACTGAGAGTGTCAAAATGTTCAAGTGGTCTAAGACATCAGACTCAAGCTCTGCTTCCCATGTGATTAAGACATGAGTCATCTTCTGTTCATCATAACTGGCCCACAAAGCAGGCAGTCAGTGTTCTTCCCAGATGCTTCCTATATACGGGTGCAGAGAATGAAGTTTCTCTAATTTGAAATGGAAAGCTGTACCAGCTACATAAGACCCAAGCTGATGACTATAATTCCCACAGAAAGATAAATTCTTGATGGCATTATCAGAGCTATCTAAATCCATGTATACCCAACACATTCTATCCCTGACCTTGTCAATCACATTGGTCAATAGAATTTTTTTTTGCTTAAAATAGCTTAAAATGGGTTTTTGTCACCAGAAGAAATCTGACTAATATATACATATATATGAAATATACATTATTCATATGACCTATGATCTCCTTAACATTTGAGAATCTCAAACTGTACATTAAAATATGCTTACTAGAGCTGCCACTATATTCCAACTTGCTATACCTAAATTACTCCCTTGAGTTCCTACCACCCAGGACCTAAGCATGGGCTAAGAGGTAAAAGCAAGAACCACCTTAATTAATTCCTCCTCTGGTTTGGTGCCTCCATAAGCCTCTTGAATAAAGTCTTCCTTCCTCTTTTATATCATCCTAAAGCCATTAACATCCTTACCACTAACTTGGCATGTATGGTCCTACTTTATATTTATATTTATATTTATATATTTATATTTATTTATAATGTCTTTCTCCTTGACTAAATTATAAGATTCTGAAGGACAAGGACTCTGTTTAACACTACCTTGAGTCCCCCAAAGCCCATAGATGAAGGTCTGTCTCAAAATTGGTTTCTTGGGATTTTTAAAACTGCCACATAAAATATTAATTTTCCATAGAAAATTGCTTTAGTTATTTATTGTGATTCTGGAAGTTTCATTAGAGGCAGCAACTGCAAAGTGATTACTAAAACAGATTCTGAGTGAAAAATAGTTTGCTGCTATTGATGTGGGCTCAAGCTTACAATTCTGTAGACTCAGCTTCTTCCAACTAAGCACTCTTACTAGTTAAATATTCTGGGCAATTGTTCATTTATTTACTTAGTGCCATACAGCTAGAATAACGTTGGGGAATCAAACACTCTGAAGAATGGCTTAAAGTTAACCTGAAATCTCTCCATGCTTTACTGTCACCATTAAAACCTTTTCTGAAATGTCTAAAGTTCCACCTTATAAAGACAAAACATAACTTTTATTTGGTAGAAAATACCAGAGTGTCTTAAGATTATCATTTGGAACATCAAATCTTTTTGTCATTTAGAAATAGAACGTATAGATGGTGCGCCCACATCTCTATCAGAATATTTATTTTTATCTTAATTAAATTCCTGATAGGGGGGCACCTGGGTGGCTCAGTCGGTTGAGCTTCCGACTTCGGCTCAGGTCATGATCTCACCGTCCCTGAGTTCGAGCCCCGCCGTCAGACTCTGTGCTGACAGCTCAGAGCCTGGAGCCTGCTTCGGATTCTGTGACTCCCTCTCTCTCTAACCCTCCCCCGCTCATGCTCTGTCTCTCTCTGTCTCAAAAATAAAATAAAACATTAAAAAAAATTTAAAAAAAATAAATAAATTCCTGATAGGGTTGTTATATTTGAACTTGTTTCTCTCATCTAGAAATGGAGTGCAGGGAAAAACAATCAAATCAACTGAAGGATTTGCAGATCTACTATACTGTGTTTGGATGGAGTAAATATTCATACATGAATGAGGTCTTATTTTATATACTGTAATAAGTGTATGATCTCTTGTAACCCCTCAGTTAGCCAGAGTTGACACACGAGATACAGATTCTATTATGCTACAAACACATTGTGGATATATAAATTTTCCAACACACAAGAAACAGTAGAATTCTCTCGAGACTTAATTTGGTCAGTTTCTATTTGTTATAGTGGGAGGAAGAAGAGACTTAGGGGGTACATTTACTTTGCATTAGAAAGAAGTTTGGAAAAGAATACTACAAAGAGAGCAGCAGAGGAGAGTCTACCCACAAATTTGTGAACAGTGGAAAACAGAAAAAAGGCTAAGTTTTAAACTGATAGTGAGGAGAGCAGAGAAGCAACTTAACTCACACTGCAGAATCCCCAAAGATTCAAGAACTACTGGCACTAGATATCTCTAGAGATGGTATGAAGGTGAGGTTAAAATCAGGATCATTGGTTCCAATTCTGATTAAGAAAAAATTTACCTCCAAGATCCCCTCTCCCTCTTGGGAGAAGATGTAACTTTATTTTCTGAAGAAGGTAAAATAGAGAGTCCAGCTGGGGGACCCTGAACACAGTTGACAGTGGGTGTCCTAACCTGGAAAAAAAAAAAAAGCAGACATGTAAAAGACTGCATTTTAAATGTGATTTTCAGCCTTTTGCCCCATTTGGATTCCTGAGTAGTGGCAGCTTGTCATATACCCTCCAGGTCAAAGATTGTAAGAGTTTTCTCTCAGGAATCTGACTGGACAAAAAGAAAGTCTTCAAGATAATAACATTGGAAGCTCTTTAATTAAATGTCTCACAGGAGGGGTCCGGAAGATGGCGGCGTAGGAGGACGCGGGGCTCACAGCGCGTCCTGCCGATCACTTAGATTCCACCTACACCTGCCTAAAGAACCCAGAAAACCGCCAGAGGATTAGCAGAAGGGAGTCTCCGGAGTCAAGCGCAGACGAGAGGCCCACGGAAGAGGGTAGGAAGGGCGGCGAGGCGGTGCGCGCTCCACGGACTGGCGGGAGGGAGCCGGGGCGGAGGGGCGGCTCGCCGGCCAAGCAGAGCCCCCGAGTCTGGCTGGCAAAAGCGGAGGGGCCGGACGGACTGTGTTCCGACAGCAAGCGCGACTTAGCGTCTGGGAGGTCATAAGTGAACAGCTCTGCTCGGAAAGCGGGAAGGCTGGAGGACAAAGGGAGGGAGAGCTGCTGAGCCCCCGGACGGCAGAGCTCAGCTTGGCGGGGAACAAAGGCGCCAGCGCCATCTCCCCCGCCCATCCCCCAGCCAAAATCCCAAAGGGAACCAGTTCCTGCCAGGGAACTTGCTCGCTCCGCGCAAACACCCAACTCTGTGCTTCTGCGGAGCCAAACCGCCGGCAGCGGATCTGACTCCCTCCCGCTGCCACAGGGCTCCTCCTGAAGTGGATCACCTAAGGAGAAGCGAGCTAAGCCTGCCCCTCCAGCCCCCGTGCACCTTGCCTACCCACCCCAGCTAATACGCCAGATCCCCAGCAACACAAGCCTGGCAGTGTGCAAGTAGCCCAGACGGGACACGCCACCCCACAGTGAATCCCGCCCCTAGGAGAGGGGAAGAGAAGGCACACACCAGTCTGACTGTGGCCCCAGCAGTGGGCTGGGGGCAGACATCGGGTCGGACTGCGGCCCCGCCCACTAACTCCAGTTATACACCACAGCACAGGGGAAGTGCCCTGCAGGTCCTCACCACGCCAGGGACTCTCCAAAATGACCAAACGGAAGAATTCCCCTCAGAAGAATCTCCAGGAAATAACAACAGCTAATGAACTGATCAAAAAGGATTTAAATAATATAACAGAAAGTGAATTTAGAATAATAGTCATAAAATTAATCGCTGGGCTTGAAAACAGTATACAGGACAGCAGAGAATCTCTTGCCACAAAGATCGAGGGACTAAGGAACAGTCACGAGGAGTTGAAAAACGCTTTAAACGAATTGCAAAACAAAATGGAATCCACGATGGCTCGGCTTGAAGAGGCAGAGGAGAGAATAGGTGAACTAGAAGATAAAGTTATGGAGAAAGAGGAAGCTGAAAGAAAGAGAGATAAAAAAATCCAGGAGTATGAGGGGAAAATTAGAGAACTAAGTGATACACTAAAAAAAAATAATATACGCATAATTGGTATCCCAGAGGAGGAAGAGAGAGGGAAGGGTGCTGAAGGGGTACTTGAACAAATTATAGCTGAGAACTTCCCTGAACTGGGGAAGGAAAAAGGCATTGAAATCCAAGAGGCACAGAGAACTCCCTTCAGACGTAACTTGAATCGATCTTCTGCACGACATATCATAGTGAAACTGGCAAAATACAAGGATAAAGAGAAAATTCTGAAAGCAGCAAGGGATAAACGTGCCCTCACATATAAAGGGAGACCTATAAGACTCGTGACTGATCTCTCCTTTGAAACTTGGCAGGCCAGAAAGGCTTGGCACGATATCTACAGTGTGCTAAACAGAAAAAATATGCAGCCGAGAATCCTTTATCCAGCAAGTCTGTCATTTAGAATAGAAGGAGAGATAAAGGTCTTCCCAAACAAACAAAAACTGAAGGAATTTGTCACCACGAAACCAGCCCTACAAGAGATCCTAAGGGGGATCCTGTGAGACAAAGTACCAGAGACATCACTACAAGCATCAAACATACAGACATCACAATGACTCTAAACCCATATCTTTCTATAATAACACTGAATGTAAATGGATTAAATGCGCCAACTAAAAGACATAGGGTATCAGAATGGATAAAAAAACAAGACCCATCTATTTGCTGTCTACAAGAGACACATTTCAGATCTGAGGACACCTTTAGATTGAGAGTGAGGGGATGGAGAACTATTTATCATGCTCCTGGAAGCCAAAAGAAAGCTGGAGTAGCCATACTTATATCAGACAAACTAGACTTTAAATTAAAGGCTGTAACAAGAGATGAAGAAGGGCATTATATAATAATCACAGGGTCTATCCACCAGGAAGAGCTAACTATTATAAATGTCTATGCGCCAAATACCCGAGCCCCCAGATATATAAAACAATTACTCATAAACATAAGCAACCTCATTGATAAGAATGTGGTCATTGCAGGGGACTTTAACACCCCACTTACAGAAATGGATAGATCATCTAGACACACAGTCAATAAAGAAACAAGGGCCCTGAATGATACATTGGATCAGATGGACTTGACAGATATATTTAGAACTCTGCATCCCAAAGCAACAGAATATACTTTCTTCTCGAGTGCACATGGAACATTCTCCAAGATAGATCATATACTGGGTCACAAAACAGCCCTTCATAAGTTTACAAGAATTGAAATTATACCATGCATACTTTCAGACCACAATGCTATGAAGCTTGAAATCAACCACAGGAAAAAGTCTGGAAAACCTCCAAAAGCATGGAGGTTAAAGAACACCCTACTAACGAATGAGTGGGTCAACCAGGCAATTAGAGAAGAAATTAAAACATATATGGAAACAAACGAAAATGAAAATACAACAATCCAAACGCTCTGGGATGCAGCGAAGGCAGTCCTGAGAGGAAAATACATTGCAATCCAGGCCTATCTCAAGAAACAAGAAAAATCCCAAATACAAAATCTAACAGCACACCTAAAGGAAATAGAAGCAGAACAGCAAAGGCAGCCTAAACCCAGCAGAAGAAGAGAAATAATAAAGATCAGAGCAGAAATAAACAATATAGAATCTAAAAAAACTGTAGAGCAGATCAACGAAACCAAGAGTTGGTTTTTTGAAAAAATAAACAAAATTGACAAACCTCTAGCCAGGCTTCTCAAAAAGAAAAGGGAGATGACCCAAATAGATAAAATCATGAATGAAAATGGAATGATTACAACCAATCCCTCAGAGATACAAACAATTATCAGGGAATACTATGAAAAATTATATGCCAGCAAATTGGACAACCTGGAAGAAATGGACAAATTTCTAAACACCCACACTCTTCCAAAACTCAATCAGGAGGAAATAGAAAGCTTGAACAGACCCATAACCAGCGAAGAAATTGAATCGGTTATCAAAAATCTCCCAACAAATAAGAGTCCAGGACCAGATGGCTTCCCAGGGGAGTTCTACCAGACATTTAAAGCAGAGATAATACCTATCCTTCTCAAGCTATTCCAAGAAATAGAAAGGGAAGGAAAACTTCCAGACTCATTCTATGAAGCCAGTATTACTTTGATTCCTAAACCAGACAGAGACCCAGTAAAAAAAGAGAACTACAGGCCAATATCCCTGATGAATATGGATGCAAAAATTCTTAATAAGATACTAGCTAATCGAATTCAACAGCATATAAAAAGAATTATTCACCATGATCAAGTGGGATTCATTCCTGGGATGCAGGGCTGGTTCAACATTCGCAAATCGATCAACGTGATACATCACATTAACAAAAAAAAAGAGAAGAACCATATGATCCTGTCAATCGATGCAGAAAAGGCCTTTGACAAAATCCAGCACCCTTTCTTAATAAAAACCCTTGAGAAAGTCGGGATAGAAGGAACATACTTAAAGATCATAAAGGCCATTTATGAAAAGCCCACAGCTAACATCATCCTCAACGGGGAAAAACTGAGAGCTTTTTCCCTGAGATCAGGAACACGACAGGGATGCCCACTGTCACCGCTGCTGTTTAACATAGTGCTGGAAGTTCTAGCCTCAGCAATCAGACAACAAAAGGAAATCAAAGGCATCAAAATTGGCAAAGATGAAGTCAAGCTTTCGCTTTTTGCAGATGACATGATATTATACATGGAAAATCCGATAGACTCCACCAAAAGTCTGCTAGAACTGATACATGAATTCAGCAAAGTTGCAGGATACAAAATCAATGTGCAGAAATCAGTTGCATTCTTATACACTAACAATGAAGCAACAGAAAGACAAATGAAGAAACTGATCCCATTCACAATTGCACCAAGAAGCATAAAATACCTAGGAATAAATCTAACCAAAGATGTAAAAGATCTGTATGCTGAAAACTATAGAAAGCTTATGCAGGTAATTGAAGAAGATATAAAGAAATGGAAAGACATTCCCTGCTCATGGATTGGAAGAATAAATATTGTCAAAATGTCAATACTACCCAAAGCTATCTACACATTCAATGCAATCCCAATCAAAATTGCACCAGCATTCTTCTCGAAACTAGAACAAGCAATCCTAAAATTCATATGGAACCACAAAAGGCCCCGAATAGCCAAAGTAATTTTGAAGAAGAAGACCAAAGCAGGAGGCATCACAATCCCAGACTTTAGCCTCTACTACAAAGCTGTCATCATCAAGACAGCATGGTATTGGCATAAAAACAGACACATAGACCAATGGAATAGAATAGAAACCCCAGAACTAGACCCACAAACGTATGGCCAACTCATCTTTGACAAAGCAGGAAAGAACATCCAATGGAAAAAAGACAGTCTCTTTAACAAATGGTGCTGGGAGAACTGGACAGCAACATGCAGAAGGTTGAAACTAGACCACTTTCTCACACCATTCACAAAAATAAACTCAAAATGGATAAAGGACCTGAATGTGAGACAGGAAACCATCAAAACCTTAGAGGAGAAAGCAGGAAAAGACCTCTCTGACCTCAGCCGTAGCAATCTCTTACTCGGCACATCCCCAAAGGCAAGGGAATTAAAAGCAAAAGTGAATTACTGGGACCTTATGAAGATAAAAAGCTTCTGCACAGCAAAGGAAACAACCAACAAAACTAAAAGGCAACCAACGGAATGGGAAAAGATATTTGCAAATGACACATCGGACAAAGGGCTAGTATCCAAAATCTATAAAGAGCTCATCAAACTCCACACCCGAAAAACAAATAACCCAGTGAAGAAATGGGCAGAAAACATGAATAGACACTTCTCTAAAGAAGACATCCGGATGGCCAACAGGCACATGAAAAGATGTTCAACGTCGCTCCTTATCAGGGAAATACAAATCAAAACCACACTCAGATACCACCTCACGCCAGTCAGAGTGGCCAAAATGAAGAAATCAGGAGACTATAGATGCTGGAGAGGATGTGGAGAAACGGGAACCCTCTTGCACTGTTGGTGGGAATGCAAATTGGTGCAGCCGCTCTGGAAAGCAGTGTGGAGGTTCCTCAGAAAATTAAAAATAGACCTACCCTATGACCCAGCAATAGCACTGCTAGGAATTTATCCAAGGGATACAGGAGTACTGATGCATAGGGGCACCTGTACCCCAATGTTTATAGCAGCACTCTCAACAATAGCCAAATTATGGAAAGAGCCTAAATGTCCATCAACTGATGAATGGATAAAGAAATTGTGGTTTATATACACAATGGAATACTACGTGGCAATGAGAAAAAATGAAATATGGCCTTTTGTAGCAACGTGGATGGAACTGGAGAGTGTGATGCTAAGTGAAATAAGCCATACAGAGAAAGACAGATACCATATGGTTTCACTCTTATGTGGATCCTGAGAAACGTAACAGAAACCCATGGGGGAGGGGAAGGAAAAAAAAAAAAAAAAGAGGTTAGAGTGGGAGAGAGCCAAAGCATAAGAGACTGTTAAAAACTGAGAACAAACTGAGGGTTGATGGGGGGTGGGAGGGAGGGCAGGGTGGGTGATGGGTATTGAGGAGGGCACCTTTTGGGATGAGCACTGGGTGTTGTATGGAAACCAATTTGACAGTAAATTTCATATATTAAAAAATAAAAAAAAAAAAAAAAGAAAAAAAAAAAAATAAAAAATAAAGGGGAGGCTGGGAGGGAAAAGGAGAGAGAGGTTTTTTCTTTGGTTTAATAAACACGTTTAAACAAGAAAAAAAAAAAAAAAAAAAATGTCTCACAGAGAGCTTTCAGTTGGTTTCTCAGATCTCCACTCTTACATATTATCAAAAAAAAAAAAAAAAAAAACCTGGAAAACAACTCTAACATGAATACAGAGGTCAAAACTAACAAGAAAAAGATAAAACATAGACGAAACAAAGAATTCATTTTCATGAAGAAGAAAACAACACATGAGTTATAGTTAATATACAGAGAAATCATAGACAAATGCTGTAGCCATTGGCTATGAACAGGAACATATATGTACACGCATGTGTGTATATGCGTGCGTGCATATATACATACATATACATATTCAGAAGCAACAGTAAAAACTCTTTGTGAATTTAACTGATGGTACAAATGAAAAGTCCAAAGAATCAAAAGGTAGAGTTGAGAAAATTTCTCCAAAAGTCAAGTAATACAACATAGTATGGAAATACAGAGAAAACATAAGATTTCGGGAAGAAGCCAGATGGCCCAAAATCTGATTAACAAGTGTTCCAGCATGGGGACAAAAACGAGGAGAGATAATCATCAAAACTAATCGGAAGAACTTTTCCAAAAGTGAACAATATAATTGTCCAAACCCAAAGGGCTGATGAAAAACTCAGCATGATGGAATCAAAAAGCCCTACTCTCTATCAGACATCTCTTCTGTAATACATCAAATCCTCCTGGTCTCCCTTGTCTCTTGATTCAGTCACTGCTATAGCAAACATATATGCCAGGCTCACACAAGCTTCACATATGTCTCACCTCAAGCCTGCACCGCATGCCTCTTGACTCCTGCCCTGAGGTTGTCCACTGTCATTAAAGAGTAAATGACCCAAATCCTATTTGACATCCACACATGTACCTACCCTGAAGCTCAGAGCAAACCTTTCACCAGTAAGAAATGGGAGCAAGTGGATAAACTTCTTTCCTATTTCTTACCTTAAATGGATGATCCTGAGATGCAGTCAGTCCAAGGGGACAGCCCCATGATATCAAACCATAGTAACTCATTTTCATATTGGCTCTGCTTCTTTTCTCCTTCACTCCTCTTGTCTCTCTGATTTCTGGATTTGTGCTACAAGCAAAGTAACTGCAAATAAGCTTTTGTCTCAAGTTCACTTTCTGGGGCATCAATATATAACATCATGAACTTTTAGAACTCTAGAAATAAAGAAAAAGTTCTAAAGCGTTCTGGAAAGAAACAAAAATAGGTCATAAACCGAGGATCAAATATTACAACAACAACACAAGAAAGCTAGAAGAGATTGAGGCAAAGCTTTCCAAATTCTGTGAAAAAAAAATTCCAACATTTATATCTATAAACAGAGGCCAAAAAAAGGAATTTGAGGAACAGAATAGAAAACCCAGAAATGAACCCACAACTCCATGGTCAACTAATCTTTGACAAAGCAGGAAAGAATATCCAATGGAAAAAAGACAGTCTCTTCAACAAATGGTGTTGGGAAAACTTGACAGCAACATACAGAAAATGAAACTGGGCTACTTCCTTTTTTGAAATTTTATTAATGTTTATTTATTTTTGAGAGAGAGAGAGAGAGCAGGGGAGGGGTAGAGAGAGGGAGACATAGAATCCGAAGCAGGCTCTGAGCTGTCAGCACAGAGCCTGATGCAGGGCTTGAATTCACAAACTGTGAGATCATGACCTGAGCCAAAGTCAGACACTTAACCAACTGAGCCACCCAGGCTCCCCATTTTCTTATACCACACACAAAAATAAATTCAAAATGGATGAAAGACCTAAATGTGGGAGAGGAAACCATCAATATCCTAGAGAAGAACACAGGCAGCAACCTCTTAGACTTCAGCCATAGCAACTTCTTTCTAGACACATCTCCAGAGAAAAGGGAAACAAAAGCAAAAATGAACCACTGGAACCTCATCAAAATAAAAAGCAGTAAAGGAAACAATCAAAACTATAAACAGCCTATGGAATAGGAAAATACATTTGCAAATGACATATCTGTTAATGGGTTATTATCCAAAATCTATAAAGAACATAGCAAACTCAACACCCAAGAAACAAATAATCCAGTTAATAAATGGGCAAAAGATATGAATAGCCATCCAGATGGCTAACAGACACATGAAAAGATGCTCAACATCTCTTATCTCTTATCATCAGTGAAATATATTCAAAACCATGATGAGATACCACTCCACACCTGTCAGAATGGTTAACATTAACAACACAAGAAGCAATGGAAGTTCGTGAGGATGTGGAGAAAGGGGTACCCCCCTTGCACTGTTGGTGGGAATGCAAACAGGTGCAGCCACTCTGGAGAATAGTATGAAGGTTCCCCAAAAAGTTAAAAATAGAACTACCCTACAACCCAGCAATAGTACTACCAGGTATTTATCCGAAGGATAAAAACAATACAGATTTGATGGGATACATGCACCTGATGTTTATAGAAGCATTATTGACAATAGCCAAGCTATGGTGAGACCCCAAATTTCCATCAACTAATGAGTGAATAAAGAAGATGTGATATATGTATACAATGGAATATTATTCAGCCATCAAAAAATGAAATCTTGACCTTGGCAACAACAACAACGTGGATGGAGCTACAGTGTATTATGCTAAGGGAAATAAGTCAGTCAGAGAAAGACAAAGGCCATATGATTTCACCCATATGTGGAATTTAAGAAACAAAATAGATGAACATATGGGAGGGAGGAAAAGAGAGAGGTAAACAAACCATGAGAGACTCCTAAAGATAGAGAACAAAGCGTGCCCGGGTGGCTCAGTCGGTTAAGCATCTGACTCTTGGTTTCAGCTCAGGTCATGGTCTTGTGGTTTCTGAGACTGAACCCCACATGAGGCTCTGTGCTGACAACATGGAGCTTGCTTGGGATTTTCTCTCTCCCTTTCTTTCTGCCCCTCCTTTGCTTGTGCTGTCTCTATCTCTTTCAAAACAAACAAACAAACAAACAAACAACAAACATTTAAAAAAGAAAATAAACTGAGGGTTGAGGGAGGGAGGGGATAGGAGATGGGCCAGGTGGGAAATGAGTATTAAAGACGGCACACATGATGAGCAATGGATGTTGTGTGCAAGTGATGAATCACTGAATTCTATTCCTGAAACCAATATTGCACTGTATGTTAACTAACTAGAATTTAAACTGAAAAGAAAAAGATAGTGGACTTAAAGACAGTGCAATATAAATTCTCCAAATTGAAGCATAAAGCAATGAGAGGAGAAAAGGAAATAAGTTGTACTGTTGTGAAGCTGTTACATTATATGTGAAGTTTTATTATATAATTTGAAGATAGACTGTGCCAAGTTTAAAATATATATTGTAAAGTTTAGAAAACACTTTAAAATATGAAATGGAGATATTGCTAATAAGTCACTAGTGGAAATAAAATGGAAGAGCAAGAATAATGAATTATTCTTTTAAAAAAAGGAGGAAAAGAATAAATAAACAGGTAGGACAGACAAAAAAACAAGGTGCAAATTGTTAGATTTAACCTCAAACATATCCTTAAATACACTATATATAAGTACTTTAAGCTCTACAATTAAAAGGCAGAGATTGTTGCACTGTATAAAAATGCAAGACTCAATGGTAAGCCGTCTTCAACAAATCTACCCTAAATTAAGACACCGCTAGTTTAAATACTATTAAATTAGAAATAAATAATAAAAATTGCCAAATATTTGGAAATTACACAATACATTTATAAGTAACCTAGGAATTTAAGAAGAAATCACAGAGAAATTAAAAAGTATTTTTAACAAGATGAAAAGGAAAATGCACATCAACATTTGTGAGATGTAGTGATACGTAGAGATATACTGTCCAATACACTAGCCACAAGCCACATGTAACTATTTACATTTTAATTTTAATTATTTAGAATTAATAAAATAAAAAATCATTTCCTAAGTTATACTAGCCATATTTTAAATTCCTCAATAGCCTTTTGAGGCTAATGACCACCTTATTGAACTGTACATAGTACATTTTTGCCATCACAAAAAGATCTACTGGCCACACTGTATTAGAGGAAATGACCAATCATTAAATAACTATTGTGAGGAAAAATATCCAAAATCAATGATCTAAACTTATCCTTTAAGAAACTAGAAAAAAAAAAACCCCAGCAAATTAAACCCAAAGTAAGTAGAAGGAAGGAAATAACAAAGAGTGGAAATCAATGAAACAGGAAACAAGTAAAAGGCAGTGAAATCAAAAGCTGTACTTTAAAGTGATCAATTAAATTGATAAATCCCCAGGTAAACCAAACAAGTAAAAAGAGAGCAGAAACAACTTACTAATATTGGAAATGAAAGGGGATTTTACTATAGATCATGCAGACATTAAAAGAATTATAAGGGAATGTTATGCACAAATTTATGCCAAAAGATTCGATAAACTAGAGGAAATAAAAAAAAATTCCTTGAAAAGTACAAATTACCAAAACCAACTCAAGAAGAAATTTTTAAAAAGTAGCCTTATATCAGTTAAAGAATTGAATTCCAATTTAAAACTTCTTCAAACAGAAAATATTATTGAATGAATCAAGCAATCGATAAACAGGACCATGTACCATGACTAAGTGGTATTACTTCACAAATTCATTTCAGAAATGCATAACATTTTAAATGTCAATTGAAATAAATAATTGTATTTACAGAATAAAAGAAAAAATATACTGTCATACCAATAGATATAAAAACAACCATTTGGTAAGTCTTAATAACCATTCACAATAAACATTCAGCACTCTAAAACAAAAAAAGAGTTTTTGAGCTAAATCAAATGCATTTACAAACAACCTACAGCTAATTTAATGGTAAGAGACTGAATGTTTTCCCTTTAAGATTAGGAATAAGACAAAATATCACTCTTACCAGTTCTGTTCAATTGTTGTCCTAGAGGCCCTAGCCAGAGCAGTAAAGCAAGAAAAATAAATAAAGGCATACATATTAGAAAAGAAAAGTAAGCCTGTCTTTGCTTGCAGATGATATTTTTATCTATGTATATACATACTAAGAAATCTAATAAAAAATCTCCAGTAAGTAACAAATAAATTTAGCAACATCTCAGGAAATATTATTAATACACAGAAGTTAATTATATTTCTATATTCAGCAATAAACAATTAGGATGTAAAATTCTAAAAAAAATTACCATAACTTCTAAAACATTTAGGAGTAATTTTTTTTCAAGAGTTATGTGTGATATCTACCCTAAAAACTAAGTTATATCACTATGAAAAATTAATAAGACCCAAATAAATAAGTATGCTCAGATAGGAACATTCAATATTTTTAAGATGCCAATTTCCCCAAATATATTTAATGCAATCCCAATGAAAATCACAGTAGACATTTTGTTTGTTTGTTTTGTTTCAGAAATTGGCAGATAGCCAAAAGGCTGTATTGGGATGAAAAAAACCCACAACATTTGAAGGATTACACATACCTGATTTTAAGACTTATTATAAAGCCACAATAATCAAGAGAGCTCGCTACTGGTAAAGGGTAAACATATAGGTAATGCAACAGAGGTAGACCCCATATATATGGCCAGACGGTCTCTGACCAAGGTGCTAAAGTAATTCAGTGGAGGAAAAGACTTTTCAACAGATGGCACTAGAACTGGGTACCTCTATGGGTAAAAACGAGTCTTGTATCACACAACACATGAAAAAATTATTTTGAACTGGACTATAAGCCTAAATGTAAAACTTAAAAGTATACCGCTTCTATGGAAAAATACATGAGAATCTTTGTAACGTTGGAGTAGGCAAGGATTACTTAGGACACAAAGAGCATGATAAAAGAAATGTAACAAATTAACCTTCATACATATTTAAAACTTCTCTTTGAAAAATGAACTAAAGAAAATGATAAGGCAAACCACAAACTTCGAGAAAATATTCACATATCTAAGAAAGACATTACATCCAAAATACATGCCAAACTTAAATAATTCAGTAATAAAAAAAACAAACAGAATGGGCAAAACATTTTAACAAAACCCTTAGGGGGAAAAAAAAACACACAGAAAGGTCCTTAAAGCATGAAACAATTCTTAACATCATTAGTCATCAAGGAAATGCAAATTAAATCACAATGAAATACTTTTACTTCACACCTACTAGGATAGCTAAAATAAAAGACTGACAATGCAGAGTGTTGGAGAGAATGTGGGCAACTGAAACTTGCATACTTTTTAGATGGAATACAATGTGATATTAGCATGTTCTTATGCAGTTCAACATAAACTTAACATTTGACTCAACAATTCTACTGCAGAAGAAATGAAGACATATAACTACATAAAGACTTGTACATAAATGTTCACAGATTTATTTGTAATAGCCAAAATTTGGAAATAGCCAGAGATGCTCAACATCTGGTAAATGGATAAAGAAATTGTAGTACATTCATGCAGTAAAATACTGCATAGCAATAAAGGGAACAATTATTGGTGCACAAAGCAACATGGACAATCTCAGAAACATTAGTTTGAGAGAAAATAAACCAGAGAGAAAAGAATACATACAGTAGGATCACAGTCATATGAAACGTTAGAAAAGACAAATCCAATCTATGGGGATGGAAAACAGATCAATGGTTATCTATACTTAAATTGTACGTAAGGATTGACTGGGAAGAGGTACAAGGCTATCTTTTGTGGTGATGGAAATGTTCTGTATCTTGTACGTGGTGGCAGATCCGCACGTGTATACATTTTTCAAAACTCATCGCTTGCACAGTTAAAATGTACTTATTTTATTTTATGAAAATTATTGATTAAAGGCCTAAATTAAAATTTTTAAAGGGTGACCAACGGAGAGACAAAAAGGGAAGAAGAAAAGGAACTTGTGAAATGAGAGAAGAAAAGAAAATTATGACCAAGTTAGGAAAAAGAAAATTGGAGAAAAAAAAAAAGAGAGTGAAATGGAGGAAGTCTCAAATTAACTCTTAAGGATCCATGCCATGGGATTGGTACTTAACTATTTCCTTGAATTCTCACAACATTCCACAAGTTACAGATAATTATCTTCATTTTATATATGTGGAAAGTGAGACCCTGAGAGATCATACACTTTTCCAAATTTTCAGATTTTTGTGAGCACTCCCAAACTCTATCACGTTACTAACATCCTTCGGAAGTCAATTTTCGTTGGGTTAGTTCTCCAGATGCTGAGATGGAGTTTGTGTGCAGAGTATTTATCAGGGGTCAAATTCTGTGGGAGGCAGAAAGAAGTAGGATTAAGCAGAAAGAGAAGTCAAACTAAAGTGCAAGCCCAACAAAGCCTCTGCTAATGCCTGGCCAGGGGTGGGGGGTGGGCGTGCTGAAGAGCATACGGACCCTCAGAGTGTCCCATGTCACATCTGTTGTCATTCAAGTCTGCAGGGGAGTCCTGTCCTAGAAATCACCCATCTTTCACTGAAGTGATTTCAAGAGAAGAAAGGAAGGGAGAAGGAATGGTATGAATAACCATAATAACAAAAATAGTTGCTAGTATGTTTTATACGCATCATACATGTTTTAATTAACTTCATTTAAAACTCATAACAACACTTTCAGGTAGACACCACCTTTTAATCTATACTTGATGTCATAGAAACTGAGGCAGAGAGAGATTTCACTCCTAGCCTGAGACCATATAGCTAGTAACTAGAAATGTTAGGACAGGATCCCACAGTCTGGCTCCAGACTGTGCTTTCCCAGCATTTAAAAAAAAAAAAAAAAAAAAAAAAAAAAAAAGCCCTTTTTAGTGGCATACTGTAGATATACTTGATCAAGCACCACCTGGAGTCCCATAGCTCCTTCTCAAATAAAAGCCACCCACTGAAGTCTTTAGGTTGTTCTTCCATTTAAAACAAGAACCTTCTGTTGTATACATCTTTCTCCTTTGGCAATAGATTCTGACCTACTTGGCCTTGAAGCCAACAGCTTTGCATATAGGAGACATCTACGGTATCTGTAAGCTGTAAGGAAAAAAAAAATAGCTAAAGCAAAAAACCACCTTGAGGGAAACTAGAGTGAATTTACTTTGAATTTGAAATAAAGGGTTTTGGGTACTAATACCCTGCCTCCATCAAGCCCAGATTGGTCTGTAACACAATCTGACTCTTGAATACTTAAAAATAGAGATAATTGAACACCCCACGCTATGATGTGGGGCCTTGAAATTCAGTGCTGAATTTGATGGTGGGAGTGCTGATTTGCATTAACTTAGTCATGCCCACCTCATCAACTTAGATAACTGATGTTAGGTCCCTAGAGTTTCCTAGGAACCTACGTGTTCCTGGGAACACATTAGACTAGGAATCAGACCAGGATTTTATTCCAAGTTCTGCATTTAACTAGTTCTCTAACATTAGACAATTTACCAGTTTCTCTGAGCTTCCTTCATCCATAGGCTTTGGAGCTTGGATTGGATAAGGTCCCTTAGCAGCTAATTCTGCAACTCAAAATAAATGAAAGATATATCAGGTGACAATGGGTGCCATAAGGGTAAGTGAAGCAGTGAAAGAGGAACAGAGAAGGGTGGCATGAAGTACTATTTTAGAAAGAGCAACTAGAAAAGACTCCTTGTTAAGATGAATTTTGAGCAGAGATAGAAGTAAAGGAGGGAGCTATTTAGCTATAAGAAGGAAGAGTGTTCCAAGTAGAGGGAACAGAACAGGCAAAGATCCTGAGATGAGAACATACTTAGAATATTTATGGAACAACAGAGCAACCAGTGCTCCTGGAGCCCAGTCAGCAAAGGGAAGAGTAGAATCTGGGATTATATCTTAGAGGGTGCAGGTTATAGGGTTTTGGAGCTAAAGTAAATAAAGACTTTGACTTTGACTCTGAATAGGATGGGAAGTTCTTAGAGCATCAAAATAGGTGATCTGACTCATGTTTTAGAAGGATCACTCTGGCTGCTCTGTGGGCATAGATTGCAGGAGGGTGAAGGTGGAAAGAGAGAAAACAATTGGGAGTCTATACTAATAATCCAGGTAAAAAATGATGATGGCTTGAATGAGAGTGGTAGTAGAACTGGCAAGAAGCGGTCAGATTCTGGATACATTTCAAAGACAGAGACAGCATGATGCATAGACGTAGGGGGTTAGAGAAAAAGAGTCAAGGAGGACTCCAAGGCTCTGACTTGAACCACAGGTTGAATGAAGTTGCCATTCACTGAACAAGAAGAGGCCACTGAAATATGTTAAGTTGAGGAGGAGGGGCCAACATGATCACATTTGTTTGTCCAAAAGATCACTCTGTCTGCAATATGGAGAATGGATTGGAGATGGACAAGAGTGGGTATTAGGTGACTAGTTAGGAAACTAAGTAGGTAGTCCTATTTTAACAGTTTCATTCAGCAATTATAGAGTTATATTAATGAATATTCAAAAAAATAAAATGCACTAACCTGGTGACTTCAGGAAATTGCTTAGGAAGCAGGGTAATATGGTACCTTAAATTTGATGTAAGAAACATATTTAGTAGATAATGAGATAGTATTCATTCAGAAATGGGAAAAAAATTGTGATGATGGTATGCAGATACTAAAGTTTAGAGAAGATATTCTACTACGCTGCCTGTTGGAAGCCTGGTTGATTTGGTGAGATCCTTTGAGTGTGTCATAGTTTGGGGCTTACACCCAGCCCACAAGCTAAATTATCACACACTGTCCTAGGAAATTTCCTTTGCTTGAACAATAGCTGCATTTGTCTTCTGTGACCCAGTCACTGGGTATGGCAAATGGGACCAGGCAGGGACTAATCAGATCTTCTCTTCTGGAGTGCAGACTTAGGACAATGACAGCAAACTAGTTCCTGTGGATGGATTGAATGATAGTCTGTAATCTCAGGAGCTGAAGGTGGTCATTGTCTGCTCTGTGGTATGGAGAATCAGAGGAAGCTGACTGCATGAGAAAACAAAAGGGAGCAAATGTGTGGAGAGGGGCTGAGACAACACAGAGGACTAATAGATTTTCAGCATCTAGTTCTGGTTCCTTCCTGAGGCCCAGTGGCCTTTGCATTGGATCCCAAGACATTCTGCTACAGTGATAAGAAATACAACTTTTTAATTTAGCTCTTTAAACAGGTATTTTTTTTCATTGCTAAAAAAAAGTCATACCTAATGGCTATTTTCACACTCAAGAAACAGTGGATTAAAAGCTTTATTTTTCTTTATGACTACCTATGACATTCTTAAATTTTCTGTATCAAAACCTGTCACTCCAACAAAAGAAAGTTCTAAGTTGTCTAGTTTGGGGAGAGGACTCATATGGCTTTAGACTAGCTTATGCAAGCAGTAAAAAGAAGGATTCTGATGGATGAAATGAAAGCAAAATCGGTTGAGAGAAAAATTAACAAAAGAGAAGCAATAATCCCATTTAGGAAGAAGAAAGAATGAGAGCCCCCTAGAAAGAAATTAGTGATGAGGTTTCAGAGAAATTATTTTAAGTGAGAAATTTGATCAAAGTATGTTTTAAAATTAATTTAATAAAAATCAGAAGACTTCACATCACCAACACTATTTGAATTCCTACATTGTATGAAAGTAAGGGACATCACATCAAATTAGGGAGTCTATTTTCACATGAAGAAATGTTTTGATGCTTGTACTTTAAAAAAAATTATAAGTATGGTGTACTAGATTCTCTCCCCTCATCCCTGACCCCACCTTATCCTTTTTAGCCATGGAGATTTTCCCTCTTCAACCCTACAAATCTCCAAAGGAAAAAAGTGTATGGCTGACAGAAATATTATAGAGCCCACCAGAGTATATAAAACTGCCACAGACTGTGAAATGTAAAACAGTGATCTAGTTCTCTACTACAGGTAAAACATATTTTATTTTCTTTTGTTTGTTTAGTACGATGAAACAATAAAATGAGAGAAAAGCCATGAGCCATGTTGTTTGACTGACATAATGGGATTTAACAGATTATGCATAATTTGGAAATTTTTCTACTTTTTAAAATAATGCATTTGAGAAATGCTGACCCAAACAAAATTTGAATGAAATATGTTTTTTAACCTAAGTTGAAGTTGGGGAGAGATCAGTCACAACTGCATCCAGCTCTTGTGCAAGACTGTTTGGCAGTCCAGTCTGGATGGAGCAAAGATGGTTTAAGACTGAGGGATAGGACAGGATAGGCTGTGAGGTACATTACTTAATAATTCCTTAAAGCTGAAAATTTAATGTTTTGTTTTGGAGACTACAAAATAAGTAGATGTGAACATCAAAATGGCCATAATGTTAAAATGGCTGCATCAAAATGTCACCTGACCATCCGGACTGGGTAGTAGCTATCAGTAGGTCAAAGCAGAGCTTTCAGCCTGGAAAGCAATAAGGTTCCCACATATGTTTAAGTTGCCCCTACAGCATTTTTCAAAAATGTGATCATCATATTTGAAAAATATAAAAATCTCAATATAAAATTTGGTTTTAAACTTCTCTTAGAACATAGGATACTAAAACTCTGGGCCCTTACTTTCAGATGGCATTAACTAATTGAATCTGAGCATGGGCTGCCCAGGTTGGGGTGGCATGCTATCTCCTTAAGTCCACCAGCTGCCAGGGCTCCATTTGGGTTCACGTCACTCATCTCTGTACCTCCCTGCTTTCTCCAGTCATCTGAGTTTGCAACCCCTGACCCTGAGCCTCAAGCCCTGTGGTGGGGAATGTAAATATACCTAATAGTGAGGCAGGCGTTACTTCTCTCCGACATATGTAACCATATGATGGCTCAGTGATGGCACATATTCCAATTTTGCAAGCGAATTTGGAAATTTGTATTTTTATGCAATATCTTTCCATATAAAAATATTAGCTACAAACTCACTTTTTAAATACTGACAACCATATAAAAACACATCTGTGAACCACAAGCTTGTGCCTGCCTGGTTGCCATTCTTCCCTGAACTACGGGAAAGAAGTCTACGTCAGAAAGTCTATGATATTTGAACAGCCCTACCATGGCTCCATTTCTATAAATCCTGGTGCAGAAGTCAAATTGTAGTTTTCCAAGGGAAAATCTAGCTTCCTTGATTTCACATTTTCCAAGCACTCACTATACACAAGGCTCTCAGCGAGACACTGTAAAAAGGGTGGATATATAAGTGGGACAAAACCACACTCATGCCTTTAAGGAGCTGACAATCAACCACATCTTTGGCATTAGTGACAAATGGGAGAAGTTTGTGTTCAGCTACCTTGCTCTCTAATTCCAGTATTGCCTTTATCTAATGGACTCCCAGAAAATTCCAGTGTTCTGTTACTCAAGTGCTTCTCTCCTTCCTCTCCTTCTCCTTCTCCTTCTCCTTCTCCTTCTCCTGCCCCTCCTCCTCCTCCTTCTCCTGCCCCTCCTCCTGCCCCTCCTCCTCCTCCTTCTCCTGCCCCTCCTCCTCCCCCTCCCCCTCCTCCCCCTCCCTCTCCTCCTCTTCCTCCCCCTCCCCCTTCCCCTCCCCCTCCCCCTTCCCTCCCCTCCCCTCTCCTCTTCCTCCCCCTCCTCTTCCTCCCCCTCCCCCTTCCCCTTCTCCTGTCCCTCCTCCTCCTCCTCCTCCCCCTCCTCCTCCTCCCCCTCCTCCTCCTCCTCCTTGTACTATGGCAGCAAGTACACAGCACTACAAGTTCACCATACTACACTACAAGTACCACTACAACAAGCACTACTACTCCTACAATAGCTGCTACCATCATATGTTGTGTCTTTATTTTGTGTTAAGCACTTTGTATGAACAATTTCTAATGTCCACAACAATCCTACCAGATAGGGGCTAACTCATTTTACATATGGCTCAATTAAGTTAATCAACTTTCTTGAGGTCATAGTGTGATATTCTGATTTATAATAAATATGTATTTGGTCTTTATCCTCATCCCAGGAACAGTGCTCCTAAACTCCTTGGAATTTCCTATAATGAGAAAAATAAAGGGGACTTTTCCTATGTTAATGAGGTGATGTTTTGGAAAGCATCTAAGGATCTGGCTTGTTGACAGAGGAGTCAACCACATGATTGGAGGGTTACAACTCTTGGCCCCAGTCAGTTAGAACTGCCACCCTCATACACACACCTCCAGGGAGGGGAGAGGGGCTGGAAGTTTGAGTTTGATCACTAATGGCCAATAATTTAATCAATCGGGCCTATGTAATGAAGTCTCCATAAAAGCTCAAAAGTATGGATTCAAGAGCTTCCCAGTTAGAGAACACATGTAGATGAAGGAAGAGTGGCACCCCAGAGAAGGCATGGAAGTTCTGCACCCTTTCCCCACCCCTTGCCCTATGCATCTCGTTCTTCCGGCTGTTCTATTTTATATTCTTTTATAATAAACCAGTAACCTACGAAGTAAAATGTGTCTCTCTTCTGTAGGCTGCTCTAGCAAATTAATCAAACTCAAAGAAGGGGTTGTTAAAACCAATTATCTATGGTTGGTGGGTCAGAAGCACAGGTGACAACCAGGACTTTGGATTGGATCTGAAGGGGGGTGAGGCAGTCATAGGACTGAGCCCTAACCTGTGTATCTGATGTTATCTCCAGGTAGTGTCAGAACTCAGTTCAATTATAGGATACCCAGCTGGTGTTGAAGAGTTTGCTTGGTGATTGGGGAAAAACCCACACATCAGAATCTAACTGATGAACACATATTGTAATCAGTAATTAAAAAAAATGGGACTGAAATACAAGACTGTTGGAAACTTTACACCATACTGCTTTAGAGAACATTTATCTTCCTACCAAAATTTTCCATCTCAATGGCCCATTACTTAGGACAAACCCACCCTTTAAGTATTAAACAAATCATTAGGTTCATTTTGTAGAATGTTACAAATTAAGTCTTAAGTTATATTTTCCCTAATGTTTTACTTTTTAATGTTTATTTTTGAGAGAGAGAGAAAGAGAGAGAGCAAGTAGGGGAAGGGCAGAGAGAGAGAGGGGACAGAGGATCCAAAGCAGGCTCCGCACTGACAGCACAGAGCCCAATGCGGGGATCGGACCCCCAAACAGTGAGATTATAACCTAGCTGAGGTCGGATGCTTAACCAACCGAGTCACCCAGGAACCGCCTAAATAATGTTTAAAATAAGATCTTCCATGCCTTAATTTACAGAAGTGATTAATGAAAGGAATTTCAGTCATTACTGTGGTTTTGTTTGATGCTACTATTTTTGCACCTGTAACACTTCTAAAGTCATGCCAAATTTGTGGTCATATATAATACTGGCATCAGAATTACTCAGTTGGTAGGTAGAATCTGGAATTCAGAGGTGGAGTCAGCAGATTTTTTTTTCTGTGAAGGACCAGAGTTTTCTCTGAAGGACACAGCTTTTATCTATCTATCACATTTATGTATTTATGTATTTATGTATTTATTTATTTATTTATTTATTTATTTATTTTTGGCTTTGTGTGTCATACAGTCCCTTTCAAAATTTTTCTATCATAACTAATCAACTGCTGTTGTAAGGCAAAAATAACCACAGACAAGAGTATACAATTGGGAGTAGCTGTGTTCCAATAAAACTTTATTTATAGACAGTGAGGCGTAATTGGCCTGAGGGCTATAACTTGCCCACCACTTATCTAAATTTGGCCTCATACCAGCTCTGTCACCATGGTGGGGGGAGGGTCACTTAAACTTTATTAACCCTGCGTTCTTCATCAGCAAATATGAGGATATTGCTTCCATTTCAACTGACTTGAAAATGTGATAAGGAAGACTAAAATTAGATAATTCACATAAAATCACTTTGTAAACTGCCTAGTGCCAGAGTAATTGTTTAATAATGAATACACAAACATTGAGACTTATCCAACTAATATTAGACCTCCTGACAAACTATTACCTTTATTCTCTTCTATCCCAGTCCCCTACCTATTGATCCCTGTTCACAGTTCCTCCAACACACACACACACACACACACACACACACACACACACACACACACGCAAATACTACATCCCTAGAACTGTATTCCTACCTGCTTCAGCTGTACCCTAGAGTCTTCTTTTCTCACACACCCACCAGGCTTAATTTTTACATGTTTCCTCTCAGCTGTCCCTCTTCAGAGTAGACCACTAATGGCAGAATGAATATCATGACTGGGCCAACATGCTTTCTAAAAGGAGTGATTTATAGATAAATGGCTTGTTCCAAGATGCCCTTTGAGCATCTGGCAAGAAAAGTCTAGAAATTCAAGTGGAGTGTGTGATTCTTTATAGAGTACATTAAATTACTTCTGAGAAACTCACTTATTGCCCAAAACAGCAACTCAGCTCTAGAAAGTTAGATGTTCAGGCTTAGAGGATGCATGTGAAGCTACTTGCACACATAGAGTTGCATTTATAGAATGGGAGCCACGGCAGTGTGCAAAGGCAGGTGACCTTGGAAGAAAGACTGAGTCTGGACCCAGCATACCGCCTGCCAGTTGCTAAAATGAACAAATTAAAAGCAACAGTAGGTTCACGGCAGCGGTGTGCTAGTAAATTGGGAAAGCAAGAAAGCAAGCCAGCCCCATTTGTAGCATTTAATCCATTTCCATCATGTGAATACTCCCACCACAGATGGTATCAAGCTACCAGTGATTTAAGAACCAGCTCACAAAACTGCTATTTCACCATTACTTGTTCCTACCAGCTCTGGCACATCAATGGCTCCATACCTTAACTATTGAGCTGTTTAGGTAAAAGTTTACCTCTACTAGTGCCTAGAGGAATGAACTCCTCCACCCCCGCCCCCACCCTACCCCCCCACACCAATTTTATAACCCAGCCAAGATTAGTTCAGAGGCAAAGCTTTTTCCACATTTCTTGATCCTTGATCCCGAGAAATTACGAATAAGCTCTTCCTCTGCATGAAATAGCATAAGTAGTTAATAAACTATTTCATTTACACACACACACCCCTTAGTATTTTCTTCATGAGCTAATGACTATTTCCTCCCCTAAATTATGTACTCCATATGTTCTTTTGTACATGTTAGATTTTTTTTTTTTTTTTTTTTTTTTTTTTTTTTTGAGAAAGAGCGAGAGAGCACAAGCAGTAGACGGAGAGAGAATCTTAAGCAGGCTCCACGCCCAGTACAGAGCCCAACGCAGGGCTCAATTTCACAACTCTGAGATCGTGACCCAAACTGAAATCAAGAGTCTGAGGCTTAACCAACTAAGCCACCCAGGCGCCCCTCTTAGGATTAATTTTTGACAGGAATCTCAGTCGTTGCTATTCAAAGTGTGGTTCTCAGATAAACAGCACCACATCACCTGTAGGCATATTAAAAAGCAGAATTTCAGATTGCACTCCTGATGAATCAAAATCTGCATTTTAACCAGATTTCTATATACATTGAAGTTTGGAAAATGCTGTTCTATGCTCCCTTCAATTTACACCTAGGAGATAGATAAAAACCCTGATGAATTTTGCTATTTATCATATCACAAAAACAAATAATCCATCTTGCTCTTTTGTAGTGATGATTTGAAGGATTCTATATATACGGTTTTTCACTCAGATGTAAAAATATTTCAGAATCAGTCTGATTTAAAACACGAAAGCAAACTGTCCTTTGCAGAATCATAACAGCATACTCAGGTATCTATCAAAACTAAGGCAAATTAGAGAGATGTTCTTGTCTGGGTTCCAACTGTCCTTTTCAGCTTTATGTCTGTCATTTAATTGCATGCTCTGATAGAAAGAATAGTGCCCCTCCCCCAAGACGTCCACATTCTAATTCCCAAAGCCTGTGACTATTTAACCTCCTATGGCAAATGGGACTTTACAGGTGGAATTAATTGAGGATTTTGAGATGGGAGAGTCTCCAGGTGTGCCCAATGGAATCACAAGCTTCTTAAAAGGGAGAGACGAAGGCAGGAGAGTCAGAGATGTGACCATGGAAGCGGAAGAAGGAGCGTTGCAGAACTGCGAACCAAGAACTGTGGTCTCTAGAAGCTGAAAAATGGGAAAACAATTCCTTTCTACAACTTCCAGAAGGAACGTGATCCTGCAGACACCTTGATTTCAGCGCAGTGAAGCCCGTTTGAGACTTCTGATCTCCAGAACTGTAAGGTACCAAATTTGTGGTTTTTTTAAGCCCTAGGTTTGTAGTAATTTGTTACAGAAGCAGTAGGAAACTAACACAAATGCCTTTCTCCCTAGTTAGACTGTGAGCATTTCAAGAGCATGACTATGTCCTCTATATTTTGACTGACTACAGAGCCTAACCAGAAGGTTTTTCATGCAGGTTTGGAGAAGAAATGAGTGAAGAGGTAGTAATCCATTCTCCTACAGTACAGCTAAATCTGATCTCATTCTTTACCTAATTAAAACATTTCAGTGGTTTTTCCATTATCCTTACACCCTTGACAAGACTACAAGAGCTGCATGCCAGACCTATGCCCTTTGGTCTAGCCTTGCCTCCAGCACTCCCAACCATGTCGGCTATTTTTCATGTTTTAATCTCCCCCCTCCCCTTCCAGCTCCTCTGTATTTGGTTAACTTCCATTTCTTCCTTCAGATCTCAAGCTCATCCTTCTTTGCTTAACAGATTTCTTTTATAGCACTTTCTTTTATAGCATGTACTTGCATTTGTAAATATAAAAAGTTCTCTCTCCAACACTGGATTCTAGTTCTATGAGAGCAGAGGCTATGTCCGTTGTATATTCCAGTATCTGGCATAGAGCAGGGACCCAGTAGGTTTTTGGTGAATAAAAAATATTTGTTGAACAAAGAGTATAAAGACCATGTGGAAAAGAAAATGCTTTCATGATTTGAGCTTCTAAATCCTAAAGAATTATGCATTAGAGAAAAATCTTAAAAAAGGAATTTTGCAAGTGTCTGTAGTACACAGTATTTGTCTTGATATTGCAGCTACTGACCACAATTTAGAATCTTCTACACCAAGCTACTACACATACTTAGAGTTAATGTAAGTCTGTTAAGGAGCTGCTAAATGACAGTTGAGGTCCTTTAATCAACATGTCCTTCTATGATTATTCCATGGAGCCAGTAATATGCTAGATTAAGTGTATATATCTCTTCCTAATTTTTTGTTCAGGTATTTTATGTTGGTAGCTTGAAATCTGCCTTGGTGAGGGTATTTACACCACAAAAATGAGCAAGTGTTTCACATTGGGCCCCTTTGATCTTTTTTTTCCTCCCCTCCTTTCCTCTGTCCCCTCACCCCCTCAACAGTTGTTAAATATGTGCCTACATACTACATACCTAGAGTGTTTTCTTTCAGAGGCTTATCCTGGTGCAGAGCCTAACATAAGAAGCCTTGAGGCATTACTGGAAAACTCTATGGTGGCACCTGACTCTAAATTAACGGTCAGGTCACACATGGAGCTCTCACACCTCATTCTATCAAAGAACTCCCAATTTCTCTACAGTCAAAATCAGCTGTGTTTAAGTGGCCTTTGATTCCCCCTAATAGTAAGTCTTCTTCAAATTCAAATGTAGCACTTTTTCTTGATGAAACTGGGTATCAGGTCTTACTGGGCTGTGAAGTTGTCAGAAGGAAAAAAGGAGAGGACAAATCCCAAAGACTCTACATTCACAATTTGTATATTTCCATCTCTTAATATTATAATCTAATAGATGGATGAACATGGGCTCAAATGATTCAGAACCTATGATAAAAACTGGGCTTAAGTATTCCAACCTATATCTCCAAGGTCCTTCTGGTTTTGGTCAAGCAAAATGCAAATAATTGACCCCATAAAGGTCTTGGACTCTCATTAGGAATATAGACTGGACCCCTGCTGAGCCCTATCTTTAAGTAGTTCCTTTCCCTTAAGATGAACAGGCTTATGTAAGTGGTTCTTAAGACTTTATTAAGATTGATATGATTTACTGAATGTTTTAAAAGGATAATAAAGTACATAGTCTCTCTAAAGCCTATCCATGTTCTATACATAGTAGGGATTTACTAAATAATAGAGAATGATTTTAACCAATTTCTTACAAGGGTCTATTAGTATCCATTAATACAAGTGAACTACAGTTTGTCTTAACCATTTCTACCTGTTTGAATATCGTACTCTTCCAGCCAAGATTTTTAAATGCTCCTAAAGTGCATGGAGAGAACATTGCACTAATATGAAGTTAATCAATAGATAAAAGAACATGTCTTTATAATCTATCTTCACTTTCCTAAAAGAAACCATATGGATAAAATTAAAATCAAGAAAATCTATTACTAGTCTCACTTACACTTGAACTAATATCACCACTTAAATGGATCACCAGATGTTTCTAAATACTTGGATAAAGAAATGATCAGTAACACCCATAAGTGATATTTAGTATTCCAAGACTGAGATCTTGAACTTGAAGCTACAAAGAAGGTGATGGTGTGGTCTCTAATCCAGCTATAAGCAAAAAAATTTTTTTTTTAAATCTTAAGTTGAACAATAGAAGGGAAAAAATGAACTCCTTTGCTTCTGCATTATTTTATTTTAAAGTAACTTTTTAAGAATGCTATTGATAGGTGTGTACCTAGCAAGATCCTGAAGGACTATTTGCCAGTAACTACTAAAATTTAAAATTTCATTTTTAAAAATTCTGAAGGACTTCCACAAATACATAAAAATATACAGATGTGTTCTAAAACTTCGTAATAGTAAAACACTAATAGCCTAACTGTCCATTAATAGAACGTCTATTAAGTGAACTATAGTGCCATAATCAGCTGTTTGAAAAGTTACTGTCACAGTTAATGTCCATTACAGCATAATGTAACAGTTCTTAGTTTTATTTTGGGCTTATTTAGGCATTAAGTCCAGAATGATCTGCTATGACAAACTATTAACAGTGAATATATAGAACGAGGATTGGAAAAAGAGGCAGTATTCTCACTTTGTTTTGTATACATCTATATCCTTTAGGTTTTATTTGTAATTTTCTACCATAAATATTAAAAGTATTTTACTCTATTTTTGTGTGGGCATATGTTTTCATTTCTTTTGGAAAGTACCTAAGTGTGAAATCAGTTGGTTGACGCGTTCCCATCAGCAATATTCAGATTTGATGCTATTTGATATGTTAGTGGTATTGTGTTTTCATTTCTATTTCCAACTGTTTTCTGCTATGTAGAAGTCTAATTGATGATTGTAAATTGATCTTGCTAAATTCTTTTAATGGCATCTATGCATTCCTTGGAATTTCCTATCTATATTTAGTCCTAGACAACATGATCATGTAGTTTAAGGCAAACCTCTCCAAGTTCTTTTAAGTTTTTAAATTCCTGTGGTACACCTGAAACTAATTACACTACATAACATAGTGATTCAACACCTCCATACATCACCTGGATATGGATCATGACAAGTGCTCTCCTTAGTCCCCATCACCTGTTGAACCCATCCCCCACATCCACCTCCCCTCTGGTAACCATCAGTTTCTCTATAATTAAGAGTCTGTTTCTTGGTTTGCCTCTTCTTCCCACCCCCCCCCCCCCCCCGCCTTTGCTCATTTATTTTGTATCTTAAGTTCCACGTATGTGTGAAATCATATGGTATTTGTCTTTCTCTGGCTTAGTTTGCTCATCATAAAACTCTAGCTCCATCCATTACCTTGAAAATGGCAAGATTTTATTCTTAGGGCTGAGTAATATTCCATTGTGAGCGTGTGTGCGCATGTACACATGTGTGTATATATATACACATCTTTATCCATCCATATGTTGATGGAAGCTTGAGCTGTTTCCATAGTTTGACTATTGTAAATAGTGCCACTATAAACACTGGGTGCATGTAATTCTTTGAATTAGGTATTTACCCAAATTAGGTATTTAATATACAAAAATACTAATCGTGTAATTGCTGGATCATAGGTAGCTCTATTTTTAACTTGAGGAAATTCCATATTGTTTTCCAGGGTAGCTGCACCAGTTTGCATTCCCCCCAACAGTGTGAGAGCTTCCACTTTGTCCACATCCTTGCCAACACCTGTTGTTTCTTGTTATTGACTTTAGCCATTCTGACAGGTGTGAGGTGATAGCTCCTTGTAGTTTTGATTTGTATTTCCCTGATGAGGGAGCATCTTCTGTGTCCATTGTCCTTTTGTATATCTTCTCTGGAAAAATGTCTATTCGGGTCTTCTCCCTATTTTTTAATTGGATTATTCATTTTAGGGTGTTGAGTTTGATAAGTTCTTTATGTATTTTGGATACTAACCCTTTATCGCCTATGTCATTTGCAAATATATCTTCTCCCATTCCATAGGTTGCCTTTTAGTTCTGTTTCCTTCACTGTGCAGAAGCTTTTTATTTTGAAGTCCCAATATCTTATTTTTGCTTTTTTTTTTTTTTCCCCCTTGCCTCAGGAGACCTATCCACAGAAGTTGCTATGGCTGATGTCAAAACGGTTACTGCCTATGTTTTCCTCTAGAATTTTGATAGTTTCAGGTCTCATATTTAGATCTTTAATCCATTGTGAGTTTTTGTGTATGGTATAAGAGTGGTCCAATTTCATTCTTCTGTATGTCCCTGTCCAGTCGTCCAACACCATTTGTTGAAGAGATTGTCTTTTCCTCATTGGATATTCTCTCCTGCTTTGTCAAAGATTAACTGACTGGATAGTTGTGGGCTCATTTCTGGGTTCCCTGTTCTATTACATTCATCTATGTGTCTGTTTTGTGCCAGTACCATATGGTTTTGATGATCATAGCTTTGTAATTCAGCTTAAAGTCCCGAATTGTGAGGCCTTCTCCTTTGCTTTCCTCTTTCAAGGTTGCTTTGGCTATTTGGGGATGTTTGGTGGTTCCATACAAATCTTTTTGTTCTAGCTTTGCAAACTGCTGTTCCTATTTTGATAGCTATTGTGTTAAATGTGATCTTGTAGTTTTACTACTTCCCTTCCAAACTCTGCTTTTCCATCTTTATTGCATTAAGGCTGGACTTGGCCCTCTTATACAATGTTAAATAGAAAACATAAAGGCTACGCCCTTGTTCAGAATTTTAAGGGGAAAGCAACTTAGCATTTCACCATTAAGCATGTTAGCTGTAGACTCTTCATAGATGCCTTTTGTCAGGTGGAGAAAATCCACTATTCCTAGTTGACTGAGGGTTTTTTAAATTACCTATGGGTATTAAGTTAGTCAAACATTTTTTTTGTATCTCCTAAAATCATGTATATATTTCTTTTATCCATTTAACATGACTAAATACATCGGGTTTTTCAAGTACAGTTGACACACAAAATCCTATTAGTTTCAGGTGTATAACATTGACTTGACATTCATATACATCACAAAATGATTACTAGGATAAGTCTAGTTACCATCTGTCATCCTACAGCTACAAGATTGACTATATTCCCTATGCTCTACAGTATGTCCCTGTGACTTATTACTGGAATTTTTTTTACATCTTAATCCCCTTCACCTATTTTGCCAAGCCCCCACCCCCATTCCTTTGGGCAACCACTAGTTTTTTGTTTTTTGTTTTTTTTTCTATATTTGAGTCTGTTTCATTTTGTTCGTTTATCCTTAGATTATACACCTAAGTGAAATTCTATGATCTCTGACTTTCTCAATCCGGTTTATTTCACTTCACATAATACCTTGTAGGTCCATCCATGTTTGTGTAAATGGCAAGATTCCATTCTTAAGTTTCTAAAAATCCTCTTTGAGAGTGAGTAAAGGAGAGCATGTGAGAGCCAGGGAGCAGAAAGCTAATCCCCTAAACTGGGAGATCATGACCTGAGTAGAAATCGAGTGTCTGATGCTTAAGAGCCACCCAGGCACACCAGATTTCATTCTTCTTATGGCTGAGTAATACTCCATGTGTGTGTGTGTGTGTGTGTGTGTGTGTGTGTGTGTGTGTGTGTGTACACCACCTCTTCTAGAACCATGTATCAATGGACACAGGTTGTTTCAGATCTTGTTGCAATAAACATAAGGGTTCCTCTATCTTTCCAAATCAATGTTAGTTTTTCAGGAAAAACCAGAATGAATTATTGGGTCCTATGGTATTCCTTAATTTTTCGAGGAGCCTCCATAGTGTTTTCCATGACCATTTCCTTTTTTCTACATCTTTGCCAACACTTATTTCTTGTGCTTCTGATAGGAGCTATTCTGACAGGTGTGTAGTGATATCTCATTGTGGTTTTGATTTGCATCTCTGTAAAGATTAGGGATCTTGAGCATCTTTTCACATGTCTGTTTGCCATCTGCAGGCCTTATCTGGAAAAGTGTCTATTCGGGTCCTCTGCCCATTTTTAATCAGATATGTGTAGTTTATTTTGTTGTTTGTGTGTAGAGTTGTATAAAGTCTTTACATATTTTGGATACTAACCCCTTATTGGATATATTTGCAAATAACTTCTCCCATTCAGTAGGTTGTCTTTTCATTTTGTTGGTTTCACTCACTGTGAAAAAAATTTTGTTTAGTCCCAATAGTTGTTGTTGTTGTTGTTGTTGTTGTTGTTGTTGTTGTTGTTGCTTTTTGTCTCCCTTGCCTCAGGAGACCTGTCTAGAAAAATGTTGCTAAGGCTAAAGTCCCAAGAGATTACTTCTTCTACTTTCTTCTAGTAGTAGTATGATGTTCAGATGTTCCATTTAGGTCCTTAATCCATTTTGAGTTTATTCTTGTGTATGGTGTAAGAAAGTGATCCAGTTTCATTGTTTGGCATGTAGCTGTTCTTTTTCCCAGCACCGCTTATTTTCTTTTTTTTTTTTTTTTTTAAATTTTTTTTCCCAACGTTTTTTATTTATTTTTGGGACCGAGAGAGACAGAGCATGAACGGGGGAGGGGCAGAGAGAGAGGGAGACACAGAATCGGAAACAGGCTCCAGGCTCCGAGCCATCAGCCCAGAGCCTGACGCGGGGCTCGAACTCACGGACCGCGAGATCGTGACCTGGCTGAAGTCGGACGCTTAACCGACTGCGCCACCCAGGCGCCCCATCACCGCTTATTTTCAACATGGTATGTTCTTGCCTCCTTCCATTGTAGATTAGTGACCATATAAGTATGGGTTTATTTCTGGGTACCCTGTTGTGTTCCATTGATTTATGTATCTTCTTGCACCAGCAGCATACTCCATTATAGCTTTGTAGTTTATCCTGAAATACGGGATTATGATACCTCAAGTTTTGTTAAGACTGCTTTGGGTAGATGAGGATGTCTTTGGTTCCATCCAAGTTTTAGGATTATTTGTTCGAGCCTTGTGAAAAATATTGGTATTTTGATGATTGCATTGAATTTGTAGGTTGTTAAAATGCCCATATTATCCCATTCTTCATGAACACAGTATATTTTTCCATGTGTCGTATCATCCTGTTTCATCAATGTTTCATAATTCTTAGAGTATATGTCTCCTCACTCCAAGTTTATTACTATTCTGGTGCAATTCTAAATGGATTGCTTTATTCTACTTCATTATTGGTACATAGAAATGCAACAGATTTCTCTATATCCTACAACTACTGAATTCATGTGTACTAATTTTTTGGTGGGGTTTTTTTTTTTTTTAGTTTTTATATATAAACTATATCCTCTGCAAGAAGTGACTGTATTCCTTACCAACTTGTATTTCCTTTATTTGTACGAATGCTGTGGCTACGGTTCCAGTACTATGTTGAATAAAATTGGCAAGAGTAGACATCCTGGTCTTGGTCCTGATCTTAGAAGAGCTTTCAGTTTTCACCATTGAGTATGTTAGCTGTGGGTGTTTCAAATATGGCCTTTGTTATGTTGGCATGGGAATCTAAACCCACTTTGAGCGTTTTTTATTCTGACGTCTTTTTTTTTTTTTTTTTTTTTTTTTTTTTTTTCTTTTGAGATGACAGCACGGGCAGGGGAGGGTCAAAGAGAGGGAGAAAGAATCCCAAGCAGGCTAGGCACTGTCAACATGGAGCTCAATGCAGGGCTCGATCTCCCAAACAGTGAAATCATGACCTAACCCCAGATTAAGAGCCCATCACTTAACCAACTGAGCCACCCAGGCACCCCATGACTTCTTTACTTCCTATTTACAATTTGGACGACTTCCATTTTTATTTTTTGCTTAGGATAGGACTTCCAGTACTATATAGAATAAAAAGCAGGAAGAACGGGCATCCTTGTTGCCATACAATTTATAAGAAATGTATGTATTTTGTCATTTAGATGACCAAAATGTTTCTCAGATGTATTTGGTCATCTAGAAGTCCTAAGAATGCTTCAGAGTTATGAAGGCAACATGGGTGTCTTGATACTAATAAAAATAGCCACCTTACCCCATCCAAGGGTAGGGGTTGGTTTCCAGGAGGACCAACCATGTGAATAGAGGGTATTTTAGCCCCTCCTCCCTCTCCCCACCTGCGGGGAAGGGAGAGGGGCTGGAGGTTGAATCAGCCAATAGCCATTGACTGAGTTAATTATGACTGAAGCCTCCATAGGAGCTGAAAAGGACTGGGTTCAGTGAGCTTCTGATTTACTGAACATGAGGTAAGGCGAGAACGAGGCAGCTGTGGAAAGCATGGAAAACTTCATACCCTGTGTCCCTTGCTCTATATATCTCCTTCTCTGACTGGTGATCCGTATACTTGATCATATCCTTTAATAAAGTAGCAAACGTAAATGTTTCCCTTCTGTGAGCCACTATAGTAAACCAAAAGAAATTGAGGAGCTCCTGGGACTCTGACTTCTAGTCAGTCAGAACTATAGGTAACAACCTAGACTTGGTATCTGTGAAGTCTGTGGAGAAGGTCATTGGAAACTCCAATCTGTAGTCAGTATGTTTAGAAGCCCAGGAAATAATTAGGGGCTTACAACTGACATCTGAAGTATGGGGTAAAGGACCATCTTGTGAGGGAAAGCACTGATCTCTTAACCTGTAGAATCTGATGCTGTCTCTGGGTAAGTAGTATTAGTATTAGAATTGGGCTGAATTCTCCAATACCCTCCTAGTGTTTCAGAATTGCTTGGTAGTGATTTTGTGAGGAGATCCCCTCCTCACAGTGGAACTTTGAGACCCCGAGAAAGAGTTGGTATAAGGGGAGTTGGTGTCCGTGAAGTGGGATTTGTTAGACCAGCACTGGCTTACAGAAACATGTGGCTTTTCTAAGAGAAAAGACAGAAAGGCAAGGGTTAGAAACCTTTGATTCCATGGTGGCCATGTCTTTACTCAGGGTCTGGAATGGCAACTGTGCTGCAGTCAGTTACTAAAGGCAAGAGTTACCAATGGAATTTAAAAATGGTTCCAACTGGTAGGGAGTTAGTTCACTTGATATATAAGGAAATGCAACCTAATAAGAAAAAGACAATAACCACAGGATAGAATTTTATCTGTAATAGTGCTGTGGAGGAAGGCAAAACCAGAAAACTATCGAAATCGGAGAGTTTAATGTGAAGGGGTGGTTTCCTTTTATAGATCACTTTCATCAACTTCCTGAGAAACCTTTCATTGAAATTGTGAGAGCAACCAATTTGAGGGCTGTGTCTTTTGTTCTGAATGCTACAGACTACAAGAGCATATTTAGTTTGATGCAGGACCCACAGCTCACTATGGAGCAATCACAGATGACTGTATGTAATCCAGACACACAGGAGGCTGTTCCAGAGGGAAGAGCCAGCCTGTTGGACTAGATAAAAGCCACTTTTCAGTGTGTTTATCCCAAGAGGGGCTGCCCAACTCCCCTCAGTAAATACCAAACGGAACACCTCAGATGAAGCAGCTATGTTTCACGTGCAAACCATGTGGAATTGGCTTTATGATGACTGAGATGTTGGATATACCTGTTACCCATGTTGGGGCAAATGGTGTGATTAAGGAGGCCTGTGTTACATTAGCATGCCATGTAACTTTTCTGCTACAAAACTGAAAACTGTTTGAGTCCTATGCTATTTACTATCTTCCCTGTATGGTTGTTACTGATATTAGAAACATTAAGGTAACTAAGAAAATGGTTGCGGAGGGTGCTGTGGCGGTGAACAAAGGGGAGGAGTCAAGGGACTGGAACAAACAAGGTGTAAGTCTTTAGATGGCTATTGAAAAATAGGATGAGTAAAGTCAACATTGATGGAGTTAAAATAAAGATCTTGATGGAGCACTAATAGGGATTGAATAGACCAAAGGGACCCCTTGTTTCCCCCAACTAAAGGGCCCCCCAAAAAGTCTGTTCTATTAACCACCATTTGGAAGAATTTAAAAAAAAAAAAAAAAAAAAGGCAAAGACTATGAGATACCTGACCAGCAACCTCTTGGGGCAGAGTTTTGGCAGGGTAATCAAGTTGAAGGTTGACAAAAAGTGCCAGAGTCCCTTGGTTCAACCCCTTGCTAGGGACCCAAAGTCTTCTACAAACAAGTAGTTAAAATGGCCAGGGGTGGGGTGGGGATGGTGAAGAAGAAAATTTTCCGGGACTCTGGCATGGGAGTTCCATGGACCATTGTACCAAAACCCATCAGTAAAGGTTTGATATGGCCTATGATTAAGAAAAGTTAAAAACATAATGGTTGCTAGGATTATGAAGTTGGAATGTTTAAGCAGCTATTCCACAAAGAAGGGTCTCTTCTACCTGAATTGGTTAACTGGGAAGAAGTATTATGTCTGGCCAAAAAACCCTTTACCTACACAGTACTGTAAAACCGAGTCTTCTAGGTGAAGTCCTGACAGAGGCTACAGTTACAAATATGCGTTGATGGAATTATATTAAAAGCTTCTAGAATTTTGTAGTTTAGAAATGCTCTAAGTGAAATTGTGGGTTACTTTACCTGACTATTGTGGGGATTGACAATTCATTTCACTGGGAAATATTTCTCTAGTGTTGTAAAAAAAAGAAGGCATATAAAACTTGCTTTCAAGCAGTATTAATTGAACATGCTAAATGGTAATCAATAGGATTGCATGAACCCACCCAGTGCAGAGTAGAAACTGAAGCACTGTGGTGACCAATTTTCTATGCCCTCGCCCCATGTGGAACCTAGACTGGGGCTTGTGACAGGAGCCTGTAAGTCCCTCTCAATGATGGCTACTTGGCTATTGGACTAGAAAATTTCCATCTGAGGGGCATTACCACCTTGCTACTGAACATCATTAACTGAAGCCAACCCATGGCTTAAAGACCTAAAATGATCCTAAAACACAAAATACCCACAGTGTCTAAAATGGTGTTGGAGGAATGCCCTAATAGAAATGGCAGTGCCCAGAAAAATTCCATCACCTAGAAATGGCTTATGTAAAACCATGCTGCCTGCTGAATACAAGAAGATAGTCAAAAACAAGGGGTGTCTTTTTCTCTAGGACCAATTTTGGAGCTCCCTGAGAAGCTTCCAGAATGAACTGTCACATGAACAATGCCTTATGAACAGCTCTCTGCTGAATAGAGCTGCTTGGTTTATTGATCCAAGGTGAATGGACAACATACTATTTGGAAGGCTACAACCATAATTGAAGATAAAAACAAGCTTGGTGGGACAAACTGCATGCTGTTTTTCTAGCAGTCATTGGATAATTGAACAGTAAGTAGTAAAAGCCATTATGTTTAGGTTTTTTACTGGCTTATGGGAGGTGACCAATGGACTGGCCGTATGGTCAAGAAGATGTACAGTAGAAAACTGGACTAAGAGAATACCCTTGTGGGGGATGGCCCTAGGAAAAACACTCGAACTTAGGAACATAAGGAATGCTTCCCATCCGAAGAACTCCCTTCCAGGTTCAGAAGGTAAGTAAAAAAAACTATATCTCCTGGGGCCCCCTTGAGATGGCCATCTTGGTCCATTAAACAAGTGGACATGGGGATGCTGTAGCAATGCAGAAACTGGCTGAATCTGGGCATATTCCTCTTGTATCTTCTGAGGCATAAAATGCCAGTAAGAACAGTTCTGTCTGCCAACAAGTGAGACCAATTTCAAGTGGCTATGTGGCAGATTCCCTGGTGAGAATGCCCTGAACCTAGCTGAAGCATAGCCCATAACGCCCAACAAGGGGAAAAGAGTTATCCTCTTCAGAGTAAGTTTAACAGATAAATGGACAGGGCAACTAAAATACTGGCCTTCTAAAATGGGTGGGTGGAGGGGGCTAGAAAAAGGCCTGAAGGACTGGCTTACATGCCTTCATGAGTATGCAGCCACACTCCATAGGAACATAAGTAGGCTTAAAGGAATGTCCCGCTGGATAAATCTCCCCCACCCACCCCCCCACCGGCGGATCTGCAGAGGTAGGGCTGGAGAAGGTGCTGATATTCTTTATTCCCCCACTTCTTTTTTTTTTTTTTTTTTTTTTTTTTTTGTCCCCTACCTACTTGATGCAGGAGTCATAAGACCAGGACTGCAATTACAAGGGCTGTAAACTGGGATAATTTCTAAGCAAGAAATTGTAACTACACTTTGTAAACTTGTCAGAATTCCTAAGGGCCTGATGGGGCAAGATGTGCCTTCACTTTATCTTGCAAAATTGGGATTAGCAGTGAATGCAGTTACATTGCCAGATAATGCACTGGTTCTGTGTGTGTGTGGGGGCGGGGGGGGGGGCTTATTCCAGGAAAATGAGTAGACCGACGGGTCAGCATTTCCTAGACGAGTATTGCTCCCTGCAATCTAGACCAGCATGGTGGCCATACATGGATCTACATGGAAAGAAGTGGATCTAAATGGAAAGAAAAATAGTAACTGAGGGTGAGGGAATGAAAAAAATGGGTTCCAATACTTCATTAACACCTGGAAGGAGGTTTGGAGCAAGAGAATCTTACCTCTTAGCTCGATTATACCAGATGCTGAAAGGGAGAAGTCTACTACTGAGACCATTCCAGCCTTTGGAATCTGACAAGATCAAATAGAAGCCTACAAACCTGTGGGGGGGGGGGCCTGGGATAACTTCTCATATACCCTGGGATATACCCTGGGATAACTTCTCATATGGTATAATGCTAGGCTGGATAGTTAATAGTGACTCAGTGATATTTTAGTCCTGTGATAATATTCTTGAATTTTATGACCCTTCCTGTAAGACATCTGTCTGAAGACCAGGGGTTGGACTGTGATGTAACAATTTGTAAGAAAATCCTGTTGGTTATTCTTATATCTGAGAAATCTATCTGGTCATATTTTGTTTTCACCCACAGTTCCTAAAAACCTTTCAGAACATCTAGGGGACATGGATGTCCTAATACTAATGCAGGTAGCTTTTGGACCCCATTTGGGATAGGAGCTTGTTCCCTGAGGACCAACCACAGAATTGGAGGATTGGGACTTTCAGCCCTACTTCCTGACCTCCAGGAAAGGGAGAAGGGCTGCAGGTAGATTCAGCCAACAGTCCTTGATGGAGTCAATCACTGCTATGGAATGAAGCCTCCCTAAAAAACCAAAAGGACTGGGTTGAGAGAGCTGTCTGGGTTGGTGAGCACACTGGACATAACGGGGAGAGTAAGAAGTGGAGAGGGCATGGCAGCTTTTGTGCCCTTTCCCCATACCTTGTCCTGTGTATTTCTTCATCTGGTTGGTGATTCATATACTTCATCATATCCTTTAATAAAGTAGTAAGCAGAAGGGTTTCCTTGAGTTTTGTGAGCCACTATAACAAGAGAACCTAAGGAAGGTCTTGAGAAACTCTGATCTAGCCAGTCAGTCAGAAGCACAGGTCACAGCTTGAAGCCCATGAGTGATGCCTGAAGTAAGGGATGAAGGGATAAGGACAGCCATGTGGCACTCACGGAGTCCAAAAACCTGTGAAATTTGATGTGGTCTCTGGGTAAATAATTTGAGAATTTGGTTGGTAGTCTCAGACACTTGGCTGGTGTCTAAAAATGGCTTGTTGTTGGGGGGGGACCCCTTCCCCCCACATTGGAACTGGGTCTTGTAATCCTAAAAGAGTGGTATTAGGTATGTTTTATTGTTCCTGATCTTAGAGGAAACTTTTCAGGTTTTCACTATTGAATAAAATGTTAGCTGTGGGTTTGTCATAAATGGCTGTTACTTTGTTCTATTCTCTCCATATCTACTTGTTGAGCAAGTTTATTAATGGATGTTGAATTTTTCCAATGCTTTTTCTGCATCTGTTAAGATCATGATTTCTCTTATTTTGCTAACATAGCATATCCTGTTGATTAGTTATTGAGTCATCCTTATATCAACAGAATAAATCCCACATTATGGTGGTTTATGTACCTTTTAATATAGTTCTGAATTCTCCTTACTAATATTATCTGCTTACTCAAATTATTTGAGTATATATCCTTATCAAGGATATTGGCATATAATTTTCTTGAGTGTTATCTGCTTTTTGGTGTCAGGATAAGGTTTGCCTCCTAGAGTCAAATTGAAAGCATTCCCTGCAATTTTTTTTTTTGGGGGGGGGGGAGGAATAGTTTGAAAATAAGTAACTTTTCCTTAAATGTCTGATATAATTCACCTGTGAAACCTCTGGTTCTGGACTTCAGTTTTGGAGGATTTTTACTATCGGGTAAATCTCACTAGTAATCAGTCTGTTCAGATTTCCCTGTTTGTGTTTTGGTTTTTTTTTTTGTTTTTTTTTGTTTTTTTTTTTTCCTTTCACTCCTGAAAGATTGTGTTTCTAGGAGTTTATCCATTTCTTGTAGGTTGTCCAACTTGTTGGCATATAATTGTTCATAGTAGTCTCTAATCCTTTGGATTTCTCTGGTGTTACTAGTAATTTCCTTTTTGATTTTTGAGTCCTCTTTTTGAGTCTGGTAAAGACTTAATCACCACCTAATGTCTTTAAAAAAGCCCCTCATTTCATTGATCTTTTCCATTGTTTTTATTCTTTTTCATCTATTTCTATTCTGATCCCTATTTCCTTTCTTCTACAAACTTTGGGCATCATTAGTTCTTCTAGATCCTTAAGGTGTAAGGTTAGATTGAGACTTTTGTTTGAGGTAGGCTTGTATGGCTATAAATCTCTCAAACTGCTTTTTCTGTGTTCCATAGGTGTTTTGGAACATTGTTTTCATTTTCCTTTGTCTCGTTATCTTTAGATTGACTCTTGGGTTTATTCATTGTCCCAGTGGTTATTTACTTGCATGTTGTTTAGCCTGCATATGTTTCTTCCTAGTTTTTCTTCTCTCCTAATTTCATACTGCTATTAGAAAACAATGCTTGATAGACTAGTCTTAAGAGAATTGAAATCCTATCATTCATCATGAAGAATGTTCCATGTGCACTTAAAGTGTATTGTCTTGGATGAAATGTTCTATATACAGCTGCCAAGTTTATCTGGTCTAATGTTTAAGGCTGCTGTTTCCCTACTGACTTCTTGCCCCCCCCCCCCCCCCCCCCAGCCATGGTCTATCTATTGATGTAAGTTAGTCTTCTTCTATTGTATTGTCAATTGCTCCTTTGTGTTAGCTAAAATTTGCCTTCTATATTTGTGCTCCCATATTGGAGCATTATTTATATTTGCTATATATCTTTGGATTAATCTCTTTATAATTATGTAATGCTATAAGTATTGCTACTTCAGCTTTCTTCCTTCGATTTTCATGGTCTATTTTATCCTATCCCTTCACTTGCAATTTGTACGTGTCCTCCAGTCAAAAGTGAGTCTTTTGTAAGCAGCATATAGATGGGTCTTATTTACTTTTTTTTTTTTTTTTTTTTTTTTATCCATTCAGTGACCCAATGTCTTTTGGAACATTTAGACCATTTAGGTTTAATTTTTCTCTTACATTTATTTTTGAGAAAGGCTGAGTGAGAGTGGGGGAGGGGCAGAGAGACTGGGGACAAAGAATCCGAAACAGGCTCCAGGCTCTGAGCTTCCAGCACAGAGCCTGATGTGGGGCTCGAACTCAAACTGAGATCATGACCTGAGCCGAAGTCGGACACTTAACTGACTGAGCCACCCAGGTGCCCCTAGACCATTTACATTTAAAGTAACTAATAGGTTAAAAAAAATTAACAGGTATGTGCTCATTGCCATTTTTTTCGTTGATTTCTGGTTGTTTTTTCGAAGTTCTGTTCCTTTCTCTGCTCTCTTGCCTTGTCATTCAATAGCTTTCACATTTAAATTCCTTTACTCTTTCCATATCTGTTCTTGAGTTTAGGTTTGTGGTTATCATGAAATTCAAACGTAACACCCTAGCTATATAGCATTCTTTTAAGTTGATGGTCACTTAAGTTAAAACACCTCCGAATAGCAATGTTTTACTCCTCCCCCCACCCCCCCACCCCACACACACACACACACACACATATTTTGTGTATTTAATGACCTATTTTACACCATTTTTGGATCTGTATCCTTAACTAATTATCACAGACATAACTGACCTTACCACTTTGGTCTTTTAACTTTTACACTAGTTTTTATATATGGTTGATACACTATTTCAACAGGTTTTCTGGTGAGATTCTCATTCATAATCTAATTGTGGCCTTCCCCCCCCCCCCCCAATTAAATAATTCCCTTTAACAATTGTGAGATCAATTTAGTTGTGATAAGTTCCTTCAACTTTTGTCTGGGGAAACTCGGTCTCTTCTAATCCTAAATGACAACCTTGCTGGGTACAGTATTCTTCATTGTAGTTTTTTTTTCCTTTTAACACTTCACAGGCCAGAGAGGTAGGTGGCATGATCTATTCAAAGTTTCTGCTGAAAAATCAGCTATTAGCCTTATGGGTGTTTTGTTAGAGATGAATTGCTTTCATCTGCCATTTTGTTGGGGGTCCCTCTGTGCTTCCTAGACCTGGATTTCTATTTTCCTTCCTAGGTGAGGGAAGTCTTCAGGTAGTTCTTCAAATGTATTTTCTGACTCCTCACTCTTCTCCTTCTGGGACTCCTATAAAGTAGATGTTAGGCTAGTTTAAAGGACCTCTGGGACAATTAACATACCATTAAAATTCTTTTTTTGAGAGCAAGCATGAGCAGGGGAAGGGCAGAGAGAAAGAGCATTGTAAGCAGGCTCCACGCCCAGTGCAGAGCCCAACATGGAGCTCAGTCTCCCAACCATAAGATCATGACCTGAGCCAAAATTAAGAATCAGATGCTTAATTGACAGTCACCCAGGCTCCCTTGCACAGATTTTTTTTTTTTAACTGCATTGCGGGTAGGTGCCCCTAACCCCATGCTGTTTGGTGGTCAACTGTAGTTGCAGCCTTGGTTGTCTGTGGAAGGAGGTTGGCTCAGGATTCTTGCAGTCTGCCATCTTTAGATCAGAAATTCATCGCTTTCATAATGATAAACCAAACTTGCATTCCCAGAATGTATTCCACTTTGTCTATATGACTGGATTCAAAATACATAGAGCTGGATTAAATTGATATTTTCTTTCCCCCCTAGTTTATTTAGACATAATGGATACATGTATCTTGTATACCTTTATATATCAAGTAGTTATGGATTGTGAAACAATTACAATAAACTTAGTTAACATCCATCACCTTGCATTGTTAATTTTTTTTCCTCTTGTGATAAGAACTTTTAATATCTACTTAGTAACTTTCAAATCTGGTATTAACTGTAGCCTCCTCTTCAGCATGTTCACCCAATTCCTCCACCACTCACCTATGGCAAACACAAATTTAAAAGCTGTTTCTATGAGGTGATTTATACTGAATTTTACATAGGAGATATATAGTAGTATCTTCCTTTGATGTATTTCACTTACCACAAGGCCCTCAAATCAAGGTCCATTCATGTTGTCATAAACAGTAAGATTGCCTTCTCTTACAGCTGAATAGTATTCCTGTATTGTATATACGTGCACGTGTTTTATATGCACGTAATACATCAATTTACTTTTTCCTTTTATCCATCACTGGACATTTAGATTGTTTCTACAACTTGGCTGTTGTAAATAATACTGCAGTAAACACAGGGTACAGATATCTTCATAGGACAATGATTTGTTTGCTTCAGACATACACCCTGAAATAGAATTGCTAGATCCTATGGGAATTATTAAACTCCTTGAGGAACCTCCATACAGTTCGTATAATAGCACTGCCAATTTGCATTTCCACCAAGAGTGTTCAAAGGTCCCTTTTCTCCACATCCTCATGAACACTTATCTTTTGTCTTTTCAGTGACAGCCATCCTGACAAATGTGAGATGATGCCTCATTGTGGTTTTGATTTGCATTTACTTTATGATGAGTGATGTTGAGCACCTTTTCATGGATCACTAAGCCATTTGTAGTTATAAAAATGTCTACTCAGTTCCTCTGCCCATTATTTAATCTTTTTGCTGAGTTTCAGAAGTTTCTTAAAGACTTTGGATATTAACTCCTTAACAGGTATGTGATTTACAAATATTTTCTCCTATTGGGTATATTACCTTTTCATAGTCTACAGAAGCTTTTTAGTTTGATGTAGTCCCATTTGTTTATATTTGCTCTTGTTGCCTTTGCTTTTGGTGTCAAATCTTTAAAAAGCATTGTCAAGACCTATGCCAAGAAACCTACTGCCTGTGTTTTCTTCTAGGATTTTATGGTTTCAGTCTTACATGCAAGTCTCGAATGTATTTTGAGTTGATTTTTGTGTATAATGTAAAATAAGGGCCCAGTCTCATTCTTCTTGCAGGAGGCTGACCAGTTTTCCCAACACCATTTATAGTGTTGTATGTTCTTGGCATCTTCTGTATGTTCTTGCCATCTTTTCCCTGTTGTATGTTCTTGGCATCTTTTGTTGTAAATTAATTGACCATCTATGCATGGGTTTATTGCTGGGCTCTCTATTCTGTTCATTGCTCTGTGTCTTTTATGCTAATACCATACAGTTCTAATTACTATAACTTTATAACATGTTTTGAAATCAAGAAGTAAAATGCCTCCAGTTTGTTTTTTTTTTTTTTTCCCCCAAGACTGCTTTGGCTATTAAGGGTCTTCCTGTGGTTCTATACAGATCTTAAAATCCTTCTATTCCTGTGGGAAATGCCATTGATAATCTGATATGGGTTGTTTCTATAGATTGCCTTGGGTGGTATGGACACTTAAAAAATTTCTCAACCCATTAGCACAGAATAGCTTTCCACTTATTTTTTTTTTCTTTCTTTTATCTGTGTCCTCTAATTTTAAGTATAGCTTTATCTCCTTTATTAAACCTATTCCTAAGTACTTTTGATGCAATTATAGATGGGATTGTTTCCTTAATTTCTGATAGTTTCACTTTTAGTGTATAAAATGCAACATTTTTTGTACATTGACATTTATATTCTGCAGCTTAACTGAATTCACTGATCAGTTCTGTTTTGTGTATGTAGAATCTCAAGTTTCCCATATATAATATCCTATCATCTGCAAATAGTGACCATTTTAGTTCTTCCTCTACAATTTGGATGCCAATCATAAAGCCAAACTTGCATTCCCAGATAGGACCCGAGTTTTTGTATGTGGCTGAATTCAAGTTATATATTGCCACATCTTATTTCTCAACTTTTTAAGAAGTCTTGCATCTATGTCCATGAGAAATTTTGTTAATGTCTTTGCTAGCAGGCTAATTTGGCCTCATAAAATATATGGACAGGGGCGCCTGGGTGGCTCAGTCGGTTAAGCGACCGACTTGAGCTCAGGTCATGATCTCACAGTTCGTGAGTTCGAGCCCCACATTGGGCTCTGTGCTGACAGCTCAGAGCCTAGAGACTGCTTCAGATTCTGTGTCTCCCTCTCTGCCCCTCCCTGCTTGTGCTCTCTCAGAAATAAACGTTAAAAAAAAACTAAAAAAAAAAAACATATGGACAGTTGTTAAAAAATAGTTTGCATAGGGTTGGTATTACTTCTTTTAAACATTTAATAAACTTACTAGTAATATTCAGACCTGAATTTCCTTCACAGTAAGGATTTAAAATATACATTGGGTTTATTTAATGCATATGAAGTTGCTTATGTTCTATATTACTTAAATCTGTTCATAATTTGTGCTTGAGGAAATTTTACCTTGGTTGTCAAATTTGCCGACCTAAACTTGTTGATCTTATCCTTCTGAATGTCTGTCTAGAGAATCTCTAGGGTTATTCCTTACATGTTCCTGATACTGATAATGTAGATCTCTTATGTTCTGACCTTTTGATCAGTTTTCACATTTTATTCAGCTTTTCGAAGACCCAGATTTTCACTTTTTTAAATTTTATACATTTTTGCTTTTATATTTTCTTTTTATTTCAGATTTAACTGCTTTTTTCCTAACTTCTCAAGGAAGCCTAAATCCTTTGAGATAATCTTTTCTAAATAGAAGCTTTCAATGCTATGAACTTTTTCTAAGCACTGTTTCAGCTGCATCTCCAAAATCTTGATACTTGGTATTCTCTTCAAGATATTTTCCAATTATCTTGATTTCTTCTTTGATCCATTGGTTACTTCAGTGTCTAACTCCTAACTTGGGAAAAACTCTAATTTTTTTTATTCTGTGGAGGTCAAAACGACCATAATCTATATTCAATTATTTTTTTTAATCTATGGAGACTACTTTTGTGACCAAGGATCTAGGGTCTTTTGGTGAATATTCCATGTGCACTTCAAAAGAATTCATTTCTGTTGATGAGTGGAGAGTTGTATATAAAAGTTGGGTCAAGTTGGCTTAAAATTATGTAGATGACCTAAATATCGACCTGTTTTTGCAATAACCAAGAATATCGAACAATAAATCCAACAATCATTTGTGATCTTTTAGGGTTTTTTTCAACCTGTTTCTAGGTCCATACATATTTATGATACTTTCTATTTGGTTGATTAACAGGAACTTTCACAGGGGATCAATTGAGCTCCAGATAGAGTCCTTTGGCTTGATAGCTTTGGTGTTAAAATTAGACCAGGTATCTTCTAATTGGGATTTGGATAACTTATTTCTGTGTTTTCATTTTTACTTAATCAGTCTCTTTATATTTAAAGTGAGCTTCCTATAGGCAGCATAGAATTGGGTCTTGACTTTTAATTGGTATGTTTATTTGAACTATTAATTTATTTTATTTAAATCTACCTTTTTACCACCTTTTTCCTACTTCAGGTCTTTCTCCTCCCTATTCCTGACTTATTAGGGGCCAGTCTTTTTCAGAGTGAATATATCTTATGTTCTCTCTACTGTTGGCTTATAAGCTATGTGTGTCTGTGCTTATGTTTAGTGGCTGGTCTAGAGTTTACAATATGGATCCCTTCAAATTAATCCCTTTATGTGTAATGTATATTTACAAAGTTTCACTTTTCATCTTATTGTCATACATTTTCTCTTGTTACAAACTCAACTAGACACTGCCATATAACTAAAGATTTTCAAATGAAAATTTTGTATATTTTTCAACATGTTTACCTTTGCCAGTGTTCCTTATTCCTTTTTGTAAATCCAAGTTTGCATCAAATATCCTTTCCTTTGACCATCTCTCCCTCTTTGCCTCTCCCCTGCTCACTTTCTCAAAAATAAAAACCTTTACCAAAAAGAGTGCCACTTCCAATGACTTCAACTTGCATACTTTTAAATGAAAAGTTTGAATAATTGTTCCTATGTATATATTGTGGACTCTCATAAAATCCACATTAGCACTGATCTTTAACAATTGGATTCTGACGCATCTTGGTATGATTTTTCTTAGTTTTTATCTGGTTTTATGTTTATTTGACTTCTGGTTTGTGGGTTTTCATTCATCTCCTTGGATCTGTGTGTAGAAAGCATCATACTTGGTAAATTTTTAGGCCTCATTCCTTCAAATATTTTCTTTCCCCTCACTTTCTGAGACTTCAATTACATATGTGTTAGACTTCTTGATATTGTCCCCAAATAACTGAAGCACTTTTTCTCCTATTTTTTTTTTAAATTCTTATTGCTATGTCTTCCAGGTTTAATAACTTTTTTCCTCTAATCTGGTATCCTAACAAGTAACATTTCCATCTTATATAGGATCATGTTCACCTCTAGTGGTCCAACTTCTCATCTTTCATTTGTTTTCTCTTGATGTTTACATTCTAAGTCTATGAACACATTAAACATATTTAGACTGTTTTAGCATCCTCCCCTCCTATTTCTATCATCTAGATCTGTATTGTCTTTGTGGTCATTTAGTTATTAGTTTCCTGCTTCCTTGTATGTGCAACAAATCTTATTATATGCTGGACATCGTGCATTCTCCCTATTGAGCAAGAGGCCTTGTTAGATTTAAGGAGTTTTGGACTTGGGAGAATATCTAAATTATTTGTGAAGGAGTTTGAAAATTATAATTGGCTTGTGTATGCTTTGTTTTTGTTCTAGAATAAGCTTATGAGAGCCTTTATTTTAAGGTTAATTAAACCCTGCTACTAAGACCTAGCCCTTCTGAAGTCTCTGCAGAATATTTATGTATTCAACAAGCATTCTTTACTCTGGCTATTGTGAACAATTTCTATACATGCTTGAACTTAGGGAATTCTTAACTCTATAGCTCCCCTAGGATTATCTATTCCTTATGGTAGAACTTCATAAGGCTAGACAATAAGAACTTTTAAGCATGTTCAAATTGTTATTCAGCCAGAGATTTGAGCACACCCCCATACATCTTGTTCTTTGTCCGTGGGACAGAGTAGTAGAGAGGAGGGAATTATGCAAATTCCAGCTGCCATGGTTTCTCCAATCTGCTCAACCTGGAAATATTTCAAGGATTGTTTATTGTTGTTCCCCATCTCTACATCCTCTCTACCTATTCTTGAAGACTTACTTCATTTGGCTTTCCATTCTTTACAGCAGAAAGTGAATGTCATTATAAAGCTTAACTCCCTTGTTCCCACCTCCTGGGTGTCACAGTCCAGTGTTGCCCATCGTACTCCCTGATAATGTTTTCATCTTTGTTCTTTTTTATATTTCATCCAATTTTCTATTTATGGTAAGAAGGTAATCCAGAACTTCCTTGCATTCAGGAAGTCTGGATTATGTTTTAAGTAAATCTAACAATTTAAAAAACATAAAAATCTAGAATCTTATAATTCACTCATTTTAAGGTGTGTTAGTTTCCAAATGCTCTCAAAACAAATTACTACAAATTTTTTGGCTCAAAATAATACAAACCTAATATCTTACAGTTGTGTAGGTCAGAAGACCAAGACTTGGTCTCACTGGGTAAAAATAGACTTCAGTAAAGTTCCAATCCTTTCTGGAAGCTCTAAGGGAAGATCTGTTTCCTTGATTTACAGCATCTAGAGGCACTCTTTCTTCATCTTCAAGGCCAGAAGCATTGCATCGGTTACGCGTAGTTTCCATAGTCACATGTCTCCAACTCCTCCCTTCTGCCAACCTCTTCTACTTTTAAATTTGGTGATTACATTGGGTTCACCTGAATAATCCAGGACACTCTCCCTCTTTTAAGTTTAGCTGGTGAGTAAAGTTAATTCCATCTACATCCTTTTAATTCCCCTTTTCCATGTAACCTTTTAGAGTTCTGCAGATAAGGAGGATAACATCCTTAGTAACATTAATCTACCTACAACAAAGAGCAAATAATCCATCATAACATCTTCCCAATTTTGATACTGGAGGTGGCTTAAGACCTAAATCTAAAGTAACTTTTCGTAAGTTTTTAATGTTTATTTTTGGAGAGAGATGCACAGACAGGGGTGAGTGGGGGAGGAACTGAGATGGACCTAGTCTGAAGCAGGCTCCGGGCTCTGAGATGTCAGCACAGAGCCTAACATGGGGCTCAAACTCAAAGCAAGAGATAATGACCTAAGCTGAAGTTGGACACTTAACTGAGCCACTCAGGCACCCCAAAAGTAACTTCTTATATAACATTAAACCCTACTGTTTACAGTCTTAAGAATACCATTGGCAACAGGCTTTCAAAAGCATAAAGTTAATTTCCATTTATATTTTTGTAAACTAGAATGTAAATGAGAAAATGAAAAATTCTAATTCCTAGATCTCTAAACAGTTACTTCTTGTAAGTTAGAACTCACAAGTTATAAATAGATGTAGATATGGAGTTACTAAGGTACATCTCCTAGTAGTTGAAAATTTTACTATAAAGCTGTGAGCTTATATGAATACACTGCTCCTTTTCTAAGATGTGGGATCTTTGAGTTTTTTTCCCCACCACTTATTTTCAAACATAACTGATACCTAGCACTCATTAATTGAAGGTGACAAAACAATCATTTCACAATATTAGTCAAATCATGATCAAAATAAGTTAACATCCATCAACTCTTACAGATACAAATAGGACAAATAACTTCTTTTTCCCTCATGATTAGAACTCTTGGAATTTGGTCTCTTAACAACTTATAAGTTGACCATACAGCAGTATCAACTGTAGTCCTCATTCTACATCATACCCCTAGTACTTCTTTATCTTCAAAATGGCGGTTTGTACCTTTTTTAGCCACATTCATCTGCCTTAATTTTAGATCCTGACACTCCTCTATCCCCTCCACCTCTGGTAACCACAAATCTGCTTTATTTTACTCTGTTTGGGAGGGTGGTGGTGGTCTTACTTTTGGTTTTTAGATTGTACATGTAAGATCCCACTACATTTGTCTTTCTGTCTCACTTATTTTACCTAGTAGAATTCGGGTGCTCTGATATTCTGTGAATAAATATTTGCAATCATTATATCTTGATCAACAACTTCATTATATAAAGATCTTCTTTGTCCCTCAATACTTTTAGCATAAATTCCATTTTGTCTGTATAAATACAGCTTACCTGTTTTGGTTACAATTTGCTTAAAATATCTTTTACCCATCCCATCATCCTCAAAGTGTCTTTTTTTTTTTTTCTATTTTTTTCTTATGTTTTTAATTTACATTCCAGTTAGCTTATAATGCTACAATGATTTCAGGGGTAGATTCCTTAATGCCCCTTACCCATTTTAGCCCATCCCTCCTCCCACAACCCCTCCAGTAACCCTGTTTGTTCTCCATGTTTAAAAGTCTCTTACGTTTTGTCCCTCTCCATCTTTATACTTTTGCTTCTTTTCCCTTGTGTTCGTCTGTTTTGTGTCTTAAAGTCCTCATGAGTGAAGTCATGACATTTGTCCTTGTCTAATTTCACTTAGCATAATACCCTCTAGTTCCAGCCACATAGTTGCAAATGGCAAGATTTCATTCTTTTTGATTGCTGAGTAATACTGTGTGTGTGTGTGTGTGTGTGTGTGTGTGTGTGTGTGCGCGCGCGCGCACACATGCACGCGCCACATCTTTATCCATTCATCCATCAGTGGACATTTGGGTTCTTACAATACTTCTCCTACTGTTGATAGTACTGCTATAAACATTGGGATGCATATGTCCCTTCAAAACAGCACACCTGTATCCCTTGGATAAATACCTAGTGGTGCAATTGCTGGAACGTAGAATAGTTCTATTTTTAATTTTTTGAGGAACCTCCATACTGTTTTCCAGAGCGGCTGCACAAGCTTGCATTCCCACCAACAATGCGAAAGAAATTGTCTTTCTCCGCATCTTTGCCAATATCTGTTGTTGCCTGAGTTAACGTTAGCCGTTCTGACAGGTGTGAGGTGGTATCTCCATTGTGGTTCTTACTTGTATTTCCCTGATGATGAGTGATGTTGAGCATTTTTTTTTTTTTTTTTTTTTTATGTGTCGGTTGGCCATCTGGAAGTCGTCTTTGGAGAAGTGACTATTCATGTCTTCTGCCCATTTCCTCACTGGATTATTTCTTTTTGGGGTGTTGAGTTTGATAAGTTCTTTATAGACTTCGGATACTAAACCTTCATCTGATAATGTCATTTGCAAAGTATCTTCTCCCATTCTGTCGGTTGCCTTTTAGTTTTGCTGATTGTTTCCTTCACTGTGCAGAAGCTTTTTTATTTTGATGAGGTCCCAGTAGTTCATTTCTGCTTTTGTCTCCCTTGCCTCTGGAGACGTGTTGAGTAAGAAGTGGCTGCAGCAAAGATCAAAGAGGTTTTTGCCTGCTATGTCCTCTGGGACTTTGATGGCTTCCTGTCTTACATTTAGGTCTTTCATCCATTGAGTTTATTTTTGTGTATGGTGTAAGAAAGTGGTCCAGGTTCATTCTTCTGCATGTTGTTGTCCAGTTTTCCCAGCACCACTTGCTGAGGAGACCATTTCTACTCCATTGGAAATTCTTTCCTGCTTTGTCAAAGATTAGTTGGCCATATGTTTGTGGGCCCATTTCTGGGTTCTCTATTCTGTTCCATTGATCTGAGTGTTCTTGTGCCAGTACCATACTGTCTTGATTATAGCTCTGTAGTACAGCCTGAAGTCCGGGATTGTGATGCCTCCTGCTTTGGTTCTCTTTTTCAAGCTTGCTTTGGCTATTTGGGGTCTTTTCCAGTTCCACACAAAATTTAGAATTATTTGTTCTAGCTCTGTGAAGAATGCTGGTGTTATTTTGATAGGGATTGCATTGCATATGTAGATTGCTTTGGGTAGTATTGACATTTTAACAATACTTGTTCCTGTCCAGATGCATGGAATCTTTTTTCCACTCTTTGTCTTCAATTTCTTAAGCTTCTTATAGTCTTCAGTGTATAGATTTTTCACCTCTTTGGTTAGGTTGATTCCTAGGTATTTTAGGCTTTTGGTGCAATTATAAATGGGATTGATTCCTTGATTTCTTTCTGTTTCATTGTTGGTGTATAGGAATGCAACTGATTTCTGTGCTCTGATTTTTATATCCTGCAGCTTTGCTGAATTCATGAATCAATTCTAGCAGTTTTTTGGTGGAATCTTTTGGGTTTTCCATATAGAATATCATGTCATCTGAGAAGAGTGAAAGTTTGACCACCTCCTATTTCTTTGTGTTGTCTGGTTGTTGAGGCTAAGACTTCCCATACTATGTTGAATAGTAGTGGCAAAAGTGGACATCCCTGTCTTGTTCCTGACCTTAGGCAGAAAGCTGTTTTTTCCCCATTGAAGATATTAGCATTAGGTCTTTTGTATATGGCTTTTGTGATCTCGAGGTATGATCCTTCTATTCCTACTTTCTTGAGGGTTCTTATCAAGAAAGGATGTTTTATTTTGTCAAATGCTTTCTCTGCATCTGAAAGGATCATATGGTTCTTGTCCTTCTATTGATGAATCACATTGACTGTTTTTTTTTCTCTCTCTCTCCATATTGACTGTTCTGTGGATATTGAACCAGTCCTGCATCCCAGGTATAAATCCCACTTAGTCGTGGTAGATAATGTTTTTAATGTATTGTTGGATCTTGTTGGCTAATATCTTGAGGATTTTTGCATCCATGTTCATCGGGAAAATTGGTCTATAGTTCCCCTTTTTAGTGGGGTCTCTGTCTGGTTTTGGAACAAGGTAATGTTGGCTTCATAGAGTTTGGAAGTTTTCTTTCCACTTCTATTTGGTGGAACAGCTTCAAGAGAATAGGGGTTAACTCTTAAATGTTTGGTAGAATTCCCTTGGAAAGCCATCTGGCCCTGGACTCTTGTTTTTTGGGAGATTTTTGATTACTAATTCGATTCCTTTACTGGTTTATAGATCTGTTCAAACTTTCTATTCCTTCCTGTTCGGTTTTGGTAGTTTACATGTTTCTAGGAATTTGTCCGTTTCTTCCAGATGGCCCATTTTATTGGTGTATAATTGCTCATAATCTCTTACTGTTTGTATTTCTGCTGTGTTGGTTGTGATCTCTCCTTTCATTTATTTGGGTCCTTTTCTCTTTTTTTTATCCAACTGGCTAGTGGCTTATCAATTTTGTTAATTCTTTCAAAGAACCAGCTTCTGGTTTTATTGATCTGGTTTTGTTTTTGATAGCATTAATTTCTGCTCTAATCTTGTCTTCAGATTTGGGGTTTTATTTGCTGTCCTTTTTCCAGCTCCTTAAGGTGTAAGGTTAGGTTGTCTATCTGAAATCTTTCTTCCTTCTTTAGGAAGGCCTGGATTGCTATATGCTTGCCTCTTATGACGGCCTTTGCTGCCTCTCAGGTTTTGGGTTGTAGTGTTATTTTCATTGGCTTCCATGTACTTTTTAATTTCCTCTTTAACTTCTTGGTTAGCCCATTCATTCTTTAGTAGGATGTTCTTCAGTCTCCAAGTATTTCTTACCTTTTCAAATTTTTTCTTGTTGATTCCGAGTTTCCTAGTGTTGTGGTCTGAAAATATGCACAGTATGATCTCGATCTTCTTGTACTTGTTGAGGGATGATCTGTGTCCCAGTATGTGGTCTATTGTGGAGTACATCCCATGTGCACTGGAGAAAAATGTATATTCTACTGTTTTAGGGTGATATGTTCTGAATATATGTTAAGTTCATCTGGTCCAGTGTGTCCTTCACAGCCATTGTTTCCTTGTTGAATTTTTGAATGGATGATCTGTCCATTGTTGTAAGTGGGGTATTGAAGTCCCCTACTACTAGAGTATTCCTGTCAATGAGATTATTTGTGATTAATTGGGTTCTCTCATATTTGGAACATGCATGTTTACAATTGTTAGGTCTTTTTGGTGGATAGACCCCTTAATTATGATATAATGCCCTTCTTCATCTCGTTATAGTCTTTAAAATTCTATATTGTCTGATCACTCCAGCCTTCTTTTGTTGACCATTATCATGTTAGATGGTTCTCCATCCCCTCACTTTCAATCTGAAGAGTCTTATAATCTAAAGTGGGTCTCATGTAAACAGCATATAGATGGATCTTATTTTCTCATTCATTCTGTTACCCTATGTCATTTGATTGGAGCATTTAGTCCATTGATGTTTAGAGAGTACTGAAAGATAAGAATTTATTGCTATTATGTTAATTGTAGAGTTGGAGTTCCTGGTGGTGGTCTCTGGTCCTTTCTAGTCTTTGTTGCTTTTGCTATGTATTATTTGTTTGTCTATCTTTTTCTCCTCTTGGAGAGCCCCCCCTTAAAATTTCTTGCAGGGCTGGTTTAGTAGTCACAAACTCCTTTAATTTTTGTTCAGGAAACTTTTAATCTCCTATTTTGAATGACAGCCTTGCTGGATAAAGAATTCTTGGCTGTACACTTTTCTGATTCAGCACACTGAATATATCCTGCCACTCCTTTCTGGCCTGCCAAGTTTCTGTGTATAGGTCTACTGCAGACCTGATCTGTCTTCCCTTCTATGTTAGGGACTCTTTTTCCCTTGCTGCTTTCATGATTCTCTCCTTGCCTGAGTATTTTATGAATTTGATATGTCTTGTCAGTGGTCGGTTTTTGTTGAATCTCCTAGGAGCCCTCTGATTCCTGGATTTTGATGTCTGTGTCTTCCCCCAGGTTAGGAAATTTTTCCTCTATGATTTGCTCACATAACCCATCTACCACTTTTTCTCCATCTTCTGGGACTCCTAGGATTCTGATGTTCCTTTTTAATGAGTCACTGACTTGTCTAATTCTTAAATTGTGCTCTTTTGCCTTAGTCTCCCTCTTTTTCTGCTTCATTATTCTCCAGAAGTTTCTCCTCTATATTGCTGATTCTCTGTTCTGCCTCATCCATCCTTGCCACTGTGGCATTCATTGGAGATTGCAGCTCAGTTACAACATTATTTCATTCTGACTAGCTTTTACTTTTTACCTCCATAAAAAGGGATTCTATTTTTAACTTCAGCTAATATTCTTTAAAATATGGAACGCTTCATGAATTTGTGTGTCATTCTTGTGCAGGGGCGATGCTAATCTTCCTGTATCGTTCCAATTTTAGTATATGTGCTACTGAAGTGAGCACAACCTGTGTCTTTAAGGCTAAAGTGAATTTCTTACAGGCAGCATATTAAGGGATTTGTGTTGTTGTTGTTCTTTTAATTCATTCAGCCATACTAGGTCTCTTATTTGGAGAACTTAGTTCATTTACACTTAAAGTAGTTATTGGTAAGGACTTACTATTGCCATTTTGTTTTCTTGCTGTCTGTAGATCCATTTTTTCCTTATTTCTTATCCTGTAGTCTTTGTTATTGTTTGGTAGTATGCTTTGATGCTATAACATCTTTTCTGTATAATTTCTTGAACTACTTAAATACAACTTTATTAAATTTTAACTAGGTGACTCAGTTGGTTGCATGGCTGACTTTTGATTTTTGGCTCAGTTCATGATACGGTGGTGAGACTAAGCCCTGTGCCAGGCTCCATTTGGAGTGTGAAGCCTGCTTGAGATGCGCGCGCTCTCTCTCTCTCTCTCTCTCTCTCTCTCTCTCTCTCTCTCTCTCTCTCTCTCTCCATCTGCCCCTCTCCCTCACTTGCACGCACACGCTCGCTCTAAAAATAAAATTTTTATTTAATTTTTTTGTAGAATTTCTACGGTTTCTTTTTCCTTCGTGGTCACCTTGAGGCTTACATAAGATATTTTTAGTTATAATACCCTATTTTAAACTTGTAACAATTTACTACAACTTCAGTAGTCCTAAACTTTTATTTCTCCCCTTCACATTTTAGCTTATTGAAGTTAGTTTACATACTTCTATATGGTTTATTCAATAACAGTCTAATTATTAGGTTTTTTTATGATTTAACTTTTATTACTAGTGTTGTAAGTGAATCACACACTATATTACTGAATCTAACTTTGACTATATATTATCAGTGATTTTGGCACTACTTAGGTTTTTATCCTATTAATTAACACCCTTTTATTTCCACCCAAAGAATTTCCTTTGGCATTTGGTATAAGACAGGTCTAATGTTGAACTCTCTGTTAAAGAAAGTCTTCCTTTCTCCACTTCTGAAGGACAACTTTGCCTGGTATGGGCTTCTTGGTTGACAACTTTTTCTTTCCATGTTTTGAATATATCTTCCCATTCTCTCCTGGCCTGAAGTGTTTGAGAAATCTGATAGTTTTATTAAGGGTTTTTCGTATAGAACTTTTCTGCTCTTTGTGTATTGAAAACAAAATGTTTTTGTCTTTGTTGACAATTATAATCTGTAGCCCTATTGGTTCCAACCTATTTGGAGTCCTTTGGGGCCCCATGGATCCAGATATCCCTTTCTCTCCCAGGTTTGGGAAAATTTTAGCCATTATTGCTTAAAATATACTTTTTTTTTCCTTCTGCAACTTCCATAATACATATATTGTTTCTTTCTACTGTCTTTGTAATTCCCATAGGCTTTATTCACTTTTTCATTTTTCTTTCTACTGCTCTGCCTGAATAACTTCAAATGTCCACTTTTTTTTTTTTTTTTTTTTTTAACAGGACACTGACTTCTCCCCTTCCCCCACTCTATTCGGTTGATTCATTTTTGAAGCTCTCCCATGTTCTTCAACTTGGTTATTAGATTTTTTTTTTTTTTTTTTTAGCTCTAGTAGTTCCATTTAGTCTTTTTTTGTTTTGATGGTTTCTATTTCTTTGATTTTTCTCCTTTTTATACATTGTTCTGCTAATTTCGTTTAGTTATCTGTGTTGTTCACTGAACTTGAGAATTATTCTGAATTATTTGAAGTTCATAGATCTGTTTCTTTATGGTTATTGAAGGTTTATTCATTTCCTTTGGTGGCCTGTTTACCTGAATTTTTTTTTTTTGTGATCCTTGATTTCTTACATTACTACATTAGTATTTACACATCTGATGGCATGATCTCTTCTTCCAGAACATTTTTTTTTTTTTTTTTCAGAGACCATTCTTTACCAGCCAGTTCAGTTTGGGCTTATAAACATGTCCACTGATAACCTTCCTGGACAGATAGGCTTTGCTGTTACGGTCTATTTTGAGCAAAGCCACTGATTGAACTCTGAAGTTAGGAGAGGTACCACTGGCTAAGAATTGGATTGGCTTGGTTTCCTGCCCAAGTGAGGCTGTATGATGAGCTCCATGGTTTCCAGCATTCTCTACTCAGGCTTATTACATGCTCAAGACCAGGTGCTATACTGAGTAGTAGTTGGGGCTATGAATTAGCTTTTCTGACCTGTTGGGACAGCAGAACAGGCCCCAAGGCCTGCATGGCTCACTGTTTAGGGACCTGAATTTAACCAAGACTATGCACACAGAATTCCCTGGCTGGACAAGTCATGAAGTTCTGTTCCACAGATGGAGAAAACCACAACCTATACTCTGTTCAGATGCCACTATAAGCAGGGCCACTGGATGTCCTTTCATTAGATTCCCTGGACAGGCAAGCTGTGAAGGTGTCGTTCAGTAATGAGTGAGGCTATGGATTCACTTCCTTGCCTGGGAAGAGCAGGAGAACCAGCTCCAAGTCCTACAAGCCTTTTATTTATTTATTTATTTTTTCTTCTTTGCAGTCCTGACTTGAGCTGACCCATGTTCCTGGACACATAGGGCCAACTATCTTTGCTCTGTGGATGATCAGTTCTGCCTGCCATATTCACCCCAAACATTGCTGGGCTATGCAGTTTCCAGGTATTCTGGCCAGCCTTTCAGTTTAGGTGGGGCAGAAAGATACAGTCAGCAGTGGGCTTGGGCTATGACTAAGATCCCCTACCTTACTTGGGGCAGAATAGACTCCAGAGCTGGCAAAATGTTTTGTTTGAAGACCCAAATAAGGCAGACCTATATCCTACCAAGTTCCCTGATAAGACTATACCACCAAGTTGGTTCTGCAGATGATCAAAGCCACTGGCTGGGACTATTATTTAGTCATTGCAAATAGAAATTTGGTCTGCCAAGATTTGAGTCTCTCCCCACCCCCCATCACAATCAGATTCCCAGTGATAAAGCCCAAAGATTTCCCTGAATGCCTATGGAGTAAGGCCAGAGTGAGTTTCCCAAGAAATAACCCACAATGCTCTGGGAGCTGGATGTGTCCATCGTGGGCTCTTTTCCCACTAGAGGAACCATGGGCTCAGGGGTAGACCTCCAACTGTCTCCCCTGGGTCCACAGAGACCTACCCTTGCCTGGAGGAAGGGAAATACAATCAGCAGTTAGCCATTTTACATCTAACTTGGTTTCTGTAGTACAAAGGGGTGCTTCAGCCTTACCCCTGTGTTCTAGGATTTTCTCAATGGTGTCTTTATAAACAGTTCTTGTTTGGGGGGGGATAAAGTCAGGAATGAACTATGTCACCATCTTGGTGATATCACCCTAGTTATTTTTTTAATGTCTGTTTATTTTTTAGATAGCATGCACATGAGCAGGAAAGGGGCAAAGAGGGAAATGGGATCTGAAGTGGGTTCTGTGCTAACATGGCATGTCACGTGGGCCAGAACCCATGAACCAAACCATGAGATCATGTCCTGAGCCAAAGTCAAATGCTTAATCGACTGTACCATCCATGTGCCCCTGTCACCCTGGTCTTTTTGGTTATTTATAAAAATTCATTTTTTGTGTTTGTCCACTTCTGATCTTAGGTAAAGTAGTCACAATTGACCACACATTTTGAGGTTTGTTATTTAAAGGTCATATTAATTTTTTGCAGTGATTGGCAAAAGCTAATAAGGCCTAGACTTTTGAGATTTTTTAAAAATAAGAAATCTCACTTTGTTTTTGCAATATTAGATTGCAAGAGTATGAAAGAAAATAAGACTGTGTGAAGAGATATTGGCAGAGAAACTCTCAGTCAAAAGTCAGAATGCTTGTTCCCTTCTCTGATTTTCTTTCCCTTCCTCCTTCATATTTTGCAACTTCCTCAAATGTACTCCCCTGTGGCTGGCTCAGTTTTCTTTGGAAGCTAATTATACATTTCTGAAATCTAGACATGACAGCTTTTATTTCTTACCTATTCGTCAGTGAATGTTACAAACACACCTGGTGCATGATAGGTGTTGAAGAAACAGTCATGAAAATTAGCAAATGCTTCTCTTTCCTCAAGATGGTGCCATCTTCCAGGAAATTCTTCACACATCCCCTATGAACCTATGGTACTCAAAGGTACTCAAAACCTTGGGGTTTTATGGAGGGGGAAAAAATCTTTTTCAGACCTTGTTTGTGTTATGGACCTTGGTCAGATAATGATGAGGATTGCAGGCAAAGGGAGTTTCTAGAAAATACCTCCACAAATCAGCAGGTTCCCCAATGAACAAAGCAACTCAGCAGAAACATTTTCCTGAACTCCAAAAACCGAGTGTCATCCAGTCACATGGATGCCACAATGGCAAAGCATCACAACTCCTTAGCCTATATCCTATGAACAGCCACTTTTCTAAGAGAACAGATTTAGTGAAAGCTCTATTTAGCCCAGCGATTAGTTTCCTACACTTCCCCTTTATCTTAGTTTTTTCATTGGCCTCTATTCTTCACTTTTTTTCTCTCTCCTTTTGAAATCCTGCTGCCTCTACTAACTTAATGAAGCCATCATTACGGATATCCTCATAAACTACCATTTTTAGTACTCATGTGTGTCTCTGCATCCTAACCCAATTATAAAAAAAATTCAGCTCTTACAAGAGTAAAACATACACGACTCATCTAAAAAAATTTGAACCTCCGATACTGGTGTAGCAGCTTTTTTAGTGGAAAATTTTACACAACAATACAAATTTCTGACTTTAAAAAACTGGAAAATTTGGCAACATGGGGTTGTCGTTGTATGGCAGCAATTGGCTGGAGGTGAATAACACTTGCCTCCACTGATCGAACACATACTTTCTAGTATGTCTCAATCCCTGCCACTCCTTCTATCACCCTTAGCCTACCTGACTTATTTAAATGTAAGAGCCTCGGACTAGACAAAACTGCCAAGTAAGACCGGCACTACAGGAAGGTCCAGCAGCCTTTATGACACCTGCAGCATTTATAATAAAGGGAAGGAAAAAAATATTCTGTACCAAGTATGTGCAAAGTGAATCCTTCTATTAAATAGCTTGTCTAGTAGGAGAGGCAATTAGATAAACAGTCCAGGTACAGTAAGATCCACACTAAGACCCAGGTAAGAAACCGCATATCTCTTCTGTAACCCACATTCCTCCAGGTGGCAAGTATAAACTCAGGGGAATCTGCATTTAGGACAGAAAGCCAAAAACTGAAGGAGACTGTCAATGCAAGGCAGGAGTGAGGATTATCTAAATTCTCCATACATCAATTTCCTCTTTAAATGGAGAAGATAACCTCTCATTGGATTGGGAGAATTAAATGAGTTCTTGATATAGTAGGTGAGCTAATGTTAACACCCTTTAGAGCACCTTGGAACAAAGGCTTATAAATGTCCATGAGTTTATAAATTCACTTTAATATTAAACTCTTATAAGTCTTAAGACCGTTTTCTAAGGAACTTGATTATGGTGGCAGTGGTGAGGTGAAGGAACATGAGGACGGGGAACCAGAACAAATTTGATTACAGGGAACATGTGCAGAGCTCAGACTACAGCTAACAAAACAAAACTATAAAGACCTTGCAGCAATAAAAATTCCTGGCTAAAGATTCCTGTTACTATGATAATACACGTTGCATTTTTGCACACTTTTTTTTTAAATGGAAATTTAAAGTTTCCTAGTACCTGCTATAAGCTTGCTTCTTAGTAGGTAACTAATAAAAGTTTATCAAAACAAGTGCATGAAAGAAGTGTATTAACAACTGAGGACTTAAAATTAGGTTGATATCAAAACCTTAGGAATGGCAGGGCTGAGGCCAGAGGTGAGGGTAAAGGCGTTCCATCTCGCCAACTCAACACCTCTATGGGTAAAGAATGTGCTACCAATTTAAAGTCTTGAGTACTCAAAATTTGTGGGTGATTGTATCAACTGTGTATTTTGTCCAGTCATTAGCAAAATCAATTTCTTTATAATTTTTCATACTACCCACAGTGTTCCTCAAGCTAACCATTTTTTCTCAAATTAGGGTCTGTTTAGGAAGAGCCTGATCAGTTGAACAAGGAACAAATTTTCCCTTTGGCAAGGAAGAGCCAAACCACTTACAGAAATCAAGAGAGCAGCCACTTTTGTCTCCTCTTCTGTTCTTGTGCTCTTCTTGACTGGCAGGAGAGGTGGGGTCATTATGTGGCTAAGAGACAACAAAGGCTAGAGTGAGGCTTTTAGGACAAACAAATCTGCCTGTCTGGGAATCTGGCCCGCTGCTGTTGAAAGCCTATTTTTTCTCAAGATAAATGCTTTTGCCCAACACTGTTGCAACTCCTTTTCAATGCATGCTGCCCTGTGGCATGAACTCTCCCCTTTTTTTAAATGCTGCCAACTTCCTTTCTGGAGCCAATAGCCTATTTACCCAACATGGCATTAGGGATCAAGAAATCCCAGAAGCTGGCGCTATGGTCCCTGAGCGTGGTCCCTTAGCTCATTTCCCTTGAAAGCCTTATGTGCGAAATAGGATTAGTTACCACCAGTTCCCAACTCTGTACAACTCTCTCATTTCCCAAACTCCCTCTGCTATGAGGAAAGAGAAAATTTGAAAAGAGTATTTCTAATCAAGAAACTTTCCAAGAAGAGAGGCTGTTTTCTACTTCCTATATTCTCTACAGCTTAAGTAACCCCTGTTGCACTCAATCCCCTGCCTGATCAGAACCAATCTGTAAGCAAGTGAGACTGGCAGCTGCCTGATTCTGAGGACTCCAGGGCACTGGAGATATTCCTTAGGGCTCCGTCTCTACCTATTCAAACTGTGAATGTTAAGACTTTGTTTCTCAAACTTGAGCACCTATCAGAATTATCTACAGGGCTTGTTAAAACCCAGATTGCTGGCTGTACACAATGCCTCCCCGTCCAGAGTTTGCAATCCTGTAGGTCTTAGGTGTAGCCTGGTTTGCACTTCTAATCTGCCAGATGATGCTGATAGCATTGATTTAAGAGTCACACTTAGAGAACCAATGTCCTGAGGTATCTACTCAAAATCCAAACTTAATTTTTAAGCACTAGAGAAAATACATGCTATGAATTATATGTGTAAAGCGGTATAAAGATTTCAAATGATGTCTTCTGGAGGCAAAGGCCAGTAATTTTATGAAGAGTATTCAGCTGAGTACTGATCAGCGCGTGTGTGTAAGAAAACTACCCAAAGCTGGAGAAAGAGAAACCTGAAAGGAGTTGGATGGAACTGTCCTTGGTTTTCACACCCAACCAGGAGTAATGCCTATTTCTACTAAGGCTTGAAAAACTGATTCATGGGGCATTGGTCAGAGTACATAGAAAAGTCTTGCCTCAGTAGAGGGAATAGCTGTCCCTAGTCTAAGCACAGCTCTAGGCCCACCTAATCTTAAAAAGCAAGAACCAAAATGACTAAGCTGCTTTTAAGTAACTTGAACCAAGAACAAAATATAAAAGTATTTAAAAGAATTTAAAAAAAAATCTGGTACCCAGTAAGGTAAAATTAAACAGTGTCTGGAATCCAATAAAAGATTACCAGGGTTGTAAAGAAGCAAGAAAACAGGACCTATAATGAGAAGAAAAATGAATGAATTGAAACTGCCCTGAGGTTGCCATGGGTGTTAAAATGAGAAGCCATAGACATGATACAGTTATTGAACTGTATCCTATGTAAGCAAAAGTCTAGGGACATGAAGATATTTTTAAAACAGATTCAACTGGAATTCTAGAAGAAAACTACAACAGTGAGATGAAAAACACTTAGATGAGATTAACATCAAATTGGACCTTGCAAAAGAAAAGATTGGTGAACTTCAAGACAGTAGTAGAAACTCCCTAAAATAAAACCTAGAAAGAAAACTATTAAAAATAGCATCAGCCTAATATACACATAGTTAAAATCCCCAAGGGGAAGAAGAACATAGGGAACTGAAACATTGTTTGAAGAGCTGTATTTTCCAAACTTAAACAATATATTCAGGCTTAAAGAGCTCAAGAAATGGCAAGAAGAAAAATGGGAAAACAAAAGATAATCAAATGTTCAAAAACCAGGATTAAAGATGTATTAAAAGCAATGAGAAAGGTAAAAAAAAAAAAAAAAAAAAAAACTTTAAAAGTATTAAAGGCAGAAGGAAAATGGTACCAGAACAAGGTGTGGCTCTGCAAAAGAAAAAGAGCCCTGAAAACAGTAACTATATAGGAGGAAAGTATAAAAAGCTTCTTAATAGTTGCTTAATTTTTTTAGTGCATCATCCGGGTTTATCTGGGTAACTAGGAATTATCTAGTTTCTACCCACCCCCCACACTCCGCTTCCCCCACCAACCTAGAAAAAAATAAGAGGTTGGGGAAGATTCATGAGGAACATGAAGCCAGCATGCCCTAGTCGTCAACATGAAATAGGAAAACATTTTAGAATCTTAATAAACAAGGGCTATGTTTCATGAGATCTATCAGTCATAATGTGGTCAAGTTTTAACTTTAAGAAGCTACCCACTTTCTGGAAGGTTTCAGGTATACTTTGTTACTTGGGAAACTATTTTTTTTTCTCCTCCGTTTCTTAGACTTAATTGTCACATCATCTTTAGCCATTCATATTTCAAAAAAACTGGTCTCTCCATTGTCCATGCCTAAATCTACTTTTGTGAACAAAAATTATTAGCTTCTTGTCAAAAAACAAACTACAGAAAATCTAGAATTCTTAAATGCAGAGTGTTTTCATGGAAAAGCAAAACAAAAGACCAACCCATTCCTGAGGATTCCTGAGCATTTCTCTTAGGTACCCCTTCCCCAGAAAAACCTGAATTGCATGAACCATCCATTACAATTAGAAATGGTCCTGGTCTTCTGGATGCAGGAAATATCCTTGCAGCCTAATTCCTGATTCTTTCTAGTTCCCATCAGACTTTCCCCACCCTGTCCTGAGTTCTACACATTACTAAATGACTAACATAAGGGAATCATCCCTTGATAGAAGGTAAAGTGCATATTTTTGAGAACCCAAGCTTTGTAGTCAAACTGACCCAGGTAGTCACTATTACTGTTGTCCTGCCAAGCAATAACCAACCTCCCAACCTTATAACTAATCTTTATTTGGGGCCTAAACAAGGCCACGCTTGATCATATCTTGCCAGTCAGAATTTAAATACTTCTATGTTATATGTCATAGTTGATATTGATAACATGCACCATTGAGAAAGCAAATTTACAAAAAATTAAAAGTAGTGTGAACTAAATAGTACACGTATGTTCTAAAACTGTAAGCATTGTTCATAACGTAGAAGAAACCCAAGTGTACATCAACAGATGTATTGATGAATGTGGTATTGGTTACTACAGCTGTGTAATAGAGCTTGAAGTCAGGAATTATGATTCCTTCAGTATGTTTTTCTTTTCCAAGATTGCCCTTACTACTCAAGGTCTTTTGTGGTTTAGGAATATTTGTTCTAGTTCTGTGAAAAATGTTGTTAGTATTTTGATAGGGATTGCACTAAACGTCTAGACTGCTTTAGGTAGTATAGACATTCTAACTATATCTGTTCTGCCAGTCCATGAGTATGGAAGGTCTTCCCATTTCTTTGAGTCCTCTTTAATTTCTTTCATCAGTACTTTATGGTTTGTAGAGTACAGGTTACCTCCTTGCGAATATATATAAAATACATATAATTCTATATACTTTGTTTTGGGTGCAATTGTAAATGGGATTATTAATTTCTTTCTGATTCATGTTAGTGTATAGAAATGCCACAAATTTTTGTACACTGATTTTTTTATAGCCTGCATATTTACTGAAATGATTTCAGTCCTAGTAGCTTTTTGGTGGGGTCTTTAGGGTTTACAGTCATAGTATCATTTGCAAATAGAGTTTTACTTCTTGCTTAGCAATTTGGATGCCTTTTATTTCTTCTGTTGCCGAATTGCTGTGGATAGGACTTCCAGTATGATGTTGAATAAAAGTGGTGGGAGTGGACATCCTTGTCTTATTCCTGATCTTAGAGGAAAAAGTTCTGTTTTTCCCCACTGAGAATAATGTTAGCTGTGTGTTTTTCATATAAGGCCTTTATTATGTTGAGTTATATTCCCTCTTAAATCTACTCTGTTGAGAATTTTTATCACGAATGGATGTTGTACTTTGTCAAATGCTTTCTCTGCATTGACTGAAATGATCATACATTTTTTCCTTTCCCTCACTGTTGTGATATATCATGTTGATATGCAAATATTGAATCACGCTTGCATCCTGGGAATAAATCCCACTTGATTGCTGTGAATGATTTTTTTAATATATTGTTGAATTCAGTTTGCTAATGTTTTGTTGAGAGTTTTTGCATCTATTCAGCAGCAATATTGGCCTATAGTTCTTCTTCTTTTTTTTAATGGTGTCTTTATCTGGTTTTGGTATCTGGGTAATACTGTTGCCATAGAACGAATTTAGAAGTTTTCCTTCCTCTATATTTTGGAAAAATTTGAGAAGAATGGGTATTAACTCTTCATCAAATGTTTGGTAGAATTCACCTGTGAAGCCATCTGGCCCTGGACTTTTGTTTGGGAGTTTTTTGTACTAGCCCAAAAATACACACAGAGATCAATAGAACAGAAGAGAAAGCCCAGAAATAAACCCCAATTTATATGGTCAATCAACCTTTAACAAAGCAGGCAAGGATATGCAATGGGAAAAATACTGTCTTGAACAAATAGTGTTGGGAAAACTGGAAAGCTACATGTAGAAGAATGAAACTGGACCACTTTCTTACACATACACAAAAAGAAACTCACAGATCCAAACGTGAGACCTGAACCCATAAAAATCCTACAAAGCACAGGCAACAATTTCTGACATTTGTCATAGCAACATCCTTCTAGATCCATCTCCTGAAGCAAGATGAACAAAAGCAAATATAAGCTATTAGGACTACATCAAAATAAAAGGCTTCTGCAGAGCAAAGGAAACAACCACCAAAACTAAGAGACAACCTATTGATGGGAGAAGATATTTGCAAATGACCTACCCAAAAAAGGGTTAGTATCCAAAATATATAAGTTGATACAACTAAATACACACAAAAAATGATCAGTTCAAAACTGGGCAGAAGAAAGACATTTCTCCAAAGACCTACAAGGGTGCCTGGGTGGTTCAATGAGTTAAGCATCCAACTCTTCATTTCAGCTCATGTCATGATCTCATGGTTCATGAGATCCTGTGTCGGGCTCTGCACTGACAGCATGGAGCCTACTTGGGATTTTTTTCTGCCCCTCCCTCTCTCAAACCTAAAAAAAAAAAATCAGATGGCCAACAGACACATGAAAAGATACTCAACGTTATTCCTCGAGGAAATGAAAATCAAAACTACAATGAGATATCACCTCACACCTTTCAGAATGGCTAAACTTGAAAAATATAAGAAATAAATGTTGGTGAGGATGCAGAAAAAGGGGAATCCTCTTGCACTGCTGGTGACAATACAAACTGCTTTAGCCACTGTGGAAAATAGCCTGGAGGTTCCACACACACGCGCGCACACACACACACACACACACACACAAAAAAAAACCCTAGCAATCCAGTAACCACACTACGGTTAGGTACCAAAAGAATATGAAAACACTAATCCAAAGGGATATATGCAGCATATATGCTTATGCATATGTTTATATTTATTGCAGCATTTTTTATAATAGCCACACTATGGAAGCAGCCCAGGTTCCCATCAATAGGTGAATAAGGAAGATTGGCGGGGGGGGGGGGGGGGGGGGGGGTGTTTGTGTATATATACACACACAGTGAATATTATTCAGCCATGAAAAAGTGAAATATTTCCATTTGCAACATGGATAGATCTAGGAGAGTATAATGCTATGCAAAATAAATCAGAAAAATACCATATGACTTCATGCATATGTGGAATTGAAGAAATAAATGAAGGGAGAAAAAAGATACACTAAGAACCAAAATCTTAACTAGAGAACAAACAGATGGTCACAGATGGGAGGTTGATGGGAAGATGAGTGAAATAGGTGAAAGGGATTAAGGAGGGCACTTGTCTTGCTGAGCACTGAGTAATGTATGGAAGTGTTGAATCACTATACTGTATACCTGACACTAATAAATACTGTATGTTGACTACACCAGAATTAAGATTTTTTAAAAACTTAAAAAAATTTTTTAAATGAATATATTAAGTAATTTATCCTAAAAAGTAAGGAAATTCATTTAAGAAATTAGATCTCAAATATATGCTTTTACTGACCTAATCTTTCTTAAAACTGCTCTTTCTGCATCCGACAAGATTTGGTATGCTCTATTTTCATTTTTATTTTGAGATCTCTATTTTGATTTCTTCTTTGCCCTGTATGATGTTTAGAGGTGTTCTGTTTCCACGTATTTGTAGCTCTTCTCATTTTCTCGTTGATTTCTAGTTTCATATCATTGTGGTCAGAAAAGATAATTGATTTCAGTGTTGCTAAACTTGCTAAGATTTCTTTTTTTTATCCTATCATATGATCTATTCTGGAGAATGTTCCATGTGCACTTGAAGAATGTATATTCTGCTATTGGATGAAATGTCCTAAGTCTATTAAATCCATTTGTTCTAAAGTATGGTTCACTATCAACATTCCTCTGTTGATTTTTCTGTCTGAATGATATATTGTCTATTTCTCCTTTAAGATCAGTTAGTGTTTGCTTAATACATTTCAGTACTTGTGTGTTGGGAGCATACGTTTACAATTGTTAGATCTTTGTATTATCATTATTGTTATTTAGAACATGTGCACAAGGGGGAGGAAAAAAGGGTGGGAGACAGAGGGACAGGGAGAGAGAAAGAGAGAGAGAGAGAGAGAGAGAATCTTAAGCAGGCTCATGCTCAGTACAGCGTCCAACCCATGGCTCAATCCCGCAAACCTGGGATCATGTCCTGAGTGACTCTTGATTTTGGCTCAACCGACTGAGGCACCCCGAAGTTGCTAGATGATCTTGAAAGATCCCTTTATCATTGTATAACGCCCTCCTTTGTCTCTTGTTACCATTTTGGCTTGAAATGTATTTTGTGTGATAAGATTGGTTATGTTATACCCTTAGGTTCAAAGTGAGGGGATGAAGTAGATACTATGTGTGTCTTTAGAGCTGAAATGAGTGTTCTGTAGGCAATATCTAGTTGAGTCTTGTTTTGTTTGGTTCTTATCCATCCAGGGGGGGGGAAAGCCAGAGGTATTACATTTCCTGGTTTCAAACTATACTACAAAGCCATAATAATAGTATGGTACTGGCAAAAAAAAAAAAAAAAAAAATGGGCACAGACCAATAAGACCTAAGAGACCAGAATTGACTCTCAGCATTTGATAAGGGAGCTGGGAACACTGAACAGGGAAAGAATAGACCCTTCAACAAATGGTGCTGGGAAAAATTGGAGAAACACATGAGGAATGATGAAATTGGACTCCTATTTCACACAACTTACAAAAATTAACTTGAAATAGATCAAGGACTTAAACATAAGACTTGATGCCCTAAGACTCCTAAAAGAAAATGTAAGAAATGAGCTCCTCGCTCAACATTGGTCTTGGCAATGAGTTTCTTGGACCTGACACAAAAAGTGCAAACAACACAAGCAAAAACCAACAGATGGGACTACAGCAAACTCAAAAGCTCCTGCACAGCAAAAGAAACAATTCACAAAATGAATGAAATGAGAGAATAATAAATCTTTGCAAACCATATTTTGGATAAGGGATTAATATACAAAATATATCTAAAAATCAAATCTGGAAAAATGTCTTCGTTTTCCTGCCTATTCTAAGATCTCAAAATGGCCAATAGACACCTGAGAAGATGCCCAATACCACTAATCATCTGGGAAATGCAAATCAAAGTCACAATGAGCTATCACCTCACACCTGGTAGAATGGCAATTATCCAGAAGACGGACAACAGGTGGTGACAATGTGGTGAAGGGAAACCATTATACACTGTCAGTGAGAATAGCAATTGTTCCAACCACTATGGAAAGCAATGTGAAGTTTCCTCAAATAATGAAAAAATGCCCTATGATATAGCAATTCCACTTCTGGATATATACCCAAAGGAAACGAAAACAGAATTTTGAGACCTAAGCACTCCCAGGTTTATCACTGCATTATTCACAATAGCCAAGATCTGGAAATATCATAAATGTCCACAACAGATAAATGGATGATAAAGATATGGTATATATACACAGTGTAATATTATTCAACCATAAGACAGGATAACCTGCCATGTGAGCCAACATGGATGAATCTTGAACATATGCTAAGTAAGATAAATCCGAGAAAGTACTGTAATCATTTATGTGGGATCTAAAAAGAGTCAAACTCAAAGAGAAAAATAGTAATTACTAGAAGATGGGGATGCAGGGGGGCGGGGGTTGTGGTAATAGTTTGTGTTTCAAAGTACACACTTCCAAGGAGTAAATAAACCAAAGTGGATGTGCAGTATAGTGACAATATTCTACTATAATTATATAATGTAAATAGCACTATAGCAACAATCCTATTACAATATATAAATGTATCAAAGTAACACATTATACACCTTAAATGTAAACAATGTTATGTCAAATACCTCCAATAAAAATTTTTTAAATTCATTATCATAATTAGCATTTATAATAAATGGAAATGGAAATAAAAACTGCAATGCAAAAAAGGAAATAAAGGAAATTCTGACATATGCTACAACATGGATTAACCTTAAGGATGTTGTGGTAAATTAAGCCAGTTAAAAAAAAAATACTAGATGATTCCACATAGGATGTACTTAGAGTAGTCAAATTCATTAGAGACATGGGAGAATGGTGGTGGCCAGGAGCTAGGAGAAAGGGAGCTGTGAGGAGTTGTCTAATAGGTATGGTTTCAGTTTTGCAAGACGAAAAGTCCTGGAAATTGGTTGTACAGCAATGTGGGTATAGTTAACACTACTGAACTTTACACTGAAATGTTGAGAGGGTAAAATTTGTTACATGCATTTTGCCACGATTTTTAAAAAGGAACGAAATTCTAATACATGGGACAACAAGGTATGAACCTTGAAAACATGATAAATGAAATAAGCCAGCACTAAAAGGACAAATCTTACGTAATTCCATAACTTTGAGGTAGTCAGAATAATCAAACTCCTACAGAAAGAAGGAATAATAGTGTTATCAGGGACTGGAAAGAGGGTAGAATGAGAAGCATTATTATTTAATGGTTACAGGGTTTGGAATAATTGCAGAAATGGAGAGTGGTAATTGCACAGCATTGTAAATGTACTTTATGCCACTGAATTATACATTTTAAAACAGTAAAAATGTTACGTTTTAGATTTTATACGTCGTATCACAATAAAGAGGAAAGCATGTGATCTGAAAGTTTCCCATTTTTTAATGAAAAATGTCTTAAATTTATCAAATTCTTAGCTCCTATGCCAATTTTGTCCTACTTCAGAAGATCAATATAAGTTGCACCTAATAGCATTTCCTCCTTTTCTAATGGTAACCCAAAAATACATTTGGGGCTTTTTCCTAAGACGTACCTACCTTTGCATATCAGTAGCTTGAGAATATATAACGTTTTTGCTACAACACTTATTGATGCGATGGCGGAAGGACACCATAAGAAGAACCCTTTAGGTTACAAGATGCTTTGCTAACAAAGGCTTTATAAACACTTTCAGTTGAAGTTAGACCAAGAATGTGGGAGCAAAGTTTACTCCCTACTCTCAATGATCTATTTGTCCTGAGGCTATAACAGCTGGAAGTTGAAGCTTGAGAAAAACTTTTTAAAAAATGATTAAGATGATTAGTAAACCCCAAGAAGCAACTGCTTTCCTAAAAGGAGTTGCCTACACGAATCGCCTCTGGATGTCTCGTGACCCTGACCGCCCAAACAAGTACCAGTGAGTCCTTCATAGCTCTAAGTGAAATCATAGTTATATATAAAATAAAGAAAATTCTGAAAACTGCTATACTAATAAAGTAGCAAAAAGTACAAAGAAGAAAGAACACAATTTCATGAGTCATAATGGTCCTCAGAGTACGTTTATCTCTTTACAGTGGTTAGTAAAGAGTATCTAATCAGACCAAATGGATTGGTTACAAAGATGTGTTAAATCTGGCTTCATAATGTTTTTTTTTGTTTTGTTTTTTGTTTTTTTTAAATCTGATTGAGTGGCATGGCAGTAGTTTAGGGTTCCTTAGACTTAAAATGTCCACATGTCAGACTTCTGAATTTGAAAGGCCCCTTCTACACATTAAGCCTCAAAATGGTTTCTGGAGTCTAGCTGCCTGCAGCATCAGGCCCACAACTGAACTTAAAAGGTACTGTATCAGTACCTGCTTGTGTATGACTTTCCTGCGAAGTTGTCTAGCCTATTTCCAGTCATTAAACATGAGCTCCCTGCCATTGGTGACTGGGCTCTTGCTAACTCCACCTCATCTGGATTTTAAACTTCCTGTAGCTATCCTCACATTTGTTCCCCGAACAAACCTCAGTCTCTACCTGTATTTGTTCTCAGGTCTTTGTTCTTTAGGTTCTTCCATAAGGTGGTTCATTCAGGGCACTGTTCAAAAGGCACTTCCTGAACATGTCATTGTCAATGTATGCTGTTGTATTGGAGTAAATAAAACACCTGTTGATGAGATTGGGTGATGAAAGATTGAGGTCAGTAAATGCAATTTGTAATTAATGTTCGCTTTCTTGAGAGAGTACGAGTGGGGGATGGGCAGAGAGAGGGAGACACAGAATCTGAAGCAGGCTCCAGGCTCAGAGCTGTCAGCACAGAGCCCAACATAGGGCTCAAACTCGTGAACCAAGAGATCATGACCTGAGCCCAAGTTGGATGCTTAATCCACTGAGCCAAACAGGCTCCCCAGTAAACTCAATTTGGGCTCTAATACCTGACTATAGATTGACACATTGGTTAACTCTTACCGATTATTTTCTCTGAACTTCAATTTTTAAGTTTCTTTAAAGCTAAAAATCACCTTCTTCAAACATCTTAAAATATGGATATGTTAATGTCAATTTCTGAAGAATTTTCAACCCATTTAGGGGAAAAAAGAAAAGACATTCCCTGCCATGTGGGTGATTAATGAAATATTAGCACTGAGAGAGACTTTAAACTAAATCATCTCTCCTCCAACCTTTTCATTTTACTGAACAGAGACCTGAAGAGAAATCAAGTGCCTTAGCCAGATTAGTAGTCTGGCAGTGAGGTACCTGAACTTGGATCTCCTGACTCAATGTCCAGTGTTATTTTCTCATTCCAAAATTATTATGAATGGTAACAAGGGTCTCTGAATCCCAAAGGTGATGTGAAAAATGATAAACTCCTGGGCTTTATTCAGAATGACCTATCTAGTCTTAAAATCAGAGAATACATATTTTTTTAGCTCCTTACCACCAAAGAACCCTGCTATGAAGCCAGGTTTCTAATTACTGCCTCTTCCCAGCTGCCTGAGATCTGAGTTAGCCCAGTGATGATAATAAGAAAATGAATCTCCAGAAGGGACTCCAGACTCCATACATCACAGAGGTGCCTAACATGATCTGGTGGGGGTGCATGAAGAAATTTCTATGGGTGTATATATTCAAATGACATCTAAAAATTTTAAGCATTATGAGGGTGGACACTGGCAACATTACTTATGTTGCAAATCAGAAGAGTAGAGAAAAGCCCAATGAAGATGAGCTAACAGGGCACCCCTCCCCCAAGCATTTGTTTGCTTTCAAGGTATTACAACGAATTGTTCTTAAGGTTAAGTGAATTGGTGAAATATGTATCTACTTCAAGCCAAACCAACTCCTAGAAAATGACAATTTAAAGGGAAACATACAAGGAAACTCCAGGTTAAATGTTATAATGCAACCAAAAGCAACCAAAAAATTACAAATATAAATCTTATCCTATTAATAAAATTTATTGTCAAATTGGCTAACATACAGTGTGTAATGTGTGCTCATGGCTTTTAAGGTAGATTCCCATTGTTTGTTACATGTGACACCCAGTGCTCATCCCAACAAGTACCCTCCTCAATGCCCATCACCCATTTTCCCCTCTCCCCCACCCCCCCCCATTAACCCTCACATTGTTTTCTGTATTTAAGAGTCTCTTATGGTTTGCCTCTCTCCCTCTCTCTCTTTATTCTGCCTTTCCTCCCCCATGGTCTTCAGTTTCTTAAAATCGATGTATTGGTGAAAATATATCAGGCTTTCTCAGATTTATTTCATTCAGCATAATACATTCCAGTTCCATCTGAACTGCAAATGAAATGGTTTCATTCTTTCTCAATGCCAAGTAGTACTCCATTGTGTATATAAACCACATCTTTAACCATTCATCAGTTGATGGACATTTAGGCTCTTTCCATAACTTGGCTATTGTTGAAAGTGCTGCTAAAAACATTGGGGTACATGTGCCCCTATGCATCAGCACTCCTGTATCCCTTGGGTAAATTCCTAGCAGTGCTATTGCTGGGTCCTAGGGTAGTTGTAGTTTCAACTTTTTGAGGAACCTCCAGACTGTTTTCCAGAGTGGCTGCACCAGTTTGCATTCCCACCAACAGTGCAAGAGGGTCCCCGTCTCTCCATGTCCTTGCCAGCATCTGTGGTCTCCCGATTTGTTCATTGTAGCCACTCTGACTGGCGTGAGGGGGTATCTCAGCGTGGTTTTGACTTCTATGTCCCTGATGAGGCTTGACGTTGAGCATCGCTGCATGTGTCTGTTGGCCATCTGGGTGTCTTCTTTGGAAAAGTGTCTGTTCATGCCTTCTGGCCATTTCTTCACTGGATTATATGTTTTTTTGGGTGTGGAGTTTGGTGAGTTCTTCATAGGTTTTGGATACTAGCCCTTTATCTGATATGTCAGTTGCAAATATCTTTTCCCATTCTGCCGGTTGCCTTTTAGTTTTGTTAATTGTTTCCTTTGCAGTGCAGAAGCTTTCTATCTTGATGAGGGTCCCAATAGCACATTTTTGCTTCTAGTCCCCTTGCCTATGGGGGTGTGTCAAGTGCGATGTTGCTGGGACGGAGGTCAAAGAGGTTGTTGCCTGCTTTCTCCTCTAGGGTTTTGATGGTTTCCTGTCTCACATTCGGGTCCTTTATCCATTTTGAGTTTATTTTTGTGAATGGTGTATGAAAGTGGTCTAGTTCCATTCTTCTGCATGTTGCTGTCCAGTTCTCCCAGCACCATTTGTTAAAGAGACTGTCTTTTTTTTTCCACTGGATACCCTTTCCTGCTTTGTCAAAGATGAGTTGGCCATGCATTGGTGGGTCCAGTTCTGAGTCCTCTATCCTGTTCCATTGGTCTAGGTGTCTGTTTTTGTGCCAATGCCACACTGTCTTGATGATTACAGCTTTGTAGTAGAGGCTACAGTCTGGGATTGTGATGCCTCCTGCTTTGGTTTTCTCCCTCAATGTTACTTGGGCTATTCGGGGTCTTTTGTGGTTGCATTCAAATTTTAGGATGGATTGTTCTAGCTTTGAGAAGAATCCTGGTGCAGTTTTGACTGGGATTGCATTGAATGTGTAGATTGCTTTGGGTTGTATTGTCATTGTGACGATAGTTATTCTTCCAGTCCACGAGCATGGAATGTTTTCCCATGTCTTTGTGTTTTCTTCAGTTTCCTTCAAAAGCTTTCTATAGTTTTCAGCATACAGATCTTTTACATCTTTGGTTAGGTTTATCCCTAGGTGTTCTATGGTTCTTGGTGTAGTGGTGAATGGGATCAGCTTCTTCATTTCTCTTTCTGTTGCTTCATTATTGGTAAATAAAACTATACATCTGTTTTCTGTACGTTGGTTTTTGTACCCTGAGATGTTGAATTCCTGTATTGATTCTAGCAGACTTTTGGTGGAGTCTGTCGGGTTTTGCACATGGAGTATCAGGTTGTCTGAGAAAAGTGAAGGTTTGACTTCATCCTTGCCAATTTGGATGCCTTTGATTTCACTTTGTTGTCTGATGGCTGAGGCTAGGACTTCCAACACTACAATAAACAACAGGGGTGAGAGCGGCCATCCCTGTCGTGTTCCTGATATCAGGGGGAAAGCTCTCAGTTTTTCCCCATTGAGAATATTAGCTGTGGGCTTGTCATAAATGGCTTTTGTGATGTTGAAGTATGTTCATTCTATCCCACCGTGAGGGTCTTTATTAAGAAAGGGTGCTGTATTTTGTCAAGTGCTTGTTCTGTATCCATTGACGGGATTGTGTGGCTCCTCTCTTTTTTTCTTAACGTGAGGTATCACTTTGCTTGATGTGCAAATATTGAACCAGCCCTGCAGCCCAGGAATGAATCCCGCTGGATCGTGGTGAATAACTCTTTCTACATGCTGCTGCATTTGATTTGCTAGTATCTGGTTGAGAAGTTTTACGTCCATGTTCACCAGGGGTATTGGCCCGTAGTTCTCATTTTTTGCTGGGTCTCTGGTCTGGTTTGGGAATCCAAGTAATGCTGACTTCATGGAATGAGTCCGGGAGGTTTCCTTCCATTTCTATTTTTAGAACAGCTTGAGAAGGATAGGTACTAACTCTGCTGTACATATCTGGTAGAATTCCCCAGGGAAGCAGTCTGGTCCAGGATGCTTACTTGTGGGGAGATGTTTGATAACTAATTCAATCTCTTCACTAGTTACAGGTATGTTCAAAGTGTCGATTTCTTCCCATTTGAGTTTTGGTCATGTGTGGGTGTTTAGGAATTTGTCCATTTCTTCCACGTTGTCCAGTTTATTGGTATATAATTTTTCATAGTATTCCCTGATAATTGCTTGTATTGATTGTGATAAATCCATTTTCCTGCATGATTTTTATCTGTTTGGGTCCTCTCTGACGCTTTTCTTTTGGAGAATGCTGGCTAGAGGTTTATCAATTTTGTTCAAAAAACCAAATCTTTCTTGGTTTCATCGATCTGTTCTGTTTTTTTGTTTGTTTTTTTGGGGGGCTTTTTTTTTTGGCTTGTATATTGTTTCTGCTCTGACTTTTAATATTTCTCTTCTGCTGGGTTTGGAATGTGATTGCTGTTCTGCCTCTATTTCCTTTAGATGTGTTGATAGATTTTGTATTTAGGGTTTTCCTGCTTTCTTGAGATAGGCCTGGATTGCAATGTATTTTCCTCTTAGGACTGCCCTTGCTGCATCCCAAACGGTTTGGATTGCTGTGTTCTCATTTTCATTTGTTTTCACATATTTTTTTAATTTCTTCTTTAATTGCCTGCTTGGCCCATTCATTATTTAGTAGGATGTGCTTTAACCTCCATGCTTTTGGAGGTTTTCCAAGCCTTTTCCTGTGGTTGATTTCAAGTTTCATGGCATTGTGATCTGAAAATGTGCATGGTATGATCTCAATTCTTTTGTATTTACTGAGGGCTCTTTCATGACCCAGTATGTGATCTATCTTGGAGAATGTTCCATGTGCACTTGAAAAGAATGTGTATTTGGCCACTTTGGGGTGCACAGTTCTGAATATGTCCAGTTCATCTGGTCCAGTGTATCATTCAGGGTCATGGTTTCCTTACACATTCTCTGTCTAGATGTCTATCTCAACAGAGATCTGTCTAGATGATCTATCCATTGTTGTGAGTATTAAAGTCCCCTGCAATTCCCACACTCTTAGCAATAAGATTGCTTATGTTTGTGATTCTTTTATATATTTGGGTGGTCCGGAATTCAGTGTATAGACATGTACAAGTGTTAGCTCTTCCTGATGGAGAGACCCTGTAAGTATTATATAATGCCCCTCTTCATCTCTGGTTACAGTCTTTAGGTTAAAGTCCAGTTTGTCTGATATAAGGATGGCTACTCCAGCTTGCTTTTGACTGCCAGTAGCATGACAGATGGTTCTCCATCCCCTCACTTTCAGTCTGAAGGTGTCCTCAGGTCTAAAATGGGTCTCTTGTAGACAGCAAATAGATGGGTCTTGTTTTTCGTTTCTTGTTTATTTGATCCATTCGGATACCCTATGTCTCTTGATTGGAGCATTAGTCCATTTACATTCAGTGTTATTGAAAGCTATGGGTTTAAAAAGTCACTGTGTTATCTGTAGGTGTCATGCTTGTAATGATGCCTTTGGTCCTTTGTAGTTTCTGCAACATTTCACGCAGAGTCCCCCTTAGCATCGCTGGTAGGGCTGGTTCAGTGGTGATGAACTCCTGCAGTGGTTGGTTGCCTGGGAAAGCCTTTATGTCTCCTTCTATTCTGAATGACAGGCTTGCTGGAGAAAGGATGCTTGACTGCATGTGTGTCCTATTCAGCACATTGAAAATCTCCTGCCACTCCTTTCTAGCCTGCAGTAGATAGGTCTGCCACTACCCTGAAGTGTCTACCCTGAAGGTTGCCCTGAAGTAACCTACCCTTGTAGGTTAAGGCCCGTTTGTCCCTAGCTGCTTTCAGAATTGTCTTTATCTTTGTATTTTGCCAGTTTCCCTATGAGATGTCATGTAGAAGATCGACTCAAGTTACATCTGAAGCAAGTTCTCTGTGCCTCCTGGATGTCAATGTCTGTTTCCTTCCCCAGACAGGGAAATTCTCAGCTATGATTTGTTCAAGTACACCTTCTGCCCCTTTCTCTCTCTCCTCCTCCTTCTTCTTGAACTCATGTGATAAGGATATTATTCCCTTTCTTTCTTTCTCTTCCTTTCTTTGGTACTAAAATTATTTATTTTTTAATATAATTGATAAATTGGTTTCCATACAACACCCTGTGCTCAGTTGTTGTTTGCCTGGGAAAATGTTTTTCTCTCCTTCTATTCCGAATGACAGGCTTGCTGGAGAAAGGATCCTTGACTGCATGTTTTTCCTGTTCAGCCCATTGAAAATCTCCTGTCACTCTTTTCTGGCCTCCTATGTTTTAGTAGATTGGTCTGCTCCTACCCTTATGTGTCTACCCTTGTAGATTAAGGCCATTTTTCTGTATTTCCTTCCAGAATTCTCTTTATCCTTGTATTTTTCCAGTTTTCCATTATGATATATTGCACAGAAGATCGATTTTAGTTACATCTGAAGGGAGTGCTCTGTGCCTCTTGGATTTCAACGTCTGTTTCCTTCCCCAGATTGGGGAAGTTCTCAGATATGATTTGTTCAAGTACACCTTTCTCCCCTTTCTCTTTTTATTCTGGAATTCCTATGATAAGGATATTGTTTCATTTGATTGAATCCACTAGTTTCCTAATTCTCCCCAAGTAATCATGAGTTTTTTGTTTTTTTTTTTTTTTTTTTAATTTTTTTTTCAACGTTTTTTATTTATTTTTGGGACAGAGAGAGACAGAGCATGAACGGGGGAGGGGCAGAGAGAGAGGGAGACACAGAATCCGAAACAGGCTCCAGGCTCCGAGCCATCAGCCCAGAGCCCGACGCGGGGCTCGAACTCACGGACCGCGAGATCGTGACCTGGCTGAAGTCGGACGCTTAACCGACTACGCCACCCAGGCGCCCCGAGTTTTTTTAATCTATTTTTCTCAGCTGCTTTTTCCACAATTTTATCTTCTATTTCCCCGTTTCTCCACTCTGCCTATGCAATCCCTGCTGTGGTTGCCTCCATTTTATCTTGCACCTCATTTATATCACTTTTTATCTCATCATGACTCTTTATTTCCTTGATCTTTGTAGCAATAGATTCTCTGCTGTCCTTTGTGCATTTTTCAAGCCCAGTAATTAATTTTATGATGATTATTATAAATTCTTGTTCATTTATGTTGCTTAAATCTCTTTTGATCATATCTTTAGCTGTCACTTCTTCCTGGAATTTCTTTTGAGGAGGATTCTTCTGTTTCATCATTTTGGCTAGTTTTCTGTCCCTTGTGAGTTTTAAAACTTGTATTGTGCTCTGTACTTGGGAGTGCTGATATTTTAAAGGGGGTCATACACTGTCCAGGGCCTCACCCTTCAGAAGATGTTTTTTGGACTGTGTTTCTTACTCTGTTGTGACTTTGCTTTTTTTTTAATATCCCTACTGTTAGTGATGTTTTGGACCCTCTTCCAGGTGTGCTTTGATTTTTTTCCTTGAAGTAGCCCTGTAAAGGAAAACAGAAAACAAAACACATAAATACACAAAAACTAAAAAACTAAAAACAATACAAAAGCAAACACCAGAAACACCAGCTACAAATAAAGAACAGGGTGGAGGCAGTGCTGATGGAAGAGCACATACCAAGAGAGAAATGATAGTTGTGGGGGGAGAGCAGGAATATACATTGACCAGGCAGAGAAACTGACTTAATCCAGAGAGAGAAAGGAAAATAAGGAAGCAGGGGAAAAAGAAATGAAGATAAAGTTACCCAGACAGAGAAACTATATGGCTTGATTATTCCATAGAGAAAAGAATGTAAAGAAGGAGAGATGTATAACATATATCAAGAGAATGGATTAAATAGGTCTGTTTAAACAAGCCAATAACCAGAGTAACCAGCCTAGCGGAGAGAAGAGGTAAGTGGGAGAAATGGAGAGGGAGAATATATATATCAAGAATTGTCCTAGAATTACTCCAGGCAATGCACAAGCACTGGTCTGGAGGAGGGATCTGTCTAGTTTATAGCATCTATCTGGCTCCAGTAGATAACACAGTTACCAGGCATGGAGTGGTGTGGTTTGGTGCAGGCTAGTCCTGTGTCCACTGTGGGCCCTGTGGACCGGTCCCTGAAGTCCCACCTAGGTGGTGGTGGGGAGAAAAATGGCGACCCCCCCAGTCTCTTCTCCACAACCTGGTGTCCCAAATAACTCCTTTGGAGCCATCCTCACTGTGCCGTGGGTGCAGAGGAGGCTGTCTTGCTCTGCCGACTCCTTTGTCCTAGGCACTTGGTTGGGGATTTAAGCTCCCACTCCATGTGCCTTGGTACTGGGGAAGCATCTCCCAATATGAGGTCCTTAATGGTTTTTTCCTGTGCCACATCCCTTCAGGGGAGGGGACCAGTTTCTCCTGTTGCTGACTGCACCTCTGATCTACCACTAAACCCAGGGGAGGCTCCCCTCCTCCCCACATATGCGAACAGGGCAGTAGGCCCCAGTCTGAAGAGATCTGCATTTAGAGATCCTCTAACCTGCAGTTAGAGATGGGATCTCTCTCCGTCCCAGTCTGAGGTTTATTTTCTCTTGTCCAGATACAGATACACTTTCCCAGTGGCTCTTTCTCTTCCCTTTGTTTTTTCAGCAGAAGGGGATCGCTCCCCTCCATGCCTTTGTGGTTCATTCTATCTCCCCCAGTTCACAATTATCCACCTATGGTCTCTCAAGTTGTCCCGGTTTCTCCCTGGTAGACATAGTCTCTTTGCCTCCCACATTCTTGGGGTTCAAAGTCCTTTGACTTCAGCTCTCCTTTGTTTAGGAGAGGTAGGAAGTATGGATCCCACTACTTGTCTGCCATGTTGGCCCCCTGAGCCATTATTCTGTTTCATTGAATCACTTAGTTTTAAAATTCTCCCCAGTGGACCAGAATTTTTTTTATCTTGGCTTCATCCTTTTGTAATTTTATCTTCTATTTCACTTATTCTCCCCTCTGCCTCTCCAATCCTTGCTGTGAGTGCCTCTAGTCTATTTTGCACCTCATTTACAGCATTTTTTAATTCATCATGACTATTTTTCAGTTCCTTGATCTCTGCAGCAATAGATTCTCTGCTGTCTTCTATGCTTTTCTCAAGCCCAGAGATTAATTTATGACTATCATTCTAAGTTCTTGTTCAGTTACATTGTTTGTATCTGTTTTGATTAATTCTTTAGCTTTCATTTATTCCTGGAACTTCTTTTGAGGAGAAATCTTCTGTTTCATCATCTTGGCTAGTTTTCTGTCCCTTATGTGGTTTAAAGCTTGTTATGTGTCCTGTACCTGCAAGCACTGCTATATCAAAGAGGGGTCATACACTGTCCAGGGCCTGGCCCTTCAGGAGGTATTTTTTGGAGTGTGTTACTTGTATCTGCTGTTGTGACTCTGGTTGCTTTATCTCCCTAGTCATAGGGATGTTTTGGACCCTCCACCAGATGTGCTTTGATTTGTTTGATGAAGTAGCCCTGGAAAGGAAAACAAAAAAACAAAAACCAGCTACATCAAAACAACGGGGTGGTGGTGATGGTGGTGTTGAATGAAGAGGCCTTATCCCATACAAAGAGAGACATGACAGGGGTGGGGGAAAAGAAAAAGAAAATTTACCAGGCAGAGAGGCTCTATACCTGTTCTATATATCCTTTATTTCCCTCTCTTTGGATTAAGCTGTAAAGAGAATAGATTAAATATGTCTGCTTAAACAAACCAACAATCAGAATAACCAGGCTAGAGAGGGAAGAAATGAGAAAATGAAGAGGAAATATAATACATATATATGTGTGTGTATAAAAGAATATAAATATACTTAAAAGAATCGCCCAGGAATTAAATCAGGAAGTGCAAAACTTCTGGGTGCCTTGGAACCGAAGGCAGCGCTGGTCTAGAGGAGGGGCTGTCTGGTTGGTCACCATCAATCCCACTCCTGTAGATACAGTTATCAGGCAGGGAGGGCTGTGGTTTGGTGTAGGAGGGTCCCACCTCCACTGTGGGGGCCAGTCACTGACTGTTCCCTGAAGCCCCATCTTGTAGGTGATGGGGAGAAGCAGAGCAGCACCCCAGTCTCCCCTCCATGGACAGGGTGTCCCAAACCACTTAGTTCAAGCCACCGTCATGGTGCTACAGGCACAAAACGAGGTGGTTTGTCCTGCTCTGCCGACTCCCGTGCCTCCCTGGCACTTGGCTGGGACTTAAACCCCAATGTCTTAAGGGGTCCCACTCCATGTGCCCCAGTTTTGGGGAAGTGCTGCTCTGCACCGCTGATATATGGTCTCTGGCTGGTGGGCACAGGCAGTCTTTATCCTTTGAATAGTTAGATACCTTCTTCCCACAGCACTCCAGGGAGAGGATTGCTTTCTCCCACTGTGGACTGTGTCTCTGAACTAAGTACCAAGACCTGGGCTGGCTGGGCTGGCTCCCCTCCACCCCAGGCATGCAAACAGGGCTTCCAGCCCCAGATTGGAGAAAGCCCCATAGTTAGAGGCTGGATCTTTCTGTCTCTGTCCATGGTTTTTCTCTTGTCCACATACAGTCAGTCCTACACTTCCTCAGCCTCTGTGCTTCTTCAGTGTCTTTCTCTTCCCTTCGTCTCTCCGCAGAAGGGGATCCCTTCCATCCATGCCTATGTGCCCCACTTTATTTCTCCTAGTTTGCGATCACACACCTATGGCCTGCCAGGTTGTCCCTGTGGGTCCCTGGAGAGGTCTTTGTCATCCTGAAGTCTGGACTCTTAGAATTTAATGTCCTTTGGCCTCAACACTGCTGTGGTTTGAGGGACAAGGGAACTTTGGGTCCCCCTACTTCTCCATGTTAGATGTCCTCACTCTTATCCTGTTCTTAATGTAGCTGATGCAGAACTCCTACCATTAGGTAAAAGCATGATTATCAAATATTTTGGCTAACTTGATTAAGAGACTTAAATATGGATTCACACATAATTTTAATAATGAACAGTAATAAAACAATTATAAAAATTAATATAGGGGTGCCTGGGTGGTTCAATTGGTTAAGCTTCCAACTCTTGATTTCGGCTCAGGTCATGATCTTTCAGTTCATGAAATCGAGCCCTACGTCAGGCTTTGTGCTGACAGTGCAGAGCCTGCTTGGGATTCTCTCTCTCCTGCTTTCTCTGTCCCTCCCCAGGTCACTCATACTCGCTCTCTCAAACATTATGAAAAATACTAATACTGTTGAAATAATAAACTTTTAGTTGGCTTTCCAGTGTCTTACTCTTAAATATGAATAGACAACCAAGTATCTTCTGACAGTTAAGGGATTTGTCTCATGGGAAACACAAACTTGAATAAGAATCAAGAAGAAACAAATGAAGGTGTTAAAGAACACTTACCTATAACACTCTCAGAAGGATAGAATTTTACTTAAGAAGAGTCTTTAAAAAGGTGCTTTTGCAACTTTTGGAAATTGTGAACAAATGAAATATGAAACCTACCTTATGGAATCTATAATAAAAACATTGAGAAAGGAAAAACAACAACTATTAAAAGGTAAAACTGAAGAAATATCAGTAGCTAATATTTATTGACAGTTTATTATGTACCAGGCACTGTTCTAAGTCTTTTATAGGTATTAATCCTAGCAAACTTGTGAGATGGGTACTACTAGCTCCATTTATAGAGGAAGAAACCAAATTTCCCAAAAATAAAGTGACGTCACAATTACACAGCTACCAGGTGTAGGAGTTTTCATACTTTCATACTAAGGCAAGTACAACAATCTGGATAGTAAGTTTTTTAAATGAGAAGATTAGCTAAGAAGGTCCAACATCCAAATAGGAGCTTCAGATAGAAATGTGGGGACAAAGATAAGATTCTAAGAATTTTGAGAAACAAGACTGATTATCACAAACATTGGTAATCAGAATACATGAGACTTTCAACATCAACAGAAAAAGCTAGGTCATGTCATAATACCCTCAAAATTTTAAGAAAGATTTATAATGTTAAATTCTGTACCCAGGCAAACTCTTAATTAGGGGATACAGTAGAATAAAGATGCTTTCAGACCTGAAAGCACTCAAAACATTTACTAAACACACTATCAAAAATGTATTGAAAGCAATGCACTTCAACAGAACAAAGGAGTAAGTGCTAAAGATCCTAAGAATCAAGATTCCTAACACACCAATGAGCCAGAGGAAATTCATAAGATAATTGTGATGGAATATCTCAGGAGCACAGCTATAGCAGGTTTAGACAGCAACCAGCTCAGGTTCGCACAGAGGGACAGAGGACTCCAGAAGGGATATCCTTGGGGGAAAATATTGATTATCTTATATGAATGAACAGAGAGGACATTAACACGCTGGCAGCATGCTTGGTCAATAATTCTAGTGAGTGGGAAACTAAGCAAATGCAAAAAGAAAATCACCTCAAAGATACCAAAACTTATAGGAAAGGAAATACAATCGTTGGTGAATAATATTTACTCGATGACAAAATAAACAGTGGACATTGACTCAACCCAAAATTACATGTTGTAAAAATCTGAGGAAAGGATTTTTGTCTGTTTTGTTCATCACTGCCTTTTTTCTTATCAGTCGGGAGTAGAATGGGGATGTGGGAAAATCTGGTAAGACATAAATGGTCATCTTCCATGAAACTTGATAATCTATACAACTTAAAGCATAATTCTATTTAGAAAAACAAAGGCAAAGGGCACCTAGGTGGCTCCATTGGTTGAGTGTCCAACTTCGGCTCAGGTCATGATCTCCTGGTCCGTGAGTTCTAGCCCCACATCGGGCTCTGCACGGTTAGTGCAGAGCCTGCTTGCGATACTCTCTCCCTCTCTCTCTCTGCCCCTCTCCCTCTCACACCTTCATTCTCATTCTCTCTCTTTCAAAAATAAATTTGGGGTGCCTGGGTGGCTCATTCGGTTAAGTGTGTGACTTTGATTCAGGTCTGATCTCATGGTTCATGGGTTTGAGCCCCACATCAGGGTCTGTACTGACAGCTCAGAGCCTGGAGCCTGCTTCAGATTCTGTGTCTCCCTTTCTCTCTGCCCCTTCCCTGCTCACAGTGTTTGTCTGTCTGTCTCAAAAAGTAAAATATTTTTAAAAATTAAAAAGAAAGAAAAACAAAGGCAGAAGCCAGAATAGACAGTTTTAGAAGTAATGGTTGCTTTTGTGGAATGAGGAAATGGATGTGGAAAATCACAAATGATAGCTACTATTGCAGTTGTAGTGAGACAGAAAGCATCATTGCAGAAGTTTAAGTTGTAATGCAAAGTGATTTAAATTATATTGAACAATGTTTACCACATAAGTTAACGTACATCATCTCAAATTGATGCAAAAGACAGCAAAAGGGGAAAAAAGAACCTGGTGACGAGCACTCCTAGCATTTAGTCTCTTAACCACTTTTATATATACCATGCAGAAGTGTTATCATGATCTTTGTTATGTTCCCAGTACTTATAACTGGAAGTTTGTACCTTTTAACCACCTTCATCTACTTCTCCCTCCCCAAAACCTAGCCTGTGGTAATCACAAATTTTAGATTTTTGAGTTCGCTTTGTACATGTGTAAGATCGCACGTATATGTGATAGAATACTTTGGTTTTCTCCGTCTACATGTTTTACCAAGCATAATGCCATTAAGGTCCATCTAGGTTGTCACAAGTGGAAAAATTTCCTTTTAGTGACTTCATAATATTCCATTGTGAGTATATGTATGTATGTGGACATCTATACATATGTATGTAGAAGTATACATATATATAAATGTACGTATAGCAACTTGATCCATTCATCTTTTAAGGGCTTCAACTGTAGGTGGCTTCTATCCCTTAGCTATTTTAAATAACATTGCTATGAAAATGCCAGTGCAGCTGGCTCTTCGACACAATGTTTATATTTAGATACATTTGCAGAAGTGGAATTGATAAACTATATGGTAGTTCTAGTTTTAATTTGGGGGAAAACCTCAATATTGGTTTTAAACTAGCTGTACAACTTCACGTTTCCACCACCAGTGCATAAAGAATCCCTTTTTTTCCACAGCCGCAGTTTGTTATCTCTTCTCTCTATAATACCAGAGATTATAACAGGTATAAGGTTATGTTTCATTGTGGTTTTTATTTGCATACCCCTAGTGATTAGTAATGTTGAGCATCATTTCATGTACCTATTTGCCAGTCATATATCTCATTTATAAGAGTATATGTTCAGGTCCTAAGCACAATTTTAAAATTGTGTAAATATATTTTTAATTTATATTAAATTATTATAAAATACATATATTTTAAATATATATATATCATATATAAATATACGTATATATAAAATATATTTTAAAAATATATATATATTACATATAAACATACGCATATATAAATACACACCTATATACTCATACGTGCTTATATGAGTATACACATAATACATATATATACCTACACTAGTATACATTATATATACTTATGTATATGTATATTAAAGTGTATACAGATAAATACATTAGTTTTAGATATGGTGCATAGTGATTTGAAACTACAAGTTATGGTTACCTAAAGTACAGCTACCATCTAGCATGACAAACACTATTTAAATACCATTGACTATATTACCTATGTTGTACTTTTGATCCCCATGACATATTCCATAAATGAAAGCCTCTATTTCTCACTCTGTCACTCATGCCCATTCCCTAAACCCTCGATGTTGGCAAATATCAACTTGTTCTCTGTATTTATGGATCTGTTCAGCTTTTTATTTCTTAAGTTTATTCATTTGATGGTGAAATTCTACATATAAATGAAATCCTATGATATTGGACTTTTTCCTTCTAACATTTTCACTTCACATAATATCCGTCTATCCATTTTCTTGAAAATGCCAATATTTCATTTTTTTATGGCTGAGAAATAATCCATTTGTGTATCACATATTCCGATCTTTCTGTTTATGTACACTTGGTTTCCTTCCATACTTGGGCTCTTATAAGTACTGCAATAAGCATGAGATGGCATTTGTATATTTTTTGGAATTAGTGTATTTGAAATTTTGGGGGGTATTACCCAGTAGTGGAATTACTGGGTCATACGGTATTACTGTTTTTAATTTTTTGAAGAACCTCCATATTGTTTTCTGCTGTGGTTGTACCAATTTACATTCCCACCAACAGTGCAGGGCAGTTCCCTTTTCTCCACATCCTTGCCAAGACTTGCTATTTGTCTTTTTGATGCTAGCCATTCTGACAGGGGTGAGGTGACATCTCATTGTGGTTTTGATTTTCATTTCCCTGATGATTAGTGAGCATCTTTTCATGTGTCTGATAGCCATCTGTATGTCTTCTTTGGAAAAATATTCAGGTCCTCTGACCATTTTTTAATCAGATTGTTCTTTTAGCATTGAATTGTACAAGTTCTTTATGTGTTTTAGATATTAACCCTTTATCAGATATTTCATTTTCAAATATCTTCTCCCATTCACTGGGTTGGTGTTGTGTTTGGTCGATAGCTTCCTTTATCATGCAAAAGCTCTTCACTTTGATGTAGGCTCAAGTGTTTATTGTTGCTTCTGATTCTCTTGCCTGAGGGGGCATATCCATAAATATGCTTCTAAGGATGATGGTCCAGAGATTACTGCCTCTATTTCTTTTAGAAGTTTTTGGTTTCAGGTGTCACATTAACATCTCTGATCCACCTTGAGTTTCTTTTTGGGTATGGTATAAAAAAGGGGTTCAGTTTTGTTTGTTTTGCATGTAGCTGACCAGTTTTCTGAGCATCATTTATTGGAGGGAATAGGCTTTTTGTCATTGTATATTCTTGCCTCTTTGTCACAGATTAATTGAGCATGTAGGAGTAGGTTGATTTCTGGGCTCTTTATTCTGTTCCACTATCTATGTCTATTTTTGTGCCAATAGCATATTGATTACTACAGCTATGTAGTATATCATGAAATTTGGGATTGTGATACCTCCAGATTTGTTCTTTTTAAGATTATTTTGGCTATTTGTGATCTTTTGTGATTCTGTACGAATTTGGGGATGATCTACCCACTTCGGTGAAAAATGGTACTGGTATTTTTAACAGGGATTGCATTGACTCTGTAGATTGCTTTGGGTAGTACAGACAAATATTTAATTCTTCCAATCCATGAACATGGCATACATTTCCATTTGCTTTTGGTTATCTTCTACCTCTTTCTTTTTTAAAAAAAATTTTAATGTTTATTTAGTTACTGAGAGGGAGAGAGACAGAGACAGAGCATGAGTTGGGGAGGGCCAGAGAGAGAGAGGGAGACACAGAATCTGAAGCAGGCTCCAGGCTCCAAGCTGTCAGCACGGATCCCGATGCAGAGCTCGAACTCACAAACCGTGAGATCATGACCTGAGCCAAACTTGGACTCTCAACCCACTGAGCCACCCAGTTGCCCCCAACATCTTTCATCGATGTCTTATAGTTTTCAGAGCATACGTCTTTCACTTCCTTGTTAAGTTCATTCTTAGGTATTTTATTATTTTTGGCACTACTGTAAATAAAGTTGGTTTTTTCTCTTTTCTTGAGAGAGAGAACACGCACAAGCAGGGGAATGGCAGAGAGAGAGAGAGAGAATGAATCCCAAGAAGGCTCTGCGCTGTCACGTGCAAAGCCCAATACAGGACTCAAACTCACAAACTGTGAGATCATGACCTGAGCCAAAATCAAGTCAGACACTTAATGGAATGAGCCACCTAGATGCCCCAGTAAATGCAGTTGTTTTCTTAACTTCTCTTTCTGCTACTTCATTATTAGTGTATCAAAATGCAACTGGTTTCTGCATATTAATTTTGTACTCTGTGACTTTACTGAATTCATTTGTTGGCTCTAATCATTTTTTGTAGTGTCTTTAGGATTTCCTAGATAATCCATACTATCTGCAAATAGTGACAGTGGTGACAGTTAAATCCTTGTCTTCTTCCTGATCATAGAGAAATAGTTGTTAGTTTTTCATCAGTAAATATTACAGTAGCTGTGGGTTTTTAATATATGGCCTTCCTTATCTTCGGGTATGTTCCCTCTAAACCCACTTTGTTGAGAATTTTTATCGTGAATGATGTTGTACTTTGTTAAATGCTTTTTCTGCATCTATTGAAATGATCATATGTTGTTTTTTTTTCTTTCCCCTCGTTGATGTGATATATCATGTTGATATGAAAATATCAAGCCACATTTATTCCCAGCCACATGCTGGGAATAAAGCCCACTTGATTACTGTGAATGATTTCTTTAATGTATTGTTGAATTAGGTTTGCTAATATTTTGTTGAGAATTTTTTGCATCTATGTTCATCAGCAAATTGGCCTAGAGTTGTCTTTTTTGTGGTGTCCTTATCTGGTTTTATTATCTGGGTAATGCTATCTTCATAGAATGAATTTGGAAGTTTTTCTTCCTCTTCAGCTTTTTGGAGTAGTTTGAGAAGAATAGGTATTAAGCCTTTAAATGATTGGTAGAATTCACCTGTGAGTCCATCTGGTCCTGGATTTTTTGTTGGGATTTTTTTTTTATTACTGATTCAATTTTATTCCTAATAATTGCTCTGTTCAGATTTTCTGTTTCTTCCTGATTTGGTTTTAGAAGATTGCATGTTTCCAGGAATATTGGTATTTTAATAGGGATTGTATAGATTCTGTAGATTGCTTTGGGTAGTATAAACAAATATTTAATTCTTCCAATCCATGAGCATGGCAGACCTTTACATTTGGTTTTGGTTATCTTCAACATCCCTCTCCCTCTCCCTCCCTCCCTGCCCCATTTTTACTTCCTTTTTCTTTTTTTCCTTGATGAGTCTGGCTAAAGGTTTATCAATTTTGGTTATCATTTCAAAGAACCAGATCTTGGTTTCATCATTCTATTCTTTTGTATTTTTAGTCTCTATTTCATTTGTTTCTGCTCTAATCTTTATTATTTTTTCCTTCTTCTGGCATGGGCTTTGCTTGTTCTTTTTCTAGCTCCTTTAGATATAAGGTTAGGTTGTATATTTGAGATTTTCTTATTTATTGAGGTATGCCTGTATTGCTCTAAACTTCCCTCTAATAACTGCTTTTGCTGCTTCCCAAAGATTGGGGGCCGTTGTGTTTTCATTTTCACTTGTCTCCATATGTTTTTTTGTATTTCCTCTATAATTTCTTCATTGGCTCATCAGTTCTTTGGTAGCATGTTGTTCAGCCTCCATGTACTTGTGTTCTTTCCAGATAGATTCTTGCAATTGATTTCTAGTTCCATACTATTGTGCTTGAACAAGATTCTTGATACGATTTCAGTCCTCTTAATTTTAATGAGACTTATTCTATGGCCTAACATGTGACCTATCCTGGAGAATGTTCTAGGTACACTTGAAAAAGAATGTGTACTCTGTTGTTCTGGGACAGAATGTTCTGCATATAGGTTAGGTTCATCTGGTCTAATGCACTATTCAAAGCCACTATTTCCATGCTGATTTTCTGCCTGGATGATCCATCCATCAATGTAAGTGGGGTGTTGAAGTCCCCCGACATTATTGTGTCATGGTCAGTTTCTTCCCTTAAGTCTGTTAATACTTGTTTTATGTATTTAGATGCTACAATGTTGGGTGCATAGATATTTACAATTATTACATCCTCTTGTTGGATTGATCCCTTTCTCATTATGTTCTATAGCACCCTTCTTTATCTCCTGCCACTATCTTTGTTTTAAAGTCTCTCTTTTCTGATATAATAAATATTACTACCCCAGCTCATTTTCCACTTCTATTTGCATGGAATATCTTTTTCCACCCCTTCACTTTCTGTCTGTATATGTCTTTAGGTTGGAAGTGAGTATCTTGTAGGCAGCATATAGATGGGACTTGCTTTTTCATCCATTTGGCCACCCTATGCCTTTTTATTGGAGCATACACACCATTTACATTTAAAGTGATCATTGATAGGTGTGTACTCCCTTGCCATTTTTTTTCTTTCCTTTCTGGTTGTTTTTGTAGTTCTTCGCTATTCCTTTCTTCTTCTCTTGGTCTCTTTCCTTATGACTGATGACTTTCTTTAGTATTCTATTTGGCTTCCCTTTTATTTTGTATATGTCTATTACAGGTTTTTAGTTTGTGGTTACCATAAGGCTCATACACAACATCCTAAGTATACAGCAGTCTATATTAACTGGATGGTCACTTAAGTTCAAACACATTCTAAAGGAACTTCATTTTTACTCTCCTCCTCCACATTTTTCTGTGTATGTTGTCATATTTTACATCTTTATCTTTACATACAATTTTTAAGTTTACATATGTCTACATATAAGTTTTCTGCCCTTTTCTCTTTCTCTTCTTTTTTTGGGATCCCTATAATGCAAATATTGTTATGGTTGTTGATGTTGCTGAGTTCTTTTAACTTACTTTTATTTTTTAATTCTTTTTTCATTATGCATCTCAGCTTGGTTGCTTTCCTGTAGTCTAGGTCACTGCTGCTTTTTTTCTTCCTGAATCTTCTAATATGCTGGGGTTTTTTTCTATACTCTATTATTTCATTTATTACATTTATCATCTCATCACTTGCTTTCCATATGTTTTCCTTTTTTAAGTTCTTACTGAGTTATCTATTCTAAAGTGTAATATAGTCTTTACGATCATTACTTTGAATTCTTTATCAATCATATTTATCTCTTTTTCATTCAGCTCTTTTGCTCTGATTTTTTTCTTGTTCTTTGGAAATATTTCCTTGTTTCTTCATATGTCTAACTCTTTGCATTTGTTTTTAAGTATTTTGAAAGTCAGTTATATAGGAGAATGTTAATTTCCGTGATTTTTTTTTTAGTTTAACTGCTGCTATTGATTTCTGGTTTCATCCCATGTGGTTAGTGAAGATAACTGGTATGATTTTGACCTGTTTGTATTTGACTTATTTTGTGGCCTAACATGTGACCTATCCTAGAATATGTTCCATATGTGCACCTAAGAAGAATGTGTATTTTGCTATTGTTGGATTGTATGGCAATGCTGTTGTTGGATATTATTAGATTGATGTTCTTTATAGGTCTGGTAAGTCTATTTGTTCTGTAGTGTTGATTAAATCTGCTATTTCCTTGCTGATTCTCTGTTACATGAATTTTTTAAATTATTATTTTGAGAGAGAGAGTGTGTGAACAGGGGAAGGGCAAAGAGAGGGAAAGAGAATCCCAAACAGGCCCCATGCTCAGTGCAGAGCCCATTGTGGGGCTCCATTCCAAGACTGTGAGATTATGACCTGAGCCAAAATCAAGGCTTGGATGCCCAACTGACTGAGCCACCCAGGCACCTCCTCTGTTATATTCAACGTTGAGGGTAGGATTTAACATCCCCACTATTATTGTGTTGCTGTTTATTACTATTTTTATCTTTGTTAGTTTTGCTATGGGTATTTGGGTGTTCTGATGTTGGGTGTATAAATATTTAAAATAGAAATATTTTTGGTGGATTGATCCCTTATTAAATTAATGACCTATTTTGTCTCCTTACCATATTCTAATTTTATTTTGTCTGATACAAGTATAGGTACCCCTGCCTTTTTTACCTTTAGCTTGAAGTATTTTTTCCTTCCTTTATTTTCAGTCTATTTGTGTTTTGAAAGCTAAAATAATCTCTGATAGGCAACCTCTTCTTGGATTTTTTAAAATTCATTAACTCCATGTCTTTTGCATGGAGAAATTAATCAATTTATAGTTAAAGCAATTATTGGTAGGTAAGGACTTAATACTGCCATTTTGATTATTGTTTTCTGGCTGTTTTGTACATCCATTGTTCCTTGTTTCTAATTTTGCTGTGTTTTTGTTTATGTATTTTTTCATATCATTATACTTGGAGTTCTTTATCCTTGTCTTTTGTGTAATTTCTACAGGTTGTGTGTGTGTGTGTGTGTGTGTGTGTGTGTGTGTGTGTGTGGTTATGAGGCTTAAATAAAGTATCTTAAAATGATAACATTCTATTTTAAACTGGTAACAATTCAAATTCAATAGGATTCCAAAACTTTTCACTTTCACTTCTCCTCCTTTCTCACATTTTAGGTTATTGTTACAGTTTACATGTTTTATATCGTGCATCTAATAACAAATATTGTAATTACGGTCATCTTTACCACATTTGTTCTTTAACTTTAAAACTAAGAGTTGTACATGAATTATATAACAAATTACCACATTATAAAATCTAACTTTGACTATATATTTACCATTACCAGTGATTGCTATGCTATCTTATGTTTTTAATGATGTTAATTAGCATCCTTTTACCTTTATTCCCAGAATTTCCTTTAGCATTTCTTATAAGGCAAGTCTAGTGATGATGGACTTTCTCTGCTTTTGTTGATTCAGAAAACTATCCATTTCTGAAGGACAGCTTTGCTGGGTATATGATTCTCAGTTGACAGGATTCTGTCCCCCTCCCCCCCACTTCAACGTTATGAATATGTCATCTTATTCTCTCATAGCCTGAAAAGTTTCCATTAAGAAATCTGAGTGTTATGAGTGTTCCCTTTTATGTAACTTATTGCCTTTCTCTTGCTGCTTTCAAAATTCTTTCTTTGACTTTTTATAATTTAATTATAAGATGTCTCTGTGTAGCCATATTCAGGTTCAACCTATTTGGTATCCTTTGTGCCTCATGTATCTAGATGTTCATTTCTCTTCTCAAGTTTGTCAAGTTTTTAGCCATTATTGCATTAAATATACTTTCCAATCACCTTCTTCCTTCTCTTTCTGGAATTTCCAAAATGTAGATATTGTTTCATTTTAGTCCTTTGGACATTCTTTACTGTTTTTGGTTGGTTGATTTAGGGTTTTGTTTGTTTTTTCTCCTGTATACAATTTCAAATGCCTTGTATCCTGCGCTACTGATTCGTTCTTTGGGTCTGCTTAGTCTGCTTTTGAAGCTCTATTAAGTTCTTCACTTCAGTCATTGTAGTTTTCAGCTCTAAGATTTGTTTCTTTTTATATTTTCTAGTTCTTTATTGAACTTCTCATTTTGTTCATGCATGGTTTTCTTAAATTTGTTTAGCTCTGTGTTCTTACAGGTTACTAAATTTAAAATAATTCTGAATTCTTTACTCATATGCCTCTATTTCTTTTAGGTTCAGTTACTGGAACTTTATTAGTTTTTGTTAATGGTGTCATGTTTGCCTAATTTTTCAGGATCCTTAATTCCTTACATTGGTACCTGTGCATTTTAAAAAGTGGTCTCCTCTTCCACACTTTAGAGGTTCATTTTGGCAGAGATGGTTCCTGACCACTCAGCTCAGTTTGGGGTTTCTATATATGTCTGATGGTAATTTCTTTCGGCAGTGGGATCTGCTATTATGTCCAATTTTTTGGATGAGGCCACTGCCCTTGCTCTAGGCTGAGAGTACAGAGTGCCACTGGCTATGAACATTTGGATGACTGCTGGCTTGATTCAGTGCATAAGGGGGACTATAGGATGGGCTCTGGGTTTTCCTGGGTTATCTGGTCAGGCTTAACTAGATAGGACTATCCTCTATAGTAAGAGGGCTATAAATAAGCTGCTCTGTCCTGGCAGGGCAGCAGGATGCACCCAAGTGTTTTCACAGCTCATTGTTTGGGGACTTAAATTAGGCAAGACTGTGAATTAAATTCCCTGGCCAGACAAGGCCACTAATTTGCTGTACATATAGGGAAAGCCACAGGCTGTGTTCTGTTGAAGTGTCACTGTAAGTGGGATTGTTGGATGGGCTATCAGCTTTCTGTGGCTTGTTTAGGTTCCCTGCTCAGGTAGGCTAAAAGCTGTATTCAGCAATGGCAGGTCTAGAAATAAGTTTGCATACTTGGGCATAGTGGGTGAACCAGCTTCAAGGCCATTAAGGCTCTTTATTTATGGTCTTGATTCAAGGCAACTCTCCCACCAAGCTCCTGGCCAAACATGCCCCCTGTCATTGCTCATTAGACTATTTCCTCTGCCTGAATTCTCTCTGCTTGATAATATGGGCTATGCAACTTCCAGATATTCTAGCCAGCCTTTCTGGTCAAGCAGGACCAAAAGCTACATTCAGCAATGGACTGGAATATGACTCCACACCCCTGCCTGACTGTCAGACTGGTCTCCAGGGCTGGCTAGCCTCTGTGTTTGAGTACCTGAATCAGGAAGACCTGTACACCACCAATTTCTCTGGTTAGTTCTCTGGTCAGCTTCATTCTACAGATGAGCAAAACCACTGGTAGGTACCATTACTTGGGTATTGCATATAGGAACTCAGTCTGCCAAGATCTGAGCGCTGATTGTTACAAGACCTTCCCCACCTCTCTGTCACATTCAGATAGATCCTCCTGCAGTCCCCATGGGATGAGACTAAAGTGGGGACTCCCAAAAAAGTGATCCACAATGCTGAGGGAGCTTGATGCCCATCTTGAGCCCTCTTTACTGCCCCAAAGGAACCATAGGCCCAGGGAAGACCTTTCTGTGTTGTGTTGTGTCAGCCTGGAGGTGGGGCAATGAGGTCATCATGTAGCCACTCCTCATACCCTTCTAATGCACTCTGTCTTGGTATCTGTGGTTCAGGAAGTACTGCAGCCTCACCCTTGTGTTCTAGAACTTTGTGTGATGTCTTATCCATGAAATAGCTTTTGGTTGTTTTTATGAAGTAGAGCAACATCAGGAATATCTATGTTGCCATCATGGTGATGTGACTCCAGATTGTCACTTGCTATTATAAACCTTTTAGAACTATCCATCTTTTTATATAATGACATGCATAGCTTAAGAAAAAATAAAATTGTAAGTTCACTAAAATAATTTTTAGTCATCAAGTTTCTCATTAACTAGAAAAACCAGATTTCTCAAACTAGTACAAAATGGCCATTCCTTCAACATTTTATAATACATTCTCATTCTAATTTTTTTTTGAGAGAGAGAGAGAGAGAGAGAGAGAGAGAGAGAATGAGCAGGAGAAGGACAGAGAAAGAAGGAGACACAGAATCTGAAGCAGGCTCTAGGCTCCCCACTATCACCACAGAGCTTGACATGGGGCTTGAACTCACAAACTGTGACATCCTGACCTGAACCAAAGTTGGATGCTTACCGACTAAGCCACTCACGCACCCCCATTCTCATTCTAGAAAGATGGAAAATATAAAAATATGAAGAAACAACTTGGATTAGCACTACTAAAAGCTAATACTGTTAGTTTTGTATAATCTGAGTTTTTTCTAGGTATTTTTTCAACTGAATTCATACCTGGCATGCAAATTTGTGTCCTATATTCATTTCTAAAATCATTGGAACTAAACAAGAGGAAAAAAAAATCACCTGGGGAGAAAATAAATGCCAACCTCTCACAACTCATAATCTAGAAAATTAGTATGTATGTTCAACTGAAAAGAAAGTCAGTGATTTTATTTCCAAGTGAAAAAGAAAGCAGAAAAAATGAGTACTTTGTTTTAACAAGCCGCAGTACATAGTATATGGAGAGCACAGGTGCTGGAATCAGTTGGCCTGGGTTCAAATCTTGCTTTACTGCTTTCTGGTTGTGGGATAGAAACAGTCACAATTGCCCTGAGCCTCAGTTTCTCTGTCAAATAAAATTATGATAATACCTACCTGCTCCTCTTGCAATGAGTACCTATAAAACAGCACAGTACCAAGCACCCAGTAGTAAATGCTCAGTAAATATGAACCATTATTACTGAAGTTATTATGCTTAATAACCATGTAGAGGTTGAAACTCACACTGAAAAAATATACACAGGGCAGGGTAAGCAAAGGACTGTCACGAAACCACACAAAAAGTGTTACCAGTGTGACAGGAAGGACAGGAAAAAAGTCTCTGCTCTCTGGAGAGGTTTAGTAGATACTCCCATGTTTGTTAAATAAGTGATTCATAGACACACTTTAGTGACAAACCTTAGCATTTGTGGAGTGACTTGGAGACTTGATAACTTTGGGATTAAGAGAAGATTGTATGCGGAGGGGAATAGCTATTGAGGGTGGTTTAGCTGGAGCTGGTGGAAACTATCAAAACAGACTGCGGGAGTAAACTTAGTGTAAGTCATGCATGGTTGGACACCTCCTGAAATATGTGAACTAACTGGGTTTTGAAAACCTGTATTGGGTGTCTGACAAAGGGAGAAGATGAGGCAGGAAGCTTTGGAAAGAAAACTTGGGAGTTAAAGAAGTGTTCAATGATAACACAGACCTCCAATAGCTGAGAGAATCCTTAAAGGCATTCCAATTTAAGTTGACTTATTGTCATTTATTTAGGAATAGGGAGGGAAGGAAGCTAGACCGGCTTTTCTGTACAGAAGTGAACATTCTAGGGGAAAAGCCATTAGTTCAAGCCATGTGTCACTTGATCTTCCTGTGGAATACAAACACAGTCAGAAATAAAACCACAAACACCAGGCCAAATGGCCTTCCTTTTCTTAGTCTTTATCCTAGGGATATCTATAAACTGGGGGCAAGTGTTGGGATAGGCATGAAGGAGGCACAAGGTAAATGAGCTCTTACATAAAAACTTAATCCAATTTTAGACCTGCCTCTAATTAGCTGAACACTCACACTTTACTATTGCCTCAGTTTTCTGATCTATAAATTGGGGTTGGAACATCTCTGCCTCAAAAAGTGTCAGGAAAGAGGCAATGGGATATTGCCTCTATCAGCAATAGTCAGGAGACCACACCACATTTCTGTTTTTTATTAGAATAGTTAACTAGGTGTAACAAATTATTAATAGGGTAACTAAAAAGGCCAACCAGACACATTAAAGTGAGGCAAAGAAAGCAGCTACCAGAGCAGCTTACACCCCTAAGGGCAGAGTAACAAAGGGAGGAGGGTGGAATTATTGGAACTTAGAAGTTTAAGGGGGAGGACCACAGAACTGCCATATCTAGCATGGTGTGCTAATGGGCTGACACCAACAGCCCTGAGTTTAGAGGTGGGCCCCCAGGCAGCTGGTACTTTGCCCTCTAAGAAGTGACTGCTTGAAAGTTGGTGCTCAATTTTGAGGCGGGGTATAACAAAGCTACTTCTGCAAATATTAGAACAAACTGGATTTGCCTGCTACTACTAGAAGGCACTGCCCCTGCTGGAATGCTGCTGACCGAACAGAAAGCTTGGTATAAGGGGCAAGTCCCCTCTTTGTCTTCTTGCCTTTCGTCTCCCTCGAATGCCTCTTGCCCTGAGGGCAGAGCCAAGCTGGTGTGCCCCTAGGCCAACCATCACAATGTGCATTATAAAAGGGTAGGTTTTCAGCTGGGAGATAACAGCTTCACATTTGGTACAGTGCCCATAAGAGAATAACAGCCTGCTTGTCTCTTCTTACAGGTCCTTTGAAACAGGACATTTCCATTATCTTAAAAGACAACTGGGGTGGGGGGGCAGATATGCTTAAGAAAGTGAGCAGACCAAGTAAGTCCTCACCCAGAGCTTTCAGTAGTGGCTATGCAGCTTGGATAATGTGATTCCATACAAATGAAGGTGGAAGAGTTTACTTTTGAAAACTGCAATGTAGCCTGAGAAAGTTTGCAGTGGTCTTAGATCATAAGGTCTAGTCCCGACTCACCAGCAAAACTCTTTGGACCTCAGTTTCCTTACTGGACACCAAGATAGTATGATTCTTTGTAAACCTGGCTTTTTAGAGGGACTCGTGTGTTTTGTTGTCCCTGACCTCTTCACGTACATAAATCTTAAATTGTGGTGAGGTTTCAAGATCAGCAAATGAGGCAGAGATCATATGTGGTCAGACTTGCTTAGAAATATGCCATTTTGAAACTTAGAGGTAACCTATGAGTCTGCACAGCCAGATCGTCCTCTAGAGTTGGAACTTCTCTTTCAAAGGATGAGTTACTAGGTGAAGCTGTTAGACTGTTGAAGGCTTATGTTGTGTCAATAATAACATGTATCACAAAATGCTAGACTCAGCCAGCACCTGGGAACTGAAATCTATACATACATCTTAGGACTTGTTCTCACATGGGTTCTACAGTTACTGAGAATGGCAAGAGCTATGTAAACAGTATCATTTACTCCATCCCTTCTTTGTTTTGTTGAAACACGTATACAACATCCACCAGAATAACTAAAATGAAAAAAAAAATTAAGTACTATTGAAGTTGCAAGACAACCAGAATTCTCATGCATGCCTGTTAGGAATATAAACTGAATCCCTTTTGGAAAATGGTTTGGTAATGTTTACTAAAGCCACACCTATTCCAAACCCTATAATCCAGTGATTCTACTCTTATATGCTACCTACCAGCATTCATACTGTAAAATTATATAAGAAGTTCAATAATAAATGAGTATAATCTATGCTGTTAGGAATCAGGATAGTAGTTACTCTGGGGGTTGACAAGGGAGACAGGAGAAGGAAGGCTTCTAGGGTGCTTCGAATGTCCTGCTTTTTTAAACTGAAATATATTTGACATATACATTTCATAAACTTAATGTGTACAACATGTGATCACATTTGCACACTGTAATATTGCCACCTCGATCACATTACATAACTATCTTTTTTTAGTGGCTGGAATACTAGTCTCTTAGCAAGTTTGTTGCTTATAATGCAGTATTGTTTATATTCATTATACTGTGCATTATATCTCTAGGGTTTATTTACTACTAAGTTTGTACCCTTAAACATCTGTCTTATCCCTCTACTCCCCATCCCCTGGGCCCAACTGCCATTTTATTCCCTGCTTTTACAAGTTTGGTTTTTTTACATTCCACTATAAGTGATGCCACACACTACTTGTTTTTCTCTGACGTATCTCACTTCACATATTTTGCTCAAGGATGTTTCAAGGATGTTGCGAATGGCAAAATGTCCTCCTTTCTCATGGCTGAATGTAAAATATGCATCTTTATCTGTTCATCTATCAATGGGCACTTAGGTTGTTTCCATACCTTGGCTGTTGTGAAAAATGCGGCAATAAACATGGGAGTATCTCTTCAAAACCTTGTTCTCGCTTGTTTTAAATATTACCTGGAAATGAAAAGGCTAGATCACATGGTAGACCTATCTTTAAATTTTTAAGGAAGCCCCATAGTTGTTGAATCAATTTGCATGCCCATCAACAGCGTTACAGGGTTCCCTTCGTATCCTGGCCAGCAACTTGTTGTTGCTTGTCTTCTTGATGCTAGCCATTCTACCAGGTGCGAGATAGCTCACTGTGGTTCTGATTTGCATTTCCTGATGCTCAGTATCTCTAATCATCTTTTCATGTGCCTATTGGCCATTTGACTGTGTTCTTTGGGAAAACTGTCATTTAGTTTTGCCCATTTAAAATCGGACTTTTTGTTGATAGTGATTTGTATAATTTTTAAAATACAGTTTAGATCACTATTAATCCCTTGTCCAATATATGACTTGCAAAAGTTTTCTCCCATTCTGTATATAGCCTTTTCATTTTGGTAACTATTCATCCTGCTGTGCAGAACCTTCTTAAGCTTGATGTACTCCCACTTGTTGGTTTATGCTTTTGCTGTTTCTGCTTTTGTGTCTTATCAAAAAACTCATTGCCAAGACCAATGTTAAAGAGTTTTTCTCCTACTTTTTTAAGGAGCTGTAGAGTAGCAGGTCTTAGAATTAAGCCTTTGATCCATTTTGAGTTAATTTTTGTGAGTATTGTAATATAGGGGTCCAATAGCATCGTTCTGCAGGTTTTCCCAACATCCTTTGTTGAAAAGACTATCCATTCCCCTTGAATACTCTTGGTTCCATTCTTCCTAATAGGAGTTGACCAGAAATGCGGGGGTTTAATTCTGAGCTCTCTACTCAGTTCCATCAATCAGTGTGTCTATTTTTGTGCCAGTATCTTATGTTTTTATTATTATAGGTTTGTAGTATATTTTGAAGTGATTGTGATACTTCCACCTTCACACTTCTTCGTCAGAACTGCTTTGGCTATCAGGGTCTTTTTTGTTTCCTTACATATTTTAGGATTTTTTTTTTTTCTGTGAAGAATGCCATTGATATTCAGTGGGGATTGTGTTCAATCTATAGATGGCTTTTCGTAGTATGGACATTTTAACAATAATAATCTTCCAGTCCATACACATGGGATGGCTTTCCATTGGTGTCCCCTTTGATTCCTTTCAGCAAATTCTTATAGCTTTTATTATATATACCTGTTACTTTCTTGGTTGAATCTATTCCTAAGCACTTGTTTTGGATGCTATCGTAAAAGGGATTATTTTCTTTAATGAGGAAACTATTTAATGAAAAATAGTGTATAGAAATGCACCTAATTTCTGAATGTTGATTTTGTTTCCCGCAGCTTTACTGAAATTGTTAATTGGTTCCAATGGTCTTTTGGTTGAGTCTTCAGATTTTCTGTAGTTAAAATTGCATCGCCTGGAAATAGCATCAGTTTTAGGTTTTTTTTTTTATTTGAATATCTTTATTTCCTGGTCTTGCCTAATTGTTTAGCAAAGATTTCCAGTGCTATATTGAATTAAAATGTGAGAGTGGGCACTCTTGTCCCTGATCGTGGAAGAAAAACTTTCAATTTTTCTCCATTGAGTATAATGTTAGCTGTAGGTTTGTTATATGAGGACTTTATTATGGTGAGATATGTTCCATTCTTTTGAAAATTTTTATTGTGACAGTATGTTTGTATTTTGCTGTATGCTTTTTCTGTTCCTATGAGTGATAATGTAATTTTTACCTCTCAATCAATGTGATGCATTACACTTATTGATGGCATTTGTTGAACCATCCTTGTGTCTGAGGGATAAATCCCACTTGGTCATCATCTATAATCCTTTTCATGTGTTCTTGAATTTGGTTTGCTAATATTTTGTTGAGAATTTTGCATCTATATTCATCAGGGATGTTGGTCTATAGTTTTCTTAGAGTGTTTTTATTTGGCTTTGTTTTATTTTATCAGAGTTACACTGGCCTTGTAGAATGAGTTTGGAAGTATTCCCTTCTCCTCAAGTTTTTGGAGGAGTTTGAAGAGGATTGGTATTAATTATTCTAAATGTCTGGTAGAAATCACCGGCAAATCTGTCAGGTCTGAGCTTTTCTATGTTGGGAGGTTTGTTTGTTTGTTGCGTGTGTGTGTGTGTGTGTGTGTGTGTGTGTGTGTGTGTGTGTGTGTGTTACTTATGAGAGAGAGACACAGCATGAGCAGGGCAGGGGTAGAGAGAGAGGGAAACACAGAATGCAAAGCAGGCTCCAGGCTCTGAGCACAGAGCCTGACACAGGGCTCAAACTCACCTGAGACTGTGACCTGAACCAAAGTCAGATGTGTAACAGACTGAGCCATCCAGGCACCCCTATGTTGGGAGCTTTTTTGATTACTGATTCAATCTCTTGTTAATGATCTGTTCAGATTTTCTAGTTCTTCATGGTTCAGTCTCGTTAGGTTGTGTGTTTCTAGCCATTTATCCAATTCTTTTAGGTTACTTCAGATGCCCCTATGTTGGGAGCCTTTTGGATTACTGATTCAATCTCTTGTTAATGATCTGTTCAGATTTTCTAGTTCTTTATGGTTCAGTCTTGTTAAGTTGTGTGTTTCTAGACATTTATCCAATTATTTTAGGTTACTTTATTTGCTGGCATATAATTTTTCAAATGTGTCCTGTGATCCTATGTATTTCTGTGGTATCTGTTGTACTGTCTCCTCTTTTATTTATAATTTTATTTGTATTTTTTTCTTAGTCAATTTTATCCTTTTGAAGTACCAGCTCTTAGTTTCATTCATCTTTATTGTTTTTCTGGACTCTATTTCATTTATTGCTGCTCTGATCCTTATTGTTTCATTCCTTCTACTAACTTTGGGCTTAGTTTGTTCTTTTTCCAGTTGCTTGAGGTACAAAGTTAGGTTGTTTGAGGGGAACCTGTGTTGCTCAGTCAGTTGAGCATCTGACTTCAGCTTAGATCATGATCTCATAGTTTATGAGTTCAAGTCTGGCGTCAGACTCTGTGCTGATAGCTCAGAGCCTAGAGCCTGCTTCAGATTCTTTGTTTCTCTCTTTCTCTGCCTCTCCCCCACTCATGCTGTTTCTCTCAAAAATAAACATTTAAAAAAATTAAAAAAACATTAAAGTTACATTATTTGAGATATTTCTGATTCTTCATACATGCACTTTCTGCTTAGAACTGCTTTTGCTGCATAAATTTTGACATGTCGATTTCCATTTTTATTTGAATAATTTATTTCCTTTTTGATTTCATCTTTGACCCATTGGTTGTTCAGTAGAGTTTTGTTCCGTTCCAACATATTTGTAGATTTTCCAGTATTCCTATTGAGGATTACTAGTTTATACCACTGAAATCATACCAACTATCTTTTCTGAGCACAGTCTTCTTAAATTTGCTAAGATTTGTTTTGTGTTTTATCAAATGATCTACCATGGAGAAGATTCTATAAATATTTAAAAGAAAGTATATATGGCTGCTGGTGGACAGAATGTTCTATAAATATCTTTTAAGTTCTAACATTACTGATTTTCTGTCTGGGTGACCTATCGATTGCTGAAAGTGGGGTATTATACCATACTTTACAACAAATAGACTTAAGTCCCCTACATTATTGTATTGTTTACTTCTCCGTTTAGGTCTGTATTTGCTTAATATATTTTGGTACTCTGATGTTGGGTGTGTATATATTTATGATGTATACATTTATTGATCCTCTTATTATATAACAACCTTCTTTGTCTCTTGTAACTGGTTTTTTGGGGGGTTTGAAGTCTATTTTGTCTGATAGAAGTATGGCTCTATCAGCTTTGTTGCTGATGTATGGCTCTTACTGCTTTCTTTTTGGTGTTTTTCACTTGCATTGAATATTCCCTTCTGTCTCTTCACTTTGAGCCTATGTGTGTCTTTAGAGATGAAGTCTCTGTAGGCAGCATATAGTTGGGCCTTTAAAAAAAAAAAAAAAAAATCCAGCCACTCTGTGCCTTTTGATTGGTGAATTCAACCCATTTACATTTGGAGTGATTAACAATCCCTAAGTAGTTATTACTGCCATTTTATTGTTTGTGTTCTGTTTTGTTCTGTAGTTCTATTTCATTTCTTTCCATTTCAGCCTGCCTTTGAGCACATCATCAGAGCACATCATCAAGGGAAAATCACCAGTTCCTAATTTCTCCCTTAGAATTTGTGATTCTCTTTTAGATTTTTGCTTTGTGGTTACCGTGAAGCTTACATAAAACATATAATTCTCATTTTTACCTTTACCAGAACATGACGTATTTCATAGTTTTTGTATCACTAATTAGTATCTCTTCGTTTTTCTTTACAAGACAAGTCTAGTACAGGTGAATTCCCTCAGCTTTTATTTATCCAGCAAAATTACCCTTGATATGAAAGAGATTTTCCCAGAGTGTTCTTTGCTGGCAGTTTATCTTTCAAAACTGAATATTTCATCCCACTCTCTTCCAACTTGTAGAGTTTATGCTGAAAAACCTGATAACTTGCAAAAAAATCTCATTAGTCTACTTTTTTTCTGTCCCCTTGAAGTATTTTTGCATTTAGATAATAGGTGTTAACATTGTGAACCTGTATGTCCAATTCCTTCCCCAGATTTAGGAAGTTTTCAGCTATTTCCTAAAATAAACTGTCCCCTTCTTCTGGTACAGCAAGCCATCGTTGTCTCCTCCTCCTCCTCCAATAGCATCTTTTTAAAATTACAACTTTATTTACTTTAATTAAGAATCTGAACTTCTACAACAGTTTTATTTTCCTCTACTTTTTGGCTATATTCTGTGACCATCTTTTCACAGGATAACAATATTACAAGATTTTCCCTATAGAATGTAGAGAAAGATAATTCAGTTTCATTTTAACATGGTTGATTACAATAGGTTCTTTAGTATTATAATTTATTTTTTAATATTTTTTAAGTGTTTATTTTAATTCCAGTTAGTTAACACACAGTGTTATATTGACTTTAGGTGTACAGTACAATAATTTAATAATTTAACACTTTCATACATCACCCTGTGCCCATCACAAGAAGTGTACTCATTAATCACCATCACCTATTTAACCCATTCCTTCCACCAATCTCCCCTCTGATAACCATCAGTTTGTCTCCATAGCTAAGAGTCTGTTTCTTGTTTGCCACCCCCCCTCTTTCCCCCTTCCCCCTTTACTCCTTTATTTGATTTCTTAAATTCTACATATGAGTGAAATTATATGGTATTTCTTTCCCTGACTTATTTCACTTAGCATAATGCTCTTTTGCTCTATCCATGTTGTTGCAGATGGTGAGATTTCATTTTTTATGAATAATATTCCATTCTGTAGTGTCTGTATACACACACATACACTACATCTTCTTTATCCTTTCATCAGTTGATGAACACTTGGGCTGTTTCCATAGTTTGGCTATTGTCAATAACGTTTCTATAAACATTGGGGTGCATGTACTCCTTTCAATTAATATTTTTATATTCTTTGGGTACATACTTAGTAGTGCAGTTGCTAGGTTGTAGGGTAGTTCTATTTTAACTTTCTGAGGAAACTCCATACTGTTTTTCAGAGTAGCTGCACCAGTTTGCATTCCCACCAGCAGTGCAAGAGGGTTTCCCTTTCCCTACATCCTCATCAATACCTGTTGTTTCTTGTGTTGTTGATTTTAGCCATTCTGACAGGTGTGAGGAGATAGCTCATTATAGTTTTGATTTGATGATGAGTGACGTTGAACATCTTTTCATGTGTCTGTTGTCCTTCTGTATGTCTTCTTTGGAAAAGTGTTCATGTCTTCTGCCTATTTTTAATTGGATTATTCAGTTTTGGGGTGTTGAGTTTTATAAATTCTTTATATATTTTGGATACTAACCTTTTATCAGCTATGTCATTTGCAAATATCTTCTCCCATTCCATAGGTTGCCTTTTAGTTTGTTTCCTTCACTGTACAGAAACATTTATTTTGGTGATGAAGTCCCAATAGTTTATTTTTGCTTTTGTTCCCTTGCCTCAGGAAACCTATCGAGAAAGAAGTTGCTATGGCCAATGTTAGAGTTTACTGCCTGTGTTCTTCTCTAGAATTTTTATGGTTTCGGGTCTCACATTTAGGTCTTTTATCCATTTTGAATTTATTTTTGTATTTGGCATAAGAAAGTGGTCCAGTTTCATTCTTTTGCAGGTTGCTGTCCAGCTTCCGCAAGACAACTTGTTGAAGAGACTGCCTTTTTCCCATTGTATATTTTTTCCTGCTTTGTCACAGATTAATTGACCATATAGTTGTAGATTCATTTTTGGATTTCCTATTCTGTTTGATCGATCTATGTGTCTATTTTTGCACCAGTACCATACTGTTTTGATCACTACAACTATGTAATATAATTTGAAGTCTGGAATTGTGAAGTCTCCAGCTTTGCTTTTTCTTTTCAAGGTTGCTTTGGCTATTAGGGGCCTTTTATGGTTCCATATAATTTTAGGATTTTTGTTCTAGCTCTGTGAAAAATGCTGTTGATATTTTGATAGGGATTGCATGAAATGTGTAGATTGCTTTGGGTAGTATAGACAGTTTAACAATATTTGTTCTTCCATTCTATGAGCAGGGAATGTTTTTCCATTTCCTTGTGTCTTCTTCAGTGTCTTTCATCAATGTTTTATAGTTTTCAGAGTTCAGGTTTTTCACCTCTTTGGTTAGGTTTATTCCTAGGTATCTTGTTTTTGGTGCAATTATAAATGTGATTGCTTAATAACTCTCTGCTGCTTCATTATTGGTGTATAGAAATATAACAGATTTCTGTATGCTGATTTTATATCCTTTATGGAATTTGTATCAGTTCTAGTTTTTCAGTGGAATATTTTGGGTTTTCTATATAGATATCAGATCATCTGCAAAGAGTGGAAGTTTGGCTTTTTCCTTACTGATTTGGATGTCTTTAATTTCCTTTTGTTGTCTGACTGCAATGGTTAGGACTTCTAGTGCTATGTTAAATAACCAGGATGTCCACTCTCAGCATTGTCTTATTCCTGACTTTAGGGGAAAAGTTTTCCATTTTTCCCCATTGAGGATGACAAAAAGCCATGGGTTTTCATACGTGGCCTTTATTATGGCCATATATGCCTTAATCTACTTTGTTGAGGGTTTTTATCATCAGTGGATGTTATACTTTGTCGAATACTTTTTCTGCATCTATTGGAATAATCACATGGTTCTCATCCTTTCTTTTATTAATGTGACGTATCATGTTGACTGATTTATGTATATTGAACCACTCTTGCAACCCAAGAATAAATCCCACTTGATCGTGGTGAAAGATTCTTTTAATGTATTCTTGGATTCAATTTGCTAGTTATTTTACTGAGAATTTTTGCATCCATGTTCATCAGGGATATTGGCCTGTAGTTCCTTTTTAGTGGAGTCTTTATCTGGTTTTGGTATCGGTGTAATGCTGGCCTCATAGATTGAATTGGACAACTTTCCTTTTTTATTTTTTGGAATAGTTTGAGAAGAATAGGTATTAACTCTTTAAATGTTTGGTAGAATTTGCCTAGGAAGCTATGGGGCCCAGGACTCTTGTTTGTTGGAAATTTTTTCATTACTGATTCAATTTCTTTGCTGGTTATATAAGTCAATTAAAGTTTTCTATTTCTTCCTGTTTCATTTTTGGCAGTTTGTATGTTTCTAGGAACTTATCCATTTCTTCAAGGTTGTTCAATTTGTTAGCATATAGTTTTTCATTATATTCTAATTATTTGTATTTCTGTGATGCTGGTGGTTTCTCCTCTCTCATTTGTGATTTTATTTATTTGGCTCCTTTCTCTTTTTTATAAATCTGGCTAGAGGTTTATGAATTTTATTATTTTTTTCAAAGAAATAGCCCTTTTTTTCACTGATCCATTCTATTGGAGTTTTAGTTTCTGTATCATTCATTTCTCCTCTCATCTATATTATTTCCTTCCCTCTGCTGGCTTTAGGCTTTGTTAATTTGAGATTTTTCTTGCTTCTTTAGGTAGGCCTGTATTACTATATGCTTCCTTCTTAGGACCACTTTTGCTGCATCTCAAAGGTTTTTGACCATTGTATTTTCATTTTCATTGGTTTCCATGCATTTTTGTAATTACTTTGATTTCCTGGTTGACCTATTGGTTTAGTAGCATGTTGTTTAAACTCCATGTATTTGTGGTCTTTCCAATTTTTTTTTTCCTTGTGGTTGACTTCTAGTTTCATAGCATTGTAGTGAGAAAAGGTGCATGGTCTGATTTCAATCATTTTGTATTTGTTAAGGCCTATTTTGTGACCTAATATGTGATCTGTTCTGGAGAATGTTCCATTTGCACTTGAAAGGAATATGTATTCTGTTTTAGGATGAAATGTTCTAACTACAGCTGTTAAGTCCATTTGCTTTTGCTGATTGAATCTGGTAGCTCTCATGGGATTTCTGCTTTTTAAAAAAAAATCTTAGTTCTCTTTCCACATCACTTGTTCTAATTTCATCTGCTGTATCCTGTACCTGTGCTCTCTAATGCCATCTTCATCTCATTCATAGAATTCTTCAGCTCCAGAATTTGTTTGAAATTTTAAAAAAGAACAAATTTCTTTGGTAAAGAACTTTTTTTCCTGAGTTCACTGAATTGCCTTTTTAGTTTTCTTGTAGCTTTTTGAATTTCCTCATAATGACTATTTTGAATTCTTTATCAGTTCACAATATTCTGTGCCTTGGAGTTTCATTCCTGAAGAATTATCATTTATTTTTGGTAATACCATATTTCCTTGTTTTTTTTTGTAGTGTTTATTACTTTAAATGCAAAAGCAGAGGTGCATATCCTTTCTTTAGTGAAGAATCTGTTCACTTTTGCTGTTACAGTTCAAGTGGCTGATGATTAGAAACTTTTCATGTCCCAGAGGTGGTGCTATAGCTCAAGTTTTTAGTTTCTTCTATGGGGGCTGGGGACTGCACTCAGCATACAAAACGAGCTGACAGAAGGGGTGCATGGACTTACAATGTGGGGCTTAGGGGGGGTGCACATGGCTGATAGGGGGATTCTCCAGCGTGGGACTCCAAGAGGTCCACAGGTGGACCTTCTGCAGACAGCTGGAAAGACATTCCTTTGGTTGGAATTCTTTGTCTCGTTTGATTGGTTTTCTTTTTTGGCCTCTTCCTTTCTTTTATTTCCTCCTGGTGATGGAGATCCCTCTCAGAAATCCAGGGTCCTACTGGAGAGAGATGGGTCACTTCAGCTTCAACCCCTGCCAGCGGGCAACCACTTTTGCTTTCCACTCCCTCTAGCAGAGAGGTAGCTACTCACTGCTGCCAACAAAAACCTAGTATATTGCCATGACACCCTTGGAGAAAGTGTTGGTGGGCTCCAATGTAACTGTAACCCAGGAGACTCTAGGCCAAGGGTGGGAGGTGGTCCTGTGAGACCAAAGGAGTCTAAGGCAGACTGGACAAAGCATCCATGGCTGGAATCTGCATTAGTTAAGTTTTTACAGTGTAGCAACTGAACTATCAACTATCTGTAGCCTTTCCCCTCCTTGCATGGCCAGCGTTCTAAGGAGATCAAGGTCTGCCATCCACATATTCTTTGTTACAAAGAAGATGCTCCAGGTTGGCCATCCCCAGAGCCCCTGACCTTGAATGCTGAATGACACATTCTTCTATATCTTCTGCTTGATGAGCTACAGAGGTAGGATGGGTTCTATATATTCTCAGGATAGTGATTAACAAAAGCATTCAGGATGTGCCTGTACAAACCAGCCATCTAGTGTATACCACACAGTTCCTCTCTCTCCTTTGCCTCCAAACTCCTATCCTGCTGGGATCTTCTGTCACGTTGGCTAAACTTCTATAAATTCTCTATCTCCTTTGAGTGTTCACCCAGTTTTGTGCTCTCCAGGTTCCCCCTTTCCTGATCATAGCAAAGGGAATTGAGGCAGGTTCACTCACTCCCTTGGATACACAGTCTCCTCCCCGAGGTCCTATCCACACACTTTCAGATGCATATGTGGGTAGAAGTTGCCCAGGTGTCATGGTGTGCTATGCAGAGGCACATTTATTTGGTTATTGACGTACAATTAGTTGTAAATCAAAGGTAAGAGGAAAAGGAATTCATGCCACCGTGATGCTAACTTCACTCTAGAGAAGTCCATATTGTGCTTCTTGATCTGGGTGCTGTTTTCATGACAGTAACCAATTTACAAAAATTTATAAACATGCATCAAGCTGTATAGTTGGACATAGGTATACTTTTATACATGTATGCAATACTTCAATAAAAGTTAAATGTGATTCCATTATTCTTTAAGGTATGTAGCCAAAAAAAAAAAATGAAAGCAAGGATTCATAGAGATTTACATACCTATGTTCATGGCAGCATTATTCACAACAGGCAAAAGATGGAAGCAACCCAATTCTCCATCAGCAGATGAACAGATAAACAAAATGCTCTATATACGTAACACTGGAATATTATCAGCCATAAAAAGAAAAATTCTGATACATGCTATAATGAGGATGAATCTTAAGGACATTATGCTAAGTGAAATAAGCCAGTCTCACAAATACTGTATAATTCCACTTATATGAGGCAGGTAGAGTAGTCAAATTGTAATGAAAGAAAGTAGAATGATGGTTACCAAGGACTATAAGGAGTTAGGAATGGGGAGCTATTGCTTAATAGGCAGAGAGTTTCAGTTTTGCAAGATGAAAGGAGATCTGTGAATGGATAGTGGAGACAGCAGCAAAACAATGTGAACGTACCTAACCACTTTTAAGTTTGTTTTGAGAGAGGGAGGGAGAGAGAGAGAACACGCGTGCGAAGGGCAGAGAGAAAGAATCCTAAGTGGGCTCTGCACCACCAGTGCAAAGCCTGACACAGGGCTCAAACTCACAAACTGTGAGATTGTGACCTGCGCCAAAATCAAGAGTCAGACACTCAACCGACTGAGCTGCCCAGGTACCCCATACTTAATTACCTTTAAATGGACAGTCCAGTGGTATTAAGATGGCAAACTCTTATGTGTATTTGATCACAACTTAAGTCAATGTAATAACCCATAAATAAATGTATCTTAATGATGTTATCAACTTACCTCTGGTAAACATTCCAAAAATTCACACCTCTTAATCGGGCTATTTTAAACCTTACCTTTTCAATCCTGGTGAACACAAGAAGTGGAAAAAGCCAGCAATGGACCCTCCCCAAGCCAGTAGGGTGAGATGCAGAACACTGCTTTCCACTCATGTGGGACCTCATTCATTCCATTTATACTGGCAACCCCCATGACTATAAATGGACATGCTTGGACATCATTCATCCCATTTATACTCACAACCCCCATGTGAAGAAAGCAGGTTAGATAGTTCCGTTACACTCATTTCACAGTTAGGAACACAGACCAAGAAAAAAACAATCACAAAGAAACAAGATTCAAATCTTCTGATACCAAATTCAAGCTGGAAATCATCCTCCTAGGACCCTCAAAATTGTTACTAGACTTGAAAAGCAAATTCAGTTTACAAATTCATTTTTTTGCTTCTATTGTTCCCATAATAAAATGCTTTCTAGAATGCAGATATTTTTTATATGGTAAAAAAAAATTCACTTTTTGACTTGAAAACCTTTTATTTAATTTATACAAATAACTACTAAATACAAAAAGTAGATTAAAACAAAATAGTTATTTTTTTCTGGCAGAGTTTAAATGCACATAATGGATAATTCCGAAGAAAATGCATTTTCCCCACAGCGTTCAGGACTAAAATTCTACTGAAATCTTTGCTTCTAAATCAGTAATATATTCGGTGGTGTCACATGGGTAATGGCTAAATACATTTCTGCATATGAACTGAAAAAAGTTACAGTCTACACACATACAAATGTGAAGCACTTAAAATGTGAATTTAACTGATAATAAAAGAAAATGTCCATTTCAGAGTATAGTGTTAAAAACATTTCAGTAATAAAATCATAAGACCACATAAAAATAAGCTTTAACATATGCACGGAGCAGTTTTGTAAAAACTGCTGAGTGCACAAGTAATAAATAATTTGCAAAGTTGTGTATAAACAATTCCTAATGTTCAGCATCATTGTAAACATCCGCACATGTGTAAAATGCAGCAAAGTCTGACATTACGTTTTGTTTTGCCAAATTGAATTCCTATTATCCAAAGACAGACCAGTGGAGTACGCAGCCAACGTTTTGGCAAGTTGGGTCTTTAAAATTAAGAGTAACAGTGCAAGTAAGGAATGCAAAGAATTCCTAGTGCAATAAAGAAGAGAAGCACAGGCAATATTGCTGATAAAAATTCACCACCTCCGTGAGTTTCCCATGGGGAGAGTCTAGGAGACTTGTGAAGGATCTGCAAAGCCACTGTCTTAATGCCCAGATCTCTTTTAGGATTTCTCTGTGTTCCTCCAGTTCCCCTACCTTTGCAACAGCGTCTGTCCCACATTAGTCTCTGTAGTGTGAACAGTTTGTGAAATGCCCAGTTCACGGTCATTGAGCGAGGTTAGGGTGGTTTTGGTGTCTCCCCCGCACGCGGCTGGGTAGAATGTCTGCCTCGTCAAAGCAGCCACTTGCGGAGGGAGACAGATGGATTCTGTTCTGACGGCCGGTCAGGCCAGCATTAGGTCCCAGCTGGACAATGACAACGACAAATCTTCCTTTTTGACACCGTGAAAATGTCAACAGTCCGTTTTCAATTTGTCTAGGGAATTATCAATTTTGGTCAAAGTCTTTTTGATCCGCAGAGCTGTGAGTCTCGCGGATGGGTTCTGATACCAGCATTCCTTCATCAGCTTGGCCAGAGAGGTTAATGTCTGAGGAGAAAGAAACAAACACCACAGTTAAAACAGTGGCTCTTCAGCGGCCCCAGAAACTGGGTGGATGTTAAGCGATGTTCCCGCCACCTTCTTTAAACAAATAATCAAGGCCTTGACTGCCGGATAAGGAGCTCCTCTTCAGTTTCATGAACCCTGGCCTCTGCACTCCTCCTTTCACCAGCTGATTTTTGAGGTAAATTACATGGGATGGGCTGCACCCCCTGATGCTTTATGTTTGCTAAAAGAGATCATGCTACCCCTGAGTTAATAATGAAATCTGCAGATGGAGTCATCTCTCCATGTTTCAGATTTGCTGCTCCCAACGGGAAGCAATAAGAATCTTGAGCCAAACAGCTTCTGTTTGGAGTTTCAGATATGCAGTGATGGAAAAGAGGTTCATCTCTTGTTTTACTTGTGAAACTGCAGTCCTAGGGCTAGTGGCATAGTAATGAGTCTCCTAACTACTGGAGTTAGTCAATAGTTGAAATTCTTGTGAATATTATCATTTATTAGCGAGATCAATCAGAATGCTCTTTCAGCAACGAGACCGTTTTGTGAACCTACTCAATTAGGTCTAAGGCCCTCCTACATAAAATAGAGAAAGCAATAGATAAGGCAAATCATTCAGGAGTTATGTTATTTGCTTGCTCTGGACTTTCACCTAGTAAAAAGGTGAAGATAGTTTTAGAACTAAGAAACTGACACTCTTACCGGGTCTGAGAACCATCTATTGGGTATGTTTGGCCTCTGTTGATCCACACAGACCACCTTTCTCATATCTTCAAAACTTGGGTCATTGGGAACCACATCATAAAATGGTGGCTTGTAATCCTCCACAATACCTGCACACATGGACAAGAATTGTGTTGGTTAGCAAGAGAGCAGAAGTCTCCCCTAGGATTTTACTGATCGGTGCCACAGATTATAATGTGGTAGGAAAAAGTACTGAACATCTTCTCTTCATGGTGATTCTGAAAGCTACAGAATAAGTGGAGAACAAGGTAATAAGTAATTATTCTTCCTCCAAATCTGCCTAGGAATTCTGTTGGAAGAAAATGTGGCTACTACTCATGTAATTACAATGTTGATAAAATGCTCCAAGAGTGCATATAAACAACTCTAGGATACCCAAAATGTAACAGAGGACAAAATTCCTCTGGTGGTCAAAAAGAGACAACATTCTGTACAAGATGGCGATATAGGAAGACCCTGCCTCATCTCCATGGACACCCCAAATCTACACCTATTTATAAAGCAATTCCTCCTGAAGAACTGAGTGCTGAATGAAAAGCTTCTGTACAACAAAAGACCACAGAGTATGGCCAGAGAGATGGAGACAAGGCAATGAAAGGAACCCTCCCCACCCCCAACACTGTTGAACTACTGTGGGTAGAGATAGCACCGAGGGACCATGAACAGGTTGGTCTCCTCAGGGTACAGAAAAAAAAAATGCCAAAGTTTAAAAGATCAACTAGAATATAAAAGATCTAGCCCTACAACTCCAACAAATGCCAGGGGATCTGCTGGAACTCTCTCTCAGTCAGGGGCTGGTGTGAACACCACTCCTTAAGTGCCCCCCAACCTTGATAGTGCAGACAGGAGTGGGGTCTTGGCACCATTGCCAGGCTACGGCCTCGGTGAGCCCCAGGCTCATAGCCTACACCAGTCCCAGCCATCCCAACCAAGGCAACCACACACTGAGACACCCCTGGTCAGCACTTACTATGGCTCCAGCCCTCTGGCTAAATTACCCAGGAATACTCCAGATCCACACCACTTAGGCTCCAGACAACTTACCAGTACCACCAGTACACAAGACCCTGGAGCCCCAAGCCTATACCTGTTTAAGCTCAAGGTAACCTAACAGGGTGCCCTCTTCATGTAGCACAACACTTTAACTCCACTTACCTTGCCAGGATTCCCTCTGTAGGAGTACCCTGGAATGACCTGGCTTGCAGCCACTTCAGCTGTCCTGCAAGGATGCCTTCCATGCAGAGAACCCTAGGAACCCACAGCTGGCATCCTCTGACAGGAGAGCCCCAAGACTTCTGACCAATTCAGCTCTGGTCATCCCATCAAGGCAGCCCCAGCACAGATCAGACACAGCTCTGGACAGCCAACCAAAGTAACTAGACAGTCTCATAGGGGAGGACCATAAAATAGACCATCCTTTCAAGCTTAGCTGTTCTCCCTAATTCATAGAAACACTGAAAGCCAAGCAAAATGAAGAGACAGAGGAAGATGCTCCAAAAGAAAGAACAAGAATATACCTCAGAGAAAGAAGTAAACGAAATGGAAATAAGCGATCTACCTCATAACGTGTTCAAAGGGATGGCCATAAAGTTGCTACTGAACTGGAGAGAAAAATGGATAAATTCAAGAAGAATTTCAACAAAGAAACAACCAGTCAGAGTTGAAGACACAATACCTGAAATGAAATCTATACTAGAGGGAATCAACAGTAAATTGGAGGATGCAGAATGGATCAATTATCTATTGGAAAGCAGCCAAGCTGAAAAGGAAAAAGGAAAAAAAAATAAGGATAAGTTAAGACATCTCTTAATATCACAAAACATCTGCATTATATGGGTCCCAGAAGGAAAACAAAAATGGGGCAGAAAACTTTCCTAATCTGGGGAAAACAGACTTCTAGGTCCAGAAGCACCAAAAGTCCTGAACAAGATGGAAACCAAGGAATTCCATACCATGACACATGATAAGTAAAATGTCAAAGAATAAAGATAAGGACAGAAGCAAATAGTTACATAAAAAGGGAAATGCCATAAGGCTATCAGCTGATTATTCAGAAATTTTGCAGACCAGAAAGGAGTGGCAAGATATAGTCAAAGTGCTAAAAGGAAAAAACTTCTAAAGTCAAGAATGGCTCTCCTTAAATTCTAAATAACCTTGCTGGGAAAGAGTTCCCAGACAAAAGTTAAAGCTCATCATTACTAAATAGACTTTATAAGAAATGCTAACAGGACTTCTTTAGGTGGAAAAGAACAAGGAAAAAAAAATAGAAGAAAATTATGAAACTAGATGATTATTATAAACATGCCATATATATATCTCATGGTAAATACAAAACATAAACCTATAATAGTACACAAGAAATACAAAGCCAAGCATTGCTAAAGAAAGTCATCAGTCACAAGGAAAGAGATCAAGAAAAGACGAATGACAAAAACAACCAGAAAGCAATGAACAAAATGACACGGGTACACACCTATCAGCAAATACTTTTATTTTATTTTTATTTCAATTCAAGTTAGTTAGCATACAGGGTAGTAAAGGTTTCAGGAGTATAACCCAGTGATTCATCATGTCCACAGAACACCCAATGCTTATCCCAACAAGTGCCCTCCTTAATGTCCACCACCCATTTAGCCCATTCTCCCACCCACCTCCTCTACAGCAACCTTCAGTTTATTCCCTGTTATTTAAGAGTCTCTTACAGTTTGCCTCACTCTGTTTTTATCTTATTTTTCCTTCACTTCCCCTATGTTCATCTGTTATGTTTCTTAAATTCCACATGAGTGAAGTCATATATTTGTCTTTCTCTGACTTATTTTACTTAGCATAATATCCTCTCATTCCATCCACATTGTTGGTAAGGGCAAGATTTCATTTTTTTTTTTTTTATTGCTGAGTAATATTGTGTGTGTGTGTGTGTGTACAGACGACCTCTTTATTCATCAGCTGATGGACATTTGGGCTCTTTCCATAATTTGGTTATTGTTGATAGCACTGCTATAAACATTGGGGTGCATGTGCCCCTTTGAACCAGCATTTTTGTATCCTTAGGATAAGTTCCTAATAGTACAATTGCTGGATTATACGACAGTTCTATTTTTAATTACTTTGAGGAACCTCCACACCATTCTCCAGAGTGGCTGCACCAGTTTGCATTCCCACCAACGGTGCAAAAGAGTTTCTTTTTCTCCACATCCTCGCCAAACTCTCTCGTCTCCTGAGTTGTTAATTTTAGCCATAGTGACAGGTATGAGGTGGTGTCTCATTGTGGTTTTGATTTGATGATGAGTAATTTTCTCTGATGATGAGTAATGCTGGGTATTTTCATTTTTGTTAGCCATCTGGATGTCTTCTGCCCATTTTGTCACTGGATTATTTGTTTATTGGGTGTTGAGTTTGTTCTTTATAGATTTTGGATACTAATGCTTTATCCAATATGTCATTTGCAATTGTCTGCTCCTATTACCTTGGTTGTCTTTTAGTTTTGTTGATTATTTCCTTTGCTGTGCAGAAGATTTTTATCTTCATGAGATCCCAATTGTTCATTTTGCTTTTGATTCCCTCGCCTCCAGAGACATGTCTAGTAAGAAGCTGCTATAGCCGAGGTCAAAGAGGTTGCTGCCTGTTTTCTCCTATGGGATTTTGATGGTTTCCTGTCTCCTATTTAGGTCTTTGATCCATTTTGAATTTTTTTATGTGTATGGTATAAGAAATTCCAGTTTCATTCTGCATGTCACTGTCCAGATTTCCCATGACCATTTGATGAAGAGACTGTCTTTTTTTTCATTGTATATTCTTTCCTGCTTTGTCAAAGATTACTTGGCCATACATTTGTGGGTCCTTTTCTGGGTTCTCCATTCTGTTCAATTGATCTATGTGTATGTTTTTGTGCCGGTACCATACTGTCTTTATGAGTACAGCTTTGCAATACAGCTTGAAGTCTGGAATTGTGATGCCTCCAGCTTTGGTTTTCTTTTTCAAAATTACTTTGGCCTTTTTCAAAATTACGTGGTCTTTTCTGGTTCCATACAAATGTTAGAATTGTTGGTTCTAGCTCTGTGAAGAAACACTATTGTTATTTAATAGGGATTGCACTGAATGTGCAGACTGCTTTGGGCAGTATCAACATTTTTAGCAATATTTGTTCTTCCAACCCATGAGCATGGAATGTTTTTCCATTTCTTTGTGTCTTCTCCAATTTATTTCATAAGCTTTTTACAGTTTTCAGCATATAGGTCTTTTACCTCTTTGGTTAGGTTTATTCCTAGGTATCTTATGGTTCTTGGTGCATTTGTAAATGGGATTCATTCCTTGATTTCTCTTTCTGCTGCTTCATTATTGGTGTATAGAAATGCAACCAATTTCTGTATATTGATTTTATATCCTACAACTTTGGAGAATTCATATCCATTCTAGCAGTTTGTGGGTGGAGTCTTTCAGGTTTTCCATACAGAGTATTGTGTCATTTGCAAAGAGTGAAAGTTTGACTTGTTTGCCAATTTGGATGCCCTTTTGTTGTTGTTGTCTGATTGCTGAGGCTAGGACTTCTAGTACTATGTTGAACAACAGTGGTGAGAGTGGATATCCTTGTCATGTTCCTGACATTAGGGGGAAAGCTCTGTTTTTCCCCATTGAGGATGATATTACCTGTGGGTCTTTAGTATATGGCCTTTATGGTGTTGATGTATGTTTCTTCTAAATCTACTTTGTTGAGGGTTTTTATCATAAATGGAAGCCATACTTTGTCAAATGCTTTTTCTGCATCTATTGAAATGATCATAAGAGTCTTATGCATTCTTTTATTAATGTGGTGTATCACGTTGATTGATTTGCGAATACTGAACCAGCCCTGCAGCCCAGGAATAAATTTCATTTGATCATAGTGAATAATTCTTTTAATGTACTGTTGAATTTGATGTGCTAGGATCCTGTTGAGAACTTTTTCATCTAGTTTCATCAGGGATATTGGCCTGTAATTCTGCATTTTAGTGAGGTCTTTGGTTTTGGAATCAAGGTAATGCTTCACAGAATGAGTTTGGAGGCTTTTCTTCCATTTCTATTTTTTTGGAACAGCTTGAGAAGAATAGGTATTAACTCTGCTTTAAATGTCTGGTAGAATTCCCCCTGGGAAGCCATCTGGCCCAAGACTCTTGTTTGTTGGGAGATTTTTGATAACTGATTCAGTTTCTTTGCTGCTTATGGGTCTGTTCAAATTTCTATTTCTTCCTGTTTGAATTTTGGTAGTGTGCGAATTTCTAGGAATTTGCCCATTTCTTCCAGATTGCCCAGTTTGTTGGCATATAATTTTTCATAGTATTCTTTTATAATTGTTTGTATTTCTGTGGTGTTGGTTGTGATCTGTCCTCTTTCATTCATATCTATTTGGAACCTCCTTTGCTTTTTTGAGAAGTCTGGTGAGAGCTTTATCAATTTTGTTTATTCTTTCAAAGAACCGCCATTTAGTTTCACTGATGTGCTCTACTGGGTTTTTGTTTGTTTGATTCTATATCATTTACTTCTGCTCTAATCTTTATAATTTCCCTTCTTCTGCTAGCTTTCAGCTTTATTTGCTACTCCTTTTCTAGCTCCTTTACGTGTAAGGCTAGCTTGTGTATCTGGGACCCTTTTTGCTTCTTGAGATAGGCCTGAAATTGATTTCCTATTAGGGCTGCCTTTACTGCATCCCAACAGGTTTGGACTGTCATGTTTTCTTTTTGACTTACTTCCATATATTTTTAATTTCTTTAATTTCCTGGTTTTTGAATTCATTCTTTAGTAGGATGTTCTTTAACTTCGATGTATTTTAGGGCTTTCCAAATTTTTTCTTGTGGCTGATTTCAAGTTTTATAGCATTGTGTTCTGAAATATGCATCATGTTCTGAAAATATGCATGGTCTGATCTCAATCATACCTCAACCCCCTGTTGAAGGCTGATTTGTGACCCCGTTTGTAATGTATTCTGAAGAATATTCTATGTGCACTTGAGAAGAATGTGTATTCTGCTCTAGGATGAAATGTTCTGAATGTATCTGTTATCTGGTTCAATATCCTTCAAAGCCAATTGTTTCCTTGTTAATTTTCTGCTTAGATGATGTGTCCATTGTTGTAAGTGGGATATTAAAGTCTCCCACTATTGTATTAAATGAGTTTGTTATTGATTTATATATTTGAGTGCTTTCAAATTGAGGGCATATTTATAATTGTTAGATCTTCTTGATGGATATACACTTAATGATGATGCAATGCCCTTCTTCATCTCTTGTTAGTCTTTGTTTTAAAGTCCAGTTTGTCTGATAAAAGTATGGCTACTCCAGCTTTCTTTTAAAATCTAGTAGCAGGATAGATGGTTCTCCATCCCCTCACTTTTGATCTGCCGGTGTCTTTAGGTATAAAATGAGTCTCTTGTATATAGCATATAGATGAATTTTTTAAAATCCATTCTGATACCTATGTCTTTTCATTGAAGCATTTAGTCCATCTACATTCAGAGTGATTACTGAAAGATATGGATTTAATGCCATTTTGTTACTTGTAGAGTTGGTGTTTCTAGTGATGTTCTCTGGTCCTTTCTAGTCTTTGTTGCTATGGTCTTTCTTTTCCCCTCCACTCCGAGTTCCTCTTAAATTTCTTGCAGTGCTGGTTTAGTGGTCACAGATTCCTTTAGTTTTTATTTGGGGAAATTCTATCTCTCCTTCTATTCTGAATAACAGCCTTGCTGGAGAAAGAATTCTTGGCTGCGTATTTTTCGCATTTGGTACATTATTTCCTGCCACTCCCTTCTGGCCTGCCAAGTTTCAGTGGACTGGTCTGTTACTACCCTTATGAGTTTACCCTTGTAGGTTAAGGCCCATTTGTCCCTAGCTGCTTTCAGAATTCTCTTTGTATTTTGCAATTTTTCACTATATGTCATGGTGTTGACCTGTTTTTGTTAATCTTGAAGGGAGTACTCTATGCCTCTTGGACTTGGATACCTGTTTGCTTCCTCAGATTAGGAAAGTTCTCAGCTATCATTTGTTCAAATAACCCTTTTTCCCCTTCTTCCTGCTTTTCTTCTGGGACTCCTATTATGTTGATATTGTTTCATTTTATGGAATCACTAAGTCTCTCCTTGTGATCTAATAATTTCCTTTCCCTCTTTTTTTTCAGCTTCATTATTTTCCATAATTTTTTCTTCTGTATCACCTATTTTCTCTTCTTCAATCTTCATTACGACTGTATCTAGTCAGTATTGCATCTGTTATAGCATTTTTTAAAATCTCAATCTGACTAGATTTTAGGTCTTTGACCTGTGCAGTAAGGGTTTCTCTGGTGTCTTCTGTGCTTTTTTCAAGCTTAGCTAGTAGTCTAATGACTGTTGTTCTAAACTCTTGTCCAGATATATTGCTTATATCTGTTTTGAGCAAGTCCCTGGTTGTGATTGCTTCTTGACCTTTCTTTTGGGGAAACCTTCTTCATCTTGTCATTTTGGCTAAGTTTCTGTCTTTTGCATGTTTTAAAAACTTGTTATATGTTTCCTGCACCTGAGAGTACTGCATTAAAAGGGATCATACACTGTCCTGGGCCTGGCACTTGAAGTGTTTCTGGTGTGTGTGGTGTATACTCTATTACTGTATTTTGGCTGCTCATTCCCACTGATCAGTCCTCTGCAGAGCTCCTCCTTGCTTGCAGTGGGGAGTGTTTGGCCTTTTAACTAGGTGTGCTTTGATTTTGTTGTTGTTGTTGAAATAAGCCTGGAAAAAGGCTGGGGGAAGCCTGATCCCCCCCCCCCCCCAAAAAAAAGAAAAAGGGAACAAAAAAAACCAACCAGAGAATTGAAAAGTTATAGGGCTAATTCCAAAAAGAAAGGAAAAAGAGGGAAAGAAAAAAAGAAAAAGAATTAAAAAGAGAATCCAAAAGAGAGAAAAGGAAATGAAAAAAAAAAACAAAAAACAAAAACAAACTATGAGCCTGATTCTGAAAGAAAAAATAGGGCCAGGCTTAATTTTTCTTTTTTCTATTTCCACCAGAACTACAGGTATCGTTTTGAAGTGCTCGATTTTCAGTACACTTGGTGCATGCAGGGTGCTGGCTGTCCTGATCTTCTGGAGGAGAGGCCTTCTGTTTTGGCTCAGTCTTGGCCCAGTAAATAAGCAGTTGCCAGACACAGGGGGTGGGGTTTGGTGTAAGCAGGTCCTGCCTCCATTAGGAGCCATACTGTGTTGCTCTCTTAAGTCCTACTGTGTTGCGGGGAAAAATGGAGTCACCCCAATCTCATGTTCCCAGACTGTTCAGGCAGCCCTCACAGAATAGGTAGGCCAGTCAGCTCACCCTGTGCCATAAGTTCACTGCTAGGATCAAAACCCAAAGCCTTAAAGGACCCAGCACCTCATGGATCCAACCCTCTCCTCTGAAGTAGAGCCTCTCCACAGTGTCTGAAGGCCTGACCCTGAAAAACCATCCCACACCAGCACAGTGCATGGAATCTGTGGTGTAGCACAACTAAACGCAGCAAAGTTTATATTCCCTCTGGGTGCACCTCTGTCTCCTGCTGATGAAAGGCTTTTGGCTGGTGCCTGCAGTGTCTTTTGTCCTTGGGGAGGCAATATACCCTCTTCCAAAAGTACTCCAGGAAGGGTAATGTTCTCTCCCAATGAACCTAGGAGATCCCTACACCATGCTATGCACTGAGGGGCCAATTCCCTTATCCCCAGGAGCACGTGCCACAGCTCCATTCTGGAGAAAGTCATGCACCACCAGAACCTCAGAGTTTGAGCTCCAAATGCTGCTAGCAAAAAACAAATGAAAACAAAACAAAAAAACCTGTGTACTCAGTACTTCTTGTTCCCCAGTCTATGATCCAGAGATGTTTTCCTCTTGTGCAAACTCAGTGCTACACTTTATCAACTCCTCTTTCTCTCCCCCTCTGCAGCACTGCTGTTTTTCTCTCAATTCACTTCCATGTACCTCACACCTGCCACGCTATCTCCCTCCCACTGTGGAGATCCTTCTGCCACTCTGCAGATCAATTTCCTGGGTGCTCCAAGGATCTGACCTCAATATAGCTGTGTTTGAGGAATGAGGAAAGCCCAGGTCCCCCTACTTTTCTGCCATCTTAACTCATCCCATCTCAGCAATTACTTCAAATGTAAATGGTCTAACTATTCCAATCAAAAGATATGGATCAAAAAAGCAAGTCCAATCTACATGCTGCCTACAAGAGACTCACTTTTGACCTAAAGACACAGACCAAATGTGAAGGGCTGGGCTGGAAAGAGAGATTCCATGCAAACGAAAGCCAAAAGAAATTTTTAAAAAGTGCCTGGGAAGTAATACTTCTATCAGACAAAATAGACTTTAAAACAAAGACTGTAACAACAAAGAAGAGCATTGCATAATGACAGAAGGATCAATCCAACAAGAGTTAACAATTGTTGGGGCACCTGGGTGGCCTGGTGGGGCTTGGCTGAGCATCTGACTTCAGCTTAGGTCGTGACCCCCCTGGTTTGTGAGTTTGAGCCCCCGGTCAGGCTCTGTGCTAACAGCTCAGAGCCTGGAGACTGCTCTGGATTCTGTGTCTCCCTCTCTCTCTGCCCCACTCACACTCTGTGTCTCAATCTCTCTCAACGTGGGAAAAAAAAAAGAATGTAACAATTGTAAATGTAGATGTACCCAATACTGGAGCATCTAATGCAAATATTAACAGACATAAGGGAGAAATTGACAGTAATACCCTAATAGTACAGGATTTAATACCCCACTTACATCAATGGATGGATAGATATTCCAGGCAGAAAATCAACAAGGAAACAGTGGCTCTGAATGATGTATTAGACAAAATTTACTTAACAGGTATAGAATATTCCATCCAAACACAATTTTCAAGCACACATGGAACATTCTCTAGGGGAGATCACATTTCAGCCCAAAAGTCTCAATACATTTAGGTAGATTGAAATCATACCAAGATTCTTTTCTGAATAGAAACACAAAATCACAAAAAAGCAAAAACTGTGGAAAAACAGGTGGAGCCTGAACATACTACTAATGAATGAACAGACCAACAAAGAAATCAAAAGGAAATACAAAAACACGTGGAGGCAAATAAAAATGAAAGCACAATGGTGGTTTCTTTGGGACACTGCAAAAGCAGTTATAAGAAGGAAGTATATGGCAATACAGGCCTAACTCAAGAAACCAGAAAAGAATTAATCCAAAGTTAGTAAAAGGAAGGAAACAGTGACAATTAGAGAAGACCTAGAAAATAAAAGATCAATGAAACCAAGAGCTGTTTCTATGAAATATCAAGGAAATTAATAACCCTTCACCCAGACTCATCAAGCAAAAGAGAGGACCCAAATAAATAAGTGAAAGAAATAAAAACAGACCACAGAAATACAAAGGATCAAAGAGATTACTGTGAAAAATTATGTGCCAACAAACTGGACAACTTAGAAGAAATTTAAGTCCTAGAAACCTACAATCTTCCAAGACTGAAACAAATAGGAACCAAACAGACCAATTACTAGTATTGAAACTGAATCACTACAGATTCCCAAAAAACAAAAGTCCAAGACCAGACAGATTCACCAGTGAATGCTACCGTTCATTCAAAGAGTTAATATCTCTTCTCCTCAAGCTATTCCCCCCAAAAATAAATAAGAGGAGGGAAGCTTCTAAATACATTCTACGAAGCCAGCATTACCTTGATACCAAAACCAAACAAACAAAAACTATAGGCCAACATCCCTGATAAAAATAGATGAAAAATCCTGAAAATATTAACTGTTTTCAAAAATACATTAAAAGGATCATTCACCACAATCAAGTTGAACTTATTTCAGGGATGCAATGATGGTTAAATATTCATAACCAAAGTCATACACCACAATAGCAAAAGATGAAAATCAAATAATCATCTCAATAGGTGCAGAAAAAGCACTTGACAAAATTCAACATCTGTTCATTATAAAAACTCTCAAAAAGGTTTTTTAGAGGTTTTTTTTTTTTTGTTGTTGTTGTTTTTTAGGTTTAGAGGGATTGTACCACAACATAATATAGGCTATATATTACAAACTGAGAATTAAGGGAAAAGCTTTTTTTTAAGATCAGGAATGAGACAAAGATGTTCACTCTTACCACCTTTATTCAAAATACTAGAAGTACCAAAAAAAAAAAAAAAAGAATTAAAGGCAAACAAATTGGTAAGAAGAAAAAATAAAACTGTCAGTATTTGCTGTTGACCTACTACACACAGAAAATCCCAAGGACTCCAAAGAAAACCCTAAAGACTCCTTCAAAAAAGCTATTAGAATGGATAAATGAATTCAGTAAAGCTGCAAGATACAAAACTCATTTACAGAAATCTGTTGCACTTCTATACACTAATAACAGAGGCAGAAAAAGAAATAAAACAATTCCATTTACAGTTCCACCAAAAAGAATAAAATACCAAGAATAAACTTAACCAAGAAAGTGAAAGACCTGTACTCTAAAAGCTACAAGATTGATGATGACATAAAGAAACCTATCATTCTGGTGGATTGTAAGAATATTATTAAAATGTCCATACTACCCAAAGCAACATACAGATTCAGTACAATCCCCATCAAAATAACAATAGCATTTATCACAGAACTGGAACAAACAGTCCTAAAATATGTATGGAACCAAAAAAGACCAGGAATAGCCACAGCAATCTTAAGAACAAGAAGGCTGGAGGTATCACAATCTTAGCTTTCAAGACCCATTACAAAGTTATAGTAATCAAAATAGAATGGTACTGGCACAAAAATAAACATATAGATGGATGGAACCAGACAGCCCAAAGACAAAGCAGACAAGAATATATCATGGGAAAAAGACATTCTCTTCAGTTGTTGGGAAAACTGGATGACTTTCTTTCACTATACACAAAAGTAAAATGAATTAAAGACCTGACTGTAATACCTGAAACCATAAAACTCCCTAATCTCTTGGACATCAGCCTTAGCAACATTTTCCTGTATAGGTTTCCTCAGGCTATAAAAATGAAAGGAAAAATTATTGGGACTACATAAAATATTTTGCACAGAGAAGGAGACCATCAACAAAACAAAAGACAACACAGTGAATGGGAGAAGACGTTTGCAAATGATATATCCAGTAGGGGTTAATATCTAAAATATATAAAGAACTTAGCCAACACCAAAACTAACAACAATCCAATTAAAAATGGGCAGAGGACTTCAACTGACATGTTTCCAAAGACATCCAGATACCTAACACACATGAAACGATGCACAACATCACTAATCATCAGTGAAATGAAAATCAAAACTACAGTTAGCACCTGACACGTGTCAGAAGGGCTAGGATCAATAACAAATATTGGCAAGGATGTGGAGAAAAGTTGCTGGGAATTTGTTGGTGCAACCACTGTGGAAAACAGTAGGGAGGTTACCCCCAAAATGAAAGAGATGTCCTATGATCCAGTAATTCCACAATTGGGTATTTACCTCAAGAAAATGAAAACACTAATTCAAAAAGATATACGCACCCCTATGTTTATTGCAGAATTATTTAGAATAGCCAAGATACAGAAGCAACCTGTGCCCCTCAGTAGATGAATGGATAAAGATGTATTATACACACCTCTCCCAGCCCTTCTCTCTGGAAGACTACTAAGCCATAAAAAAAGAATGAGATCTTGCCATTTGTGACAATATAGGATTTCATTTATGTGGAAAAAGAGAACGAACAAAAAGCAGAAACAGACCCATAAACACAGAACTGGTGGCTGTAGCAGGAAAATAGTCGGGAAAGTGGACATAAAGGGATGAAGGTGAGTGGGAGGCACAAGCTTCTAGTTAATGGAATGAATGTCAGGGAGGATGAGTGGTGCTGTATGGTGACAGATGGTAGCTACACTTGTGATGAGCATGAAATAATGAAGAAAGTTGTGAAACCCACTATGGTGTAACCCTAAAACTAAAGTAACATTGTCCACTATACTTGAATTAAAAAAAAAAAAAAAAAAAAAAAGAGACAAGGCCTCTGAAAAAAGGTACATGAATCTAGTGGTTTCAGACCACAAATAGAAACACGTAGCTAATCCATGACCATCATCAAGATATTCCTGTTGGTTATGAGATGCTTAGGGGGGAAATCACTGCTATGAAATAATTCCCCCCATTGGAAGAATGCAAACAATATGAAATATTCATTTCCTCATTCACTCTATGGTCAATGAGCAACCTCAAACTGCCAGACACAGTTGTGTGCTTGATGGCTCTATTATTTACTCTCAGACTGAAGGCACAAAAGAAAATGTAGAGAAAAGACAGTCATTTGGAAAGACAAGAATGACAAAAGGATGAACTCTCTCCTTCCCTAAACCAGTATGGAAGTGGTTCATTTCAGCTTACCTTCTACCCCGGCATGGCTTCCAATGCCTTAGAAGCCCTTTTTCCCAGAAAAACTACTCTTCTTTGTGAAAGAAATTGATGTAATTTTACAAATAGAGAAATTTAAAACTTCATCACTTAGAATTAGAAAATGGATTCTTCCCTTTAAAGAGAAGAAACCAAGGAAATCCATTTTTCTTGCACCATCAAAGGCTTTGACAATGAGGACAGGGGACTACTTGGTCTATTGCCCTCCTCCTCTCTCCGTGTCACTTTCTTCTGTTCCTAAATACCTAACAGGTTGTTTGAGAAAAAGAGAGAAAAACTGAATTATATCTTTGCTCACAGTGTTCTAATTCCTACAAGCCACCTGAAAATCTTCAATCTCCTTTTCACTGCTCAGAGAAATTAAGTGCAAGAATCCATTTCACAAACCCTATAAAAATATACACTGTTGATGCACAAGGTTAGCCATGATAATAGGAATATGTTAAAGAAATCATATGGATTTTCTTAAACTTCACAGATTTGACTAAGTTAATTTATACCATATTCCATGTTTTCAGTAATGTAAAAATAAATTTCTGGGTGAGATCGCTTAAGTCTAGATAAGTTATCCACATTGCACAATTGCATTTGTAAACTATATTAGTCAATGGATTAAAAGCTTTTCAAGGCAAAACATAAACCACCACTTTCAGAGGATTTGTGACAGCCCATCTCAAAGGCCTTACCTCCCCCTCTTGGAAAGATCCCATGAAGCTTTCAAACAAAACTATTTTCTTCTAGTACTAAGACCTATCACACAACTGGACATGTAAGGTCATTTATACTTTTTCTAGGGGCCACATGAATTCATAGGCCATAGTAAGAGATGGGTCCTTTATTGGTCTGTCCACTTCTCTGAAGGAGAATACAGTTAGCCTACTTTATTATTTTTTTAACATTTATTTATTTTCAAGAGACTGAGACTGAGTGGGGGAGGACCAGACAGAGAGGGAGACAAACTACCCAAAGCAGGCTCCAGGCTCTGAGCTGTCAACATAGAGCCTGATGCAGGGCTGGAACCCACCAACTGTGAGATCATGACCTGAGCTGAAGTTGGATGTTTAACCAACTGAGCCACCCAGACGCCCCTTTAAACAAATCTTTTTTTAACATTTATTCTATTTTTTTTTTTTTAATCTAGCATAATAGTATAACTGTTTGCATTTGCTTAGCCAGCTATTTGGGATAATTTGCCTGGTTAGCTTGGGAAGGGCTAAGTGGACCTTTTCTATAAAGGCAGAAGAAAAAAGCATAGGTGAATTTTTTACACACGGGATCTACTGATCCCAAACAACAAGCTTCACTATGCAAAGCTGAAGTGTTCCCTCCTGTTTATATTCCCCATACTTTAATCTCATTAACTGTCCCATGTTTTAACAAAAAGAATCAAATTTAAAAAGATCATTTAATTGATTATGCCTGAGATTTAGTCACACCTCTCTTCTTCAACCACTGGTCAATTGTGGATGGTTTCCATCTCATTGTGGAGAAGCATGACCAGTGCCAAATAAATCCGGGATTAAACTCTGGCAGTCACGTGCAACTCCTCTGGTCAAAGAAAGCAACCATTTCAATGAATAGAAAGTACATTACGTACCTACCATGTGTAGAACACCATATTAAATGTTGAGGATGATAAAAGTGGAAGACATGCTCTTGACTGTCGAGGAACTCAAAATCTAGCATAAGATGGGGACAAGCCCTTCTTTCCTTGGATAATGGAAATCTTGTAAAAGCTCAAAGATGTTTTTCACCCACTACTATCTTTGCCTTTCAGAATATATTTGTACATGCTAGTTCCTAAATTGGTACGCATAGTTTAAGGGATCAAAATGGTTATTGAGTCAGAGGTTGTGCTTGGCACTGGGGATACAAAAATAAAAAAGATGCAGTGCTGGCAATGAGGACCAGAATAAGGGGAAAGGGAAATACGAGAAATTACAAACTAGCATTAGCAGTAAGAGCATGGAGAAAATGCAGGGAAATGGTACTCAACCAGTCTTAGAGGAAAAAAAAACAGCTGTGTGGCTTCAGTACCAAATGTAACTGGGTGCCATCAGTAGGCTTTCCAAGAGCTAGGGCTCAGGCAGACCTAGAAATATCAGCAGTTTGCAAGGCAGGGAAGAGGATGGGGATGAGAAACATGGCCTAACAGGGGACATTCATGGCGGGGGGGGGGTGGTGGTGGCGATGAAGACAAAGGGTTACAAAGGATCCTACCCTTTGCAAAGATGGAGAATTCCCTGTGGCTGAAGTCAGGTGCACATAGTGGTAGGGAGAGCAAGAGGTCAAGGGCAGACTAAAATGATGTGTTGTCAAGGTGGGAAGTTATTTACAAGTGCTCCTCATTTCTGGCAGAAATCTGGGGAGTTGGGCAAAAAGTGAACTCTTAAGTCCCTTTATAGATAGCACTCGATGAACAAGTGCCAAATTATGAGCCAGCAGAAGACAGCAAGAAAAGTGACTAAAATTGCAAAGTACTTTGAGTGGCACATGAGTGGTGTGCACAACAAAGGGCACAGGAATGCAGGAGAACAGGAGCATGGGAAACAGTATCGAGGAAGGATGAACTGAGCCAGGCCCTGCTTTCCCATGAAAGGTGGCTGGCGTGACTCAAAGGGCAAGAAAGGAATCAGAAATTATTCATAACCTACTCCCCCACAACCCTTGGCATATGTATCTGATTTATACGCTAATTTTTTTCCCTGGGCATATGTCTATTTGGAACTTTTCTATTCTGTGGGGCAAATATATCTTTACCAACCAATATCCCTACTATTCATTTGTTGCACGGTTCCGAGTAAACCCCTTAATTGCCATGCCTTGGTTCCAACACCTTCACACATCACAAAGCTGATACACAGACCAAGAAGAATGTCCTAGACAGTGCTCCAAAAAGCATGAAATGCCACAGTTGCATTTAAACCACCCTCTGGAAAGAAAGCCGCCTTTGTGATCCTCCCCACCAAAGCCTTAGTGTACCATTTTGTTACCCCTTTAACAGCTGTCTCTGGGACCTACAGGTATCTGTGCTTGGAAGCCTCCCCTGCTAGCCATCCACCATATCCCATCAGCCCCTGCAAAAAAGCCTTGGGAGAAAAACTGGGAAAAGCTCATTATGTCTCCATGGGATCCTGCGCATGGGCCACCATAGTGCTCCTTCACCCATCTGGGTGTCAGCCACACCGCAGTGGCTTGTAGCTTTAGCACCAGGGCACCTTTACGTTCCCCACGGTGCTTCCTTTTGCCCGGGATACCGATTGTTATCACCATCGAATTTTCTCATTCTCACCTACATGTCTGCCCAGACTAAGTACAACTGACTAGCTCCTATTCGTCTCACTTATGACTCAGTTCATGCTTTCTATCTTCCAAGAAGACCTTCCCACCTTGCTACCACAATCCCGGAACCCTGGAAAAATTCAGTGTCCTCCCTGTACTCAATCTCCTCCGTGTATACCTCAACCATAGTGGCTTAATCTCTTAAAGAAATATTAAAATCATATATTTTTTTGCTCCACTGCTTCCCAGAGCCTAAAAAAATACCTCGTGTATTATACACACTGCATACATATTACTTGAGTGAATGTTGATTATATATCCATGGTCCTTTATCCAAAACCCTTGAGGTTAGTTGTGTTTGCAGAATTTGGAATTTTTTACATTTTAAAGATAAGAGGCACACACCATATTTATGTGGCACACTAGCAGAGTCGGAGGGATACCCCACACCAAACACATTCTGTAGTGAAATATACAAATAGTCCCACTTAATGGGATAAAGGCTATAAATAGACTCATGTCAATTAAGGTCAAGTCTGCTAAATGAATTCACCCCATAATCCCTAATGGATCTGGCTGTACTCTGAAAAATCTGAAGGTAAGGTGAAGAGACACCGTGGGATATTAGAATCATGTAGATTATGTCACAGTCTTCCTTTCCTTTAGAAGAAAACACTGAGGACCACAAAGGAAAACTATTTGTCCAAGTTCACAGGTAATTAATGGCAAAACTAAACTAGCATCCAATGCCCTGTTTATATTCTAGAATTCCTCCCAACAAGCCAACAATGACATAAAAAAAATATGCTTCTCTGCATTAATCTCCTGTCACAGTATGTTCACTCTCTTCACTGTCCTCCAACTTGTGTAGTCACAACTGAAATCCAGATAACAGGTGAAGAGAACCTAGTCCCTTGCACCTGCATCCACATGGACAGCTCCTGTTAACTCCTACAAAAATTCTGAAATCTTTCAAAGACTAGAACTTTAAAACTGAAGCCATTTTAATAAGAATTAGAATGGTTGGCCTTTGGCTTCTGAGAGAACTATAAGCTAATACAGCATTTCCTTCAAGAGTGGCACGTGAGAAAATGGAGAGTGGTTCATGGACAAAACTGATCTTCACAGCCAATAAGTGCTTTCCCTCTAAGATCTGAAATAAGACAAGGATATGCACTCTTGCCTCTTTTACTCAGCATACTACTGAAAAGTCCTAACCACAACAAGAAAAAGAGAAAAGGCATCCAAAATGGTGAGAAAGTAGTAACATTGTCACTAAATTTAGATGACCTACCACTATATATAGAAAGCCCTAAGACTCCACCAAAAAAACGCCATCAGAATAAATGAATTCAGTAAAGTTGGATACAGAATTAATACACAGAAATCTGCATTTCTATACACTAATATAAACAATCCCATTTACCATTGCATCAAAAAGAATAAAATACCTAGGAATAAACTTCCCCAAGGAGATGAAAGACTAGTACTCTGAAAACTCTGTTTTATACACTAACCAAAGGAATTGAAGATGACACAAATGGAAAGATATACCACCGACTGGAATAATTAATACCGTTAACATGTCTGCACTACCCAAAGCAATCTAGAGATTCAATACAATCCCCAGCAAAATAACAATGGCATTTTTCATAAAACTAAAATAATCCCAAATTCTGTGTGGAACCACAAAACACTCTGAAGAGCCAAAGCAATCGTGAGAGCGAAAGATGGAGGTATCACATTCCCAGATTTCAAGACCCACTACAAAGCTATAATAATGAAAACGGTATTAAAGAACAGACACAGTGATAAAGAGAATAGACAGCCATAAAAAACCCACATACTTATATGGTCAATTGATCAAGGACAAAGCAGGCAAGAATATACCATGGGAAAAAGACATTCTCTTCAATGAATGGTGCTGGGAAAACTGGTCCACTTTCTCACACCATACATAAAAATAAACTCAAAATGGATTAAAGATCTAAAAGTGAGACCAGAAACCATAAAACTCCTAGAAGTACCATCAGCAGTAATCTCTTGGGTATCGGCCATAACAACATTTTTCTAGATATGTCTCCTCAGGCAACAAAAACAAAAGGAAAAATAAACCACTGAGATGATTCCAAAATTAAAAGCTTTGTACAGTGAAGGAAACCAACAAAATGAAAAGGGAATTCAGTGAATGGGAGAAGATATTTCACATGACACATCCAATAAAGGGTTAATATCCAAACTATAAAGAACTTAGACAATACCAAAAAAAAAAAAATTGAATAAAAATGGGCAGAAGACCTGAATAGATCTTTTTCCAAGACATCCAAGACATCCAGATGGCTAACAGACACATGAAAAAATGCTCAACATCCCTCATCATCAGGGAAATACAAATCAAAACCACGATGAGGTATCTCCTGACACGTGTCAGAAGGGCTAGTGTCAGAAACACATGAAATAAACAGGTGCTGTGAAGGACGTAGAGCAAAACTCTCGTGCACAGTTGGCAGAAATATCAATTGGTGCAACCACTGTGGAAACCAGTATGGATGTTCCTCAAAAAAATTTAAAAGAGAAATACCATCCAATTGAGTAATCCCACTACTGGGTACTTAACCCAAGAAAATGAAAATACTAATTCAAAACAATCTATACACACCTATACCTATTGCAGCATTATTTACAATAGTCAAGATATGCAAGCAATCCACATGTCCGTTGACAGAGGGATGGGTAAAGACTCTATGTATGTGTTTGAAATATTCCTGTTAGGAACGATAAGTGGGACAACAGACATAGTGGAAATACCTTTTTGATGCTTGGAAAACAGAGTTCATAGAAAGGCATTCTGTGCACATACATAGGTACACAAGGAAATATTACTCGGCTATAAAAAAAAATGAGATTTCACCATTTGCAACAAAATGGATGCCTTAGAGGGTACTACGCTATGAAGTGAGTCAGACAGAAAGAGACGAATACCAGATGAATTTATCTACTATGGAATCTGAAAAAACCCAAACGAATGAACAAACAAAAAGCAGAAACTGACCCATAAATACAGGGAACAAATTGATGGGTACTGGAGGGGAAGGGGGTGAGGCAAAATGGGTGAAAAGGAGGTAACAGTTTCTAGTTACAGAATAAGTCACAGGAATGGAAAGTACAGCATTGGGAATACAGTCAGTGGTATTGTTATAGTGCTGTATGGTGACAGTTACTACAATTATGTGAGCACAACATAATATACAGACTTGACTCACTATGTTGTATACCTGCACCTAATGTAACATTGTGTATCAGCTAGACCTCAAAAGACTAAGTTTGAAAAACTCCAATGAAAAGAAAAAGATTAAAATAATGGTAAAAGTACCATTTTGGTATGGAAAAAAGCATGAAGGTAATACGTGTATAAGTTAGTGTCACCAGAAAGAATGCCTTTCCGTGAACTCTGTTTTCCAAGATTCAAAAAGGTATTTCTAAGATGTGTGTCGTCTCACTTATCATTCCTAACGGGAGGACTTCAAACATTTTTTGTGTCATGGCCCCCATCAAACATTACTAACAGATAAATGGATGAGGCTGCTGAATTAGAGGTGCCGACAGTGTAGGGGGTTCTGGTCCCCGTGGGCCCCGTCTCCCTGCCAGAGGTTTAAGAGAATCAGTACCTCAGGCATTTCTGTAACCTAACACCGCATACTCACTGGGAAGCCCTGCCTTACCCCACAGCCAAGTACTCCTTTCTGAAACAGGAAGCGGGTTGGAAGAACAGCTCTGTTCCCTGCTAGGTAGAGTGTACATGTGGCAGGTCCATGCCTCCTCCCGTACTGCAATCCACAGGCATATGGGACCATGCACGTCCCTCAAGTCAAGACTGACTCTGTTCTCAGAGATCTGTGTTAGAATTATAAAAGTAACTGCTATCTTGGGGATTCTTATCAATGTAACATAGCAAATGGTTTGTAGGTTACTGTGTAGTGAGGCCCTACTAGCAATATACATTAATGTCACAGTTAGTTGTCAGAGGAAGGGGACAAAAAGTGTAGGTGAGCTACAGAGCCCTGCTCTAAGCTAGAGCTTAGAGGGCTTAGATCTGGCACAGTGTTAAAACCTAAAGAGAGCAGTTCCACAGAAGGTCCAAATAGTTGGCACCTACAGGGGTCTCCTATGAGGTGAAGAGTGTATTGTTCACTGCATGCCGGGCTGTTACAAGGTTTAACACACTGTTACTTGAACAGCACCCAATGAAGTTCTGCCTGACTCAGGTTATTTTGTCATGAGGGCATGATTGCCGTCCTCTGGTCTGGATCTCTAAACCAGGGACATGACATTCTAGGAATCAGTGGGAAAATACCCTTCCTTCCCACTCCACCTCCATATGCCTGTCCCCAGCCACTTATAATTAAAGGCTCAACCAAAAAAAACACCTGAAAGAAATTCGTGACTATTCAAAAAATTTCCTAATATGATTATTCTTCCCTTTGTTCAAAACTTAATATACCCTAGTGAGATGAAATCATGAAATATAGTGGATATTAAGTTGCTAAAGAAAATAAAAGTTGTCATGGCTTTCATATACAAGTGCACTGTGCTTAGGAACAGAAGCCCAAGGATTATTTAGAATAAATTCGTGTTTGACATACGTACTTTGTAGAACCCATTCTAACAAATATTTCCTAGTCTTCACCCCATTAAAAGATGCAGCCGGGCCAGCAAGGATTTTTTTTATGAGATACATTTTAACACTGGAGTCCATCACAAAATAAAGCCAGTAATGGTGAAACAAGAGTGTGTCCACCCAGCACTCCCATGGGAAGTGAAGAGAAAAATGTAATATCTGAGTGAAGGATTAACATATGGAGAGGTGAAGGAAGGCCAACTGAGGTCCACAAGCACACCATTGTCCTCTGACACTCATTTTAAAAAAAATTTTTTTTTAACGTTTATTTATTTTTGAGACAGAGACAGAGCATGAATGGGGGAGGGTCAGCCAGAGAGGGAGACACAGAATCTGAAACAGGCTCCAGGCTCTGAGCTGTCAGCACAGAGCCCAACATGGGGCTCGAACTCACAGACTGCGAGATCATGACCTGAGCTGAAGTCGGCCGCTTAACCGAATGAGCCACCCAGGTGCCCCCTGACACTCATTTTCAATGGAACAGTAAATACCCATGGCCCCATTACCGAACACTCACTACATGCCAGAGACACACAAGATGCTTTACATACATTGTCTCAGTTCATCATCAGAGCTTTTTAAAGTGAATATTATCACCACCAATATTTTTTGGATGATGAAACTGACGTAAGTGATCAAGTCGGAGAGTATGATTTCACAGCCTGAAATGTTAAGGATGACGTCGCACCGCCTTGGGAGGGCCCAAGGGCAGTGGCACACAAAGGGCACCACTCAATAGCTTCTAGGAGCGGTGCTCTGGCCCCAAGGAAAGCCACAGCAAGGGAAGACAGAAACGTGTCACAACAAGATGTTCAGCACCCAAACACAATAAAGGAACAGTATCTATCCTATCTTCGGAATGTGTCTGCCTCTCCAATCTGGGTATAGTGCCTTTTCAAAATTGCTAGTGTACTGACGATAGTGAAGTGTGCCTATCACCTAAACGACAAACTTATATGACATTAAATCTCAATGAAAACTGTTAAAATACGTAACAGTAGACTGTGAGCTGCATGGAGGTGAACAGAGGCTCATTCTGCCCAGATGACACTACAAAAATATGCTGGAGGATGGGTGATGGAGATGATCTTATTTGGTTTTGAAATCCATGAGCAGGTGATCACAGTACGAGAACAACACAACCATGGGGTTTCTGCATACAGAGATATGAACAAGGCAGAACACTGAAAGCTGATGCTCCAGGAAAAGGGCTTCTATCCTGGAGAGGTAACACGCTACTGGGGGATGCTTCGAAGGGGCTACTAAAGGTCTTCTATCAGACCAAAGCTAAATGGCACAAGTTGACAGTGATGATGTACCCATTTACCTATGCAACCCCCCTGTAAGGTGCTGTCTTCACACCACACTGAACTCAGGTAACCAGACACAAATGTATCCGCAGAACTATCAAAAGAAGAAAAGAATACTGCCAGAATACTCTCAGAGAAGTAGCAAAAAAATCTAGAAAGGCCAGGGTCTATATACAAGACTCTTAAAGAAATGAACCCCTCTTAAGCATGCAAGAGAGAGCAAGTATCTACACCTAAAGCATCAGAAACAAGTCATGGGTATCCTGCTGGGACAGACTGTCCACATTCTGGAGGCAGTCTATTTCCCGGCCCGGGAAGACTGACTGATTCCATGTTCACATGAGATCTCAAGACTATGGCCCCTGACCCAACAGTAATGTGGGGATCACCTGCAGCCCTGTTGGAAAGGGAAGCTCTCTGTCCAACCCTAGACCTCCTAAATCAGAAACTCTGGGGTGGGGCAGGGAGGGCTCAGCATTCTGTGTTTCTAGACAAATCTGACACACACTCATTTTAAAGAACTGATCCAGGCCAACCCCTGCCTTACATTGATACAGAAAATTCACACAGGACAGATGAGAAAACCATTTTCCTTGCTACCAATTCCAAATTCAGTATCAATCTAAACATAAGAAGTGAATTCCAAAAGACACTACTGAGAAGTTTTCAGATGTGCAAATGGACTTAATTCTCATTTCCTGTACAGAAACAGCATGAAGCTTATTATTAGCAGCAAATAAATGTAACATTCCAATGAAAATACAAAATGCAACATATTTTTATACTCATGGTTCACTTGAGGATCATACTGCTCCAGGAGAACTATCTGGTCATCAATTTTTATCATGGGCTCGGAAACTCAAAGGATGCATAATTATAATGACCTTCCTAAGATAAGATATTCATATATTTAAATGAGGTACGTTTTATATGCAATAATTTCAAAAATATATATTCTTTTAATGACAGCTCCTAAAGCTGGCAAGAACGTGAAATAGGTACATCACACCCTGGGGTGAGTGAGATATTGTAAATTAGTACAACTCTTATGAAAAGCAATTTGGCATATGTATCAAGCCATAAAAACCTCCATACTCTGACCTATTAGGTGTACTTGTTTTCGGATTAAGAATTAATTCTCCAAGTGAAAAAGTTGTATGAACTAGTATGCCCCAGGTGGAGGAGACGGGATGTCTAAAATATGAAAGTGGCCACTAAAATATCACGTGACCACTTAAAACCAGACTATTTAACGTTAAAGGCACACTCAAATGAAAAAAGATGATACAGAACTGTATATATACTATGATTACAATGGAGTCAGAAACATACACGTGGGTGCACAGAGAAGTGGAAAGGCATATAGATGTTTGAACAAAGGGCAGATTTTCTCTCATTTTTCTGTTTTGGTGTAGTAATAACTAAAATATTAATAATAAACCTGAAAGTGTTCAATCCCACATGCAAACCTACTCTGAGTTCAGATAAGGTGATTTCCATGTGTGCATGAGTGCGTGCACATGTGAACACTCATGGGAAAAGGGGGACTAAAAAGAGACGGGAAAATATCAAATTAGTCACTGCCAAGGGACACTAACTGATTTAAAATGAGACACAACATACCCTTACCTCCTCCAAAAACTCAAACCACAACACAGAAGAGAAGCTCGACTCACCAGAATTTTAGGAACTTGAGAACCACCTAAATGATGACGTAAGAGGAAATCAATCAAAAAAACCCACAAAAATAGTCTTTCCCTCCTCATGATTTTTTTCCCCAAAATAATGTTAAACAGATGATGCAAACGACCATTTGTTGAGCTAAATTTTAAACTGATGATTCTAATTTCAAGTGGACTCCTATTAAGCTTCTAAGAGCCACTTGGGTTTATGCCTGTGACACAGGGAACACGTTTGCAACAAGAATTCTTACAAAGCTCAAACCCCACATCTCTGCCAAGTTCGGCTTTCGTCATGCAGGCTTGCTTGGTGCTGCTCCAGCACACCCACCGCCGGACTGCCACCGTCCTAGCCTTGGGATATTCGTTTCCGCTTAATTTGGGGCAGGTTCCCTGTTGCATGGTTCATTATGATGCCAATCGTCTCTAAGTTGTTTGATAAAATAAACTAATTACAATTAGATTTTCAGTTCCAAGATGCTCAAGGATTATTGGTGAGGGGGTAGGCAAATGAAGCCGATGTGCAATTCCAGGCAAAGTTCAGAACTTCATACATCAGCAAAACAATCTCCCTGTTGCAGATAATTCTCAAGGCACTTGAATGGCACAAAATGCAAGTCAGTAAGCTCCCTATGATTGAGAAACAATTACCAAGAAAATGTTCATGGCTCCATCAGAACAAAGAAAAGAAAAAGAAAACTAAAAGAACTGTCCAGTTACGATGCATGTATGTTTATGTTTAATCTGAAACATTGCTTTTAAGAAATTCCCTAAGGGTATCAAAGCCAGACAGGCTTTGCTGTTAGAGAAAAAAAAAGAAAAAAGAAAAAAGGAAAAGCGGCAGCTTCAGCAGCTACCGTGAAGGCATGCCAGTTTTAATTATTGCACACGAAAGCTATGTTAAATTACCCCGATTCAACTTTCCTCAAAGAACTTCCTATTCTCTGGTTATGTTGTTCAGGAAAATTATGATTGCCCCAAGAATCTCAATCCTTGAGAGTTCGCACATTATTTAATACTTCAAATCCAGGATTCCAGCAAGTGCTAGGAGGGGAAAGTATCTTTTGAAAGAGTATTAATCTAAATATATGCCATTTTCCTGTTTTTCTGCAACAATTTCAGACATGTCCTCTGAAATAAGACTTCCAGTTCAGAAGAAGAAGTTTATTTAGGTGAGTCAAGAGAGCTCGCTATAATAACCACTTTGTGGGTAGCTGGGGCGTGTGCAATTTGGAACAGTATACTTAGTTCTTTCAGAATACAGTGTACTTCTAGTAAAGTTCAACAACGTACTTGTGGCTAATGGGGACACGTGAAAGACAAGAGTAAGTAAGACTTTATTGTATGAGTCACAGGTTAAAAATGATTGACCTATGCTTCTCTCAGTGCTACAACAACACCATTTCAGAAAACGTACTTATAAGAGGCCCAGCATTAACCACCTGTTCAGGACTTCCTGAATTCAAACTTCATTAATTAAGAAGGTATAGACTGCTTCTCACAAGTGAATTCTGAGTGTGCAACCTGAGTGTTATTTTCTCAATAATCCAACTTTAGGAAGTAAAAATATCTAACATAGCAGGATTCACCCTTCGATTTACTCAAGCATTCTTTCATGTTAAACCTCACTTGTGAGAAGAGAAGAGGCTGAGGGAGGGTGGGAAGAAAGGGAGAATAGGAAGATGGAGAAAGGAAAGAATGAAATATGGACCAATCAAAAGAAAAGCTGAAGAACAGTCTTTTCCAGAAATATTCTTTTTTTTTTTTTTTAAGAGACAGGAAGCATTTATTGGGGGCTTATACTTGAGGCACTGGGGAGGCAGTGCTAGGAGCAGATGTCCCAGCCCAAAATATTCTTCTTTTTCAACCATCATTTCCTCTTGTGTAGCTAAAATATAATGCCATTACATTCCACCTACTAGCCATAAATCAAATATAGATGCTGATAGCCTGATGTATGATTCAAGGAATAAGTATGATTCATGGTGCATTGTGGACTTAAATATTTCCTTTGCCCTTTTAAAGATCGTAGAATCAAGACGACTTGGAAAAGGACATTACTACATGAGATCAGATACTTACCATTGCTCACCATACGTCTGGCCACCTCCCACAAGACAAGTCCAAAGGCCCAAATATCAACTCTCTTGTAAGAATCAAAACAATCCACCTGAATGGTTTCATCTAGAACTTCAGGGGCCATGTAGCGTTTGGTGCCCACACGGGGGTTGTTCCCCACATCGAGCTGATTGGTACTCTGGGAATGCATGACTGCCAGGCCTAAAGGGAAGAAGACAACAGGACGGGTCAGTTCACTACCTTTCTCACAGAGGGTTGCTGAAGGCCTTTTAAACCAACCCCAATCAGAAGCGCCCCCTCATGGTAATCGTGGTCACTGCTGCACTATATCCAGAGCAATCTGGAATACTGTTGTGATGACACCTGTCACCAATAGAAAAAAGAACTAATGCCAGAAACATTCTGATGCTATTAAGTTAACACATGAACCCCTGAGACAAAAAGACTTGGGGGAATAATAAACTGAAGCACCGAAGCACTGTGAGGCCAGTGTTTGAAGTCCACAGGAAAACAGGCTCACATGTTAAGTGGGAATCTCCAAGTGTCTTTCCAGAAGGAAATTAAGTTCTCCTGCTCCGCCACAGCTCCCAATTGTGTGCAAACACAAATTTCCAACAGTGTGAGGCAGCGAATCTGCGGTAACGTATCACTACTTAAAGGGCAGACTCCATCCCTTAAGGAAGGGATGCTCACTTGAGACTTAGCAACGCTGACCAAGCCCACAGGCTTTTCTCTAAAGTCATGCATACAGACAGCATTAAACTAGCCCTCAATTCAAAGCACAGCTCTCCTGTTAAATGGGTTTGAAGCCCTTTCTTAAACCATCCCTCATTTCAGAATTCCTCAATCAGAGTGACCTGGCATTCCACACAGACCAGGAGGGTTAGGCAGATACATGCATGATTCATTGTGAGGATGAAATTACTTTTTGATGTCCATGCTGACCAACTGAAAATAATTCCTTTAACACACAATGAAAAGTGCCACATTGGAACAAGCAGCCTGTGTAAACCTTTGCAACCCAAGGATCCTTTGGGGATCCCTCAGGCCATCTAGGAACACTTCTGCTCCTGCTCTGTGACTCTGAGTGTGTGGGATGATGACTCCTTATCATGCCACAGGGATGGCACCTGTTATCTCACCTTGAAAAATTACTAGAGACATCAGCGATTGCATTCACTAAATCAGACCGGTTCCTCTTTCCCTTTTATAATCAACCCCAAGATTCTGTGGCCTCTGTCTCCCAAAACATATATACCTCTCTACTGTTTCCAGAACCAAGGAGTCAAAATAACAGAATATAAAAAGGAGCAGTTTAAATAGATCATGGCAGTACTAACTGTGGTGGTTTAAAAATATGTCCTCAAGTTCTTTGAGACTTCTCCTTTCAAGAGGTGAAGTTCAACTCCCTCTGCCTTGAGGGTAGGCTGTGCTATCAAACAGAACCCGGCAGAAATGAGTGTATATCTTCAAAATTAGGACATATAAGGCATCATGGCTTCCTCTCTGCTCGCTATCAGTTCTCTTGTGTTACGAGGCCACTCACACAACCCCGTGGAGAGGTCCCCGTGACAAGGAACTGAGGCCTCCCACCAATAGTCATGTGAGTGGAGCCATCCTGGAAGTTCCTCCAGCCCTCATCAAGCCTTCAGGTGCCTGGAGCTCTAATCGACAGCTTGCCTGGAACCCCCACCAGATCCTGAGCCAGAACCGTAGAGCTAAGTCATTCCAAGATTGCTGACCCTCAGATGACTATGTGAGATAACGAATTTGTTATTTTATGCTGCTAAGTTTTAGAGATAGTTTTTTACCCAGTAATAGATAATTATCACACTACTTAAAGAGACAAAATATCCAAATGCAATGTGTGAACCTTGGCTGATTTCTTGTTTGAAAAAAACAGAAAAATCTGAAAATGGACATTAAATGATATTATTGAATTATCAATAATTTTAGGTTTGATAAAATGATCATGCAGATATATTTTGGTATTTTTAAGAGATGCATTTTGAAATATTTAGAAGTGTTGTGATGTCTGCAACTTATTTTCAAATGTATCAGCAAAGATACACGTTCAGCTACATATAGATAAAGCAAATATGGCAAAATTTTAACAACTGCTGAATCTAAGTGCTGTGGGTATGAATGATCTTTATACTTAACTATTCCCTCAGCCTTTCTGTATGTTTGAATTTTTTATAATAAAAAGTTAGAAAAATAAATACAATACTGAAATTTTTGCAGTTTCAATAATAGAACATGATTTCTAATGAGTGATCCTTAATTTCTGGGTATAAAGTGAAAAATTAAACAAATGATGATCTTACAGGACGAGCTGTCTTCTGTTCAAAGGATCTACTCCCTGAATAATAAACACCTTAACACAGATGTTTCTACAAATCCGTGTATCTAACTGGAAGGCTACAGGCCAAAAGAAAGACGAATCACGAATTACTTGGACTTACTGAAAAACACCTCTGACTCCCTATCAAGTCCCATAACCAAAGCCAACAGCCTCCTCAATTTTCCATCTCCCCTAGACCACTGGACTATAACAGCAACCACCCTCTGAATGCTTATCATTTGCAATGCAAGTATTGTAACTTCTGAATCTTGTAAGAATCATGTGAGGTAGGCATAAGTGATTTTTAGTAACATGAGTAATAGTTGAACGCAGCGTTATGAACATTTGAAACAGTACAGAAGTACAGTGCACAGTGTCAAACGCTAAAGTGTTCCTTGCTAAGCCCTTACCCTAACATCGAAAATAAGTGGTCGTGTACTTGGGGCAGGTAAATAGATTAAAACACCCGCACAGATATACGGGGTGAATAACTGGGAAAATCAGGATTCCAGCCCAAATCACCCTGCTCCAAAAGCCATGGCATTGCCATGAAAGTCCAATACACCACAACTACAACTGCAAAGCAACAAAAAGCTTTAGAGCCATGCCCTTTCAATGCTATCCTTAGTAGCTGTCTTCTCACACTTGCAAAACATTGTAAAATAATTCTCAGCATGAATGCAAAGACTGTAAAGAAATACAAAAGAAATGAATATTCCTGACATGTCGAGTCTTTTGTGTTTAAAAACAAGAATAAATTCTATCATTTATATCATAGAGCTAATACTGTCTAAACCTTTATCAGCCTACAAGTATGGGAATACTAGGAACAATAACCACAGGTATATGGAAGAAAATAATATAAACCATTTTTTAATCAAATAGAGTGAGGACTCTCAATAGTCCACTGACATGAATAACCAATATTACAATTCAGTTCCCATTAGCATAACTACTCAGCCAATATCCAAGTCTAAGTTGAAGATGGTTTTATATACAATGTCACTATAAATGAAAACAGTCTTATTTATAATGCAATTAAAGCTCACACTGAGCAGTATCCTAACACCACAGGAATGAGGTATCCCAGCAGGGCAAATTGCGAACTGGGTTAGGTTTTCTCTTTCTTCATTGATAATTTTGCCATGGTTACAGAAAAAAACAACTTTAGAAACATTTTCAAGATGAACTCATTCCCTAGGTTATTTGTGTACCTACTTTGTGTAAAGGTTTGGGAAATGAGAATGCTACACACTATTGGTTGCCTCTGAGGGTGGGCTGGGGCAGCGACGCACTGCATGAGCATGAAGTGACTTCCCAAAGTAATGCGAAGGTCTAACTTTCGATAGACATTTGGATTTTACAGCACTTGTCAAAACTCTGAGAATGTATTACTTAACGTTTGTTCGTTTCACATGAAATTGAAATTTCACCTGGAAAGAAAAAAGTAAACACACAGTAGTCACTCTGGGGAATGACACAGTGGTATACATGCTCGAGTCTTTACAAGAAAGGGCTCTTTTGTGTGCAGTTTACTTAATGCATCAAAGATTAAGATGGATTGATGAGAGGGGATGGATGATATGTGGCAAAGCTTAAGAACAGTAAAATGCTGATGGCAGAATCTAGGCGGTGGGTATACAGCTATTCACTATGAAGTTCTTTTGATTTGTCTGCATGCTTGACATGTTTCATAACGAAAGGTTGTGTGTGTGTGTGTGGGGGGGGGCGGTGGATGCAACCTAGCTAAAGGATGGACTGCAACAGAAGTAAAAATGGTAATTAAGAAATATTTTTAAAAATTTACCCAAATCTGCTATGCAACACTGTCCATTCTTCTTAACCAGGATGTTTTTGCTCTTTAAATCTCGATGAGCTATGGCTGGTTTCCCTTGGGTCCCAAATATCTCTATGTGCAAATGTGCGAGACCACTAGCTATAGACAGCACTATTCGCAGGCAGCTAACTGTATCCAGAGTAGTAAGCTGAAGATAGTCATACAACGATCCCATTTCGTGATAATGTGTAATTAACCATAACTGGGTACTGGAGTGTCTTGATGTCATGTCTGAAGCAATAAAACCTGGAAAGAGCAAGAACAAAATTAGCAGACATGTAAGAATTTCACATTATAACTTTTGGTACACAGAAATAGAAACCTATAAGATAGACAACGTACAACACCTACAACAAAAAATCATTCAACTTCCATGAAAGGAGGTTTACAGAGGCATCAACAGAAAAATGCAATAATATTTATTCCATAACAAGGTACTGCTAATGAATAGGAAATTTCCATATTCATTTCCATGACAAATAATCCTTTAAAATATTATACATTTCATTAAGATAGGAATAATATCTTCGTGTTTACCCATAATGATAGCATCAAACTCTTTATCATGCTCATATTCCAAGCACAAATTATTCATCGACCACCCAAAAAGAATAAAAAAACATAGTATCTAGGGGCACCTGGGTGGCTCCATCGGTTAAGCGACAGACTCTTGATCTCGGCTCAGGTCATGCTCTCACAATTTGTGTCAGCGCTCTGCGCCGACAGTGTGGCGACTACTTGGGATTCTCTCTCCCCTCTCTCTCTGCCCTTCCCCCATTCACACTCTTGCTTGCTCTCAAAATAAGTAACCTTAAAAAACATTTAAACATTAAAAAAAAACATATAGTATCTAGACACCTATGTTCTCATATTGACTCTGCCTGTGATTTGCTGTGTAATACTGGGCCACTCGTTTAGGTTCTCTGGATTATCTCTACTCAGATGAAAGATAAAGGGATAAATTTATATTAAATGACTGACTACTCATCAAATAAAAAAGAAACCAAATATAATAAGCACCTATGATGCTCTTTGTCAATCACACAAGAAAACTAAGATAAATAGTGTCTGTTGGCTAGAGAAGAAGACAGATATAAAAAGGAAAAATTACAATATAATGTAATGAATATAATGAAAAGTACTGTTACATCTGTAAAGGGCAACATGAGTCCCAAATAGGGACTGCTAATAATTCAGACCAGATGTTACAACAGGCTTCCACCAAGAAGTGATAACTGAAGTGGTCTTTTCAAGACCACTTTTCAAGACTTCTTTTCAAGAAGTGAGATTTGACAGAGGTTAATAAAATGGTAGGAAGAGATTTTTCTAGACATTCTGAGGGGACCCTTGAGCAAAGTGAATGACCTCTAGAACTTTCTAACCTATGGAATAAATTGTGATGTGCATGCTTGCCTTTTCTGCTAGAGGTGTTTTCCATGCACTCACTCTCACATGCTCTCTCTCTCTCCATACACACACACACACACATCTTTTTATATACACACATATACATATTTTATATATGCACATGTAAATATTTATACAAACACACACATAATACACAAACACATAATACACACACAAATACCCCGCTAATGTCCACTACAGGCAGTGACATTTGGAACTTATAAATAAAAGAATATTAAAAACAAAAGAAAAGATGTGGCTTCAGGAAGGATTAAATGACTTGTGAAAGGATGTAGAAAAACACAAATACGTGGAACATGCCTCACACTTGCATATAGTGCTCGATATAAAATTCCTGTCACTTTCACATGTATTTTCTCATGGGATTTTTCTCAATACACTAGTAACACAGATATCATTACAGTCAGTTTATAAATAATGAAACTGCTGCTAGGAGATGCCAAATTACACATCCATTAAGTAGCTGCCGACCCCAAGTTTGGTGCTAGCCATCTGGGTACACCGTTGCTTACACAGAAAACTCTGGAACAAAGAAATGTCCCCTATTTGATCGTCATCATCAGCAACAGAAGCAGCTAGTAAATACTGGGACTAACAAGGTGCCAGGCGCAGTTCTACACGGTCTGCACATAATCCTCCAAAAACGACAGAAAGGAGGCAGAGGACATGATTGACATTAAGGCCAGTAATGGTCCCAGTAGCCTGGCTCTAGAACCCCTACTCTTACCCATGATGCCATACTGCCCCCAAACAAGCTCCTTTCTACTCAGAGAAAGACAATTTGACACTTGTATCCATTGGACATCTGCGAAGTAAAGGAAATAATGTTTCCACACGTGATACCCTACCTCCTTCTCCACTTCCCTCTGAGCTGGTTCCCCCAGGCAGCCTCACTCCTGCACGCCTTCCCCTCTCCAGTCTGTGTCACCCCATAGCCATTTCTCCTGGAGCCCTTCACAGGCCATAATATGTGTACTTACCTATTAGTCATTCTTACTAAAGAAAATGTTTCTGCTTTATCCTTTTAAACCAAATGATATTGTTAATCATGTTCAAAAATAAATATCCTAAACTATAAGCACCACTGAAAAGAAATTAAATTACTGTTTGTGTATTTATATAGCCTCTACTGATTTCTCTGCTTAAGGGAGAAAGAACAGTCTCTGACTGACTGATTGATGAAAGCGAGAGAGAGAGAGAGAGAGAGAGAAAGAAAGAAAGAAAGAAAGAAAGAAAGTTTATTTATTCATTCACTTACCTTCCCCTAAGCCCCTTAGGTTTCAGAGAAGGATTTTGTTTGTCCCATTAATTATGCTCTAGACCTTCCAGGAAAATGACTTTTAAATAGGCAGGATTTCTTTTTAACTGTTTATCTCCCAAGTGTGAATTATAGAACTACATTTGTTTGAGAGTGCTAGAGTATTTTTATGGAACTTTTGCAATTTCAGTCAAAGCTCTCTACTGTTAGGGAAGATTGAACAGGTACCTGGGCAGAACGCAGGCACAGCCATTGGATGTGTTCATTAACAGGGAGAAAAAGTGATTAGAACAAAAGCCTCTTAGGAGTGCCTGGGTGGCTCAGTCAGTTAAGCATCTGACTTCAGCTCAGGTGATGATCTTGCGGTCCGTGAGCTGGAGCCCTGCACTGGGCTCTGTGCTGAGAGCTCAGAGCCTGGAGCCTGCTTCAGATTCTTGTGTCTCCCTCTCTCTCCACCCCTCTCCTGCTCACACTTTCTCTCTCTCTCTCTCTCAAAAATAAACAAATATTTAAAAAAAAATTTTTTTAAAAAGAACAAAAGCCTCTTATTTAACAGCTAGAGTCATCCTCCCAGCCTCCTCAAAAATGAAAATAAAACCCAAAATATTATGTTAGGTCACCAGTGGCCCCTGTGAGCCTCTCCTTGGTGACCCGCCCAGGAACCAGGAGCTGGGTAGCTATGACAGCTGAGGAGTGAGGCCACTACACTGTGGGGCACGTGCTGTAGAGTGTTGGGCCCCAGAGCTGGATGGCTGGGTACCAACTGGCTCCACCATTCCCGAGCTGGGTGATCTCACACAAGTCATGTAAGATCTCCACCTTGGCTTCCTCATTTGTAAGATAAGGATAACGTCATCATCAATCTCAAAGGGGTACTGTGAGAATAGAAGAGTAATTATAGGTACAGTGCTTCATATGATGCCCAACACAGGAAGTATCAAGAATAGCTGGTTAGTACTACATTTTAGAATAGCTCAGTATTCAATTAAAGCCACAACAATTTTGTAATGTACTATCTTTTGCGGGTGGCTTCCTTTACTTCCACTTTGGTCTCAAGAAATTCTGATTAAATGGTTAGGCAGTACCACTTAGGAGTATGAGGCAGTTCTAGAGATGGAGGGTGGCAATGGTTGTACACGGAGAATGTACTTAATGTCACTGAACTTCCTGCTTAATAGGATTAAAAAAGTAAACTTCACATTTTACTATTTTTTTTTTTAAAAAGAGTGTAAGATGAGACTTTGGAGTAAAATTCTCACATTGACTCAACTCCCTTGGTCTTAGTAATGAGGAAAAGAACGCTCAGCAACATATAACTTTGGCCAAAAGTCACACAGTGGGGTTGTTAGTGGTGCTGAGAGTAGAAACCAGCTTCTCAAGTTCCTGATCACCGTTCCTGCCACCACATAGCACAGCCTCCCATTACCCTCTTGTCTGTTGACTTCTACACCAGACAGAGCAGAAGGAAGAGCTGAAAGCCACACGAGTCATTTGAAAGATATTGTTGGAGGGGGATAAACAATGAGGGTGCGGAGTTTTATATGTATGCATATATGTGTAAATGTTTGTAATTTTTTTACTCTGAGGGGCTAGAGTTAGCAATACTCAAGGGTGGATGGAAATCATGATCCGATAGCCAATACAACATGCTCCTTTGATAGAAAAGGAAATGATCACAGAAAACCTTAAAGTCTCTATATCCAGAAAACTGGTACAGCAAGGGAAAGAAGTTGAACCAAGTTTAGCCAAAAAAGAAAAAAAAGAAAAAAAAAAAAAAAAGAAAAAGTGATGCATTTTTAATGAGCTTTCTCAACTAAAAGAACTACACAGTAAAATCAGTTCATACAGCTGCAATTATGATGATGTTATTAGAAGGATCTCATGAACACAGAATTTCCTTGGATCATTTGGTAATAAGAAATGAACAGTGTTTTTGCAACTATGTGGTCACTTCTCTCATGTGAATCATTATTGCAAAAGTGACTTTCAGATTTCTCTTATGATTAAATCTAATTTACAACATTTACTGAGCACCTACCATGTGCTGGGGTACTGTCCTTGGTTCTGAGTATGAAAGTAAAAACAATGGAAATGATTCTTGTTCTCCGTATACAATGGAATGGTATCACAGTTCATTTAACTCAAAAGCACTGATAAAGTGATGATTTGCATAGCCTCGCAATATCTAGAGCGTTTTGCTCGATGAACCTGTGAGCCCATGAGAATAAGAAGGGGTGCCTAAACATGCCATTCTTCTAATGAATCTCAGAGCCCACATATGTACTTATTAAGAGTATGTGCACCTGCCCATTAACAGAATTCCACCCTTGAAAGATAAGTACTTCTTATACATCACGGCTTCTAACATAACTGACGCTTTATCGGTTACTCAACCTGTCTGTCCCCGTGTCAGAGGAACAATTGGGACATTTAAGGATAGTTTTGACTGTGGATGAATTTTCACCTCATACTCTTCACTGTAAATCACAGAAGCAGTTCCCCGAGCTAGCTACCACATAGAGTACAGAACTGTGATTTAGAGACAGACTGCCCAGCGTGACTCTCAGCTCTACTCTCTAACCTGATGGGTGCCGGGAACCTCTATACCTTGGTTATCTCATCCGTTAAAACTAATGAAACAAGAGTATCCACCCTCTTATGACTGTGGTGAAGATTACACGAGAAAATGCACATTAAGCATGTACAGCAGTGTAGTAGTAACTAGTGTAACTGGTGTTGAGTAGTCATTGCTGTTATACACGTGCGTCAAACTATGACACAAGGTAGTATGTGAGCAGGGCCACAGCGCAGTTACAAAGCGAGGGCATGCAGAAAAGCACAAGTAAGTCCTCTGGGATAAACTGAAAGGGAATTGGGCAATTTTGATGGAAGGAGGAGTCGGCGGAGTGTGGGGTGGGCTCATGGGTGATCAAGACCACCGAACGAAGGTACGGACACTTGAATGTTCGTGGCAATCCCCAGTAATGGCAAATATCAGAAGTGGCTGCTCTCTGGGGATATTTGTAGAGGAAGCCTGAGACTCCTTGGGACCCCAACAAATAAGGAGTCTGGATTGGCAAGCCCAGAAGGCACAAATGTGGCAGGCCATGCAGGAGTCATCAAAGACTCCATGAGAAGTATAGCAGGGGAGCAAGATGGACTGGAAACGGGAGACCAACAGCAATGATGCAAGTGAGCACGACTGGGTGACAGTGAGAGCCCAGCAGGTAAGGTAAGGGGAGAAGACAGCAGCAGAAATCCACAATTCTAAGATGGAACACACAACCATCCTGTCAAAGCAAAACTGTAGACAACTGTCAAACCGTTATTTGCGGACAACCTGACTCGGGTTTAATACGAAATTGGCAGCGATGGAATAGAAATAAATTCTAGTAATGGCCTTCCTATAAGCCACATCTCACCCAATAGCCATGAGGTGTCCAACACTATCCTATAGAGTCCATTTCAATATAAACTTTATACCCACCAATAAAGAACTCTGAGCAGCATTCCCCATACATGTATTAGTATAAACACATTTAGAGAAACTTTCCAAAGACACAGAAGTCAATGGGAACAAGGAATATTCTCACCCCTTATACTTCCAAAGCAGTATTTCAATGGGCTCCTCACATATTTCACAAATGGTTCTAAGCCTTCGTTTCCAAATTAAAATGGATGCTAAATCCCTCTGTAAATCTGGGCTTTAAAAACCATGCCTAGTTTGAGGGAACGTGCATTTAATTATGATGTCCCTGGGAGCTGTGAATCTCTAGGAAATCGTCCAAAGAGCTTTCTTAGTTTGATTCAATAAATATTCAAAAAGGGTGCGGTAAGTAGAACAACGGAGGAAGCCTTGAAGTGAACAATATGGGGTAAATTTTTGTTGCTTAAATAACAACCTACAGAATAAGAATTAGCAATAATGATTTCATTTTCATCATCCAGAGAATCTTCAAACTTCGCTTCTTTGCAGATTGAAACAAGAAATTAGCATTAAAAGAAAATTAAACTTTATATAAATGCTGACGATCCCTATTATCCCTTTTCGGGGGAGACTTGCAAATTCACATCCACCAACTCTGGAGAGGGCAAAGGGAGGCAACTCTTTGTTTCTGGATAAAATTAACGAGGGGATTATCTTTGTACTTACCTAAAATATTTTCATGCCTCAGCATCACGGTGTTGTACAATTCTGTTTCCCTGAACCATGACTTCTCATCCCGGGAGGAGAAGATCTTCACAGCGACGTTCTCCCCCTGCCAACTGCCCCTCCACACCTCACCATACCGGCCCTTCCCTAGAGAAAGCAACACAGAGGTGACGTGGGACTGGAGAACAGGAGAGGTAGCCAGGACATCTCTTGCCTGCAACTGTTATTACCCCCTTCTACTGTTTACTTGCAAGAACTGAATCTGGGGCTATAAACACCACCACCTTTCTCCCGTGAAGACATTCAAAAGTAAGCCGGAACCTGCCCCTCCTGGCCACCCACTGTCATAACAAATTCAACACCCTCAGTGTCTGCACAGTACAACTGGCTGCTAATTACGAAGTTTACAGTTAAATTCCTCTATTAAAACCTATGAAACATGTATAGTTTTTAAAAGCACCTGAAAGTTAGTGAAATTAAGAAAATGGTACAGAGTATTAGATTTCACTGTTATGCTGAAAGCCAAAAATATAAAAAAATAAAAAACCTGCACGTGTCCAAATTGAATACCTTTCTGGACTCCTTCCCTTCAAACAAGATCAACATAGATATTTTCTTGGGAGTCCAAATCTGTGAATTTACATATGCATTTATATTTTTCATAAGGGAGAGGCTATTAAGTTTGAGATACGCGTTCTGAAGGATCCCCCCCCCCCAAAAAAAAATCACACGTAAACACACACACAAAAAACAGTGCTGTGTAGGAGACCGACAAGCAGCCACTACCTTCCCTAAAGGATTTCTTGGCAGAGGATATATTTCAAAAGAGGATTTGCAGAGTCTTAAAGACATAATCCCAGAACAGTTCTGATTCCCGACATTGGTCATGGGTATTTGCTTGTTAGACAGCCCCTGTGGTGCCAGAAGTGGGCCACATTGCAAAGGCCCCTTGGAGAAGGCATTTCCCAAAACGTGGTGTCTCTAGTTTGTGATCTGCTCTGTGGGGGGCATGCCCCCTCCTACAGCAGAAACACATCCGTCAGCCTGTCCACCACTTGTTCCCTCTTCCATTCTTCTCCTTAATTATAGGTAGGGGTGATGGGGGAGGCTGGGAGGAGGAGGTAATTACCACGAGACTATGGGGATCAACACAGGGTATAATCAGGGTAAAGACACACGCGGCACCTAGATACAACAAAGGCAGGAGATACACCTTGCGGGGCAGTGGGGCTTTCCACCGGGCCAGTGGCTGCTGGGAGTCACAGCTTGTAATAAGCAGCTGCAGCACCACCTGCATGCACAGGAACATAGCTCTTTGCTAAAAAAAACTAAGCCAAACATGGAGGAAGAAACCCAAACATGGAGGAAGCAAGCTCGCCTATCCAGGTGATTATGTCCTGACACAAAATCCAAACCACTCAATCTAGAATCCCTCATGATAAACAATGTCCCTATTAAATACCAATGACTACTTCCAAAAGGATGTTAAATGGGGCCAGGAAGTCATCATTGTGGGCTGCTGTCAGGTCACAAAAATAGTATTTAGAGCAGGACTAATTTTAATACAGTCATAGCAATTGCCCAGCATTTGTAGTGCGAGATGAAGGCTAGTGCTAAGACAGTATAAAATAGGCTGCTACAAAATAGTATGCTGATCTTTTCTTGCCTTTGGTAAAATTCTGTATCTTTATTTGCCCTTTGTCCTCATATTCTCATTAGGAAGGAGAGAAAAAACATGCCGGAGAATTGTATACATTACTATGAAGTTGCCTTAAATCTTTTTTTTTTTTTTTTTTTTTTGTAAGAAAACAGAGATGGATGTCAGGATAAGTAGACAGATTTAAAATAGAAACGTACTTCAACTTCAATGGTTTTCAAATGCTTTTAAGTTGTCAAATGCTTTTTAGAAATGCAACCTTATGTGGAAGTCGCTAAAAACAGAAGCAGGACTGCCCAAAAGTACTGGCCATGGAGCCCCCATGGAAATCCCTAAGGTATCTGAAATTTGGGGGGTTCACTAATCACTATCTGGTAACAACTGATCTAGTCCAACTTCCCATGCTTTTGAACCCGAAATGGTAACGTGCTATCCAAGCAGTTCATCCCATACATTTTTATTCAAGACTGTACCACATGAACACTAACTATAAGCTACTGAAATGGCATTGCTTTTATGAAAGTCTTTAGCACCGAAGCAACAAAATGCTATAATTGAATTTACACTATTTCAAAGAATGCTCAAGAATATCCACACTACCCCAAACAGCATGTCTTTTTAAAGGCACAGTAATATTTTGCCCTTTGGACTCTGGGCTCAGTCTCTAAAAACTGCTATTGAGATCAGCTGCCCTGTGAATGGTCACCATCCATGGGACAGGAGGGTAGGGGGAAGCGAGACAGGAAAACATCCCTGTCACTGCCTTCTCACTCCTACTCAAATACCTGTCCCTGTTCATAATCAAATGGGATGTCAGGTAGTACAAGAGGACAAGCCTGGTTGTATGCAATGGGCACATTTGGAGCTTTTCCATTTTTCTCTGCCCACCACGGTCCACTGTAGAAGAGAAACATGAAGTGTGGTTCAGAGACAGCCCCAGCGGCTGCAGACCTACAGCAGAGGCAAAGGACTCCTGCTGGCCCCGTGTGCCTGAAGGCAGCGCCTGCTGCTCCTACCAGGCTGCCTACCCCCCTTCCCATTATCCGGCCTGAGGGGGTCCTGATTTCCATGAAAACAGAAAGAAAAGTCAGAGGGTAGCAGCCAAGTGGTGAAGGCGGCTAATGGCAGCCAGCCACCTCCCAAAAGCAAAAGATGGGATGACTGGAGCTGCAAAGAAAAGAAAGCCGGAGAAATAGAAAGAGCATGTAGGGGCGCTGCCTACCTATCCGCCCCATGGCCATTCCTGCACACCGTCCAAAAGAGAAATTCATGGCAACTACCAGGTGATCGGAAATACCCGCCAAATAAAAGTAAAACTACTAAAACTCAGGACTTCCCCAAAAAAGGGCATTTTGTACCATCTTCCCGGAGGGCGGTCAGCAATTGATAAACAGCCCATAAAAAGGTCACAAATTTTGACCCAGGAACCCCAATTCCTGGGAATTTATTCTGAGCACTCAAAGACGCAAGGCATGCAAAAGGCTTTCTGAGCAGTACCATGAAAATTCAACGATCATTCAAAAGATGATTACATAATCTTTTAAAATACTTGTGATGTGTACAGATAGATGGAAATGTACATGAGCTTAAAACTGACAGGAGGAACACAAATCGTGTACACACTATGTTACATCTATATATAAACCTGTTCCTAGACGGGGAAAATAGAACAGGCCACAGAGGAATGGATATCACTCTTGTTTAAATACAACAATTTTAAAGGTAGCCTTAGTAAATTTATCTCATTATTTTTAAAGTCAGTGGGAGAGTGAGTGGGATTGGAGAACTGCCATAAGCAAGTGTATTGTCCAAACGCCTACTCACCTCAGATCACTCAATGCCTGTAGTCAGGAGAAGCCATACTATACAAATTCTTTTCTCATTCCTTCCCATCACCCCAAAGGGTCTACCTACAACTAAAGGCTTTTGATTAGCCATTCTGCATACTAACTAGCAACAGATTCCTTTGACAAGAACTTCAACAAGTTGAGGTGCTCTGACGCAGGTCAGAGCAAACAGATACAGAGCCACACCGTCTCCTGTGATTTCATGAGCAACGGGCAGCAAGGGGCAGATTTTTCAAGTCCCACCCTGCCTCTAGAGCCACAGCGAACATTGCAGATAACTCACAAAGGAATAGAAAAAAGAATTACCGACACACTCCAACAGTGTGATCTGACGAGCCACTGTTCTTTGTACCAGAAAAGGGAGGCCAGAGCCGCTTCCTGATGTACATGAATGATCCAATAAATCCTGTGGTTCAAGACAAGGAGAAAAAAAGAAACTACTGAGAAACAGTTCCTGGTTCAGAGTATGAGCACGCGTATCACGGCAACACTCACGGACACAGCAATCCTGGACATGTGGCCCGTAAGTGTGCACAGAACGTCCCACTGGAGGAAGAACTGGTTTTCTTAGGAAAACCAAAAGCTAGCCCTTTCCCCGATAGAAGACAGGTTTGCTGAGGGATAAGCAGTCTCTTTGTGCATCCAGAGTTTTAGAATAAAAATATATATATATTTAAAACAAAACAAAACAAAACAAAAAACGCTGAGGGCACAAAGTCAAAGATGCAAATTACAAAGTCCCAGGAGCAAGGCTGAGAGCAAAGGGAAGCAAGAGAAAGAGCAGCAAGTGGAGCAAAAAGAGGGGCCTTCAAGTCCAAGGCTGGGCATAACTAACCACGTTCTGCTCTGTTCATAACTATCTATGAAAGGATTCACTATAGTTGGCACGCCAACTAAGGAACTCTAAAAAGGAATAAACGAATTAGGAATAAGGAACAAACAATTCTAATGTTGCTTATATTGGAAAGACTCCAGTGGCCACGTGGGTCATCTCCCTGGTACACACAAGCAGAGAAGGGCCACCTGGATGGAGGTTACCCTTTAGGTAGGTGAGGAACAAAAGCATCACAAAAGTTAACCCTCGATGTCATTTCCCGGTGTGAATTATACACAAAGCAGAGAGGAAAAATAAACTTTCATTTAAAACATAAAACCGTGCCCCAAACCTACTGGAACATACTGTGGGAAAAACTCCCAATTAGTTCATTCATAAGTTTTTCCTTCTTATTGTCAGTGCAAGTCAAAGAGTAGATGCCTTTTTGTATCAGGACTTAATAATTTGTAATACACAGTATTGTGCCCACGGTGATAGGTGTTGTGGTTGCAGTAATGTTGAGCTGACATTCCCCAAAGCTCATCCTTTCCCAGACGTTTTAGCTAGCCTGTTAGAGCAATACATTGATTTATCTGCATTTCATCTTCTTTTCCTTACTCTAAGCACCACTGGGAAGTACTGTTGATCAGCAAAATTACCAAAATCTGAACATCCAAAGGAAGATATTTAGAATCCTTAAAAACCACAAAATGGATAATCAACAAGAAATTGAATGTAGATCAAGCAGTTCCATATCTCCCTAACCATCTCTTTTGCTGTTCTGTTTTCTCATTATTCATTCAATTTTTTTGAGAGAATAACTCTGAAAATTAAACAAACGTGTTGTTTTTTCATCATGTATAATCATGGTTTTAAATCTGGTTCATAGACTTAAGGCGGGGGAGGAGAATCAACCAGACTAACAAACATCTACTTCAACTCCTGGATCCCAAGGCTTCTTTTTCAATGTAGGAAGCTGTTCAGTAAGATAGAGTTTGTTGAACCACATATATGAGCACATCACTTAAATAAGCAAGTATATAGATGAATAATGATAACTTGTTTTAAACAGTGTTCCTTACTGTGCTATCATATCGTTATATACTGTCATCCAACATGGCTGTGTTGAGAAGACTATTTTAGCATACACTCCCATTCCTCTTCCAGACTTACAGAAGCTACTTAACAGCATTTTACACTAGATATTCCTATCATTGTCCATTGTGGTTGGCAAGCTCTGGGGAACAGAGTTCTGACTAATCTACTTGAGAATCCTGCTTCGCTAAAGCTTTCTCAGGATTCAGCCTCATATCTTCTTGCTACTGACTCAGTAAACTCGTTTAATTTTCCTTAATATTTGAAATAAACTCCAAAATACATTTCTAACAAAAAACCGTGGTTCTCTTCTTTGGGAAACAGAACACCCTCTTCTCCTGTTTTCCCAGTTCTGCTGTACTACAATCTAAATAGATAGGTGAACGGAAGAAAACGAGGTTCCTTCCCCCTTTCCATACAAAAAAGTACACCTGACCGGTGGCCCAATAGCAGGGAAGGCAGAGGAGGATGGGATATTTCCTAGCCTGTATCAGCTACCACCAAATGTTTTAACAACTAGCCCAGTTGGTCCAAGAATAGCGCCAGAGCTACAAAGACAGGTGAGGGTGAGTCTTCTCCAGCAAAACGGTAGTTGCAGGGCAGGCTTAGGTGGAGAAGGACCAGACACTATTAAGCTTGTCCCCTAGCAGCACAAGACTTAATATGAGATGATCTTAGGTGATGCATGGCCATGGCATTAAATAACATTGAATCACATTAGAAAGCTATGACCTTGACGGTCTTCCATCAAATTATGACAAGGAGAGTCTCGATTTCGTATTAGCATGTCTTTAACACCTAACACTCACTCATCTTCACCTTTTTCAAAGGATGCATCAGACTCAGCATAGCATCACTTCAGAAGGCTATTACTTCTCTCTTTTGCATTTTATGGTAACCTATTTATAGCAAGCGGTTCCCTTGTCTCACTTGAAGTTTAAAGTTTCTGTAAAATTAACACTCAACAATTTTAAAAGTAAGAAAGGAAGACACATTTTAATGTGATTTCATTTAAAAGTATGCAAAAGAATAACTTTAAAACATATAAATACAATGGTGTCTGACACTGAGTTGTCCATAAATGCAGCTACCAGCCACATGTTGGCTTTTAGCAAGGGAAATGTGGCTAGCCTGAACTGATATACATGCTGTGACTGTAAAGTATACATCAGATTTTAAAAACTTAGTTGCAAAAAAAAAAAAAGGGGAAGGAAAGAAAAGAATGTAAAATATCTCATTCATCATTCTTTATGGTTAATGATTATATGTCAAAATGATAATTCTATTCATTTGGTTAAACATATTATTAAAATTAATATCAGCTATGGTGGGGCTTTTTTAAACTTTTTTTTTTTTTTTTTTTTTGTTAAGGAGCCACTAGAAAACTTAAAATTAAATATATGGCACACATATTTTATTGGATACCACTGTTTAACCAAATGGCTACACTCCACAAGGGGGCAGCACAGGAGCATGAAAAGTTTAATTGCTGCTTTTTTGGATGTCAAATTTTAAAGTCTTAAATTACAGGGTGTTAAAATAATCTAGAAAGGAAAGTGATTTTAATATTAAGCAAAGGTGCTTTTTTGAAAGTACTTTTATTGCTAAAAATAGAGTAACTGAATTACTTCAAGCCCCCCCCCCCGACCCCGAAATTATAGGCAACCATTCTCTGTACCTTTTCCCTTACTCCCAAAAGAAAAGTAACTACCAAGAATCTACTAAAATAAATCCCCCCCTTATTTAATATAAATGCCTAAAATAAATGTTCTCCTATAGGGGAGACTAAACAGGTGCCAACATATGCTTGCCTAGGACACAAGTGACCAGTGGTAAGTGTGCACGTTGTCCAGTCACCAGCTACTGGTTAGCATTTCATGGTGGGAATGGGAAAGCATCTTTAGCCATCTTTGTTATGGTTGGGATTCCCTGGGGTCACAAACTCACTGCTAAAGTGCTGTCTCCAACATTGGTGGTGATGAGCCCTTCGATGGTGCCGTACTCCACATCTCTGGGATTGAGGCGTTCTTGATTGCGCCTTTTAAATTTTCGGAGAGCGACTCCCAGTAGGCAAGCTAGAAGGCATACTGCAAACACTACAGACAGAATAATGAGGCCGACCTCCAAGTGGAAATTCTGTGTTCCAGGAAAGGATTTCCCTGGAGATGGGGGAGAAAAGGGCAATTGGCTGTAAGGATCAGTGTTTACTTACTATTCAGCATAACCAACACCTAACAAGTGGGTCCTGATGCTGACCACATAGTCTTGCAAGTCACAAACCGTGAAAACTAAAATACTTCCTAACACCTGGCCAATGGCCCAGTCATTTGAACCATTATTCATTTAGACAGAGCCAGAGATTGAAAAGATTCCACAGAGAACCAACTGTATTAATGCATGTACGTGAAAGTACTTTTCAAATATGGAGTACTACACAAATCTCTGTACAAATGCTTTATCCTCAGCCCTTACAGAAATTATGACGTAATATTCCTATGAGAAAGCACTATCTGAGTTAAATCCAAATCACCCAATCTGTGGTTCTCCTCAATGTATCTTGGATGTTTACCGCAGAATTCTCATTGATCTTTTCACATCACGATTTCTGCCTAGGATTTCTGCCTAGGAACCTATTCATTCATCTGTTCTTTTACTCACTTATCCAATATTCATTCACTCACTCAAAACATTCATTCACTGATTCACTCACTCGCCTAATCACTCATTCACCCCCTAGCTTGGCATTATTACATTACCCATTCAAACATCTGTGCATTCACTCCAACACTCACATACCACTCAGGCAGATACACACAAAGACTTTCTACTTGCCTAGTGAGGTAAATGAAAAATTTCTTGATTGGATAGTGAAGCCCCATAATTAAGAGGTCCCCAAACAGGGGTGCCTGTGTGGCTCAGTTGATTGAGTGACCGACTCTTGGTATTAGCTCAGGTCATGATCTCGATCTCGCGGTTTATGGGATCGAGCCCCACATCAGGCTCCACGCTGACAGTGCAGAGCTTGCTTGGGACCTTCTCTCTCCCTCCCTCTCTGCCTCTCTTCCTCTCTCTCTCTCACTCTCTGAATAAATGAATAAACACTAAAAAAGTCCCCAAACAATAATTATCTCTGAATGTCAGACCCCTTATGACATGGTGTCACCGAGCCCTGTTCTTCCCCACATATGCCTCTTTTCCACATCCCTGCCTCCTTCCACAATCCAAGTGCAGGCCTGATGTCCTTTATACATTTCTTTTAACCTTCTAAATCTTGGAGATTTAACTTCCAACTTGGCACATTACACTCCATGGTACACGTCACTTGTACGATAAAGTGTCAAACTAATTATATACAACATTAAATTATAAATATTGAGCCTCCCTAATTGAATTAGATATTCCTTAAGTAAAGAAAATAAATTTTCTATTACAACTCAGAGTCTTGCAGTGTTCTGCAGATTAGGAACTTTCCATATTGTAGGTATAACTTTTGTGTGAGTGCAGATACTTGATTGTGTCCGTCCACTCTATTAATAATAATTTAACTCACAAAGGTTAAGAGTAAAGTTTATTCCATCAAGTACCCTTTTTGTTTTAACCATTTGAATACTTAATCTCTCTCTTAAAAATCTTCTTTCATTATTCAATGAATTAACAGAATTAACATTTGCTTATCAAAATTAACAGTTTCTATATGTCTTAACGTCACCACCGTAACCGAAACACTGCACAACATAATCTTGCATCAGTTTTTTTGTCTTGTTTTGTTTTGTTTTCATTTTTCGGTCTCTCCCCCTGTTAGCTGACATTTCTGACAGTGGGCATTGCTAGTAGCCTCTCCTACTCCACTTCTTGGTTTGTTTCTTCTTTTTGTGAGTGCAAAATTAAATAATTATGCCTATTAAAAATGTACTGTAGATTAAGAGAATTAACTTTGTCTTAGAGTGAGTCTACAAAGACTAAGGAACATTAGTTTTTGATAGCAATGTAGGGCTCATTTTATGGGGAAACAGTTTCAGAGAAACACTGATTTCCACTGAAAATGGAATCCATTTGAACACAACATGGAAAAAGATTCCACAGAAACTACATGTGAAATCTTACCCAGCTTCAAGCTTCAGTAATGGTTCATTGGGAAATCAGATATGGGAGCAAAGGTTAGTGAGGCTTTGTCTCTTTCCTCAAAAAGAAGGAAACATATTCTACTCAGTCACTGGATTCTTATGTTCCATTTTACTTCCTACACACTCAACAAAGAGATGAATATTTACCAAGCCAAACTGTTTCATAAATTATGACACCATGGCTCCTCAACAGAAAAGGGTATCTGGAGCTCTTCACCTGCTCATGACTACCAAGAGAGATCTGGTCACCCAAGCTGTTCCCCAAGATGGACACATCTTGCTCACTTGCCCAAAGATATTTATCCCCCTTCAGACTCCAAAAGGCCATGCCTTTCCCTTCTTCATCTATAGCTACCCTCCTTGTCACCCATGACCTCTAGTTCAAGGAGTAGGAGGAAAAGCTTGTGGCTACTTCCATCTTTAACCCACACAGAACAACACTAACAGAAACCCTTGATCTAGAAATAGAAAAGTCCACGGGAACCTTTGGTGGGCAGCTGGGCCGTGATGTTCCTGTTACACCAGTCGCCTTGGCAACACTCCACAGCTTGGCCAGGTGATGGCGGGGTCTTACAGGTCATCTTCCCTTGCTCGTAGACCTGGAAACAGCCTTTCTGGTAGACATGGAAGCCATCATTTATGCTCAGTGAGGAAAAGCACTGCTGGCCTTCACAGTGGTCTTCGTTCCCACAGGAGAGGCCTTCACACACACACATGTAAAGTTTGGGGTTTACCTTGGGCTTCTCATCTGCAAAGAAGCAAGAAGGGAAAAGAAATCACTACATAGGTTTTACCCCCATTAGGGCAATAAGATGGTTTCTCCAAGACCATTACAACACATTCACCAAACAGCAAGTCAGGCCAAGTGTCATCACTGGCCATGATGTCCACATTTTGTTATCTTGTATTTCTCACTTGACCAACTACCAAATGATAATCGCCTCTCAGTACAGGAACACATTTATACAAACTGTGTGCTCTTTTAGATCATACCAGGCCAAAGAATAGTTATCATGTACTCAGAGGCTTCTGAGAATGAACTTCCCCTCACTGTGGTTTTCACATTCTCTTCAGCCTGATGGGCTCTCACATCCCAATTCTTACATCAAAATAAAATGTTTTTTTCCAGGACATAATGCTCATCACCTTTATTTTATGTTTTTTTTTTTTTTTTTTTTAAAGGCTCCTAAGTATAGGGCAATTGTTAATGCCAGTTCCTGCTAACTCCATACTAATCCATCAACTAGTAATACAAGGAATGCTGGTGTTCCCACCATTATCTGCAAGAGCCCAGTATAATCGAGAGTTTACAAGGATGCAGTCTGTAATTACAAATGTCTATTACCAATATTTCCAGCTAGATGCCTTAGATTAATTTTTCAATAGTGACAACACTGAAGTTTTCATGTTGATTACAATGGAAATTAATCACTGCTTACACGTTTGCCTGGCAGGAAAAAAAAAATGGCACTGATTATTGAAGATGAGGGTACAAGGAGACAAAGGGAATAGAGCAATGTTTTAAAAGTAAGGTAAGAGGTGAGACCACAGGAGCAGTCAACACCTGCTAGGTCTAAGGTGTGATGGAAAGATGTGCCTTGTCCATCAGTGAAGCACACCTAATCAGACTTCCTAATTGTCTCCTTCTGGAAACATCTGCAATCTAATTTTTGCAACCTAATTTTTCAAATCACTCTTTCTTTTCTCCTCCCTTGTGAGAATGATTAGTTCAGACTTGCTGGTCCCAACAGTTTGCACTAGGAGGGAAGAAAAGTGAAGAAAGAATGTAAACAGCCAAGTCCTAGAGGTTCCAAAGCAGTTTTGCTATAAAGAAATTCAGCTTTCAGAGCTCCCTCCAAAGGTCTATGGCACAGAGTGACTGCTTTCTGATTCTTGAACCCTCTGTAGCAGGTCTGTGAGATAACTACTTCTTTCTTAAAATAACAGGTCGGGTAGCTGCGCTTTCAAGAGGAGACCTTAAGGTAAGGTCTTTGAAATGTCAAGTTCATTTACACAGATTTGTGTGGGTGTTTGTAGAGACGTGGGTTATCTCAAAAAGAGAAAAGTGTTCTTAATCTTTCTTCTTCCCTCTTCAAAGAAGTGAAAAATAGTTCACTACCCACTGTAATGTGGGTGCCTCATCCCACAGAGTAAGTGCATGCAGACACACAGACACAAGCCTTCTATTTATAATTGACTTGCTAGTTCTTTTGAAAACCACAAGGGGCTCATCCAAGAGCAAAGACATGCCTGAAAGCAGGAGATCCAAAATAGCCGCTGACAGTGTATGTATGTCACCAGTCTCACCCCCGAGAATCAAGAGCCTCAGACATTTTTAATGAGCAAAAATTTTAATGAGCCAAAAGATAGTCTTTATTTTCCCTGCCTAGAGAAATTCCAGCACCGATCTATTTCTATGAGGATGAGAAACATATATATCTGTTGACATAACCCAGCAAAAGTTTACACTTGCCAAAAGTGAGTTGAAAGATAATATTTCCAGGGAGTCTAGACATGCTTGCCACTCTTGAATGGCACAAAGCTGGGCTGAGCATTGCCAACTATGCTGCCCAACAGGTGATGATTCTTTGGAGGGAAACGGATGGGCAGGATAAGGGGAGGGGTGGTTAACGGTATCATGTTGATTTGTTTGTGATCTACAGCAGGGAATTCAAAATACTATATTTGAAAACTGTGCCATAACACAATGTATGAAAATCTGAAACACAAACATGTATTTTAAAATCCTAAATATTTTCAGAGGTCAAAGCTATCCCAGGATATACATCCTTAGAGAGGTTGCGTCTACTGACACTGGGTTGGGGCTGAAGGATTCGTGTGAGGATGAAAGGGTAAATGAAAATAACGTTAGGAGAGTAGCTGTTCAGGGATTGATAATGGACTGAGGAGTATGCACCCCTCAACTAGTGGTGCCCATGGTGCAGTAGGAACAACCACAAACAAGTAACCGTAGGCAACAGAGGCCTCACTCACGGATCCTATGGAAACGGACAGTCCTGGTAAGAAGAATTAACAACATCTTGTGGTTCTAATAAAAAAGGTCAAATTAAAAAAAAATAATAAAATAACAACAACAATGATTTCTTTAATGTGCTCTCAGAGTGAGCTCTGCTCTTGAAATTAGAGCCCTGGGGTGCCTGGCTGGGTCCGTTGGTGGAGCATATGACTCTCGATCTCAGGGTCAAGAGTTCAAGCCCCAAGTTGGGTGTGGAGCCTACTTAAAAATAGATAGATAGATAGATAGATAATAAAATTAGAGCTGAAATTGAACTCTAGCTCACAGACATTAAGATGTGGACCCCCCTTCCAAGGTCTCTAGCTTTTGACAGGATGTGGGGATGGCCTGACAGATGTTTGTAATGTAACCTACAGAATTTTGCCAGAATTGAGCAGCCCTGAGTAAATACCAACTTCAGTAAAGGTCAATTCACTATACCCAACTATGAGGCATGACAGGTTATAAACTGTAATCAGATCTTATCCTGTGGGGGTCATAAACGGAGTCAAAGGGATTCATTCATTTAGTAAACACTCTCCTTGAATCTTTACATCCCTCTACTAGTTGTATGTATGCAGATGGCCGAGGGCTGACTACCTTTAAACAGGTAATTCTTTTTAAGGTGTCAAAAACTACAGTTTTCATATGCTCACCTCCACAATCCAGAAAAAGAAAAAAGGGGAAGAAGGACGGTTGTCAGTGCTATGTGATAATTAATTTAATCTCTGATATGAGGAACCATGAGCTCAGTCCAGCTGTTAGCTAATGGGAAAGTACACAGGCTTTACCAGATTCACGTCCAATTTTGCTTCTCACCAACATTTAATCTTCTTAAGTTGGGTATTTCCGTATAACTACTTAGAAGAGCCCATCATGAATCTATTTTTTATATACTGCCAGATATAAACGCAGACCCTAAATTCATAAGAATATGAGAATGACCACATATACCACACACACGCCTGCATGCACACACACATTAGTTAAATGCCACTTTGCCAGTTTCATCTGACAGAGTGGATTAGTCGAAGAGATGCCAAAGAGATTTCTGAGCTAGGATTACTAATTCAACAAAGAAGGTTAAAAGCAAGACAGCAGCATTTTCATATCTCAACATCCACAATTCTAAGGAACAGAGCAGGCCCCAGAATGCCCATGTCTCACTGTTTCAGTCTTGTCCGATTTTAGGAATAACCATAACATGTGTGGGCCTGTGATTTTTTACTTGGGGTGGGTTGGGGGTAGGGGGCACGCAGGGTGACAGAACTATTACAAAATCCCTTTTAGGGCCACGGGTAAGGGTCTGTGGACCTCAGATTTCTCCAACAGTGACATACATATAGTACACATCGAGGCACACCAAGGAATGGATAATCACCTCCCGTGACTGATTTCCAACAGTACAGACAGGAAACACCATATCTGATATGAGGCCCTTTGCACTTGCCTCTGCAAACAACTAGGAAGTGCCCTGGCAGAAGGCAGCAAGTCTACTCCACCTAATTGACATTCATTTAAATAATTCAGTAATTTAAATGTCAAGCCAGAGGTATTCCCTCTCTGCAAAGCTCACCCACATTGTTTGTTCTAAAAGGCACCTCCCAGCATTACTCAGTGTTATGGCTGGCACTGTGCGCCCTTTGTATCACCAGGACCAGGTCTGTGCAAACACACTCACAGGTCTGGCTGGGAGCCGCAGGGAGTTCTTGACGCCACCTGGGAGGACTGCGGGCTGGCTCCACAGCCAGAGGTGCAGGCTCAGAAGCCCAAACCTCTTAAAAGATCTCGTTCTGGGCTCATCCTCTGTGCACACCTACTCTCGTAGCCTCACGACAGACTGTCGTCACAGGAAGAGGCAGAGCAGAGAGCATCGTGGACTTTTTACGTCTGTCCACAGTTTGGGATGCTCTTGTACCTCGGAGTAAAAATCTTCACATTTATGTTTTAAGTGGGACTTGAGAAATCTAAGCACACCACCATGGGCTTATCCCCCACATTCTCAGTCATGCACTCCATAACGCTTTAAAGCATTTAAACTGATTACCATTCTAAATGGTGCACAAAACCTCACATCTCCCACTAAAGTTTGACACAAAAGACAAATGAGAAACTGCTACAAGTAAACCAGCTTGCAACTATCACCCCAGAGGTCAGCAAAAGGAACAGGCTGAATTTCTTAGAGGTTCACCTCCAAGTAGCACAGATGACAATATGGTTATTAGACTATTATTATAAAAGTCAGATAGCTCAGAACTATATAGGCTAAAAAAGGAACCCCAAACATATCTGGACTCCTTCCAACAGTATAAACGACTCATTCATTTGAAATGACAGCCTATATTAGGCTTATAGATATGGGAGCCCTTCCATGGCCTCCTAATCTGAAAGTGCAGCTTGGCACTTCTCCAGAATCGGAAAGCATTTGAGATCTCTGGCATTAAACAAAGGCTCAGTGATGGATTTTGCAATGCCAGGTATCACTGCCAGAAGCCTGCTCCTAAGACAGAAACACAAAGGTCAGTCTGCAATGCCTAGTGAAGGGCATTTGATGGTCTGGTGAGAAGGCAAGCTATAGGCTCGGGAATACGGTACCCCAAACACCATTAAATGCTCTCATTATAAAACCTCCATCTAGGGAACCCAAATTCCATTTGTTTTTGTTTGTTTGTTTGTTTGTTTGTTTGTTTACCCCTGATCAGAGAAACAGATACTTGGCAAAGTTGTAAAGCGAAGAAGAAAACATATTCCTGGAGTTAAGAAAGATTGAATAGGATCACATATAAATTAGAATAATAATGACATAAAATGATTTCAGGATTCCCAAGATTTTGAACTGATGATAGCTACAAATGTACCCTGCCTCCAGTGTTCTGGAACCGAGCAAATCACATCCCCATTCAGATGTAATCCTCTCTGTCTTCTGTGACTCTCCAAAGAGACAGGAGGGTTAATGTGGCCAGAAGTCCTTCCTGGTGGAGCTGATCCCCACGTCCTTAGGCTCCCCTATTATCCCCTCCATTCTTGGGAGGCCTCCCCTGTTCCAAGATATCAGGTCCTTTAGGTAGGGAATTTCCTCCATGTGGAGTGCTTACCTCCCTCCCTGCCTACACTCCATTTACCTAGTTAGCATCTACCTTCTCTTAAAGAAGGCTTTGTTCACACACTCAAATTTAAAGTAAGAACCACCTGTATACACTCACATGCAAGTGTCTGTCTGGCTACTGAACGTCCAAGTCTCTCCTCCGGACTAGGAGCGCCATGAGGGGAGGGAATGACCCTACTCTGCTGTTACAGAGCCCTCGCCTGCCTCAATGATTGACAGGAGTACAAGCCTGATGGATATTTGCTTCCGGATGAATTTTCTCTTCACGGAAAGGATTTAGAGGTGGGAAGAGACATGATGCTGGTTTTCAGAGCAGACTGAGCCTATAAAGTCTTTAAATGTCAGCAGAGATCTTAAGGCAAGGCTTAGTCACCGAGCCAGCATGTCTGTGCAAGCCATTTCTTCCTAGAGGAGTTCGCCATAGCGTCACATCTGTTCACCTACTCTGGCTTACAAGTGTAGAAAATTAATACTTGCGGTGTGGTACAGTAGGTGTTCTGTCTGCCTGGTTGTTAGAAGAAAGAGGTAAAATACAAGAGCCCCTAAAACAAGGACTTATTTAACACATTAATAGAACAGCAGGGCTTGTATGGATGGTCCTTCCTTGGATGGCTGACTTGAGGACGTTTGGCTACTCTGATGCTAAGGTGACCAGAATGATCAAAACATAGTAAGTGCCTGGCCTCCGGCCACATTAGGGGAGTCATGCAGGACTTGTCTGCTCAGCAGTGAAAAAGACGCCCCTGGTATTTGCTGCCATTTTTCTCCTATCAGTGAAAGTAATGGCGTTTTCAGCAGGGAGTAGGGAAAGACTGAATTACATCATTTTCCCCTTCTTGCTTTGCTGAAGGTGATAAGGATTCCTAAGTCATCCTGCATTTGAACTGCTGAAGCTGAGAGGGGGAAAAAAAAAAAAGTGCCATCTGTTTATTTTGTGTCTGAGCTGACTCCTTGTCTCTGAAATAATCCCTGTAAATTAAGCCCTATTGCAGCAGCCACACCTTCTATTTCAAAGCCAAAAACTTGGTCTGTGTTTAAGTGACTAACAAGTTAAAGAACATTGTGGGGTATTGACCTAAGACAATATTGGTCTGTCTTTTCCATGCGTTTTACGATTCCCAGAATGTAGCAAAGACATCGTTTTAATACTTGTACTATGTCAATGAAGCAACTCTTTAACAGGGGGAAAATAATGACCCCTTTCTTCATCATGTCTTCACACTTCTTCAATCTTCCCTTCAGAAAAACAAATGATTACAAAACCTAACGGAAATTACCTACTAAGGAATTCTCTTGGAGACCAGAAAATATCCCCACCCCACCCGCATATATTGACAACGCCTGGCCCTGAGTGAATCTCCACTTATTGGAAGAGTAACAGAGAGTACCACAGCCTGAGGGTGGAGAGAAAAAGACCTGGTTGATTATAAACATTTCAGAGAAGCGATCCCTTTGTCATTTGGATTTGAAGAGAACCAGCGATGTGGTAACCGTCTATCAAATGTTGAGGCTAGAAGCCCTGTTCACAGTGTGGGAAGAGGTGTGCTTGACTCATGTGAGTTCCACAGGCTAACTAGGGAGTACATGGCTGCTCCAGTAAGGGTTTCCTAGCCAGGCGCTGTATTGAAAATTTTGCCGTTACAGAAAACCTTAACCAAGGGCTCTGCGTGGTATAGGATGATGGGAAAGGAACTATAGTGTGGACTCAGCACAAGGCTCCCACCTCTATTTGCCCTTCTGTGCCCTACAGGTGACTTGGCCTTCAAGGTTTTACTCACAATCAACAAACCACCACCACATCCCCAACAACCTTTCTGGAAGCTTTCAAACCACAGAGATAAATCCCTCAGAAGATGGGCAGGGCTCCAATTTGTTGAACAATAGTCTTAGAATGCCAGCCCCAAGGCAATGCAGTACCTGGAGTCAAAGGTAAAAATGTCCACAATTAGTTAAATTCCTCCTCTCTAGCTCCCTATTCTACCCCACCCCCAGAAAAATGCACGGAGAGAACAGGGGATTTCTAGACTACATTCTCTACAGCCTGCATGAAGCACAAGAGATTAAGCTATCCGAGGGTAAAAAGTGGGGGCATTGCTCAAGCCTCCGATACCGCTACCACCCTATCCCCCAATTTCCCAACTCACGTCCTAAGGCCCTATTGGGTCCAGAACGCCAGGGCAAGGTTAATTACGAGAGGAATCCCATGCCTTCAATCCCATGAATACATGTCTTGTGCATCTGTACTCCAGCCTTTAGCTTCATCTTTGCTTTGCATATCTTCTTTTCCCTATCAGTCTAACTAATATGGTCCACAAGAAGCCGCTAACTCCCAAATTCAACGCTTAAGAAGATTGGCGTAGTAGTCAATAGACTAAAGGATCCTGCAGTCACCAGGCCATGGTTGAGTGGGGGTCATTTTGAGCTTATTCTTTTTTCAGCCCTGAGCCCGCAGAAAGGCTCCAGGTGCCTACGCTCAAGGTAGACACCAAAAGCATTTTTTGAGAGTGCTGTGGACCATAATTGGCTTTTCAAACCCTCTCTTCCCCCTCCGCCCCCAATCTCTGTGGCACTGCATACCATTCCCAGCTTCCACAATCATCTTGAACCTTGGCAGAAGAAAGGCAGCTAAATCTGAGATGTGTCACGAGGCCACTGGCTAGGGAGCAAGAATATCTAAACACAAACTAAGGCGAAAGCAGCAGGCCAGACTTTCCACAGATTCCCATCAGCTCCTGTAGCTGCAGGGCACTGATAGCCTGAAGGTAACCCAAGTATCTCGGAAGGGTCACTTTTAAATAGTAGCTTTAATACACCCAGTCATTTCAGAAGTATTTCCTTCCAGAGCCCGCTTCCATCCATACTGCCATGCCAACTGTGCCCAACAATGGCAAGCCCACTGAAGACATGAAAGCCCAGAAGGAAAGGGAAGGATTCCCAAAGGGGCACAGGCAGCCCCATAACATGCTGTGATTCTATTCTATGGCCGCATTTGGACTGCTGAGAAAGAATAACCTAGCAAAGAGACACCATGCAGAAGTGGTCTACTGACAATCACTGGGGATTAAAGAACAGGTAGAAAATCAAACAAAATAGTTTAACGCCATGCCTTCCTGTTCTAAGACTGAAACAGTATAAACCCTGGATGGCTACCTTCCAGGAGTTTTTCAGGAAAGCTATTATCTCCAAGAGAAAACATATACCTCTCTCTCAGTCTACTGGACCACACTGTGGCTGAGCAAAGAGAACTGTATGGTGTCTTCAGCACATACTGTATATTATGCAGCCACCGTGACCACCCACTAACCCCAGACGTGCCAAAGAGTATTGCTCAGAAGAGGCTGCTGCTTTTTTTTTTTTTTTTTCTTCTTCTTCTTCCTTTTCAGCCAGGGCCAAAGTTTCTAAGATCTTCCTAAGAACCATTAAAATCCACACAGCCCCTCACCTATCCACCAAGTTGAGTCCCCACTGTCCTAAATGGCAGTCGGCCAGGGGCTGGTGTGTAAGGGACAGGTGCTCAGTGGGCTATTTTCAGTTGCTATCAGCTCAATCGGGAGCCGCACATGCTCAGTAGGCAGGCAAGCCTGGGTTGCATTTCAAACTCCGGGCAGCCAAGAGACGTACACCTTTCACAGCTGCCAGGGCAACCAGCTGCCCAGTGCTCCTCCCAAGACGGGAGCGATGAAAACAGTATAACCTGGCCAGCCAACATGCCAGCGAGCAAGCTGTACCTCGCATTTCACCGTCTGGGTTATTCTGAGCTGGGCTTATTGACACTCCATGGCAACACAGGAACAAAGGGCCAGCTAGAGGGATTTAAATGTCCTGCAAAAGTTGCTAGAAAAGTCAGCAGCTCAGGCTTCTGTTTGCATAATAAAAGTAGCAGTGGAATTATTATTAGGTTATTCTCAGTTGCCACTGCAGTTGTTATTCGTGAATAATAATAACAAAGGTCTGTAACAGAGGTCTACTCTTTGAACTCAGGTTTTGTTTTTGTTGTTTGCCACCATTAAGTTGCCACAGTTGGGAGGCCTCCCAAACTATGGCATGTGGGCCTGTCCACCACCACAGGAGAACCAGTTTTCCTCACCCGTGTACCTCTCGCCTTGCCGTACCCCGTGATCCACTTCCGCTGCACAAATCTTTGCGAATGCAAACCACCCCTACTTAATCTTTCAATGGCTCTCACTCCCCTCAGGATAGGGAACACCCGCCTCAGTACCCCAGACCCTGCCGGGCCAGTAGGACCTGAACTCTCAACCCGGCTCCCTTCTCAAGACTGTGCTGGCCATGCTGGACTGTGCAGGTGGTGTCCTCACATTCCCCCACCTCCACGACTTCTCTGGGTGGGGCCCGTCTCTGCATCAGAAGTCCTTCTCGGCCCTTCCTTTGCTGGTCTAATGCCCGTTCATCCTGCCAAACTCCTGCTCCCTGGACTGCTGTCCCCAGTCCCAGCCCAGTGTGATATGAAGGTCCTTCCTGTTGATATCCCCGGTGCTGTGCTTTAACCTTTGCCTTATCCAACCAGACTGTGACTCCTTGACAGAAGGAACCACTTCTAGTTATGCTGACATCACCAGCGCCTACTAGCATACTCGTGCTAATTAATCAGTCGGAGATTGTAAGATTGTGCTACAACTGATTCTTTTTTCCCAAACTCAGAATAAATTCTTCGAAAGATGTGCTCTTCTCATCTCCTCAGCCCAGACCAGTCCCTGTCTCCTCTTTTTTTTCTTATATTATAATAATTAGTATTGTAGCCAACATTATTTACTCATTCATTTGTCAAATATTCACTGAGCACCAATTATATGCCAGGCGCTGTCTTAGACACTGGGGATAAGATGATGAACACCACGAAGTCTTGGCTTCCTACGCTCCAGGGCTCACTTTGCTTGTACTCCCCATAAACTCCTCACAACCACCCTGTCACTGTTTCTATCGCGCCGCTGCAGGAATAGACCCTGAGAAGTGAAATAACGCACGCGCGCGCGCGCGCGCACACACACACACACACACACACACACACACACACACACGCAGTGAAGACAAAGAACATGGCTCATGACACAGTCTCACTCTGTCTCACTCTGTCTCTCTCCTGAGAAAGGCCTGCTTCCTCTGCATGGCCAAGAGCCTTCCCTTCAGAAGACTCTCTAACCACATCATTTTTACCTACCAAAAATTACCCTAACACTTTGCAAAACTGACATTGTGAAGCAGATGAATTAGGACACGATGTTGAAGATAAAGAGAAGCCATGACAATGTAATTCAACATGGCAGTGTGTAGTATTATAAACACACCAGATGAGTCCAATTCTAAACTGGACTACGGGTTTTTGTTTTTGTTTTTCCTATCTATTCTTTACAACCTTTCTGAATGGATCCGATTCTTCTTTTCATACAAACTAGCTTGGTGTAGGTACCAGAATGTAGAAGGTGAAATAAATACAACTAACTAACTAAATAAATACGTAAGGCCACTCCCACTCCAAATCACCATTCGATTACAGGCAGAGGTGGTTGTTTTTGTTTCCTTAAGGTGATTTTCACCACCTCCTGCCCAAAAGAAATTTCATTCTTCCTCTTATTTCTTCCCTCCTGGCCACATCCCCCAAATTTCATATCCTCGGAAGGTCGGTGCTCTGCTCTAACCCATAACAAAGAATTAGATGGAGCATTACCGTGGATCTAGGAAAACACCCTGCTCTGCAGAGCTCAGATTCAGCTGATTAGAATCAGGCAGCAGCTGTTCCAGTGTTAACGACCAAGGCTGAGGAGGCACAAATGTAAACTTCCCTCTTCCTGTCAAACTACTGGCTCGGACAGAGAGGATGGTTGGGGCTTCGTGAACTCGTGAAAAAATAAAAGGTTCCAGGCCAGCTCTGCTGGAGAACGCACAGGTCGGTGGTCAGAGCTTTCACCTGAGGGCAGCAGGCACTTCCGGGCAGGGAGCTCCTAGGAGCAGACTGGAGTCACCTTTTTAAACCATGGAGCATGAACCATTCGTGGGTAGGGAAATCGATTTTGTGGTTGAAAACAAGGTCTCTTTTTTTTTTTTCTTTTTAAATTAAAATAAAGCCGAATGGAATAAAAAAGAGAAGAAATGGGAGTACGTTAAACATAGTAAGAGTAGCTGCTGTTTTTGCACGAATTTTGTGTTTCAGATGTGTGTGGGTCCTACTCTAAAACGTTTCTAAATGTAGATGCGCTGGGTCCAACGCTCAAATGTTTCTTACTGTGAGTCACAGTGAAAAGTTTGAAAGTCACTCCGCCCTGTGTCTTACATGATCTTGGACTTGACATGAGTTCTGAGTAATTATGACTATTCCATATAATCATTATCTGTGGAAGCTTGCCTGAGGTCATGCTGGGCTGCAGAAGGAACTTCCTGAGGACGGGCTAATAGCGTTTTGGGAGTTACAAAGCAATTTTTTATTATGTCTTATTTTCCTTGGTGTTTACTTTTTTCCAAGAGCGAAAGTTGCATATATGACACATCTACAAATTTCCTGCTTCGCAAGTTTTTCCATAAAGAGGAGATGGCAACCATCTTCTCATTCTTGAGACCTATCTTCATAAAAAGAGAAGCCAAGAAGCTATTGCGCTGCCCTCTCACTGCTGACCACAAGGAAATCGTTTCATGAGCGTGGGTCTTCGATTTGTTTTCACATCTGTTCAGTATTTGACTTAGATCGAATTTTTAGAGTCTTCTCCACCTCCTACTGCTACTACCCTCCTCTCATATAAATGCACTAAATACGAACATTTTATAATGTCCACTGGGGGAAAAAAATGGATGTGGCTTCAGTTTACCCACAGCTAAAACAAACATCTCCTAAGAAGAAAAAACTAAAAGGAAACTTTGTCGTAGTTCACCTGACATCAACTAACACACCACCAGTCTGTTAGAGAAGAAAATCTGACAATAAAGAAACAGGATCTTAAAAGTGTGCACTTCCATCAGATATTTACACTTTAGGTCCTAGTAATGAGTGGCAAACAATAGCTCAATATTTCTCATCTCTCTCCCCAAAAAGTCTCTCATTTGATGATGTGTCAGTGAAAAAGATTTTATTCTGAAAAGGGATAAATTATAGTAATGAGAAATGAGAGCAACAAATTTAATAAAGACATTTCTCTTACACTCACTCGCCCCTTCAAGAACTTCCTGAATCTTCAATAATGAGAAATTCAAAGAAAGGCTTATTCTATTCTTCTTCTACAGTCGCAAAGAGGGGCACCTTTGTGGACCCTAACAAAAAGTCCATTGAAGTTATCCCTTTCCTTCCCTCATTGGGTAATTGGGCTGGAAAGTCTTGAGTGGTGATGGCTTTGGAAATAATAAAATCAAGTCAGCCCACAAACTAATTTAGAACTTAGCAATCTTCTCTAGAACAGGCCAAAACCTCTTGCAACAAACCTCTGCAAAAGTCCAGTGCTCCCTGCTATAATAAAATCTAACTATGGCTTGCAAATTTGATAAAATGTGGGTCATCTTAGCTTAGAAATATTTCTGAAGCAATATTCCATTTTAAGTATTTGTGTCATGGACGTCACCTGCAAATGCTCTCAGGGACAAAGGGAAAGCCAAACATGGAGGTTCTGGAACAAAAATGGACTTCTCCCCAGTGGCATAATAGCAGTATTAGAGCATGATTAGTCTTATTAATGGGAAGGGATAGGAAGGATATACGGATAATTAGGACTCAAGTGCTCTTCTCGGTGAGAGCAAATAAAACTCTTCCTGCAGCTAGAGTTGTGTATATAATGAACATGAAAAATGAATACTGGTATGAGAGATGAGAAATAAAAAAAAAAAACATAAACCCAGGTAAAGGAGCCTGATCATCTGCTCTCATCTCAGCTCTCAGACTGGACTGAGGGGGAGTCTAGCATGCATCAGATATAATGTCAGTGTGGACGTAGCTAATTTAAGGTACAGAAAAAAAAAAGCAATATTCTGAAGAAGGTTGATAATGATTGAAGCTCTTGAATACCATTCCTTAAAGTATATTATACCTTTTTGTTGGCTGTGTAATCCTGAGCGAGAGTTTTAACCAATTCAAAGGCACATCCCCAAAAACCTATCTCATCAGGGTAATCATGAGAATTATGGGAAATAACTCATATAAAACATTTGGCATATATTAGCCACCACTCAATAAGTATTGCCTATGATCATCAAGGAGATAGTTATAGTAAGCAGTATTTTCCAGACCTATTTAGTCTTTTTTGACATGGAGTATTTAGGATTCCATACAACTTGAGAAATATTCTAAAGTACACTCATACTAACCAAACTCTACCAAAATCACTATTGGGGACCTATTATTTGACGTGCACACTATTTCCAATCAATATTTAAGAAACATGTGGGAGTAATTTGGGAGACAAAGGGAAAGTTGTTGTTGTTGTTGTTGTTGTTTTCAATGAACTAAAAAGAGTACACTACCCAACAAAATATATTGGAATAAAACCTCTATGACTTTCTTATTTATGCCCCAGTAATGCCATCTAGCTCCACTGAAGCACAATCAATCAGGTGCCATAGCTACTTTGCAAACATCAAACATGGTTCTATTTCCTTTTAAACTTGGTAGTCGAAAGGTCTGCACTCAATAATCTTTGGCGCTAGTATAAAGATTTTAGTTATCTGCCCTATTATTTACCTCTTTTGGTGAAATATTTTGTACTTAACATTTGCTTTATGACTAATGTTGAATATATTAGAGTACATTACAATCAAGGGTTCTCAGTGTGGGTTTTTTTTTTTTAATTCCTAGTAAATATACAAAAACAAAGAGTCTTTTCACAGAATATGCTATTGACAGTTAACAAGAAGTTGAGTCATGAAGGGAAGACAGGACTAAGGCAACTGTTATTAGGATTAGAGCACTCTAGGCTATAGCACGCACTGGATATTCTGGTTTAAAAAAAAAAAAAGCTATTGCAACTAAAGAATAAAGAGTCCTTTTCCTTCCTTGTAAACATCCTAGTGGTGGTGATATATTAAAGAGCAGGACTTCAGGGGCAATCCGTTTCCATTTCAGCCAGACTGACTTGTTTCATGACACATCTGCACTGGGGCTTTAGGGGGTCATCTGCCGGATTCTTTGGGCAGTTCAAGAGCTAAAAGCAGGAAAAAACAACCAATGACATGGTTGTTAATATTGACTCATAAACACCCTTTTCTCCTTCTTTCTTCTCCATTCTTTCTCCACTTCTTCTCTCTTCATACTACATACCCACAACCACAGGCCCACCCATGATATCAAATGAAACCAGTAAGAACTGCTTAATACCATACGAAACTGATACTATATCTAGGGAAGGGAATGGAATTTGGAGGGACTTTGTGCCACTACATTCTGTAGATTTTTTTTTTCCTAGTAACGATTACACAGAGGAGGAAAATTCCTGTTTTCCTGTTGGGTCTCCAGATATTGTCAAATGTTCCTTGGAGAGTAAAATAACTCCCAGGTGAGAACGACTGGTAAAATTTGACTGTTAAAAATTTGAACTACCATCAAATTTTTCCAACCCAATTCTTACTAATTCTTACAACTTAGGACCCAACCTTTCCTCTGATTTAAACACCTCCAATTCTTTCAACTTACCACAGGGGATCCTTAATTTATATCTTATCTTATATATTTATATCTTAATTTATAATTTCTCGGTACTGTAGCATTATTGAAATGTTTTTAACACTGCTTAGAGCAGAATCTAGACTATAGACACCTAAATTGGTTACAACGGCACTGTCCAACAGAAGCTTAATGTAAAGCCCATTACGTAGTATTACATAATGTAATATTATTGGATAAACATAGGAGAAAATCCAGATGACCTTGGGTACGGCAATAATTTTTTAGAGGCACAATCTATGAAAGAAATAATAAACTGGACTTCATTAAAATTTAAAACTTCTGCTCTGTGAAAGACAACATCAAGAGAATGAAAAAGCAAGTGACAGAATGGGAGAAAATATGTGCAAAAGACACACGTGATAAAAGACTGTTATTCAAAATGTGCAAAGAACTCTTACAACTCAAAAATAAGCAAACGAACAACCTGATTAAAAATTGGGCCAAAGATCTTAACCGCTACCTCACCAAAGAAGATAGAAAGATGGCAAATAAGCAAATAAAAGCATATGCTCCACGTCAGATGTCATCAGGAAAACGCAAATTAAAACAACAATGAGATACCGCTACACGCCTATTAGAGTGGCCAAAATCCAGAATCACTGACAACACCAAATGCTGCTGAGGAGTTGGAGCAACAGGAACTCTCTCTCATTCATTGTTGGTGGGAATGCAAATGGTAGAGTCACTTTGAAAGACAATTTAGAGGTTTCTTATAAAACTGAACATACTCTACCATAAAATCCAGTAATCACAAACCTTGGTATTTACCCAAAGGAACTGGAAACTTTTGTCCACACACAACCTGCACAGCAACTTTATTCCTAACTGCCAAAACCCAGAAGCATCCGATGTATCCCTTCAGTAGGTCAATGGATAAATAAAACTGTGGTACATCCAGACAATGGAATATTATTCACTGCTAAAAGAAATGAGCCATGAAAAGACACAGAGGAACCTTAAATGCCTACTCACAAGTGAAAGAAGCCAATCCGAAAAGACTACATATCGTACGATTCCAACTATATGACATTCTGGAAAAGATAAAACTATGAAGGCAGTAAAAAGATCAGTGGTTGCTAGTGGTAAGGAGGGTGGGGGGAAGGAATGAACAGGTGGAGCACAGGGGGTTTTTAGGACAATGAAATACTCTGTATGATACTATAATGGTGGATACACGTCATTATACATCTGTCCAAACCCACAGAATGCACAACACCAAGAGTGAACCCTAACGTAAACTACAGACTTGGATAAATATGACGTGTCAGTGTAGGTCCGTCAGTTATAACAAGTGTACCACTTTGGTGGGGGGATGTTGGTGATGGGGAAGGGTCTGAATGTGTGGGGGCAAAGGGTATATGAGCACTCTCTATACCTTCCTCTCAATTTTGCTGTGAACCAAAAACATGACTTTAAAAAAATAAAGTCTTAACAAAGGGGGAGAATGGAGGAGTGTGAAGTGTGGCAGGATTAAGAACAACCTAGTTCACAGAGAGCCAAACACTACACAGAAACTTACCCTACTCCAAATAGCTGTGAGACACTTACCTTCCATACTAGGGGAAGGGAAAGCAATCATCATTAGCACAGGAAGAATCATCACTCCATCTACCATTGTACAACTGTGGAGGAAAAATAAGACATATAAGTAAAACAAAAAATTTAACCGTAGGATGACAAATTAAATTAAGCATACTATCTTCAAACTGCCATTCAAGGCCTTTCTTACAAATCCCCCTCACATATGTCGCCTTATTTCTTGGTAAATTTAAACATATACCCTTTACGTATTTCTAAACAAATCATCTTAAGGAGTTAATCAGATTTACCTCCCACTGGTGGCCACTCTAAGGCAGCTGCGACTTTCTCTGAGTCCAGAGGGTCTACCCTCTTAGAGGCAACTCAATAAGGACATAAAAAATTCCCAGCTAGAAGGCTAAGCATTCTCAAAGAATTTTAAGCTAGAATTTTATCTTATCCTATGAAATGCAAAATTGGCACTAAATTTAAAACCTCTGAGAAATATGAATAGACTGTTGTAACATGATGTTAAAGATTAAGTGACTGAATAATTCAAGCATAATTTTTGAACCTTACTTCTACTTTAAAAGAATTAGAGGTAGAGCATCATCACACAGCCCAAAAGGGGAACAATAACAACAACAAAAACAACACAAAAAAACCTACAACTTATCCCTCATCTATGACAAAGCAATGCAGGATAGACACAACCAGGATAGGAAGAAATCATGTAAATGTGAAATACATCAAACTATATAATCAAGAGAAAGTAAGATACCAGATATGAGTTTCAAGTTGATATTGCCCTAAATTGGCAAAAGCTCAATTTTCTAAGTCAAAGGACTACAACAAAGAACTTTTAATAATAACTTAAATAATTCCTGCAAAATTTTGGGAATATGATGAAAATTCTGGTTATACTAATTCTTTAGTACAAGAAATAATTTTTAAAAATTAAACCTTTGACTAGTTGTGATTTTCTGGATGGTAAATAAACAAGAAAACTGGTCAAGTTCTTTAATGCACACGTTAGTGTGCTATCTTACACTTAGAGCTCAAAGCAAAGAGCAAAAGCCTATTGCTATCTAAGCTGTCTGGAGTGGACACCTTCTGGTTCATATTAAAATCAAAAATTTTGGTTGGTGGTCAGACTGTTCATTCTCCACGTCCCCATCTTATCTTACCACCCTTATCTCAATTGGTCCATAATTATACTTCAGTCTACCCCTTCTCTAATAGCAATGTAAGGAATAGCAACGTAAGGAAGAAGCAATGTACCTTCTTTTTACACTTTTTAAAGCACATGAAACTTGAGTGTCCTCTTTTACTGTTATTATTATGTCCATGTTCACAAAGATCTTTTCTATGACAAGCCCCTGATTTGTGGCATGTAAGTGCCTCATGTGGCTGCCAGTGTCGTCACAACCAGATACAGACTCCTCCATCACCATCTTGTCTCCATGCCTTTGAATGGGGAGCACACTGCTGGTTCCCTCTGCCTCAACAGCCCTAAGCGTCCTCTTCTACCCTTCTTCTACTTACTCCCCTCCTCCTGTCATTCATGACCTAGCTCAAAAGGCAAACATTTGGTGAAACACCTCTCCATCAGCAGTCACTTCTAGCACCCAGCACTGGGCTAACAGCACTTGAAATCAATTACTTGTCTAAGTCAGTCTTCAACGCTAACCTTCCTGTCCCTAAAAGAGGTACATGGATCCTAGGGTCATGCAAGAACATTTACTGAATTACAGGATGAAAATACAGATCTTACTCTTATTACAATGGGGTTACATCCTGATAAATCCATCCTAAGTTGAAAATATCAGAAGTGGAAAATGAATTTAATACACTTAGTCTACCAAACATCAGAGTTCAACCTAGTCCACCTTAAATGTGTTTAGAACACTTAATATTAGCCTACTGTTGGGCAAAATTATCTAATGCAAAGCCTATCAAAGCCTGTTTTACAATATGGTATTGAAAACCTCATGTAATGTATTGAATACAGTACTGAAAGTGAAACACAGAATGGTTGTCGGGGAACAGAATGGTGGTAGGTGTGTCCGTTGTTCACCCTTGTGACAGCGTGGCTGGGAGCTGCAGCTCACTGCTGCTGCCCGGTGTCACAAGAGAGGGTCATACCACATATTGGTAGCCCAGGAAAAGACCCAAGGATCCAAAGATCAAAATTCGAAGTACAGTTTCTATTGAATGTTTATCACTTTCACATCATGGCAAAGTCAAAAAAATCTCTAAGTCAAACCCGAAGATCAAAATTCGAAGTACAGTTTCTATTGAATGTTTATCACTTTCACATCATGGTAAAGTCAAAAAACTCTTTTAGTCAAACCATGAGAAGTCAGGGACTGTATATACTAGAATTTGTATCCTATGCAAAATCTAATAGAGCGATAAATAACTTGAGGCTTTATTTGGTGTCTCTCTCAGTTCCTTTGACAGTCTAGTTCAAAAGATGTCTTCCAGAAAGAAATGTGGACATGATTTGCTTAGAGTACAGCCATGTACTATACTTCTGAGGGTCAATTTAAGTATGCTATGAAACAAGCCCTCCCCAGATTACAAGTGTTCTAAAACTACAGATTGAATATATTATTAATGAAAGCACCAGAAAGAATAAGAAAATGGTGGAGTTGATATCTCTATTCCTAGTGGTTGTTTGTTAATCACTTTACTAGAAAAAAAACAGTTAATATTCAGTTCAATCTGACAAGAAGCAGGCTCCCCAAATTCAAAATTAAAAACTACTTGAAAATGGATTTGCTTCCAGTATCATAAATAGTAAACATTATCCTGAATAATACAATGTTATCACCATTAACAATACCTTAAATATTTCACTGTCAAACTTTTTAAAATTTCTATTTTATGTATATTATATCATACATAGTTTTTATTTTATATGAAACTTACAAGCAACACACACAGTGAGGGTACATGCTTAAAAATATTTTTAATGGATGGGATATGTCCTCAAAAGCCTTTGAAAACCACTGGACTATCTTGTTCTTATCTGTGAATTCCCAATTCTCCTTTCCTTCCTTCCTTCTTTCAATACCTATTAAGGGTCTACTCATGTATTAGACATTAGAAACTTAAAATGATAAAGATATATAAACATAGCCCTTACTATCATGGAGCTTTCATCTATGGTGATAATCAAATAGTCATCCAAATGATTTTATAATTAAAAACTAAATGAAGTGCCAGTTATAAAAAAACAAATGGGTTAAATAGGACTGCTAACAAAATAACTTGAGATTTTCTGGGTAGAAGAGCTTCCCCAGGAAGGTTATATCTAAATAGGAATCAGAAAGATGAGTAGAAGATACCAGAACAAGGATGAGTGTGTAAGCATGCGTGTGTGTGTGTGTACATGTGTTGGGGTGGGTAGCACCTTGAGGTGGAGGGTTGCATTTAAGGAGAAAGGCGCAGCTTCTCAGCTTACGCAGAGGCCCTACAGCCAGGACAAGCATGAAGTCCTACAAATTTACACATATTTCAGAAGTGAAGAAAAAAGCCAGGCTGGGTCACAGCCAGCCTAGAAAGAAGAGTTAAAGAGGGTGGAGAGACCCAAGAAGGCTGAAGGTAGGCAGAGGCGGAACTTCGATAAGGCACAAAAAGCCCAGGGAAGCCCTCCACTCACTCACCTCTGGACATTCTTGCCAACCATGTTCCTCTCCCTTCTCACATCTGGTCCCTAACTAACCATCCATTTTCCCAGGCACTCTGACCAGCCGGCTTCCTAGCTTTGTATACATGATGCTCTTCAAGAGTAGGTCCTTTTTTTTAGAGTCCAACCTGGCTAATTCCTATTCAGCCTTCAAGTCTCAACTATCACCTCCTTCTAGACTGTCCTTGCCTCAACCCTCACAGCCCTCATTACACTTTCATATACCACTTTGTTAATTTTCATTCACAGAACTTATCATAATTAATAATTATATGTTCATACCCGTGTGTGCTTTTGAACATCTGTCTCCTCACTAGACTGTAGATTCTGTGGTAGCAAGTTCTACAGTCAATTTTATTAACCACTACCAAGTAGATGCACATTAAATATCACTAAATTCAAAATTTCCCTGAAATAATCAGCTCAATTTAAGTTTAAATTCTAAAGAGTTAGCTATCACTCCCATGTCCCAACACACAAGCACATACACACTGCAAAGAAATGACAGGATTAAGATATTTATCATCTCTGTGACTTTAATCTCTACCATTTAGTTTGGGTACTAATAGAAGTCAGCAGTCAATAAGCTTCAAAATCAAGAATCTTTCTACTATTAAAAAAAAAACCCTAAAAAACTAAAATTAAAAGACTATCACCATTGGCAATTTTTCCTGTCACAAAGCCAACAAAAACCCATGCCCCAAAATACATTTTAACATATTATGATCATGCAAGCAAAATTAATACATTGATATTAGGCTCATAAATGGAAAACAGGAAAAAAAAGAATTATAAAGTTAATCTCCCAATCTAGTCTGTTTATAGGATAGATAGCTCAAACCTGCCATAATAAAAAAAAAAATCTTTGGAAAAAAATATGAGCATCGCTACTGGCTGCCCTTTTGTTCAGTGTCTGGAGTGTTTCTGTAACCAGTTAATTCAGCTATTAAAACCAGTACATCTAAAAGGAAAGGGGAAAAGAATGAAGAAAGGAGAACGTTCTAGAATAAATTCCCTGGTCATATTTTAATTATAAAAAAAAATCAGTATCCCAAAGTCCCAACTTGAGGCCTCAAGGATCTATTCCCAACTTTAAAATACACTGAAAAGAAAATATGGTTTTTAAAGGTAAATTTTCCATTATCCTGCTCTCAAGTATTCCGGCGTATGAAGTTTCAGATGTAGGTTGGCAAAAAAAGAGGGACTGGTAGTGGAAAAAGAGAGGAACAATAATTCAATAGTTTGGGGATGCCTTACTCCACTGGCTTTCACACTTTTTGGTCTCAAAATAACTTTACAGTCTTGAAAAGTATTGAGCCCCTTAAGGAGCTTGTCAATGTGAGCTTTATCTATCAATATTTACTCTATTACAAATTTAAACTGAAGAATTTTTTAATACTGTATTTGTTTTAAAATAACATTAAACATGCTGGAGTGCAAAGGTGATTCAGTCAGTTAAGGGTCCAACTCTTGATTTCAGTTCAGGTCATGATCTCACAGTTTGTGAGACTGAGCCCTGTGTTGGTCTCTAGGCTGACCATGCACAGCCCAGGTGAGATCCTCTCTCTTTCTCTCTCTATGCCCCTCCCCCATTCATGTGCACACCTTCTCTCTCTCTCTGTCTCTCTCTCTCAAAATAAATAATCAAATAATTGTTTAAAAATTAGAAATAAAATAACAATAAACATACTACCCTGTCCAAAAAAAGGTAGTAAGAAAAGTGGCATTATTTTCCATTTTTGCAAATCTCTATGTTTGGCTCAGTAGAAAACAACTGGATTCTCTTATATAATTCTGCATTCAATCTGCTATGCCATGTTGTACTTGTTGAAGTACATATAGAAAATACAACCTTGCACATATATATCCGAGGAATCAGAGAGATGATTGATACATAAACACTCTTGGAAGGACCTCTTGGAACCACTGAGAACATCACAGAGACTCCACGAGATTCTGGACACTCTGAGAATCATTGCCCTACTCTTTTAAATGTTCATTCTTTCTACCATACCAGACAACCAGATGGTACCTGATATTTTAGGATAAGCATTTACCCAATACATGACAAAAATGTTACTGTTCTATAGCTTTAGAAATCTCATTAACTTCTCTATCATCAAAGAAGTCAACAAGTCTAATGGTCAAGGAAGAAGGCATTAGACTTTTGTTTGGAATGTAGGAAGAATACTTTATGTACACAACTAAATATTTTTTACATGTGACATAAAATCTGTGATAAGAAAGTACTCAACTGTTCATCTACTTTGGTTGAACCAAAATCCATGTGCAATGTTCTACGGTTAGCTAACTGAAAAATCATAGACTACTGGGGATTCCAGTTTATTATCTGAAGCGTACAGAGTATAAATTTTTGCCTCCAATATATGTCATCTCCTTTCTTTTCTTGGATAAGGTCTTCTATCCCTAGTAATTGATCTGTCTTTCCTTTAGACACAAGGGAAAGAGCTATTCAGAAAAAGTTTAAGGACCCACCCATGTTAACTAAGGTACCCTCTTTAAATCAGCACCATCTCTTACAATGTCTCAGGACTACTCTCTTAGTTAGGAGAAGGAACAGCCCCATGATTTTTCTGCTACAAACAGGTATATCACCAGGGCAGAACAGATCCACTTTCAAAATCCCCTGGTACTTTTTAAACTCCATTTATAGATCAGACATATCCAGTCAAAGAGCTCAATTTTGAACACGTGTGGGCTTGAGACCAAGTGTGGCACTTGTTTTATGCATCACAATTTTTTACAGCTGGACAGGAGCCAGAGACACATTGTAATACATTAACTCCTCTCCCCCCAAAATCACAAAACGTTTTGATATTGATCACAGAATAAACAAGAGTATAATACACTTCTATATTCAATTTTTGGAACTCATATTAAGCAATCTAGTTGCTAATCCACTATTAGAACGAAGGATATTCCTAAAACCTAGACTTAAGGACAGCAAACAGCTTGTTATCTGAGATGTTGGAGATGAAGGAAAAGTTGTAAGACAAATTAAGATACTTTCCCATCAGAAAGGTCTACAAAATGTTCATTGTCTGGACCAGTCTAAACTCATTTGGTCTGTCCATTTGTTCAACACATAATTTACTGAGTACTTATTTAATAGGGTCTTTCTTGATACTCTCCTCAATTCATCTTCTAACAATTTACAAGTTAGAAAGAATCTTAAAAGCCGAGGTTGTACACCCACCTCTCCCAATTTTGAATAACTTTTACACCATCTACATGCGGTTGTTCTCTCATCACTGGTGAGGGTTGTCACTACTTTTCCAGTTTTTTTCTTTGTATTTCTTTATTGGTCTCTGCCATGCCTTCCATTAGGAAAACAAATTCATTCTCTTTAATATAAAAGGTAGAGGCAGAGCAGGAAAACGAGCAAGAGTAATTCTGTTTTCTCTTGTTATCTGTTAACATTACATAGTTCTCACCCTAACAGTAGTGGCACATACTAACTAGCCAGACACTGTGCTTAGAGATCATATGCACTGTCTCATTCAATCTCTCCCTCAAATACTCTAAAATAATACTCATATTAATCCCATTTTACAGATAAGAACATGAGTGGGTAGAAGTAACTTGCTAAAGCACACAAGATTAAACCTAAGACCACCTGACCAGAGTTCAGGTGTTATTAAACCATGACTTACAACCTTCATTAAACCAGCCAGCCACAGTTTAGCAATGTGTGTTTGTCATCCTTAACATTTTATCCAAGTTTCAACACATTCTGTGCTTTAACCATCTTGATTTTCCTCTTAGAAAATAATCTTTACTCACGGCTATTTGGACCATCTTTCAATCATGCCCTCTTTCCGTTGCTCTAACCTCAAAATTAATTTCATAGGCTCTGCAAACTCAGATTATCTCTGTACTCCTGAAAACAAGATCTAAATGTGAAAGGAAAACCAAGCCACTCTGATACTGTTCATCAAGTGGTTTCCATCTCCCACCTCTCAACCCACTCTCCGGTTCTCCTGTAGCTCACATCTCAATATGAAAGCAGAAATTAGTGTAAGCCAGGCACATTTGGGACAGAGTTAGTAGTAAGACAAATTCTGGACATGAAACTTTGCAGGAGGGTATACTTAAAACAACCACCCCCAAGTAGGACAAAAATCATCCATTATGTACCAACAATTCTGTCTCTTCTATGCTCAATAGGCAGAGAGACAACCCAAGGACAGCTTGCTTGCAACTACCTGGACCTGTGGAAGGGGTGAAAAGAGGGCTGTCAGTTACGCTGGAAAAAAAAAAAAAAAAGGCTAACCTGAAGCCATCATACCATATAAGTCAGGGACTTTTCTCCAGTTCACAAATGACCTGTGAAATATATTTAACACCACACTGTGTCTGAACTGGCAATGTGTAAGTTGCCAGGGCTTGGTTTTATATAGACTTCACTGCTGCTGCAGGGTTTCTGGTGGGATGTTACTTTCAGAATATTAGCATGTAATTTGATCTTCCGCGATAGATGAATACAAATAGCTTCTTGGACAAGTCCTATAGAACTGAAACCCAGCCCCTGGATCAGTCCATCCTGTAGTTAGAGGAAATAATTACAGATTATTTCAGGAAAGAAAGGGTTTTGACTGAAAGAGTTACACTACAAACATTCCAGCTGTGACAGATGGACCCAAGATAAGGCTTGGAAAGGAGAGGAAAAGAACAATATAATCTGAACGGGCTTTGGGGGGTGGGGAAGATGAGCCTTCATTGAATGAAAAGTGAAAGGTTTAAGTTAGGCTAGCATGTAAGAACCAAAGAGTCCCCAGTAAATTTATTTTAAATGTATACAGGACGAAACTGACTTTGCTGCACCCCTACCCAATTTACAGATAATACTAAGCAAAGCTTCTGAGATTTTGATGTTGTGATCACCCACTGCATGCCTTACTGGTATCCAAAGACTAGGTTTTATTTCAACACGCTTGACTGCATGGAAACTGTCCCTCATTTTCCACTTCGTTCCCTGTGTATCAAATAGCCATGGCTCTCCTGCTTTGTTTCAACTTACAGGACCCCATCAACTCCCAGCTGTTTTGTTATATTCTCCTAGGTAGCTCAGGGCTCATGCCTCTCCCTCTAGTTCACATACTATGACTGGAACGATTTTTCCTTTTTTTTACCCAGTGGTAGGAAGGACCCTGTTATCCCTATTCCCTCCCCCCACCACTGGCCCGAGACAAAACTTGTGGATGCCCAACTGTGGAGTCCATCTAAAATCGCACTTCCTCCCTAAATCCTCAGTCAGATGCTGCCTCGACCCTCTGTCTTCTCATTTCTAACTATGCCTGAAGTTTCCCCTTTCACCTAATAGTGCAGACTTGTGTACCCATTACTGGACAAATGGTGTTTCAGGCAACTACTGTCTGATAAAACTGTCCCAATTCTAAGGCTAATATAATTAACCTATAATAATTTGAAGGCTGGAGGGAAGGCTAGGATGAAATAAAAGAGACACCAGTACCAAGGAGGTATCTCTCTCTCATTTTTTTTTTTTTTTTTACATTGGAGACACTAGAGCATATTTCTGTATTTTTTTTTTTTTTTTTACATTGGAGACACTAGAGCATATTTCTGTGGAGGTAAAAAAACAAAAACAAAAAAGCAACAATAAAACCTCAAATAAACCCACCCTTTATACGCCAGCCTGACCAGAACCTTCCTTCCCATCCATACTACCTACACACTCAAGCCTATTCCCGCCTCAAACCTTCCCGCCCTCGCCCTTACATTATATTACCCTGCCAAATTTTCTCCTAGCACTTAGCACTGTGAAATCTGTTTTGCTGATTTATTAGTTCACATTATTATGTTCCCCCCTCTCCCATCCCTCCTTCCCCCACTTATCAAAATATAAGTAGTGGGGCACCTGGGTAGCTCAGTGGGTTGAGCGTCCGACTTCGGCTCAGGTCATAATCTCATGGCTCATGAGTTCGAGCCCCACACTGGGCTCTGTGCTGACAGCTCAGAGCCTGAAGCCTGCTTCAGATTTTGTCTCCCTCTCTCTCTACCCCTCCCCTCCCTGCTTGTGCTCTGTCTGTCAAAAATAAATAAATATTACATATATGTATATATTATATATTACATATATATATGTATTTAACACAAGAGTAAAAAATAAACATTACATATATATATATATATATATATATTTTTTTTTTTTTTTTTTTTTTAATATTTAACACAAGAGTAAAAATTCTACCTAACTCATGGCTACATCGCCATGCCTGGCACATACTGGGCACTCAATATCAATTAAGACACAGTAACTTTAACTTCTTAGTCTATGCTACGCTTTGGTTCAGGTGGGGAGAGGGAGGGGAGGTTTAAGGAATTGTATACAGCCTGGCAAGGAAATGACTGGGGGAGGGTAATACTCCTCATTCTCAATTTAATATAGTAGCAACCAGGTATTTGAGATAAATGAAAAGATCTCCTTTGTAACTTGGATTTCAGTTTTCCAAGGTGTCATCCAAGAGAAGCAGCCAAACAAAAAGTCGGCTGGCAGACTCCGGGTATACCAGACAACTCCCTGGTGGACAATATCCCATTTGGAAAGGACCGCATGGAGCTCTAGTTGCAGATACCAGCCGATCTGCCCAGAGCCATCCCCAGTGACCTCTGAGACAGCTTCTGTAGCTTGAAAATACATCTTCTACCAGTCAGAAATTGACATATTATCTCCTCCTCCCACCCCCAGTCTTCTAACAGTTATTGATGCTATTTGGAAAGCCATGCTTCCATGCCTATTAATAACCTCCAGAAAGAACCCCAAGGAAGTGTCAAGAGAAAAACAGATACTACTGGTGGAAGCCAAAGACTCAATCGGAGTTACAATTAGCAATTAATATATTTGAACAAAAAGAAAAGTTGTAACATCTTCGGTATCATAGGTTATCTGTCCAGGAGGCTTACAACAAAATACTCTGCCAATGAATTCATGAAATGTTCAATCAAAAATACTGGTCTTTACAGAAAGGAGCACTTTTAAAGGACCCCTTATCTGTTTAAACAGACCAGCACCAGCTACTATCTTTATCTACACAGCAATGATTCCGCGGAATTTTGCTTACAAGACTGATATCATTAAACCTTTATAGTTATTTACATCTTTGTCAAGTTTCTTCAGGTGACCCCTCAAAGAGCAACTAAATCAACCTACTCTAAAATAATGGAGTAACTAATTAACAATCTCTACAAAGACTTCTCTTAGTGGTCTTCTTCCTCTCCCCTCCCCGGACTAGAATGTGATTAATGGAATTCTCTCACAACTTAGCTTGAAATATGCTTTTGCCAGTTGAGCAGCTAAAGCAGAATCAGATAATTGTGGTATGACTCAACAAATGCACAGCTGTTCATTTAAATATATCCATCAAAAGTATAAATACGATCATGAGAAAGAAAATGGAACTGTGTACACAGGGACAGTGCATAAGTCGAACGGGTTAGCACTGAAGTAACCACAACAGACAACAAGGAGAAGGGGAGTCACGGCTGGGAGAGGTTCTGCATCCCAGGCAGAGAGAGACCAGAAAACCGAAGGAACTGAAAAACCACCCGCCCAACCCCAAACACTCCGTGACCTAAAAAAGAAATTAATGGCAAGTTAAACGTAAAAATAAATGAGTTCTACTACGTGGGGAGAAAGAAATGAAATCTAGGAAATAGCTGATGCTCCCAAGTACTGTGAGGTAGAAAGCCTACAGGGTAGAAATGAGGAATCCAATCTGTTATTCAAAACAAAACAAAGACCCGAAGCCCGGCCGAGGAAAACAGGAGGAACGGGATTCTCAGTCCTCTCCCCACAACCTTCTAAGACTGTGATTATGAAATCGTGAAATGTGGGAATCCCTCCAACAGTCCCAAAGCAAATAACTGAAAACTACCACCCCACACCAGGCAACACATTTTAGAGGTTCCACGCACATGACAGTGCCCACCTGGGCACGAAGGAAAGGAAACCAAGAAAAAGAAATCAGAGACTTAGAAGAGGAGCGAAGAGAGCCCTGAATGACAAAAACAAGTGCCTGGTCAGTCCTGCAGACCCCATTCCTTCCTTCTTCCTCAGGGATGGGCCCTAGGGCCTGATGGAACTTGAGAAGCAAAGGTACTGAAGACCTGGGCGCCTCTCCTCTTTTAATACGTAATTCAAAATAATAACAAATCAAAGGAACATCTATTCCATGATGATGATTTCCAAGCTTTCCCTGAACCATCAAAAATCAAGTTCTTGCCAAAAAATAATCTCTCCGGTTGAGGGGTGGCAGATGCTCATGTTGAGCCTGACCATTCGGCCATCTTGCCTGGGGAACCATTCACGTTCTCCATTTTAACAGACAAACCTCTTCTATTATTGTAAGTGACAGCTATTTGGACAGCCACCTCCTACCTCAGGCCCTAGTCCTCCCACACTGACCCTCTTCATCCTTCATAGAAAACTTTCTAGCAAGAGCAATCTGCTCCTTCCATGTGCTCCCAGTCCTCTATCCAATCCATCACTGAAGTGCCTCTTGTTAAGGGTCTCTTTGTAGACCTTACCTTATCCTTCATATCTGTAAGGGATCTGAGATTTGGATTCGATTGACCAGACATGAGGCCCAGGAATCCCCCAAGCCCTCAGCAATTCAGGTGGTACTGAGAATAGGGGGGGGGGCTCACTTGCCCATTCTGCAACATGGTGTTGCTGATGACCCCCTTCTGTCCCTGGGTTCCTCCCTGGCTGGGATTCAAAGGCTCCCCTCTCCCTAGATCTTTACTTTTATGGTTTGGACCTTTTCAGTTTCCTTGGATGGGGTTTTCCTCTTCTGCCACTCATCCCTGAAATCTTAGTTTCCCACAGGGCCTCACATCTCTGCTCCCTCTTCTCACTCAAGATGGTACCCAATTCCTTAGCATCAAGGCCACCAAGCTGAGACTGAACCACCAGGTAGAGAATGGGATCGCCCATTCGTTACTCGTATACTCCTATCCTTACCACCTTCTTCTCCCACCATATGTCCTTGTCTTTCCATTGTTTACAAAATTAATTTAAAAAATTGTATCAGATATTTCAAATTACATAAAAACTGAAAAGTATTTAAAAAACCCGATTTTTGACCCCCCAGGTTTAATCATAAGCACCATCCTACCATCTAGTTTCAAAAATAAGTGATCTTATTTCCTCTGTTCTGCCCATTTTCTTCCTGTGGTATTTTAATGAGCATCCCAGATGTCACATCATTTCACCCGCAAATTCTCTCACAAATAAGGACTTCTTCTAAATACAACTATAAAATCAACATCTCACCTAACAAAATTAAAAGTATCCCTCTTCCAAATATCATCTAAAAGCTAATCAGTGTTTCAATTTGCCTGATTTTCAACTATAAACATCCCCTGCATTCCCCCCCCCCCACAAAAAAAAAATTACAGGGAAAATGGGAATAGCATACCAATAAGTTGTTTTCACTGCTTTCCGTTATTATAACGAGAGGTTCAGTGTTAGGATTGTGGCAGTACTGAGAATACTCTGTGTATAATGTGGCAGAAAGCAAATGAGTTACTATGGTATATTCGAATTCTAGCATCTCCCGCTGTTTCGGAGAACCAGAAATCTGTGTGTGAAATAAAGGAAATATACATGTAATAGAGAAAAGGTTAAGTAAGAACCATATAAACTCAATTTGAATTGGAAGCATCAGTATGAACTTACAAAGTATTCTATATATAGTTATCCTTTGTCTACTAAAAGGCCTAGAAACAATGACCTAGGCAGTATGTATTCCTAGTGCCCAGACAGTGGAGTTAAAACACCACTTCTCACTAAAAGAAAAAGAACAAGTTGAATTGAACCATGGTTACCATCACCAAATCCAGCCAGTAGGAAATTAGAGATCAAATGGATGAGTTCTTCAACAGATAAACTATAAGGAAAGAAGGAAAGGAAAGGGTTGCTGGGGGAACCTGAGGTTTGAGAGACTTAAAAGACATAAAAGGATGCTCAAGACTAGAGTACAGGGCTAGGTATGCACACATGGGTAATAAAACCATAAAGAAAGGCAACAGAGCAATTATTACAGAAGTGAAGAAAGCAGTGACTTCTGGAGGGAGAGAGGGGCTATGTCTGGCCTGGGACACACCAGGGGCTCAAGGGAAACTGCTAATACTCTCTCTCTTGATCTGTGTGGTGGTCACAAAAAATATTCCCTTTATAATAATTCCCTAAACTACGTATGCTTTATGTGGATAGCTGTGTTTGATCTTATAATAAAAAGATAAAAAGAAGACCAAAGCAGAATGTGTGCTGTTAAAAAACAAAAACAAAAACAGAAAAAAGGGCACATTCATGATAAAACACACACACAGACACACACGCATGCTCGCTCTCGCTCTCTCTCTCTCTCTCTCAGGAAGTAACAGCACTGTGTATCGTATATATACACAAAAATCTCCCCAGTTCTGTGACATAAATAAGGTTTTGTAAATAAACTTTTGAAATATCAACTATTTTTTATCTTCAACATGAAAACTGTTTTTGCAAGTTCCAAGTTTATTAACTGTTAATAGAGAAATAGGCATGAGTTAGCTAGTCATAATCAGAAATCAAGTATTAAATAAAATTAATACATCGTATGATAGGTCGGTCCTTCCTCTCTCCTCCTTCAATTATAGAAGTTTCATGGGCCAAGGATATAGGGTGATTGTAGAGTCCAGATCAATGTTTCCCAAGCACAGTGTAAAGCTATCATCAAGCAACAAAAATTAAAATCATAAAGATGTGAGCCCTCGTATATATACATATAACAATCCCGACAATGATATCAGCAGGTGTTCTTCTTACAGGGGAGAGAGTGGTGACTAGATATGATTATTTTAAAGTTCATGTATTTTTAATTTTTTTTTTTTTTTTAATTTTGAGAGAGAGAAAGAGTAAGCAGAACAGGGGCAGAGAGAGAGGGAGAGAGAGAATCGCAAGCAGGCTCCACACTCAGCACGGAGCCAGATGTGGGGCTTGATCTCACAACAGTGAGATCATGACTTGAGCCACAATTAAGAGTCAGATGCTTAACCAACTGAGCCACGCAGGCACCCCAAGTGCCCATATACTTTTTAAAACCTCACACATGAAAATAGACATGAATGAATATTCTGTGAAATGGCACTTTAAAATTCCACCAAATGGAACTTAAAGAAAATATGAAAATTCTGCAAAATGGAACTGCCCCCATCACAAGGAGTAACACCCATAAGCTCTGAGAGTTAAAAAGCTGTGATCCTGGTACATGCATGGGCAGATAGATCAGTAAAACTAAATGGATACCCCAAAAATGGACCAAGATGTACAGGAGAATATAGAATACAAAAGAAATCAAAGAAGAAAAATTGGGACTTTCAGTAAAATTGGAACAAGTAGCCAGTGTGACAGAGACCACTAATTTCTCACTAAAATTCCTTCTTGGCTGCTTCTTGGGCACATGCTGACCCACAGAGACTGCATTCCCCACTCTCCCTTGCAGCTTGATGCACCCCAAGACCACGTTCTCACCAATGGAAGTATAAGTGGTGTATGTGCAACTTCTGATCACTTGCCCTGGACTTTCTCCATTGTCCTTTGCATGGAGGGAGCCCAGATACAGGAGCAACCCATCTATGACCATGCAGATAAATACTGGACAGAAGGAACATAAGTCTCAATGACCAGTGGATAGGGGCTGGTCTGCTGACCTGGTTTGTTCACACCGGTACCTTTAGGTGAGGACAAAAATCAACTTCCATGTTCCTTGAACCATAGCATATCCCCTGGTTACAGCAACTCAGCCTTATCCTAATTAATAGAGAAAAATTAAGTTGGATTCATACCTAACATTCCAGATGGATCAAAGATTTAAACCTAAAAAACACCGAGCCACATGACATACAAGGCACCATGAGATAGATTTTTAGTTTAGAAATGGAAAAGGTCTTTTTCCTGTGATACAAATTCCTGAAGTCACAGAAAGTTTGATTATCTATGTAGCGCTACAAATGTTTTTGAACATCTTTTATTGACTGTCTCTTCCACTACAATGTAAGCTCCATGTAGCAAGAATTGGGATCTGTTTTCTTCACTATTATATATACACAGCTGCCCAGAACAAGTGCCTAATACATAAGAGGCATTCGATAAGTATTTGCTGAGTGAATAAATTGGTATATTTAAATATACACGATTTTAAATAATATGCACAGCACAATAATTATTTCTGTGCAAATGACAAAACATAAATATCACTTGTCACACTTAATTTTGTTAATGCATAGGAACACCTATGAACTGATAAAAAAAAATCAATAACCCAATAGGAAAATAGACAAAGGACACCAACGTACAAGGAACACAATTGGAAAGTGTTTAAAATTATGAAAAGATGCTCGATGTCAACAGAAATAAAAATGCAAACTAAAGCTACATTAAACTGTCATTTCTCACCTATCTATTTGGCAAAGAAAAACACCTTTGACAATCATACTGTGATCAGCAAGGGTATGCGGAAGCAGTGTTCTCATCCACTGCTGTTGAAATCAAAAACTCCACAAGCTCAATGAGCAGAGCAACTTGGCAATAAATTTATACAAAATTTAAAACGTGTGTACCCTTTTACATAGCAGTTCTACTGCAAGAAATGGATCCTACAGATATGTTCGTGACCCTGTTTGAAATATTATATGTCCAAGGTTATTCCCTACAGCCGTGTTCACAATAAAAAACTAGAAGGGATCTAGATGGCCATCAACATAGCAGTGGTTAAATAAATTACAGCACTGGTCCACAGTGGAATACTAGGCATCCATTAAAAAAGAATGCAGTATTGGGGTACCTGGGTGGCTCAGTCGGTTGGGCGTCTGACTTCTGCTCAGGTCATGATCTTGCACTTTGTGAGTTTGAGCCCCGTGTCAGGCTCTGTGCTGTCAGTGGGGAGCTCACCTCGGATCCTCTGTCCCCCTCTCTTCCTGCCTCTCCCCCACTCACTCATGCTCGCTCTCGCTCAAAAATGAACATTTAAAAAATTAAAAAGAAAAGAATGCAGTATTAATATGGAAGATCTTCCAAGAAATTTTATCTCAGTGAAAAAAGGTACAAAATAGTATATATTGTTACCATCTGGGTTAAAAAAAACCACACACACACACACAAAAGAAATTGCAATAATCTGTAGGTTATGTGCTGTATATTATATATGCCCTGAAATCCCTGAAAGAAAACACAAAAAATTGGTAGGAATTTTTGGTAGGAATTGCCTCTAGGAAGAATAATTGGGCACTTGGGAGATGGGGAGGAGTGAGGCTTATTTTTTCTCACTTTTGTACCTTTTTAATCTTATAAACATTGATTGTATCACCTTCTGAATATAAATATTTTACCAAGTAAAAACATTACAAATATTTATCTCTAACCCCTAGAAATCTGACCACTTCTCTGGCGATTCTTACTGTCAAACACACTTGGAAAACCAGTGAGCTGAATAGTCTTAACCCTGTTTCATAATTAAGAATCACAGGGTTAGCAATTAACAAACACCATCATCTCCTACTCGTTCAAACAAATACATATGCAAAATAAAGTCAGTCTCTTAGTTCCGTCCCTGTTATTCATTACTTCCTCTTAAAACTAATTCAACCTCATGCCCACCTTAAATGGGCATGAAAATATTTCAAAATGCTCCAAGAATGGTAGCCAGAATCAACAATTCCACTAATATATTAACACAGCCTGGTGCCTAAGAAGTTCCTTACAGTCACACAGAAGATGAAACATTGCCATAACTGTCACCTGGGCAACAATCCAAAGCTGTGCATCATCTGCCTTGGAAAATAAAAACTCACATCGTTAAGACTAAAAGTCCAATGTCAACAGCCGTGGCTTTTGTTTTCTGCCTAATGCGAAAGGTCTCCCCCCGCATCCCCCCTTTAAATTATAGGCTAACCCCTCACTTGAGGACCGGTTATTACGTTACAGCCTTCTAAGGAACACTAAGCAGTCATTATTTAGACTGACATTCTGCTTAAAAGGAAAAATTCTTCTTGAAAGGGAAAATGTCCACAACTTATCAAGTGGAAGGAAAAAGCAACTTGTAAAACAAAATGTATAGTCATGTTCATCAAGCTTTCAACATAATGAATATGCATACTGTTTGTAATACGATAAGATCTGTGTATGAGTAAGTATGTGTTTCAAATTATCAGCTATGGGCAAAAGAGCAAAGACAGAGAGGAAATTTTACCTGTACCTATGTCTGTATTTTATACTGTTTTGTAATACTTGCAATTAAATAATCAAAAATAAACTATTTATATAAAGAATAAAGTTTTTAAAAATAGTAAATTAGACTTTCCTTTAAAAACAAAACAAAACAAAACAAAACAAAAATGTCGGACAGGTACTGGAGACTTTCCAAAAGTGTTGAACCAAGGAGGCTGCATAGACTGACCTCTACAAGCCTGAATCCTGAGTTACGTGTTTCTGTGTCTATATGCAAGTTTCCAACCATATCTGAGCAACCTGAACACTCAGCTCAAGAGACACACCCACCAATATTTAGCACTTCAGGCCTCCCCTCACAGAAACATCTTATAGACTCTATTCTAAAGTAGGTATTTGTGGGGTGCACAGCTGGCTTTGTCAGTAGAGCATGCAACTCTTTTTTTTTTTTTAACATTTATTCATTTTTGAGGGACAGAGAAAGACAGAGTATGAGCAGGGAAGGGGCAGAGAGAGAGGGAGACCCAGAATCTGAAGCAGGGTCCAGGCTCTGAGCTGTCAGCACAGAGCCTGACGTGGGGCTCGAACTCAAGAACTGCGAGATCATGACCTGAGCTGAAGTTGGACGCTCAACCGACTGAGCCACCCAGGTACCCAGGCACCCCTCTTTCTCTTTTTTTTTAATGTTTATTTATTTTGAGAGAGAGAGAGAGAGAGAGAGCATGAGCAGGGGAGGGGCAGAGAGAGAGGAAGAGAGAGAATCCCAAGCAGGGCGTAACCTCACAAACTGCAACATCACGAACTAAACTGAAATCAAGAATCGGGTGCTTAACAAACTGAGCCACTGAGGCACCCCAAGCATGCGACTCTGGATCACAGGGTTGCGAGTTCAAGTTCCACACTGGATGTAGAGGTTACTCAAAATAAAATCTTTAAAATAAAATAAAATAAAAATATTTGTATTACCCCTATAGCTTAACACAATGATAGCAAGACTGCTTTATATAGATTTCAAAATACTCCATAGGAAGCATATTATGAAAATGTAGTTCTGGAAAAGGTAAAAGTATGGAGACAATAAAAAGATCAGTAGTTTCCAGAGGGTGACTGGGGGAGAGACTAATTTTTTTTTTTTAATTTTTTTTTTAACGTTTATTTATTTTTGAGACAGAGAGAGGCAAAGCATGAACAGGGGAGGGTCAGAGAGAGGGAGACACAGAATCTAAAACAGGCTCCAGGCTCTGAGCTGTCAGCACAGAGCCCGACGCGGGGCTCGAACTCACGGACCGCGAGATCATGACCTGGGCCGAAGTCGGCCGCTTAACCAACTGAGCCACCCAGGCAGCCCGAGAAGAATTATTAATAGATGGAGCACAGAGGATTTTCAGGGCAGTGAAATTTTTCTGTTTGATACTGGAAATGGTGGATAGGGTCATTATACATTTGTCCCCAACCTATGGAACAAACAACACCAAGAGTGAACCCTAATGTAAAACCATGGGCATTGGGTGATAATGATGTGTCAACACAGGCTCAACAACTGTAATTAATGTACCACTACACTGATACAGTAGTCCCTCCTTATCCATGAGGGATACGTTCCAAGACCTCCAATGGATGCCTGAAATCATGGATAGTACCAAAACCTATATATGCCATGTTTTTTTCTTACACATACATACCTAAGATAACATTTAATGTGTAAGTTAGGCACAGGAGAAGATCAACAACAACTAATAGTGAAATAAAACAATGACAACATACAGGACTATAATAAAAGTTATGTAAACGTTTTCTCTCTCTCTCTCTCTCTCTCAAAATATTTTCTATGCACAATACCTCACCCTTCGTGTGGTGATGTGACATAAAATGCCTACATGATAGGATGAAGTGAGGCGAATGACGTAGGCATTGTGACCTAGCATTAGACTACTATTGACCTGCTGACCATGTATCAGAAGGAGGATCATCTGCTTCATCTGCTGACCACGGCTGACTGTGGGCAACAAACCATGGAAAGCAAAGGGGCGAAAAAAGGGGGTCCTGCTGCAGTGGGAGAGGTTGTGTATGGGGCCAGGGGGAACAGGAGAATTTCTGTACTTTCTGCTCAATCTTGCTGTCATTCTAAAACTGCCATGAAACATAGTCCGTCTGAAAGAGAAAAAAAAGAAAAGTGGCCCCGTAAGGGGGAAAGAACGGGAGAAGTATTTCATATGTAGGGAAATATTGATAATATTGGAATAAACTGACCAAAGTTAAAGAATAACCGAGCAGCTCCGCCACAGAGACAGAGAGAGAGAAGCCCACCTTCAAGGCAACGCAAGAATTAAGCACTGTGAGGCTAGAGTCCTAACCTTTTTATACTGGATTCATATAAACCAACGAAATAATCACTGTGGCTAAGAATTTACCGTGTAGATTTGATCTCTGCCAAAGAGCATTAAACGAGGTGATCTGTTGAAATGGCTCTAGAGCTGGCTCTCTCTGGCAACGCTGCTCCGGAGAGCTCCTGGGTAAGCTGACTCAGCTACCTTAGGGCTGGTGCCCCGTCATGTCGCGCCACGGTCCCTCGGGCAGGGCGCTCTGGTTCAGAGCTCCGCTCTCTCGCCCCCCATTCACCGGAGACCAGCGGAGTGGGAGAGGTGCTCCTGGAGTCTCCTGGAGGAAAAAGCTTCCCAGTAGTTCTGCTCCGGCAATGTGACACTCACAAGCGGCTCCGGGCTGCAGTTTGGGAAAAAGAAAAGAACACCAGCTAAGAGAAGAAAATTCTGCAGTTGTGAGTGTGCTGGCTCAAAGTGCACACCTGACAAGCCTTTCAGTTGGGACCCCAAAACTAAGGCCAATTTACAACTGAGGCAAATATGGAAGGAGCTGAAAAACAATGACACGCAGGATGTTGGTAAACTTCAAAATCAAGTTCTTTCAAAGCCCATATACCATGGACTCCAGCCCATTACAAAAACAGCAAAAAAAAAAAAAAAAGGCTTTGTACATATTAATTATTATATGTACTTGGTTAAAAACAAAACCACTCAAATGGTACACAGGTATAGAATGAAAGTCTCTCTCCAGACCCCCAGCTGCTCCTAGATAGCCCATTGCACCAGAGTAACCAGTTTCTTGTGTATCCCACCCAGAAGCAATCTGGTTTAGGTCCACTTCCAACCCATTCTCAGTCATAGACAGAACTAGTTCAAAGGCTCATAAAACAATAGTGGGGAAAGAACAACAAGCGGAAGGGAAGGGGTCTAGATAACTAACAAAAAAACACAAAGCCACCCAAATTCCCCTTTCCTTTGGGAAGACTTTAAAAACATCAACATTTGCCAAAGGAAGAGGAAATTTTTATTAGAACCAAATTTTTCCATCCAAATAAGTCACACAAAACACTGAAGAACTTACTCCTTTCAAAAAAACAGCACCTTTTTTTTGTTTTTAACCTCAGGGAACATTTTGCCAAGAAAACGTTCATGTAAATAAATCTAAGCAGAAAACAAACCCAAAATACAGCATTCCTAAATAATTATTGGGAAGGAAAACCACATGAACCTTGAAATTCAAGGGGAATGCTTTACAACTAATACCAACTCTTTCCTTGCTTCAGTTTAAATGAAGGCTCACAACCAATTTGAAAAGACAGCCTAGCTATGTAAAAGGCACACAAAAAATAAGACAACAATATTTCCCCCATAGGAAAGTCAACCAGAAATTTTGCATTTTCAGCAATCATTTAGTGAAGTCAGAGGGTAAAAACCCATTTCTAGAGTGGACATCTGTAAAAACAGACTCATTCGTGAAGCAGCATCCACAACCTTCGGTTTCAGAACCAATTGCTAAAATCCCGGTGTTTTCCAGGCCGCTGGAGCCAGGGAAATTTGGTGGTCAGGGTCTCACATTGACGTTGCCTTCCCCTTGGGCAAAAAACTGTGTTTTAGAAGGGGGCCGCTGTTAAGCTACCCCGCCTGGCACTAACCATGTCTTTAAGTCATAGGTACTGTTTGGGAAGGGGCTTTAGACAATAGGAAAATAAGGAAACACGGGTGCATATTTTCCTGATTCTTTCAAAACAAGAATCATCCGAAGAACGGTCAGAGATTGACTGTTTAATTACAAAGGTGCTTCTATTTCCCTTCCAACTCCCCAGTCTTACCTATTACCTTCACCGCAAGGAATTCCTTCAAGAGCAGGCTCAGCTTCTCCTGTCTCTGTTCAGCCTTCTCTAAGGATTCTTCTTTTGTCCAGATCTTTCCATTCCGATTCCTCCAGTATTTTTACTCTATATGACTCAACCTGGCACTTGATCCCCTGCCTTGAACAAGGTTTGTCTCACAGCCAATTTAAAACTAGAAGAGATTCACATATTATCCTTCTGCTATATCATTCCTTCCCAATACCTAACACATAGTTGGTGCTCAGGAGTTATCGGATAAAACTCTTCAAATTAAACGTAATTGAAGATTTGCTTTAGAATTCATCAGGCTCTCAACCATGGATTGAAGTCAAAACGGTGGTGTACCACAAGGAAGAACAGGTTGGTGAAAAGGGAGCTAAGTGGAGAGCAAATGCCAAAAACTTAGGTCTTCAAACGTTCTACTCAGGACCCATCTCCCCACAAATATACTTCATGCCAATAAGCAAGCTTGGCAGAGCCTGAAAGGTAGTGGAAAGCAGTTATGCACAAAACCCCAAGAGTGATTAAAAAAATAAAAACAAACCAAAAGAAAGAGAGAGAAGAGAGGGGGAGAGGGGGAAGTGCTATAAAAATATCTATGTAGCAAACTTCAGCATCTTGTCCCGAAACTTCCATTGAGCTGAGTTTTTTCCTAAAATCTTAGCCAACTCATTTGTTTGGCTATTGAGGTTTAATTATTGGTGGCTAATCGTGCCATATGAAAATCTGACCCTTTATAGAAGCTAGAGGCACATTCCTGTGAAGTGGTGAAGGGTGAGAGTGAGGAAAGGGGAGAAAGAGAAATAAAAAAAAAGAGTTCTTACTCCAAATGCAGGTTTAACATAGCAGTATACTTTTCTTTAATCCAATTTAAGAGAGCATGCATAGTTTCTTAAAAGTTATTGTAATATGATGGGACCCGAGTAACAGGCAAGCATAAAAGATACTTAAACAAGTTCTTGGCAGTCAACATAGCAGCTAAGCAACAGGAAGAAAAAAAAATTCAGGACAAGTTTCCTCAACTATTTAATTATAACTGTATCCTTGGCCTTCAGAAATTGCAGCTTCCAAATACCGAAAAGTCTTGCCCTTTCAAGACATCATCCCTAGTATGGTGATGGATGTTAAGGAAACTCATTGTAGTGATCACTTTGCAATATACATAAATTTCGAATCATTGTGTTATCTACCTGAAACTAAGATACTGTTTTATGCCAATTATACTTCAATTAAAAAAGGTGCGCCTGGGTGGCTCAGGCGGTTAAGCGTCCGACTTCGGCTCAGGTCATGATCTCGCGGTCCGTGAGTTTGAGCCCCGCATCGGGCTCTGGGCTGACAGCTCAGAGCCTGGAGCCTGTTTCAGATTCTGTGTCTCCCTCTCTCTCTGACCCTCCCCCGTTCATGCTCTGTCTCTCCCTGTCTCAAAAATAAATAAAAATTTAAAAAAATTAAAAAAAAAAAAGAAGACATCAACCCATACCTTCCCTGTTTATCTACCCAGCCCCATAACCCAAATAAACCATGGTGGATCTTGCTGTAAAACTACCGTTAACTGAAATTACTTTAAGAAGCACCATATGGTTGTAAGAACATGGACTTAGGGAAGAGCCAAACCCAGTTTTCCAACCTACTTAATGTGATCTTCCCCAAATCATTTAACTTCTATGGGTTTCAGGTTCCTTTCCCATGACACAGGGTAAATACCTTCCACCTTTGAAAGTTTAGTGAGCCCTTAGTTCTAGAACCATGCTAACTGCACACTTGCATTATCTGATTTAACCCTAACAGCACAAAAACTGAGGAAGGTGTTATTATTCCCCCTTGAAAGATAAGAAAACAATGTTAGAGAGGTTAAGTAAAACTGCCCAAGATCATAATTTTTAATAAGTGGCAAAACCAAGAATCAAGTTTTTCAGACTCCAAAATCTATGTTAATTGCCATTAAGTAAAATTGCATCGTGACTGTTTATAAGAACGGAGCTGAATGCTCATAGTAAATATTCTCAGTTCCCTTTCCTGTTTTCTACTCCTTAGAATAATAGAAAGTGCTAAAGCACTGTGGTAGGAACAGCAGAAAGCACACCAATCCCAAACAATAACACAAGTCATCTACAAAATCACACTACAAATGTCCTCTTGTCTCACTACAACCAATGTCGAGTATCCTTGAAGAATAATCTATTCCAGACACTTCAATACATGAGAAAGACAGGTATGATTGCTTAGTAATGCTGGAGAAAGGCAATGGAGATATCAGCCAGTTCCCAAGATTACCACTTTCCCAGTGGAACAAATCTAGGTCACATGCCCTAGACAACTGATAAACTCAGGGGACACCATGGAGCAGGGGGAAAAAAAAAAAAAAAAAAACAAGGAAAGCCATACAAAGCTGAGAAAAGATAAAAGCTGACTGAACCAGGAAGCAGAGAGGAGCATGGAGATATAGCAGATCCCCTTCTCCAGGCGTATCCAAATTCTCAACAGATACTAATCTTTGGGACTTAGGGATGAGAAATGGGAATTTCCAGGAATTTCTCCAGAATTCCCCAAATTATAGCTTTTCTTAAAATACTTCTAAATACTCTTTACTCATTATTATGGATATATATTTTTTTGTTTTTTAAATGTTACATATGTAAGAAGTAGTGTTATTTACAAAGGATTGTAGCCTATAACAAATATTCAAATGCTAGGAAATGCCAGTGAACATTATTGGGTAGTATTCCAATAGCTGGCCAAATCCAGCCTGCAGTCTGTTTTGGTAAACAAACGTTTCATTGGAACACAGCCCCACTTGTTCATTTTACGTATAGTCTACGGCTGCTTTCACACTAAAACAGCAGAGCTGATAGTTCTGACAGAGTCCATATGCCTTGCAGGGCCTAAAATATTTACTATCTGGCCCTTTGGAGAAAAAGTTTGTTGACCTCTGAAATAACCTGCATTTGGATCGATGAGGAAGGTTAACCGCACTACACCGAATCCCATGTTGCAGTTGCCATTTCCAAGACTTACTCTGCTTCAGAAACATATTTCTTGGAATACCACTCACAGGATTTGTATACAATATGCTATGTATATAAACTTATTTTATTTGCAAGGATGACTCACTGGTAGCAGCAGACAGGGCCACAAACACATATTTATAACACAGCAACAGCTACAAGCAATCACGACCAGTTCTTTCCTCTGTGCTCCTACCCTGTCCTGGCTCTGGGCAATGTCAGTCTTATCCTTCGCTCCACAGGTTCACGTTCAACTCAACATCAGTGGGTTCCTTCAGTCTACCACGGTCTCTATTGCTAATTGTTTAATTCTCACAGGAGAATTGCAACACACTTTTTCCCGTTCACCTGATTGCTCCGGGGATCTGAAAAGACATAAATTTCCCAAGAAATCCCTGGAAGGAATTCTGCCATGGAAATAAACTATTCTCTTCAGGTGTAGCGAGACTGAGTCTAGATCACACTCACTGGACTTTTAAGGGATAGAAGAAAAAGCATTGAGGAGAGGAGGGAGGATGAGGAAAAACAAAGTCTCCGGGATGTTTTAGGGAAAAGATTAAGGTCTGTCTCAGAGCCTAGAGAGAAGGGACACCTAAGTGGAGGTTCAGATGAAGACGACATTTCCTAAGGTGATGGCCCCAGTGACAGATTTAAGGCCCAAATATCCGAACTTAAGTTCTAATTTGGCTGCCATGACAGGCATTCGCTGTGAGTTATGACAGGAGTAAGTGTAATTAAACACCACACTATTTCTGAAAATAACCTGCTCATAGTTTATAATCTCAAACGCCCTCTTCTGAAGTGGCTGGGTGATCCACCAAAATCCCCTTTATCCATCAGTCCGGCCAAAGATTCATTTATTTGTGCCAGAAATACAAAGCATGAGGACCAAGGATAAAACTCAAGGGAACAAATGCAGTGGGATACAGCAGCACCAAAAGGGTTCTAGGCTTGAACCAAAGAGTCCTGGGTTGAGTCCCAGCCCTGCCAGTCACTAGACATGTGATCTTGGGCCAAATGGCCAACTGTCTGAGCCTCAGTCTCTCGCAGGCAAAATGGACATCATGACTTCCTTGCGAAGCCCACAGCACGTGGTGGGTGTTAATAAATGGCAGCTGTTATTATAAACAAAGTATTTAAGGAGCAGGAATAAGAGGAGGAGACCGTGATAAAGACTGAGAATCAAAAGGGTTGACTTATTACACTGAATCATTTGAAAATGCTGACATTTGACCATTTTGACTCACAAAAATAGCAGTTTTTAAATAAATACTATAAAGGGCTCTGCGGGGAAGCCTAAAAGGAGACAGCATGAAAGACTAATACCCCATCCTCATTCCCCCACTGGGGGAAGCTTAGAAGGAATCCAGACACCAGATGGGAAGGCTGCAGACTAAAATAGAATACCCCTTAGTCAACTCCTCACTAGAGAGGAGGTGTGACTTTAGGGAGGAGAAGATTCAACAAAGGACAGACAAACACATACACCTCACTCCTAGGTAGCCCACGTACCTCGCTCCTTCTCTCCTTCCTTCTCCACTGCTGCCCTGTCCTTTCCCTTCATTATTTCTTTCCCTAGGCAAGGCCCAATGGTGTCCTGTTAACCAGCTGGGGAAGGACAGAGCACTTCTGCTCAGCTGACGTTCCTGAATGCACAGCAAGCTTTTCGGTAGGCTTCATAGTGCAGTTGGCAGCTCGATAAAGATATCCAATGGATCCGCTGCATTTTCCCTGTTATTTTTCTATCTTCCATTCATACCGTAGGTGTTAATTTTTTCAAGTCCTCCTAGACCTCACCCAGCTGATGGGTCTGTGGTTGATCCATGGGCGTCATGACAGTTCCTGGATGAGATCTGAATTTCAAGCCCCCTCACCAGCCCAAACCCAAGTAGCTCTATTCCAGCTATCTCTAAATCTCAAAAAAGGTGCTAAGTGAGGACTCAAAATACCTTGTGTACAGAGGGATGAATAACAGGTTAGAGGTAAAAAAAAAAAAAGGAGGAACATGTCATTTCTTCCATCCTCCCAACCCATACACTTGAAAAACAGAATTAGACTTCCCTGGTAATTAGCTTGCCTTTCTCAGTCTGTTGGGTCACCTTTAACAAATGTAAATCCAATTCCCGCAGCATTTCAGCAATCCCCATTGCTGTGTTTTATCTGCTGTCTGGAAGTAATGTGGCAATCCTTGATGATCACCCTCACACATTAAACTATGGAGGCTTTCATCAGATGATGATCTCAAAGCACTTTTACAAGAGTTCGCAGGGATGCCTCCCACGTGGGCCAGAACCAGATTTTCTGGTTTTCTAATGGGGCGTCTGGCATTCTGTTTCTCCTAAACTGTACTCTGGTGTAAACACTCCAGAGTATATATGCCCTCACTAGATAGACATTAGCAAAGCTTCAACAGGGAAGCTTCTTGGAAGTGAGGACTCTGTGTATACAATATCCTGCTGTATCTCCAAAACCTGGTCTATGATCACCAGACATTTAAGTATTTGTGGAATAAATGGAGCTTAAAATTACAGAAAAATCCAAAGTATTATCAACTGCAAGCTCTTAAACTTGTTAAAAGAAGCTTTTCTATCACTAAGTGGCTAAGTTTCTACCCTACATTTAAACTCAGAACAGTGCAAAACATACTAAATACTCTTATTTGTGGGGAACAGGTTAACACAAAAAGCACAAAGAAACATATAAAAAATTGTGGGAAAAAAACTATTTCATAAAAGCAGGCTTCACTTTAGAATAGCAGTAAGTTTTCTTAGTACACTTATTAACTAAACAACTCCAAATTAAGGTGAAGTTTTTCAAAATTGTTATCTACAGAAATGTCCAGAAACACTGAAGGGCCACTGTAAAACAGGAATACCAAAATAAATGAAGAGAGAACTAAAGCTTTTAAAAACCATTCTTCCAATGCCCTCCTGAAAATATTTATGTCAATTACCAACCTAAATAAAATTTTTACCAGATTGTTCTCCCTAATTGAGATTCACCGAGAATAAATTGGGAAAAAAAAAAAAAAAAAAAGGGCAATCGACATTCTTTTTCTAATTGTTTGGCTTAATGTATTTCCTCACAGGCATATAAGCATTTTCAAGGGGACGCAAGAAAACTACCTGCCCCCCTGTGCAGAGAGAACAAGGCAACAAAAAACAAAAACAAACAAGCAAAAATAAAAAACAAAAACAAAAAACAGTAAGGTTAAAATAATTAAAAGTGAACAGTATTCTATATGGCTTTGTCTTCTTGTACTGTTTCTGTGCATGTGTGTATACTACATACCCATAATTATGTCAGACAAGCTATGCATTTTATAAGTAGTTGCCAGCCCCATAATAAGTTATCTGAAAAACTAACCTGCAACTTCTTAAAGAGAAAAATAGCCTCTTATTTATCTTTAAGCTTTATAACAATTGGGGCAGCATCCCTTCCATACGACTCAGCAAATATTTGCTGACTGATGAACAGTGAGATTAATTAAAGTAAGATTCAAATCAAGAATCCAGGTGACTCTGGGTCTACCAGAGATTACATAGCCTTCCACTCTGCTCCATCATCTTGATGGGATTATTGTAGGTTGTCTTCAAGGTATGGAGGAAAAACACTGAGCCAAGGAGCTTGACAGGTCCCTGCACCACACATGTGTGACAATGGGAAATCACTTACCGTCTCTGACAACCATTTTCCCTGATTATAAATTGAGAATGGGGTCCAAGCTGCTAAGTTTCCCTCCAGTTCCAAATTTCTGTTTAGATAGTTCTTTTACAATCACTAGCAGGATTCCTCAAGAGTTATGCTAACAAGAAAGGCTACGTCTTTTCATTAAAGATGGTTTTCCAATCTACTCCTGTACTGAGATGGCACACAACCCACTCATTAGAAAAAAAAAAAAAAAAAAAAAGGAAAAATAACATTTTTCATTTAATTTAGCAGTTTCGTTCTTAACTCATACAGGTTTGCTTTTAATTTGCTTACCAATAATTTGTTTGCCAACTGAAGGATAATTAAGAAAATACACAAAAAGAAGTGGCACACTGGGGTGTCTATCAAGAACAGTAGGGGCATGAGAATATGCCCAGTTCCCAAGACAAGGAATCTAGATGAATAAAACTAAAGTCAGCACATCCACATTACCCACCACCCCAAATGTGCCAGTTTTCCTTTATGTTTTATCTCACACAGTGGAATCACACCAATGAACCTCGACGGCAAGGTTGGAAACTAGGGGTTCACCTTACAAACCCCACCAGTGCCTTTGTCCCAGCTCTTGTTGTCTCCCACCAGCAAGACTTCCAACTGCCTCCTCGGTGATCTCTTCTGGGGACCTGCCAACAGTGCAGTCACTAACCATTGAGCAGCCTCTCCTCTGCTTAACCATCAGCGGCTCTCCTCATCATGAACAGAGTCCCGATTTCCACAACCTGGCCCGAGATCTCTCCACCTCTCCACCCTCATCAGTCACCACCCTTCAGGTACTCTGACCCTGACTGTACCATACAGCACTATGAAGATGCCATACTTCTGTTCGCCTTCATGCCTTTACCCTTCCCCCCACGCCCTAATGTCTTTTTCCACCTGTCAAATCCCTACGCTTCAGGATCAGCTCAAGAATCACTTCCGGATGGAAGCCTTCCCTGAAGCCCCCATGCCTACACCCTGTCTGAGGTACATGCACCCTCCTCTGTTGTTCCCAAACGTAATTATCATGGCACCTAAAAAGTACATTTCACTCTTCTTTTTTGTGTGTTTTTTTTTTTTTAATTTCACTGCTTAGTGAGTCCGTGACTCCTCAAAGATAAGTACTATTTTTTCATCTCTGGAACACCAAGGGCAGTCTTATAAATAACAGGTCCTTAATAAACACTGATGGATGAATGAATGGGTGAACCCTGATAATGGACTCAAAGCATAAGAGGAATGCTCCAAAAGAAATATGAACAATAAAAACTGAGAACTGTGCTAATGGAAAAAAAGAGGTAGGCCTACCAGAATCCACTTTTAGTGCTGTCATGGCTTTTAATTCAAGGCAAAAAAGAAAAAAAAATCCCCAAATCGTCAATTATAGAGACTGAGAACTAAAGTGTTCATTTCATACAAAAAAGACAATGTGTAAACTAAATGTATACACTAAACCATAGTCGCTGACTGACTTACATATGAAAACAGGGAAGTATTTCCTAGTCCAACACTTTAGAACATAATCTTCTTCTAAATTATATATACAGAAAAGTAACCTGAGAACAACACTTAAATACCATGCTAACACTGTAATATTACTGGAAACGAAGATGTTGTCAGTAAAATGTAAGAAGGAAGATGCTTCATCTTATAAGAAAAACATTAACTTTTTCCCACAAAATTATTCCCAAGATGGTCACTTGGAGCCAGGCCCCCATGTGGTTCTTAAGGCTAGGCTCTGACTCCCTGGCCTCCTTCCAGATGTCTTCAGTAAAGGTGCTGAGGGCCAGGGTGTGCAAAAGTGGGGGCTCTTGCTCTTACTATGACAAGGCTGTCTTCTTAATGTTCTTCCCCATCCCACTACCCATTTCCCCAGCCCCAACCTTTCTATACCACATAGCAGGAAAAAAAAGAACAAATGCATAAATTGCTATGTAATGTAACTGAGCTTAATTCAAGAAGCATAAAGTAGGTAACAGAAAGGAGGCAATGGCCAACGCTGAATATTAAGGAAAAGAGAAGGAAGATCCAAGGAAAACACTTGGCTGTTGGTAGTGCTCACTGGCTAGGATCACTTTAAGTTTACACATGAAATTGCTTAATGCATGAGTCACTTCAAATCATGACTGTATGGATTCATTTAATATGTTCAAGCAAACCTGCAATGAAGATGACCTAGAAGTCTGGAGATGCACATGATTCTCCAGTCAAAAGAATGGGGGTGGCAGACATATTGTAGAAAAATCAAAAACATACATGTGTTTGGAAAAAACTTAAATCCTGTCGTTTTCTTATTACAATGGGCAGAAGAATGTCAGACAGTTTATCAAAATTGGATGAGTTAAAAAAAAAAAAACCCACCAGGTTCAGAAATGACTGTTCTGAAGGTTTTTGGGACACAGTCAAGAACTCTGGTGCCCACTAGGGGACTGGTCCAGGAGCTCAGCTTCTCCCTTGACCCAGTGTACAGGATGATTGGAAGCCTGACTTTGGCTTCTACTGCAACAATCTTAGCTTTAAAATCAGTCTTAAATGCTGATGATTTCTCTCTGGGGTGATGAAAATGGCCTAACATTGGACTGGTGACAGACGCACAATCTGTGGATTTACTCAAAGACACTGAATTACACACCACGAAAGGGTGGATGTTATAGTATATGAACTAACTCAATAAAACTGTTTTGAAAACAAAATCAGTCTGGAAGCTCTTAGGCCTTTTTCCGTACAGCTTAAGACCTTAAGCATTTGCTGTGCTGTGCTTGTTAACTACATAGACACATTCCGTGTGTCTCCCAATTCATTTCTATGGAAAGAGCTGAAGTTTTGAAAATCACAGCTCAGTTTGGGAACTGAACCTAGGTCTGTCATTTCCTAGGCTCTGGGATCTTGAGCATGTTACTGTCTGAGCCTCAGTCCCCCCACCCCCCACCTATCAGATGAGCAGAATGAGTCTGCAGATCACCAGCGCACTCAGACTGATGGTAAATGGCAGAAAATTAAAATGGAAGGGGCTGTAAGAAAGGACATGCCAGCTGGCGGGTGAAAACTAAAGGAAAGACACAAAAGCAGAAAAGATGTGGTAAGTGAAGAGTAGGGATCGAGGCCAGCCTACCTAGAATCAGGGCAACCCCCTCTGGAATCCTCTATTGAGTTCCAATGATGCTTTGGGGTCACAGTGACGTAGGGTAGGGAGATGGGATAGGCCTGCTCCTAGAAGCATGTGTGATAATCAGCCTACATTATCTATGACACCTAAATGTCTGGATTCCTTACCCAAGTAATTCTATTTTGTTTATTTTGAGAGTGAGAGAGTGTACATGAACGTGACCGATAGTAAGGGAGGGGTAAAGAGAGGGAGAGAGAGAATCCCAAGCAGGCTCCACGCTTAGCATGGAACGCGCAGGGCTCGATCTCATAACCGTGATATCATGACCTGACAAGAAATCAAGAGTCGGACGTTTAACTGAGCCACCCAGGTGCCACTTTACCCAAGTAATTTTATGAGTAACCACAAAGCAGACACATTTTCCATACTTTTAAATCACCTCAAGAGTCATTAAGCATTCAGTCCACTAATGGAACTATAGGTTCTTAATTGGGACTATTAATTAGAACACATAGTTTTGCACCAGGATTCATTTTTTACAGATTAATTCTATATAATAAAACATGCCTGAAGTTGACTGTGTTAGATTTTCATCGCAAGCCCCAAGATTCCACACCTGTGATTTAATTTACATCAGCACAAGTCGTAACACCAGCTTTTCGATCATTTGTGATATTCCAACTCTTAAGAAACAACTTACCTGACAATGAATACGAACAATCTATATTTACCATCAAGAAGTCAAATTCCCAACTGGGCCAGAATTTCTAATGTGAAGTTAATTCTTCATGGTCGTTTTAACACCACCATTGTCACCTAAAATGTGCTCTATTTGATCAAGTAACTACACACACACACACACACACACACACACACACACACACACACGGTGTATATATATGTGTATATATGTGCACACACACACACATTTAAAAAGTATCAACTTTATTCCACACAAGTTTCTACTCTTGAAAACAACTTGAGAGGAACTAAAGAGACTAGCAAGTTATCAGCCCTGCCCTCCCCCAGGTAGAAGCTACCCTATAGCCAACTAAATTCTCACACTCAAAGATCCTCAAGAGACCAATGGGTAACAAACTAGTCTTCCTCAGCTGCGCACTAAAGCGCCTGGAGATGGCTCTCTGGTAGAAATGGAGAGTGAGCTGCATATCACTGAGCTGGGATTCTTTCAATAAGATGACGAAGCCATGAAAGCACCACACAGAGTATTAAAAGGAAATAAAACATTAGCAACTGCCCCTGTTTACCATTCATACTGTCAACAACTCTGAGAAAAATTCTGTTCAGTTTCATGTCACTAAACCCTCGTCCGTTTTATAAATATTTGTCTCCCTGATTTTGTTTTTGTTTTTTTACTTTTTTAAATCCCAGAGGGAAATGATAATGTTCTGTAAGTTTTAGAATAGCTTATTTTCCAAAGTTGGCAGGAGAGAGAAGGCTAGCTTCTGCTAGCTCTAATTCTGAAAGCATGAAGCAGTGAGGGAGGGGTCTCTTAAATAATAATTTTTTAATAAAATTTTAGTTGTTTCCTGAGCAGCACTTTTGTTGGTTCTACCAGCATTGCTGTGCAGCCGGGTTTTAAAATAAACACACTCTAGCATAAACTCAACGGAGTCTCCCAGAACTTACAACCAAATTTAGACTGGTTTAACACAACCGTGAGGAGTCCTTCCATCACTTCTCACTTTAGACATATAACGAGTAGGTCAAATATATGTTTAGAAGGTATGTTACTTTACATTTAATTTTGTATGAACTTTCTTAGCATGTGCACGCATGCACGTGTGCACATACACACAGGCATGCACACGCACACACACACACACACACACAAAATGCTTTCTCTTCTACTTCAGAATTATACTCAACTCCTAATGCCTTTGGCAAAGACAAGATCCAATATGTAAGGTACTTATGGGGGAAAAAAAGGCAAATAAATATGAATATTCCATGGAAGTAGTATGCCAGGTTTGGGAAAAGCTTCCAAAACTTCTGTATATGAATATGCTCTTTCTCTAGAGGGAGATAAGTGGTTCCCTACTATAGGGGTTTTTGTACATCCAACATCAAGAATGGTAAGGAAACTAAGTATCTCATACCCACATCTGTTATTTCTCAAACACAGTGTGATCTATGGATGCGAATTATATGAATGTATATTTAATCCATATATATTTAAAATGCAACTAAAACCTTTGGTGAAGGCCTAGTTATTTTTCCTAGGAAACTACCAGCACTCCGTACCCTACCCCAATCATATCTTCTTCCTCCCCTACACTGAGCTAAAACCCAGAACTGAGTCCAGACGGCCTGAATCAGAATCTAGACCCTGCATTTTGCTATCTTGGGCACATAACTTAGTGTGCCTCGTTTCCTTCAACTCCAGAATTAAGATTAAAACAAAAACAAAAACAAAAACAAGAAACTGTACCTACCTCACAGCTATTACAAGGGTTAAACGAGTGAATATATGTAAAACACTCAGAACAGAACCTGAAATATATGTACTATTAAAGGGTAAGTCATTACTGCTGATGCTGTTGTTACTATTAGAACCATAATCTTAACTTTTATGATACTCCTTTCCTTCCTTTTCTTAATAGTTCTTACTTTTAACAACTAAAAACTATAGTTACTTTGGCTTATCTTGGAATTTCCCTCTTTTCTCACTCTGGAAGACATAATAGAAGGCACTGGGGAGTGAGGTGCTGAATCAGTTCTAAAATATGTCAAAACTTCTTTACCTCAATAATAAATAATAAAGCACTTGTGACACTCACACTGAACTGCCATCTAGCTCTGCCCCATTGCAGAACTGCAGACCAATGACAAAAGCAAGGATCCTTCAACCAGTAGAGTTTCTGGACAGACTAAAGAGGAAACTTCACATTGATGCCAACTTTGCAGGTTCTATCCCTCGGAGGTTATCCATGGAGGAGAAAACTGAATTCAAGTCACCACCAACCAACCATCCAATGACACTTTAATTAACGATACTTTATTTTTTTTTAATTTTTTTAATGTTTATTTATTTTTGACAGAGAGAGACAGAGAGACACAGTGTGAGTAGGGGAGGGCCCAAGAGAGAGGGAGACACAGAATCCGAAGCAGGCTCCAGGCTCGGAGCTGTCAGCACAGGGCCAGACACGGGGCTCAAACTCACGAATGGTGAGATCATGACCTGAGCCGAAGTCAGAAGCTTAACCGACTGAGCCACCCAGGCGCCCCTACTTAACGATACTTTAATTCGGTACACAGTGCCTCTCTGTCAATATGCATGCATATATGAACATCTATCAAAATCACTATGGAGCCATATATACGATAAAATCTAAAAATGAAAACCAAAGACTCACATCTGGAACTCTCCCAAGTCCTTTAAATAACGTAAAATTAATACAGTGATGGTCTGACATTTCACAAAAGACAAGGTGGCACAATACTGTAAACATGACATGTTAAAGGCCATTCAACACCTAATATTAACCACTGAGGAATCCCTGCTTCCTCAGAACAGTCTCTCGAGTTTGCCATCTAAATAAAAACTATACTAGGAAAGGCCACACACTTTAAAAATTTTTTCATCTAGGGGTGCCTGGGTGGCTCATTCACTTAAGTGTCTGACTTCAGCTCAGGTCACAATTTCATAGTTTGTGGGTTTGAGCCCTGTGTCACACTCTGTCTCTCTCAAAAATAAAAAGCATGAAAAAAAAATTTTTAACTTCTTTTCATCTAAAGAAGATAGTTTGCCCATGAACCTTACTTTGCTATCTTTATTCATAAGAGGGAAGAGACCATGCTTCAGACATCATGGCCACATCGGCCCTGTGGCGTGGCAGGGAAGTGGCCTGGGAGGGACGGGTCTCCAGCTAGGATCCTTGAGAATGCTAACAATCCAAACATGGAGTTTCTGAAAGGGAAACACAGGTCACACCTAAAATCAGATTTGCGTCTCCTGGCCCTGGCATAATGTCTGACATAAGGCATGCACTCAAAGGAGTGTGCTGAAAAATACAGGACTGTCTGTCCTCACCACAGAGTCTTCCAGGTGCTCCTACCCCCCTACACCAGCATTCTGGAAGGTCTTGATAGAGCACTGCCACACTCAAGTATCTGTTCCCTCCACCTCATATACCATAAATCGAAAAGTCCAAGTAACTTAGATTATAAACTCCCAGGAAACAGAGACAGCACTAGGTTACTGCATCACCTCTCTTTTGAATTTCCAAAACTGCTTTTCTACACCAAATAGCATTTATTTCCTGCCCTTCTCTGGAGGCAGCCAGCGCTTACCCATCCTCAAGACAGTAAGTTTCTCAAGGGAGGTCCATCCATGCAGCCTTGCCTGGCCCAGGGTCCAAGGAGAGGCTTTACTCAGAGAATGGGCTCAGAAAGCACACACAGAATGAATGTGATTAAACCAAGCCTTTGCCACTCTCCAAAATAAGATACATTGGGGGAAAAATTATTATTATTATTATTATTATTATTATTATTATTATTATTGCTACTAATTTTGAACGGAAATCCAAAGATGTCTGGAGAGAAACTACAGAGTTACATCAATGACAAGTGACTATTCTCCCGGTTCTTAAGCAGAACCATCAAACTTTAAGGCTCATAACCCTTGGATACACTTTATATAAGTTACCAATTTCTATTGTCAAAAACTCAAACTAACCCAGACAAATAGGCTTGGAAACTACCAGCCAACTTCATTCTGTGAGTAACCATTAAGTTTTAATCAGATGTGGTTCAATTTCTGGAACAGCGAGCATTAAGAAGGGCTCATCGAGGAAAATGGGCAGAAGTGGGGGCAGGAAGAGGGGGAGGAGGAGGAAGGGGAAGAGGATGGGGAAGAAGAGGATGGGGAAGAAGAGGATGGGGAGGAAGAGGAAGAGGGGGAGTAGGAGGAAGGGGAAGAGGTTGGGGAAGAAGCGGAGGAGGGGGGTAAGGGAGGGGGAAGAGAACAAAAGAACCGCCCCCAAGCCGGTCGTGGAACACAGACTCTTGACTGAATGCTTCTGCCCTTCTTTGCAGCTGTTGTCTCCTGCAGTTGGCACGAAGCACTACCAGTCTGGGACCGGCTTCCAGTGAGGACAGCATTGTTTTATTGGCTACTTAGGCAGTGCACACACCATTAATGGAGTTTTTATCTCTCCATTTTCCTGTCAGTACAGAACCAGCCAGTCTGACTCTGTTATTATCATTAAGAAAGCTTTTTCCCCCCCTCCGCACACACATCTTTAATCCAAACAACATCTGGGAACTTCAGCCTCTATCATATAAAAGGGAAACAGATTTAGAGGGAGGGGGGAGACCGTTCCATCCACACTGAACAACAACCAAATTCCAACAGCCAAACTTATCTGGAGCCATTCAAGATCTCCGAAATGTTGTTCACTTCAAGAAGGCAAGGTAATTCCCACCGCGTTGCTTTAAACCTCCTCCTCTAAGACCTTTGCTATATGAAAATAATCCCATTGTGACATGTCGCTTAAAAAAAAAAAAGAAGGAAAAAAATTATTACTGATTTCTTGGGTGGCAAGTTCAGTTGTGAAAGAAGTCAAGAATAATATTCGAAAGATGATTTTTAGGAGAATGCATTTTTTTTTCAAAAAGGGAAAAAAAAATAAAGACCCTTTATGACACATAACAAATGAGTACATCTCTAGTGTACAAATTAATAGGAAAAAAACTGGCGCCATTAAACCCAGAAAATATGTCCTCCTGTAACAGACAGCTGTCTCCTCTGTAGTTTAAATGCACTTTTTGCTTAGATCACTCCGTGAGTCATGGAATCAATACAGGAAAATGCACAGAGCCAGCCACACTGCAGATGCACACGGCGGAGCAGGTTCAAGCAACTCAGCAACTGTCCCTTTACCTTTACCGTCTCCAGCACATGCACTGGGGGGGGGGGGGGGGGGGGGGGAATGGACACCCGCTTTCTACCCCAGGCTTGCACACGCCTCAGGCGGTCCTCGGTGCTGGTCTTCTCAGCATTCCTTCTACAGAAGCAGAAACTAAAGTTACAGACCTCAGCCGCCCAGTTGTCAAGCAATCCCTCCTGCTCTGCGCCCTTGTCCTTTCTGAGTTTTCTAGAACACACCGACAACAACCATACTTAGGTTAGAAGGGACTGACTTCCCCAGAAGCACTCACTCATCATCCCGTAGAAGACACAATCCGAACTGAACATTTAGGAGAAGCCCAAATTTGAGAGTCAGCAAAGGTTAATAGTTTATTTTCAATTTATCTTTTTGTTCCATTCAGCGAAACGGGGGAGAAATCACTCACTGTCTGAGCCCCAGGCTCCTGCTCACTGGAAGCTTTGCCTTAGAGCCCCTTGCAGTCTGTGGTTAATGACAGTCTCAGTAACCTGATCTTCTCACAGTGGGAGACTTGAGTAAGCACTGGCCTCTCGCAGGTCTCGCCTTTCCATTGTCCCACCCTGCAGGGCCAGCTGTTTCTGACAGCCAAATTGCGGCGTGCTAAGTAAGCAATGAATGCTGTCAGAGAAGGAATTTTCATTTCTATAATGCATAGGCCTCCGTGGACAAATTATACAGCTTATGGTGCTGGCTGCAGGACGCTGCTCCGGGCTTGAAGTGTTGCCAAAATGCAGCCTTTCCTCCCTTCTCCCCAGCCCCGGGCTGACAGTCACTCAAAATGAACCTGAATGGCCAGGGAGAAACGGAACACGTGCTCTCAGGGACAAACAAAACATATGTCAAGAATAGCTGTCCGGCTACAATCTTCGATGTCACAGCATACAGTGAGAGCTAATTGAGCTAATGTCACACCAAAGAGCTACCCAGCGCGGCATCCATTAAGACCTACTGGAATTTGATACCCTGCAGTGAGCATCCCTGGGGCATCAGCAAAATCACTGGCCCTCTGCTTCCCACGGACGCCAAACTTACCTAGGAAACACATCAAGAGCTTACCACTTCCTGAAAACCAAGGTGGTAACCACCAAGCAACAATCCAGAAGGTCCCAAAACAATACTCTTAAATGGTAATAACAAAGGCTCCTGATACGAATCGTCGAATCATTTTTAGGAACTGCGTGCCTCTCCAACACCACCCCCACTTCCAGCAGCAACCCCTGACCTGGGTTGGAGCTATGATCCCTCCTTTCTTGAATGAATGTTAGGGTAGAGGGACTGGCCCAATCGACACACCGCATGCGATTGTGGGGTGGGACGTGACCTAGGCTGGTCCAATCAGAGTGACTCCTGGGATCTTACCAGAACCGCTCGAAAAGAAAGTTTGATTTTCTCATTATACTGGGATCTGGGAGAATATGCCACAGCCATTTTACTACCATGACGGGAGAACCTGACTGAGAAGGGAGCCGGCAAAGAAAGAAGAATTAGGGAGAAAATAGGGCCCCAGGGACACCTGCATCAGTCCTAGGTCAACCTCAATCGCAAACCTGCCCTACTCTGGACTCCCCAGTACAGCAACAGTTGAATTCTCATCTTACTAAGGCCAGTCTGGGTTTTCTGTCACTTGCAAATGCAAACTCACAGATGAACCAACATTCCATCCTAAGAACACCCACTGGTTAACACAAACACACATGTTGTACCTTACCATGTAAGAAAGAAAAAGGTTTTGTATTTTTGGTTGTTTTCCTGGAGAACTTACTCTTTCACTTTTCCCTTCTAGTTCTTGTACCCTAATGGCCACCTATTTGTGCATATTTGCTAAAATATGCAAAGCATCGTCTGACTTGGGCCCCTTCTGCAAGGGCAGTCTAAACCTCTAACCTGAATTGAAAGAGAAACGAGAAACCTAAATTCGTGATCTGCATTTTCTTTTGGTGTCACAGACCTTAACATGGCCTGGCCCATGTGGCACAGAAAACGTGGACACTGGTCAGCAAGTGGTCCATCAGCACTGTATCAATGAAGCCGACTCAGAGAAAGGCCAGGAAAGCGTCGCCGCCCTGACTAGAGGAGGGAGGGGGACATCGGCTCCTCTGCTAGGGCTTCAGGTCAGCCAAAGCACAAGCACCTGCAGGCTGCAAGCCGCCAAGGCCATCACGCGCGCCACATCCTGCAGCCGTCCGCTTTATCATTAACTACTGTCTGGCCAACGAGGGCAGGGTTCGGTTCAAGAACACCGGGAACTTTAAGGCAGGAGGCATATCCAGAACCACGGTGGGCTCACAGCCACTCACTACAACTATAAATATCCTCCTGGCTGCCGGCCCGACAGCAACCACAACTCCTGCTCCCTTGTTGGTAATAGAACTAACTGCAGGCCTAAAGAAATTCAGCACAACCGGGGGATGGCCAAAATGATGACATATGCATGCGAGCGAGCTCAGTGCCCTGGCAAGCCTTGCTTCCCACCTTCATCTCATCCATACCTGGCGTCTGATCCCCAAGATCAAAATGAGGAGACTTTAAAGTTGAAAATCCTATGGCTTAAATCTCAGTTTGGGGCTTACAAGACACTGTACAACACAGGATCAGAACTGCGAGAGAGAGGAAGAGAATAAGATCAACCTACTTTCAACCCCCCTTTGCATCATGATGGTCATGAGGTTTGGATCCCAGACCCCGAGAGTCATTCTTTATTGGAGGATATGAGGGAGCAGGGTGTCCTGACCCCTCACTCGTGGGGAACAGAAAGCAGCACAGGAAGCCCACTAAAACCACTTAGGGCAATCCTGTAAACAGATGACGCATTTGTCTAGCTGCTTCTCAAAGGCAATAAAATGGACCAAAATTCTCAAGACTGACTTAGCCGAAGATCCACCCGATCCCCTGAATCAGAGTTCACACCAGTACTTCAGGAGGAGTCATTCTGGGGAAATACCTTTTGTTACAGTCACTGTGGAAACAGAGAAACCACAATGATCCAAATAGTGAGGAAGAACCTAGATAAGATCTTTTACACCATTTCATCTCTAGCACCTGGCACAGCGCATACAGTTGGCATCTCAACATGCCATGCCCCCAGCATGGATGGATCTCTCTTCCAAACAACTTCTTGACCCTTAGGGAAGGCCCCTCCAAAAATAAACGGCATAGAGGGCAGAGGGTGTTCTGAACCCTACCAAGTTCACTGCCTTTCCTCCCCATGGTCATTCATGCACTTGACCAATATGTTCTGAGCACCTACAAGGAGCCAGGCACTGTTTTAAGCAAATGTGACCAAGTTCCTACTCTTACGCAGTTTACATTCAGGCAGAAAACTCTACATGGAAGTTCTTTCATGCATCTAACCACATGTCTTCTGCTATAAGGACGTAAATCTGAGAGAAAATTCCCTCCATTATAAGAACAAATACCCCTACATAGAAGGAATTCTTCAAGTCATGAACCAATTAACTCTGGAAAAAGTCTTCAACACCCAGTCACAAAAATAAAGTTCAGTATCAGATGATGGCTCAATGTACTCAATTTCTACCACTTTGTGCTCCCTCCTCTTTTTTTTCCCCTGAAATGATCTGATACACAGAGGGACTTTAAGGAAAGTCATTTTAATCCACAATGATGCTTCTGGGCAAGGGACTGTTCCAATGCTCATCTACTATGGTTTCTTTTTTCAACCTGAAAATCAGTGAGGCAGTATATGAATTGAAGCTTTCCTAGTACAAAGAACAATGTGTTTCATCACATCTCTAGTATACAAGCCAGGTGATACAGAATTACTCTCAGACTTTAAAGCTCTCGGACTGTAACCATCACAAAATTATTACTAAATACATGAACTTAACACTCATCGAGCCGTACTGTACATTCGACCCTCCCATTGACTTTGGAGACAGAAGCCTTGAACGAATGAGAAGTGTAGCTCTATAAAGCTAGCACAATACATGCCTCTGACCATGTGTTTTTATTCCTGCCATTTTTCTATGTTTCTACAAACAAACCAAAGAAATAATCACACAGCCAGATCATAACGACTGACATATTCAACACTGCATCACCCAACACAACACTGGTCTGTTTCCTAAATCCCACAAGTTAGGATCTTACTGTGGGTAACTTGGAAACATTCCTTAGTATTACTAGTATCCCAGTTTTCCCTGCAAAGTGAACAATAATAACACCCACAAGTTTTGAAACTTTTCTCAGGTACCAGAGAGTGCCGTTAGAGATCAGCATCTCCACTATCACACTGGGTCCCCCAACATGGATAACGATGCAACAAGAATTATGATCTCCATTTTACAGACAGCAAAACTGAAGCTCAGAGAGGCTAAGTAAGTTCTCTAAGGTCACAAAGCTGGACCCCGCAGAAAGAAATTCACACCCACAGTTTCATGACACCATCAGCCATTCTGGCCCATTCCGTTAAAGTCTCTGCATCATGGGGAAGGATTAACAGGGACCTTATGAAGCAATCTTGCCACAGAATGATGTCCCTGTAAACAAGTTACATTTCACAGACTCGACCAGTTATATTAGGATTCATGGATATAGTAAAATTCCAAATGAAGATATCACCAGCTCGAAAATACCAAAAAGGCTGAAAATCAGTCACCTTCAAATGCTTGGTACAAAAAAGCATCAGAGTCCCACTTAAACTTTAATATGGTTAGACTGCCAGCATCCATTCAAAATAAGACTGAGACTAAAGAAAAAAAAGGTATTATCAGATAACCTTGAAACTAAGCCAGATGAAGAGAAGAAAACAGTTAGGAACGCAGCTGTGCCCACAGGGCAGGCCAAGGAGAGGACCTTGTGAAGCTGGCTGGCTCTTCAGGGAAAGCAAGGTTGGGTGCTGCCCTTAGCAGGGTGCTCCATCGTACTGAGGGAGATCAAGTTTTGGTGCCTACAAGAACCGTCCTCTAACGTTCCAGAACCCACTGGAAAGAGTTCCAGTGAAGCCAAAAACTTCCATGAGAGCAGGTAAGACAAAGTTCCAACAGTGACTGTCTGCCAACCAGCCCCAGAGCTTTACCTGTGGCAGGGCTCCAAACCCCACCGGCCCCCCAGGTCCACCCCACCCTGCAAAGGCTTCTAGGTTCTGTTTCAGTGCCAGCCTCTCCCAGCTCCTCACTTAAGGTTTCTGAGAAATAAGAAGCTCCCCCCAAAAGAATACCAGAAATGAATAAACAAAAAACTTGCACTGAGAAAGATCACTTGCTATATGTCAAAATGGCACCCTGACGATCGCCATGCCAGGATTTTTACATGCCACTTTCTGTTTATTTAAAAACAAAAACAAACAAACAAAAAAACTTTATCATTTCTTAAGCTCCCTGCCAGGAGCTAAGGGTTGCATAGCCAAAGAAGCCTTTTTGCCTTCAAGGGCAAGAATTATGCATTAAAACACAAAATAATAGGACAGAGATGAGGGGTTCCAAGTCTAGAGTTATGCCACTAATGCCAAGAGGTGGAATAAACCATGACTGCTGGCTGAGACGTGTAGTGGGATGATTGGTGTGTCCCCCCCCCCCCCCCCGCCCCACAGAGAAGTTCTAGCCACATCCTAATTCCTAGAACTTGTGGATGTGACTTTATTTGGAAAAAGCGTCTTTGCAGATATAACTAAATTAAGCATGTACAGATGAGATCATCCTGGACTACCCAGGTGGGCACTAACTCCAAAGACAAGTGTCCTCATAAGAGAGACAGAGAGAGTCATGGAGAGAAGAGAAGAAGGCCATGTGCAGACAGAGCAGCGGCTGGAGTCATGTTGCCACAAACCAAGAAATGCTTGGAGCACCAGAAACCAGAAGTGGGGAAGGATTTCTCCCTCCCCTCCACGAACCCCGCCAGGGCTACCAGAGAAGCACAGCCAGGTCCAACATCCTGATTTCAGACTCCTGATCTCCACCACCGTGTAGGAATAAAATCCTGGTGTTTTAAAGCCACGAAGTCTGTGGTGATTTGTTATGGAAGCCCTGGGAAACAAACACAGATGGTGAGGAAAATGCTGCTCGAGGAAAGGCTTTGCAGGATGGCCAAGGGCAGCACAGGCAGGAGAGCCAGCGGTGGGGGAACAACAATGAGGAAACGCACGCTGTGGTCCCAGAGACCAGAGAAAGAAGCCTGGACGTAACACAGGGGAGACAGCGACTGGAACGTCTATCTATCTAGGTCATGTTAATTTTATTAGCTAATACGGGAGTCACCAAAGATGTCTGAGCGAGGCAATCAAATGTGCCATGTAGTGTTCAAGGAAAATTAATCTAACATGAAAAGGGAGAATGAACTAGAAGCAAATATCTAACAAACCTTCCTTTTGTGAAGAAAGATTCTTTGAAGAACAGAAACCAAGTATCCAAGTCCTAATCCCCAGAACCTGTGAACGTTACCTTCTATGACAAAGGAACTCTGCAGATGTGATTAAACTAAAGATCTTGAGATGGGGAGATTATCCTGGATTATCCGGGCTGGCCTTAAATGTAATCACAAGTGTCCTTTTAGGAATAAGGCAGGGGGAGGTTGAACTGCAGAGAGAAAGCAAAGGGACAATGGAAACAGACCCAAGGGACAAAGGGATGTGTGCTTAAAACAGAAAAAAGGAGGCACCGACCAAAGGAAATACGCTCCCCTTTCAGAGCCTCCAGAACTGTAAGAGAATAAATAGGTTTCTGTTGTTTCAAATCACTGACTTTGTCACGATTTGTTACAGTGGCAATAGCAAACTAAGTTTTATGTTTTCTTCTCTGAAATTTGGATAAACCTTTCTTACCCTGAATTCCTCCCAAAATGATTCTTTCTCACCAATCCCCTTGGTTCACCTAGGCTAGTCCTGTTTTAGTCTTCCCAAGTTCACGTTCAACATGTTTTATTTTAACACTTCCTAACTCAGTTGTTTTGGACCCTCATGAACTTCAAAACTCAACATTATTACCTACATATGCCAGGGAGGGAGTTGGAGAGAATCTACTAATTTACTCACCCACCCACCTTGTTCCAGAAAGGATTTAAGAACAAGCTCTTTCCTTCTGGGATGAAAATGTGTTATATCTTCATCTGTGTGAGTTTACATGGATGAAATAAAATGTCGAAATTCATTCAGCTACAGGCTTAGGATGTGTAGATTTTACCGTATGTATGCTGTACCTCAGTAAAAATATAAAAGAAAAAATATAATATAAAATACAAAAGAAAATATATCTGATCCCACCTCTTCTCTTGAGGACAGAAGAGGAGGCTTAAAATCTTCAAAAGAGAAGAGAGAAAGCAACATGTCACACTGGGCCACTGGGCTGGAGGGGTGAAGAAAAGCTTGAGCATAAAAGATCATGTATATACAGTACCCAGATCATGTATATATGGTACTTATCTACAGATAAGCCCTTAGGTAAAAACATCAAAAGGAATAAACTTTAAAAAAAAAAAAAAAAAAAAAAGGAATGGTTGGGTGGCTCAGTTGGTTAAGCATCCGACTTCAGCTCAGGTCATGATTTCACACTTCGCGAGTTCAAGCCCGACATCGGGCTCTGTGCTGACAGCTCTGAGCCTGGAGCCTGCTTCGGATTCTGTGTCTCCCTTTCTCTCTCCCCCTCCCCAGCTCATGCCCTATCTCCCTCCCTTTCCCTTTCTCTTTCTCTCTCTCTCTCTCTCTCTCTCAAAACTAAATAAACATTAAAAAAAATTAAAGAAAAAGAAACAAACTAGAATACCAAGAGTTTAGAAGGCGATTGAATAGAAGTATCTTTCAAGTTTTTGATCCACACCTATAATAAAAAATATCTTACATTTCAACTCATTACGTGCATACATAAATAAAACTGAAACAAAAATCTCACAAGGCAATTCTTATTCTTGCAATACGTGAGTTTTTATTCAAAACTTTTATTAGCTTTTATTTCTAATGCTGAGTATGACTCACTAAATTGATCTAGTAATAGATAGCAACCCACAGTTTGCAAAAACAATAAAGCATGGTTCGCAGGGATTGAACTGGACAGGAAAAAGATGTTATCAAAAGGCTACTCCCCTCCAACGTTATGCTACAGGGGAGAAAAGTTCAGAAGTTTCACTTTTCAACAGAAAGCCAATAAAAAAAAAAATCTTTCAAACAATTTGTATTAAAAGGAAACAATCTGTATTAAAAGGTAAGTTTTTAAGTTTCTCATTAAAATTTTCTACTTAACTACTGCCAAGTCCCAACCCATCTGGGTCCCAAATTTAAGACTGAGTTTGATACTGAATGTTCAATTCGAGGAACGTATCTGCTAGGAGATAGGCAAAGGTAAACAAGATATGGCCTTTACCTTCAAGAAGTTTATAATCTACCAATAAAGAAAATAATAAAGCACTAAGGGGAAAAGAAACTGATTTTAGCCAGAGAATAGGATGTGGCAAGGGCTGCATGGTAAAATAAATGGCATTTGAACCAGGGAGGGAGGAGAGGGTGGAGGGGGAAAGAAAGAGGAGGGAGAGCAGCTGACGGACAGAATTAAACACAGAACAGAGGAAGCTGGCTAATAGTAAGTTGTGGGCCCCAAAAGTCATTGGCTCTCTTTCCATCAAAACGTGAGATCTATATCCCCTCCCCTTGGATCTGGGCTATGTGATGCTTGACCAACAGGATGAGGTAGAAGTAAAACTGTAACGGTTTCCAGGAACAAGGCTCGAGACACTTACCAGCTTCCATTCCCTGTTTTCTCAACACTTGCTCTTGGAACTCAGCCGTCATACTCTGAGGAAGCCTGAAGAGACCACATGTAGGTGTGTTGTAGCTGACAGACAATATCACCCACCAGATACGTGAGTGAATGAGACTTCAGATAATTACAGCCCCCGACCTTCAAATATTCTCAGCTAAGTCCCCAGACACTGTAAAGACAAGTAAAGATAAGTGGTCTTTGCTGTGTATTGTTCACATCCTGATTCACTAAACTATGATCATTATAAAACGGTTGCAATTTTATGCCACTACATTTGGGATGGTACATTGTGCAGCAATAGATAGACTAGAATAGTACAGCCAAGAGTAGAAGAGAAAGTGGTAGAAGGTAACCATGGGAAAGAGTGTGAAGGAAGATGCCACATAATCTTAAAAATCAATCTAAGCAATTTAAAATTTCTTCTGCATGCAATGGTGAGCAGTTGATGGGTTAAAGGTCAAGGGAATTATATGAATGGATTAGGGAGATTATATTAGCAGCAGCATAGAGAAGGGATTTCCAGCAAACTCCAGAGAAACACTTGAGGTAGATAGACAATCCCTAGTGCAGATCTCCTAACTGTCCCATTTTACAAAGGAAGGGCTTGAGGGAAAGATAACCTAGAATAATCTGACATCTAATCTAACAGCAAATCCCATTGGCTCTATCTTCAAAGCATATCCTGATTCTAATCAACCTCTTCTCATACTTCCAAGCCTGGTCCAAGCCATCACTATCTCTCATGCAGACCAGTGCTTATCCAGCTGAATTCACCATATGGGATGGATCAATACTGGATGTAAAACATCCTGTCCAGTGAGTTGGGTCCACTGATCACATGTCAGTCATCAAACTGCCTTAACAGCTTCTAAACACTTAAACATAATTTCTGAACCTATCACATTACAGATTAGGAACAAGCAGTTTTAGAGATAAGCACTATGGACTCATCAATCATTGGGCTCTAAGGACACTATGGACTACTGGGTCCAAATCCCTTGTAGACATCAACCGTTGGGCTCTAAGAACAAGAAGCTGGAATTCCTGGAAATTCTGGAAATCACAAATTATTTTTAAAATATTTCCAATATTCTTCACTCTTCACTACTATGAATTTCTTTTAAAAATTATTTCATAAGTACATAATGTTAAGTTTAGTAGTATTTACAAAAACTGAAGCATATAAAAATATTCAAACACTGGGAAATGACAACAAATATATTAGTAGCACTATGCAGAATCACATGTCAAAATTACCAATTTGAGGATTTATTTTGCTTGCAAAACTAATCATCACTACCCACAGAGCTTTATTTAAAAAAAAAATACTCCACACAAAAATGTATTAATATTTATTTGCAAAATGACTCATTCTTAGCAACAGACAGGGCCACAAATATACCATGCATGGATAACCTGGCAATAGCAACAGGCAAGTGTGACTGGTTAAATCTTGGCTACTTTTCTCCTTGGTGCTCTTCTTTTGATTCCCAGAATAGTCAACCTTAACCTTCTACTCTATGTGTCAGTGTTTCCTGCTCTGGCTTTCCACTTGAAGTCAGAAGCCTTCTTAGAGCCAATAACCTCTCTATGTAAATTGTGGCTAGTGGCTACCTTACTGGACAATGGAAATATCAAGAATCTTAGACAACAAATGAGCAAAGGAAAAAGGAAAGGGGGGTGGGGGCTGGGGAGACAAACCAAGAAACAGGCTCTCATTTATAGAGAACACACTGATGGTTACCAGAATGGAGGGAGTGGGGGCATGGATGAAATAGGTGATGGGGATTAAGGAGTGCACCTGTGATGAGCACTGGGTGATGTTAAGTGTTGAGTCACTATATTGCACATCTGAAACGGCTATAACACTGTATGTTAACTAACTAGAATTAAAATTAAAACTTAAAAAAAAAAGAATCTTAGGGGCCCTTGGGTGGCTCAGTAGGTTAAGCAACTGACCCTTGATCTCGGCTCAGGTCATGACCTCATGGTTTGTGAGTTCGAACCTTGCGTCAGGCTCCATGCTGACAGCGTGGTGCCTGCTTGGGATTCTGTCTCTCCCTCTCCCTGCTCCCCCCACCCACACACACTCTCTCTCTTTCTCTCTCAAACTATATAAACTTGAAGAAGAAGAAGAAGAAGAAGAAGAAGAAGAAGAAGAAGAAGAATCATTATCATCATCTTAGAGGATGGAGACTAAAAGAAAGAAACACTCTATCTCAGAAAATTCCAAAATGTGGGGGAAAGGGTACAATGAAGCCAGTAAGAACCAAGTCAGAAAGGATTAAGTAATCAATAAAAGCTCTGAAAAAATTTTAAACAAGGGGAAATGTTAACAGAATACAGACACAGACCAAAGTCCCAGGCAAGATGTGAGAATGGATTTTAAACACTTAGCGAGTGATAATCCCTGGGGACCCCAATGCTAAGAGCAGGTCATACAAGATTAACCTAATTTCCTTTTTCAATAAGATTCTGAAACTGTGAGTTCAAGGAAACATACACTTCTAGATTTTAGCAAAGCGGCTGACAAAGGCTCTTATGAAATACCTGTGGTCAAGATGGGCAAAAAGATAAGCAGTTGTATCTGTAAGTTACTGCATTCAAAGGGTGCATTGGGAAGATCTCATGTCTTCCTAACCTTATGGAAATGGAATCCAAAATGTTCAAGGTTATTGCAACAAATAGCAACTGACAAACTGAAAATGAATCAGGGTACATTTCAGTTCTTTTATGTAGTAAAGGGAATAAAAAACAATGACACAGTAACCAAGCAGAATTTGAGGGAAACATGATCCAGCAGCAGCATCTATGATATGAGGTAGATATGATATAACAGAAATTCTGAGACTTCTATTGGTAGTCACCTCAATTAAGCAGGACCATGTGGCTCTGCGAATTATAGCAGTTTTGGCTGAATACAAGCATGGGAGTCAAAAACTTAAAAGAGAGAAAATGCAGTCGGATACATTGCAATCTGCTGTAAATATCAAGTTTGAAAGACTTCCAATCAAACAAAGACAGGGGCAACAAGGTGGGCAAGACCACCAGAAGCTCCAGAGAGATTCTGCTCAGATACAAGAGCACCAGGGGTGAATGTGGAAGCTCTAATCATGTAAATACAGTAGTATACTCTATGTCTTATAGCTAAACAAAGAACTATGACCAGAGGATGGACAGCAGCTGCACTTATTACAGACAAAAACAAACAAACAAACAACAGCCCCTGACAGTCAACCTTGTCTAAAGGCAGAGTGGGCTCATAGTCGACACTGTGTCCCTTAACTTTGCAGACTTTCAGTGAGGCCTGAGGGTGCCCACAGAGGTAGGCCCTGCAGAGTGGTTGGACTAGAGCCTCCCAATCTTGTGACTCTACCACTAGGAAGAGACCACTGAGGTAGCCACAAACACCCCTGAGGCACTCGCATCTGATCCTTAACCTGGCATTGCAGAGACATCTAGTGAAGGGGAGTAACTTTAGAAGAGTAAGGGGGAAAGAGACAGAATGTTAGGTTTCACGGACAATGACAAGGGGCTTTAGAGGCGGCAGCAGCAATGAATACCGACTGTTTTTTGTTTTGTTTTATTTTGTTTTGTTTTGTTTTGTTTTTTTAATGCTTCCTCAGGATGCACCTTATGAAAGTTATAGGGTTCAAAACATTTTGTTTCATGATAGGGAAGATGTAAACCCATTTCTAAGTTCAAGGCAAAAGCCAACAAAAAAGGATAAACTAGAGGAGGTTGGGAGGAAAGGGCAGACAGAGAATAAACAAGACCTTGGGAGAGGAGAACAGACTCAACCTGAAAATATCTGGGACACAGTAAGGGCTGGGTGACATGTTTTAGACACACAGTCACACGTACAAATAAAGGTACTCAACATCGTTCTTGTTTACATAGCTATGCAAACGCACACAAGATAGGTACCATAGGTATCATGATCCTCTGAGTGGTATCGATTCCCAGTAAGCCTAGTTTCATTATTACCCAAGTAAATAAAATAGACCGTATCAGTCCATTCAGAATGCCACAACAAAACACCGTAGGCTGGGTGGCTTAAACAGAAATTCACTTTCTCACAGTTCTAGAGGCTGGGAAGTCTAAGTTCAAGGGATCAGCCGATTCAGTTCCTGAGGAATACACTGGTCCTGATTTACAGATAGCTGCCTTCTTGCCGTGCCTTCATGTGGCAGACAGCAAGCTTCTTTGGTGTCTCCTTATGAGGGCATCAATCCTATCCTGAGGGCCTCACCCTCATGACATCATCTGAATGTATTTATCTCCCAAAGACCCTTTCTTCATATACAGATGGTCTCCCACTTAGGATGGTTCAACTTATGATTTTTTTAATGTTTATTTATTTTTGAGAGAGTTGAGCGAGACAGAGAGAGAGAGGGAGAGAGGGAGAGAGCTTGAATGGGGGAGGGGGAGAGAGAGAAAGAGAGAGAGAAGCCCAAGCAAGCTCCACACTCAGCACAGAACCAAACACGGGGATCATGACCTGAGCTGAAATCAAAAGTCAGATGCGACACGGACTGAGACACCTAGGTGTCCCTAACTTATGATTTTTTTTACTTTACAATGGTGCGAATGTGGTACACATTCAATAAAAACCAAACTTCAAATTCTGAATTTTGATCTTTACCCAGGCTAGCAATGTAGAGAATGATCCTCTCTCGTGATACCCGGCAATGCAGCGCCCGGTCAGCCACGCGATCGTGAGGGTGAACAACTAATACACTTACTATACCGCTCCATACCCAGACACCCATTTTGGATTTCATTTTCAGTACAGTGTTCAATATGTTCCATGAGGTATGCAATAATTTATTATAAAACAGGCTTTGTGTTAGATGATTTTGCCCTACTGTAGGCTAATGTAAGTGTTGTGAGTACATTTGAGGCAGGCTAGGCTAAGCTCTGATGTTTAGTTCAGTTAGATGTATTAAATACATATTCAATGTAGGATATTCTCAATGTAGGACGTTGTTCTATCCTAAGTCGAGGGAGATCTATACCATCACACTGGGGCGGAGGCAGGGGAGGGGGTAGAGTTTCAACATGTGAAGTTTGGGGGCAGGGGGGACACACACTTGAGTCCACTGCATAGATGAACAGATAAAATCATCAAAGATTAGCTTCAAACTTTTGCCAGTAAATGTTCCCAAATCCAAGTCTAACCAAACTCCTTTCTTACCTAAAAGTCCCTAATAGCCAGCATAGTTTGGGAGTAAGATCAAATTGTTCAGCACAGAATAAGGAGTCTTTATAATGCAGCCCTCACCCATCTCTCCAACCTCACACCGCATCAATCCCCACCTACCATAACTTTAGTTAAACTAAAGTCCCTTATGGCTCCCAGCATGCACCATGCTCTTCTCATGCTTTCTACCTTTACTCTGAATGTTTGCTGTGCTACAATACCCTGACCTTGCACTGCCAGGTTAATTGTTGCTTATTTTTAAAGTGTGCACTCAGTACCTCCTGGGGTCAGAAACTTCTCTCGATCCTTCCCCGCAAGGTGGGGTAGGTATTCCTTCTCTGGCCTCACTGCTGTACCTTCTGTACACTCCTGTGATGGACAGCACTTGCCCATCTATACTGCAACCACTGATGCGTGTCTTGCTCACGAAGCCCTGAATTCTCCAAGCTAGGACAGGGCCTACCATCTCACCTGTATTAGATTTAAAAAATGAACAAATAAAAGCATGAGTGAAAATACACCATAAAGGTGCCTGGGTGGCTCAGTCAGTTAAGCTCAAGCCCAACTCTGGATTTCGGCTCAGGTCATGTTCTCATGGTCATGAGATCAAGCCCCACATCAGGCTCTACATGGAGCCTGCTTGAGATCCTCTCTCTCGCTCCCTCTGCCCCTCTCTCTGGCTCTCGCATGTTCTCTCAAAAAAAAAGGGGTTTGGGGGTGGGGCACCTAGGTTGCTCAGTTGGTTAAGCATCCAGCTCTTGATTTCGGCTCAGGTCATGACCTCACAGTTCATGAGACCGAGCCTTGTGATGGGCTCCATGCTGACAGCAAGGAGCCTGCTTGGGATTCTCTTTTCCTCTCTATTTGCCCCTCACCCCCTGTTCATTCTCTCTCTCTCTCTCTCTCTCTCTCTCTCTCTCTCTCTCCTCTCTCAAAATAAATAAACATAAAAAAGACAATACATAATAAAAGTTTGAAAAAAGAAAGATGAATGAAGCATTTTTTTTTTTTATTCCTAGCAATTCACATCCATCTTCCATAGACATATTTCCAGTTAGAAATTCACACAAAGTTTTCATCATCTGAATCACCGGCAAAATGGAACACAACATAGAAACCACTGGAAGATCAAGAACAAAGAGGGAAAGAGAGATGGCACTTGGCCACAGGACTGGCCAACACACAATGCACAGCGGGGTCTTTATCCATAAAAAAAGCTTTACACTCCTCCAACCAGAGTACTGCCTTTTCACATCTTTCATGAAAGCCAATGAATGACTAAAGGGCCCTTAAAGAAAACTCGGTCCCATTCAGACTTGATGGCACTTTTAGGTTGTAAACTGATCAAAGCCCCTTCCCTAAAAAAACAACTCACCTGCACCCCGCTCCTCAGCAATGCCGACTTCATATACAGGAGTCAGAGCAAACCTGCGGGTGATCCTGGGGGAAGCCATACAGAGGTAAGGTCGGGACAGACGCCAGCCATCATGACTGTCTGAATTAGCCTCGTGGGTCAACGGTCCTGCAGGAGGGTGGCGGCTGAATTAAGTGTGAGAAATGCCCTTATGCTCTGACTCATATTTTGCCTTTTTCTCCTCTCAAGAGAAACAAGCTCCAAATGGGACATTTTCTGATGACCAAACATTAACTCATCTGCCTAAATTTCCTCAGTGACTACAAAGTTCCCCACTTCATACTGAACCGGTAGCTTGAAATTTTAACGTAAATACAAAAAAAAGGGACTCCAAATTTTATTCTTCTTCCTCAATCTGTAGCACTCTAAAAAATAAAATATTTTAATGTAGTCTGAGGTACAGAGTCTTAGACATGGCTCTACAAAAAAAGATTACACACTACCATCCCTTAGTAGAAGTGGGGGGCGGGGGTGAGTGCTATAGTGTGCTTTTGTCCTGTGGCTATAATTAAGGTTGAAAAAGACCTTCGGTTTTTCTCCTCTAAGACATCATCAGATTAGAATAACTCCTGTCTCATCCTCCCCTCCCCTCCGTGGACTCCTTTAAAAGTGCCTGACATCCTCCCAGTTCCCCCTGGGCAACGCCTTCCTGCTTTCAACTTTTCACTCAAAATCTCTTGTCTCTTGTCCTAAAACCTGCTGATTCCATTTCTCCATTCTCTTTCATCATTCCCTTTCCCCAAATCCTAACACCGTATCTTTAATGACCCACAGGGAAAAGAAAGACCATCAAAAAAAAAAAAAAAAGTTGGTAATGGTCCATGGTGATAAAATGGAAGAATACAAAACAGCATCTCCTTTATTCAAAATAACAAGTATTTGCTGAGCTCCCACTACATGCCTTGCAGGGATTATACAATAAGATAGCTTTCCTGAACTGTTTTGTCGGAGAGGCTGATTTACCTTCACAGCACTCCACACTGCCCATCAGAGTATCTCATACCATAAAGGAGATCCCCTCTGATGTCCAGAGAGGTTTGGGCCTCTTCTGCTATAGATGACTTCTGGTATTAAAATATGAAGAAACGCCAAAACAGAGTGACAAAAACTGTGTATGTATCAAATATTTACAAAACATGCTAGGCCAATAAATATTACTGGGCTGGTGTCTAGATAATTACATGGTCCAGTAATGAGACACAAGTTCAGTGTTCTGCGACTCATGATGCCTTTTTTCAATCCTGTTTTTTTTATTTCCAAGGCCCTGTCATTCAAAAGTAATGTCAAGACCAGTGTGAGGCACCTTGTGAGAGGGAAGCTTGGCCAACAGGCCCTTCTGCCCACTGCCACTTCCAAAGGCCTCTTCATAGTAGTGAGTGAAGAAGTTCATGAACAACAGCGAAAACACGGTCGCTGCCCTCAAAGAACTTATAAACTAATTTAAAAAGGGAGAAGGGGGAGGAAAACACACTCTCCGCCCCCACCCCTTCCTGAATATGATGGAAAAAATAATGGGCCAGGAGACCAGGATTCCATCCGGGACCCATCATTATGTCATTAATCATGGGTGAGTCCTCAATATATTAAACTTTAGAACTTTTACTCTTTTTTCCCTGTAAAATGGAATGATACTGGTTTTAGCCCTGCCTTCTACACAAAGGTTATTTAGAGGCTCACATAAGATGCTGTGTTGCTTTGGTAAACTGCAAAGCCCTCCACAAATGGGAACTACACAGAAACAAAGGTGGCATACTGAATCACAAGCTGCTTTATCAGCATTAAAAAAAAAATGTTGAATGACATTTAGAAACATATAGATTCAGAATTTGACACTGTTGTGTCCAGGGAATAGTAAGAAAAAGAGGGAAATGGTGAGTGGCTATGATTGGAGAGTAAAACAATTTTATGGAGCCCCAGAGAGCTCAGGCAACTTGTCTGTGAATACCTGAGTATTTGTTATAATCTTTGCTCTTTGTTGAAATAACATCTATGAGTAACCAGAGGATGACTATTTCCCAGACAAACCCAGATTCATTCCCTAAGATCCCATACTATCCCAGGATTTTTCTTCAGTTAAAACTAGCTCTAGTGAGTCTGTTTCTTCTGGACTCGCTATAATCTTGTTTCCTCCCTCATGCTAAATTTACACAAACATGACTAATGACGTCCTAAATTACCAAAACAAACTGCCCTCCAGAGCTCTTATCTATCTGTGGTTCACAGGTCTACCTTCCTTGGGGTGAATGGAGGAAAACACACTCTCCTTAGCATCACGCCTACTCCTTGGCTGGTCCCAGACTCTTCTCTCAGGCTCCTTACCCCTACACTGACCAGAGGTCCTGGGTGTAGATCACCCTCCCAACCCTTTCCCCCAAGCAAGTTGATTCCCCACTTGGAACTTCCCCCGGACCTGGAGAGGCTCTTACTTGTTTCCAGAACAGACCTTTTTAGCCACTGACTCTTTTCTTCTGACAACCCTCCCTCCCCAAGGAGGTCCCAAGGCCTCTCAAACAGGACTCGTCAAATTCAGCCCTTCCCCTTCCTGCATTCTCTACTCCTCCCTATTCAGCCATGTGATCACCATCCATACCTGCTATAGCCTAAGAGTCTCCTCCTTTTCTACCAGACCACACAGATCACATCGGCTCAACCCCCTAAATGGCTCTGAAATCTGCAGTGTCTTCTCCAGCTACATTTGTTACCACTTCTTGGCCACTCTGATGCTCCCCAGGCCTCCACACAAGTGTTTCCCAAAGTGTGGAACAGGTCCTATTGGTGGTCACCCAATATGATCCTAGATAAAGTTATTTAAACTTTTTTTTTTCTTTACTGTGATTAGTGTTTCTATTATACAATAGAAATTAATGCAATGAAATGAAATGAAATTCTTAAGGTGCACATCCACACTGCATTTTCAGTTACGGTTGTTTTGAACAAGCTTTCATGCCCCTAACCTGGAGACCTTTAAAACTTCCACTGACAGGGTACATCCAGATCAATTAAAGCATAACCTTGTGGGGTGGGAATGGGCACTGGGTTTGGAACCCCCGTCACACTGTGAGGTGCTTCCACTGTGAGAACAGATTTGGGAATCGCCCCATTAGAATGAGCCTGAAACAGGCATTTAAGGGAAAAGGTTGAGCCCATCTAAAGAAAAGGAACTAATTAGTCAAAGGCACAGTAAACAGTTAGGAAGGGTACCTAACTCACCTGGCCGATCCAGGACTTTAGAGCTGAAAGTCCAGCAACCTAGGATGGTTCTCAGTCCCAGGTAATCCCAGACAGTTTGGCCACCCTCTGCAGATAAGACAGTGTCCAAAGTTTGGGAATGAGTGCTAGCATTTCCCAAAATGCTTTCTGCAAAACGCTATCTACTCTCCCTAGGGTGTTAACAGTTATGCATATAGCTACAAAGGGTTCCACTGTGGAATAATGTGAAAGACCAGGGATATTCCAGGGATATTCCAGGATAAAGGATTAAGATAAGGTGTTCCTCAATGCCGGCTTCTCAGAACGTTCAGTGTAGTATGAAAATTCACACTGAGAAAAGGGTATAATGTCCTTCGTTTCTCAAACTTATTCGAGGGCATTTTTTTCGTGGTGTACTTTTTGATTTCGGTTTCAAGAAACTTCTTGTAACATGCTGCCTCACTTGTACTTCCACATAATTTGGGGAAAATAAAAATCTGATAATGTCACCTCTTCATTATCAATCCCATGCTTGAACACCGAAGTCCAAAGTCCTAACCAGGTCGTCTATGTCCCCAGCTCTCCCATCTTTTACCTATTCTTTATGTTCTAGTCCAGTGTTTCTCAAACTTCAGAAGTATTCAAATCACCTGGGGATACTGTTGCCACACTGATTTTAAATCAGCAGAACTGGGTGGCCCTGAGACTCCACATTTCTAGTGAGGCCTGTGCCCAAACCGTCCCATTACTGCTGAACCAGGCACCACACCTTTGAGTAGCAGAGCTCTGGTCACATTCAGTTCTGAAGGATACTGTTCTTCTGATACTTCTGTGCCTCAAAGGCCCTTTTCCCACCTACCACCTTCCTCCTCAACCTTTAAGATGCTCAAGAATATCATCCCTCTGAAAAGATGACCTCAGATGCCCTCCCGAACAAAACTGCACATCCCATCTTTATGTTTAGAGTTCCATTCTGGTGCTTTGCTCTGTGGTAGCTGGACTCTTCTTTCTGCCTCTGAGCTCTCTGACGACTTTTTATGGTTATAAGCTCAGTGCCTGGCACACAGTAGCTACTCAACAAATCTATATAGAAGGAAGGAGTAGCCACACAAAGGAGATAATACATGAAAGGTCCAGGGAGACCTTTAGAAAATAAGTTGTTATGCAGAATCAAGTTTGAAGCTTTGGAGTTTCATGGTTGGGGACCTTTAGCAAGAGAAGTAAGTAGAATTTAAGTTAACAGTGCAGAGATTCAAGTCATAAATGAGTATCATCACCTTTTTTTTTATACTATACAAAAAAAATTCCCAGTTTTCTCAAAATGAAAACTAAATCCAGATAATCTTCTGATTAACATTTAACAGACTAAAATCACCAGGCGCAGTGGGAAATAAAGCACCATTTGACCTCCAAATCTGTGTTCATCTACTTTACAAAGAATCCTTCTGACAATTCTAAGTTTAAACAAACCTTTGTGCAAAGAGTGTTCCAACAGCTTTAATGTAGTCACAGCTGTCAAAATCATGGGCAATGTATCATACTTAAGAGAGCATTTGAAAATGTGTCAATAATTATAATTAGACACTTGTACCAGATCTAATATACTTTCACTACCCTTTAACTTCAACTGATGTAAAATTAAAACCAGTTTCTTAAAAGTGCAACTCTCAGATCATAATTTAATTCTAAAGTAGATATAAAACCTGTCACGCTACAAAGATACAGTACATTTTACTCAAGAGGAGAAAAGGCCATGGTATTGTAATACATCATTTTAGGTAAGGTGAGCACCTTTAATGCTGAAAGGGTAAAATACATTATTGAGGTGACATAATCTTCCAATATTTACCTCACCCATTTGTATTAAAAGATTTTTCTCTTCAAAATTAGGCACAACCCACAGCTCGAAGACAGTAACTGTTAATATTCTTGTTTATTTCCTATCAGTCTTTTTTTTTTTTCTATGTCCATACGTATGTAACTACAAATGTGGAATTGTACTATGTTTTATGTTTACTTACATTTACAGAATTGTATACAATTTATGGATACGGAATTGTACCATTTTTGTGTCCCACTTTTTCTACTTAATTTTGTTTTGTATACTCTTCATGGTCTATTCATTCCAAAAATTCCTGCGTGCCTAAATAAAATAAAATAAACCAGTATACTAGACACAGGATACATGTGTACACTCAGAGTACCAAACAAAGTCTCTGTTCTTGGTATTTACCCCAGAGATACTGGTAGTATGTGTGTGTGTGTGTGTGTGTGTGTGTGTGTGTGTGTGTGTGTGTATGTGTGTGTGTGTGTGTGTGTGCACGCGCACATATATATACATATATACATACATATATATACATATTTATATACATATATATATATATATATATAGTAGTATATATGTAACATACAGAAAAGGAGGAAGAATCTAACTAGATGGGATAGCCAGCAAAACCCTCTTTTGAGAAGGTTCCATTTAAGGTGAGATCTGTCCCTGAAAATTCATCTAGGATAATACTTTTGGTGATTATATAATATTCCATTTTATTAATAAAAATGTGTGTATATATATATATAACATACATATAAATGTTATATACGTAGGTTATTATAGAACATTTAAGTTGTTTCCTTCTTTGTTGTTGTTGCTACTCTACAGCTAGATGAATAAATTTGTGTATTTAAAGAGTGTTGGTATTTTTTTTCTTTTGAGTAACCAAGGGCTCAAAATCTTTTCAAGGAAAATTACATTTATACTAGCAGTCCAAAATTTTTAGGTCTTTGAAAGGAAAATCCAAGCATGTTGCTTAATTCTGGGGGAGCCAATTTCTAAAGAAAAAATGCAGCATGGGAAAAAACATGAATTTTATATTAAATTTTATTTACTTGGGTTTGAATTCTTAAATCATCTAATTTGGAAACTGCCAGAAAACCCAACTATTTTATTAAGCTACACCAGCTAGACAACTCAAAATTCCCAGTAATCCCCTATTGTATCTTCTTCAGATTATAAAAACTTTGAGAGATCAAAAGCAGTCCACTCTGGTATGCTCCCAAATCATAAATAAAATTTTGCTGTTTCTTGAAAACTGTCTATCATAGGCTTATTGCTTTTTTAAAAACCTATTATAAAAATAAAACTTTTTTCCCTAAGTCTAAAAATCCATTGCCTCTATTCTTCATCAATAATAAAAAGCTGACTATACGAGTTTCTTGGTCACTAAATGCCTACTTACCACTCACTGTATTTTTTTTCTTAAAGATAATCAGCCCCATAAGCTCTGCTTTTAACATAAAGCACAAACCAGACACGGTGCTTTAAAACAATCAAAGTAAAGCTGTGGTTAGCAAGGCTTCCAAAGCTCAGGGTTCTTTAGACTCAAACTTACACAGGGGGAAAAAAAAAGTCATCAGGTTCCATTTACTGGAAATACCAAAAAGGAGGGAGACTGAAAGAGAATCAACAAATGAGTAAACTTTAGAAACAGCTGAGTCTATGCTCTTCCTAACAGATGAGGAAAGAAAAGCACCATGAAGAAAACTTAAGTTCAGAAAAGTGACTTTCTTGGACCATAAGCTTGGTTTACACCAGAGAACAGACCCTGCTGGAGTCTTGCGGGCTGCTCTGTCATTTCCACCAGGCCACTTTGCTCTACTAATACAGCTCAAAAATTAAATTCTTGGTACAACCTATACTGTAATTTAAAATGTTGGGCATCTGAATTCAGCTCAGGTTGTGATCTCAGGGTGCGTGAGCTCCAGCCAGGCAACAGGCTCTGTGCTGATTAGTGCAAAGTCTGCTTGGGGTCCTCTGTCTCCCTCTCTCTCTGCCCCTCCCTTGCTCTCACGTGCATTCTCTCTCTCTCTCTCAAAAATAAACAAACATTTAAAAAATAAATACATACATACATACATACATAAAATGTAAAAACCCTCAGATTCAGTAATTCCAGTCTTTGATATTTACCCTCAGATATACAGCAGACAGACAGGTACATCTACACCTACATATAAACCAATCTATAGACGCGCATAGTAGCATATGTGAAAATTGTCACTGCAACATTGTAACATAATGTTACCTAAAATACGTAAAAGACTAGTTAAATAAATTATGAAACACCCACACTATGGAATACCTTTCAAAAGAATAAGGAAACTGCTCATACTAATAGGAAAAGATTTCCAAGATAAACTGAGTGAAAAAAGCCAGGTACAAAACTGAAATATGCACACTATGATACTGTATTTATAAGAAAAACACATTAGTGGGGCGCCTGGGTGGCGCAGTCGGTTAAGCGTCCGACTTCAGCCAGGTCACGATCTCGCGGTCCGTGAGTTCGAGCCCCGCGTCAGGCTCTGGGCTGATGGCTCGGAGCCTGGAGCCTGTTTCCGATTCTGTGTCTCCCTCTCTCTCTGCCCCTCCCCCGTTCATGCTCTGTCTCTCTCTGTCCCAAAAATAAATAAAAAACGTTGAAAAAAAAAAAAAAAAAAGAAAAACACATTAGTGTATGGTTGTAAATGTAAAGATGATCACTGGAAGGATATACAATCAGTTTCTTTTTTAAGTTTATTTATTTATTTCCAGACAGATGGGGAGTGTGAGCAAGGGAGGGGCAGAGAAAGAGGAAAAGAGAATCCCATGCAGGCTCCACACTACAAGCTGTGCAGCCCTACTGGGCGCTCAAACTCACTAACTGTGAGACCATGACCTGAGCCAAAATGGAGTCCATCACTTAGCCGACTGAGCCCCCCAGGTGCCCCTACAATTAGTTTTAATGATGGTATTTCCTTAGGAAGAGAAAGTAGAAGTCTGGAGGACAAAAGTTACCTTCCTACACTTCAAATCTTGTACGGAGCACATGTAATACAACATAAATGACGTCTCTAAAACATAAGCCATTATAAAAAAAGTATATATTTTATTTTTAAGAAAAAAATTATGGGGGCACCTGGGTGGCTCAGTCGATTAAGCGTCCGACTTCGGCTCAGGTCACTATCTCGCGGTCCGTGAGTTCAAGCCCCGCGTCGGGTTCTGGGCTGATGGTTCAGAGCCTGGAGCCTGCTTCCGATTCTGTGTCTCCCTCTCTCTCTGCCCCTCTCCCGCTCATACTCTGTCTCTCTCTCTGTCTCAAAAATAAATAAACGTTAAAAAAAATTTTTTTTTAAAAAAAAAAAGAAAAAAATTATGGGAACCCATATTAACATACTCATGTGATAAAATAAAGCTATGAATTAGAAATAAAAACACAAATGTGATTTTTTTAGAGTCATGTGGCCCAAAAAGGAGACCATAATGTCTGAGACAAAAGGTATGCGAATAACACAATACCGTATATTAACTGTACTGGAATTAAAATAAAAAGCTTAATTTAAAAACAGTATGAGAACGGGCACCTGGGTAGCTCAGGTGGTTAAGCGTCCAACTTCGGCTGAAGTCATGACCTTAGGATTCGTGAGTTTGAACCCCACATAGGGCTCTCTGCTGACCGCTCAGAGCCTGGAGTTGGCTTTGTATTCTGATACTCCCTCTCCCTCTGCTCCTCCCCCGCTCACGCTCCATCTCTCTTTCTCTCAAAACTAAATAAACATGAAAAAAAAATTTTTAATAAAATAAAACAAAAAATATTAAAAAATGTTTTCTAAAATAAAAGTATGAGAACAAAGGAAATGCCCTCCTGGAAGATTTTCATGCTAAATATCCACATCTGTGAAAGATTCACTCCACCTGTGCTTAGAATGTCCTAAACCGTTAAGACCTTCAGGGACCAAACGGGAACCAAGTGGGAGAAGGAGAGTAGCTGAGGAGGACCTTGCTGATTAAGTAACAATGAGCTGGAGGGAATCCTAACCAAACAAGTCAAGATAAGAAGAAAAAACAAAAAACAAACAAAAAAAAACCATCATCTGTAATTTGAAAAGGACATTCTATGCTAAACAGGCTAAAAGAATAAATCTCAAAAGAAGTCATTCACTTCTGGCATTGCTTTCCCCATCTCAGGGCTACAGCAACCACTTTTTCTATCACCTGTGATATTAAAAAAAGAAAAAAAATCATTGTCAGGTTTTTTTTTCCTTTTTTTTTTTTTTTTTAAGCTCAGTGAAATAGTCATAAACATAAGTACAGGTGTCATCCTTCAAACAGTAGAACAGTCTTTGATTCCATGAGATGTTTATCAGGTCCCATGTTCAAAACTTGAAGACTGTTACTGTATCCTTTTTTAGGATAAACATTTGATTTATTTGCAAGATAAGGCACTTGACCCCCAAAAAAGTCAATAAGAGACTTTGAGCTGTTTGTAACTGGTTCATTTTATCATTCAGACCTTAGCCCACTTCTTGCTGTTTCCAAATGGGACCTTTCTCCCCCAGATCCAAATGTCCCAGGATGGCGTCCTCTCACACAGATCTAAGAGCCACAGTGCCAACCCCTTATCTGCCGGTTCCAGTGTCATACTTCCAACTTGACGTGAGCCTCAAGGAAGCCCTCTTCTATGTGTTTACTCCACCAGAACCTGAACCCCAATACAAGCCCTGCTCAAAACCAGCTCCTCTCACCCCTTCGTTTGAAGATCAACACCATTTTCTCAGCCATCCATGTTCCATACGTCAGATACTTCCGCCTCCCACTCACCCTTCCTTTCTTCACAAAAATGATTTGTTCACCTTGTGGCTTCTCCAGCCCAAGGCCAAACCCCTAATTGTACCTACTCTCATTTCCCTTGGCTGCTGGGCCTCTACCCTTCCCATTAATCTGTGGCTATCTAACAGGCTATACAGAAGGCTATAGATATCAGAGGTTTCAAACCCATACGCCTGTAGGGACAAGGTAAAGTTAGGATGTAAGAGTGAGCAGGCTAAGAGAATAAAGGAACAATAGCAGGTGAGGCTGAGCCTCAGTGTTGGGAGAAAACAGGGTGAGCCAGGACTGTGGCAAACAGAGCACACATGTCCGCTCAGACAGACAGAATCACAAGGGGCTCTGGCAGGTTCCTGCAGGAATGCAGGTCTCGGGCGGCCAGGGCTTGCAGTTCCGCCGAAGAAGGTGGAAATTGGAACTTCTTACAGGAAATCTCCCCATATTTAAACAACGGCAACAGCTTCAAAAAGAAAACAAAATGGGGGCGCCTGGGTGGCTCAGCCGGTTGAGCGTCCGACTTCAGCTCAGGTCATGATCTCACAGTCCGTGAGTTCGAGCCCCGCATCAGGCTCTGGGCTGACGGCTCAGAGCCTGGAGCCTGCTTCCGATTCTGTGTCTCCCTCTCTCTCTGCCCCTCCCCCATTCATGCTCTGTCTCTCTCTGTCTCAAAAATAAATAAATAAATAAATAAAAAACATAGAAAACAAAATGTTTTACAGGCACAATCCAACAGGACATAACTCTCAGGTGTAGTCAGTCCAGGGGGGCAACGAGTTTCCAAACCCTGCTTTACAGCAAGTGACTTTGGAACATACAGCCTAAGTTAAAGTTCAGATGTATGACTACAGACATTTTCCATCACCCTTCTGAGTCTCAGTTTCTCCTTCTGTAAAATGGGGTAATAAAAGTAGGTACCTTATAGTGTGGGTGTGAGCGATAAATGAGAGAATGCAAGTAAGGGGCCTGACCAGGGCCTCCCTTACAGATGTTCCGTTACAGTTGCTGTTTTAGAATCAAGTCAAAAATCGTTAGCCTGGCATTCAACATAAACCTTCATTTGGCCCTAAGGCTTCCTTTCTAATCTTTCCTCTGCATTGCTCATTTCAGTATACTCTACACAGCCACGTCACATCCTGAGGCTTTTGACTTCCAGGAGTTACCATACACACTCGGCAGAAAAAGTAAATAAATAATGTGGGGGAGGGGGTACAACAGAACCGTTTAAATGGTACCCACCATTGGACTTAACTTTGACTGTGGAATCAGCGCATAGCCAGACATGAGTCGGCCACTCCTTCCATTTGTCTCAGGGCACGAGGCCTCTCTGAGAAGCTGCACCTCAAGGCAGTGAGTCTGAGTCTAGCGACGAAAACATGGGCAACTATGTTTTTATACAACTTGGCTCTTAAACAAAAGCCAACTACCTCTTACTTACTTGCCCCGTTCCCCGGTTTTGACAGGTTGCATACTCCACAACCTATACATAGACGGATCTCTCTCAAAAGGATAACATCAAAGTGGTACCTTTTTCCAAGGCCAGCCAAACAGTCACTTCCTCAAAGGTGTTGTGTGATCGTGATCGTTATCCCTCTGTATCTTGTGACCAAGGTACTTGGCCTTCTGCCATTTATAGTTAGATGTGCAACTCTTCAATCCCTTCCTCAAGTGCACCTGAAGATCTACTTTATTTTACTGTACTCTCCATGCCCAGCCCCAAGGACAGGAAGACTTGATAAATGCTCAATAAAAGAAGAAGAGGGGAAATGATGAAGGATAGGCAGCAAGGCAGGAAGATTTTAATGATAAGAACAATGAAAAAAAACGGTAAGGACAATGACAACAATGGTGACTGCAGCCACCAATTAAGCTCTTACATCTTTAAATGCAAAGAGTTGTCCCCTACTAACCTTGTTTTGTGTTTGTGAACAATAACTGTATCGGGTGATCTTCTCTACCTCTCTCCCATCCTTTTGGTACAGGTGACCTAAAAAGGGACTCCCACTGTCCCCTTATTACTGAGAGTCACCATCCCATTCAAATATAATCTTAGCAAACAGGGAGCTAAGTGGCTCCTGCCACCAGCTTAAATTAATTAGCCCCACCTTTGATGCTGATTAGGATCAAGATGATGATACCCTCTTGGAGCTGGTCCAAAGCACATATTAGTCACTTTAATCTGATGTGGAGAAACACGCAAAGACCCCTACACAGAGAAAAGAACAATGGCTCAGGGGGGAACGGCGGGAGAGCAGAAGGGCCCAGGCCATCTGTAGAATAACTGAGACTCATACAAAAAGAAAAACAAAATTCTCATCCAGGTTAGCAAATGTCCAACAAACAAATTAAGGCTGATTTCCACAATATCTAGAAGGTTTTTGTTTTTGTTTGTGTTTTGTTCCCAAACTCCTGGCTAGAATCCATCAGCAAGTTGTGAAATCAATTTAGTCAATAAAGATCAGAATTTTTTTTACGTTTATTTATTTTGAGAGAGTGAGAAGGCGTAAGTTGGGGAGGGGCAGAGAGAGAGGAGAGAGAAAAAGAATCCCAAGCAGGCTCTACACTGTCAGCACAGAGCCCGATGTGGGGCTTGAACGCACGAACTGTGAGATCATGACCTAAGCCAAAGTCGCTGCTTAATGGACAGAGTCACCCAGGCACCCCAAGACCAGATTTTTTTTTTTTATAAAAATTGACCAGAGGGATGCCTGGGTGGCTCAGACAGTTGGGTGTCAGACTTCAGGTCAGGTCGTGATCTCATGGTTTGTGAGTTTGAACCCCACATAAAGCTCTCTGCTGTCAGCACAGAGCCCACTTCAGATCCTCTGTCCCCCTCTCTCTGCCCTTCCCCCAGGTTCTCTCACACTCTCTTTCAAAAATAAACATAAAAAAACTGACTAGAAATTAGGAAGCCCTACTGTATTTTTTTTTTAATTTTTTTAATGTTTGTTTATTATTGAGAGACAGAGAGAGACAGAGCATGAGCAGGAGAGGGAGACACAGAATATGAAGCAGGCTCTAGGCTCCGAGCTGTCAGCACAGAGCCTGACGTGGGGCTCGAACTCACAAACTGCAAGATCATGACCTGAGCTGAAGTCGGACGCCTAACCAACTGAGCCACTCAGGTGCCCCACTACTGTACTGTTTTATAAAAAATATAATTCAGCTTTATTTTTAATATGCATGTGTGTATGTGTGTGTACTCAGTCATGATGTAAAAAATGTATTGCTGAGAGTAGAAAATGTTTTCAAAACACTGAAATAGAACATTTATGTTTATATAATCTCCAGGGATTGAAACTTTCCATTTTTTCCTAGGCCATACTCATAAAATAAGAGAATATTGGTTCTTGCCACCTGTTGCACACAACAGTTCAGTTCTTCCAAGTTCAAAACACATTTAAGAAAATATCACTGGGCACACTTCTCCTTACCATGTTCTTTATTCTCAAAAGGAAGGTAAAGGTAACTCTAGATAACCACCTACACTTTTTCTTCCTACTGGATGTTCCTATGTATACTTCTTCCTTGTGTAAGTCCCTGACATCAAGTTACAAGCCCCAAAGCTCCAGCTTTCTTAGTGGTATTTACTTATAAGTATTAACCTATAACATAAGGAAAATGATCAGTCAAGCACATTATGTTTTCACCAAGAGCATAATGTCATTCATTCATCAACAGCTTCAATTCCGAACTTGGTTGAAAATACCACCTCATGCTGTTTCGAAGGGACACATGCACCCCAATGTTTATAGCAGCACTATCAACAACAGCCAAAGTATGGAAAGAGCCCAAATGTCCATCGATGGATGAATGGATAAAGAAGAAGTGGTATATATATACAATGGAGTATTACTCGGCAATCAAAAAGAATGAAATCTTACCATTTGCAACTACGTGGATGGAACTGGAGGGTATTATGCTAAGCGAAATTAGTCAGAGAAAGACAAATATCATACAACTTCACTCATTTGAGGAATTTAAGATACAAAATAGATGAACACAGGGAAGGGATGCAAAAATTATATAAAAAAGGAGGGGGACAAAACAGAAGAGACTCATAAATATGGAGAACAAACTGAGGGTTACGGGAGGGGTTGTGGGAGGGGGGATGGGCTAAATGGGTAAGGGGCACTAAGGAATCTACTCCTGAAATCATTGTTGCACTATATGCTAACTAATTTGGATGTAAATTCTTAAAAAATTAAAGACAGTTAAAAAAAAAAAAAAACACCACCTCAACTCATCCCCTCTACACCTGAATGCTTTTCCTCAAGTTCTTTTCATTGCACATCTTTCTCAGTACCCACTGTCTTCAAACTCCAAGTACCATCCCACATCTAATATCCAGCTTTGCCTAAGACTACCCCTATGTTCGTTTATCCCCTCTGTACATTTCCTATCAAACTCAAGGTTATTTTTAGAGGTTCGATCAATAATTCTTTCATAATTGCCTAAAAGGGAAAAATAAAAACTAGAGCACTCTTATTTTCTCTTGTTACAATTTTTTAAGTAAGCTCTACAGCCAATGTGGGGCTTGAACTCGTGACCCTGAGGATCAAGAGTAGCATGCTCTACTGACGGAGCCAGCCAGCTGCCCCAGAACCATCTTATTTTCAATGTCATCCATGCTGCATGGAGGCTAGCAAAGACCCATCCCGGCTTTCAAAGATGAGCAAGGCACCCCGCTATCAAGTATTCAAGCAGAAAAGGTCTACATGGCACGCCCACTCAAATCAGCCCTTAAAACCTATCAAAAGAGAAGTTCACTCTGAATTCCATCCATCGTCCAAAGAGGTCGTCCACATTCCACCTCTCACAAGAGCACTGCCTACCACGCTGTTTTCACTGTCGACCGTTTGTGAATAGGCACAACAGGAGAAAGTCAGTGAAGGAGTCAATTCATCCAAGAAAGTGAGTCCCAGCCATATACACAGGATTCCGTGTTCTGTAGTATATTAAGCATGAGTTGAGATATTCTTCCAAAAAAAAAAAAAAAAAAAGGTTTTTGCCCTTAAATCCAAAACAACCTTAAAAAAAAGTTAGCATAAACTCAAATGATTCACTAAGTTACAGTATTTCCTAAACTCATCCTTAAGGACCTCTGTGTCTTACCAGAGGTCATCTTCTCTCAAGCTGTCCCCCTGAGTGCTGGGCTTGTCTGCTTCTCTAATATGCAATCATCCATTTAGTCTCTCAACAATTAAAAAAACGGTTTACTAACTGTGTGGTCTGGACCAGGCATTGTGTTAGGCGCAAAACATATACAAAAGATGAATAAGACACAGTCCTTGCCCTCAAAGAGCTCAGTGAAAGAATTTTGAAAGGTTTTAAACTGGGAAGAACAATGAATTGTGTCCAACAAATAAATGGAGGAATGAATAACTTGAAGTCCTTGCCCTCAAAAATATCAATCAAGTCCCAGGATGAGTAGTAAAGATGATAAAATGCTAGGAAAATGTCAAAACACAAAATCCAGGAAGCATTCCTGTAATGAGAGTACTCTGAGCCCCGAAGGATTTGGCTGTCCCCAAAAGTGGGGGGGAAGGGCAATGCAAAGGGACAGACTCCAAGGCTTGGCCTTATGATGAGAAAGAGCAGAACCTATCAGGACACCTATGCTACAGGGGACCGCCTAAACTTGCCTCATGATCCAAAAAAACAAATTCAACCTGCATGAACCTCCATAAAATTTGGAAAAACTAAAATTCAGTGTCACTTTCCTGGTCACAGAAATAAAGGCCAAGTACCCAGAGCAAACAATGAAGCAACCCGAATGGGCAAAGTGGAATGTTGGTCAGAGGCTGAAACCCAAAAATCAAACAACTGAGTAGTGGCTCTGAAAAACAAAACTCTCATGGATCACAGAAGAGGCTTTAGACATATAAACAAGCTCAGATTTCCCCAAATGCATATAAGAGCACAGGAATATTATTTGACTCCGCAGTTTGAATATTGGGGATGGGAAAGTATCGGTTTTAACTTCAAAAAGGAATCTGCGGGGCGCCTGGATGGCGCAGTCGGTTAAGCGTCCGACTTCAGCCAGGTCACGATCTCGCGGTCCGTGAGTTCGAGCCCCGCGTCAGGCTCTGGGCTGATGGCTCGGAGCCTGGAGCCTGTTTCCGATTCTGTGTCTCCCTCTCTCTCTGCCCCTCCCCCGTTCATGCTCTGTCTCTCTCTGTCCCAAAAATAAATTAAAAACGTTGAAAAAAAAATTTAAAAAAAAAAAAAAAAAAAAGGAATCTGCTAGGTGTCGTTAGTTCATTTGGGGAACATAAGGTCAAGCAAAACTACCTCCCATCTGAACCAAAGGCCATGATTTGCCAACCACACCATCCTGATGAAGCTCTTTCAAAAGGAATCTTTTATTTGAATGCCCTTTCCAACAGACAAATCCCACTTTGGAACTTCTGATTCTTAAACTAGCCCGGCAAGCAAGAGCAGTCTATGGCCAACTGCTGAAAAAGAAGAGGTAAACCTTCCACTTGGTCCTTCTGAGAGTTGAAATTGGCCGCAGAAAGAAACACAAAGTTCTCACTCCAAGAGATCAAAGAAGGCATTTTGTACCAGGAAACCGAATTCAAATTCTCATTTCCAGGAATAAAGCCACAGTGCCCAATACTTGCTTGGGAAAATAAAACAAGAGACTATGTGGACTCCAATTAAAATCTCTGATGGCTTTATTTCCCAGCCTCACCAGTTTAATGCTGTTAACATTTTACCCAGGCTTTGCTTTAACTTAAACACCAGCTTCCCATTCGGAATGGCCATACTTACCCACTGGGTAAAAAGGAAAGCGTTGTTAACACTTCATGACAGCATTTTTTGTCCCATCCTGAGCACTAGATGTATGCGACAAGGTGAGGCTGACAAGTACCAGCTTCAGCTAAGCCCAAGTCTCCCATAACCACAGTCAAGAGAAACCATGCTGCAGCCCATGCTATTATTTTAGTCACAATATTGAAATGCATGTGGCAGCAGAATAGAGAAGAGGGGACATACCGCAATCTCATTCAGGGATGACAACAATCAGCTTGCTTTAAAATTATCACCTGGGGTCTCACCAATCGGCCAACAGATTTGCATGCCTACTTCATTCACACAAGCACCAAGCTAAGCCTGTAGTCAGAATAGTGTGGTGAAATATTCCCCAAGTAATCATTATGTTAATAGTCATGTGTTTAATTTTATCTTTTTACAAAACAAAAATATGTATTATGTATGCAGGCTATGAAGTCTAAAAATAAAATCAGCACCTTTGAACCCACCGCTCAACCCAAAAACCACAGTGTCACCCACGCTCTATCATCTACCTACCTCCTCCACCCTGATCCCCAGGTTCTTGCAAAACACACACACACATGCACACACACACACACGCACGCACACACGCAAACACACACCAGGTAATCACTGTCCTGTATTTGGGGTTTTAGTTTAAGTATAAGTGCATCTTTATGTCCTATTACCAAAAAGTAAGTTGGCTTTCCAAATATGGCAGTGAAATATTGCTTCCTCTTAAAAGATGACATCTTTTAGGGTGTTTTTTTTTAAGGTCAATCACTGCTTTAAAGAAAAATACTAAATGATTGATAGACTGAAACTTAGCCATGGTAAACTCATGAAGACAGTGTATGAGTCAGTGAAATTTGGCAAACACTGGCAAAAGTGCCCAAGAACACGGGTTCCAGAGTCTCACAAACTCCTGGTTCAAATCCCCAGTCCACTACTGACCAGCTCTACAATGAGGGCAACTCGCTCAATCTTGAGAAGCCTCAGTTTCTTACCATAAACGCCTGAAATAATGATAAAAACATATGGTTGTTGTGAGCATGTAATGAAAAATGCATGTAAAGAGCTGAGCATGGTACCTCACACATGTCCAGAGCTCACCGTCATATCTGTCATTAAATTCACTCAAAACCTATCAGTGGGTTTTGCTACCATTAATAGTTTCCTTCTCTCCAATTTCTACCAAGTTGTGCATTAGATCTCTTCACATAAAAATAAAACAAGATGCAGGGATCCAAGAAAAGAACATGCACAGACAGTTCCCAGTCCTCGCTCCTCTTTGTCTAAAGTACTTTTTACACACACACACACACACACACACACACACACGTTGATCCCATCTTCACCTCATGACCTTGAATCACAGGATCATTTTTCAAATGCATTTCTGCCCTGTCCCTTCCTCCCCCAGAAGGCTGGACTACTTGATCTAACCTTACCTAGAAGTCTATCATGATCATCACAGTATTAGTTCAGGGAAATCTAGAATAAGATAGAGGCATCGTCTCTATCTACCGATTCAATCACTGTTAGCTGTTCCATGGACAGATGCAGAAAATTTAGTAAATCACTACTTTGAAAAAAAAATCATTACAATGCTATTAATGGCATTAAGTTCCCCACTTCTGAAATTAATTACATTCCCAAATAAGGCATACTACTCGATCTCTACTCGGCATCCTTAATATTCTTTTAAATTACTTAGAGATAACAAGAAACTTACTCAGATTCAAATAATCACTCTCTTCCAAGGTACAAAAGTTGTAAAACTACTACCCAAATCAAATTTTATTCAAAACCACTCTCACCATTTCAAGTAAAATTCGCCCAAACCACCAGAAAATGAGCATGAACCCCATCCATACCCATTCCAGCCCTTGATTTTTGCCAGCTATCCAGAATTTATTGCAACCTCATTCACCACCTTTGAGTGTTTGCATGAGAGGTGACAGTAGCAATGCTATTACCTACCGCACAATTCCATCAATTTAAGGCCTGCACTTTTCAGCTTCAAAAGACTTCTGTTTTGTTTTTGGTTTTTGTTCCAGGCCAGAAAACAAAAAACAACTGAATCACAAAAAACGGGATTTGGTCTTAGAAGCCAGATGGTCCAAGTCCCATCCAGGCCTTAAGATAACTTCCTGACCCACGTCCCCATCAGTGAAATAGGTGAGGTCCATATTTCACACTTAGGCATACTGTAAAGCTGGATGGCCAGACCAGTGCCTGAGGTCAGCACAAGTCTAATGTCTGCTGGCTGCCCAAGCCCGGGCCCCTGGCCAGCCACCCAGCTCCAGAGACAAGTGCCAAGACATACTATAGTGTTTCCATTTAAGGCCTGCCACTTGGATCAGCCCATCTCTGAAATTTCTTAACACCACCTTTCCAGGAAGAATTTTTTTGGGGGAAAAGGGAGGTGGTGTCTATTTTTTGCCACCGCCTTCCCTTGGGCTGTCAGAACAGTCTGCATCTCTGGGACAGGATTCTTTAAAACCACTGGGTTATATCTAAGTCACAATTAGAGGGCCTCTTTTCAAAAATATACAAACTATGTATGAGATCAGTCCTTTTTCTCATCACGTAACTCCCATCTCACACACACACACACACACACACACGCACACACACCTCAAAAAAGAAAGAAAAGAAAGCCCAATAAAATGAACAAATCCACTGATTACTACCTCTCTTTAAAAGCCAAATTAAGCACAACTTTTCAACCAAGACTTTTCTTCTGCTACTAAGTGAAATGTTTTCTTCCCTAAGTAGTTTCCTCTACAGCCTTTCTCCCATGCAAGGAGCGTTCAAAACTCCAGGGAAATGAGGGGAGGAGGGGAGACATGTCTGGCGCAAACTGGACAGACCTAAGCCAGCCTAGAACCCGAAGGAAGTTAGTGAATCCAGCGGCCCCAGAGGCCCCACATCTCTCCCCAGCGCGCCCAAGGTTCTAGCCTCACTGTTTTGGTTACAGTGTTGAAGGAAGGGTTTTAAACTTGGCAAAGTACCGTGCAACATCTGTAACCACATTTGCCTTCTGGGGATCGGGAGATGAATCCCACATTCCTGGCTTTGAAGCTTTTTGAAACTGCAGCTAGGAAGAACGGAGGGCGGGAGGGAGTTGAGCAGAGTTTATTGGCTGTCTCTCCAGCAGAAAATTCCTCTTGGAAGAGACGGATATTTTGAGGGTGGGGGTGATTAGCCCATCCCTTCACTCCGTACCAAGCTCAGCTGGGAAGGTGAGCCCGTGGCCAGGCGGCCAGATCGATTTACAAGTCAGCGGCGCACACCCTGAAGGAGTTCACTACACACACACACACACACACACACACACAGAGGCACACGCGCACACTCCGCAAACCAGAGACCCCCCACTCCATGCCTCTGTCCTCTCCCATATCCCACCAGCAGTTCAGGCCCAAAGCAAGACAGTTTTGTTCCGCGGCTGCTTCCCCCACCGAGAGTGGATGAAGCTTGGGGGAGAAAGGAATGAAAGCGAGGGGGAGGCACCGCAGACGCCCACCCTCCCACCCCCAATCCCAGCCTCTTCTCCAGCCAGGCTCCCTCCTCCCACGGTCCTCCCGGGTCCCGCGGCGCGGCCGGCGACCTGCCCTCACCTCTGGTCCCGCCGCGGCCGGGGCTGAGCCGCGGGAGGCGGAGTGCGAGCCAGCCGGGCGCTGCAGGTCGGCGCGGAGCGGCGCGGCGCGGCGCGGGGCGGGGCGGGGCGGTGCAGCCGGCGAGAGAGCCCGGAACTCTGCGGGGCCGAGGGCCGGCGGCCGGCCCCGAGCGGCGGCCGCGGCGGCTGCAGCCGGGCAGTGCGTGCGGCCACGGGCTCCCCAGCCCTCGGGCCGGCGCGGCTGGCCGAGGAGCAGCCTGGCAGCGGCGGCGGCGGCAGCGGCAGCCACCCGGGGGAAAGAGCCGGGGGAGGGAGGGGAGGCGGGGTGAAGAGGAGGAGGAGGAGGAGGAGGAGGAGGAGGAGGAGGAGGAGGAGGAGGAGGAAGGGGAGGAGGGCGGGCGGAATAAACTTCCCGAGGCGCAGCGGCACGGGCTAGGAGGGCGGCCGCGGGCGGGGCGGGCGGCCCGGGGGGGAGGCTCGCCCGAGGGGCGGCGGGGGAGACGGTCACTGAGAGTAGAAAAGTTCCCCCGGCGCGGAGGGGGAGGCTGCGGCGGCGGCGGCGGCTGCAAAGAGCAGGAGCCGGAGCGGGAGGAGCGGGAGGAGGAGGAGAAGGAAGTGGCTGCGGAGCGCTCGGCCAATGAGTGTCTGGAGCTGTGATTAACCAGGCAGCAACACATCATTTCCTCCCGGCGCGGATCCAGGGAGCCGGGAGGGAGAGGGAAGGCGGCGGGGCGGGGCCGTCCCCGCGCCCCCTGCAGGCGCCCGGCCGGGGGCGAGCCCGCCGAGCCCCGCCGAGCCTGGCCTGGCCGCCCCCGGCGCGCCCGGCGCGGTCTGGCGGGCCCGGAGGAGGCTGCGAGCGCTGCCGCCCGCGGGGCTTCTCAGAGGCGGGGCGGCGGCGGGGCAGGCCCGAGCCGGGCTCCCGCGGCCGGGGTGGGAGGAGGAGAGGCCGCGCGGCGCGGGTGAGTGCCCAGGTAGGCGCGGGCGGGGCCATCTGGACAGCTCCCGGGGGCGCGAGGGGCGGGAGGGCTGCCTCCCGGGCCCCTGGACTGCGGGCGGCGCCCGGCTGGGGTCCTGCAGGTCAGAAAGAAGCCTCAGTGTTCTCATCCAGGCCATTTCTGACCTGCCTTCAAATCCCCTTCCACTTTGCTCATTTCCTTGCAAGGTCTGGGGTTATGCAAGAGCTTACCATTTTTGCAGTCGGCCTCCTTACCGATAAAACTAAGGGGGGAGAGGGGGAGGAGGGAGCGTGCGGGGGAGGGGGCTTCTGCAGTCATCTAGCCCTGTCCTAGGCGCCAGGGGAGCTTACTGTGGAAAGGAAGGAACATTCCCCGCCGCAGAGAGGCTGACAACCTCGGTCCTTAGATACACAAAAACACTCCAGTGTTCTAATATTATCCAGAGCATCAAAAAGGCATGCGAGGATCAAATTTTGCATGGTGCCTGCTGAGTGTAAGGAAAGCACCAAGCCATTTCCTCTGCCCTCTGGAAGCTTATAATGTACAGTCCTATCACAAAGCAAAATAAAAGCATGAAACCAATAAATGGGGATACCATAAAGTATTTTTATCTCTACAGGTTCATTCATGCAGCAGGCATTTATTGGGTGACTGCAGTACTGCAAAGGTTGCAAAGGAAATGGAAGATCTGGTCCCTGCAGGTCAGTTTACAATCCAATTAGGAACGCAAGGCATATATACGTGAAACATCTAGAAAATCATACCCAGGTATTATATAAGCAAAAAGATGTAGAAGGGGGGGGGGCATTTTTTCATAAAGGGAAAGACAATACCTGTATGCCTGGTGAGAATCAGGAGTGGAAATTCCAGGTCAATCAAGCAAAAGTGCCTATATGCATACCTACTCTGTAGAACATTAGAACAGGGATCTCAGTGTCACTTAATTGAAGCTCTGCCATTTATAAACTGTGTGACCTTGGGCATGTATTTAACCTCTATGAAGGGAATAAAGCCTGTTTCCAGGTTTGTTGTGTGATTCAAATGAAATTACACTTACATAAATGCTTCTCAAGGTGCTGTGTGAATGTTCCTCAATTGGGTACGTTTCTGGAGCTCTCATTTTACTGGCCTCTTCTTGGTGGCTTTGTAGTCTCCCATAGGCTGTAAGCTCCATGAGGGCAGGGGCCAGGTTTGGTGGTGTTCACTGTGTATCATCATCATGCCTAGCAGAGTGGCACATGTGGGTGCCCAGCAAAAGTTTGCTGAATAAGTGAATAAATGAACTAATGAATCCTGCTATGCTTTTAACTGTTCATTTTATGTGTTCCTTCAGTAGTGGTCTTGTGTGACTGGCTCAATGCAAAACCCTCTAACTCGACCTTCCTGTGACTAACTTGTATTCCAGGAGACTATCTGGGAGGATTCAAGGTAGTTCTTGTGGCCTTGTAACAATAAATTGATGATTGCACATGTGTGTACATGTGCATGTGTGTGTGTGAAGCAGGAGGATAGATACGCAAGGGTATAGCCCGTCACACAAGCCCTAGCCACACAAGGATACAGCCCAGATACAGTCCTTTGCCTTTGGATACCTTAATCCAGAGTTGCTCAACCTAGGTACTATTGACATCTTTGGCTGGATAATTGCTGTGGGGTGTGTTCTGTGCATTGTAAAATGTTTTGCAGCATCCTTGACCTCTATCCATTAGATACAAACAGGATGCCTTCTCTCCACAGCTGTGACATAGTTTTTACTTTTTTGGTTAATGTTGATTTATTTTTAAGAGAGAGAGAGAGACAGAGCAGGCGCAGGGGAGGGGCAGAGAGAGAGGGAGACAGAGAATCCGAAGCAAGCTCCAGGGTCTGAGCTGTCAGCAACGTGAGGCTTGAACCCACGAACCATGATATCATGACCTGAGCTGAAGTCAGACACTTAACCGACTGAGCCACCCAGGCGCCACCTCCCCACTGTTTAACATTTAAACATGCCTCCAGACATTGCTAAATGTCCCCTGGAAGCAAAATTGCCCCCGATTGGGAACTAGTGCCTTTACCCCAACATCTAATCCATTGATTTAACTCTGGTGGAGAAATCACACAAGTAAAGTAACTTGAAAGAAATACATCTTCTGTTATTCCAAGATTCTTAGATCTCTTCCATCATATGTTTCAAGGAGCACGACTCTTGTTAATTAATTGCCTGCTGCATTGTGAATTGGCATCTCTTCTGTTTTCTGCATATCCTCCTCCTTTACACCCAGATCAACATGTTCATTTCTAAAAGTCAACAGCTTTCAAAAACTATTAGGAAACAGAGTCTTGAGCAACCTAAGAGTCCTGTATAATATTTTCCTATAAAATTTGGAGGATTCGTTCCATAAAATTTTGCAGCAAGTGTCCCTGTTACAATTAAGCTCTTGGACTTACCGCACAGCCTCTCTGCACTCAGATTGTAAGTGATATAGAATATAAATTGTGATATTTAGAATTTTTTTCATTTAAAATATTTAAGTAACTACTTTGAGTGATTTTTCTTTCATCCTGAAGCCATTTCTCTTTGGTACCGAAATAGTTCTCCTTTCATAGTGGTATAGAGAACGTGGTTTATTAAAACCTATAAAGCGAACCTATATCAGCTTAGTTGTACATATCAGCTTCCAGAAGCAAGTTCTTTAGAATGTTTGGATGTTTAGAGCTGGTGTTGTTGTTGAAAATCCTGATGGGCTGATAAGCTGCTGTTTAGTTTCTAAAGATTTCTTGAAATAAAAAATAAAGATTAATGGTTGAAGAAATGAACTAATTCTGATAAGTCTGTTCACTCAGTATGGGCATGTAGAACCAACAACAACAACAACAAAAAAACCCTGTTCCCAGCACACATCAGTACTGTGTTTACAAGGTGAGCAGACATTTTTGTTCAGCAAGACAATATCATCTGTCTCATTAAATAAAGTTATTTGAAACATTGGTTTTATAGCTTTGTTCGTATTTCATTTTGGTTTTACAGTTCTGTAATGGTTATAAGCATATGGAGATTAGTTCACATCCAGTTTAGTGATTATTCACACTTAAGTTGAGCATTGAAGACAAGGTAGGCATCCAAACTGCTTAAAAAGAGGGCAGACTTTGAGGGTTGGATGTGGCTTATGGGAAAACAATTCCTGTTTTGTTAGACTGGAAGTAGGACTCCTACTCCAGGGATCTCCAAGTTTTCTATAGAATCCATGGAATTTGTGGTTTTGCTTCAGTTAATGATATTTTTAAAAGAAATTAATATCATGTTAATATGATGCATATTCTGGGTCATACGAATATCATGTAGCCATGATCCCACTACCCGTTTTTTGCCATGTACCTATAAGAATATGTAGTTTATTGAAATGATACTTTTATAAATATAATTTAAGACATCACTGAAGGTCTGTGGAGATTGTTTTCTTTTTAAAGGTGTCCTTTATAGGACTCAAATTATGAGAAACAGTGACCCAGCTGCGTCATAACTATCCTTGGAAAATGATGAATTTATTGAATGACAATGATATGGAATTTATTCCTAATCCTAAGGCCCATAAGAAACCATTATTGCTTTCCAAAGATGGAAGTAACTGGATCAGAACAGCAGGGCGATAGAAGAGAAAATCATAACCTGTTAGGGTCACTAGAAATCCTATCAGTCGTGGCACCCTTTCCCCAAAAGGTAAACATTTAACCAGTCAGGACAGACACTTGTTTATCTTCCAGTTAAACTTTCCCAGGTGTAGGAATGACTCATTAATTGTTCATTTCATACAAGACCTTTTTGGCCACCCACCATATTCAGGGAACTGTGTTTGCTGCTCAGGGAGTCCTCAAGCTGCCTACAGCTGCTTCCCACTGGGAAAGTTAATCCAGACACTCTGAGCACAGCGGGTTACATGCAAACTAGCATACAACTATGGGCTGACCATGTGATAAAAGAGGCATTACAAAACCATTGCAGAAAGGAAAGATTATTCATTCAGCAGTGTTGAGGCACCAGGAAAGTAAACTGTTAGTGCTCCCTCTCACACCATTCCTGAAAATATCTCCAGAGGGAATAAGAATTAACTATTTTTTTTAACTGTAAGTTAACTCAAAGCAAATATAGGTAGATGCTCATCTTCGGATGGGAAAAGGACTTTGTACGTAAAAGCTATAAATAAGATTGGCTGACTTGACTTTGTCTCCCAGCCAAGTACTAAGTACTAACCAGACCCGACCCTGCTTAGCTTCTGAGATCAGGTGAGATCAGGCACGTTCAGGGTGGTATGGCCGTAGACTGGTTGACTTGACTTTGTAAAAATTTTTCCCTAAATTTTTTCTTAGGAAACAAATAAAAGGAGGGGAAAAGCCAAGTAGTGAAGCTACCTACAACCTATACTCAAAGGGTTAAAATCTTTAATATATTAAAAAAGAAAAACTTATGAATCAACAAAATGCACCCTTTAATAGCTGGTCAGATGTTATGAATAGACAAAAACAAAATTATTATGTGTGAATATTAGGGAAAAAGTTTAAAGATTCAAGGAAAGATAATATAAACAAAACTGAGATAAAATATTCCAGATAATTTTTCAGCAAATGAACATATTCCCTATTGGTAAGATTGACTTTATAAAGGATGCTCAGTTGTTGCGGAGAGAGTAAACTGGAAAACAATTTCTTGAAGATAATTAGTAGGTGATATGTATCAAACCCCTTAAACATATTTCTACCCTCTGACACTTTAATCCCATGTCAGGAACTTATGCTATGAAAATAATCATCAATCACGCAAAGATTTGTATAAAATGATAATCATCTACTAATTTTGGAAATGCCAACAATAAAGCACAAACTGAAAAAAACGGATGATAAAGGTTATATTTTGGTTCCATAATGCTTATAAATACACGAATCTCTCATGTTCACATATCCTTAAAGGTGAGAAACTAGAGGAAAATATTCCATGATGTATAGTAACTATCTTTGCATCATGGATATGTTTGACTTTTATGTTCTTCTTTACACAGGTCTATGGGTTCCACCCTCTCTATAACATTACTTTTATAAGCAGAAATTAAAAAAAAAACACATTATAAAAGGAGAAATGCAGGGTGCCTGACTGCTCAGTCAATAGAGCATGAGACTCTTGATAGTTCAAGCCCCACTTGGGCCTAGAGCTTACTGAAAAATTCATTCATTAATTAATTAAAATAAAAGTGGAAATGCACATATTTTAAAAGAGTCTGGCAATCATGGAACAAAACCTAACTGGTGAAAGTTACATATAAATTTATACTTGCGAAGTGGGAGGTAGGGTGTAGAGAATGGAATTCAAATTTGGCATTTTCTGTGCTCTGCAGGAAGGTGTATTTCTTTCAGAAAATCATTTCCCGGAGGGCTCAGCCTTATCTCATCCTTTGCCTGCATCTCAGTCTGTGACCCATTTCCTTGTAACCTTGAGGGCTAGATGCTCATCAGGACTGTCCGTGGTCTTGCTCACATTCTGAAGCTGCTTGAGTTTCTAATTTACTTAACTACGGTTAATTTAGCTACGTGGCGGAGATGTGGATTTTAAAAGCTAGTCCTGTGGATGAATGCCCTCAGGACTATCAAATTAATTTCTTCCTCAAATTAAACAAATATATTTCAAATATAATTGTGTGGTTCTTGGTAGAATCCAACATCACAGAGGCTTTTCATTTTTAGGGAACATTCTTTTGCCTGATTGGTCCCTCTGAGCATTGGCATCATGAAGACATTTTCATGGATAAGAAATCAAATTAATTTTCCAAGTCCTAGTGTAGCCCCACTCTACCAATATCTAAAATCTAAAGGCTTCCTTTTTATTAACCTACTTTTGTTTAATGAAACTCCAGAGATCAGCTGCTAAGGTTAATTACATATAGCAGAGAACTAGCTATGTGACCTCAGGCAGATAACTTCAGACTGTAGAGCCTCACTTCTCCTCAGGTGCAAAGTAAGGGATGGGTTGCATTTTGGAGGTCTCTCTGTTTTGAAATTACACAACTTGAGTTGGAAGTCCTAAAGAAGCTTATTATCTGAAGTTGCGGATGCTGCATTTGACATTTCTGGGAGCGAAGAGCTTAAGACTTCCAGGAACTGACAGAAGCCAGGGTGATAGGAATCAAAGGACCACGTGGACAAATGGCCTTAGAGAGGACTGAGGCGGCCTGGCCCAGTCATGCAGGTCTCAGAAGAAATGTGCAAGGGAAGGGACTGAAAGGGGCTAAGCAAGGGACTGAGTGACAAGCTTGCTTAATTAACATTACTTATCATTACAACCAAGATATGTATGTTCTTCCATTAGCAAGATTTCCCCGGACGATTATTTTGTTTAAAAAAGAAATACAAAATATGCATGTGTGCAAAAGGATATATTGTATGGAGAAAAATAAATTCCAGAACTACCAGCTTCTCAGCTAGCCACTTCCCTCCCCTAATGCCAGCTTCTCTATATCCTTATAGAAACGCGGTAGGCATGTGAAACTATACCCATATTCCCATTTGCTTTAACAGGGATAGTAGCATACCATACACTCGGCTATCCTTTGCTCCCGTATTTATCAATATAACAGCATATCTTGATAAATACTTTGCTATTATAACAAAGCTATTATACCAAATTTCTGTTATTGTGCCCCACGCAGGGAAGCAGAGACTCGTGGAATCTAAAATTGGAAGGAACCAAGATCTCATCTAGTCCTAGTTCTGTCTCTTACATATAAAAAAGTTTGTCCCTGCAGGGGACCTGGCTGGTTCAGTTGATAGAGCATTCACCTCTTCGTTCTTGATCTTGGGATCATGAGTTCAAGCCCCACGTTGGGCATAGAACTTATATTTTAAAAAAGGGGGTGGGCTCCTGGGTGGCTCAGTCTGTTAAGCATCAGACTCTTAGTTTCAGCTCAGGTCATGATCTCACGGTTTGTCAGTTCAAGCCCCCCAGTCGGCTCTCATGTTGACCGTGCAGGACCTGTTTGGGATTCTGTCTCTCCATCTCTCTCTGATCCTCCCCCAGTCGTGCTCTCTCTCAAAATAAATTAAAAAAAAAAAAAAGTTTGTTCCTGAAAAATCCTGTGATTCCTCAAGTTCTCATGGCTCCTTAAAGGAAGGCTGGAACTGGAACTTGGTTGTCCTAATCATCCTTTGGTTTGATTATACTTTTTGTTTGTAAAGTTATACATGTTATAATTAAAAATATTTTTCAAATGGTATGCATCGTATGATCTGATTTTCATTCTTTAAGGAAGTATGTATGATGCACAGAAAGGAGACTATAAGGCTATACACCAAGATGCTGGCAGTAGCCATCTTGGGATGATAGCAATACAAGGGATCTTTCACTTTTTTATTTTTTACAGCAACTTCATTGAGATACAATTCACATACCATTCAGTTCACTCACTTAAAGTGTACAATTCAATGGTTTTTAGTATATTCACAGAGCTGTGCAAATATCACTACAATCAATTTTAAAACATTTTTATCACCCCCAAAAGAAACCCTATGTACATCACCATATTTACACTTTTTATTCTTGTGTCGTATTTCCAAAACATTTTGCAGTGATTGTTATTTTTGTAATAAAAATAAATCTATTAGAAAAAAATTAAAATAGGGGTGCCTGGGTGGCTCAGTCGGTTGGGTGTCCGACTTCAGTTCAGGTCATGATCTCACAGTCCGTGAGTTCAAGCCCCATGTCAGGCTCTGTGCTGACAGCTCGGAGCCTGGAGCCTGTTTCAGATTCTGTGTCTCCCTGTCTCTCTGCCCCTCCCCTGCTCATGCTCTGTGTCTCTCTGTCTCAAAAATAAATAAAGAAATAATTTTTTAAATTTTTTTTTAAAAAACTTAAAAGAACAAAAAAAAAGAAAAAAATTAAAATAATGCCATATTTGCTATAAAAACCCAGAGAGAAAATACAGAAAAGTATTTCAAAGAAAGTAAAATTACTTAATTTTACTATTTCCAATATAAACAGATGTAATATTTTGGATAATTTTCTTTTTATCTTTTCTGTTGATATACATTATATTATACATAAATACGCATTGTTTTCCTTGCTCTTCTTCATTATATTATGAACATTTTCCTAGGTTATTAGATACTCTCTGAGAGTATGATTTTTGGATTGATTTAAACCCCTGAAGTTATCATGTTTGACAGCATTGCATTGTTTTCTTAGGATAGTTTCCTAAAAGTAAGAATCTAGGTCATATTTCCAATTGCTAGGTGGTTTGAACTGTTTCCAGGGGCTTGTCCCACTCACCACACCCCTTACTGTCTCTGTTACTACCCTCTCTATTATACTTGCCAATTTGGAAATTTAAAAAAATTCTGTTTTCATTTGCACTTATTTGATTGCTAATGAGTTACCACGTTGCTCATAAATACATCAACTGTTTGTATTTTTCCAATTTTCTTTTCAGTTAATGCCCTTTACCTATTGTTCCATTGGAATGTTAGCGTCATTTTTATTGGTAAGAATATAGAGAGCTTTCTCTTTTTCTTTCCTGCTGAGCACTGAGCACGTAGACATTCCAATCTATTAATAACTTCTAAAGATTAACTTGGTTTCCAGTCATTATTTCCCACATCTTTGCAGTGGGACTGGCTACCTTTCTTTAGGGGGACTCTGCATTTCTAGCGTACTAAAGAGATTGCTAGGGATGAGGTAGGGACCAGTCTGTGTAGTTCCTTACATTTTGATAAAATGGTTGTTTGCCAATTTCATTCTAAAGCTCCCCAGAATATATTTACTACCAATAATATAAAAACGGCATTAATAAGCTTTGATTTTCCCAAGTAGCCATATAGGTTGTGTTCAACCAAATTCATCAGTCCCTATAAGGGATAATGACATCAATGCTGGATCAAACAGCACAAGGGTGTAGAAGATACACCTACATCTCACTTCACTTTTCTCTCCAACAAGCATGAGTGGTGACACCAATGAACAGTCTGAAGTTTAAGTCTAACTCAGGTCCTCTTGATGCTCCACACAGAGCACTAAAGGTTATCAGACTCTCCAGTTTCTAACAGAGATCCTATCTGGAAGAAAGGAAGTAAACGTCTCACTCTTTAAACAGCTAAACAGGGGCACCTGGGTGGCTCGGTCAGTTAAGTGCCCCACTCTTGATTTCGGTTAATTTCAACTCAGGCTAGAATCTCATAGTTATGAGGTCGAGCCCCGCATGGGGCTCTGCACTGACAATGCAGAGGCTGCCTGGGATCTTCTCTCTCCCTCTTTCTCTCTGTGCCTACCCCGCGCTTGCTTGCTCTCGCTCTCTCTCAAGACTAAATAAATAAAGTTAAAACTAAATAAATAAAAATAATAAACAGCTAAAGATGTTATTACATCTAAGATCTGATTACATCTAAGAAACTGGAGTTGCAAAATATGAAAACATCTGAATCTCTCGATAATGGAATGGACCTTGGAAAACAAAAGAAATACACAAACACCAAGGAAAAAGTGTTGATGAGAGTGATTATTCATGGATATAAAATGGCCATATAATGTATTTGATTACAAAAAAAAAAAAAAGAGAGAGGAAAAAGGCAATTTATTGATCTGGGTGAACATACCACAACCTCATGTAGAGCTGAGATGAGCTTTTCATTTACCCAGGCTTACTCTGCTGCTGCTAAAGGTCGGGGTTTCCTGTTGACAAATCAAGTGTAGATTTGGTGACAAATTTGTTCTGTTCATCAGAAGTTCTTCCACTGTGAATTGTCTACTTCTTGGTTTTCACTGATATATCAGGCATCGATCAAATGTAATAACCAGAACATAGCCTTAATTTGATATTACTTGATTTTGAAAATCAAAATAGCTTTATATTTTGTTTTTATTTTTTTAATGTTTATTTTTTAGAGACAGTGAGAGAGCGAGACAGAGCATGAGCAGGGGAGGGGCAGAGAGAGAGGGAGACACAGAATCTGAAGCAGGCTCCAGGCTCTGAGCTGTCAGCACAGACCCCGATGCAGGGCTCGAACTCACTAACCACGAGATGATGCCCTGAGCTGAAGTCAGATGCTCAACCAACTGAGCGACCCAGAAGCCCCTGAAAATGGCTTTATATTTTGACAGCCATCACTATTCAGTCTTTGAAATACAATGATGGGGTTTTCTATTTTGAAGAAAATTTAGAAATGATTTAATACAGCTTCCAGGTTTCTTTTTCCTTTTTTAAAGATTTCATGATATGGGTGTTTCTTTTTAATGACAATTTTCGAACAGAAAATAATCAGAATAAACAGAATAATCAGAAAGAGAAAAAAATAGAATAAACCCCATATACCTAGCACCTGGGTGAGCAATGATCAAGATTAGCCTGCACACATTGCCCCCCACCTTAGCTTTTGCAAATTATTTGAAAGTAAACTTCAGCCACCATGGCATTCCATTCCTATGCATTTCAGCAAGCATGTCTAAAACATATGGACATTTTCTTACCCAGCCATAATGCCATTATCAAACCTAACAAAATTAATGATTACTTGGTACATTCAATTCCCAGTTGAGATTCTAATTGCATCGACTTTCTCAGAGAAGTCTTTTATCAGATCAGAACGCAGACAATGACTTTTTATCATTTGGCTGTTTGGCGTTTTATAAAGTCTCCTTTAATTTTGAGATCAATTCATCCTTCCATCCTCCCCCCAACTCCACTCCGTTTTGTTGGTAGTGGTGGTGGTGACGCCATCAGTTTGTTGATAAGATCAGCTCAATGGGCTTCTCCATTTTACTTTCTGTTGAAGAGATGCAGGCTTAAATCATGAATCCCCCCAGAAGAGGTAGTGAATCAATACAGAGTGGAATCTCCTAATCCCATTCTATCACACCTTCCCCATATACCGTGTTGCTATCCCACAGTTTTACACCATCTCTGTCTTTAGCGTTCTGGTGGTTCAGAAAACATTAGAAACGTTTTTAAACTCTACTTCTGCCACGTTTGCTGACATTTAAAATCCCCAGTATTTTCCAAAAGTTAGTCAGGACTTAGAATTTGCAGCTTGCTTTTCCCTAAGGCCTGGCCCATTAAAGTTACTCTATAACTGTTACTTTCTGAAAAAATGCCAAAACTAATTCAGAGACTCAGGTTGTCCAAAAAACAAAACAAAACAAAAAATCTCATAGCGGACCAATGAAAAGTGCTACTGCTTTCACTGGGAATGGGAAGCAAAACTACTCCAACAAAATTGCACAGACACACAGACCAAAAAGTAGACTCAAGCACTAAAGACGTAGAAAACCTCAAAGACAAATTGACTTACTATAGCCTATTTTAGTCAAGCAGGGTATATATTTTTCTGTTGATGATATGACTAGGACGTGAAATAAAGTGTGGTCATCGACACTTTATATGTTCCCAAGAAGCATGGAGGTAGAGGGGACATGGTGGAATTGAGAGCAGAAAAAACTCCTCATTCATTTCTTACAGCCTCCAGAGAAGATGGAAAGAAAAAACAAAAACTTAAATCCATTTCAGCAGCTCTGGCTTTGTCCTTTTTAACAAGTCAACCAACAAATCATTTCTTTAAAGCCAGTTTTAGCTATTACAGACTTTTATTTGCATATGCTCCATGCATTCTTCCTGTGTTCTAGAATTCTGATTAGGAATTGTTGCTTTCAACCACCACAACTTCCTCACATAAAAATGAAAAATTCTTGGCTACATTTTCCCCTCCTTCCTTATTAGGCTGTTAAAACAGGGGTCACCTACCACTTTGTGGGGTTTGTTTATTTCAATCCTTAAATATATCTGAAGAGATTTTAAAATATTACTTGTTACAGTGGAATAGATTCTGCATGGTTGCTGCTGAGTCTTTTTTTTTTTTTTTTTTTAGAAAGAAGGAGGAAAAAACCACATTGTTTTGAAAAAACATGTTTTTAAAATAATTTTATAGATTGCAGATTTTGTAAATGATCATGTTAATTGTTGGAAGGGGGTTCCCAACCTTGTTAATGTCCCCTTAGCATTAGGCTTTTGTTCCCCAGCGTTGAATATGTCATTTTCTCCCACAGACTGCATTTCTAGGGGTATAATTGCTGTCTCCATGTAAAAGACAACTCATGTGCATAAATTTCCACTCACTGAAACAAGACTCTGCCTCCCCTAATTTTAATGCAGATGTGATCCAGGGGGTAGAGTTACACTTACTTCCCCAAGCAAAATGAAACAGATTACACATTAAATATTGTCTTTGGAACCAGGTGCACAGAAACAACCAATTACCTAGACAGCTCATCAAGTCCTGATATGTTTACCACATTGTTTTTTGTTTTCTCTTTAAACATTTGGTGAATTATTCTGAGGCTTTCATTTCTCTATAATGAACAGAATATGCTTATTAATAAAGGTCCCTTTTGTGTGATTCATTACAGTTGACTCACAAAAGCCTTTAAAACCATGTCTGAAAGTTTCTGAACTGAACTTGAGTTCCCGTGAAGACAAAGCCTTATTGCTACAAAGAGGCTACTGCTTCTGGTTCGTCTTCTTTCCTAAATAATGGATATCCAAAAATCACTTAAAGGAGAAGGGACGTGAATTTTTGGAAAAGAGACAGAGGGAGGGTGCTTCTGTTCCCCCATTAGATATTTGGAATTGTTCATACTTAAATAACAGTATCCATATTATCAGGTTTTGGTCACTGCTCATTATAGCCTCTTGAATTTTGTGCATATCATTACTTCTTTGGGATTTTTAATTAATTGAAAATGCTGATGAATTCAAGAGCTCTTTCAAGACTCATTCCTGTTATTCCAAGAGACTTTTACCACTTCCTGAGGAGGGACTGTTTTAGATTTCCACAAAGTCATTAACCTCCCAAAGAATGTGAAGAATAAATAGAATGGGGTGGTGCAAAGATGTAATGGGTACAAACTCTTAGGAAGGTCGAAGGCAGGGGGTCTGTGCGGGTGTGCCTGGTGGTGAACAGAGGGGAGGGAGGGTTGGGCATAGGGAGGAGGAAGATGTTTTTGGAAACCTTACGGAAAGGCTTAGTGGTGAATGGCCTGGAGATCAACCATCTGCTGATGGAGTGGTTATGCACCACTGACTTACTGAGGGTATCCCAGTCTTTAAACTATGTATCCTCTGAGCTTCCGATGGAAGTTAGGGGGAGCTCTAAGCAAAGTAGGTGAAAATGTACAACAGAAAAAATTCTACCTGTGCGTATGCAACCAGGTTGCAGAAACTGGGCATAAATTTTATGTGCTTCTTTTTAATAAAACAATTTGAGACATTTTAGAGAAGGTGAAACTTACAGGTGTGGGAATAGAAAAAAAAATACTTGAAATACGGACAATGCTGAAAGTTACCCTCATTCATTAGGGTCAAATTGGAAGTTGGTATAAGGTCTGTGGAGGATAATTTGACATTATATTGCAAAATTACAAATGCACCTATCCTATGATCTTGCAATTCCATTCTAGATTCCTAATTTCCTGCACATATCCTCACCCACCTATGAAATGATGTATGTACAAAGTTTTCATTGCAGCGTTACATGCGAAAGTAAAAGGTTGAAAACAACCTAAATGTATTTTTTTTATTTTTTTTAATGTTTATTTATTTTTGAGACAGAGAGAGACAGAGAGTGAGCAAGGGAGGGGCAGAGAGAGAGGGAGACACAGAATCCGAAACAGGCTGCAGGCTCTGAGCTGTCAGCACAGAACCTGATGTGGGGCTTGATCCATGAACCATGAGATCATGACCTGAGCTGAAGTCAGACGCTCAACCAACTGAGCCACCCAGGCACCCCAACAACCTAAATGTTTATGGATAGGACACGGTCCCTAAATTATGATACATTCTTACAGTGGAACACCATGAAGCTTTTACACTTGATCTTAGCCAAAAGGTTGAGAAGCGATCCCATGAAGCTTTTAAAACAAAATAACGAAGTTCTGAATGTATTGATATGATTGAGCTCCTCAATATAGTGGTTAAGTGGGAGGGGGGTGGGGAAGCAAAGTTCAGGAAATTGAATTGCATGCTATCATTTGAGTTAAAAAGGAGAAATAGCCATGTATATTGGCTAGTACAACTGGACAAAAATTCTTGAAGACAGTGGTGGGTGAGTGGGAATGGAAACAACAGAAAGGCAGGGGAAAGGTGTTTCACTACTTTGAACAGGAAAAAGTTCAAAGTTTAGAAGAAAAAAATTGCTAGGTCTGGAGTGAGGCAGGCCTGGTTCAGTGGACCAGTTTTAGCCCTTTCTGACACCATAAACATCATTTCCTTGTCTGCAAAGTAGAGAAGATAATATTACCTGTCTCATGAGGGAGCCGAAGATATTAAACGACGGTACACATACAGTGTGGGGTGGTGTGGTCCCTCGATATGGTCAGTAAGTGCAATGGGTTTCCATTACTCTTCTTATTAATACATCTCCACCTTTCTTACAAATCACTGGGTATTTGGGGGAAAGGGTGGAAAAATCACAGTGGAAGTTAAGGCAATGATTACATTTTCATCTCCAAAGGGGTCTGCTGAAGGAATCAGTATCATCAAAACTATTTTGGGACACCTGGGAGGCTCAGCATGAGTCTTTGGCTCAGATCATGATCTCTCAGTTTGTGGGTTCGAGCCCCACATCGGGCTCTGGGCTGACAGCTCAGAGCCTGGAGCCTGCTTCGGATTCTGTGTCTCCCTGTCTCTCTGCCCCTCCCCTGCTCCTGCTCTGTCTCTCTCTCTCTCAAAAATAAATAAACATTAACAAAATCGTTTTTAAACATTTATAGACCACTTCTCTGTACCTGGCATTCTTCTCTTCGCAATTAACAAATAAGGACCCTCTCCTGGGTTTCCTATCATGTGCATCTCTTTCCAAGTTCTGAAGGAAACTGGAAAGACACTTATTTGTCTGACTTGGGGCAAGTGCCTTGCTCAAGGCCAGTCAGTGATGGCCACACTGGAAATGTCAGCACTCACAGAAACCACATTGTTGGAGCAGGGAAGGGAGGTGGACAAAACACAAGAGACCTCAACTGCAGACGTTTTTGTAGTATTTCTGACTTTAAAGGGGGGGATGGTGGGGAGAGGGAAGAGAGTGGGTATTCTGTGTACTACCTACATGAGTCCTGGTAGCAGCCTGCGTGGTTTTGCCCTGGGCAGACAGTGAAGGAAGATGCTGTTCCTTGCAGAAATATAGGCGTAGCTTAGAGGCTCAAATGCCAACCTATGAACTTAAGAAAGCAAAGAATGGGATTGCCAAGCAAATGGACACAACCTTGAATATATGAACTTGAGATCTCCGGGAGTCCACAGATAAACTCTAAGTGGCCCTGAACACCCACAAATTATAAGCAGGAGTTTGTTTATATATAAGAATATACATTTTCCTGGGGAAATCCATAAATTTCTCCAGATTCTCAAAGAGGGCTGTGATCTCAAAATGATGATAAGCCCCCACTAGGTGGATGGTGATAGTAAAAGCAGGGACCCAAGGGATATGATTCATCCAACATGGGGACCCTGAGGCTCATACAGCCAGGCTTTTCCAGAAAACCATAAAGAAAGAATTAAAGAACCACTGCTCTGCTACAGTTGCTTTCTAAGCCACCATTCTCGTACTTCTGCTTTTGTTTTTTCATATTCACTTTCATTTTATTTAAAAAAATTTTCTTAATGTTTATTTTGAGAGACAGAAAGAGAGAGAGAGACAGAGACAGAGTGTGAGCAGGGGAGGGGCAGAGAGGGAGGGAGACAAGAATCCAAAGCAGGCTCCAGACTGTGAGCTGTCAGCACAGAGCCTGATGCAGGGCTTGAACTCATGGTCCGTGAGATGATGACCTGAGCTGAAGTCTGATGCTTAACCAAGCGAGCCACCCAGGCACCCCTGCCATATTCACTTTTATTATTCCTTACTGAATGTTCTTCTTTAAATTTTTCATTTTTGGAACTTAAATGCCTACTTAGGCTCATCCTATGAAAAAATATCTGGGAAATCATGGGTATGTTGTGCTATTTGCAGGGTTTTTTTCCCTAATGTATATTAGAAGAAATTTCTTTCTTTTAAAATTTAAAGATGTTTGTATAGTTTCCAAACCATTCACTGCACGCACAGAGGTGGGCCCGTGGCACTTTGGAAAACCCTGTTTCTAAGTATTCTAAAATTCACATCACACATTCCATTTTATAGAGAAGGAAGCTGAGGCATGAGGCAATTAACGTAACTTATTAGAGATTCTAAGCAAATGTGGAAAAACTTTAAGTCAGGTCCTGGGCAATACCGTATCTGCTAATGACTTGGCCATGCTGTCTTTCTTATTGCTCTGCAGACAGTTCAGAGAGATTTCTAAATGCTCTCACATTTCCCCACCACCACATAAAGAGGACCAACTAGGCTAAAGTACAAACTTGATTGATTTAATACTCTGGTAATGATCCCAATAACTGAAGACTCGGGGCGGGGGGGGGGGGGGGGGAGCCCGTGAGTTTCTTTCTACTGAAATTCCATCTCATTTTTATTTTCTCTTAATGTTGTTTTTTGAATCCCAAGTTCCAAAACCTGTCCCCTATTATGCAGTGCAAACGAGAACAGATGGGGGAAAGTTATGTTGGAAAGGGCTTTGGAGGGCCACAGAGAAGAGAAATATGACTACTCAATGTGTCACACACCAACTTGCAGCTGCCACCAGCCCTTGCACACGATGCGAGCCGCGTATGGAACCAGCCCGCGGTGCTCAGAAGGAGCGGGCAGACTGCAGCAAGGGAGCGCAATTAGAGAACAGTCACTTTACTTGTGTTTCCTTGAAAATATGAATAAAGAGCATAGCAGCGGCACAGCCAGCAAAAGAGAAATAAATCCAAAGGCCAGCCTGGAGGATGGTTAGCAATACCCCCAAGCGTCCCAAACGTTAGTCGATAATTGGCTTTACCCCTGCCTTTTTATAGCAATGAATTGCCTCCGCCTTCCTCAAAGTCACCACTCAGGTCTTCTCTGTGTCTAGGAATTACTCTTCTAGAAAGGTCATACTAGCTTACATGCCTGATATAGCTTCCAGCAAGTGTTTTTTTTTTGTTTTTGGTTTTGGTTTTGGTTTTTTGGTACTCACAGGGTGCTTAGGAGTTCTCTACATGTTTCCAGGGGGAGGCAGCTGATCTGGTTTCGAAGGGCACGTCTGCCAGTTACTAGCTATGAGACCTTCAGCAAGTCCCCTAACTTCTCTGAGCCTGGGACCCATCCCCTATAAGACAGAGACAGCATGACTTACTTTTGAGGGTTTTTGTATTTGAAGAAAGGTATATAAATTCCTAGTGCAAGAGCATCATTCGATACACAGCAAATATTTTGCTGTGATTATCAGAAAACATAAAACATGCTTTCTCTTTTCCTTGAATTCAAAATAAAGATACAGAGAAAAAAAATATATCTATTTTTAATGTATGTACATATATACATACACACGTATCCCTGGGAATCTACGTTGAAAGTAAGTATAAGGTAAATGTAGTTGACATAGTTTATTCAGATGGTGACTCAGGTCATAGAGATGGTATCTGGGAACAAATTGTCATGTAACAGTTGTGTTAAGTCCTACAGGGACTTCCTCTGAAATCATGCCTGTCTTTGCAAAGTATGTATGCAAAGACTTTACGTCATAGAACATTCTTCATCCCCAGGGCAGTTCGTAAATTACCTATGTCAAAATCTCTATGGGAGGGTATTAAAATATGGTTTCCTGGGCCCACTCCACACTGTATTTTCAACGTCTTGAAGCTATGGGATCCTCATTTTGAATAAAAACGATGGTGATTCCTGAGCACGCTGAAGTTGGAGAGCCACCTTCTGAAGAAATAGGAACAGTGATCATGCAAATTTTGAGTCATTTCCAGCTGCCTTTCCTCTCCCACCACCCACAGCCAGGCTCAGAAATGCAGCAATTGCTTGCGAGGCAGAGGTTTGGATCTAGTAGCTTTGGCTTCTGTTCTCTTATTTTGTGTGGTGTTTAGTTAAGGCTGGACTATTCATACTCTCTTTGTGCATAGGAGATATTAGCTTGGTTATAGTTTATCCTAAGAGGGTGGCCATGCATCCCAGTTTGCCTGGGGCAGCCCTGAGTTGCCCAGCATCGTTATTAATAGCACTTCTTTGCATTATCAAAATTGTCCCAGTTTGTATGATTAATTATATCATTCATTACCTTGGAGGTCTAGAGGAACTTTGATTAGCACATGTAGGACATGAATAAGGGCTGGCAAAATGTCTAACGCTTCCTATTCACTAGTATGGGAACGATACACTCAAATACCATCAGCAACCACAAGGAGGTATGTTGGGCTGAAGTAACGTAGGAAGGATGAAAGAAAATTATACTTTTTCAAGTTATTCCATAAATTGGTATCTAGAAAGAAGAGCATGGACAAATTAGGAATTCTACACTAGTTAATGTCTCCCTTCTCACCCAAGCTGCTGAACAAGAAAGCATGGATCTTGGCCTCATACCAAGTTAGATATATCCCATTTTTCTGTTTACTGGCTGTGACCTTGGGCAAGTTATTCAACATCCCCGAACCTTACTTTACTCATGTCTGAAAAAGATAACAAGGCTTACTTTGGTTATGAGGATTTAAAAAAACATATGTATAAGATATCTGGCACCATGGTTAGGTGCTCCGTAATGGTGATTCTGACATTATTCTTTCCATCATGGCCACGGCATTGTGGTTCCACCAAATAAACATGACTTTTAAAATAATGAGCCCTTACAAGAGGAGTCATGAGGATGCTGTGGAAATGGGAATAGATTCTAGGGTATAAAACCTTTTTCTTTCTTTTTTTCTTTTTCTTTTACAAACCCAGTCATACTCTTTTGGATGGAAAAAAAGCAAATGGGTAAAGGGAAAGAAAGAAAGAAAGAAAGAAAGAAAGAAAGAAAGAAAGAAAGAAAGAAAGAAAGAGAAAGAAAGAAAAGAAAGGAAGGGAAGGAAGGAGGAAAAGAAGGAAGAGTGGAAAGGAAAAGAAAGAAAGGGAAGGAAGGAGGAAAAGAAGGAAGGAAGAAAAGAAGAAAGAAAAGAAAGAAAGAAAGAAAGAGAAAGAAAGAAAAGAAAGGAAGGGAAGGAAGGAAGAAAAGAAAGAAGAGTGGAAAGGAAAAGAAAGAAAGGGAAGGAAGGAGGAAAAGAAGGAAGGAAGAAAAGAAGAAAGAAAAGAAAGAAAGAAAGAAAGAAAGAAAGAGGTAAGGAGGGAGGGAATGAGGAAAGAAGGAAAGAAAAAAGAGAAACAAAGGAGGTGGGATGTGATCTCCAGCCAGCAAAATCTGTGTAGAATTTGGCCTAAGAACTTCCACAAGAGGTCCTGAAGTTTTGGGGGGTCTAGGGGGTGGGAGGCATAGTCCATCCAATGGAAATGATACTACTGTTCATCTAACTGTTGCCTTGCAGCCCCAGACTGCTGTTTGGGTGGGCGGGATGGAGAAATACTACTCTGTTAAAGCTGAGAGTTTTGAAGTGGAGACAAACACAATCTGGTAGTATTACACAGGCATTATTCACCCTGATGACTCACTCTCGTTGGCTCCCACACAGCAGAAGCAAGAGGTAACATCAGTGACCTTGAAGATGTTGGCCAAGTATAGATCCAGCCCTAAGGCCTGATTTTTCAAATGAACACACACACACGTGTGTGTGTGTATGTGTGTGTGTGCGTCTATGTATGTCTGTGTGTGAAGAGAGAGGGAGAGAGAAAGAGTGAAAGGATTATTCAACTAAATAATAAGTATTTACAGGGAAATAACCATCACATGAGTAGGTCTCAGCTCAATGCACTAAGAAGGTAGCTCAGTGTGGGAACATTTAAAATAAGCATTCTTACCTGGAGTTGAATATGAATCCAGTCCCTATTCCTGGGCTCAAATCTTTCTTGTTCTTTCCATTCATCATGACTCCATGAATCCAGTTTGCTTAGAAGAATCTTTTCTATGTTCCAAACCACACACTGCTTTATGCTCACAGCCTACAAATAAAATTCAAACAGATGCAGTCCCTAGGTCTTTGACAACATGCAATGGAAAGCAGACAATAAAAAGGTGCATGAGAACATACAGATGTGCAGGCAGCTGCACAAATGGCAAACAGAGCTATGGCTGTAGACCAGATGGTCCTTATGGTCCAGCAAAAAAATTAAAAAATCAACGTGGAACCCAGCAATGGTTTCAGGTTGGTAGAGATAGTTCTTGATTGTACATTGAAGCCTCCAAGAAAATAGAAGCCAAACCATAAAGTTATTTGAAGCTAACAAAAAAAGAGTGCATTACAGGAGTTAAGCACTAAACAGCTAGAGTAGAAAGGGTTTCTAGTTATGGAATGTACCTCATGGAAAAACCAGGGGGTGATAGGGAAGCATGGCATTATAAACCTTGAAGAATATTCAACTGATCACCATGTTTGTCTGGACAAATGAGGATTGGATCGGAAGGGCTGTAAAAGATGGCTTAAAAATAGACTTGGGACAACTGGCCTCATATAGCTTGTTCTTGCTGTAAGTTTCCAAAGGTTTATGATTATGTTTTGAGTTATAGTTTTCCCTCAGTGTTTCTACTTTAAACTTTTGCTTTTCATGGGTACATATATGTTATAGGAAGTAAGGTACAGTTTGCACAGTTTTCATAGCTATAATTAACCAAAAAATGCTTAGCATCTTTTTTTTTTTTTTTTTTTTTTTTTTTTTGCAATGAGCAGAACTCAACATAGCCCAAGGGAAGAGGAGACTTCATTATAAGAATATACATGTGTTTCCCAGATCCAAGAACTGGCATATAGGTGGTTCTCATAAACAACTGGAACCACACTTAAATACTCTTTTGTCTTTGTGTCTCCATCGATCTGCTTCATTCTCCCCTCTTTCTGACTCCTAACCTATTTCTGGTGCTCATGAGTATTCACAGGAAATACACCACCAAAAGGCCACAAGTTCACATTTCTTCCATTTTCAAAAAGCAGCCAGACAGAGCTTGACTCTCTTAGTCTAATTCCAAATTCCCTAGTAAGGGCTAAGTTTGGGTCAGGTACTTATTCCTAAATGAATTAACTGTGACCATAGGGTCGCCCTGCATTAACTTTGCTCCCATCATATCCATGTTTGTTTAGGTGTGAGGAGGCAGTTCCTAGAAAAGGATGGTACTATCTGGAGACAAGGTATCTGAGTATTAAGTTGCTTTGGGCTATAAGTAAGAGGATATTTGTTATCTCGTATAACAAAAAGGAATGTCTGAAATTTGGTGAATCTGAGATTCAAGACAATTCAATTCAACCAATATTCAACAGTGCCTGGTACTGTTTTAGGTGCTGGAGACGTTTGAACAAACAAAGCAGACAAAAATCTCTGTCTTCAGGGAGCTTATGTTCTATGATTGGTTAGTTCAGTGACTCCATAACACTAACAAGTTTCTAGACAAAGTTTGTTTTTATTGAAATCTGCCAGACCCAGCATGTCAGCTATAACCCTTTCTCACAAGAATCAAACTGAAACGTACAAAGCTTTTGTAATTTATCTGAAGTCACACAACTACTAAATAAAGGAATAATGAGCCGAGATTCTTACACCCTGTGGTGGTGCCGCTTCTTGCCCTGAGGCTGGAGAGGAGCCGAGCCTCCCTGAAGCCCAGGGCTACCTGACACCTGAACAAAATTGGGGTCTAAGATCCAGGAAGTGATAAGGGATGGCTTCTGGAGAGGGAACTACAGTGATTTCTACAGCCTGCTGCATTGAGACTTCTTGGATCGAATGGATCTCTAAGTCTCAGGATTGACCATTTTATTTTTAGAAGCTCTCTCAAGGTCATGGTTAGGAGATCAGGAGAGAACCTGAGGTGGCTCACACAGAATCAAGGTGACTGTGGGTCAAGGTTTCTATTTGCAAAGGCAGTGATCAGCGCAGAAGGGTTGGGGCTGATGGCCATGTCAAGAGGCAGTTTTCCTAAACCCCAGAATAAGCAGTTTGATAGGCAGAAAGCATACAAAGCTGGAATTTAGAGGCTCTGGGCATCAACTTCTACAACGGAACAGCCAGAAAATTCTTTAAGTATGTTGGGCATTATTTTGGCAGAGGCTGATGAAATTGTCATCATTTGACTATAACCAAAAAGGTGCTTCTGCAGCTCAAGTTCTCAACATTGCTATAGGTGGCTACTATTCAGAGGTGGGAACTACAATATTCCGGGTGGGGAGGGGAACATGAATTTAAACAGAATTTAGATAAAGTTTAATAATGTAGAAGGAAGAGGAGGGGGGGTCATAAATAATTACTTCTGTGAAATACAAACTGGAGATATAACGTCTTATTTAAAGAAAACAATAATAAACCTTTACACTAAGAGACACAGAGGGGTGCCTGGGTGGCTCAGTCTGTTAAGCATGGGACTCTTGATTTTGGCTCAGGTCATGATCTCATGGTTCGTGAGTTTGAGCACCGTGGGCTCTGTACTAACAGCACAGATCCCACCTGGGATTCTCTCTTTCTCTCTCTCTCTTTCTCCCCCTCTCTTTCTGCCCCTCCCCTGCTTGCATTCTCTCTCTCTGTCTCTCTGTCTCTCTCTCTGGAAATAAATAAATAAAACATTTAAAAAAGACAGAGACAAGGAAATCATCAAAAATGCTGATTAATACATAGAAGGGAGTTCAATTGTATTTGCAATGTTTCATTTTATGCACCGAGTGGTGGGTACATGGGTACATATTTTATTACCCATGCTTTCCTCTATTTTTTTCTGAAATCGTTCATTAAAAAATAAGTTTGTTATCATTTGCTTTTTTGGAATCTGTTGTTTGTGATTTCATGCATTGTCATTAATGAGAGAGGTGGAGAAAAGACTCAATTCTGAAGTCTTCTTCCTTCTAGAAAGAAAGACCTTGGGTCCCTGATTTTAGATCATTAGCAATATTCCTCATATCTTTGCAAGTTGTGGCATTGCCTTTCTCTCCCGGTTCCCTCCCCCCTTGCAATTTTTCCCATTGCATTTGGGAACGCAGTTACATCCTAAAATTTGCCACTGCCCCAGTTGTACCAAGGAGTGTGGGTGTAGTAGAAATTCAATATCCACCGCTATGTGTCATTGTTCCTGAGTCAACTTTGCTTTTCAAAAACACAATATGTTATTAAACAAAATCTCTCCTCTGCTCTGAACAACAGACTAGCGGTTGGGTTTTTTAATATAGATTTAAGAAAATAGTATACATGTTTAGTCCACCCAAAGGCTAATCACTTGCCAGGGTTTATTGAAAGTTGCTAGGGTGGTTCCTTCCCCCCCCCCCCACCCCCCACCCCCCACACCAGTTTTTGAGTCACATAATGGCAACATTTTGCTATAAAAATGCTAACTTCTCTTCTGTTGTGCTTCTGCTGTTATTCAAAAACAGCCAAATGGATGTTATTGAAATCCGGTCCCAAAAAAGGTTGAAATTGCTCCCCAGCTGGGCCTGAGACCCTGTGTGCCAAATTTCAGCCTAAAGAGAATTCTTATATTTGAGTCACTGTGAGCAGCTGAAAATATGAGGTTTGGGGTGGAAATGCTAACAGACTCTTAACTATCATTTTGCAAACCATGTGATTATAACACAATGCAAACCTCCTCTGGAGCAAGTCTCTGGCAAAAGCAACAGAAACAAGATGTCTGGGCCCTGAAGTTCTGCCTTTACAAGCTTCTGCTGGGCCAGCAGGAAGCAGGGAAGGCTGGCGATGACATTGCCGACATTTCTGTTCTTGCTGAGGTTAAAAGATGGGTCCCATTGGTGAATTTCTGTTAGAGAACAGAAGTGTGTGCAGCTCATTCCTTTGCAGGGCTCCTTGGAACACGGGTTTATGGTCACCCTTGCTTGTTCTGGAAGTGTTATCGCCAACACAGTGCTTGGTTCCAACCAGACACGAATTGTTTGCCACCTCTAGTCCCATTGGCTTAGTCACACTTGCTCCCATTCCAACTTGGCAAAAATGCCTGCACTGCTTGGCCACTTGCTTCTGTCATCTGGCATTTAAATGTGGGCTGAATCTCTCCTCAGTAACGTCCAGGGCCACAAAGATGCTTTAGTTCCAGGCTTCAAACACATGTTCCGGGCGGCGAGTGCCCAAAAGTAGGTAGAGTTTCCATAGGCCAGTCCATTCATGGACGCTTCACGTGATGAGAGGTGATCAGAGCTTCTTGAGGACAGCCCCCAGAGTGCTGTTTCTAGAAGAGGCCTCACTTCTTCACACTTTCTGTCACACTTTCTGCAACACTCAGCCTCCTCTAGGGGCTGAGAGAGAGCTTTGTTCCCAAAAGCCCAGTCAGAATGTGGTTTATCTGTTTCTGCCACTTAACAGCCAGTCTGCTTTGGGCGAGACACTCAACTACACCGAGACTCAGTTCCTTCATCTATAAAATGGGGATAGCACCTGCCTTCTATCCACTTGTAAGGATCATAGAATGTGAGAGTGTTTCCTAAATTGCAATGCATTATACACGTTTTTGGCAGTGTTGTTATCTCCAGAATCTCATTATAGCTGCAGAATTCTAATCTGAGTTAAAACTGTGGCTGAAGCCAACGGGAATGGATTTAAAAGATCTGCTCCTATTAGAAATAGCAGGCAGGCTACAGGGGCACTTGGCTGGCTCAGTCGGTGGAGCATGAGGCTCTTGGTCTTGGGGCTGTGGGTTCGAACCCCACATTGGGTATAGAGATTACTTGAAAATAAGATCTTTTTTAAAAAACAAAAGAGGGGCACCTGGATGGCTCAGTTGGTTAGGGGTCCGACTTCAGCTCAGGTCATGATCTCACGGTTCGTGAGTTCGAGCTCCGCATCGGGCTCTGTGCTGACAGCTCAGAGCCTGGAGCCCGCTTCAGATTCTGTGTCTCCCTCTCTCTCTGCCCCTCCCCTGTTAATGCTCTGTCACTCTCTCCAAAAATGAATAAACATTATTTTTTTTAAACGAAAGAAATAGCAGGCCACAGGTTCTAAGAATGAATATATATTTATTGGACGTCTCCTACATGCTCAGCTCTGTTAGGGGCTACAAAGGATACACAGAAAGGGAAGACATGATTCTTAACTTTGGGAAGAATATAATTTAGCATGAAACACAAGGATAATTGAGTGATAAATGCTTTAGATACACTACAAGTTTGGAAGTGGTGAGAAGTAAGGAAGGCTAGAGAAATAGTGGGGGGTTCATGGACAAGGCATGTGGTAGATCCTAAGATCCCTTCTTCAGGGAACTTGATATTGTTTTCTTTTTTTTTTAATGTTTTTAATGTTCATTTATTTATTTTTGAAAGAGAGAGAGAGAGAGAGAGAGAGAGAGCAGCCAGAAAGGAGCAGAGAAAGAGGGGGAGAGAGAATCCCAAGCCAGGCTCAAACCCACGAAACCATGAGATCATGACCTGAGCCAAAACCAAGAGTCAGATGCTTAACCAACTAAGCCACCCAGGCACCCCATCAGGGTACTTGATCTTCTACCCTGCAAGTGGTTTTACTGGGTTTGCCAGTCACAGTACCATGTGATTATAACACAATGCAAAGCTTTTCTGGAGCAAGCATCTGGCTATACGTGGGCATATGCCCAGGCTCAGCTACTGTAGCATCCCACCCTTCTGGCCAGAATGATTGAACAAGGGAATGGCACTTGATCCAAATCAGGCCAATGAACCTCCCACCTCCCCTCCCCCCTCCCCCCTAGATATTATAAGTGAAAGAGAGAGGGAAAAGTTCTTTCTTGTGGGTGATGCATAAGACAGAATGATGTAACTTTGGAGCTTTCTGTGGCCTTGTGTCAGCCCCTTCAGTAGAGAAAGAAATGCATAGAAAAGAGAATAAGTCCAAGGCAGAGTGAAGTGGAAGATGGATGTGAGAAGAGGGACCTCGTAGCACTGTTTGGATCCCTGGCTTCCCTGAGACAAGTTCTTCCATTCTTCTGAAGCCAGACTTCCATCTTGTGCCCACAGAAGTTTGGTTTGGATTTTCTGCCATTTGAACCAAAAGTCCTAACTCTTAGAGAGTGGTATTTGAATGATGTATTTAAAAATGGGTAGGATTTGGATATCCTTAGGGAAGAAAGCAGAGTATCCTAGGCAAGGTCCAGAGATGAGAATGAGCATATTTGGGGAATCTGAGAAAATCAGCCTAGGTGGACCAAAGGAAGTAAGTTGGGAATAAGCAAACAGGTGCATTTTTAAGGGAGAGGCCTGTTTTGTCAAATTAGATAAGAGTTGACGTTTGATTAGGAGGAAGCAGTTTCTAAAAATAAAACAAAGAAAAACTGCATGTGTTTAAAGGCAAAAATTAAAGTCTGTAGAATAAGTCTGCTTGGGCTGCCATAACCAAATACCACAGACTGGGTGGTTTAAACGACAGACATTTACTGTCTCACAGTTGTTAAAAGTTAAAAGTTAAAAGTTCATGATTAAGGTGTCAGCAAATCTGGTTTCTGGTGAGAGCTCTCCAGCTCAAAGATGGCCATCTTCTTACTGTGTTTTCACAGGGTCTTTCCTCTGTTGCGTGGGTGGAGAGAGAAAGCTCTGGTGTGTCTTCCTCTTCTTCTTTTTTTTTTAATGTTTATTCATTTTTTGAGAGGGAGAGAGACAGAGCATGAGTTGGGGAGGGGCAGAGAGAGAGAGGGAGACACAGAATCTAAAGCAGGCTCCAGGCTCCGAGCTGTCAGCACAGAGCCCGACGCAAGCCTTGAACTCATGAACCATGAGATCATGACCTGGCCGAAGCCGGACACTTAGCCAACTGAACCACCCACACGCCCCTCTTCCTCTTCTTATAAGAACACCAGTTTTATCAGATTAGGACCTCATTTGACCTTAATTTCCTTCTTAAAGACTCTATCTCTAAATACAGTCACATTGGGGGTTGGGGCTTCACATATGACTTTTGAGGGGATACGATTCAGCCCATAACATCTGTCAAAACTAAGAATAGGAGATGAGGGTAATGAGACTCTCATACACTGTTAGTGGGAGAAGAAATCTGAGGAGAAAAATCAGGCAAAATCTAGTCCTGTTGAAACATGAATAACCAACACCCAGAAATTCTATTCTGAGATTTGGAGTCTTTTGCATCAGTGCACCATGAAGTACATTCAGAAATGATTCTTACAGCATTGTTTTTAAGACACAAACGATCCGGAGTAACCCAAATATCCATCAAAAGGAACAAATGTTAGTGCATTCACGCAATCCCCAGCCTTATATGGCATTAGAAGTAAAAGATCCTAGAAATACATGCATCAACGTGAGTAAATCTCAAATATAATAATGATGAGGGGGAAAAAAATCAAGTTACCGGACATGTAGAGCAGTGTGACGTATCAGTGGAGTCCGGGAGCTAGTTCATGTCTTCCGGGCTCATTCCTTCCCAGCTCCGGGTTCACTGACATCAGGTGGTAGCTTGAAATCAGCTGTGGTGGGAATATTTACACCACAGAAACTGGCAGATGCTTTAAATCAGGTCTTTTATTTTCAAGTTTTTTCCCTCCCTGGAGATCCAGTTGTTAAGCATTTACCGGGATGCCGTTGAATAACATTTTTATAAATCTTAAAATATTTAAAACACGATACACCAGAGTAATCATAGAAAGACAGTATTTGGTATGATAAACACCACATTCAGGATAGTGACTACTTCTTGAGAAGAAGGGTCAGAATGTGAGAAGAGAGTGATACACAAGGCTTCAACTGATCTTGAAATGTTTTCTTTTTTCTTTTTCTTTTTAATGTTTATTTTTGAGAGAGAGAGAGAGAGGGAAAGAGAGTGCAAGCAGGGGATGTACAGAGAGAGGGAGACACAGAATCCGAAACAGGTTCCAGGCTCTGAGCTGTCAGCACAGAGCCCGACGCGGGGCTCAAACTCACAGACCGCGAGATAATGACCTGAGCCGAAATCGGATGCTTAATCGACTGAGCCACCCAGGTGCCCGAAATGTTTTATTTTTTAAACTGAGGAGCACGTACATGAGTTAGTTAATTTATATTCTATACTTTGTGTTTTCACAAACAATTCGTAAATCAATGAGATGTGGAAGCCAGTCTTCTCATACAGCAGCGTTACATGGGTGAGACAGGGGAGGCACCAGACTTAGTCCCCCTCCTTGAGCCATCCTGCTAGTTTGGCAGTGATGGGAAATCTGTGGCTCTCAGATTTGGCCACGGCAGGGTCCAAATGAATCTGTAGTATCTCTGGGGCTGCGCCCAGGGGCCATGTTTATTCTGAGGTTCCAAGAGAAAGAGGGAATAAATGCCATCACAGTGAAGAGGTGAGATAATCGAGGGAAATCTTTGGGTGGTTTTCGTGAACATCTACTTAAGTGCCATGTTTGGCATCCACTCTGTCTAAACCAACCCCCGCAGCCGCCCAGCACACAAGAGAGTGTATTTGGTTCTGTGCCTCAAACACAGCTTATTTTGTATAGGTGCTTGTTCCTAGTCAACTCGGGTCATAAAGGCACTCAGAATCTCCGAGAAAAAGGCATACGTAGGAAATGTTAAGGCAGATTTACAGCAAACGTAGGTCAGGAGATGCTAGGAGAGGATGACATCGTTCCTCGGGGAAAGACCTTTTAGCCTTTCTGTTTGGATTTCTGGCATGTTTTCATTCCTCCGTGAGGTGGGCTAAAGTGCTCTGTTTTATTTTATTTATTTATTTATTTTAATGTTTATTTATTTTTGAGACAGAGAGACAGAGAGCATGAACAGGGGAGGGGCAGAGAGAGAGGGAGACACAGAATCCGAAACGGGCTCCAGGCTCTGAGCTGTCAGCACAGAGCCCGACGCGGGGCTCGAACTCAAGGACCGTGAGATCATGACCTGAGCCGTAGTCGGACGCTTAACCGACTGAGCCACCCAGGCGCCCCTAAAGTGCTCTATTTTAGTTACAACCTCCTGCCTCTGAAAGCGAGTGAATGACGCATTTATAGGCTGGTCTGGCCTTCGTACCTCTCCCTGACCTCCCTCCCCCCCTTCACATTTAGTGATGCTTAGAGTTTGCTAAACACACCATGCTGTTCTCTGGGCCTGGAAGCCATCACCCCGCCCACAGTCCTTCTCTGTCGTGAAGCTCCTCCTGTGTGAAGACTCTCCTCCCACCCCTCCACAGGAGAAGAGTCTGGCTGTGTCTCCTGTGGGCCCTCCTCCTGCTAAAACGCAGCTGCGCCATTTTCCTTAACACACAGTATGGTAGTTACTGCTCGTGCGTCCATCCCCCCACGCTGCGATGTTGCACTCCCTCACGGCAGAGACACTGTGTTATTTAACTTTCTACCCCCGGAGCCTAGCATCCTCTCTTTTGCTGTAGTCCTACCATCCACTCTTTTCTCCTTAAAATGATCTGTTGACACCCATGCAGAATTCAGTTGTAGGCCAAGAAGCAAGGCAAGAGAGGTGGGGTATACCAAAGAGGAGGAAACAGACACTAGCTGGGACAAAAGGCATAATTTCATGCATTCGCGGAACTTCAGCTGACGCTGTGCAGTTTGTGAAAAGTAAACCATAGCTTACACAAAGGCTTGAGGTGCAGAGAAGGCAGGGGTCAGCGATAACAAAGCTCCTGGTACCTCTTCCTTCCCTTCAGCTGTGACCCTCTTCCGCTCCCCCCCCCCTTTTTTTTTTTTTTTTTTGGTCTCCTAACCTGGTCTGGAATCTCCTGAATTGTTGTCAACAGCTAGTTATTCCATGTGTGTTATGCCCTGAATCCTGTTCTGAATACAACGCTAGTAGGTTCCACTAATTAATTAAATTGTACTTCATAGACTTAGAGTCAAGGCTCTTGAATACAAGATGCAAATTTATGCAACATATGCAAATCACTCATGTTCTCAAATTCCATGAACAAAATCTGGTAGCCTTGAGATAAAAAAGCCCCTGCCAAGCATCATCTCTTCTAATTATTTCTTAATTCCACCCCCCCTCCCCCTTTAACACTGAACTAACACTTTCAGGCTTGGCAGAAACTGGTAGAAATACAATGAGAGTTGGTTACAAACAGGAAGTTCCTTAAGGGCAAAGACCCTCTAATCTACTTTATGTTCTCCGGGGGCTCCTAGTACAGTTGATCACACATAGTCTTCCATAGGGCACGGCACCACTAGTCCTAACTACTAAATTATGGATGATTTGGATGAACAGAAGTTGAAGCCCTGCAAGCTTTGTCTAAAACATGCCATTTAAGTCTAGGAATAAGGATACAATGACCTGCACTGTCTCTAACACGTGGGGTTATATAAATTCAGGTGCATTAAAATTAAATAAAACTAAAAAAAAATCAGTTGTCAGAATAGTCACTTTGACAACTATACGTGGCTAGTGACCTGCTGGGCAACACAGATATGAATGTTTCTATTTCCATACAAAGTTCTATTGGGCAGTTCTGGTCTAGGCGTGGCTACTCAAAGTCTGATCCTTGAGCCAGCAGTATGGCATCACATGGGAGCTTACTGGAAATGCAGGATCTCGGGCCCTACCCCAGGTCCACTTCATGAGACTCTGCATTTTAACAAAATCCCTAATTCATTCATACGCATGTCCGAGTAAGAGGCATCGGTCTAGATCCAAAATAGAAATTGGTGGTTCTCAGAGTTTAGCATGCATCAGAATCATCTGGAGGAATTATTAAACACACATTGCTGGGCATCGATCTGAGAGTTTCTGATTTAGTAGGTATATTCTAGTTTCCCAGTGCTGCCATAACAAATTACCACAAGCTGGGTGGTTGAAAACAAAAGAAATCTATGCTGTCTCTCAATTCTGGAGGCTAGAAGTTTGAAATCAAGGTGTTGGCAAGGCCGTGGTCCCTCTGAAGCCTTCCTTAGGCAGGGAAGAGTCCTTCCTTGCCTCTTCCTAGCTTCTGGGGGTTTGCTGGCAATCTCTGGTGATTCTTGGCTTGAAGGTATGTAGCTCTGATCTCTGATTCCATCATCACACAGCATTCACCTCTTACGTCTGTGTCTCTGGGTATGTCTCTCTTCTTAAAAGGACACCAGTCATATTGCATTAAGGGCCCACCCTGCTCCAGTATGACTTCATCTTAACTTAGCTAATTGCATCTGTAATGACCCTGTTTCATATTCTGGTGTACTAGGGCTTAAGGCTTCAACATATCTTTTTAAGGGGCAGGGGGCACATTCAATAGATAACAGGAATTCCAGGGTGGGACCTGATAATTTGCATTTGTAACAACTTCCCAGGTGATCCTGATGGTGCCCCAGAGATCACACTTTGAAAACTACAGGTCTAAGATACCTACAAAATAGGAGTACATAGAACTAAAAGTTGCATTATACTGTAGAAACAACTGTGTTCAGGAATTCTATTTTAAAGCATACTTGGAAGATGGTCATCCAGTCTACATGTGAATACTTCCAATGACAGGGTTCTCATTACCAGCAGAGCAGCCTTTTCCACAGCTATTCCTGTGAAAATTCACACCCTTTGAACTTTCTAAATATCTGATATATCTAGACATCTCTAGATAACTGATAGCAGCTGAATATCTCAATATTGAACTCTATCTATATATCCCTTGTGTGACAGAATTCTCAGAATCCACTAGATTCTGGGTTGCTGCTGGGGGCATACTTGCTAAGGTTTTTGGGGATGATAATCATGTCTCCCATTATTATACATTAATTAGAACTAGACACTAGAATCCAGCAGATTACGATCAAAAGGTCAGCTCTATTTCCAGCAAACATATATGGAAAGTACAACTTGGACCTTCACTGCAATCAGCCTTCCTCATAACCCCCACCTAGTTGAACTTATCTGACATAGTCAGATACAGAGAAGCAGGATGCTTGAATCTACACCAATGTGCAAGGTTTTGAGGGTAAGAGTCACTGCTATTACCATATAAAGGCTTCACCACTAGTAGACAGGTTTTCCTGAAAGAGAAAGGAAAAACACCTAGTTTCTCTTCCCTCAAACTCACCCATCTAAGAAGACAGCCCTTCTCCTCTGGTGGCCAACTTGCCACCCACTCCCACTATTTTGTCTCTTTCAAACACATCCCCAATGTTAGTTATAGAAGACCCCTCTTCCACGTTGCCCAAATGTTGGAAGGTGACCCTATTCTCAACTCAAGCCAATCGTAGTACCTCTAATCCCCTTGCAAGTGATTGGTTCTAGAATTCAGCTTTCAGCACAGCATTATTATAGAATGCTATAGAATGCACAGCATTATTCTAGATCCTGCAATTGGACCAGGGATGGGCACATGATACAAACTAGCCTAATTAGACTGAATAAGACGTTTGCTTGAACAGTTGGAAAAAAGATTTTCTAATGAGGAAGCATTTTGTTCAAGGACTGAGAGTAGCCATCTTCTAACTGCAGAAGAGTCAGTCTGAAGAAAAAAGCCTTCCCCTAGAGGCTGAGAAGAGGCAAAGAAGAGCAGAGAAATAGATTTCCAGCTCTAATTATAACAGGTTTGCTCTATCTTTGTTCATTTGTTTTTGTTGTTGTTTTTTAATTTTTTTTTTGAGAGAGAGACAGACAGAGTATGAGCTGGGGAGGGGCAGAGAGAGAGGGAGACATAGAATCTGAAGAAGGCTCCAGGTGCTGAGCTGTCAACACAGAGACCGACGTGGGGCTCGACCTCACGAACCGCGAGATCATGACCTGAGCCAAGGTCAGACACTTAACTGACTGAGCCACCAAAGCACGCCTGTTGTTGTTGTTTTAATTATAAAAGAAACTAAATTTCCTTATTGTTATTTAAGCTAGGTCTATCAGCGTTTCTGTCATGTCCAGGTAAAATAATTCTTACCAATAAAATACTCAAATGTTGTTCCCACGGGTTAGTAAAAGTTGCCTCATGAAAACCTAAAGATGTAGGACTAAATCTTCACCCACCAGTGCTCTATTTTAACTTATTAATGCTGCTCTTAAAGTATGTGCCCTTCACTGGACAGATTGCTCCAGACACTGTGCTACTGGCAGCTCCCAGAACTCATCACAGTGTCTTCTACGGAATACACTGTAAGCAATCATTTATTGAGCAAATGCAGATGGGGACTGCATTAACATTTTCAGCAGACACATAATAGTTGTCACAGTAAGTTCAGATAAACTAAAACCCCTAGAACATTTTTTACATGAACTAATGTCAAAGCTGTCTGTCTCTACCCTGTGTCTGAGCAGTTGCATTGTGTATGGAATTTTCTTTTTAACATTTTTACCTAAATAAAGGCCTTGATATTTATTGCTAGCCAGTTATATCTAGGAGATTCCAGCCTGGTGGATTCCAGCTCAGTTGAGATTATTTTTTTTTAAGGATTTATTTATTTTATTTATTTATTTATTGAGAGAGAGAGAGAGAGAGAGAGAGAGGCAGAGGGAAAAAGAGATAGAGAGAGAGAGGGAAAGAAAGAGAATCCCAAGCAGCTCCATGCTCAGCACGGAGCCTGATGTGGGGCTTGATCTCACGACCCAGGATTCAGGACCTGAGCCGAAATCGAGAGTTGGAGAGTCAACTGATGGAGCCACCCAGATGCCCCCAAGATAATGTTTAATAGCAATGTTATCATTTGTCATGTCAGCTATTCTCCCTATTTTGGCATCAGCTTCAACAAAGATATACATTCCTTCTGTATTTTCATATGAATCAAATAGCAAAATATTGACTGAAACAGTGGCAGTAAGAGAAGACTCACTCTAGGTTCTCTCATTGTTTGCCAGGAGTAGTCACTCTAGTCCTCTCCATGCATTCCTGACTTGGCTGGTAAAATAAGAATTCCTGCCTTTCTAGAAATGTCAGGTTTATAACTTCTGCCACTTCTAGTCTACTCCCTCTACTTCTGCCCATGTTTGGTGATTAGTGACTTTTGGAGAAACACTGAAAATAGCCCGAGTGCATCCTCTCTGAGTTCTTCGGAGTTGCCTCTGCTCTAGGAAACTCTTCTCCACCAAACACTGAGCTGTCTCCTCAGGGGTGACCTGTTGTGGCCCAGCTATGCCATGACTGGATAGCGTTGAAATATCAGGAACTGTTAGGGGAGAGATTGTGGGCATATACCCAGTCAGGTTCTTCCATCAGTTTAACCAAAAACAAGGGCTGGGTTTTTGTTTGGTTTTTTTTCTTTATTAGGTTGACACCTACATTTATTTATCCATTGCTTCAGAATCTAGGCACATAAGAACAATTTGTTATTAACTGCCTGTTTCCAAAGATTATTTTTTTTTTTACTTTTTAAATTATCTCTACACCCAATGTGGGGCTCAAACTCACAACCCTGAGATCAACAGTTGCATGCTCTACCTACAGCCAGGTACCCCAAACAAAGCTCAGGCTTTTTCTCATTGTTCAGCCTACAATTGATTGTTCAACAGCTTTAAATGTATCAAAATATATTACTATTCAAGACTTTCAACATAATCAGGATTAAAGACAGATCTATGATATTCCCCTAATCGGACAACATGATAGTCCAACTAAAAAGTGAAAAGTAATGAATTAGGTACGACTTATTCCGAGCAAACACATCATAGTTTGAAATGATTGTTATCTTCGTTCAGGCTGCTATAACAAATTACCCTAGACCGGTAGGCTTGAACAACAGAAATTTATTTTCTTACACTTCTGGAGGCTGGAAAGTCCAAGGTCATGGTGCCAGCGTGGTCAGGGTTCTGGTGAGAGTTCACTTTTTGGTTGGCCATCTCATGTCCTCAAACAGTTGGGGTTGGCAGAGGAGGGGGTGGAGAAAGAGAGGGAGGGAAGAGACAGAAAGCTCTCTGGTGTCTCTTCTAAGGGCACTAATTCCATCATGATGGCTGTATCCTCAGGACCTAATTACCACCCAAAGGCCCTGTATCTTAATCCTATCACATTGGGGATTAGGGTTTCAACATATGAATCTGGGAGAGTAGACAAACACTCAGTCCATAGCAATTATTGTGTTCTTATAAAAACTTACGAGTTATCTGCTGTTTAGCAAAACCTAGATGAGTATTAAAAAGAATTAGCCTTCAAGTTATACATTGGTATTTTCCATGATTCTCACTTTTTCTCCGTTCTGATAATCAGACTACTCTTTATCTTGTCTTTTAAAGCCACTCCCATGAACCACAATTCCTCTAAGATTTCTGTGGCTGTCAAATGGGACTTGCATTTCCTTCAGTCCCTTGGAATGTAATTCCCAAGGTCCAGAGACGTGAATTCAAAAAAACCAAACAGATGAATTCCTACCAAATCTTGTCTCTTGAGAAAATTAAAACAAACCATAGCAATTGTCACTCCAAGCTGTCAACTGCCTGAGAGATTCAGAGATCCATGGTCGGTAATCATTTGTTACTTTGCTGAGCATCTGGTCTGGCCCACTCTCATAAGTGGTAGGTGGCATCAGTTCGCCTAGCTGGTGACAGCCTAGTCACCTGCCCAATGTCCCCATCTCAACCATGTGTTCTGTGTGTACTCTTTATCTCATCATGGTGATTACAACCGCTCTGTCTTTATGAAAAAGATGCTGGGGGAAAACGTGATTTCTTATTGCTATGATGGAAATCAAAAAGGTCTAAAGAAAAGATGGCAGTCCTGAATTTAAAAGCTTAAACATGTCTTGAGTCAAATGTCTCACGAATGCCAGTGAACTCAAGCACTTTGGTGGCATGATGGTTTCTTGAAATGTTGATTTGTAATGTGTTCTCTGTATTTTCCTTCTCCCTTCATTTCAAGAAGGTGGTTGGCCTACCGGTTGGCTGAACCTGAAGCTATATCAGAATAACTTTGTTTCTTATCTTCTGGGAAAAGCTGAGCTTGTTGAAAAGTTTATGCTAAGAGTTCTAGAGAAGATCAGAGAAGAGAGAGAAAGAGATTTTGCCCAGGCAGGAAAGGGTTAGGATTTGATGGGCCCATGATGCCTTTTACCAAGAGAAGTGGCAAGACCACAAGAGGACATGGCTTCTAGCCTCACTGTATTCTGCAGCCACAGAGAGCACCTGGCTTGTATGGACCACGTGGGGTGAACAGAGAAAATAACAAGAAATCATGTGGCCTGAAGATTAGATATTTTGGAGAAGAATGCTAAATTCCATCAATATCTACTTCACCCATCCTTCCTGGATACACAAGTCAATTCTTCTTATCTGCTAGTCCCCTTCCATTTAATTAGAGCCAAGTGCCTGAGTCTGGCTGAAGTAATGTACACCACATTTAGGCCTGCCCCTTAAGGATGTCTCCATGATCTCCCCATTACCAGCTTAAATCACTTTCTGGTCTGAGTGGCAGGAAGCAAAGGATTGCAAAGCCCAGAGGATGATTGGAAGATCCCATGATGGAAATATTCCCTGAGTTACCACTTGACAAGAGTTGCCCAGCATGGCTACCCGACCAGGAATATCCATGTTGGACTTCATGCGAGTAAGGGACAAACCTCTTATCCTAAGAGACTGTGATCTGGAGTTGTTTTTTTTTCTTACACAATAACTAGCTTTAATTGCCCTGCCTAATTCAGATGTCTAACCCCTCGCTCCCATGCAACACATACCTCTCAGAGGCTTATATCTGGTATAGAGCAGGATACCCAAGTAACAGCTGAGATAGAGCTGTTTGCTGGTTCACTGGGATCCTAAGAGTTGCACTGAACTTGATGTAAAGGAGACACGCTACTTTAAAAGAAGATTTGACGTTGCAGGCCAAGAGTTTTATCTCATTTCTCCATCTGAACTCCTCTTTCTTTCTGGAAGAGACGCAAATGGTAGAGTCCGGCCTCCCTAACAGACAAGACTCTCCACAGCACACCTAACTGTGATTCTTCCTGCCAAGGTAGGCACCAGCTTTCTGGCCTCCCGCTTTAAATTCCAGCCTTTCTTGGTCCTTCCAGGGTACAGGCGTGAGCCTCAGAGGTCTGGAGGGCAAAGAGTTATGCTTTCTTTTGGGGGCCGAGGGGGGGGGGGGGCTTTTTGCTTCTTCAGTCAATTAATGAGATCAAAATTTCAACTTGAGGCTGCTCTGCCCCCGTCTCTAGCCCGCGCTATCACCTGAAATCCTGCCCGACACACACATGCTTTTGACAGCAAGAGCCGCTCAAAAGCCTCTCCATGCCTCTATTCCAGGAATAATCCGAGGAAAGGGTTGCTACCTGTAAAAGCTGTGAGTGCCGAAGCCCTCCCTGTCCGCTGCTTCAAAAGAACAACTACCCTCAGTCTGCCTTTATTTTGCATTATCGCTCTTCTTTTTCAATGAAAAGTCCCTGCTCTCTATTCATTATAAAGAATAAAGAGCTTTTCAAGTGTGAGTTGCTCAACCCAGAAGGGAACAGAGCTATTTTTAAGAGGGTTTCAACTCAGAGCTGTTACACAGGCCAGCCTGCCAGCAGAAGAGGTCTTCCAGGGAGGCCGAAGGCAATCGTGGCCTCTCGTCAGGAGGGGATATGCAGGAAGGAAGCTCCTGGGGCAGAAATATTCTAGCTCTCTGGCCCACAGACAGCCCTGGTGCCTTCACACCTGGCTCCTCCAGGCAGAACCTCACAAGGGGGTCGGGGGAGTATTTTTTATTCTCACCCATTTGGGGTTTGCCTGCTGCCTTAGGTTTCTCACATCGACTTCCTCCAAATAGGAAACAATCTGCTTGATTCTCATCCAGGAGCACAGAGAGGAGGGGGGCCGCCTTTATGTCCTCTCCTATCTTCGTCAAGCCATATGCAACTGGCAGCCACCACACTTCTCTCAGTGGGAAGAGGATAATCAGAGCTGGATTCCTGAATGAAAGGAGGAACATGCAGAGTCGCCTGCCTCTCGCCCAATGGCAGTGGAATCCTTGTGGCCTGAGTCAGTCCAGAGCTCATCTGAAGCCCGCGCCCTTTAGGGACCGGGATGGGCTCTCAGATTCAGAGTCAGAGGGGCGTGGGTTCAAACCTCGCCTGTCGGGCCCCTGTTCTCTTAGGGTAAATGAGGATAACACTACCATCCTCTCAGAGGCGTTGTGGGGAGGGTTACCCATCCTACAGTGGCACACGCATGTTCATCATGGATCTGGGGGCTGGAAAGGTATGCTAATTTCTTTGAAGAACAGAAAATGGTGCTGCTGGATGACAGAAGAGATATTGACAATTTTATAGGAACTAATGATTCAGGAGGATTGAGATGGCTTTCTATTCTCACATTACATTAAGCTTCTCCAACAGAGAGAAGGGTCAGGGAATTGAAACTATCCCATTGTTCTGGTAGCTTTGGGGAGTAGAAGACATGCGTGTATCCTAAATGATGAGAGGGGACAAAAATATCAACTAGTTTCCTACAAAGAATTGCCAAAAGAAATAGAGAAACTTTTTTCATTACAATATACCTTGCACCATGGAGGTACAGAACTTATAGAGTCATCTTCAGTAAATTTTTTTAAGGGAAAGTAATAGCCAAGAAAATATAGGCTATTGGACCCAAGGGCAAAGATAACGCAAAGATATGCAGGTATAGTGTTATACTGTTAGAAAGATGGGGCAACCAATGAGGCTCTGAGCTTCCAGTAGGCCAAAGCAGAAAGGGAAATATTATGTTACCAAATGTATATCTTTCATGAGGAACCCCCTACTGCTACCAATTCCTCATCCTTTTTTATCATAAGATTCATGAGCATGGATAATTATCTTCAGGAAGAGAATACTTGGGGAGTTTCACTACGGCCTCTTTCAAGTATTTGATGGGCTGCCAAGTACAAAAAGGAAAGATTGCTTTGGGTAATTCCAAACCACAAAACTAGAATCAATGAGTGTAAGTTAAAGGGAACAGATTTTGGTTAAAAATAAAGAACTTTCTAACAATTAGAGTTGTCCATAAATGGAATGAGCTGTCTGGCAAAGAAGTGAGCTCCCTGTTACTGGAAGTGATCAAACAGAGGCTGGCTAACCATCTGCTAAGGATAAAAAGGATTTGTACATAATGAGAGAATTATGCAACAACATAATACAAGGCTCTTCATGACAGTTTTATTTATAATAGTGGGAAAGAAAATAGAATCAACCTAAATGTCCAACAGTAGGGGATTAGATTATTATGGTACTCTCATATGATTTATTTATTTTTTACAGATTTTACAGATGTTAAACATCAATAAAATGATGACATGGGAAATGCTCATAATCTGTTACTAAGTGAAAAAAAAAAAAAACAGGCTATAATAGCATATATATTGTGATGCCATTTTGTCAAAAAAATATTTGTGTGTGGAAGAATAACACTAAAAAGTCCATACATGAAAACATTAATAATGATTGCCATTAATGTTTGAATTATGGGTGATTTTCCTCTTCAGAGCTTCTCAGGGTTATCCAAGTCTTGTATGTTGAGCACTTACCACTTATGTAAGTGGGAGGGGGGGTGGGGGGAGTAAAAAGAAAAAAAACCTCCAAAATCTCTTATTCACTAGTAGCTTCAACTAGATGATCCCTACAGTTTTTCAAACCTAAGATTCTATGATTTTTATTTTAAGTTTACGTTGATTGTTTTTCTCATAAAGTAACTTGTCTTTAAAAAAGATTTTAGTCAAATATAAACGCCCTCCCCCCCCCCAAATATATTGGCTTAAATCATAAAGTTTGGGTATAATCAAATATATTTCTGACTGCCATGGCCATTTTCATCTGAAGTCTCTTTTGAAAATATTTGGGATATAATTTTAAAAGTCTATACAGGAGAGTAAAAAGAGCTTATGAATTGGAATCAGACACTGCTGGGTCTCAAATTTTGGTTCCATTACATACCAGCATTAACTTCCTCAACTTTAATGTGGGATAATAATAATAACTAAGATTCGTTTAAGATTCACTACGTGCCAGACACTGGTTAAGTGCTTTACATGCAATGGAATCCTCAATAAAGTCCCCTGAGGTGAATTCTATTTTCCTTATTTTTCAGATGATAAAACTAAAGCACAGAGAATTTCTATATCTTGCCAAGATCAGACAGCTCTAAGTGATGGAGGAAAAATTCAACCTCAGGTAGTCTAACCTTAGGAACCATGGTGTTAACCACTATACTACACTGCCTTAGAGAGTTGTGGAAGGATTGATTAAATTAACACACATAAAATGCCTAGCAGAAAAGCAGGCAGTCAGCATGTTAAGTTTCTCCCTAAACTTTTCCATAGCTATTTGGCCCCAGAAAGACTTTTGATTGTCTTCTCCAAGAATGCATTCAATGAATACACTGGAGAAATGTTGACTGTATGGTAGGCAGTCTTACAACAAGTTCATTATCAATGGCATTGATGTCAAAATCAGAGATATTAGAAATCATGTCCCACAGCATTCATTCTGGGACTGATTCTTTAATATTTCATCAATGATTTACATGGATAGAACAGAAAATAAGCTCCTAAAGCTGACAGATGATACATGCTGTTAGCAGATGACACCCATCGTCAGTTAGGAGGGCTAGCATCCAGGACAGGATTAGAATTCCAAATGGTCTGGCAAGATGGAGAAGAGGTGGAGGCAAAAAGAATGAACTTCATTAGCAACTAGCACAGAGTAATACATTTATTAAGAGGGAAAACATTATACCAGCATAGCAAGGGCAGTGACTAACAATGAATAATTGTTGCTGGAAAGAGTTAATGGTTAAAGTTGCTCATAAGCTGGAAGTGAGACAGAAAAGTCAAGTCTGATTCTGGAAATGTACTGAAAAAATAAGACTTTGTTGGAGTAAATCAATTTCCCCATTATATACCATATTTGAAACACTCTTTTGAGTCCTGTGTTTTTTTTTCCCTCAATATTTTTCTGGACTTATTGGAAAAGGCATACAAAAAGTAAAGGAAATTTTTACAATTACAAAATACAACCCGAGGGAATAGTGAGGGAACTGAGATCTTTTAGTTGAAGACCAGTCAATTGCTGACAATTCATTTCAGAAATGCTTACTGAGCAGTATCTATATGCCAGCCATTGTGCTGGGTGCTGGGAGACAGAGAGAGTCAAGATCTGGTTTCTGCCCTTGAGAAGCTTAAAGACAAGAGAATAATCACTCTTAGGTTTATAAAGACTGTTATTTAGCTCTGATATTTGTGTCATTCCTGGCTAACTCCTATGCATCTCTTTCTTTTATCTCCCCTTCTTTCCCTCATTTCCTCTTCTTTTTCTTCCCTTCTCTAGATGTTAGGTCTGTGATTGGAGCCCACTAGCATGGCAGGTGAGCTAGGTATATTCAGTAGCGTCCCATTTGAGACTTTGCCAGGATACTAAGATCTTTTCTTCTTCCATCTCAAAATATTTCTATAAACATCTTTCACCCTTCACAAACTTCCAATAACATTTCAGGCAATGAAGCAAGGCTGGGAGAGAGAAAAGTAGGTTGTCAGATGCAGAATAGATCAGTTTGGCTGGAGAGAATGCTAGAGTAGGTATATTATGAATTTTATAATATTAAGGAATTTTAACTTCCTCTTATTGGTGACAGAAAGTCAATGAAAGTTTGTGAGAAAGGGAGTGACAAGATCAACTTATGTTTTAGCAAGAGTGATCTTATTGTGGTAGACGGAATGGGTTCTTAGCAGACCGACTGGAGGAAGAGTCTTGTTAGAAGGTGGTTATTAAGCTATAAAAAATGACCAGGATTAGGCAGTAAAGTTAAAAGAGGCAGAAGATATGCAGACGTGAGAGACACTGTAAAAGAAAACTCAATAAGATTTGATGCCTAAGTAAATATGAGCATCAAAGGAAAGAGAGGAATTGAAAACAACCCATAGATAGTAGACAAGGGGTTTGGAAATAAAAATGTCATTAACCAACCGGGACAGTGGGAAGGTCAAGATGTTTGAGGTAAGTCATGATGGGTTTAGGGCCAGACAGGTTGTCTTTGTGTTGATGGAATATATAAATAAAAACCATATATCCAATGGTGAGCTAGGAATAGATTTTCTAGATCACCCTCACAGAGGTAATAGTATGTCCTGGAAACCTCCACCTGTATATCCCACTGACACATCACACTCTGCATGCCTAAGACTGAACTCCACTGTCATTCACAAACACGAAACTCAATTTGTGTTTTTCCTCAGGTTAATCATGCTTTTATAAACACCCAGGCTACCAAACTCAGAGTCATCTCTGGCACCTTCCTCTCCCATCCTTTCCACTCCCACAAGCAACTAGCCACTAAAACAATCAATTCTAGGAGCAAAATATGTTGTATATCAATTCCTAGTGCCATAGTTAATGCTTGCATGGTATGTTCTCTTAACTATCACACAATTTTATAACAGATTTTCATGCCACGTGAGTCTGTATTTTTCCACTGGCTACTGAATGAAATTCAAAGTCTTCCAGAATGAACATACTTGTCCAGTCTAATCATTGAGTGTGTCTATACATACCCAACCTGAAAAAGCCCCACAAGCTTCCCTGCCTTTATTTAATGATGCCAGGCATTTGTATGCCTGGGTTGCCTTTATTGATGATGTTCCATTACTTTGGAATAAAGTTCTCTACTCAAGGAAAATCTTTCAATTTCTGAGTCCTGTGCTAGCCCCATTATGAGGGCTTCTCATTGCTTGTTCTCTTCACTCATGTTGTTTTCTTTGAAAGCAAGAGCCTGAACCAGGGAGGTGGAAGTAGATGTGGGGAAGAAGCAAAGTAGGTAATAAAAGTCTAAGCAAAGGATTGTGGGGAAGATGGACACAGAGAAGGGAGAAGTTCAAGATAAAATGATAGTCTTGGCCAGGCCCAGTTAGCTGGAGAGAATTATCATGTCTCCCTTGACAAAAGGGAAGAAAGAAAGAAAGAAAGAAAGAAAGAAGAGGGGAGGGGAGGGGAGGGGAGAGAAGGGAAGAGAAGGGAAAGGAGGGGAAGGGAAAGAACAAAAGAAAAAGATTAATTTGGCTTTGAGTATGTTTGAGTTGAGAGATCAGCAATGAACCCAAATTGAGTTGGTAATTAAAAAGCCTTTCAGAAATGAAAAGAGTGGTTGAAGCTAGAGAAAAATATTTGGAATTTACACGCAAAGAGATGATACCAGATGTGTGGGGAATAAAGGGATAGAAGATTCTGTTAGGGAAAAGGTTGGCCTGAGGTTAGACTATAAACATGTTATCAGAGTTCCAGTCCAAAATGTCAACATAGGAAGACCCTGAACTCACTTCCTCGGTGGACACACCAAGTCTACACCTATTTATAAAGCAATTCCTCCTGAAGAAAAAAATAGACAAAGAAAAACAAACAAACAAAAACAAAAACAGACCAAATAGAGAATGGCAAGAGAGATGGAAGAAGGGTAACAAAGGGAAACCCCGTCTGCCCACATGGTGAAATATAGTAAAGAAGGGACGTACAGGGACCATCAACAGATTCATCTGCGCTGGGGCACAGAAAAAAAAGCCATGGTTTAAAAGGGCAACTAGAATATAGAGGAGCCATCTCTAGAAACCTGCCAAACAGCAGGAGAGTTGCTGGAACTCTTTCCAGGTCAGAGGAACTGATGAGTGCCAGAGTTTACATTTGCCCTCTACCTTGATTGTGCAGACAGGAGCAGAGTACCAGGCACCATAGCTGGCCTGCCACCTCAGCAGGGCCCCAGGCCCCTAGCCCACACCAACCCCAAATGCCCTACGGCACAGGAAAAAAAAAAGGTGTAGTCTAAAAGAACAACTAGAACACAGAAGAACTAACATTAGAGCCCTGCCAAATGGTAAGGGAGCTGTTGGAACTCTCTCTGGGTCAGACAGGCTTGCAGGTGGCATGGTTTACATTCCCCTTCCACTTTGAGATGGGAACAGGATTCTGGATATCATAGCCAGTCTACCATCTCAGTGGGACCCAGGTCCCTAGCTCACATCAGTCCCAGCTGTCCCACCAAGGCAGCCCCAGCTTACTGGGACACCCCTGGTCAGCTCTCACTATAGCTCTAGCCATCTCACCAAGATGACATGCATGCAAAATACCCCGAACACTTCAGGCCGACACCACTTCAGCTCCAGATGACTGGCTAGAGCACCCGCAGAACAGAGCACCTCAGGACCCCATGGCCCGCACCTGCCTCAACTCTATCTGTCTTGCCACAGCACCCCCTGCACAGAGTGCTTCAGGATCCCTGGTCCACAGCCCACCTTAGCTCCAGACTCTTTCCACTAAGGTGCCCCTGCATGGAGCATCTGGCTTACACATGTCTCAGCTTCAGCTGCCCTGCCAGGTCTCCCCTGCATGAAGCACCCTGAAATACCTGAGCTTGCATCCACTTCAGCGTCAGCTGTCATCCCAGGGTGCCCTCAATACAGACATCCCTGGCCTGTGCCCACTTCAGCACCAGCCATCCCACCAGGGCAGCCCCAGCACAGAGTGTCCCAGGACCCCCTGCCCATGCCACCCACAGCTCCAGGCAGCCAGACAAAGTCACCAGGCACACATAGTTTACATAGGGTACAACCATACACAGAATCATTTCTTCAAGTTTAGGACCAGTAGCTGTCCCATTCATAGAAACAAACACAGAAAGTCAAGCAAGATGAGGAGACAGAGGAATATGCTCCAAATAAAAGAACAAGACAAAAGCTCAGAAAAAGAACTAAATGAAACAGTGATAAGCAATCTACCTGATAAAGAGTTCAAAGTAATGGTCATGAAGGTGCTCTTCAGACTAGAGAGAAAAGTGGGTGAAGTCAGTGAGAACTTCAACAAAGAGAAAATACAAGAAAGAACCAATTAGAGTTGAAGGATACAATAACTGAAATGAAAAAAATACATTAGAGGTAATCAATAGCAGATTAGAGGATGCAGAAGAACAGACCAGCAATCTGGAAGATAGGGTAATGGAAAGCACCCAGGCTGAACAGCAAAAAGAAAAAGAATTAAAAAAAAAAAAAAAAAAAAGTAAGGATAGGTTAAGGGATGTCTTAGACAACAGCAGTGAACAAACACTTGCATTGTAGGGGATCCCAAAAGGAGAAGAGGGTAAGGGGACAGAAAAATTATTTGAAGAAATAATACTTGAAAACTTCCATAATCTGGGGACGGAAGTAGACATCCAGGTTCAGGAAGCACAGAGAGCTCCAAACAAGATAAACCCAAGGAGGTCCACACCATGACCTGTAATAATTAAAATGTCAAAGATTCAAGATAAAAATGCTGATTCCTTACCCAGAGCTATAAAATTAAAAGGTCTGAGTAGGCATGAAAATCTGCATTACAACAAGCCCTCTGTGTTGCTCTATGCTCACCATAGTTTTTAAAGAGCTATTTGATATTAGAATGATGGATTTTAAATTCCTTAAGGTTGCTTGATGCATGTAAGAATTTATAATGAAGTGTGTGTATATATGGTGGGGATGGGGAGTGATGGATGGGGTAGGAGTGCTGAAGTTTGACAGACCTGGTAATCTGGGAATTGGTTATGAAAATGACAGTTTTCTTGAGGCTGGAGAGTGTGGCATTCAGATGGGATGACAGAGAAAAGGTATGTGAACAGGCACTGGTAACTGAGTTGTCTTATGTGTATGAGTAGTGCTTGTTGGCTATGTTTCACTGCATAAGTCCCTCTGTGAAATAAACCCTGTTATGGTGATTGTTTTCAAAAACTATTGTGAGAAATAAACCAGAGAGACAAACATATAATGAAAAACATGTATTTACATTTGACCAATTCCTAAAAGATGAAAGTTGATATTTTTTGGAGTATGGTATCATTTTAAAGCCCAAATATCACATGAGTCATTGTTTTCGATAACTTTTATCACTACCAATCACTCTCAAACAAAATATATAACTTTAACTTAACAAGCTATAACTATCAGGTTAAACAAATTTAATAAACTAGGAGTTTATCTAATTTCTTAAATTTGTTAGCTCCAGTACCTATTAGTCTTAGAACTTCTCTCTTCAGAAAGATAAACAAGCTTTAAATATAGACAATATATAGTGAAAGCTTTCCACTCTATAAAAATTTGCCACCAATTGTAAGCTTATCTATAAAGAGAATAGTTATGAGGGAAAAAAAGAAAAAGAAGAAATGTGGCTGTCACCCTCAAAAATTTATTCATGCCCTTTGTGGTTCCCTCCCTCTCATCCCTCTTCACCCTCCACTTGGTTCCAGGTGACCACTGAATCTGCTTTAGTTATTGTAGATTAGCTTGCATTTCTAGAATTTTATATAAATGGAATCATATGGTACGTATGTACTCTTGTTTTCATCCGACTTCTCTCACTCAGCATATTATTTTAAGATTTATGCATGCCATAGTGTTTGTAAATAGTTCACCCATTTTTATGGTGGAGTTGTATTCCATTTGTGTGACCATACATTTATGTTAATCCATTCACCTATTGATGGACATGTTAATTGTTTCCAGTTTTTGGCTATTACAAATTAAGCTGCATTAACACACACACACACACACACACAAAACATGTTACTAGTTTCTAAGATGAGAGGAGGAATTCTGAGTAGCAAAAGAGCCAGACAAAGACTGGCCACCGAGGTAAAATTACACATTTTAGTTTTCTAAAAAAGTAACTTTTTTGTCTTTAACGTGTTATGGAAACTAACAATTTCTGAGACATCATACTTGTGATTTGAGGAAACTGCCAATCCTCTGCTCAGTTGGGTCCCTTTTGATTAGAAATTGTGAAAATTCATCATTTTTCTTCCAAAAGAGGTATTCTATTCTTATGTGAGGGTATCTAACCAAAACCAACAACCAAATATCAGGCTGTAGAATTTTTTTTTTTAATTTTTTTTTTTTTAACGTTTATTTATTTTTGAGACAGAGAGAGACAGAGCATGAACAGGGGAGGGTCAGTGAGAGGGAGACACAGAATCTGAAACAGGCTCCAGGCTCTGAGCTGTCAGCACAGAGCCCGACGCGGGGCTCGAACTCACGGACCGTGAGATCATGACCTGAGCCGAAGTCGGACGCTTAACCGACCAAGCCACCCAGGCGCCCCAGGCCATAGAATTTAAAGAGAAGTGTGTTAGTAGGAGCTGTTTTCACATCATCTAATAACATACTGGGGTGGGGGACTGGAATAAAATGTGTTAAAATGGATTCAATTTGACCAAAATACAGCTTTTGAAAGAACTTCTTTTTAGCACAGGGCTTCTTTGTTGTTTTTAGAGGAATTTATTGAAATAAAAATATTATAAAAATACATGCTTGTTGTAAAATGAATCCAAACAATCCATAAATAAAGAAGTAAATATGAAAGCCTCATCATGTAAGCAAGTTGGCCTATACCCTCATAAACTTTTCAGAATACATACATAATTATATATATTTTTTTTTCTACATATGACTTGTCCAACTTCCACCATCTCATTTCCTCTAAAAATAACAACCTATAGCAATTAAAAATTACATTTAAAAAGGTTACATTTCTACAGGACACCCACACGTATCACATTTCACATTTGTTACATTCTGACCCTTACTCTGATGGTAGAAATGGGCAGGGTAGGATTATTGGTGCCATTTTATAGGCAATATTATTCACGCAAAGTCTCAAGGCTACTTGTGCTGAAGAAGTTGTGACTTGAGTCCTCCATACCAAAAAACATGTTTCTTTACTACATCACACTGTTCCCCACAGTGGGATTTCCACATCTGAGTCTTCTCAGCCTCAGCTAAAGTGTTCTACAGTGTACATCAGATCAAAACCTGAATTAGGATATAATTTTGAACATCACCATGTAGTTGCCTACTAGCTTTCTTTAGATAGGAAAAGAGTGGCCTTCCAAACTTAATCTACCAAGTATCTGGATTACATCTTGAAGTGATGACAATGGAGGGTATGATGAAAATTCTACAGGACTCCACACTGATGTTTCTATATATAACCTAACTTTATACATAAATATTTCTGGCAATGGGCACATTCACTACTGAACAATATGCTGGTAAAACAAAACAAAACAAAATAAGACAAAACAACACAGTGGGCCCAAGGAAGAGTCACTTATGCTAAACTCCACAACACCAATCTGAGACTTAACCATAGTTTCTGCTCTCCCAGAAATGGATTCTTAAATCATTCAATCAGGAATCGCCTGATGAGCACCAGTTAGGGTATTCTGCCTGATAGAGCCCCATCCCTTAAAGGAAAGTAACCTTGCAATAACCAACCCACTTTTTTGCCTAGTAAAAAAAGAGCTGCTCCCTTCTGCCTATCAAAGTCTATCATTTTTTAAGTTTATTTTTATTTTGAGAGAGAGAGAGAGAGAGAGAGAATCCCAAGCAGGTCTGCACTATCAGCTCAGAGCCCAATGCAAGGCTCGAACTCATGAACTTAATGAGATCATTAAAATTCTACCATTTTGTACAGCTCCGTGGAGCCCTATTCGGTCTGCTAGTTTGGATGCTGCTTGATTTGAGTTTATTTTTGCCCAAATAAACTCTTAAAATTTTTACATATGCCTATGTTTATCTTTTAACAGTTCTAGTGAAGGGAAATTGGTAGAAGAGATGCAAGAGGTAATACAGAGGAAAAAGCGCTACTATATTTCATTTCTGAGAAACACTTTTCCCCACATCTTACTACTTAGAAATAGGCATTCATCTTACAAATCCATGGATCTTTGATTTGGTGAAGAACACTAAACAGAGACTCATTAAAACTGGACTCTTGTCTAAATTCCGATAGTTCCCCATTTGGGGAGGGGCATTTAATCCCCCAGTATTGTGAACAAGACATGACATACGTAATGCTCACTGCAGGCTACGCAAGAATTGCTCTTAATAATAACTAACATTTATGGAGGGTTTGCCCTGTTCCAGTTACCGTTCTTAGCACATTGAGAGGATTTTCTCATTTTAATCCTCATAGCAAACCTCTTAGGAAACTCCTATAAATATCCCAGTTTTATAGATGAGCAAAGTGAGATTTAAAAGGTTCAAATGAATGTAGCTATAGGTGAAAACTGGTAAGTGGCAGAGCTGGGAGTTGAAGAAGGAAGTACAAGGCCAGAGGCTCCCCCACTAACCCCAATACTATTGACCTACTTGCTAGCTATGATTTCACCTCGTCGCCTTTTTATTTTCCTTCTTCCTGTTCCCTTCCTCCACAGGTTTACTGCTGGTCCTGATTTATTATAGACTCAGATGCCTTTAGGATTATACACGTAGAAAGAACTGGTAAAGTATGATCAGTGTTAGGGATAGTAAACAATATGATTCTCAGCCTGGGCATGTGCACACACACAAACACACACACACACACGTTAAACAACACATCAAATTAAACCGAAAACCAAACCAAATAGCCGTGGACTAGCTTTTTAAAAAGTAATACAAATTAAATTTATTAGGGATCCTTGGAATGTCCAAAAAAATGTGTTGATTTCAGCTACCAGTATGGGAACTTTGATTAAGTCTCCAAGTAATCATATCTATTCCAGATGGATTATAGCAACACCTGCAAAAACTCCAGTAAACCTAAGGAAAGAAGGTGACTCGAATGGATCTATAAGTCCCTAAAGAGGAGGTCTCCAAAATGACATTTTTATTGAGCACGTCCTATCAAATAACAGGTACTTTTGTTTCATGCATCTTCTCCTTAAATCATTTCTAAGAAGGAGGACTAGAGGGTCTTGTTTTTTTGGTTACCCAATTAAGGCTCTAGGGAGTGAATAACTTGCCCAAGACTTTCAAAGCCTCAGCTTTTCCTGTACACTCACGGGGTCAGAGATGGATGTATCATTAAGCCAATGAAGACCCTCAGTTCTTTCCAAAGCCCTGAATCTGTTTTTATTCATAGTTTTATGTTCTCTTTCTTTAAAAGAGCCCTCCAAACTGTTTAAACATTATGGTCCCTCAAAACACAGATCCATGCTGTAGGGAGGGGAGTCAAAAGGCTGTGCTAACAGCTATCTTGAACGAGTCGCCCTCTGATTCCAGCTCCCTCCCAGTTGAAGAGAAAGCCACAAACCGCACAATCTCTGGCCCATCTCAGAACTGTGGGAATTTATACATCCTGTACTTCTCCTGAGAGAAGCATCTAGCTCTCTGCTGTTCACCATGCAGAGACACTTGGAGGACAATGTTGACTATATTTTTGCAGCCTTGGTTTTTCTATTAATTGCCAAGTTGCCCCTAGCCTGCAGGAAATGAGATGCCAAAAGGAAGGGGAGTGGATCCCTTCCAGACCTCTACAACTCTCAGATTATACTAAACCAGTAGCAAAAACCCTCTTTAGCATTTGAAAGGGAAGGCAATTGTATTGCTAAGCCTCACTCTACCGCCTCCAGACTTTTCTCAGCCAGAGAACAAAGGGAAAAAAGCAAACACCACTTCACACTCTTATTCATTGGAGGTTAAAAGAGACCTCCCACTATACAAAAGTCCTTCTAAAGGTCAGTTTGGGAGTGTATTGAGGAGGGCACTGGCTGGGGAACAAAATGTTTACCATCACTCTCAGGCGGCTGCTTCTGTTTTTCTTTCAGCACGTGCACGGGGTACATCTGTCAGAATTGGACGTTTTCATCCCCAGTTAGCTTGCTGGTGGTCAAATTATGCTTCCTTGGCCCTCCTCAGTCTTTTGCAGATTCTTAATTCCAGTTGAACTAAGAAAGCAGGGCCACCGCGGGCCAGGACAACTCCCTGGGGACTGTTATTCATTCATATTCATTGAGTCAACAACTACTCATTGAGTACGGAACATGTGTCAAGCACTGTTCTAGGTGCCAGAAGGATGTAACAACACTAGAGCTGATGCAGTTGTCTTAGAGCTTCCATTCAATGCGGAAAGCCTGACATTAAACAATAAAACATGCACACCATTTTTTTTTAACTACAACTGTGATAAATATCTGAAGGAGCACAGTGTGCAAAAAGAGAGGTTAACATGAGAGTGGCTGACCTCACAAGGCCTGTAAGAGAGGGGGACTTCTTTGAGGAAGTGAGTGGGAGTTAGCTATGTGCCAGAGAAAGTTGTGATCATGCTGGGTATCCCAGGCAAAAAGTCCCTGACTTGGGAAAAAGATGGCTGGGCACAGAAATTGGAAGACTAATGTGGCTAGAGCCCAGAGGGCAAGCCAGAATGCAGCTGGAGATTGGTCAGGAGGGGAACTTCTATAAGGTGTCTATTCTGTAGGCTTTTGCCTTCTGTCTCCAAGGCAACAGTGAGGAGGGGGATCTTGGGGGGGGGGGGTTAGTTACAGGATTTAATAAGGGAAGTGACTTATGAGGTTTGTAGTGTCAAGAAAGAGTTTTAGGGGCAAGACACTGATCCAGGGAAACCAGTTAATAAGCTATAGCAAAAGTCAACATGAAAAGTTCTCAAATTTTAATTAATTGCCTGGGAATCCTGTTACAATGCAGATTCTGATCCAGGAGTGATCTGGGGTGGGGACTAAGATTTGCATTTATAACCCAGGTGCACAGGTGCTGGTCTGGAGATATACCACAAAGTTTCTACTAGCAGTTTTATTATTTTAAAGTTTATTTATTTATTTTGAGAGAGGTATAGAGCTCTCAAGAGTGGAGGAGGGGCAGAGAGAGAGAGAGAGAGAGAGAGAGAGAGAGAGAATACCAAGCAGGCTCCGTGCTGTCAGTGCAGAGCTGGATGTGGGGCTCTTCTCATGCCAGTAAGATCATGACTTGAGCCTGTACCAAGAGCCAGATGCTCAACAAACTGAGCCACCCAGGCGCCTCTCTACTAGCAGTTTTAGATTAAGGTGTTTGCAGTACAGGTGAAGAAAAGCAAACAAACTTGAGAGCTATTGTGTGGGAAGTGAAACAGGTCTCTGACTTGGGTGACTCTAGTGGAAGGGAATTGTATTCTTGGAGATGGACTGTACCAGAAAAGAAAGAGCAAGTCTGGGTGGCAGGTGAAAAGCTCAGTTTTGGACATGTTGAGTTTGATATGTCTGAGGAATCTCTAAAGAGGCTATGTTACATATGAATATGAAGCTCAAGAAAGAAGAAGAAACTGGGGATACAAATTTAGGAGTTATCAATATGCAGATGGCATATGAAACCATGAAAATGGATGCTGTCAGCATAGGGAGAGGGTATACAGCAGGGGTCACAAACTCAATTTTGACCTGCTGGCCATCTGTTAGTCCTCTCTTAACTATTTTGGGAAGAGAAGAGTCCCAAGGTGAAGCAAGTATTTAACAACTGAGTGAGGAGGAGAAGCCAGTAAAAAAAATTGAGAAGAAAATGTCAAAGACGAAAGAAAACCAAGTTGCTATCCAACAGCCAATGTCTTTCTTCTTTGCTGACAGAACAGATTTGAGACATGGAGATGGCTTGGTATTAAAAAGATAAATCCTCTCTGTAGTCCCTGTGGCTGAGTTGTGGTTGATCTAAACCAGACATAATCTCATGCCACTCTGCCCGAAGATTGTACCAGTTGTGGGCTCTGACCAATGAGAAAAAATGGCAAAGGATGTAGTGAGTGGGGAATTCATGGAAGGCATTTTTCTTTCCTTTATTATAAAAAAAGAACAAGAAGAACTTCATGCATGGTGCCACTGCGCATCCCCAACCCCCCTTTACTGTTATGAACTTAGACATGGTGTCAGAGCAATGTCAGGCATCCTAAGGCTGAGAGAAAATGAAATGGGGGTGATAACTCAACAGTAGAGGATAGCGAAATTAAAAACGAAAAGTGTCCATGTTGCCGATGACATAGCTGGGCTGCTTAGCTGCTCTGGAACTACCTCCTTCTACTGTTTTTGTTAAGTGAGATGATAAATACCCATGCTACTTAAGCCACAGGTAGGGGATTCTGTCACTTGCAGCTGAATGTATTTCCAGGTGTTAATTAGTGCATGTTGTGTAGTGACATTGTGTTGTGTAGACCTGGAGTTAGATAGATGTGGTTCAGATAGATAGTGTTTAACTTTGGACATTTTGTGTGTTTCCTCATCTGCAAAATGGAGATAATAATAGTATCTATCCCAAGAACTCTCCTATACTGTTGATGGGAGTGTAAATTAACAAAACTACTCTGTAATTTGGCAGGATTTACTAAAACTGAAAATGCATGAAGCCTAAAGCCCCACCATTCTCCTTCTAGGTAAATCTTAGAGAGACTCTTGCCCAATGCATTGAGGGACATATACAAGATTACTCATTGAAGCGTTTTTTGTAATAGGAAAGAATTAACAACAGGGAGAAATACATAGATATCTATCTATACATAGATTCTATCAGGGGGAAATATATAGATAAGCTATAGTATATCCATATGATAGTATACCATGGAGCAGTTTAAACAGATGAACTAGCTCTCTCTATATATATCAACATGGATGGGTCTCAGAAACATAATGCTGAATAAAAAAAGCAAATTGCAGAGTTAGACATGCAGTATGATCCATTTATATATATTTTAAAAGCAGACACTACACTACATATTTTTGTGGATCTGTAAGTCTATGGAGAATAGATTGGAACAACATATATTCGATACACTCAGGAATGAGGGATAAAGACGATAAGAAAAAATAGGGGTCATGTCTAGACAGATGATTATATCATGCCAGTAACGGGAAAGAATGACTGACTGAATCAATTCAATTCTGTGCATCTGCAGTTCAACCTTAGAAACAAAATAAAACAAAACAAAACATAATAGTATCGCTCTTCTAGGATTAAATGACATCATATATCAGTGGCTCACAGTAAGGGCTTAACAAATGGTGGTCATCATCATTATTATTATGTCCACTTGCTGTCTCTGCCTTTTTGCTTTCTATAGGCTCTTTCTATTACAACAATCTTAGATGGGGAGTTTGGTTGGGTACTACACTCTGGGCCTAAATGTCCAATTCCCATTTATTGTTTGGAGGCCTATAACAGCAAAAGGCTTGGTTTCAGCCAGGTGTTGATGTGCATTAAGACTACTCTAATGGGTTAAAAAAAAAAAGTGCTATAAGGCCCACCCAATGGCAGCCCCAACCTACTGATGTCCCAAATAACCACAAAGAGGGGAACACCTTGCTCTTGTGACTCCTTGCATTTTGCATACATTTAATCTTGGAAAATAAAAATAAAAAGTTCCCAGGTCATTCTAATATGCAGCCAAGGTTGAGAAGTCCTGGGATAGACTTAGAGATAGTTTGTTCTTATTCTACTGTCCTCCTATGGAAAGTCCCTCTGTATCTCTGAAAGGTGACTGTCAGCTTGTTTTAATTCCAGTGAGGAGAGGATCTTAGTCTGCTCAGGCTGTGATAATAAAACACTGTCGGCTGGTGGCTTAACAGAAGTTTATTTTCTCACAGGTCTGGGAACTGGGAAGTCCAAGATCAAGGTTCTAGCAGGGATCAGTTCCTGGTGAGAGCTCTCTTTCTGACTTGCAAATGGCTGCTTCCTTGCTGTGTCCCTTCCACGGAGAAAGGGGAACAAGCTCTCTGATGCCTCTTCTTATAAGGACACTAATCCTATTGGATCAGGGCTCCACCCTTATAACCTCATTTAAGCTTAATTGCTTCAATAAAGGCTCTCTCTGCAAATACAGTCACATTGGGGTTTGAGGTTTCCACATATGAATCTGGGGTCAGGGGAAACACATTCAGTCCTTATCAATGAGGTCACAGCTAATTAGGTTGTAAGGTGACTCAAGTTGTAGAAAGCTCTTCATATTAAGCACAAGCCTTTCTCTTCCTAAATTTTCCCTACCTCTTGGGTCTTAATTCTGCAGCAAGGGTTAAGAGAACAGGGAGGCATCTAAGACAAGAACAACTATTTTTGCATGCATTACGGTCTCTGGAGCCTCAGGAGAATATTGTGAGCAAGATGTCATTATCCCCAGTTTATAGATCAGAAGACTGATACCAGAGAGGATGAGTCATCTGCCTAAATTCATAAAGCTGATTAGTGGCAAAATGAGAATTCACACCCAAGCCTTTCTCCTTCCTAAGCCCGGCTCTTTCCAGCACTGTGCTGAAGTGATTTCTATACAACAGCCCCTAGGATATATGAAGGTAAAGTTGACTGACTCCTGAGAACATGCCTTGTTTGTCCAAATGCTGCTTGTGCTATTGCTTGTTTTTGCTTTTCTATTTCTCCCTTTCTCCCCTTTATTTCATCCATCTATTACCTACTCTTCATTCTAGCTCTGATTTACTTCTTTCACCTCATAATCTTATTTTTCCTCAATGTCTTTCCTGGAATTCCTTTCATTTTACAAACTGTAGTATGGATCAAACTTTAGCATGTGTAGGAATCATGCAGAAATATTCTGATACAGTAGGTGAAGTGGGGCCCAAAGGTGTGTACCATGGTTTGTCTATAATGTGTTTACAATTTTTTTATACCTGCTCTCCTTCCCCACCCCCATTTTTTTGCAACAGCCTTTCTCTTTCTTTTTTTAGGAAATGATTTTAGCCCACTCTGTGTGATTCTGGTGTCTATCAGTCATGTGGTCCCATGTAATCTACCATAGGAATCGACACAGGAGTTAGAACAGCATGTCAGAATGTGTACACCATTTCTCTGGACACAGTGATTGGTCTGCTTGTCACTTAGCACCTGATCCATGAAGAGCCAATCAGAATCTTTTCTCAGGATTGCCATGGATGCAGGGAGAAAAAGAGTTCTTTTCCTTGATGTTGCTGACTGTTAGTGATGCTGATGGCCATCTTTGTTCTCACACAAATAGTCTACCTGGGAGTGAAGTGAACACAAAGGGAAGGAGAATGTAAAGGTTAAGAGTGAGAGGGACCAGTCTTGATGGCACTGCATCTAGATTTGCTGAAGGCTGTTTCTCCCTTAGGTTGCCCATTCCCTTGAGTCAATAAATACTGTTTGGTTTAAGCTTGTTACAGTTGGGTTTTACCTTCTTGCAACCACACTTAAGCTATAAAACATGTCCATTTTAGGCGTGCCTGGGTGGGTCAGTCAGTTAAGCATCTGACTTCAGCTCAGGTCATGATCTCATGGCTTGGGTGTTCCAGCCGTGCATCAGGCTCTCTTCTCTCAGTGCAGAGCCTGATTCGGATCCTCTGTCTTCCTATCTATGTGTGTTTGTGTCTCTCTCTGCACTCCCCCACCCCCACTGCTTGCGTTCTCTCTCTCTCTCTCTCTCTCTCAAAAATAAACATTTTTTTAAATGTCCATTTTATCCAACACTGCAATCAATACCTGCTCACAAAATAGGCACAGAGAGATTTCTCACGGTACATTTACTTTCCTGGGTCTCCAAATTGGCTGAAATACCACAACTCTTGTTGGAAATTCATGCAGAAACTGCTTTGGAATCTGTCTTTGATTCCTGGTCTTCAGCAGATACCAAGATGGGAATAGTGGTTAAGAATCCAGGCTTCAGGTTGGGCAGAAGTGGGTTCAAATTATGGCTTTACAACTTGCTACTAAGCTGCAAATTCTCTGAGGCTCAATTTTTTTTTTCCCATTTGTAAAATGAGGGTAACATTATTTATGAAGCAATTATCACTTTGGTCTGATCCATTCCTCCTGCTCACTGTTTTTTCCCCCATAACTGAACATGTACCTCTGGCCCATAGTGGGCATTGTCTCAGGGAGGGCCATCAATAGTACCTTTGTTCCAGCGGAGTCAAATTAAACTCTGCTTGGAATTCAAATTGTCAGTGAAAACCCACAGAAGTAGAAGGCAGTGTAGGTAGAGTCATCTGATGATAGGGCCACAGACGGAGAAGAGAACCGAGAGCTGCGGCTGAGTGCCTCAGAGTGTTGTCCTTTCTGTCTTTCGTAACCCTGTTTGTGCAGCTCTTCTGATTCATGAGCCAGTCCAGAGGTCTACTCATAAATCTGTTTTTGGTTATGTGGGATCCAACTAAAGAGCCTTAATGAATCACTCCACCTCAAAACGTAGCTCTGAAGAGCAACTGGGTGGCTTAGTTGGTTAAGTGTCCACCTCTTGATTTTGGATCAGGTCATGATCTCATGGTTCATGAGATCGAGCCCCAGGTAGGGCTCCATGCTGACAGTGCAGAGCCTGTTTGGGACTCTTTCTTTCCCTCTCTCTCTGCCTCTCCCTTGCTTGCATGCGCACACATACACTCTCTCAAAATAAATAAACTCAAAGAATAAAGTTAGCTCTGAGAATTAAATAAAATAATACATGTGAGGTAATTCACTCAGTACTGGGGATATAATAAATGTTTAATAAATGTTTACTAGTATTCCAGCTTGACTTCCTGACCGGTGAATCCTACATGGTTAAATAAGTACCCAGAAGTCAGCTATGTGGAGTTTCCCATGTGAGAAGAAGTTTGACTCTGAACTGGAGACTATATATCAGTGTCTACTCTTATACCTTTGGGTAGGGTAAGAATTAGATGGAAAGATTCTGATTCAGAAGGTCAGGGGTGGGAAAGTCAAATTTGAAATTACCAATTATTTTCTCTATCCATGGTGTGTTAATTCATATGGTAGTTTTCTTCTGATTGGAAGATACATGAAACTCCCATTGTTTCTCAGTATTGGGTTCTAGAAGCAGATTGGTCTTTGAAAAGACAGAGCCCCACAAATTGATTTCATATGTATTACATGTTTTAAATCAGTCCCTTGGTAGTAGACTGAATAATGGACCTCAGAGATGCCAGTCCTAATTCCTGGAACCTGTAAATGTTAACTTATCAGGAAAAGGGGGTCTTTGCAAATGTGATTTAGTCAAGGATCTTAAGATAGAGAGATTAACCAGTATTATATGGGTGGGCCCAATTTGCTACAATGTCCTTATAAGAGAGAGGCAGACGGAATTTACACCCACACCCAGAAAAGAGGGGTATGTGAAGACAGGCAGAATCGGAGTGATGTGACCGCAAGCCAAGACATACTGACAGCCACCAGAAACTGGAAGAGTCAAGGAAGGGATTCTCTTGTAGAGCCTCCAGGGGGAGTGTGGCACTGCTGATGATTTGATTTTTGCTTAGTGAAACTGATTTTGGATTTCTGGCCTGCAGAACTGTGAGAGAATAAATTTCTGTTGTTTGAAGACACCAAATTTGTGATAATTTGTTACAGCAGCTGCAGGAAACAAATACACCATCTTAAATACATTTGTCAAATGTATTGAAAATCTGTCTAACCAAAAGCTATAAAAGACAGAAATTTTATTCTATTTATGTAAGTTATTTGGCACATTCTATCCTGCAAACTTACCAAAAAGCTGAGAAAAGTTGTTCTTATTCTTTTTCTGCACCCAAAGTGGGGCATGAACTCATAACCCCAAGATCAAGAGTCATATGCTCTACCGACTGAGCCAGCCAGGTGTTCCCAAGAAAAGTTGTTAATGCAAAGATTCAACTCCTTCTGTGGTATCATGTGCAGACCACCCCCAATTGAATGATTTTCTTTAACAGGCACACAGGTTGCTCTACTTCTGATGCAGTTTCCATTGCTCCTGGGTCTTAGTTGCAAAGCTCTTTGGCCCCTTCTGAAGAGAAAAGAATATGGCTGACCGCAGATAACAAGCCCTTTCCCCCTCACTTCTCCAGGAGCAAGAGACTGGTTCATTGCACAATGGCCTTCACATATCCCTTCTCTCCCCAAGGGATGAGGTCAAGTGAGGTCAAGCGTCTTGCCGGAAAATAAAGAACATTACTAAAGACTTCTTTCATTTCTCTCCTCTTATGGCAATGATCATTTTAATGTTTCTAATACTTTAAAAATATTGTACAAATATTTGTAAAAAATACAGAAGAATGTATAGTAAATAGTTCAAGTTCCTCTCTCCACAACTTCCCATTATACTCCCTTCCATATATTTAACCATGGTAAAATGTTTCCTTCCAGGAATTTCTTTAAATGCTTGTGTACTCCAATGGCATGTATGTGCCTGTATGTGTACTTGTACACATAGACACAGAGGCTTTTTGGTTTTTTGTTTTAATCTGATATCAATAATTGGAAAAGGCCAATTGCTGAATCAAAGCAACTCTGTTATGCCAAGATCAGGGCCATGGTTCAAAAATATAGAACACTGACACTCAAGCTGGAGACGTTTGGGTAGATGCTATTTAAGCTTTTGAACCCTTGACTTCTTTGAATCCTCCTGGTTCACAGAAGTGATCGCCCATCTCCATTAAAAGCCAGCACTCTTTCCTTCTTGAGGACCATTAAGATGTCTTTCCCTGCATGCAGAATGTGCCTTCCTCATGATCTGCCCCCATTTTTCTTTCTGGTCATTAGGCCTATATCATTAGGGTTAACTTTCAACATAACATAGTTGGGGGACATGCTGGGCCTGATGAGGAAGGAAAGAGACTTACCTAAAGGAGTTATACGACCTAATTATAATGTATTGGTAGTAGCTGAGGGAGTATTACAGAAACTGGATTCTGAGGCCACTCCATCACGCAGGCAGAACAGTTGGATAAAGGAGAGTTTACGGATTTGTGGACACTTCCCAAAATATAAGATTTAACAGCCTGTCAAAGATCTGAGGAGACAGTATGAACTCACCACTAGTATGGATGCTAGAAACATGGAAAAAAGGTGGCTCATGCTAGATGAAGGTGAAATGCCAAAATTGCTATGGTAGACAGTGGAGAAAGGGATTAAATGCCCAGGGAAATGGGCATGCTTAAATGGATATATATTTAAGGCTAAAAAGACACCAGATGATTATGTACCCTGGAAAGGACTAATGGGCACATCATTCCCAAGGTCATAAGTAATGCACTCACGGGAGGGGCAACAGCATCACTAAAAGGTTCAGTGAGGAAAGTCCTTGATAAGACAGGGTTAACATTAGGAAAGATTACAGAATTAGGAAAGTGGGAAAGTTACAGAATTAGGCTCAATAATAGCAATAGGGATGTTAGGACTCCAAAACAATACAGAGTAGGTAATACCACTTAACTGCCAGAAGCAAGATGGATGTAATTTTCTTAACGAGTGGCAGAGTCATAGGGTACCTAAGGGGGCCTGATCTGCAGAAAAATAGAGATGGTTAATGGACACAGTATGCCTAGGGGCAAAGTAGATGGGCACCCAATAAGGGTACAACTCAGCTTATACGGTCGGAAGAAAAAGAGATGGATGGACACTAAATTGAGGGCAATTATATGCTTTGATGTCTTGCTATGATGCTGGACCTGAATTGTTTTTCAGGTGTAGAACCCATTGACTGAATAGTCACTTATAGTTAGTTATCACAAACATTTTGGAGACTGTGGGAAACAAAGGTCTCAGTTAATATAGATCTTCAGATACTCAAAGTATCATCATGGTTTTCCAGAATGGAGGCTTGTGGAGTTTCGACCAAGGTCCTGCTTACAGTGAAACTACTGGATCTACTGATCTGCCCAACAGTCATTTTCATGATCTCCAAATGTGTAATTGGGATTGACCTATGTTGTAGTTGGCATAACTCCAACTTTGTGTTCTTGGCCCTTGGGGTATGGGCTGTCATAATGGGGAATCCCTAGTAGAAGACTCTGAAAATATTTCTTCATCCCCCCAGTCCCATCTAAGAACCAAAACCAATATCACAACCCCAGATAGGGAGATGGCAAAAGTTAAGGCTATAACTTTTGTAGAAATGGGGGACTCTACCGTATCTCCATTTAATTTGACCACCTGGCCCCCAGAAGAAGTAAGATGGCTCTTGGAAAATGATAGTTTATGGCAAACTTATATGAATTGTCTCCCTAATTGCAACCATGGTACTATGTATGATTAATATATTTGCTAGAATAAATTAACATTGTTTCAGGTACATGACACATGCCAATTAAGTTGGCAAATATACTCTTTTATACTCTGATTAAAAAATAGCATCAGAAACAGTTTGCATTTACATAGAGTAAATAATACATTTCTACAGTTTTTCCCAAAGCTATGTTAATTCTATGTTTTCTATAAGAATATAGGCCAAAATGATCTGGACCATCTGGGCATCTCAGAGAACTTCACATTGATCCATTATATCAATGATGTTATGCTAATTGGAGCTAATGAATAAGATTGGTTAGCATGCTGGAGGACTTAGTAAGACACATGCATTCCATGCAAGATGAACCCTATAAAGAATAAGAATCCTGACACATAAATAAAATGTTGTAGTCTTTCTTTTTTTTTTTTAGAGAGAGAGGCAGAGGGGAGGGGTGGGCAGAGGGTGGGAGGGAGAGAATCCCAAGCAGGCTCCATGCTCAATGCAGAGCCCAATCCAGGGTTCAATCCCACGACACTGAGATCATGACCTTGAGCTGAAATCGAGTTGGACACTCAACCAACTGAACCACCCAGACACCCCAAAATTTTGTAGTCTTGAGGTCAGTGGTGTGCTAGGGCATACCTTCCAAAGTAAAAGACAAATCATTATACCTTGACCTCCCACTACTGAGTGGGAACTCCTATCCTTGATAGGTTGCTCTCAGTTCTAGAATCAGCATATTCCACACTAGAGAATACTTATCTAGCTCATATTCCAGGTGATGAGAAATGATGCCAGCCTTCAGTAGGTGCCAGCACAAAAAAGAGTTCTTCAGCAAATTCAAGCTGCAGTGCAAGCAGCCTTGCCACCTGAGCTGTAAGTCCCTGCAAGTCCCATGGTATTAGAGATAAGTGGCAGGAAAGATGCAATGTAGCAGCACGGTTTATGGCAAGTCCCAGTGAGAGAATAACGGTGCAGATTCCCGAGATTCTGGCATAAACAACATTATATACTTAAAAGAAACAAAAACTTCTGGGGTGCTAATGGACATTGGTAGAGATGGAATGCCTGACCAGGAGACACTAAATGACCATGCTTCTAGAACCACCCATTCAGAGCTGGGTTCACGTAAGGTTGATAGAATCCTGTAGCAGTCTATTGTGAGATGAGCACGAGCTCAAGCACGCGAAGGACTAGAGAGCAAAAACAAGCTGCATGAGCAAGTAGCCCGTGACCCTCACCACTGTGCGCCAGCACCTCTTCCTCACCTCACTTTGATCATACTGGGAATCTCTTATCCTCAGCTGACGGAAAAGCAAAATCTACAAGCTTGGTTTACAAATAGAAAAGCTTAGTATGCCAGTGCTTAAAAATGGAAGCAGCCACACTGCAGCCTCATTCGGAAGTGGCTTTGAAAGACACTAGTGAGGGAAAATCCTCCTGACGGGCAGGCGTTTGGGTGATGCACCTGTTTATCCACTTTGTGTGAAAGAAGTGGCTTGAGGTTGCAATATATCAGGACTCATGGGCAGATACACAGAAAAGAGTAAGATTTAAAGAATGGAGCAAGGAGGTGGATGAGCATAGTGGAAGAACAGAGTATGAAAATCTTTGCATTATATGTTAATGCCCTCCACAGCCACTATGACTATCCAAAAACTTATGGAATATTTTATCCCTGAGAAAGGATCCTATATAAAATTGTGTCAGAACACAGAGCCTATTTTACTACAAAAGAGATATGAAAGGGGCACCTGACTGGCTCAGTCTGTACAGCATATGACTCTTGATCCTCAGGTTGTGAGTTCGAGCCCCACGTTGGGCGTAGACATTACTTAATAAAGAGAAATTCTTTATTTAAAACTTTTTTCAAGTTTATTTATTTTGAGAGAGAGAGAGAGAGAGAGCAGGGAAGGGGCAGAGAGAGAGAGAGGGAGAGTGAGAATCCCAAGCAGGCTCTGTGCCATCAGCACAGAGCCCAATGTGGGGCTTGATCTCACAAACGACGAGATCATGACCTGAGCTGAAATAAAGACTCAGGTGCTTAACCAACTAAGCCACCCAAGCGACCCACAAAAATTTTTTTTTTAAAGGAGGTATGAGAGTGGGCTTATGACTACCGGATCCACTGGTCATACCACATACCATTCTAATCAGAAGTGACCTACCTGATAGAGCCTTAAAATGATCTTCTGAGGACACGGTTGAAATGCTAGCTTAGAAGCAGCCCTTTGTAAGAAAAGGTATCCATCCTCCAGAAGACTGAATTAAAAAAAATTTATATGACACTGTATCCCCAAGTAAGATGAATGCATAGGTCCAGTAACTAAGGGATGGAAGTAGGAGAGACCTCAATTACTGTATCTCCTAATGATCCACTAGGGACTTTGTCCTTTTTGGCTCCATAATTGTACACTCTATAAGGTGAGAGGTCCTGGATTCCAAAGGAGGACACTTTTGCAAGGGGACCTAGCAAGCTTCCCATTGAAATATAGACTACAATTGCCACTACAAGTGCTACTAGGCACTTCAGATTCCTTGTGTACAGGGACTGGCCAACAAAGAGAGGAGTTACCATCTTGGAGGGGGTAACGGGACCTTGGTCTTCAGGAGGCAGTAGAGGTGCTTTTACACAAGCGGTAAATATGTGTGGCATCCAGATAATACACTTGAGTGTGTTTTTGTACTCCTTTGCTCAATTGTAATGGTAAATAGACATGTCAGCAACCCTGGCCTCAAGAGGACATGGTGTCCTGAGACTAATAACACCCCTCAGGTGTGGGAGTCTGGGTAACACCAATAGATAAGTCACCAAAATCAGAAGTAGTGCTGAGGTAAGAGGAATCTAGAATGGATATTGGAGGAGAAAGATGATGAGTATCACGGTCCTAAGACCAGCTCTAGGCAGGAACTGTAATTTGTCCCATTAACCTTTCTCTTCTAAGTTTCTTTTGGGAAGAGAGGTACATTAGAATCCTGGAAGAATCACCCTTCATACATATATGTGTTGTCCTTGAAGAAATGTTTCCGAGTGGCACCGGGAGTGAATAGTAATGGATATGGACATGAGCTACAATGATCCCCTTCGTGAAAAGACTTGCTGTCCTGTTAGCTCCTTCAGACTTGATCTCAGTTGCCTTGCTCAACACCACACCCTTTCCAGGGTATCTTATATCCAATGACTTGTCATGTGAGGGTTTAAAGGCCTAGTCATTTTGGGTTACTATGCAACAACTTTGATTAACTATATATTCCAGAGTTCCCAGTGCAGTTACTTAAGACTTTGCTAGAATTCCATTGTAGTTCAACTTCTGTCTCTGCTCAATCATACTTCCTTCCCCTTCTTTCCATGAATGTTGATATTTTAACAGTTTTCCTTTGCATGAAACTTTATCTCAGAGTGTGCTCCTGGAGCTCAACCTATAATATCAGCCTTGATCCCTACTCTGAAGATGTGAGGAGGGTATCCTCAAAGTGGCACTAGTATGGAATGGGACAGAAGAACTACTGATCAAGGCAAGGAAAGCATATATAGGGAAGCAAGAACAATGGCAGAGTTTGAAGATTTACAATACTGGGGAATTAATCAAACAAATAAAAATGAATAAACTAATTCATTGATTGATTTTGTAAATAAAAGAGGAAGGGTTTTAAAAAAATTTCTAGATCAGAGAATTTTCCAGGTCAGGGAGAAAGGGTAGATAAATGAAGACAACGTTCTTGATTCAAGATCTTGGACAAAGCTGCCTACTTCATGGTGTCATCTGCTTCTGGAGCCTGAGTATGCTCAGGAATTTCTCAACTTGTGGTCCCTCATAGATGGGGATGGCCTTCTGATGGTCATGGGGGTGATGATCTGGATCTAATTTGTGGCTTATGTGAATCCAAGAAGAGTTTTATTTTGATGACAGTGTACATGGTTAGCAGTACTTCTTCAGGCCTCTCCCAGTGAAGTGATAATGCTTTCTTCTAAAAACTTTGCTGTATACTCCATGTCCTGCGCCTAGAACTCAAGCCGCTGCAGCCCCGCACACATTCGCGTCTGAGACAAACTCTCCAGGGCCCCAGGTGGGTCCCCGCTGGCTCCCGCAGCTGCAGCAAAGTGGCAGGTGCTGCGCCCTGGGGAAGCGAAGCTCAAGGTCGTTCCAGCCCGGGGGGTGCCCTCTGGGAGGCCTTCCTGCAGCTCCCCATGTCTGCGCCTCGGGCGACCCCTGGGACATACTCCACCGCAGCTGGCCAGGTGGACACTGAGGGGTCCTCTACCCCTCTGTCCTGGCCAAAAGCCAGGGGAGCTCCGGTCGAGCAAATCTGGAGGGGTCGTCAAACAAGTAAATATAAATTAAGACAGTGGAAGCCAGTTTTCTCACTGTTGGAGAAGTACAAACACAGAAAAGGAGAAAATAAGAATACATTCTTGAGCTTGGTGGGGGAGGCATTGGTGTGAACTCTTGGTTGTTAACATATAGATATAGATAAAGAAATAAAAAATAGATGCAACTGTATGTGTGTGTGCACGTGTGTGCGTGTAGCTGGCTGTGTCTACTGAGAAGGACTGAGCCCAGGGACATGCTGACTCTAAGGAGCATATTTAGTACCCAGATGTGTCTTTGTAATACTATTTTCTACTCAAGGAGCCAGGGCTCGTTGAAGAAGTGGCTGAGGCAGGAAAAGAACAAGATGATCACAAAACATCCTATTGTTCTAGAAGCACGTTTGTTAAGAATTGTGAAGGGCTGGAGAGTTTACTCTATTTGCAGATTAACAGGTTAGCCTGCCATAGTTTCACTGATGCCCACAGAAGACAGGAAACTCAGGCGTCAGGTATAAAGAACTTTCTTGGTTCTGGCACAGCAAGGAGCTTCATGTTTGTGTCAGTGCTCTTGCCCCTCAACCCCTGTGGGGCACAGCACCGAGCACATGCACATGCAGTGAGTCAGGCATGGCTGAGGAGGCCTGAACTTAGGGATCCTGTACACTGTCACTATTTTCAGGAAGCCTGCTCTAAACCCCCCAGTTTGGCCTAAATGCTCTTCTTCTGAATGGCCATCACACCGTGTAATTGCCTCCATCTCAGTACTTATTCAGAGGTAATCAAATAGACTGTAAACTAGTTGATTTGGGGGATTGTGTATCACTAATCTTTGTACTCCTTGTGTTAAGTCCAGTACCAGAAACAGAGGAGTTACTCATTTAATGATTTTTGAATGCATTTGAATTGAACTGAACCAATAAAGAAATCACAGTTGGTGTGAAGTTACCAACTGGTGTTAAGTTATCTGGCCTATCCAGTCCTTATGACCAGGAACGGGTGGTGATCGTGTTAGGGAGGTTTAAAAAGGGCATGGTTAACACATTGCCCACCAGTTAGGGACTAACTACATAAACATGGCCCATTCATGCTATGGAATACTCCGCAGTAATTTAAAAACAGAGATGGCTCTATATGTATACTGAAGCAGAAATAAAAATCTACAAAATGTATTAAGATTTGTAAAAGAACATTGAGATTGAGGGTAATATATAAAATAAGTATGACTATACCTATATTTGCTAGTCTGTGCATGTGCATACTTATGTGGGCATATGTATATATGTGTGTGTTTATTTATTTATGTGACAGACTCTGATGTTTTCCCACCCATTGGCCTTTCTACCTTCTTTCTTGCTGTAATATGTGTTATCCCAGGGCATGAATTATATATGATTGGTTTAAACCATCATGGAAATCCCATTTCTCTTTGACTATAATTGGTCTAGAGGCATGTCATCAAGTTCTGCTCTGTAGAGAACTTGAGGAAAAGACCAGCTTCTTAGGTAAGAGAAAGGCATGAAAAGAAAGTCTTCTTTTAACCACTCCTCCTCCCTTCCTGTTTAGGTATTTTGTGAGATCTATGCTTGGAGTTCCAGCAGCCACTCTATGACCACAATGGGAGACTTGGTTGACATGCGGAGGACAGCCCGGAAGAAAGATAGGAAAAGCCCTAGACCCTTGACTTCACCATAAGCTTCCAGACCAACTAGGGATCACCTACTTCCAGATTGCTCCCAGTTGAAGAAGAATTGTCCTAATGGTTGTCGCTATTGGTTGAGTTTTCTGTCCTGTGCAGCCAAAATTTTTCCATTTTCTATGTGCTATTATTATTTCACAGCATACTATTTGAGCATTCCCCTTTACATTCTTAATTACAAAATGTACTATATATATATATTATATATATATATATATAATATATATATAATATATATATTCTTGTTCTCTTCAATTTCCTACCTTTTTGCCTTGTATTTCACCCCTATATCCTGCATAAGTTTTCTTACTTTAGTTTTGGACCACCTCCACAAGCAAAACAAGAAAAGAGTCCACACTGTCAAAGACCTGTTGGATTCCCAGTAGAACCAGACCCATCTCTGTTTCTCTTTACCATCCACATAAATTTTCAGATAGCTTTATGGGTTCAATTAATACCTGGGATTTTATAACCCTCTTGTGGATATTTATAAAGCACAAATAGGGGCACCTGGGTGGCTCAGTTGGTTAAGCGTCCAACTTCAGCTCTGGTCACGGTCTCACAGTTGGTGAATTTGAGCCCTACATCAGGCTCTGTGCTGACAGTTCAGAGCCTAGAGCCTGCTTCAGATTCTGTGTCTCCCTCTCTCTCTTCCCCTCCTCTGTCTCTCTCTCTCAAAAATAAATAAACATAAAAAATGTTATAAAGCACAAATAATCACAGATATAAAGCTATGATAAACTGAATTATGGTGACTTTCAGACATTTGCCCAAGACTTAGGTGAGTCCAAGGGTCACATTGTATTTGAAATCTCTCATCGGATTCTGATAATTTGCTTACATAAAATGTATCTGGTAGTGCCATAGGGAAAGATCTCAACATGAAGGAAGAAACCTTCACGTACCAAGCACAAGAGATGGGGGGGTGGGTGACTGAGTTGGATGACGGCAGAGTCATAGGAGGACCCAGCATAATTGGCTAATGAGGACATTTTAAAGTCACCATAAAGGTGAACATTGACTCCCTTCATAAATACTCTGCTATATGAAAGAAGTTTGGCTAGAACTTCAGGGAGCTGAGTCTCCACCTTGTCAATTAATATTTGACACTTACAAAGTGGGGTAACGGGATTGTTACCTTGAGGCTCCAAGGCAACTATGCATGTGAAATTACTTAGGAAAAGAAGATTCAGTGGAAGATGTTCATATGGAAGCATAAGCCACTTTTTTTTTTAATTATTAAGCTCAAAGAAGGAGATAGATTTTCCTGACCATACACAGATATTCTCATTTCCCACCCCCCTTTTTTTCCAACATGTAAAACATACAGTAGTAGATTAAAACTTATTTGGCCTCAGGAGTCAGAACATTTGGATTTACATTTTAGCTGTTAACACTTGCTCACTTTTGTTTTTTGTTTTTTGTTTTTTGTTTTTTTTTTTAGTATGAAATTTATTGTCAAATTGGTTTCCATACAACACCCAGTGCCCATCCCAACAGGTGCCCTCCTCAATACCCATCACCCACCCTCCCCTCCCTCCCATCCCCTGTCAACCCTCAGTTTATTCTCAGTTTTTAAAATTCTCTTATGGTTTGCCTCCCTTCCTCTCTAACTCTTTTTTTTCCTCCCCCCCACCCCCATGGTCTTCTGTTAAGTTTCTCAGGATCCACATAAGAGTGAAAACATATGGTATCTGTCTTTCTCTGTATGACTTATTTCACTTAGCATAACACTCTCCAGTTCCATCCACGTTGCTACAAAAGGCCATATTTCATTCTTTCTCATTGCCAAGTCATATCCCATTGCGTATATGGAAACCACAATTTCTTTATCCATTCATCAGTTGATGGACACTTAGGCTCTTTCCATAATTTGGCTATTGTTGAAAGTGCTGCTATAAACATTGGGGTACACGTGCCCCTATGCATCAGCACTCCTGTATCCCTTGGGTAAATTCCTAGCAGTGCTATTGCTGGGTCACAGGGCAGACCAATTTTTAATTTTTTGAGGACACTCCACAGTTTTCCAGAGCGGCTGAACCACTTTGCATTCCCACCAACAGTGCAGGAGGGTTCCCATTTCTCCACATCCTCTGCAGCATCTATAGTCTCCTGATTTGTTCATTTTAGCCACTCTTACTGGCCTGAGGTGATATCTCAGTGTGGTTTTGATTTGTAGTTCCCTGATGAGGAGCGACGTTGAGCATCTTTTCATGTGCCTGTTGACCATCTGGATGTCTTCTTTAGAGAAGTGTCTATTCATGTTTTCTGCCAATTTCTTTACTGGATTATTTGTTTTTCGGGTGTGGAGTTTGGTGAGTTCTTTATAGATTTTGGATACTAGCCCCTTGTCCGATATGTCATTTGCAAATATCTTTTCCCATTCTGTTGGTTGCTTTTTAGTTTCGTTGATTGTTTCCTTTGCAGTGCAGAAGCTTTTTATCTTCATGAGGTCCCAATAGTTCATTTTTGCTTTTAATTCCCTTGCCTTTGGAGATGTGTCAAGTAAGAAATTGCTGTGACTGAGGTCAGAGAGGTTTTTTTCTGTTTTCTCCTCTAGGGTTTTGATGGTTTCCTGTCTCACATTCAGGTCCTTTATCCGTTTTTAGTTTATTTTTGTGAATGGTGTAAGAAAGTGGTCTAGTTTCATCCTTCTGCATGTTGCTGTCCAGTTCTCCCAGCACCATTTGTTAAAGAGACTGTCTTTTTTCCATTGGATATTCTTTCCTGCTTTGTCAAAGATTAGTTAGCCATACTTCTGTGGGTCCTTCCTTTGGTCTATGTGTCTGTTTTTGTGCCAACACTTGCTCACTTTTGCATGATCTTAGACAAGTTACACTTCTGTCAATCTTTCACTATATGTAAGTCCCTCTTACTTGTGCTCTTCCCTTCAAAGGAAAGATGTCACACCTCTGTAGAAATAAATCCAAACTTTTGGAAAGATGATTTCACAACCCTCCCCCAGGAGACACCAGGAATGGGGGCAGTTTGTAGAGAGGCATGAACTTCTAAGTAATCTGAGTGAAACAGCCATAGCATATAAACTCAGATGCTTAAAATCTATTGGCAGAGAAGTCCTGGGGAGGGTCAACTTTTCCAGACAACCAGGAGTTTTCCTTGTCTGCAGACATTTTCTTAACATCTTCGTAAAAACAAATTAAATACTATTAACAATTTCTTAAAGATATGGAATTATTAAAACCAGTGACCCTTTCTTTTAGGTGCACAGTATAATGATTCAACAATTCTATACATTACTAAGTGCTTATAACTACAAGTCCCCCTTCACCTGTTTCACCCATCCCCACACCTCCCATCTAGGAACCACTAATTTGTTCTCTATAGTTAAATCTATTGTTTTGTTTGTCTCTTTTTCCTTTGTTTGTTTTATTTCTTAAATTCCACATATGAGTAAATCATATGGTATTGGTCTTTCTCTGACTGACTTATTTCACTTAGCATTATACTCTAGATCCATCCAGGCTGTCTCAAATGGTATGATATCATCCTTTCTCCATACTGTTTTCCACAATGGCTGAACCAGTTTGCATTCCCATCAACAGTGCATGAGTATCCTTTTTTCTCCATGTCCTTGTCACCACTTGTTATTTCTTGTCTTTTTGATTTTAGGTATTCTGACAGGTATGAGATGGTATCTCATTGCAGTTTTAATTAGCATTTCCCTGATGGTGAATGATGTAGAGCATCTTTTCATGTGTCTATTGGCAATATGGATGTCTTCCTTGGGAAAATGTTTATACCTGTCCTCTGCCCATTTTAAATTGAATTATTTGTTTTTTGCTTTTTTTTTGGTATTGAGTTGCATAAATTCTGTGTATATTTGGATATTAACCCCTTATTGGATATATCACTTGCAAATATCTTCTGCTATTCAGTAAGTTGCTTTTTTATTTTGCTCCTGGTTTCCTTTGCTGTGAAAAAGCTTTTTTTTATTTAATTTTTTTAATGTTTATTTATTTTTGACAGAGGGAGAGACAGAGCATGAACAGGGGAGGGGCAGAGAGAGAGGGAGACACAGAATCCGAAGCAGGCTCCAGGCTCTGAGCTGTCAGCACAGAGTCCAACACAGGGCTCGACCTCACAAACTGCGAGATCATGACCTGAGCCGAAGTCGGACGCTCAACTGACTGAGCCCCCTGGGCACCCCTGAAAAAGCTTTTTACTTTGGTGTAGTCCCAATAGTTTAATTTTGCTTTTGTTTCCCTTCCCAGGGAAGACTTATTTTGTAGTGTTATTATCTGGTGTTAGTATCAGGGTAATGCTGCCCTTATAGAATGAATTTGGAATCTTTCCTCCTTTTATTTTTTAGAATAGTTTGAGAAGAAAAGGTATTAACTCTTTTTTTTTTTCTTTGCAAGAATGAGAGAGCATGAGCTGGAGAGGGACACAGAGGGAGAGGGAGAGAGAGAGAATGTTAAACAGGCTCCACACCCAACATGGAGCCTGATCTGGGGCTCGATCTCATAACTGTGAGATCATGACCTGAGCTGAAATCAAGAGTCAGATGCTTAACCAACTGAGCCACCCAGGTATCCTGATATTAACTCTTCTTTAAATGTTTGGTAGAATTCACCTATGCAGTCATCTGTTCCTGGACTTAGGCTTGTTCTGAGTTTTTTGATTACTGATTAAACTTGATGGCTAGTAATCAGTCTGTTCAAATTTTCTATTTCTTTCTTGTTTCAGGAATATAACCATATATGAACAGACATTTCTCCAAAGAAGACATCCAGATGGCCAACAGACATATGAAAAGATGCTCAACATCATTCATCATCAGGGAAATGCAAATCAAAACCACAATGAGATATCACATCACACATGTCAGAATGGCTAAAATGAAGAACATAAGAAACAACAAGTATTGGCAAGGATGTGGAGAAAAAGGAACCCTCTTGCACTATCGGTAAGAATGCAAACTGGTGCAGCCACTGTGGAAAACAGTCTTAAGTTTCCTCAAAAAGTTAAAAATAGAACTACCCTACCATCCAGTAATCAAACTACTGGATATTTACCCCCCAAATACAAAAACACTTACTCAAAGGGACATGTGCACCTCTATGTTTATTACAACATTATTTACAATAATCAAATTATGGAAGCAATCCAAGGGTCCATCAACAGATGAATGGATAAGGAAGGTGTAGTGTATATATATATATATATCATAATATTATTCAGCCATAAAAAGGAATGAAATCTTGCCATTTGCAACAACATGGATGGAGCTACAGAGTATAATCCTAATGAAATAAGTCAGTCAGAGAAAGGTAAATACCATATGATTTCACTCTTATGTGGCATTTAAGAAACAAAACAAATGAACAAAGGGAAAGAAAGAGAGAGAAACCAAGAAACAGACTCTTAGCTCTAAGAGAACAAAGTGATGGTTACCAGAGGGGAGGTGGGTGGGGAGCATGGGTGAAATAGGTGATGAGGATTAAGGACTGTACTTGTCATGATGAGCACTGGGTGATGTATGGAATTGTTGAATCACTATGTTGTACATCTGAAATCAATATACACTATATGTTAACTATAATAGAACTAAAATTTTAAAAATAAAAAAAATTTAAAAAGGAATATAACCATATAATAACAGTTATAAATATTTATGCACCAACATTTGAGCACCCAAATACATATAGTAACTATTAACAGATATAAAGGAAGAAATTAATAGTAATATAATAATACTAGGTGACTTTAGCACCCCATTTACAACAATGGATAGAATATCCAGAGAGAAAATCAACAAAGAAACAGTGGCTTTGAATGACACATTGGGCCAGATGGATCTTACAGATATATTCCAAAAATTTCATCCAAATACAGTGGAATACACATTCTTTTCAAGTACACATGGAACATTCTCCAGAATAGATCACATTAGGCCACAAAAAAAGTCTCAACGAATTAAAAAAAAATATTGAAATCATATCGTGCACCTTTTCTGGTCACAACTATATGAAACTAGGAATCAATCATGACAAAAAAATCTTGAAAGAATACAAATACATGAAGGCTAAATTACATGCTACTAAACAATGAATGAGTCAACCAAGAAATCAAAGAGAAAATTCAAAAAAAAGTACATGGAGACAAATGAAACTGAAAACACAATGATCCAAAACCTTTCAGATGCAGCAAAATCTGTTCTAGAGGGAAGATTATAGCAAAACAGGCCTGCCTCAAGAAGCAAGCAAAATCTCAAATAAACAACCTACTCTTACACCTAAAGTAACTAGAAAAAGTAGAAACAAATGAAATCCAATGTCAGTAGAAGAGAGGATATAATAAAGATCAGAGCAGAAATAAATGAAACAGCAACTGAGAAAACAATAGAATGGATCAATGAAACTAGGAACTAGCTCTTTGAAAAGATCAACAAAATTGATGAACTTCTGCCCTATAGCCAGAGTTACTGGGAGAGAGACAGAGAGAGGACTCAAAATCAGAAATGAAGGAGCAGAAATAACTGACACCACAGAAATACAAAGGATTATAAGAGAATATTATGAAAAACTGTGTGGCAACAAGTCGAACAATTTAGAAGAAATGGATAAATTCCTAGAAACATATAACCTTCCAAAACTTAGCCAGGAAGAAAACCAGCAACTCTTAATTCTATCGAAGTCCAGCTCCCCTGTTCATGATAGATATTTTATGGTCTGATTATAATTCTGTCCTTAAATAAATAAAGAATGTATGTTAAATGAATATAACATACATATGTACATAATTTCAAAAAAGCAACACAATGCCTAATTATAAATATAAAAGAGTAATAAAAGCAGAGTTGGTTATAATAAAATAGTGTGTACTTATATGTGCAAATGTCGAGGTTGACTAGTAGACATAATAACATATATGTTTGCATCTATATGTAGAATTTTGTAAATGAGACCACAGCAAATGTAAACTGATACAAGTATATCATACCAGAGACTCAAAAACTTTGTGCAGCATTTCTGCTCCTGATGTTATTTGCTTAAATGTTGAATAATTTGTGGTAAATTTCTAACAAAATATTCCTAGAAAATTTAAATCTGTTAATGCAGAAAATATTTGGTATTTATTTGTAGAATGGAGTTAGGTTCTAAGTTCAGATAATTAAAAAAACACTTCTACCTAAAGATATGTCTCAGTGGATGTCAAAAAGTATGAAGGATACGGGACAATTCTTACTTCATGGGACTGCCCCATGCATTTTAAGAAATGCAATGTTCAGGGGCACCTGGGTGGCTCAGTTGGTTAAACATCTGGCTCTTGGTTTGAGCTCAGGTAATAATATCACAGTTGGTGAGTTCTAACCCCACATCAGGCTCCATGCTGATGGCGAGGAACCTGTTTGGGATTCTCTCTCCCCCTCTCTCTGCCCCTCCCCTACTCACTCTCTATGTCTCTCTCTCTCTCAAAATAAATAAATTAATTAAAAAAAAAAAAGAAATGCAATGTTCTTAGTACCACCTAGTAGATCCCAGTTATTTTGACACTGTAAAGTCCTTGTAACAAATGTATATAATGATATCAAGTAATATCATGCTTATTGAGAAATTCTGCTATAAGCACTATCTGTCACTTAGTATGTGTTTAATTCCTGTTTATTGATGGGATGGATGAATGAATGTATAAATGTTATATTTCTTTTTTCTTATTTTTTAAATCTTTTTTAAGTTTTTTTTTAACATTTATTTATTTTTTAGAGACAGAGACAGAGCATGAGCAGGGGAGGGGCAGAGAGAGAGGGAGACACAGAATCCGAAGCAGGCTCCAGACTCCGAGGCAGCAGCACAGAGCCTGATGCGGGGCTCGAACTCACGAACCGCGAGATCATGACCTGAGCCGAAGTCGGACACTTAACTGAGCCACCCAGGCGCCCCTAAATCTTCACTTTTGAGATAGAGAGAGAGACAGAGAATGAGCAGGGGAGGAACAGAGAGAGAGGGAGACACAGAATCTGAAGCAGGCTCCAGGCTCTGAACTGTCAGCACAGAGCCCGATGCAGGGCTCGAACTCAAGAACCGTGAGATCATGACCTGAGCTGAAGTTGGACACTTAACCAGCTGAGCCACCCAGGCATCCCTGAATGTTATATTTCTAAAAATAACTTTAACTTCTGATGGCAAGTAGCAAAAAATCCAGCTAACTCTAGTTCGACAAATTAGAGTATACAACCTTTTTTTTAACTAAGAAGTTTAGAGTTAGGCCACCCAGGTTTGGTGCCACAACTCATAATGTTGTCATTGTCTATGGTTCCTATTTTCCTTCCATTTTGCCATTTGGCAAGTCCGTTCTTTCATCACTTCATGAATTAAAGATCACAACAGCATCTTTGGGTCTTACATCTGCATTCAAAGCAGAAAAGGGGAAGGAAGAGGAAAGGATCATTGCTAGTAGACTTCCTTTTCTATCTTATTGGACAGAACTGTGTCACATGGCTAGTGTTGGCTGCAAGGGAAGCTATGATCCTCCCACAGAAAGCAATAATACTGGCATATCAAATGTAAAACACAAAGAAAGAAACAAAACCTTTTAGGTACATCACTGAGCTGCTAAGAAGTAAAGATTGTAAGAAGCCAAAAAGTGAAGTGAACAAAGAACACCTAGGAGGTGAGGAAGTCCTAGGCATGGATTTTGCCTTAGGCGTATGTGACAAACTCTGGTGACCTTGATATTTCACTTTTAATGGTTTCACAGGAAGTAGGGATGTGGGACAGATGATAACATTTAAGATTTGTCCGATGTATGAAACCTAGTAGAGCCTGACTCAAAGTTGGAAAATGAAAAAGCAAGCCACAGACTGGTAGCAAATATTCATAAATCTTTGTATTCAGAATATATAAAAACTACAAATCAGTACCAAAATTAAAAACAATTTAATTTTTAAAATGGACAAAATCTTGAAAAGACACTTTAGAAAAGACAATACACTTGTAGTCAATAAACACATAAAAAGACACTCAACATGATTAGTCATCAGAGAAATGAAAATTGAAATCACAAGATACTATTATATATCCATTAGAAGAGTTAAAATTTTAAAAAAATGAACCAAACCAAATGGTGCTGTGGCTATAGTACAATTAGAACTTTCATACATTGCTGATGGGAATGTTAAATACACAAATACTTCAGAAACTCCTTGGCAGTTTCTTACAATGTTAAACACACACTTACTATACATCCAAGAGAAATGAAAACACATATGTACACAAAACCCTGTACTTGAATGTTAATAGCAACATTATTAATAATAGCCAACATGTAGAAACAACTCAAATGCCTATCAACTGATGAATGGTATACCACAAAAGTGGTATCTATCCATATACTAGATGAATAGAAGCCAGCACAAAAGCCACATTGATACTATTTATATGGTATATGTCCAGAATAAGCAAATCCATACAAACAGAAAGTAGATTAGTGGTTGTCAGGAGCTGAGAGAGGGAAAAGTGAGGTGACTTCTAATAGGTATGAGGTTTCTTTCTGGAGTGGTGAATAAGTTCTGGAATTGGGTAGTGATGATGCTTGAATAAGTATACTAAAAACCAGTGAACTGCACACTTTAAGTTGGTGGGGTGTAGGGTATGTGTTATACTCAATAATGTTGTTTAAAACATAACAAAACATATATAAAGATTACTGGCATTGCCACCATCCCGAGATTACTACAGCCATCATCTTGGTGCATAGACTTCCAAAAAATCATTTCTATGTGCCATATGTACTTTTATAAAGAATAAAAATTGTGTCATGGCATGCAAAAAGTATTTTTAGCTACAACACATAATTATAAAATTATAAAGTAATGTCAGACTGGAAGTGATTGTCTTGTTCCTGGCTCTTGGTGGGGGAAACATCCACTCTTTCATCCTTAAGTATGAGGCTAGCTATGGGAGTTTTTATAGATGCCTTTTATGAGATTGAGGAAGCCCCATTCCATTCCTAACTTGCTAAGTGTGTTTTATCATAAAAAAGTGTTGGATTTGATCAAATATTTTCTCTGCATCTATTGAGATGATCGTGTAAGCTTTTCCCCCTTTATTCTATTAATATGTTATATCATATGGATTGATTTTCATATGTTGAAACAATCTTGCACTCCCACAATAAATCTCACTTGGTAAGGTCTAAAATCTTTTTATATGTTTTGCCAAATTTAGTTTACCACTACTTGGTTGAGGAGTTTTGATTCTATATTTATAAGGATATTGATCTGAAGTTTTCTTTTCTTGTGGTCTTTGTGTTGCTTTGACATTAAGGAAATTCTGGACTTAAATGATAAATTAGAAAATGTTCTGTCCTCTTTTATTATCTGCAAAAGTTTATTCAGAATGGTATTAATTCTTCTTTAAATGTTTGGTAGGATTTACCAGTGAAGCCATAAAGTCTTGGGCTTTTCTTTGCTGGAAGTTTGTTGATTACTAACGTAAGCTATTTACTCGCTATATGTGTTTTCAGATCCTCTATTTCTTCATCAATCAATTTTGGTTGTTTCTGTGTTTCTAGGAATTGGTACACTTCATTTAGGTTATCTACTTTGTTGGCCTACAATTGTTCATACAGACTGCGTTGTTTAAACAGCAGAAATTTATTTCACAGTTCTGAAGGCTATAAAGTCCAAGGTCAAGGTGCTGGTTGGTTTGGATCCTGGTGAGAGCCCTGTTCCTGGCTTACAGACAGCCACCTTCCCATTATGATCTCACATGGTCTTTCTTCAGTGCATGCACATGTTGAGATATATAGAAAGAGAGAGAGAAAGAGAGATTTTACTCTCTTCCTTTTCTACTTCTAAGGTCATTAAACCCTTCATGAGGGGCCCATCCTCATGAGTTAATCTAATCTTAATTACCTAATTAAATTCCAAATGCCCCATCTCCACATACAATTTCACTGGGGTACAGGGCTTCAACATATGGATTTGGGGGTGGGGCACAAACATTTAGTCCATAATATTCCAGCCTGGGCTCAAATTCACGTTTTCTCAGATGCAAAATATATTTTTTCCATCCCAACAACCCTAAGAATCTTAACTTGCTCCAGTATCAACTTTAAAGTCTAACGTCCAAAGTCTCATTTAAATATCTAAATTGGATATAGTGAAACTCGAGGTGTGATTCATCCTAAGACAATTTCCTCTCCAGCTGTAAACCTGTGAAACCAGACAAATTATGTGCTTCAAAAATACAATGGTAGAACAGGCATAGGATAGACAATCTATCTCCGAAAGGGAGAAATAGGAAACAAGGAAAGAGTAATGGGTCCCAAGCAAGTAAAAACCCTAGAGGTGAGTTCCATCATATCCTAAGGCTTGAGATTACCGTCTTTGGTTTGATGCTTTTGGACCACGAAGCAGAGATCCTGCCTCTGAGGCTCTTTTGGGCTGGGGTTGTGCCTTGAGGACTGCCAGGTAGAGGCTTCGCCCTCACAGAGCCCACAGCTCTGCATGATGGTCCCAATCCCAAGGTCTCTGTGAGAGGCCTTCTGGTTTATTGAAACCAAGGTGTGGTTCTGATGATCTCTGAATCACCCTTGGGGTAATTTTTTCTTCTTCTTGAAGAATAACACATGTTCTAGCTGAATAGCACTATCATTCAGTGCTATTAATTTCATAAAGTCCTATAGCCTTTCTTCATTTTGCCTCACTTCCATTTTCTTCAGTTCAAACCAGCAGCACTTCTGATTATATAATCCCACAAAGTCTTTATCAAGAGACACAGGCACACTCATGGTGTTCTCTTTAATACATGTGTTCTAATTTTTTATAATATGGATAGGTGGAGAATTTTTCAAATCTTCAGGTTTGGGTTTGTTTTTGCTTAACAATCCCTTCTTAAATTCATTTCTCTCTTTTTGTGTTTTAATATGAGCAGCCATGAGGATCCAAGATACTCCTTCAAAACTTTGCTTAGAAAGCTTTTCAGCTAATTCCAGATTTCAAGATACACTACAAAGCTGTAGTAATCAAACGATATGGTATTGGGACAAAAATAGACATATAGATCAATTAAACAGAATAGAAAGATGAGAAATAAATCCATGATTATATGGTCAATTAATCTATGACAAGGGAGATAAGAATATATCATGGGGAAAAGATAGTCTCTTCTATAAATGGTTCTGGGAAAACTGGACAGCTACATGCAGAACGAATCTGGACCACTTTTTCATGTCATAAACAAAAATAAACTCAAAATGGATCAAAGACCTAAATGTGAGATATGAAACCATAAAAATCCTGGAAGGAAACAAGTATGGTAATTTCTTTGATATTGCTTTAGCTACATTATTCTAGACATATCTTCTCAGGCAAGAGAAACAACAGCAAAAATTAACTATGGGGACTATACCAAAGTAAAAAGCTTTTACATGGCAAAGAAAACCATTAACAAAATGAAAAGGCTACCCACTGAGTAGGAGAAAATATTTACAAATCATATATCTGAGAAAGGGTTATTATCCAAAATATATAAAGAACTTACATAGCACAACACAAAAAATATCCCAAATAATCCAATTTAAAATGGGCAGAGAATTGGGGCACCTGGGTAGCTCAGTTGGTTGAGGGTCTTTTGATTTTGGATCAGGTCATGATCTCATGGTCTTGGGATCGAGCCCTGCATTGCGCTCTGAGCTGACAGAATGGAGCCTATTTGGGATTCTCTCTCTCTCTTCCTCTGCCCCTCTCCCACTTGCATGCTCTTTCTCACAAAATAAATAAATAAACATAAAAAAATAAATAAAATGGGCAGAGGACATGAACAGACATTTTTTCCAAAGGATGCCAGATGGCCAAGAAACACATGAAAAGATGACCAACATCACTCATCATCAGGGAAATGCAAGTCAAACCACAATGGGATATCACCTCACACCTGTCAGAATGGCTAAGATAAAGAAGACAAGAAATAACAAGTGTTAACAAGGACATGGAGAAAAAGGGACCTTCATGCACTGTCAGTAGGAATGCAAACTGGAGAAACCACTGTGGAAAACAGTATGGAGGTTCCTCAAAAATTAAAAATGGAACTACCACATGATCCAGTAATTCCACCACTAGGTATTTACCCAAGAAAATGAAAATACCAATTCAAAAAGTTATACACATCCCTATGTTTATTACAGCATTATTTACAATAGTGAAGACATGGAAGCAACCTAGGTGTCCATCAACAGACAAATGGATAAAGAAGAAGTGGTATACATAAACAATGGAATATTACATAACCATAAAAAGGAATGAGCCCTTGCCATTTGCAACAATGTGGATGGACCTAGAGGGTTATTATGCTAAATGAAATAAGTCAGAGAAAGACAAATACCATGATTTCAGTTATTTTGGAATCTAAGAAACATAACAAATGAATACATGAACAAGCAAAAAGCAGAAATACAGCCATAAGTACAGGGAGACAAGCTGATGGCTGCCAGAGGGGATGGCCAAAATAATTAAAGGGGAATGGGAGATACAGGCTTCCAGTTATAGAATGAATAAGTCACGAGGATGAAAGGGCCAGCATAGGGAATATAGCCAATGATATGGTAACCATGTTGTATGTTGGTACATTTGTGAAGGACATTGCATAACATATAGACTTATTGAATCACTATGCTGTAAACCTGAAACTAACATTACATTGTGTGCCAACTAAATATTTCAAGAATAAAATAAAATATATTAAAAAATCTCTTAAACTAAATATTCAATTCCATAACTCACAAGTTCTATCTTCCACAACACACGAGGACACAAGCACAATTCAGCCAAGGTCTTTGCCATTTTATAACAAGTATCTCTTTTTCTCCAGTTTCCAGTAACATGCTTCTCATTTCCATCTGAGCTTTCACCAAGGACTTTCAATGTCCATATTCCTACCAAAGTCCATTTATGATTCTTTAGGTCTTTTTTAAGAAGATGGAGCTTCCTCTTTAGTTTTCCCCTTCTTTTTGAGCCCTTACCAAAATCTCCCTTAATGTCCACATTTCTGGCATGCACCTCAAAACTCTTTCACCCTCTATTCATTATCTAGTTTCAAAGCCACTTCCACATGTTTAGATATTTGTTACAGTGGTACTCCATTTCTCAGCACCAAAATCTGTCTGAGTTAGCTCAGGCTGCTATAATAAAATGATATAGACTGAGTGGCTTAAACAATAGAAGTTTATTTTTCACAGTTCTGGAGGTGGGGAAGTCCAAGATCAAAGTGCCAACTAATTTAGTTCCTGGTGAGAGCTCTCTACCTGGCTTACAGAGCACCACCCTCTCATTGTCTTCACAAGGCCTTTCCTGGGTGTGTGCACCTGGGATGGGGGTGGCATGGGGAAGAAGGGTGGGGAGAGAGAGAAGAATCTTTCTCTTCTTTTTATTTTTAATTTTTTAAACGTTTGCTTATTTTTGAGGGAGAGAGAGACACAGAGCCTGAGTGGCAAAGGGTCAGAGAGAGAGGGAGACAGGATCTGAGTCAGGCTCTAGGCTCTGAGCTGTCAGCACAGAGCCTGATGTGGGACTCAAACTCATGCCACGAGATCATGACCTGAGCTTAAGTCGGAGGTTTAACCCACTGAGCCACCAAGGTGCCCCTCTTTCTCTTCTTCTAAGGTCACTAATCTCATTATGAGAGCCTCACTCTCATGACTTACCCTAGCCCAAATTACCTCCCCAAGGCCCAATTTTTAAACACCATCACACTGAGTGTTAGGACTTCAATGTAAGAATTGTGAGGGACATGAACATTCAGTCCACAATACCTTAGAATCTTTTTTTTTTCCCTGTAAGTTTGGTAGTGTCTTTTCTTTTGTTGGTAATTTTAGTAATTTTAGTCTTTTATTTATTTATTTATTTGTTTGTTTGTTTACTTATTTAATGTTTATTTATTTTTGAGAGAGAGAGAGACAGAGACAGAGAGAGACAGAGAGTGAACGGGGGCAGGGGGGACAGAGAGGGAGAGAGAGAGACACAGAATCCAAAGCAAACTCCAGGCTCTGAGATGTCAGCACAGGGCTTGACATGGGCTTGAACCATCAGACGGAGGGATCATGACCTGAGCCGAAGTCAGATGCTTAACTGATTTAAGTCTTATGAAATTTAATGAAAATGAAAATACCAATTCAAAAAGTTATACACATCCCTATGTTTATTACAGCATTATTTACAATAGTGAAGACATGGAAGCAACCTAGGTGTCCATCAACAGACAAATGGATCCCAGTCTTATCTCTCTTTTTGCTTGATTAAGCTAGCTAAAGGTTGGTCATTTTGTTAATCTTTTCAATAAAGCAACTTTTGTTGATTTTCTCTATTGTTTCTCTATTCTCTATTTCATTAAAAATTTTTTTTTGTTTATTTACTTTTGGGAGAGAGAGACAGAGAGCCAGTGAGGGAGGGGCAGAGAGAGGGAGACACAGAATCCAAAGCAGGCTTCAGGTTCCGTGCTGTCAGCATGGAGTTCAATGAGAGGCTCTAACCCAGGAACCATGACATCATGACCTGCGCTGAAGTCAGATGCTTAGCCCTCTGAGCCACCCACGTGCCCCAATTCTCTATTTCATTTATTTTTAGTCCAACCTATATTATTTACCTCCCTCTGCTTGCTTTGGATTTAGTTTGCTTTTGTTGTTCTAGTTCCTTAAGGTGGAATGTTGTTACTGATTTTAGATTTTTTTTTTCTTTTTTAAGATAGGCAATTACAGTTATAAATTTCCCTCTACATACTGTTTTCACTGTATCCCTAAGATTTGCTATGTTGTGTTTTCCTCAAAGTATTTTCTAACCTCCTTTGTGATTTCTTTTTTGGCCCTGTGATTATTTATGATTGTGTTTAACTTCCATTTGTAAATTTGTTTAACTTCCTTCTGTTATTAATTTCTAGTTTCATTTATTGTGATTGGAGAGCATACGTCACATGATTTCAGTCTTTTAAAATTTATTGACATTTGTTTTATGGCCTAACATATGTTCTACCTTGGTAAATGTTTCACATTTACTTGAGAATATGTATTCTGCAGTTGTTGAATGGAAGGCTCTATAGGTCTTTTTGTTAGTTGAATTATAGTGTTGTTCAAGTCTTCTATTTGCTTGATTTTTTTGTTTAGTTGTTCTACCATTATTGAAAGTGAGATATTGATAATTCTGACTATTGTTGAATTGACCATTTTCTCTTCAATTATGATAGCTTTTGCTTCATAAATTTGGTGTGTATATGTTTATGGGTATTATATCTTCTTGATGAGTTAATTCTGTTATTATCAAATGTGTTTCTTAGGCTCTAGAAATAATTCTTGTCTTAAAGTCTACTTTGTCTGATATTAGTATAGCCATTCTAGGTCTCTTTCGGTTATTGTTTACCTAGTATATCTTTTCTCATACTTTTATTTTCAACTTCTTTGTGTCTTTGAATAAAAGTGTGTCTCTAATAGATAGCATATAGTTGGGTTTTGGGTTTTTTGTTTTGTTTTGTTTTAAGCTATCCTAAAAATCTCTCCCCTTTAATTCAATCCCTATTAATATAATGAATTTACTCATAAAGTCAAGTTTATTCTTGCCATTTTTCTATTTGTGTTCTAAATATATTTTTTTTATACTTCCTCCATAACTGATGACTTTTGTTTTAAAAGAATATTTTCTAGTGGACTATTTTAATGTCATTATTTCTCTTACTATATTTTTTGAGTTGTGTTCTTAGTGGTGTCTATGAGTGTTCAATTATCTTAATTCATAACAATCTAGTTTAGATTAATACCAGTTTCATTGTAATAGTATACAAAACTTTGCTCTTATATGAGTTCAACCTCTCCCCTCATTTGTGCAGTAAATTGCATCTTTATAGACTGTGTGCCTATCAACACAGAAAATATAAGGAATACTTTATACATGTATAAGTTATACTTGCACAGGGGCCATACTAGTCTTGTTTGTATTGTTCCAATTTCAGTATATATGCTGCCAAATTGGGCATAATATGATCTAATATTGGCATTAAAAACTACTCTGATTTCAGTGTGAAAAATGAACCAAAGAGGAGACCAGTCTGGAGGTGAGAAGACCAGTTAGAAAATGCTGAAGTAAATCAGTAAAAGATGAAAGAGGTCTGATCTAGATTCAGCACTAGTTTATTGGAGAAGAAATGTAGGCAACTTAACAAATTTGAAAGATATTTAGAAGATAATATCAACTAGCCTTGGCAACTGGATGTATAGTTGAGTGAAAGGAGAGACAAAATGACTAATTCTCTGAGAGAATTATGGTGCTATTCACAGATAAGGATAACGTTGAAATAGGAGCTTTGGGGAAAAATACAATGAGTTCAATTTTAGACTTTTTAAATTTGTGATGCTAGTAGGATATTTAAATGAAAATAGGAGAGTTCACTAAAGATGGGGTATCTAGGTTTGAAACTTAAGTGAGCGATAGGAGCTGTGAGTAAATATTTGAAAGTGATTAATATGCAGATAGTAATGAAAGTCTTGAGAGTTTATTAGACTGTCCAATGAGAGTGTATGAAGTGATGATAGGAAAGGACCAAAGGTTGAAACCAAAGGAATAGTGATGTTTTGAGTTTGAGGATTCATCACAAGAAAATGAGAATAGCTCTAGAAGTAGCCAGAAAACAAGAAGAGTGTGTTGTCATGGAAGTTGAAAGAAGAGAATATTTCAAGAATTGAGATGTCACGTAAACTAAGGACCGTATTGTTTTTATTGGAGTTAGCAATAAGGAAAGCCATTAATTACAGTAGCATATTAAAGAGATCTGCAAATTCTCTGCTATTCCTCCCATCAAGAGATAAAATCATTTTCTCTTCTCTTGAATCTGGACTGTATAGAGCTTATATTGACCAATAAAATGTGGCAGAAGTGAGGTTGTTTAACATCTGCGACTGGAGAGCTTCTGCTTTCACAAACTTAAAACATTCCCTCCTCAAGCTTAGCTTTCATGCTGTGGGAAGCCCACATATGGAAGAGCCATGAAAAGGAGTCACTTCCAGCTAAGCTCCCAACCAAGAGTCAACACCACCTGCCAGCCATGTGAATGAGACATAGTGGATGTTCTAGTCCAGTCAAGCTTCCAGATGACCACAGCTCCAGCCAAAGCCATGCAGAAAAAAAGTATCCACTCAAGCTTAGTCAACGCACAGAATCATGAAGGATAATAAGTAGTGGCTGCTGTTTAAAATGATTAAATTTGGGGCAGCTTGTTACTTAGCAATTGATAATTTATTTTATTACTATGTTTTAATCTTTATAAGAGACAATGTCCTGTTGAGGTTTTGCAGGTGTAAATTGCCATGGATTGAAGAGTGACAAAGGACAGAAACTGGAGACAACTATTTTAATAAGTTGATTATGAAAGAGTAAAAGCTATTTAGAGTGGTATATATAAGAAGGCCTGAATTTTACAAAGGTGTTGTTAGCTTTTTATATGAGAAATTTAAATGGTATTTAAGAAGGTGCATCCCCACGCCACAGCAGCAACACTAATATACCTACACGACAAAAGAAAATACTTAGAACTATGGTTCCCCAGTGACCTAGTAAAGAGATCCTTTCCACAGAAAACATTGAAGATACAGAAGAGAGATGGGGTAACTTATGGAGAAATGTTCCCAAGCAGATGAGAGAAAACATTATCTTTTTCAGACTCCTCCAGAAAAGATCTGATTAGTCTCATCAGACATGATCCATTATAGAGACTCTGCTTGTGGACTCTCCTATCCTGACTCCTTGGCATTCACCATATGGATGGCTGCTTTCAGCTCAAGCACTAATCCTTTTCTAATCATCTATGGCTAGGATCTTAGGTTGTATTAGTTAGGATATTATATTTTGGGCCACAAGTAACAGAACATATATTTCAAAGTGGTTGAAATATAAATCTGAAGTTTGAGGGTTGGTGAATTCAATAGCTCAATGGCATTATCGAGGTCCCAGGTTCTTCCACAGCGTTTTGCCCTGTCATCCTCAGAGTTTTGTCTCATTCTCTTAGGTTGGCTTCTGTGATTGTCTCAAGATGACTGAGGGAGCCCTAGGGGTTATATTCAGAAGGTAATGTCCTCGGACAGAAATAGGAGGTTTTTCCTTGCACCTTCCTTTCCTGTAAGGCACATAGCAGATTTCTCTTCTAATGGTTAGAATCTCATAATGCCCAGTCAATTCCAAGGGTGATTTTATGTAGATTATTTACACTTTCTGAGCTTCAGTTTCACATTCGTGAAATAGGTAGCATAGTGCCTGTCTTAAGATTATTGTAAAGAATAAAAGAGAGTATTCTATTAAGTGCATGGCACATTGCCTGGATCACAGAGCCTTCTTTCTTCTATTTCAACCTCCATACTGTGTTTAGAGTTTATTTTCTAAGAAGCAAACTTAAGATTCTCTTCCCATATAAAAGACCATAACTGGCTGGAGCTTCTGGGTTGCTCAGTCAGTTGAGTGTCCAACTCTTGATTTTGGCTCAGGTCATCATCCCAGGGTTGTGGGATCAAGTCCCTCATTAGGGTCCATGCTGAATGTGGAGCCTGCTTAAGATTCTCTCTTTCTCCCTCTATCCTTCTCCCTGTGCTCATGCTGTCTCTCTCACTCTCTCTAAAAAAATTAAATTAAAAATTAAAAATTAAAAAATTAAAAACCATAACCGGCTTAAAATAAACTTGATTTGTCTTCTGGTGCTGGGGTCTACTTTTCTGAAAGCACTCAGAAGAGAAAAAAATAATTGAGTGTGTATTATAAAGGAAAATGGCTAATGGGTAAGTAATGGTATCTGCCACACAGGACCACCAGTGTGTAAGAAACTGTTCTGGTTGCCTTGACTCTGGGGGTGTGAGGATTCCCGTGTGCTGGGTAGAAACTGAGATGTCAGAATTTCCTTTTAGGGGTAAAGGGTGGGGACCCAGGGCACAGATGGAGTACAGGTACTGATATGTGTGTTTGGGTGATCAAATGAGTGAACATTCAGTGTGATTTATTCTTATCCCAACTATATCCCTCATAGAATGGCCCTGAGCTCTGCCACAACCCTGCATCTGAGCCAGAATAATAAATCACAAAGTTCCTTAAGCTCCAAAGAGGGTGCTAACATGAATACTGAGTAGTATTTGTGTTATCATGTTACTAAATAGAAAAAAAAATGCATTCTTACATGCAGTGTGCTTTCTCCAGAAATAATTAGATTTCCCATCTAGATTCCCCTTTTGCTTATCTCAATAGACACAGTGCCATCTACTGAAAATAAAGCACCAATAGCCATGACACCCCAAAGGGATTCCCAGGAGAGCCCCCCTCTCTGTGGGCTCCCTGTCTCACCCACCTCCCAGATGGACTGGAGGGAGTAGGCGGAATCCACAGGCTGTTCTCCTGTCACAAACTGTAATGCATCTGTTCCCTGGTGCTTTCTGTGAGCAGCAAGAGTAAGACATTCCTGTAGGGACCTAAGGAACCTGGCCAGAAACTTAAAGTGTCTGTAAAAGCTCTTTTAGGCTATCTGCTTGTCTTCCTTTGACCAGGTATAAAATTAAACTATCTTATCTAGATGAGGCATACTTTTATATTAAATAATAACAAGGATCATTGACACGTTTTCCTTTGGGTAATTATGTTCCTTTCCATGTAAGCGTTTAGCAATGTATTGTAAGTCTTTGTATTTTTCTGTGAAATTTTAGTGGGTAGAACAGACAGGAGATTAAGAACAGAATCCTGGAACATTATCAGGACTGCTATGTCTTTGGGGTTTGTGGATAACCTATGTTGCTACAAAATTCACTTATGCCAAATTTTACATTCTAGTCAATTGCGTTCTCTCCAGATTGCAGTGTTTCTTGGTTTCATAAATGGAGACATGGAGAAACAAAAGGAAGATTGTTGCTTACATTTGGCCATCACAGTCAGCAATAAAATAGAAAACGGAAGCTCTTTAAAATGCACAGCCTTCTGGAGGACACACTCAATGCTTGCCCTCTCCACCCCTCACTCTACCATTCTTCCTCCCAAGGAATCTTGGCTCCATCTGGTTATAGCCCTTCAATGACCATCTATAATTTAAAGCTCTGGTGTGAATTGATTTGGATTTGGCTTGTGGTAAGCAGAGCTGGCATTTCTTCCATTCACCCCTCCAAGTCTGGCCCCATTTTCTCTATTGCCCTTGCTGTTCATTCTTTCTGCTTTCTTCTTATTAGGTTTTCCAAAAACAAAACTTCCCACAGTTAAGTTTGTGGTCTGGTAACTTATCATGAATATTCTCAAATTTGCCTCATTAAAAGGGGTATTTGAAGCTGAAACTTAAGTGTCTGTTACCATGGTAACCACCACCAACTATTTAGAACTGCCTCCCTAAAACAGAGAGGTAAGGAGTGCTGTTGGCAGCAGATTGAGGGTAGACTAAAGACTACTGGGCAGGAAAGGCAGAAAGGGAAGGAAGGAAAAGGCCTGTAGACCTTGATGTGGAATTCTCAACCCCAAGTTGGATATCCGTCTTTTTTTTTTAAACATATTTTTAATGTCTATCTTTTTATTCTAAGAGAGAGTGAGTGTGAGCAGGGAAGGGCAGAGAGAGAGAGGGAGGGAGAGAGAGAATCACAAACGGTCTCCACGCTGCTAGCACAGAGCCCGACGTGGGACTCAATCCCACGAACCATGAGATCATGACCCAAGCTGAAATCAAGAGTCCAGCACCCTACCAACTGAACCAACCAGGTGCCCCTAGATAGCCTTCTATGCAACAAGACAAATCAAGTTGGTGCCATGCTCCCAAATTCTTTACATTATGCATTTGAGGAAATTTGAGAATGGGAAGTCCTTTTTACCATCAGGTTATTGAGTAGAATTTGGATTCAAAGTTTACAACTTGAAACTTATTTGATCACCTGTTCTTTTTATAGTCATTTACCTCTCTGTGCCTCATGTTATTATTCCTTAAAAAGATGGACAAAATTCTATGTTACTAGGTTATATGACTATCAGTGAGGCAATAAGGTGAAGCCATTTTGTAAACAAGGTGCTACGCCCATGCAGACTAATACCCATGTTTTGAGTCTACAACTGTTCTCTAGAACCTCTTCTGGGTTTCCATCAGTCAACCTCTCTTAAAGAAAACATGATTTCTCCAAGAGTAAGTAGCATCAAACTAACCCTACTGATTGCTTTTTCCAAGCCAGGATTCTCTAGGCTTTCCATTAGTCACTGGGCCTATAAAAAAGTGAACAAACACTGGCCGTTAGGCATGTCTTGAACTTTTACAAAAGTGGTTATATATATAAAAAAAGTATATTTGATAAATACTGAAAGTCACAAAGATTACAAATTACATTCTTTCACCTTCTGTCTTCTTTGCATTTCCAGTTGAGATTTTGGATAAAATGTTAAAGACACAATCAAGAGTGGCAAGCACTGTATTTGAAAAGGGAGACATGGCAGGTCAGGGAATGTATATGGGAAATGTAGAAAGATCTACATTTTAAAATTGGTTAAATGCTTGGGAGTCTTCTATATGTATTGCTTTCTTTGTAGAAAGATAATGCAGTGAATCAGTAGGATTAGATACATATGACAAAGGGAAAAATACATCTTGATCAGCAACATATGGAGGGATACAGACATAATAAAGAAGAAAATACTGCACAGTGCTCACATTCCTAGGACCACGAGAAAGGGGACAGTGGATGGGGTCTTGGTAGGAATTCTTCTGGAACATAATAACTAGGAACATATGAGAAGGGGTTAGACTATGAATATAAATGAACACATGAAATTTGCCAGATCTACTACTTCTTGGGCACCGCACGCTTTTGTTGTCTTTCTCATTAGCACAACTGCCATCAGCATAAATAATTGAAATATTAGTGAATTTTGGATGACTCATTTGTGTACCAGCCTGAAGGACCCGGGTTAGGCAGAGTCATTCTTCAGCTGATCATAAATTGGCAGTCTGATACTTCAAATGTTCTAAATTTCCCCCTTTCTACCAAATGAGTAGGGAGTTGAACCTTCCCAGAGATAGGTGGGGTGTGAAGGAATTCCTCAGATGTTGAAAATAGGCAGATGTTCAAATCAGAATGAGTTCACCAGCAGAGATGTCTTGCACATGTTTTGAAAAAGAATAGACAAAACAATTCGACACAAAATCCTTAGTTTTATGGTTGTTAACGAGCAATGTCCAAAAACATACCCTTACTGTTTATGTTTCAGACCTTATAAATCCTGAAACGTAGTTTCAAATTGTAGTGTAAGACCTATAGAGTAACATGGGTATTGCTGTTAGCTGTAAATACAGTGCTTTATTATGGTTGCAGCTTGCTCTGCTTAAAATAAAACTCAGCATTTGCTGAATTTAAGTTTAGCTTGGCTTTCTTCTCTGCCAAACAGAATATAAGTATACCGGATACAATACTACGTTAGCTTTCCTTTCAACATCAACCTCAAATCTGAATGTTCTTATTGTTTATTATTAAACTGTCGTGCAAAAAGAAAAAAAAGGGAAAATTTAAGGACATGATTTTTGGCATCAGATAGACCTAGTTCAGATCTTGACAGTGCCACTTCGTTGATTGCTAATTCTCACTTTGTCTGTAAAAATTGGGTGACAAAAATGCCTATCTCTTATAGTAACTACGAAGTTTAAAGGAGCTAATGGATGTAGATGGTACTAAGGTGTTTGGGTAGCTTCGATAGAAAGTACTCATTTTCCCCACCCAAGTTCTGAACCAATTAACAAATAGACTAGAGTAGGGCAGACAAAAGACATTATCATAGGAAAAGCCGACACTGGCGAACATGGGCTTCCTGACACCAACCACCAGAAATGAACAGACTGACCAACCGGGTCACAAGCAGACCTATACAACAGATCTCCTACTGGGAAAGGGTATTTGCTACTAAGCTTAAATTAAAGCGTGCCTGAGATCAACTGAGAACACATGTTCTCTGTGAGATTTGCTACAGAGAGAGGAAGAGGCTGGATTATAAATACCCAGTTTCTTCCAAGCTCCCCAATGAAATAAATCACTCCTCCCCTGGGGGTGGGTGGAAGGTATCCAGTTGTGTGTGTTACAGCTCATGAAGTTTCCTCTCATGGGAAAAAAACATCGGAAGTGGAAAATTAGTGGTCCCTGCAACAGAATATTTAACCTAGGATCTGGCACAAAGAAACATTTATTATATGATAATATAATCAGATAAACTGAGGCATATTAAACATGTTAAGAGTTTATTTGAACAAAAATTGATTCAAATCGGGAAGCATTCCAGCTAGCAGGTAAAAAGAAGCTCCTACGAGCTGTACAAAATGAAAGACTCAGCAGAGGGGGCAGGACCAGGGAAGTCAGACTAGGCCAAAAGATGGTCGGTTATTGCAAAGTGGCTTTCTATGAAGGGATGGCAGGGGTCTGTTAGCCAGATTACCTAACTAGTGCTGATCAGGCAAATCCTGCCTGACTCGTTTAAGATTACATTTCTGGGAGAACTGAACCTAATTAGGACTCACCTTTGGTGATGTAAGGTTTAGCTTAAGCCTTTATGGCCTGTTGTCTTATTTTTAACATATGTCCACTTACACCTATTATAATTATTGATTCTTAAGGAAATGTGAAAATATTCACAAATTATATATTAAAGTTTTTATTTATTTACTTATTTTGAGAGAGAGAGAGAGAGCGTGAGCACGAGTGGGGGAGGGGTGGAGAGAGAGGGAGAGAGAGAATCCCAGGCAGGCTCCACACTGTCAGTACAGAGCCTGACATGGAGCTCGAACTCACAAACTGTGGGATCATGATCTGAGCCAAAATCAAGAATTGGATACTGAACCAACTGTGCCACCCAGGTGCCCTCACAAATTGTATTTTAGACCTTAATACATGAGACAGTGACAGGTGGCATATCCAGAGAAGTGCATAAAGCCTGGTAGTAAAGGTCTTCACGTGCCATAATGTACATTTTTATTTTGTTTTATAGATAGTGGGTAACCAAAAATAACTTTAAGTTGGGGAGAGACCCTCAAGCTTACATTTAGCATATGAATTCTTGCTGCAGTACACACGATGGAGAAGACAGAGTTCCACGAGCCAGGCACTAGGCCATGCGCTCAGTGTAGGAATAATGTTGTATATATGTAATGGTCTCTCTTAATTATCACAACAATCTTGGGAACGATGCTGTACTCTCATTACTCTGATTTGACAGATGAGAAAAGCAAAGCTTTAAAAGTTTAAGTAACTTTCTGAAGACACTCACTCAACTTATAAATGAAAAACCTTAGAATTTGATTTCATGTCTACCTGACTCCAAGACTCAGCTCTATGTACATTCATACCAGGCTCTGTGCTTAGAAGGGTCCCGTTCTTGGTTTGCTCTGTTGTCACCATCTTGAAATGCTTCATACTTTTAGAACAACAGGCCCCACATTTTCATTTTGCACAGCCTCCCTTAGATTATGTAGCAGGCTTGCCGAGACATCTTCTCTTTCCACTACTTCAGTCACCACTTTCATCAAATCTGGAGGGTTCTACACAAATAAAACTCTTTTAATCAAAGAAATATGGAAAAATAACCACTGTAGGTGGACTATAAATACGTGGATGATTATATGTGGGTGTTTTAACATTTATACCCATCCATATCCATAATTCAGAGCCACATCTCCATCACCAAACAATCATTCTCAGAATTTCTTTGGTTCCTGGAGACCTCCCCAGTGCTGCATGTGGGAGCCAGGCCAAGAAGTGGTGAGGACCAGGTCTGAGGTTTAGTGGGGGGTAAATACATTCATGTCTAAGCACATGTGTCTGGTCATATTCCAAACCCAAATCCAAATTAATTTAGGATTATCTTTGTGATGTTTTCCATATTTCAGCTCCCATCGGTTGGCACAAATAATTAAGGATGATGGAACACATACTGGCACAATTTTGCAAGTGTTTTGAAGCTATAGGCCCACTGAAAGGCAGCTATTATAGAAGATAGAGAAGAGTATTTTAGAAGAGCATGCTCTGTGGGCAGCCCTATATGGGTGCCTTATTTTCAATCACCTTATTTAATTATACATTCATAATTCTCTCTGAGGTGGTTGGCTACTCTTAATATCTTTTTAAAGAAAGAACTTCTTTACGGGCACCTAAGTGGCTCAGTTGGTTTAGTGTCCAACTTCAGCTCAGGTCATGACCTCACAGTTTGTGGGTTCAAGCCCTGTGTCAGGCTCTGTGCTGACAGCTCAGAGCCTGGAGCCTGCTTCAGATTCTGTGTCTCCCTCTCTCTCTGCTCCTCCCACACTGGTGTTCTGTCTGTCTCTCTCAAAAATAAATAAACATTAGAAAAAATTTTTAAAAAGAACTTTTTTAAGTCAGAGAAAAATTAGACAATACAAAAAGAAAGACTCTAGAAAAATTATTCTAAGTCCTTCCATATTTTTTTATATGCACACACATACTCACAGAGTTACAAAATGGAAAATAATGGGCATATGGTTTTAACCTGGATTTTCTTCTACTTAGTGTACTGAGTTTTAATAATTTTGAAAAAAACACACACAAAAAACAACCACTTCAATGGTTCTCTTGGGCATTTTAATTACTTCCATTACTTTTTAATTTTTATTTTTTGCTATAAAGACCATTGTAAAAAAAATCTATTTTCTTAGGCTAAAAGACATGAAAAATTTTGAGGCCCTTGATGTATATTGCCAATTTGCCCTACAGATTGGCTTTACCAATATATAATCACAGTTTAGTGTAAGACTGCCTGTTTGCATACATCCCTTTTTAAAGTTTGGATCATGGGGGTAACTGGGTGGCTCAGTCAGTTATGTGTCTGACTTTGGCTCAGGTCATGATCTCATGGTTTGTGAGTTCGAGCCCTGCGTCAGGCTCGTGCTGACAGCTCAGAGCCTGGAGCCTGCTCGGAATCTGTGTCTCCCTCTCTCTCTGCCCCTCCTCTGCTCATGATCTGTCTCTCTCTGTCTCTCAAAAATAAAAATAAACATTAAAAAAATTTAAAAAATAAAGTTTGGATCTCAATCTATTTAATTTTCTCCTTCTAACAGCTTGTCAACCCAAGGTGCATCCTGTGAACCTCAGGAGAGCAGAGATGTTCGGCCACTATACCACATCCACTGGGTCCACATGATTGTAGAGACCACAAATTTCTCTCTCCTTTGGAGAAAAGAGCTTTTCTTCATGATATACTATAGCTTTTCTATGCCTTTATTCACCATAGCTCTGGTTAGGAGACATGATTAGTCCCTAAACATACATTTTTTTTTTTAAAGCTAAGCTCTAATTTTCTCTAGGCTTTTCTTTTCTTACTAGAAGAAAATGACTAATTGATTCTCTCACATGCTGCCCTAGAACTTGTTTATCTCCTATCAGTGGAAGATTTCCAATCTGAAGTCAGAGTTAGTCCTCTTGTTGCTTAATTTTGCCTAATTTTGAACTCCTAAAAATGACTTTTAATGAGTATTAGATCCTAAAGAAAATAATTCTTCCAACGAATTCCTTTTTAAAAAAATATTTATTTTGAGAGAGATAGAGAGCGAGCAAGGAAGGGGCAGAGAGAGAGGGATAGAAAGAATCCCAAGCAGGCTCCACCTTCAGTGCAAAGCCCGATGTGGGGCTCAATCCCATGACATTGAGATCACCACCTGAGCTGATACCAAGAATCAGATGCTCAACTGACTAAGCCACCCAGCAACCCCTCTTCCAATTAATTCTAAACCTTTCATAGCCATTTTTATGCTTGTGTTGTGTTCTTTGAGGATTTTCATGGCTATTAAAATTCTAGAGCTTTCTAGATTTCAGCAGAGAAGCAGCAGCCTGAAAACCAACATTTTGGGTAAGCTCAGATATTACTCAAAGGGGCTTAGATACTTCTCCAAATTCTAGGTTTGCTTTACTGGAGGCCATGCCAATCAGGGCTCATATCAATGAGAAATTTAATAGAGAATTGTTAAAAAGAAATCCTCTCTAGCCAGAAATGGAGTAAGTAATTTTAAGGCAATATGACATGTTTTGAATGATAAACTGCATTTTGAAGAGACATTATTCAGTCATACTAATGAAGTAATCATAATTCTTTTCATTAACTGTTTCCACCTCAACTAATACATTTTAGTCAGCAAAAGGACCAAGAGAATAATAACACCAACTTGACCTTTATCTTTTAACCTCAGCTGTGTATCTTTACACCACTCTAGCAGCCTCTAGCAGGCTGAAGGAAGGACTGCATACAAGAGTCCTTCCCTTTTGTTCTCTCATAACATCTCTTCGGAATTGTGTCCTAAACTTGAAGGGTAATTTGTCTGCCTGGAACCTAAGGGGGCTGCTTCTCTGGTTATTAGGTCAAGTAGGAGGATGAATTAGAGAGCTCATCAGAGAATCAGGAAAACATATTTGGGACACCACATAATATTTTGTTTCTTTCTGTCTCTCACTTTTTGTTTTGCTGCTAGGCACTCTACTGCTCATTTTGGAAAATCTTTGCTCGTATTTTTTTTTTATTATAGGGTTATCACTTTATAATCCACTATTGAACATGTGTAAAGATCCCCACGTTTTTAGGTAGCTAAAATTGTATTTCAATATTTTTTTAGAACCCTGTTGCTTAGTAGTAATAGAAAGAAGGCAGGACAAGAGACTGGAAATAGCTATTTTTAAATTGTTAGCAAATTCTGCATTCTCTAGAGATAAAAGTTTGAATTCCCTTTTTAGTACGGATTTTCCTGCTCCTCCCACTCCTTAATTTCCAGATCTATGTATATTGGCTATGGTGGAAATGACACCACGTAATGGTCTCTGATTCAAAGCATATACTGCATCTGGTAAGACAAAACTTCCATTTTTTTAGGCTATTGTCTCTCAATAAACACCGTAACAGAGTCTTCAGTAAGCCATCCCAGCCCTCAAATAGCCCAACCATTTCTGAGAAACGGGTCTGTGGTAAGACCATGTAATTCCATGATCATTTAGTTCATTGTTGTACTTTCTTGACTGGGAAAACCCTGTGATAACCTCACTTGGGGCAGATGCCTAGAATGGAAATGTCCATTTTCTTAAGACTTACCACAACCACCCCGTTACCATGGACCAGTGGATTGAGTCAAATCTCAGCATGTTCCAAGGAAATGGGTACACACTATGATCCAAGAGGAAACAATTTACACCCCAAAAGAATCTCAAGACCTTGCTAATAATATGTATCAATAGAAACCTAGGGCATTCCAAGGGCATTTGTCCAAAGAAGATATAACAGTAGATTGGTTTGAACTCATTGATATAAGTGCACTTCCTAGAGATTCTGGATTTAATGTGTCAGTTCATGAAACTGGAGGTTGCTCTAACATCTTTCTTGGTCAATCAGTTAGAACTTGGACTTAGTGGTGACCTGCATTTAATGAGATGACATGTCAAATCTTCCTAGACATGATGTAGAGGAGGAAATCCACAGGCTTGGGGAGATAGGAACGTTGAACCGGATTTATCATCTGCAACTTACATACCATCCCACACCTTTGTTCCACTAGAAGACCCTTGCATTAAGCCATTGAAAAATGCATTCGTGAAGGGAATATCTGCATCTTTTAAATACTGTAGTTGCTCTCATTTGAAGACCAGGTACGAACTGTCGGGGATGCTGTCATTGATTATGAAGTGCTTTGGTATGGTTTCTTCACGTTTGTTTTTTAAATTAGGTTTTATTAAGTTTATTGGATCTGGATGTTTATGTTTTTCACTAAATTTGGAAAAATTTCAGTCATTATTTTCTCAAATATTTTTTCTGTCCCCTATTCTCTCTCCTTTCCTTTGGTGACTACAATTATATGGAAGGTAGACCACCTAAGGTTGTCCCATAGTATGCTCTGTTGATTTTTTCCCCCAATCATTCTTTTCTGTTTCATTTTGAGTAGTTTCTATTGACATGTCTTTGAATTCACTAATGCTTTATTCTATAGTTTCTAATCTTCTTTTAATCCCATCCAGTATATTTTTCACCTCAGGCATTGTATGTTTCCACTCCAGAAGTTTGATTTGGGTCTTTTTAAAATACTATTCTGTATTTTTCCCCCTAACCTGCTTATGGTTCTCTCTACTTTCTTAAAGATATGGACCATAGTTATAATGCCCTTAACTACTTAGTTTTAATATATGTGTTATTCTGGATCAGTTTTATTTTATTTTGCTTTGTTTTCTTTTAATTCCAGGGTAGTTAATACACAGTGCTATATTAGTTTCAGGTGTGCATTATAGTGATTCAGCACATCCATGCATCACCTAGTGCTCATCATCTATTACGCCACCACTATCCCCACGTCCCCTCTGGTAACCATCATTTGTTCTCTCTCTCTCTCTCCCTCTCCCTCTCTCTCTCTCTCTCTCTCTCTCTCTCTCTCTTTAACGTTTATTCATTTTTGAGAGACAGAGAGAGCCAGAATGTGAGCAGGGGAGGAACAGAAAAAGAGGAATACACAGAATCTGAAGCAGGCTCCAGGCTGTGAGTTGTCAGCACAGAGCCTGTTGTAGGGCTCAAACCCACCAACCATGAGATCATGATCTGAGCCAAAGTCAGATGTTCAACTTACTGAGCCACCCAGGTGCCCCCATCATTTATTCTCTTATAGTTAAAAGTCTGTTTCTTGTTTCTCTCTCTCTCTCTTTTTTTCCTTTGCTCATTTGTTTTGGTTCTTAAATTCCACATGTAAATGAAATCATATTGTATTTGCCTTTCTCTGACTAACCTAGTTCACTTAGCATTGTAATCTCTAGCTCCAAGGTGCCTGGCTGGCTCAGTCGATAGACATGTGACTCTTGACCTTGGGGTTGTGAGTTCAAGCCTCACGTTGGTTGCAGAGATTACTTAAAAATAAAATCTTAGGGGTGCATGGGTGGCTCAGTTGGTTGAGCACCTGACTCTTGATCTCGGCTCAAGTCATGATCTCATGGTTTGTGAGTTTGGGCCCTACATCAGGCTCTGTGCTGACAGTGCAGAGTCTGCTTGGGATTCTCTCTCCCTCTCTCTCTGTCCCTCCCCAACATGTGCTCCCTCTCTGTGTCTCTCTCTCTTTTTCTCAAAATAAATAAAACTTTAACAAAAATATCTTTAAAAATATATACTCTCTAGTTCCATCCATGTTGTTGTAAATGGCAAGATTTCATTCTTTTTTTATGGCTGAGTAACATTCTATTATATATGTACATACTATATATATATGTATATATATATTATACACACACACACATATATGTACATATACATAGAACTATGTATATTCATCTATTGATGGACATTTGAGCTGTTTCCATAATTTGGCTATTATAAATAATGCTGCAATAAGCATAGAGGTGCATGTATCCCTTTGAATTAGTGTTTTTGCAAATAATGCTGCAATAAGCACAGGGGTGCATGTATCCCTTTGAATTAGTGTTTTTGCATTTTGGGGATAAAAACAACTTTTTGAGAAACCTCCATACTGATTTCCATAGTGACTGTATCAGTGTGCATTCCTTTTTTTTTTTTTTAATGTTTATTTATTTTTGAGACAGAGAGAGACAGAGCATGAGCAGGGAAGGGGCAGAGAGAGAGGGAGACACAGAATGTGAAGCAGGCTCCAGGCTCTGAGCTGTCAGCACAGAGCCTGACATGGGGCTTGAACTCATGGACTGTGAGATCATGACCTGAGCCAAATTCGGACGCCCAACCGACTGAGCCACCCAGGCACCCCAGTGTGCATTCTTACCAACAGTGTGTGAGGGTTCCTTTTTCTCCACATCCTTGCCAACACTTGTGGTTTCTGATCTTTTTGGTTTTAGCCATTCTGACAGGTAGGAGGTGATATCTCATTTGGTTTTGATTTGCATTTCCCTGTTGATGAGTGATGTTGAGCATCTTTTTATGTGTCTGTTAGCCATCTGTATGTTTTCTTTGGAGAAATGTCTGCTTATATCTTCTGCCCATTTTTAATTTGATTATTATTATTATTTTTGGTGTTGAGTGTGTATGTTCTTTATAGACTTTGGATGCTAACCCTTTATCAGATATGTCATTTGCAAATATCTTCTCCCATTCAGTAGGTTGTATTTTAGTTCTTTTGGTTGTTTCCTTTAATGCCTAGAAGCTTTTTATTTTGATCTAGTCCAAATACTTTATTTTTGCTTTTGTTTCCCTTATTCCTCAGGAGACATATCTAGAAAGATATTGCTATTGCCAATGTCAGAGAAATTACTGCCTGTGTACTCTTCTAGGATTTTTATGGTTTCAGGTCTCACATTTAGGCCCTTAATTTGAGTTTATTTTTGTATATGGTGTAAGAAAGTGGCCCAGTTTTATACTTTTGCATGTAGCTCTCCCAACAGCATTTGTTGAAAGGACTGTCTTTTTCTCATTGCATGTTCTTGTCTCCTTTATCTAAGATTAATTGATCATATAATTGTGGGTTTATTTATGGGCTTTCTATTCTGTTCTATTAATCTATGTGTCTATTTTTGTGCCAGTACCATACATTTTTGTTTACTACAGCTTTGTAATCTAGCTTGAGGTCTGGTTTGTGATACCTCTAGTTTTGTTTTTCAATACCCTTTTGACTATGCAAGGTCCTTTGTGGCTCCATACAAATTTTAGGATTGTTTGTCTTAGTTCTATGAAAAATGTTATTGGTATTTTGATAGGGATATTCGGAGTTGGTTTTAATGGATTTTTCTTTATCATTATGGGGTGTTTTTGTTTTGTTTTGTTTTTAGTTTTTTGCATGCTTGGTAATTTTTTATTAGATGCTAGTAATTGTGAAATTTACATTTTTAGATGCTGTATATTTTTGTGTTTCTACATATATATCACTGAGCTTTGCTCTAGAATATAGTTAATTTACTTGGAAACAGATACTTTTAAGGTTTGCAGTACTGACAAAGTCTAGGGCTGATGCTCTCCCCCTACTAATCATGTAATTTATTTCTGAGTACTCTACTTGGTGTCCCATGTATTACAAGATTTCTTTTCATTCTGGCTTGTGGGATCACCATCTCTTTCTGGATATATGTGAGCTCTGAAAGTCATTTCACCTGCTTCCTCTGAGTGTCTTTCCCCAGACTTCAATGGTTTCTGCACATGCATATGCTGATCGATATGCAGCTGAAGAATCTCCAAGTAAGCCTCATCATATTTGTAGGATATTTTTAATGGTAAATAACAGAAACTCAACTTAGATTAGGTAAAAAATAAAAAAGTATTTGTTGACTCATAAGAAAATCTAGGGATAGAACCCACTTGAGGACAGTGGATGCAAAAGAAAAACTAGGTCTTCTCTCTTGTGCTCACTCTTGCCCTTTATCCAGCTAACTCTGGTCTCCAGCGTGTGTGCATAATAACATATGATTTCTTACTGGAGAGACCTTCTGCCAAGCAGAGTTGTAAAATGGTTCCAAGCAGTAGCAGCTTACCTAATCATCCTGCTAGCCCCTTCCTTAAGCCCATACAACAAATCTCAAGGAACACTTATTGACCTGTTTGGGTCAGTTGACCAGTTGACTGGTCAATTGACCAGTTTTGTTACTAGAAGTTACTGAGGGAGGGGCATAGAGTTGACAAAACAGCAGTGATCTCCAGCACCCAGTTTCCTCATCTGTAACACAATGTAAAATGTGATAACGTATTAAGGGTTGAGCACAGTGTCTGGCCTGTCATAAACGCACAGTACATCTTACGTGACTATCACTAATCTGAGTTTGGTATTTCCAGATGTCGGTAAATTTACTCACTTCTCTGCATCACTAATTCTCAGTAAAGAAGTTTCTCCTTTGTCTCTCTGGGCCAAGAATGACTTGAATTCTCACCTGTGGGCCTCAGTTCCCAGGTAACTGGGTTCCTGGTCATTTTCCATTGTAATTTCTCAAATATACTTGTTTCTGCCTTCCCTATGCAGAAATCCCCTGTAAGTGTCAACTTAGCAGCAGGAAGCAGACAGTCCACTCGAGGTGGTAATTTGAAGAGAGTTTAACAAAGAGATTATTAACAAGGGTGCTGGCAGGTTATAGGGAAATCAGGAGGGGTGGGGCAGGACCCAGGGCTAGTAGGAGGGTACTGTTATTTTCCAAGGCCTGAAAGGACAAAGGACAGAATAGTAACTAGAACCAGAGAGAGAGGGCACCTGCCAGGGCTGGGACATTCAGCCAGCCTGTAATAATCCCACAGACAGGGAGCCAGTGAATAAATAACCTGACCTCTACCTCTCCCTGATCTCTAGTGCTCCCCACTAGGTGAATCCAGCAGGAAGCCATAGGACAAGGAGCCTGTTGTTACAGTCCAATAGGCCAGCCTCCTGCCTGGGGCACAGAGAAGGGGGGCAAAGGGTAAAGAGTAGACTAGACGAACAAATGGGACATGTGCAGCATATGCTAGATCTTTGGGCCTTTTCCCTAGGGGTGTGCATCACGCACACCTTAACCCTGTTGCTTGATATGTCAGTCCACTTGGATTCAGGGTTTTGTCCCTCTTCTCAGAACAATCTATTCCCGATCATATTCACAAAACCTTTGGATGTTCAGGATTTCTCTGGTCCCAAGGTAGGAAACTCTGGGCTTCTATAACCTGGAATGGGGAAAATGACCTGCAAGCCACAGTCTGGTATTTAGGAAAGCAAAATGCCAGTTGCAAGTGCCTGACATATGCAGCCTTGGGACAGGAGGTTTTCAAAAAGCCCGTTTTTGAAAGGGACAGTTTTACTGCTTGACTGGAGAGAATCTGCATCAAAAAAGGAGTGCTGTTACCTTATGTGGACTCACGTAGGAGGACACAACTGAGAGTGGCTTTAAAGATCCACCTCAGCATCTACCACAGACACAAAATTCACCCCAGTTTTCGAAGTCTTTCTTTTTAAATGTTTACTTATTTATTTTGAGGGGGGGAGGGGCAGAGAGGAGAGAGAGAATCCCAAGTGGGCTGCCAGCACAGGCTGACGCGGGGCTAGATCCCACGAACAGTGAGGTCATGATCTGAGCCAATATCAAGAGTCGGTCGCTTAACCAACTGAGCCACCCAGGCACCCCATCATTTTTCAATGTCTTTAGAGAGAAAGCCACTAGTGTAGGGCAAGGAAATACAAATTAATAGTAATAACCTACAAGAGAGGGGGGAAGAGGTTGAAGCAAGTTGCTGGGAAATATACAGATAAAAGTGAAGTCAAGGGGACAGGTGAAGAATTAAAATATGGAAAGTGAGGAGTACTGGAGATAAACTTGCAGCCTGGAAACCACAAGCTATCCTGTAAGTAGAGAGAAAGAGCAGGCCTTACTCTAGCTTTGGCTGTGACAGATGAACCACAGGCCAAGCAGCTGCCGATTAACTCGGTTAGAGGCAAATGCAGGTCTGGCCTGGGAGCCTGCTCTTTATTTTGAATCTGGCCTTTTGCTTTCTGAAACACCTTGGAAGCAACTCAGCCAAGGCAAGTGAGGAAAAGAGAGAGCCTGACTGTCTAGCAGGCCTGCACCAAACAAGAGATTTGCTGAGCCATTTGAATTTGGGGCTGGGGTGGGGGGTGGTGATTTCACTGGTACCTGAAGAGATGGTCCCAGTGGTGGTTTGAATATCCTGGATATATTACCTAATATCTCAAAAGAAAACTCACAACCCAAGTGCCCTCTGGCTTAAGTGCATGTTTATTTTCACAGCCTTTGTCTTTCGGAGATCAGCACTCTGTCGCTGTGTTCCTATTGTAAGGATGGAAAAAATAGAACCATTTTAATGTTGTGCTGTTTGCATTTCCCGACAGTTAAGAAGCAGCCCATTATTAGCTGGTAACACTGTTGTGACATCAGTGGTGACTTTGCTGCTTGAGATTCAGCTCATGAAATATTTTCCTCTCTGGTGCAATTATTTTTCTTTTTCCTTTCCTTTATTTTCCTTCTTTCACCTTTCATGTTTCATTTTCATGCAAACAGGTGGCTAAATGGCCATCCATGCTCCTAGTCTTTTCAAGAATTGATGACCAAAGACACCAACATGTTAGACTTGACCCAACTTCAAAATATTAGCCCCCCCCACACACACATACCAGTTTCTTGCAGCTGTTCCTCAAATGGGCAAGGGAGCTGTCCCTGCTGTGTTGGGATGAGTTGGCTAGTACAACAGGGAGAACCTGGCATGGAGGAAGGAGAGTGTCTATGCTCTGTGCTGGCATGGGTGTCAGAACATGAGTGGGGGGAGAGGTTATTCCATGACGGGTGGGAGGGAGTGGCAAGAGTGGCTGATGTGGCCTTGGAGACTGGGAATGAGAGAGACACCCCTACTGGGGGGTGGGGACAGTGGAGGCAATAGGAGATTCCTTATACGCAGGGGGATGGATTCAGTAAGAAATATACTGAGGACAATTGGAGTCAGACTTCTCATTATTAGAAAAGAGAAATATACATAAAAAGAGAAAAATGGGGGTGCCTGGCTGGCTAAGTTGGAAGAGCATGTGACTCTTGATCTTGGAGTCATGAGTTCAAGCCCCACATTGGGTGCAGAGCTTACATAAATAAATAAATGAACTTTAAACAAAGAGAGAAAAATAAAACTCTGTGATATAAGAATTAAATTATGGATATTCACATGATCTCATGTTTTTCAATGAATGGAGATATAGAAGTAAATATAGATGTGAAATATACATGGGTGTGTTTGTGGGTGCTTTGCATGTTGCAACCTTTCTCTAATTTGAGATGGTTCCAAAATCGAAATTAAAAACATGTTACTATAGGGTAGAGGTACTATTTAAAATAGAGGTATAATGCTAACAGTATTGAGGTGTTAAAAGAACTAAATGATATAATTCAAGTAGCGGGTATAATATAGTGCCTGGCACATAGTAAGCTCTAAGTAACTATTATTATTATCCCCTGGGATAAAAGCCTATCACAAAGACTATGCTGCATCTTGTTTCTGTTTTCACTAAGAATATATCTTGGAGATCTTTCCATAACAAAACATACCTTGTTTTTTAAAATTAATAAATCTAGCTTGTGTTCTTTACCTTATCACTTTTATAATTAGAAAAAAAAACCAATAATCGTAGGGGGATAATCTGCCTTAGTATGTCATCTGCTGATGACTCATAATTTAATTAATTCTTGTTGCTAATGGAAACCTCTGGTTGAACAAGGCATAGTTGTATTTTAATAGCAGTGCTTTAGTAGAAAGAATGAGAAAAACATATCCAACACCAAATCCACGAACACATGGATATTTACACTAATTTTTCCTACTTTTGCACAGCTCTGAATCAGAAGCACTGGGTGATTAAAGGAGCTATCAAAATTCATTTATTTATTCTATTTCTCAACCTATGGACAAGACCCTACTTAAGAACTCCTATGACCAGATACTGTTTGATGTGCTATGGAGGCTGCAGTGAACAAAACAGAGTCCCTGCCCTCATGGGGCTCTCTTAGTCTAGTAGTGGGGAGACAGATAATAAACACCCAGTCTTATATGATACCCAGTTGGTGATAAACTGAACATTAGATCAGTCCCTTTCCTTCATGAAGAAAACTAATTTGGTAATTTTTAAAAGTCTATGTCTTACTGATCATTTGACTTTTAGTAACCTTTTGAGCTTCCGTTTCCATATATCAAAAATGGAGATAATAATAATTATCTTATAAGGTTGTTGTAATCAAATATGTTAACTGTCTGGCATAAAGCCAGCCCCTTAGCAGGTACTTGATAAACAGAAGCCACAATTTTGGGTTCTTGCTTTTGTGACTAAATAAACAGGGTTGCTTTGATTTACAGGGAAGCTGTTGCCTTCCCTGGGTTGGGAGTGTCACTGATATATCCCCAGAACTTACCAACCTACATGATTAGTCACATTTCCTTTACTGTCTTATCACACCTCTCTCCCACAGGGATAGGAAGCCCATAATTCTATTGGGTTACCTTCCCGAAAAAATCCCAAGAAATCTGTCACCGTCTCTTGTCACTTACCCAGGAGTCCACACTTTAAATGGTCACTTTGGCACTGCCCTATAATTGGGTTTTCCAAGTGGCTTTTCCCAGAGGCCAGGGCTTGTACTAAAGTCTCCAAAGCACATAGAGTTTAGATTTGGCCTTGCAGAGTATGCTGAATACTTGGGTCTATATCCAGAGAACACTGAGAAAACAGAAAGGTTTTAGGAAGAGAATGATTGACTTCACTTATATTTTAAAAAGAGTCCTCAGGTTGCTCTGTAAAGAATGGAGCAGAAAAGTCAAGAGAAGAAGCAGAAAGAGTGGGGCTGTGCTGTAACCCAGATGGAAAATGTGGAGGCTGGACTGGAGAGGGAGCTAGGACAGGGAAGCCGCATGGGCTTGGGATGTGGTCTACTTGGAGGCAGAATTGAAGTACTTGCCGATGGATTTTATGTGGGAGTGGGAAGGAATAGGGGAGTTTGTAGTTTAAACTTTTGGGTAAATTTATATGGCTGTGCCATTCGTTAAATATGGGGAAAACCCATGGCAAAGTTTTATTAAAACTTTGTGCCAAAGGAATCTCAAGAAATATTGACTGCCTGACACTACAGGGACCAATGGGTATTTTTGGGGCTTACACATGGCTTGAAACAAACTTCAGCATCTCAGCCTAGCCCCTGGAGGTCTCTGCATGGCCAGGACCAGCCCAATGCCCTCCTGCAAAATGTCCAGGCCTCTGCAAGCCTCAGTCCCATGCCTAACCCATCAGTCCCCTTAAAGCTAAGCACTTTTCTCTCCTCTTCTATTCTGATGCGTGTTTATCTTCTACCTCAGGATGATTAAGGATGGGAGAAACCATCTTCCACATGGGGCAATGGCCTCAGCTACACCACCCAATCAGCAAAACACCCCAAAGTAAATTTCTCAAAGTCTGGGCTCTTTGGTAAAGTACAGTAAGTGGGTGGATAGTCCAGTTTACAAAATCTTATGGCCAGAAAAAGATTCATTAAATTCTTTAAGAGCACGATCTACTTAAAAATGTTCATAACTCCCACTATGAAGCACAACACTTCACATCTTGCAGACTGTAGCATCTGTACTCAGATATCTGGAAACCTCCCGTCATTGCCAAAAACAAGAGAGAGAGGTCCTTGCTTCACATTTTTGGAAATAAGGGGGCCATTCACATAAATACAAAATAAAGGCAACTCCCAAGAATCAGTTGTTTTGGCAAACAAGCTAAAAAGCAATCTCTTTTTAGTGGATGCCCTACCATGTGTATCTGCAAGACCCTTTCTCATTTCCATTCTTATTTAATAAATGCACTTGTAATATAACTGGGTCTCGATCAGACACAACACTAGGTTTTCTTTCCAGAGCAGCTACTTCAAATGGCTGGATTCAAAGGTATCTATAAGGGATGATGGGGACAGGTGGACATCCTTAGTGGAAAGATTTAAGTGTACACGATTTTTATGAAACAAAGCCGTTGGCTCAACTCAAAGAGCAGTTAGGAGAGCCCTAACCCTCCTGACTCCCTTTGCCTTGCTTCCTTCATCCCCTAGACTTGGACGTCTGTGAGCACCCATTCATTTCCTTCTCTGAGGCTGGCACTCATTCCACTTTGCCAGCCTCTCTGGCAGCAGCAGCAGTAAATTATAATAGCTCACAACATTTGTTAAGCCCTTTCTGTATACTGTTAGGCAATGTGCCAAGCACTTAATGTGCATCGTCTTACAACCTTGTAATAATTCTGCAAGGTGGTAATATAATATTATTATACTCATTTTACACATGAAAAGCACCAACCCTGAGAGATTAAGTCCTTTGCCTGAGGTGACACAGTTGGTAAGTGTCAGAAGTCAGGTTTTTGTGACTTCAAAGCCCAAGCTCTTTCCTCTTTGCATTCAGCCCTCTCTTGTTCCCTTTCCTTGTTTCTCCTGGCTCGTGCTTCCTGTTACTAGCCTCTCTATTCAGCTGACTTCCTCACAACAGATTGATCTTGCCCAGTGCTTGGTGTCCTGAGGGTTCCCTGGCAACCACGGTGTTTTGAGGGCCTCAGCTTACCAGTGTCTTCCCAAGGTGCTCTCTGCCGCCCCCACCTGGCAATCCTTACTACTGACTAGAGTTCCTTGGGCCACATGTTTGCTGAGGAGCATGACTTTTTTACATACTTGTATTTTCATCAATCAGATGCCTATGTGTTACCACATAATTGTACAATCAATGGTCAAGATTAGGTTCTAAGAATACGCTTAAGGTCTCAAAAATGGATTAAAAAGAATGCAAATTTAACTTTAATTCGATAGATGGGTCCTCAAGACAGGTTAATGGGAAACAAGGACATTTCAAATTCAAAATTCTTTTCTTAGAAAGGAGAAATTACAATTAAAAAACCCATTGTGTGTCTCTTTAACATGGTTTCTTACTTATAAATATGTTTGTTCATGAAATTTGCTAGAGTCTTTCAGGAATGCCAGTCGAAAGCATAAATATACTGATTTGAGGCCATTGCTTCTTTAGCTTATTAGAAACAAGCCCATGGGAGATTAGCAATTATCTCTTGGAACACTAAATTGCTCATTTGATTCTCTTGTGTGCCAGGTATACAGTAGGTGTTCAGCAAATGTTTTATGAATTATAATGAGTACTTAAATAGCTGTTATAAGTTATGGCGGAGTGGAGGAAAATGTCATTTGACTTGGGTTAACACTAAAATGTGTCCCAAACTACACAGTTGTTTGGAGAGTTTATTCAATAAAATGCTGTACAAGTACAATGAAAGGGATATCCTGTTCCCCCAAAGTTAATGACTTTCTCAAGCACTTGGCTTTCTTACCGTGCGCTTAGCACCATTATTTCTAGGCCAGTCAATAGGCACAATTCCAAGATTAAGAGCAATTTGGATCATTATTCTCCTTTCATCACATATTCATTATTTTCTGTTCGAATAAGACCTGTAATCAGTGTTATTTACCAATCTTTACAGTGAAACTTTAAACCACCGATTGTTGCTGTCTTTGCAGGTATTAAATGCCATTTCAAATATCCTTTCAATAATTTTGTAATAGCTAATGGAGTCCATTTTTCCAGATTTGTCAGTCCACTAAAGGAGCACTGAACCCCCCCAGGAGTCTTTAAAAAGTATGTGTTGTTTAATTGGTGGCAGCTGTTCCTTAGAAAGTTACCCAAGTATATAAAAGTGTTCTTTTTTCCCCCTGTTTAATGGCTTTTTAAAAAATCATGGTTTAAGTTATCCTTGAAATATATATGGAATACATCTGAAGGTCCCCTGAAGTTCTTTGATATTGAAATTTTCAGATATTATTAATTCCAACATATGCAAGAAATTATAGGACAGTACCCTTTAATTTTGGATTTAATTACTAAAACTTAAAAATACATATATTCTTTTGGTACCCTGGATAGATTTCTTCAAGACAAGTTAGTAGTTTATTGTAGTTAATTGTAAAACATGTACATTCTGTATTACTTGAATGCAACATTTTTCTTGCCTTGTCCTTGAATTCTTTCCAAAAATCATTAAGTATTGGATACATACAGCAATAGCAGATTTGCTTAAATGTCACTATTAATCCAGATTATAACCTCCAACATTTTGTATGAGGAATTTTGGAAAGAAACCCTGACATAGACATCTAATGTCCAGAATAACCAGAGCCAAATATAATGATTTTACAGTTGAAGGATAGCCAAGATGCACATTTTCTACGAGTGGTTTTACTGAGAGGCTGTGTGCAGATGAAATATGGCTTTTAAGAACATAATCTTCATGGAAAAGGTCTTTCTTGTCATAGCACTGGGCTGACTTTCAAGCCAAGGTCAAAGTACTTTCTGCAGGCCTATTTTTAGGTTTTCCATTTCTCAACAGGACGTTCCCAGTTTTAAGTTAGTGCAACACAGACCGTCTGGTGCTGTGGAGGAGGAGGGAGGCCTGGTCTCTGTGCCTTCTCCCAGCTTTGCTCCCCAGACCCCCCTGCTTCGTGCACCTCCCGGGGCAAGGGGACTGGAACTCTCCAGCTCCTTGCCCCCTATGGTCACCTGGCCCCATTAATCCGTGTCCTTTCTGAGAAGGCAAAAGCATACCGAGGGGACTCTCCCTCAAAAGGGGGAGACGGAAGTCTCTTTTGGATTTTTCTAAGAGAGTGGCGATCTCACGTTATCATTATTCACCCAGAGTTGTCCAGATCTTCAAACTATAAACCTGAAGGGAATAGAAGTAGTGAGGTCAAAATGATTTCATTTAGATCGAGGATGAAGAGAGCCGGAAACAAGACCATATTGATAGAAAAGGTCAAACGCCATGCATTTGTTTTCGAAATTGAATGCAGAGGACCTGGAAGCTTGTAACAAAAAAATAAATCAATGCATTTCCATTTTATATTGTGGCCTTTCACAGAAAGAGACACTGGAGTGAAGAAAGGAAGGGGGGAGGGGAAGACAAGTAAACAACCTTGATGTAGCCAGAATCTCTGAAAGGAAAAGATCTAATGGAATAACCATGTATTTTCTCCTCAAAAAGGAATCAGTAGGCTTTTTTAAGGAGTACTCCCTAAATTTGTTATAAGCAGCGCCTTGATTTTATAAAAAGTTTAGCAGCATATACGTTCACAAAACACGTTTTTCTTATTTTTTAGAGAGGAAAGATTTCAAAGTTCTATTCCCGATGTTGGAGAACACTGCGTCCTCTACACGTGCTCCATAAAATTCTACTTTCCCTGCGTTAACAGCCCCATCTTGTGGTTGTCCGGAATCTTTCCATCAAATACACGTTGCATTTTCACAGTTATGGGCATAAGTGGGATCCTCCCTTTTAATTTGCCCTGTAATGTGGATGAAATTAAGGAGGAAAGAAGAACGAGCATGCATCCATTCAGTTTTAAAGTCCACAGACTGGAGGGAAATACTGGATGAGTTTATGTTGAGCGAAGGGGGAGGGGACGGTGCTTAAAGCTGAGAGAAAGTGCAATAAGGTCCCCCCAAAGCAACATCAGCTCCCTCACTATCTTGCTAAATCATTTGACCTTGCACCTACCTGCTTCACGAGCCCTAGGAGGCTCTCTTATCCATCCCCCTATCCTACCATTTAACACCGAGCTCTGCAATGCTAGGCACCTGCACTGGGGAGGTTTCAAGTGGCAGAAACTAGCTGGAAGGTAACGGCTCATGTAACCAAACAGTCAGAGGAACAGAAGAAGTGGTTAACTAGGGAGGACTGAAACAGGGATTTGAACGCCAGCAGGCCTCTTTCTCCACCTTGTGTCTCGGAGTATCTCTGCTCGTTGTCCCATTTTCTACTCTGCTTCTTAACTGGCTCTTTGCGGCTTCCAGGCTCACACCTTCCCAGCTCTCTAACTGGAGGGAAGCAGCTCTCTTTTCCCATCCAGGTTTTGGAAAAATCAAGAGACGAAGTCCGATTGGCCTGTTTTGGGCCACATGACCACACTTTGGCCAATTGCAATAGCCCGAGGAAGTGAGTCACATTGATTGGCTAAACTTGGGTAAGTTGGCCACCACCCAGCCAATCACTGTGGGAAAGCATCCCGTGAAAATGACAGAACACCGATCTGGAGGGAGGGAGAGAAGGAGTAGTTTCTCTAAAGAGGGAGGGAAATAGTTCAATAGACATACTTGAAACAGATTCCCACCTTTCTTGTCCTGTCTATCACGTCACCCAATAATATTTACTCGATGAATGGCAAATTTTCTAGCCGATTAGAAGATCCCAGGGTAGGCATAGGTGGTACTGGGGCGGGGTTAGAGGTGGGTGGGCTATTTTCTGGAGCTGGAGACACCACAGGTTTCCTTCCCTTATTAAAATCGTGTGGCCTTTCCCCATCCCTGGCTGTGGTCATGTATATTCTTCTTCCTTTGTCAGAGCTCAAACCAAGAATCCTGTTTTTTGTTTGACTGTTTGTGTTTTACTTTACCCAGTGAATGCCTTCTTTATCCTTTGGGTATTTTCTCCTAACTTCTGGCTTTGCAGTTGCCTTCACTTTCCTGAGCACCCCTGTGGTCCTTGTCACATAGGGAGAACAATTAAAAATAGCAAACATGAGGACGTTTCAAAGGTTCTATAGTGGTACCAAATCATTTCCCCTTTTAAGGTATTTGAAACATGTGCACAGTCAAAAGGAACTTTTGTCTCCACCACAATGGTGTAACTTTAAATACTGAAGCAAGTTATGTTGCAGAAATCATTTAAATTCACTTTTGCTTTTCCTGTAACATTTTGTTTGAGCATTTCTTTTCTTTGGATCTTTATAATATTTTATTGTATTTTTTCCATAACTGTAACTATTACCTTGTTCTTGGAATTTTAGTTATTTGCAATTTTTATTTTTATAAATAACATTGTGATGAATTCCCTTGTGATCTTTAACCATATGTTAATTTTCCTTAAAAGATTCCTAAAAATGGGATTATTAAAGTATATGAATATTTTTATTAAAAATGTATTTCATTTATTATAGCATTTTTGAAAAATGCTAAAAACACATACAAGAAAATAAATATTATTCATAATAAGCTCACTACTCGAGATAGCAACTATTATAATTTTATTCGATATATAATTTTTCATGCATACAGACTTTAAACAAGAGTAATTACAAAGATACTTTATTAATGTTTATTCACTTAACAGTAATTCACATTTTTCTACATTATTAACAATTTTTAATAGCTCATTGTTATTCTATTATATGAATGGATACTATAATTAATCAAAGTGCCCCATTGTTGAACATTTACACCGTTTCCAGTTTATGCTACTTTAATTGGTTCTTATACATAAGTCTCGGTGAATATATCTGATGCAGGCATGAAGTGTCTGTGTTTAGAGATATGTTCTAACTTTTAAATATTTAGACATATGGTACATGGATCTCCAGTCGCAGTCTTGCCCAGGCCCCACAGATGTTAGGGGTGGGTCCGGCTGAGAAGGGTCAGATATTTCGTTCAGATGTGGAAAGGCCTGGAGTGGAGAGGATTAGTAAGGGGAGATGGTAGGACACCATTTTTGACTCCCTCTCCTTCTCCCTCTCCCTCTCCCTCTCCCTGTCTCTCGCCGTCATTTTGAAAGAATAAAAACAGAAGCATAACCTTGTGTTGGATGCCAGCAGGCTTGGGATAGATGTGATTGATGAGGTAGAGATGAGATTATGGGTGCGGAGTCCCTGGATGGCAAGAAGTACTCAATATTAGTTCATTTTCCTGAGAAGGAGAGGGTGCCCATCTGTGAACCTTCTAGGTATCTTTGCATATCTGGACAAAAACACCTTTACACAGCAGTAAACCTAAAGGAGGAACAGCAAACCAGCATATGAATGTGAAGGAAGGTTTTGTTCCGCTTGCTTGTATGAAAGATAAGCCCGTGGGTTTTGTTGTATATTGTTTACGTAGGAAAGTCACAGACAGAGGCTTCTGGAGAGACTGTCTTCTGTAGCCACGGCCTGTGTCTAACGGTTGCAAGAGCTGCCTCTCCCTCTGACGCCCGACAAAGAGCCAACAGCCGGCAGGGTCCCTGATGGGGAGGAACCGAGTTGTTTAGGAATGAACTGCCCACCTACTGTTAAGTAATGTTCTGTCTCTAATACAGTCTTTCCACTTAGGAAAACGTGCTATGCACTTGGCTGCAGCCTTTACCGCGCATCTGCTTGACAAGCCTGGAACTGAGGCTCTGAGGCCCCAACTCTGAACCGGCAAGGGGTCTCTGAAGACGTTGCCGTCATCAGGAGCCAGGCTACCGGAGGGATGGGTGAGGGTAGCAGCCAGTCTTCCAGGACGGTCTGGCAGAGTCAATTAGGAAAGTTAAGCAGGGGAGCCCATCAAGCGACGATTGCCTGTCCTAGAACAACCCCATCCGCACGACTCCCTGGAGCTCAGCAAGCAGTGACAGGCTCTGGAGACCGGGCCTTGCTGCAGCATGAAGCCGGAAGATAGGGAAGTTTTGTGATGGGCTTCCCAGCATCCACGCAAAAGGCATGGTTTCCTTAACAGTGTTCCAATTGCACCCCATATTTTAGTAAAAGTATAGTTAATCTGGACTCCCCCTGCCTTAATGTCAGAAATGAAATGTGTTTCTGATAATCAATGTTCCCTTTGCTGCACAGCTATATTTCATCAGGATCGTGGTTAGCAAATTGCTGCTGCACAGCATAAAACTAAGCAATGAAACATAAGACATGTGCCTTGTATAATTGGCTCCGGGTGGATGCAGGTAGTCTCTAATACCAAAAACACAGAAGCAGCACCCCAAAAGAATCGTACCAAATTCCACCACATCTCCCATTCCAAAACACCCAAACCATTGAGCTTCCTGGGGAAATTTGGTTGCTGACTAACTGTCAGGCCACAGATTCTTTGGAAAATAATGCTTATATTCCAAAAGGATCCTTAGGCTCTATGGGGATACCGTGTTTCAGAATGCCCGGCCAAGTTGATTTATAAGAGGCAGAAAACTTGGGATAGCAGCCCTATGGATAAAAGTACCTGCATTCCTATTCTCTAAGGAATCTTCTGAGCATCGTTTAATTCATCTTGCTTATGGCCATTTAAAAGAAATGAACAAGCATCTTTTAAGATGGAAGATCTCTTTTTTTTGTTAATGTGAGTTGAGAAAAGATTTTTCATCAGTCCTTCCCATGAAGACCTTCTTTGAGAGTTTTGGTATTTATTGAGTATCTTGTAGGGATCGAGGTCTCTCTTAAAGGTTTCACCTTATGCAGAAGTTGATGGGCAATTTAAGTTAGCAAAAAAATTCTTGTGAAGCAGGTGGTGCAGTGAGTTTTACATCATTGGTGTGTTTCTGCCATTTTGTTTTTAAAAACTAAGTATGATAAATGCTGTAGGTCTACATCTGGATGACCCAAGCCCACCCCCTCTTCCTGTGGAACTTGAACTTGAGATTAGTTCAGGCAACTTTGATGATTGCTAGCCCTCCTCTCTAACCCTGGAGGGAGCCCAAGGATTTCTCAGTAATTAAGTGTTGAGAGGAACCCTTTCCCTCCTCACTTCACAAGCTGAATCAGGTAGGTGATGGTTCAGGCTTAAGTCCAATCCACTTCAAATTTTCCTTCTGCACAAAGAGGAGAGCCACAGAAGAATGAGTGACTAGACTTTGTAACTGCTCATTACAGGGCCATTCATTACACTTTTTAGTATGCAGTATGTTAATAAGCCAAGATATTATGGCAGAGGGTCCATAACTAATCTACTGTAATAAATAAGAGTAATGGCAATGGTACCAGTATATTCTATGGATATAATGTGCTGCTGGCAAAGTGTGACATTTTAAATAAACTTTATTCTTGAGGTATTTAAAAAAACATAAAGGCGGTAATGAAATATAGAGCACAACATTAGTTGACACAGCAATTCCTGCCTCCCCAGACCCTGCTAAATAACCAGAGTTTAAATCTTCATCTTGAAATACACAGCTCGTCTATGATTTTAAGTGAGTTGTAAAACTTTTATGGAGTGTGCCCTAACTTTATTTAAAAAATATTCTCCACTTTTATAGTAAAGGTGACCCAGAAGTACCTCGCGAATAATAGAACAACATATTTAAGCTATTAAATTCACCTCTCTCGACAATACATAAGCCTTTGTGGGACTCACATCTCTCCTGGAAGGAAGTGAGAGCGGGAAGAACCTTGAATTAACAGTTTACCCAAAACACAGCTTTTAACTCCAGAAGTGACAGAGTTTTACTTCAAATGGGAAAACTTAAAACTCCTGCCACCAAGTTGAAACGAGGACTCAAAAGCTAACACCACTTATTACAGAAACATAGAGAAAGTCAAATATTTGTATGCCTGAGTGTTGAAACTGCGAAAAGTTCATACCCCCAACACCTGGTTTAGGGTTGTTGTTTTTGGACCTTTAAAAGCTGATTTAGGCCTGTGGGATGAGTTCATTCCCATATATGGAGAACTAATTTTAAGTCCAAAAACTAATTAAGATTCTCAAGCGCTTTTTATTTACTGGCATTTTCATCACTGAGTTGCAATCCCCTGATTACATCAAACTCCCGTACATTTCTCTGTCAAGAACAAACCGTTCATTTTCTACCTTTGTTTTTTTTTCTTTTTTAATCTTACGCTCTTTGAAAATAGTTGCTGTCTATTAAATATATATATTATGTATGTATGTATTTATATACATACACACAGAATGGTCTTCAGATGAACACAATATGTGCAGCCCCATATGGATATAGCAATGGTGTACAAAAAATGAGAAAGCAGTGATTCATTTATTTCTTCTCTTTTTCATTGAAGTCACGTACAATAACTACAGTGCGTCATAACCAATAGAAAACATCTAGTAAACAACTTCTTTTCTGTGGTGCCATGTTAAGCATTATTCAAAAGACACTGGTTTTCGTCACTGAAAGTTCTGCTTTCTGCAAACTCCATAAAATATCTACCTGCAACAATACTTGCAAGAATGCAATTATTTACAGAATTCAGAGGTCTTGTTAAATAAGACCCTTTGGATTGCATGAATACTGTCTATGTCAGTTTTTAGAGAGGGCAGGGAACGTGGCACTGTGTCTTTTTTTTTTCCTCAATAGGAAATCACTGTGTGAGCCTTAGCTGCCTTTTTATCAGTACTCAGTTGTACTTCTCCTTTCTTCTGTCTCTACTTGTAGCCTCAGTTTCTTTCTGAGGGGAGAAGCCGAGGAGAGACTGAGCGGACTGAGCTGAGAAGAGCAGGCTGCCACGCTGGAAGGCTTGGGCATGGCTGTGGCCCATGTGTCTGTGGGGAAGTGTGCTGCTTAGTCTGGCTGGCTGGAGAGTGGGTGGGCAGTGTGGACAGATGTCCTTTATTTCAGGGAATGTTAGGTGAACATAAGTCTGTACTGGGGGAGGTTTTAGTGGGAGGGAAAAAGGAAATCCTTTCCCTTTTGTCAATAGACTCTTCCATTCCCATCATACTTGCCAGCGATGTAAGAGTGACAAGAAGGTAGAGGCCAGCAGCGTGGGATTTACAGGGATGGAGACATGAGGGGAAGAGAGAAAGAAGCTAGAGAGAAGCCAGGAGCCTAAGCGAGTGGGGGTGGGGTCTGAGAGTGAGGGCGGGCTCAGGAGGTGGGGAGGGTGAAGGCCCTCCCCTGGGTGATGGGGAAGGGGAATGCACAGAGGCCTCCTTCAGAGGCTACAACTCTCCTCAGGCATTGCCCCACTGTTCACAGTATGCTCTGATATCTTCTGTTACAACCTGAAAACAATCAAACCATCATTTTGCTTTGAAAAATTATTTTAATTTGTTTTGTTTTGAGAGACAGTATGCACGCTCGAGCAGGAGAAAGGGCAGAGGGAGAGAAAGCGAGAATCCTAAGCAGACTCCACACTCAGCAGAGCTGTGATCTGAGCCCAAATCATGAGTTGGATGCTCAACCCACTGAGCCACCCAGGCACCCCTGCTTTAAAAAAGTATTGAACAGGCTCTTCAACAAGGGCCTGTGTGGATTCTTTTTCAATAATTTTTATATCCTCAAAAGTGGAAGGAAATCAAATCCTCTAGGGTTGCCTGGGTGGCTTAGTAAGTTGGGCCACCAACTCTGATTTGGGCTCCATGATCTCATAGTTCGTGGGTTCCATCCCCTCTTCAGGCTGCTCTGCTGACAGAGTGGGGCCTGCTTGGGATTTCTGTCTCCCTCTCTCTCTGTGCACCTTCCTGGCTTGCTCTCTCTCTCTTTCAAAAAATAAATAAATAAACAAGTATTTAAAAAATGCTTTAAAACACACACACACAAGTTCTATCTTCAAAGAAAACACAGGGGCGCCTGGGTGGCTCAGTCGGTTAAGCATCCGACTTCAGCTCAGGTCAGGATCTTGTGCTCAGTGAGTTTGAGCCCCGCATCCGGCTCTGGGCTGATGGCTCAGAGCCTGGAGCCTGCTTCCGGTTCTGTGTCTCCCTCTCTCTCTGCCCCTCCCCCATTCATGCTCTGTCTCTCTCTGTCTCAAAAATAAATAAAGATTAAAAAAAAATTAAAAGAAAAGAAAATGTATACTTCATTTTACAACTATCCCTGTAGATTTCCATTTATGTGTACACCAGTATAATTATTTTGAAAATCATTTCAAAGGGCTAGCATTAAGGAGATTTTTGGTGTGATGGATCTATGTATAGAAGGTGGTGGTTACACAAATCTATACATACGTTAAAATTCATAGAACTGTATGCCAAAAGAAAAAAGTCAATCTTACTGTGCTATAATTTTAAAAGGAAAATAAAATACAACATTTTACTGACACAAGAAAAGCCCAGTTCCCTTGTAAGATCCCAGGTCTCTGTCTGTCTGCCTGTCTTTCTGTAATTGGCAATAAAGGCTAAGGTGGCTGTTGGGAAGAGACTAGATTTACTTGAAATGCCCAGTCGTGCTCTGCTAAAACATTAATCCATTCAACTAAAAAAAAACACTTATTAAACACTTGCTGTGCAGTTCCCCAAAAGTCACTTTCCCTGAGAAGAGGGTGTTTTGTTTCCCCCCACAGGTGTTCACATAGACTAAAAGTCAAAAAGTCTGTGCCCTTCTTCTGACTTTGCATCTCACGTCTCTTGAACTTCACTGGTCCTCCTCTGCAAAGTGGGTTTGATTCCTTTCCTTTCCTCAGAAAGGTTGGGGTGAGGAGGAGAGTCCAGGGAGAGAGCTGTGTAAACGGCACTGTGTAACACAAGTATGGGCATTATTTGAACCAGCTCCACGCACTCTCACGTCCAAAGACCAGACATTCGGGTCGAGGTAGCACCTCTGCTCCTTTGCTGAAAAGGAGAAACACAAAAGGAGTTGGTTTGCCCTGTTCCCCAGGATACTCTTAGTGTTGACACTCCCAACCATGTGCTAAACATCACCGCCCCCCCCCCCCCCCATGCCTTGATATTCCAGGAAGAAGGGAGGATACAGCAGGGAATAATGTCCAGAGAGCTAGAGAAGCCCACTGGGCAGCCATGAAAAAGACTCCAGGCACAGGGCTGAAGTTCACACGGTGTGCATCTGAATCGCCTGTTTACAACTAGCATCCATTCCAATTGGTCAGTGGCTGTGCTCCACCAATGTTCACTGATGGTGAACATAACCCCTGTGGAGAGAGACCACTGAGGCAGCATAAACAAGTGGGGCAGCTTAGTATTAGAATTTCGAGGCTCTCTTGTCTTGGCTCGATTTTTTCCCCCAACTTTTGAAAGAGATATGAACACAGGGAAGTATTGCATGACACTGGGAAAAGCATCAGTTCAGTGGAAAATGGAAATGGATGCATGGCCTCAGAGTAAGTAAAGACTGATGAGAACTATGGCCAATTATGGGTAAAAGGAGCAGCTGCTGGTTGGCCATAGACTAGGGGTTTCTTAACCTTTATCCGGCCATTGGCCCCTTTGGCAGTCTGGCGAAACTTCCAGATCCCTTCTCAGGATGCTGTTTTTAAATGAAATAACATACATAAGATTACAAAGGAAACTATTATTTCAAAACACAGGGATTCCATAGGTCAAGGTTAAAAACAATTGTACCTGTGTAGCAATGTGGGTGGTATAATGCCTAATATTTTTATTTTCTAAGAGAAGCCAGGTTCCAAATTTTTAAATGAAGCTTTCTGATTCTTAAGACCAACGTAACATTTTTCAAACACTAAGCCACTTTACCTCAGCACATGTCTGGGTTTGGGGTGCCTGGTGGTCACCATTTCAAAACCTCCATGTTAGACGTTGTAGGAGATTCTTTGTACTAAAGTGGTGGTGACAATCCCACATGATGTCAACAGACAAGACTGGGGACAGTATCATAAAGCCAAACCAGGGAAAGCCTAACATTTGGCCATTTGTCTGATGGAAGAGGACAAAATATGGCATAAAGGATCCTATGTGCTTGGGTTCTAGTTCATGACGGGGTCGGTCATTTTTTTCTTTCCTTTGTGATCTTAATTTTAGCATCCCATCTTCCACTGTGATTTCCCACTGAGATATTTAGATAGATTTTGTTTTAAGTCTGGCTTTAGAATTTAAGGTTTTTAATTTGCTTTCATCACTTCTTTTCACTAACCCTTAGAAAATGGATTTTTTTTACCCTTATGGGAAAGAGGGGAGAGCTAGTATCATGCTGACAGCCTAGAAAGGTAACACAGGGGTAGACACCAAAGCAAAAACAGAGGGGAAGACCCTTATTTCAGAGAAGATTTCTTACAATAATAATATATAAGAAGGATTTTACCTGTTCCGAACTTAATTAAAATTAGGTAAGATCAGGTAATTATACTTTCATATAATTAGAAAATATATTGATCTTGCAAAAGAGTTATTGACTCCGTATGCATTTGCTTATAAATGGGGCCCCCTATTCCAATAAATGGAAGTCATACCATAAGGTAAGTTGTTTTTTCAAATGGAGTCAATGAAGTATATAGGGATGGCATTTCCTAAATCAGTGGCTTCTATATTTTTTGACCACAATATGTAGAAACATGTTTTACATCATTATATATGTGTGTGTGATTACATATATACGTATACACACATATACTTCTAAAAGTTTTTTTTAACATTTATTCATTTTTTGAGAGACAGAGAGAGAGCACAAGCAGGGGAGGGGCAGAAAGAGGGGGAGACACAGAATCCGAAGCAGGCTTCAGGCTCCGAGCTGTCAGCACAGAGCCCAACGTGGGGCTTGAACTCATGAAATGTGAGATCATGACCTGAGCCGAAGTCAGACCCTTAACCGACTGAGCCACCCAGGCGCCCCTACACACATATACTTATAAAAACAAAAGTTCCATCAAATGTACTTGCTCTTACCAAAAGAAATGTTTTCTAATTCGATTCTGTTCTATTTCCTTTTAAAGTGTTGGTCTGAACCCACTAAATTGATTTCACAATCCTCCAATGGTCTGTGACTTGTGCTTTGACAAGCAATGTTGTGATAAGTCCCCATGTTTCTTCAACCCTAGGCACAGACCTCCATTCCTGAGTTCTCCCCATAATACTTCAGGGCCCATCGAGTCTGGACCCAGGCCTTCCTTCATCCATGCTTGTGTGGAGAATAGGTGTGAAGCTTCTGTATAATAATCAGCTTCCATCTCCTTAACTCTTTAATGTATTCATTTACTCACTTTTCATTCTTGGCTTCGTTTATTCAATAAAATGCTTATTGAATATTCACTGTGTGGTAGACATAGGTCTTACATCTAGGGCCACAGGCATGCAGATTGATTATCACATCTTGCATTAAGAACTGAGCCAGGTTACCCAGGTAGTGATGGAATCACAGAGAAGTGGCACCTGGTGGTGGAGAGTTTGAATAAGATAATAAGAAGGATGGGCCAGATAATCTCTGACTAGACAATCCCTTGCAGCCATTTCAGTGCCCTCTAAAATAAGTTCTCAGGTAGGAAGTGGATCCATTCACCAGAAGCCTGGGATGAAGGGTGGGCACAGGAAGGGAGTCTGTGATGACAGGGTGAGCTGAAGTCTTTGGGTTATAGTGGGGGGAGGGGAGAGGAAATGAGGAGATCATAGGGTTGTGGGGAAATCTGGAGATCTCTTGGCCCAGTGCTGAAGTTTTTTCCCACAGAGAGTTGACAATGCAGAAGTGTGTTATTTATTATTGTTATTTGTCATTTTCATGTTGACAAAGGATCTCATCTTTCACCGTGACACTCCTTAAGAATGGATTCTTGCAAACAGCAAAGACTAGTCCTCTTCCCCTGAAAGTGCAACATTACAAGATCTGGTTAGCGGTGGAAGAAATTCCATAATGGTCATCCAACCACTTCCATTTTATAGATGAGGACAGCTGAAGCCAGTGACCTGCCCAAGTCCACACAGCTAATCAGTGGGAGAGTCAGGCCCGGAAGCTGGTGTCCTGTCTCCTGCCCCAGCCTGGGTTCCACATCCATGACTACCTGGTGAGGAGCTTCTGGAGGGCTGGACACAGGGAGCATGGTAACCTCTCCTTTTTCCTTTTCGCTGCTTCCCATACAAGCTAAGGGAGGCACCCTAAATAAGGGGGTCACTCTTTTGGTAGATGATGCCTTCTTGTTTAGAGGGCCCAGCTGAAGTCACAGGTCACTGCAGTCTTTAATGGTGTCTTTGTTCAAACAGCAAACATTCAGGTAGGCAGGAGCTTTGGAACAGCATTAGTGTCTTGAGTTCTCCTCTGTTCCAAATTCCCTCCCTCCCAGGGCCTAAGGGAGACTCCTCAGGGTCAAACTGTTTAATTCGTTAGATCCCTGTCTAATTTCTTTTTTGCACAGACTAAAATGCAGCACTGTTAGCAATCTAATGTGTATAAAAATCAACTAAGAGGGCCTCCTGGGTGGCTCAGCCAGTTGAGCGTCTGACTTGGGCTCAGGTCATCATCTCACGGTTCTGAGTTTGAGCCCCACATCAGACCTGCTGCTGTCAGCCTGTCAGTGCAGAGGCTGCTTTGGATCCTCTGTCCCCCTCTCTCTCTGCCCTCCTCCCCCGCTTATGTTCTCTCTCTCTCAAAAAATAAACCACTCCCCCGCTTATGTTCTCTCTCTCTCAAAAAATAAACCAAACATAAAAAAAAAATCACCTAAGAAACTTGTTAAAAATGCAAATACCAGAACCTATCCCTATACATTCCAATTCTTAGGTCTTAGCATAAGTGTGCCGAGACCTGCTTTTTAAATATAATCTTCAGGATGGTGGTACATGTATCCCCTTAGGGCACATTTTGAAAAAAAAATACAGGGATAAGAGCATATAGGGTTTGAAGAAAACAAAGAGCTGGGGTCCCCTGAAGTTGTTCCCTTTCCTTATGAAACCAAGTTAAAGGACCAAAAAGGCATCCTTCAACTAGACCACTGAGGCCACTTTGAATAGACTCCTTTCTCCAAATTGCAGGAAATCTCCACAAGTGGACCCGCAAAGAATCAGGATTAGGGTGTGAACTGCATGGGAAAAGATCACATTAGAAGGCCTCTATTTTAATTAGCGGCAGGGCCCCAAACCCGGTGACAAACCAGCCCAAGTCCAAGTGGCAGATTCTACAGTGGCCACAAGGTGGCGATCTTCTGCATCTATTTGAAACGCTCTGTGAGTTTTCAGGTTTAGCTTATTTCCAATGTTAAATACATCATTAGTTTTAGAAGTACGCATTAATTTTAAAAGGATGCAAGGAGAAATGGTTTAGCAGGCAAGCCTTCAAACTAGCATTTCAATCAAATACTGACATACTCTAGATGGAAGAACTTAGTGAGATTTCCACATCAAACCCCAGAAAAAAAAGATAAAAATCTGTTTGAGTAAAGGCTGTAGTCTTTGCAAGATGAAAAATGTCACTCAAAGAAAGTATCTTAAAAGCTTTCTGAGAAGTTGAGTTTTTCTTGAGAACTAGCAGGTACAATCTGGTTATTAAAAAATAAAAAATAGAAAAAAAAGCATCATCTGGTAAAATTTCCTTTTTATTGGTCTGTAGTCAGGATCAGAAAATGAAAGAGAGAGAGAGAGAGAGAGAGAAACAACTCTGGATCAACATAACACTGGTGCAGTTCTGAACCACAAGTGAAGGCAGAGCTGCGGATTGGGTGGTGTGAACCTGAGTTTTTCCTAGCAACTCCGCTAGGCCTCCTGGGAGGTGCAGCAGCAGGCGAGGAAGCCAGTGGCCTGAGAGCAGAGAGAGGAGGCTGTGAGCGCTCACCACAGCACAACTTCAAGCCAAGCAGCACAGCCTCAGACTTGGAAGGCCAAGCCATTGGCAAGGTCACTGTGGTCCTGAGACTTCAGGAGACAGAGAGGCTAGTGGTTGGCATTAAAGCGAGGCCAAGACAACATTCCACAGGAATAGGCTACAAAAGACAGCCAAGGCCTCAGGCCAGTGGAGAGTGCAGGGGACAAGGTTGCCGATCACCTTGTGGGCTTTGGGCCATATGTATCTACATCTTAGCCCTTGGCCACAGCCCCACTTTGAGGATGTCCCTGACACATTTGAGTGTAGAAACAATGTGTCTAGAAAGGTCAGTAGGAGAAGGGGGCCGAGGCATAAAAATCAATTCTCACCTTTCAAGGGCACCTGGCAAAGTTGGCTTCATATTCTACCCTCTTAATTCAGCTTCCTCTCAAAGAAGAAACCCTGGAAGGCATGAGAATATCGTTGAAGGAAGCACGAAGGGCCACCAGGACATAAAAGGTGGTGAGGAAATAGAACGGGCCTCAATAGCTGGGCCTTCCTGCCTCCCACCTTCCCAGTTTCTCCCATCGTGTTCTTGGTCAGGACAGGAAAATGGTTGGAAGGGGAAAACTCTTTTCAAGAAGAAAGGCTGAAGGGGCCATTGTCTTAGAAATTCAGAGACTGCAGGAGAGATGTCCGAGATATTTCTTTTCTCTTTATTCTTCACAGCGTGGGGCTGGGGCAAAGGCTTTGAGGTCCTGGTTGTTTTAAGGGACAGCCATCCTTTGGTTATTCTCTGTTCAGAGCCCCCTCACTGCAGGGAAAATCATATTAGAGCTTTGGCAGACAGGATGGATGTTCTCTATGGAGCCAGTGTGTCTGCAGGACAGTGTCCCATTAGAACCTTCCCTGTGCTGCCAAGCAGCTGAGCGAGACGCTTATATAGCTGAGGAGAGGGGATGCCTGAGAGACATTCCCCTCGACAAGACCCCTTCACTGCATTATCCGTGGATTTGGGGAGATGGGCTGCCCAAAGCTGGACACACAGAAAGAGCTCATATCTTGCCAACTGTCATGAGACCTTGGGCCATGAGTAATGTAAAATATCATAGGTGATTTAAGGATAAGCAGTTGTATTTAGTGACCCTCTAAATGCAAACCACATCCCACATCCAGTGTGATAAATGCCTTAACTCTGGGGTACATGTGTCTCAGACCTGGGCTGATTTCCTGACACTCAGGCAATCAACCCTTAGAGGCAGGAATGGAGAAACATAGAAGAAGAGAGCGTTCACCAGCAAGTTTTTGAGTTTTTATTTGGCGGGGTTTTTCCTTGCATGGCAGATTTTACGTTGGAAGATGAAGTTCCTGATCTCCCAGGAGGCGAGCTGGTGCTCAACGTGATTTTCTGACGAGTGGGAGCGGATTTGCACAGATACCTCCTCTTCAGTCTCTGCACAAGTGTCGGCATTGTGCAGGCAGCCCAACCCACAAAAAGAGAGGGAAGTTCTCTTGCACGTCCACTGGGGGTCTCAGGGACCCAGAGCTCGGGTGCAGGGGGCACCTGCTCCACCTGCACCCACACCATTCATTACACACAGCTCACTCGCCTGCAGGGCGGTCAACCGGAAGTGAATCGTGCCTTAGCCCAGGCATCTTGGCAAGTATGGATGGTTAAATCATAAAATTAATAAAGACAACTTCCCTCCCAATATTTAGAAACATTAAACTAATAATAAAGGCACTGTTCTCAGATCAAAGCAGCTCTTCTTAACTAATTGAAAGAGTTTCTTATAATTAGATTTCTTTTAAAGATTTATTAAAAAAAAAAATTGTTTCCTTTGGAAGGAGACGCTGTGTTGACTGGAAGTCAAAGTACCAGAATCTTAGACATTGTAATATCACTTTAGATAATTAGCCGCATTGCGTTAATTTTCAGCTACTGTGCCTTTGAGTTCTGTCTGGCAGCCGGGTGGGTATTAGTCTCACAGGAAATTTGCTGAATGGCCAATATGTTGAATGCCTTGGCAAGGCCACCAGAATGACAATATATAGTATGCTCCTTGCTAAAAGCAGAGTAACTATGTAACTTACTGTCCGAACTGGGATACTTTTGAGAATAAAAGGAGGCACAATTCATAATCACTCCAGGAAAATAGATATAAACTGGGACTTCCTTGCTTATACGGCAAGCTTTTGTCCCGTAAAGTTATTTCACAGAAAGAAGGAAGATACAGATAGAATTCTCAATGTTATTCAGGTTCTCATGAACTTACTCATATTCCAGGTCAAATTCCTTTTTTTGTTAACTACAAAATGCTCTTTAGGAAAGACATCCTGAAACGATTCAGCCACTCCTAGTTTTGCATTTTTGTAGAGATCCACTAATGCAAATCAGATTTTAAAAGGAGGGATAGAAATTTGACACAGATTTCACAATTATTCCTGGGTGCAGTCCCTCATCATTTTTTTTTTTTTTGTAGGATTTTCCAAAAAACAGTCACAAAAGCAAAAAAAAGTAAGTGGTTGTGCTGTTAACCTATAGGATGAATGGAAATTCCTGTTGTTATGAAAGTTTACTGTTTGCAGGAAATATTTCAGCAACATCATCATGCCTGATTTTTAAAAGTACTATATGTCAAACAACTGAAGCGTGAAGACATGTGCTCTGGATGACTCAGCAAAGGATTAAAAAAAAAAAAAATTGGCCATTGTCATGAAGATGGAAAATGTATGTGGAGACTGAATGTAAAGTGGAAAAAAAATGTTAAATTAAGCATTATTTTATGTAATACCTGACTTTTAATATCAATATATAATTTAATTAATAAATTAAGTATTTTGATTAGACACTTGAATATTTTATTTATATTCCCCAAAGCTTATGTGTCCAAACCACATGGGTTTCTGTTCTGTGTAGGTTGGTAGCAACAGGCTCTTGGAATTCAGGCTGGGTGAATACGGGGGTTCCCTGTGACTTCCTGCCTGGGCAGAAAATTTATTAGGACTCCAGGTGATAGAGCAAAACACTGAGCCTGTGAGCTATGTCTTTTTGTTTTTTGTCATAAGTCCAGCTGCTGTCTTTCAGAATACCACCATGCATGCGGTAGGGGGTGATGAATATGAGCAGGTGCAAGATTCACTGATGAACACCAGGGTCTCTGCAAGCAAAGTCTACACTGAATGGCTCAGGGACAGTTCCTTTCCATCACATGCCTAAGAAGCCTCCGTCATCGACCCCAGCCTAACCCATGGTGTTAAGGTGGCCTTGGATACATCGACCAAAGACCAGCCACTGTGTGGATCTGGAAAGAAGAATGTGTCAGTCTGGTCTCTTCTGGCCTCCTGGCAGCTGAGAGTCTAGTCGGGGCTAGATAAGATGCACTCTTGGACTAACTGGCTGTGCTGTACAACATCGGGCAAATCCCTCAAACTCTCTGGCGGAATTAGAGGACTTTCCTTCCAGAGCTATTGCTTTTCTCTATGAAAATAGAAGCAAACGGGCAGGGAAAGGTTGCCATTGATGGTACAGAAAATGAACACCTCAGAGGTAAAAAGAAACAAGAGATCAGAAGCTTCCATGATGAAAAGAAATGAGGCTTCTTTCTTCATTCGCTGTAAACTTAGTTTTACAGATTTTGGAGTAGAAGTATGCTGAAGGTCAGTGAGGAGAATTCACTTACTTAAACCTATATAGATACATATAAGGCCCTTAAGGACCAGAGAAAATAATCTAGGCTTCTAAACCCTGAAACGAGGTATTACTTGCTACATTGAGTGGCTTGGGGAAAAGGAAATCATGTGATCCTGGTGGCCTTCCTCTTAAATTTGATGACTCCATTCTCTTGATTTGGCCCTTTAAAGGAACTTCAGAGATTTTGAGGAGCGAGAAGCAGGCTTAGGAGGGTGGGGGACGAGTGTAGAGATGGGGAGCCGGGGTGTTGGAGCACCTCTAAGACTGCTAGGATACTTGGAGAGTCAGCCAGTGGTGGTTTGGGAGGCTTGCAGCTTGGATGCGCTTCATTTTCTAACTTGCTCTGGTTCCCTTTTTGGTTCGTAACATATTCCTGGATAACCAGGTACATGAACTTCTTTGTAGAACACACACAAACCACAACTATACCATCAAAAGGCTGTGAGATAAAATTTAAAAAATGGATTCCATGTTTGTTGCAATCCAGGTGGTTCTAATTCTGACACTTTTGGTTTTTTTTAGAACTGGAATCCCTTGGTTGGGTAAAAATCCTTGCTTGCTTGCTTTAAAAAGGATTTCTTCCTTGTTTTAAGCAAAGATCATTGGAATCCAGTTGTGTTCGTCATCACAATGAACATAAAAAGACCTCCCTCAAGTGCCTCCTTCCCTCTGTTTGGGCTAAGATTGCACATATTCAATAGCTGAATATTATACTTAATTCTGGGCAGCACTTTTCATGAGGGATATTGGAAACCAGAAAGCTCCCAGGAGAGGGGGATGGTACAGGATCTGGAAACTACAATAAATGAAGAACAGGCAAAAGAACTGAGCGTCTCTAGTCTGGAGAAGCAAATCTCAACTTAAAAATTGAGAGCTGCTGGCTGCCCAGATGCACCAGTGGGAACTGGGACACCTGGGTGACTCAGTTTCTGAGGGTCTGAATCTTGGCTTCGGCTCAGGTAATGAGCTCACAGTTTGTGGGTTTGAACCCCACATCAGGCTCTGTGCTGGCATCATGGAGCCTGCTTGGGGTTTTCTCTCTCCCTTTCTCTCTGCTCCCCCCCCCCCGACTCGCTCTGTGTCTCCCTCAAAATAAATAAATAAACTTAAAAAAAAAAAGAGGCAGATGCAGATATTGCTCATTTTGGCTTTGTGAAAAGAAGAACTTAATAAAACTTGGGGCTAGTCAGTATTGAAATGGGCTAGGATGAAGTCATGAAGTCATGGGAAATGTCCATGGAGAGAAAGGGACGCCATATCCAGGATACCTCCCGGGTAACTTGCAGTGAAAGGCTCTAAGTTTAAACTGGGGATACAAATAGATGTATGACAAAGTGCCTCCCTTGTCAGCACCTACTGTCTTCCAGAAGAAAGGATGCCTAAATAAAAATATAAGTAACAACGTAAGAAGTGCATGCTACAGACCAGGGGAGATACTGAGAGCTGTGGGAGGACCTGGAATTGGCAGATGCAGAGGGCTTCATTAGGAGGTGGGATACGCGGTGGGTGTTGAAATGTGCTGAGACTGAGATAAACGGTTGGGGAGATTCTAGGGGTGCAGCTGGGGCTACAGGGAACACTGTAAACAAAGGGCTATGCTAGAACAATGTGGACACCAGAAATAGAAGGGTCTGTGGGGGGAGGACTCAGATAAATGGTTGGGGAGATTCTAGGGGTGCAGCTGGGGCTACAGGGAACACTGTAAACAAAAGGCTATGCTAGAACAATGTGGATACCAGGAATAGAGAGGAGGGTCTGTGAGGGGAGGACTCAGAGATTGGAGATAGCTGTGAAGGCCAGATACTGGAAATCCTTGAACTGTAGGTGGTTGGAGTACATTCTCCACTGGTACCTGAGTTACTAAATAGCAATGTCTTTCATACTTGACAGGCAGTATTGGCTTCCTTGTGCAGTGCCTCAGAGAGGCCAAATGTTAGGGTAGAAAGCAAGTAATATCATGGCATTTTCCTGACCTCTTTCATCAGTGGAGTCTCTAGCCCTAACAGGCTTTTAAGGGAAATAGTACATTCTTTTGGCATTTGCCAGTATTAGCCTACCCACCCCTAAACCCTCAAAGCCCACTGTATAATTACCCCCAGGGGGCCAGAGGTCATTTAAAACAGCAAGTGTAGGCAACACCCAGCTATTAGAACTCAAATTTCAGAGCTATCCCTAAATTCTGGCCTGAAGCATTTTGGAGATGGGAGGGGGACCCAAAGGTGGGGAGACTTTGAGGTTGGTATTTCCTGCCTGCAATGAAGGCATGTGGTTTCTGAGGTTGGCATGGGTAGGCTGTGTTCCTGTAGGGGGGCTGCAGCCCACTCCCAGGGAGGCCCTCTCTCCTCAGCACTGGCTTCAGGCCTCCTCTTGGCCCCTCCACTTCCTCAGAAGCACAAACTTGTCTGTTCTCCCTCTTCTTGCATTTAGCTCAACTCCTTGGGTGGGAAGATGAGAGGAGTTTCAGGGCTGCTCCTGTGACCCACTACCCCAGATAGGAGGGGTGGTCCAGACAGAGAGTGGGAAGGAAAGTTGTTCCAGAAGGAGTCTTCCAGTCTGTCTGCAGGTAGCTACCCAGCTAGCCAGTGCTTCTCTGGTTTCCTGAGAGAAGGAGAAGTTGGAAAGCGGGCAATGCAGCAGTTGGTCTCCATGCAGGATGAGTGCTTGGCCAAGATGGCAGTAATAACTACCTTGCTCTGTTTAGGAGCTGCCTACAGATAACTGCCCCCACATGTTCTCATTGAGGGGCCCCAGAAGCCCCTCAGTAGCTTCCACATTAGCTTACTCTGAAGTTTAAAATGCTACCATTAAGATGGATTCCCTGGATTTTAGTGTAAATCTCACCCTTAGTTTCTCTTTAAAGATGCAGTTTCACTGGATACAATAAATTAGTCAATTGAGTCATTCCTCCCTAGTAAGAGGAGTGCATTGCCCTGGAAACATTAGGAGTTGGAGAAGGTAGCCAAAGAAGCTAAATATCTTGAATTGAGAGAGCAGAGAGTACCAAGGGCCACATTCACTTCCTTTAGGATTTGCCATGGGCCAACACAGGCCCAGTCAAGCAGCATCTCCTGGGCTCTGGAATGCCTTAAATTATGCTCTAAAATGGATGCTTCTAGGTGCCTGCATGGTTCAGTCAGTTAAACATCTGAATTTGGCTCAGGTCATGATCTTACAGCTTGTGAGTTCGAGCCTCATGTCAGGTTCTGTGCTGACAGCTCAAAGCCTGGAGCCTGCTTTGGATTCTGTCTCCCTGTCTCTCTGCCCCTCCCCCACTCCTTCTCTCTCTCTCTCTCTCTCTCTCTCTCTCTCTCTCTCAAAAATAAATAATAAAACATTAAAAAAAATATTTAAAATGGATGCTTCTGAAGCCCTATTTTATTCAGCTTCTCCAGCAGGAAAACACATAGGAACCCAGAGTTTGACTAGAATTACCAATTCCACCCTTCTAATCTTGACCTGCTTTGTCTGCTATTCTTGGGTTCATTTTTACCATAAGGGTCTTGTCTTTGAAGCTTGCTGGAGATTCTCAAGTCTGTTTTCAGTGGGAAGGAGGCACGTTTTCACTAAGCAGACACAGGGCTCATTAGAGCATGGAAAGTTCTCCATTTCTATCCCAGTCCAAAAGCCAATGTCCTGGGACCATCACTCATAGATCAAAAACCTGCTCAGATGCTTTCCAGAGAGAGGGAAACCGTCCAGCAGGTGTCAGTAAGTTCTAAGATGTGCGGGGAGTCTGGCTTAACAATCAAGTGTGTTCTTTTCCAAACCAGCTTAGCTTTCAAGGCCTTCTCAGGGGATTGTGACTGACAGAAGGGCCGTGATGACTGGAGTTCCCAAAGAGGAGGTCAAAGAGGGAAAATAGAAATCCTTTTCCTTGCAGAGAAGAACTGAGATTTGTTGTGTGTCTGAGGATTCTAGGAAGTCTGTACCATAGAGTCTAGGCTGAGAAATGCATGATGATTGACTTGAAAGATATCACAAGGCACCAGAAAGGGGTTCGTTCTGTCTTTTTCCTTGCCTTGGGGCACAATTCCATCTGGCCTTACCTAGAGGCAGCCTGTTCAAATCAGCTTCAGGTTTCTCATTCAGCCTGCACGAGGCCTTAGCTGAGGTAATTGTGAAGAACCCAGGCCACGTCAGTCCAGCCTAGCGGACTCCATTCTATACTAAGGTGACCCTCCACCACACGAAATTGTGCAAACTGGAAGCCTTAGAGCCACAATAGCTTGGGTTGGGGCCCTGTTTCTGGCCTGGCATCAGATCAGATTCTAGGAGAGATCAGGCAGAGGTGTGGAGAAGAGTGGGATTGTGATCTAACCTGGCTGATGAGGGCACACTGACATCACTACGTAGTTGTTCTCTGTTTCTTACAGCTAAAGGAATGAAACTAATCCATAGATTGACAATGTTTGGTCAACGAAACTGTTTAACACTATATAAAAACCAGCATGAAGTTTCCCAGGGAAAGGATTGACTGATCCAGAGATGTTCTTATCTTACATGGGATGCAGTTGCTCAAATGTACAGGTATTGAAATTGGTTTTCATCTGATAATCAGCTACTATCATTACAAGCTACTTGGACAGGGATGTCTAGGAAGTTGATTTTCTCATTAAACTTAGCTTAGTGAGTTCTGAAGGACAAGGATTGTGTCAAATAGATGCCCGATAATTTGAGCCCTTGGATATGCTGTTGCTGCTATGACATGTGAATCATTTGGGCGGTAGGAAAAGGATCCTGAACATGGACCTTGAAAGAAAGAAGGCTCACAATTTGAAAAGTAAAAGTGACCATTTTTAGGGACACCTGTGTGGCTTGGTTGATTGATCATTCAACTCTTGATTTTGTCTCAGGTCATGATCTCATGGTCATGAGATTGAGCCCTGAGTTGGGCTCTGCACAAGGCATGGAGACTACTTAAGATTCTCTCCTCCCTTTCGCTCTGCCCCTCCCACCTCCCAAAAGCGACCATTTTAAAAAGGCAAAATACCAGCTTTGCTTCTCTATTCTAAGATATTAGATACATTATCATCAGAGAATGGCTAGGAAAAGTGCTTGTTGAGTTTCTTAAGCCATTCTCCAAGATTCATAGTGTCACACATTCTGTTATTAAAGTTATATTTTGTGTTTTACAGTTTTCTTTTCGATGTTGAACCTAAAGTCTTTCCACTTGAACCTGAAAAGGAGGGGATGGCAAAGAGTCCATTCACCACTGTTATAGCCCCATGAGCTAATCAGAGACATTACATGTTCCTGCTAAGTCCAGGGGGCAGTCTTACAAAGTACTGAACTTAGTACAAAGCTCTCCACCTTAGCATTCATTACTCAGTCCATTAGTGTTGGCCTACTGGATGCCATGCAAGATGAAAGCCACTTTCCATCATAAACTGTAACCAGTGATGCACATTTATGTAATACAGCTTTCTGTATTTATGTAAGACCCTGAGCAGAAATTTTCCTAGCTCCTATCTGTTCACAAGCTGGTATAACTCTCAGAGAAAGACACAACTTCAAAATCAATCAACTATAGATTGCAACGGTGATGCTGTGAATATAAATGCTTATGGAAAGGCAAATGAAGATAAGACCAGTTACTTCCAAGTACTCAACACGTCAGTTTCCTGTCCCTGTGGGCAGAAGATAAATATTCATTGAATGAAGCCAATAATGGTGATCAGTTGAAAGGGGTAGAGTCAAGGTTTCACATTTCTAGATGTGTTTTGCTTCATGCTGACAGGTCCCAGACAGTCAAGGAGACCCAAGGTCATCTATATGTTCTTTTTAAAAAAAAAAAAAAGCGACACATCTTCAGCAAAACACAGATCAGTCCTAAGCCTGCACTGGGTTGGGAAAGTTTCCTATCTTCAAGATCATTTATTTCCTAAAATCTCAGATTCATTCTCACCTGAGAGAGCCAACCAGAGTCTAACCTGATAGAGGATGGAAACATAACAATCCTTATGAGGGGGATATATTAATTTCCTAGAGCTATGATAATAAAGTACTATAAACTGGGTGGCTTAAAGCAAATAAATCTATTCTCGTATAGTTCTGCAGGCTACAAGTTCAAAATCAAAGTGTCAGCAAGGCTAGTAGCTTCTGAGAGCCTTGAGAGACAAACTGTCCACTGCCTTTCTCCCAGCTTCTAGTGACATGCAGGGATTAATGGCCTGCAATCCCTGGCTTTCCTTAAATTGTAGATACAGCTCTCCAATCCTCACCTCCATCCTCACATTGGTGTTCTGTCTGTCCTCACATGGCCATCTCCTTGTAAAGACACCAGGTATTTTGGATGAGGGGCTCACCCTACTCCAGGAGGACCTCATCTTAACGAATTATAACAGCAAGAGCCCTATTTCCAAATAGGGTCACATTTTGAGGTGCTACAGGTTAGAGCTATCACATATACAGATATATATATATATTGTTGTGGGGGAGGAAGGATACATTGCAACCCATAATAGGAATGAGAAACTATCTGGCCCTGTCAAATCACGAATGTTGCCAAAGCATGCATGGTAACATCTTGGATAGGTTTGATGTGTAGTGGCAGGTCCAAGGGGCCTTTGAAACTAAGACATCCAATAATGTATCCCCAATGGATAGAAGTGTTTCTGTTTCATGATTTTTCCATCTCAGCTCTGATTAGAATGTCAACTGTCACCTAGAAGAGAAAGGTTTCATATCCCATCACCAAATTTCAGATTCATCTTATTTTTAGTGTCTCAAATTTGAAGATGTCAGGAACACATCTTTCAGTATCTGATCAATAATACAAGCTTTCTGTATTTGTTCAGGTGGCTTCCCTCCCTGGGGCTTTCTACCTACCAGATTTTCAACATGACTTCAATACATGTACAAACAGAAAAACTACCCCACAGAGGCTAAAGTAATGTGAAGATAATTTGTTAAAAAGGTTGTGTCTTTAGGATAAGTGGATACACAAATAGTTGATTTCAAAGAACTAGATGGATAACCCCATTTGGATTGCACCAATAGGACAACCAAAGCAATGATACTTTGTAGCATATATTTGCTAGTTGTTTATAACTTTTCACCAGGCAGATGCTGGAATGATTTTTTTTTTTTTGTATTATGTAGCAACACTAGACAGACAGCTAATATGTTTTTCCAGTTCAGTTATTCATATCTCAGCACTGCAATAGAAAGAAGTCATCTCGTTCCCTTTACTGCAGAAAAAAGAGTTTGTACTTCTCCATACCATTGACTTGGAACAGCCTGTGGCTAATGCAAAACCATATTGGGAGAGGATTTTTTACTCTCTGCTTTCTGACCTCCCCAAAGACATCACTGTCAAGTGTGAGCATTAAAAACTCTATTGAGGGCTTTTATAAAGACAATGGGGGTAAAGAGAGAGCTGTATGTTTCCAACACTTGGACTAGATTTAACTGTATCCCTGGGGAACAGGTCAGCAACACTATACCATAGGTTCCATGGGGCATCCACAATCTTCCCCAGGGAGGAAATGCCTTACCTTCAGAGCCGCAGGGATCTGTATACTGCACTAAGGAGATCTAATCCATTTTGGCTGGTTGCACTGAGATACTCTCTGTTCCCAATTAAATCAATTATCTGGGTAATCTTCATAATTAACGGCAGAAGACTTGAGCTGTCAGGACTGGCTGTAGCAAAAATATTTGGGCATGTGGGTTAAGCCACAGTTGTTCTGTGGTGTCTGAGGCCGGGGCAGGAAAGTGGGCTGAGCACATGCTGGGGCCAGCTTTCTCAATTATTGTTGGGCTCTAACTAAACAGCAGAAAGGGCTTTTGCCTAGAAGTCAGGAGATAGTGTTCTCACTCCATCTCTGACACTAGCAAGCTGTGTCACATTAAGCAAGCTTCTTCATGTCAGAACGACTTATCTTTACATCTGCAAAATGAAGGAATGAAGCCAGATGGTTTTAGTTAGCCTTTACAAAGCAGATGCTGAATATCAGGCACTGTAGTAAACCTTATTTCATTTAATCCTTATAACTAACCTTTTATGAGAAACAAGGCACAGAGAGGATAAGTAACTTGCCTGACATCACACAGCTAGGGATTTTCAAAGACCAGATGATCTTTAAGCTCCCTTCTGACTAAAATTTTAATCTCTATTGCTGTGGAAGCCAAGTGGAAGCCCCTGTGTCCCAGATAAGGCTTAGGCTAATTTATATTCTTGCTACTCAAAGTCCATGGACCAATAACATAGCCATCACCTGCAATCTTTTTGGAAATTTGGAATCTCAGATCTCACTCCAAATTTATGAATCAGAACCTGCATTTTTAACCAGATAACAAGGTAATTCATGTGCCTAGTAAAGCTTGAGGGGCACTGATCTAAGACTGACCAAAGGCCCAATTGGAACCACTGCAAGGGATTTCTGTTTTCTGCCCCCACTGGTAAGCATTGAAGGCCCTAGACTGAGGTGCTGGGGACTTCCGTCCTGCAGTTCTAAGCCATTGGCCCAATGCAAGGATCTGTGTTTCTTCTTTGCTTTCTTACCCAAGTCATACGCTCCTGACTGTTGGCTCTACTTCCAAAAGGAAGTTTCCAGTAGCTAGAACAGATCTTTGTATCTCTATGAGCTGACCACAGGGCAGAGGCTATTGTGAACAGATTAATGCATGTTCAGGATAAAATTCTCCAATGTCCTTTTGCAGGCAGGAGAAATTGCTGTTCTCACTTTCCCACTGACTTCCCTCTTTTATTTAACAATGACTCTACACAAAGGCTTTCTATAGAAAGATAATTGGATTTCCAACTCTATTTGTTCAAAACTCACTTAACATTATAATGGCCCTAGTTATATTGTTTGTATCAACTCATCAGTAGTAAAGTACCAATTTCTGAATAAATCTGTAGATTTTTGTACATACATCTAGCATTACCAAAGCAGGAAAGGAAAAATAAGCCAGAAATAGAAATCCATTAATAAAAACAGATACTAACTAGATACTTCGCTGCACTAGGCTTAAATGTGCTGGATAAGTTTAGATTTTCAACATCTGAGTGCTATTTTTGTCTTATATATGTATTTGCTTAGTGTTTAATCACTGTGGAACTTTTGGCCAACAGGTCATCGAAGAAGAATATAGCCTGCTGTATTCACCACTGAAGTACCAATTTAACACAATCTTAAACGAATTAAACATATACTTTAACAATGATTATCCTTCCCTTGCCATGGGGGTTGCAACAGAACCTGGCTTCCTGAATACCCTAGAGGTTTCCCTTTGACATCTTTAAGGCAAAAGTAGAGAGGGGAGAGAGAGAGAGAGAGAGAGAATTTCTAAGGATTTTTATGTTTTCATTATGTATGTTTGATAGAGATTTCTTTTCCACCTTTCAAACATATGAAACAAGGCCTTTTTTTCCATGTTTTTTCTTCTCTGTTCTTTCTCTGGACAAGAAGGAGGCTACCACTGAATAAATGAAACAAAGAGCAGAATGCATTACTTTCTAAGCAAAAAAACCAATGAACACGGACTCTGAAGAGAGCAGATGCTTGCTCTTATATGGGGCTTGGGGAAGCTAGGCACTCAGAGATAGGTGGCCTCTCAGAAGCAGGAGTGGTCAGGGATTGGCCATGGAAAGCAGTTACTAAAACCGGCTGCTGCTATTGGCTGGCTTTCAGAAGCTTGATTACCATTTCAGAGTTGTCATTAATTGATTGGGAAGAGTTTACAACTGAATCTGGTACTTGTTCCTATGATCAAAGAGTAGTCAATCTTTCTTGAATTTGGAGTTTGAACACTTTTTATGTTCACCTCCTGCCCCCACTTGCTACTTCAGGCAGCCTGTGTACTCACTGTGGTATGAAACATTAAGGAATATAATCTGAGTCCATTGAATCTCAAAGTGCCATACCTTGGCACTCTCCCGTAGGGTAAATAGGAAACACATGGCCCGTGTGTGGGCCAATTCCCCTTCCAGGCTTGCTCAAAACTCGTGCCACTCTTTGCCACAGAGCCCAGATTAAGGCTTTGGCTTCATTCTAGCAGCTTCTACTCATTAAGTGGGATTGCCAGCTGATGAAAGAAGATTGCCATCTTCTGTGGAAGAAGCCGGTTTGCCATCCCTGCTCTTGAACAACTTTGTAAAATTTAAGTATCCCGTGTCCCATTCTTTTACCTTCTCCTTTATAAACCAGCTGAGGAGAGTTCCAGGCAACTTCCCTCTGAGATGTAATGTGTTACACAATGCGTGGTTGTCCTATACCTGTTAAAGACAAAGATCCTGAGCTTCGCTCTGGAATAAATCTATTCCTGGAAAAGGGCACTGTGTTGTGTCAATTAAGAGCACCAAGATAGATAAACACGTGAATTCTAATTCTAGCTGAAATGTCATTTACCAGCTGTGGGACGTTGGGCAACTTACGTAACCTCTCTGAGCCTTAGTTTCCCCTTTTGTAAAATAGGGATAAAGCACAGTATTCATATCATAGGATTATTGTAAAGATTAGATGAGAGGAACGTAAGACACTTAGGGTGGTACCTGGTAGATAGTAAGTACTCAAAATGTTGGGTATGACACAATTTGCTATTTTTGTCTGTAAAGAAATCCTTGGGAGTCTAAAGGTCTGGGTTCAGATATGCCTAATATTATTAATCATGTAGCCAACAGTCAATAAGAATACTTGCATTGTTTACATGAGCGAAGCTAATGTGTACTAACTTCATGGTGCTGTTCAAATCACCCTTTTGGGGCCTCAATTTTCTTCCTTGTAAAATGGTGCGGACAGCTACTCAGTCTAACAGATAGCGTCACTGTGAATATTAAATCAAATAATATACATGAAATGGCAAGGAACCATGGGAGAGACTCATTTCTTGAAGATAACTGAGATTTAAAAAAAAAATTAAAGGAGAAATCACTTAAGAGAAGAACGAAAATTTTACCATAAATGGTATTTTTAGGTGTTGGTTGAATTCTATTGTTAAAAATGAAACATTAAAAATAAGTTTATCTTCTATTTTCCAGAATCTTATAGCTGTAATTATTTGCTAATTCTTGGAATCATAAAATGAATCAAGTGTCAATTTTTTTTGGCTTAACTTGACTGACAAAATACTAAGGTCTCCTTTTCTTCACATTTGATTTTTGCTACACACTTACTGAAAGGGTCAGTTTTTGCCAAAATATTAACGGACTTGGCTCATTCTCCCAAGGGTCTCTTTTAATTCTCTGATATTTAAATCAGTCTCTTTTGAAGCTCAAATTGTCCCTCATCCAAGTCAGATGAAAGCCCTCATCTTTTGCAGGATATGCAATTTCACTTTGTTGCAATCAATTTGCATTTTATTTGCATTGTATTATTGACCACACGGGAGGGTCCAACAAAGATCTTGATACCATATGTGAGAATAGACACCAGCATGATGGAAAGTTATGATTAAATGGGAACTAATTGTAAAAATGGTCAGTTCATTAATGAATCTTTTTCTGTCCTGGAAACTTTTGCTTCCTCACCAAATCTTGACACTGCAAAGATGTAGTTAATGAGTCTCCCTGTTCCCATTAAAACTGTATAGGATCCATGTCCCAAGAATTTGATTTGGGATCAAATTCTTAAGAATCAGATCAAGTGCCCTCACATAAGAGATACTATTTTAGTATCTCAAGAGATCTCAAGTATCTCACATAAGAGATACTATTTTAGTATCCCAAGAATTTGATTTGGGATCAAATTCTTAAGAATCAGATCAAGTGCCCTCACATAAGAGATACTATTTTAAGGCATCCTTTGATGTTTCTCAAGTAAAAGGAAACACCTACCTAATCCCTGACTTAATCTTACTTTTCACAAACCTGAATTTCCAGGAATCACATTTTCTTAGAGCAAAGTTCATCCCTATTGCTTTAGGGAGTTGGGGGTCGAGTGATGTTGCCTCACCTTTTTTCTCTGCAGGCAATGGGCCAGGTCCAAGAACATTTTGAAGCAGGCGCAGGAGGGCCAGGTGTAGAAATGAGTCCCCCACCGGACAGGAAGGAGGGAACTCCCCTTCCCTGCTGCCTAATAGAGGCCTGTAGAGCAAGAGCTCCTCACGGTCCCTTGCAAGCAAGACGAATAGATGATTAGAGACATGAGCAGGCTAGGGAAGCATGGCCCTACCTTTCCTGAGTGCCTCCCAGTCCTATCACTTCCCTGGCATGTCTGGAAGGGGAAGCGTGTGATATTTGTGGCAATCACAAAAGCCACCCTTCCCCCACCTTGAACCAAACTCCACTCTTCTGTCCTGGGGGCTAAGGAGTGAATATGGCTAAGATCAAACAGGATTTCATGGTGCTTTTGCTAGAGTTCCTAAACAGGCAGCTGTGGGCAAAGATTTAAACAAACAACAAGACTTTTAAGGGGTTCTTGAAACGATCTTGTCACGTCATGGGTGACTGTGTCGTTCCCAGGCTGCAGTCTGACCTTAGTGTGACAAGAAACTTGCACTCTGAAGGACTGGGGAGACCCCTTTGAATGTGCTTCATTCTTTTCTTCCTCTCAAGGGTGGGTAGGGAAGGAGACAGAGAGAGAGAGAGAAGAGAGAGGGGGGTGAGGGGCAGAGGCTCTGGAGAGAATGGCATGCTGCCAGGAGAAGAAGGGAGACACAACATGGCTTGTTGGGAGGAAATGAGCCAGTTGCACCCCCCAGCCCCACCCCTGCTAAGTCCTCTTACAACAAAGTGGCCATTGCCAAGATTTCTCCTGCCAGGCCTAGGTCTGTGGAGCTCCCACACACCATCTACAAAGACCCAAGACAAACGTGGACAGCCTCAAAGCCTCACATCACTACATCTTAAGGCAGTCCTAAATGCTTGTAGCTTCTCATTTAGGACAGCGAAGAGAAATCCCCTTGGGAAAACTCTCTTTGAAGTCCTAAGCTCTAATGTTTAAAATCTGTTAGCAAACCACACATTTCTCCACTCTCGCTGGGGCAGCTGGTTTCTTTCCAAATAAATCACAGGGCTGCTGAGCATTCTAATGCAGGATCTTTGGGGTCTCCTTTCAACACTGCTCAAAAGGCCCAGCTGCAGGGCAGTTTGGCCTGAGACCACCTCCTACGGGCTACAGTCCTATTTATAAAATCCTTTGGGACAGGTGTCTGGAAGGTGGATTTAGGAACATTGTGTGACTGTGCAATGCAAGAGGGTGTCAGGTGGTGGCCAAGATCCTGGGACATCAGAAGTCAGGCCTGGAAGATAGGCAGAGAGAAAATGGAGTCTCCATGAAGATATCAGCTGCCTCCTACCTTTGGTGGTCGGCACCTTAACCATGCAGGGGCTCATAGAACTTTTACAGGAAGAGAGAAGAAATGCCTAACCTCAGCAGAGTATGAGCAAACCTTGAATATGAAGGTCACATTTCTCTGTATCTGAAAAATGATGACTCAACAGGAAAGGACAGTTAGGGAGGAGATAAGAAGTGCCATTCAAAGGTCTATTATGTGCCTGTGTAGGAGGACAGAGAGCACAAAATCATGACCTTGCCATATAGATGTTTATAGTGTAGTTGGGGAGAGAGATGAAGACAGATGAAGTCAGAAGGAGCAATTCTCTGGGGGTGATAAGCCATACCAACTGAAAGAATGGCCTCTGGAGTCCAATTTCTCAGCACGAACCCCACCCACATCAACTTGCCAGCTGTAAAACCTTAGGCAAGCTTTCAAATTGCAGAGGAGACTCTGTTTCATCATCTTCAGGCATACATATTTAGTGCTCACCTCACAGGGATGGTGTGCATCAAATGAGCTATCCCTGTGAAACACTTTCCCCATAAAAGGTGCTCAATAAATATTAGCCATTGATATTACCATTATTCAAAGATGGAATATAACTAAGCCCTAAAGTAGCATGATATGGCATAATGTAACCGACAGTTCAGAGAAACAGAAAATAAGTTGCTTTGAACCACTTCAGTGGCTTGGAAAAAAAAATGGGCTGGATTTGAATGATCAGTGGAGAGGAGCACAAATCTGTTCAGGACATGCAAAAAACATGAGAGAAGGCACAGACAGTGTTGTTCCTATTCATGGGCCAGACTAAACTGGAGGCATGGTGAGCAAAGAAAGCATTTGGCTTAGTTGACAAGGGCAGAGACAACAACAACCCGACTGGGGCAAAACCAACCAATCAGAGAGGAGGGAGAAGCCTGACATCTCTGAACAGCAGTGGATGTGGTGAAGGTGGAGTTTCAGGATGACTAATGGGGCAAAAGTTGGAGGATAGCAGAGGGCAGAGGGCCTGGAGTCAGGCTGGCCAGCCAGGGTGATGGGGCAGTGATCTGGGGGTGTGACGCTGGGGATATGGGGCTGGGTAGAGGGATGGATTAGAAAGACCTTTACGGGAAACAGGAAGTGAGACTTGATGCTCATCTGCTCAGCATACACATTGTGAAGTATGAAAGCCTTAACTGAAGGCTCTTGTTCATGCACGTATTTTGGCTTTAAGGAACAGAAATGCACTCAAGTTAAATTGAGTAATTAAAAATTTGTACACAAGCATAGGGGCTCAGGAAAAGCTAAAGAAACAAAAGGAGGCCTCAGGGAGATGGTAACTGGAGAGTTTTCTCTAACCTAAATGGCTCTAGTAAAATGTCCATGTGTTTCATTTTAGTGCTCTACCAATAACAGACTTAATTTTTCTCCGAGCTTCTGTATCTCCATCTCTCACTTCTCCCCATGTCCCTCACCCTTAAAATTATATTTTGTAGTCTCTATAGTGTAGTGGGGATACTATTTGCAAAAACATTAAACTGATATGTTTTATTTCCCCTCTTAAATCATGTTCATTGTAGCTCTCCACCTCTGAGGCTCAGCCATGAAATCTTTTGTCCTGTGAGAAAATAGTCGTTCTGAAACCGGGGCTTGGGTGAGGAAGATTTTCTAAACGCCTTCAGAATTTCAGGAGTTAACCTGTTTGGGTCAGATCATAGAACTCCTTGCAGGGCATGGAGATACCTTTTCCATCTAACCTAGCCATGTCCCAAGGCTTGACTAGAAATGGTGGAAGGATGATCTGATGCAGGTGAAATGATGGAAAACCCCACTCTTTCTGGCTTGAAGGACCTTGGGAGAAAGGAGAGAGGCAGAGGTGGAGGAAAGGAGATACCAGACACTTACTTTGTTCTCCTCTTATCTCAGCCTCAAGGCCAACCTTGAAGGACAGTGGGTAGCTTTAGGAACATCTAGGTAACTTGGAGTCTTCAATGCCATGAGAGTTCTGTTGTACCCCTACCTGGGACTCCAGAAGGCAACCACTTCCCACGTCACCTCTGGGACAGCTCCCTCAAAGTAATCCTGGTGGTGTCGTGTGGTGGAAGAGACAGGCTTATCTGATGCTTTAGTGTTTCTTGTTTGCTTTTGGTGCTCCAGTGGTGTGGATTCAACACAGAGGAAACTGAGAGTTTGGGGAGCTCTATTTCTGAGCAAGAGTGTTTTGATGTTGTGGCAGATGAATGGGAGTCACAGGCCTTTCAAATCAGCAGGAACAGAGTGAGGCCACATGAGATGGAGGGCCACCAGCCACAGTCCAAGCTGCAAGAGATCAGATCACAGGTAATACCACCTACCAATGGCAGTGGTGCATGCCAGCAGTTCCAGCTGTGACTGAATATTCAGGATCATGGCTGTGGGGAGGAAAAGAGACACAGGATATCATATGGCTTTTAGGGCTCTTTCCTTCAAAGCCATGAAGTCACTTAATCTCTATTTGCCCTATAGACCCACATGCCATATTGAAATAGAGAGGGGAAAGAAATAAAATTCTAAAATACTGGGTAATACCTAAAGAAATGTCAAAATTATTACTTCAAGCCAAGAAATGGTCTAAGATGTTTTGTTTTATTTTGCTCTGTTCCTTTTGTTGCCCAGTCAACGGGGCTCATGAAGAAGATTAAAGGAGTTACAAATCAAATGAGGAAGCTACACTTTCTCTACACTGTGGAATTATAGTTTAAATAAATTTATAACCCTACCACGAGGCTGTCTGCTTGCACATAGTTTCCACTTGAATATGGTCCATCGTGACTTCCCGGCCAACTTCCCAATTGCTCTCTAAATCATTATCTACAATTTCATTTCTCACTAAGTGTCTAATTTGCCCACTATTTGTTAGCTTAAGGACTCGCCAGTCTTCTTTGACCTGATCGTCTTTTTGAGCCAGGTTGTGCATTGAGATTTGACCTCTGAGTCAGGCAATAGGAGACAGAACCGTATGAAGGGGAAGTTCTAGGAAAACATCTGAGGTAAAGTAATAGCTAGTCAATTCTTTAGTATTTCACCTATGCTTCAAGTCATGACCAAAGGAAAACTTGCAAACCTGCCCTATAAAGGCATAAAAATGTTCTATCTCAACAAAATGTTCCTACCTCTGTATCTCACCAGTAGACTTTCATAATTGTGATTGAGTTTCTCCCCTACCAGAAATAAGCTTAGGGTGTCCTGTGAATTTCACCTTCTTCTCCCATATGGGGAACCAGGGATCAGTCAATTTTTTTTTGCAGAATTTTATTTATATAGTCCAGTTACTCAGCTATTACAGTTAATAAAATTTTGCCATTGTATAAGTAGAATATGATTTCTCAAAGAATTCAAATGTATTGAAACAGATAAATTAAGTCATTTATCCCATGCTCAAACACACTATTCTTATTTGAAGATTCTGAAGATAATTTAGTATTTTGCAGTCTCTCTGGGTTGTAATTATGAAAATCAGTTATCATTGTTCTTTATATGTGCATCTGAGTTTGGGTTAACAGTCCAAGTCAATTTATAATTCTGTCTCATGTTGCATTTATTCCAAATTTCCTTCCATCCAAAAGCAACTTTGCGCTGCCCTGTGGTGTATTTCCTCTCTCGTGAACACCTTTGTCAGAAACTCCACATGTTCACACAGCAGGGATGTTAAGTCTCATCTAAGGAGAAGCAATCATGAAGCCCACTCCAGGTGATCCACACTTCAGCATGAGCCCGGGGCTGATGAGCTAACAGGAAAGCTACACCTGAGGGGTGTTTGGATACATAGGTGGTGGCTGGTTTACTCATTTGCCTAATATCAGCATAAGTGTAAACCTGCCCTTTTCTCAGATTCGTATGTCAGTAGCAAGAGCAACGTGTGGATAGGAGGATTTGGTGGCTGACATCACTTGTAAGCCTGGGTATTACCGCCTACCCAAAGACGTGAGACCAACACAAATGGGAAGACACAGAAAGTCTGTTTCATGTTTTCTAATTCAGTGCCACTCCTTAGTGTCATATGTGAAAATAACATCACTTCAACATCAGCTGTAACTGTTGAAAATGAGGAAAGATAGAGCCAAATTATAAATGAATGTACCTCCAATTATACCTGCAGGTAGGGAACAGCTTATCACCCTTATCCCATGCCCCGGTGGCTTATCCATTAATGTATTTTTATTCAACAAGCATTCAGTAAACATTTACCAGATTCCAGGCTTTTTGTAAATTGCTGAGGCCCAAATCTCCTCAGCCAGCTTTCCTCCAACCTCAGTCCCGGCATATTAGGGTATTTGGTCGTTTTGTGGGATTTTCACTCCTGGATCAGCTCAAAATCTGAAGAGAAGAGGTATGGGGGTGAACAGTCCTGAGCAGCATTTGGTCAAGGGTAGGTGAAAGGGTGAGGGCCTGTGAGAATCCATAGCCAGCTGTTCAACCAGAGATGAGGGGGCTTCTGCCCCCTGCCAAGCACCTAATTGAGAAGGGGCACTAAGTATTACAGGGCACTAAATAAGAAAGAACACAGGTTTTTGCAAGAATTGTTCTCAGAGACTGTACTCATTTGGAAGGAATGCTTGGACAAGTGGGGTGGTCAGTGTCAGGGGCAGGGGCAGGGGCAGGGGCAGTGTGGGACCACCCACTGGGTAGGCTTTGGAGACAGAGAATGTTAAAAGAGTATTTTTGTCCCTCTAGTTGTCCACATGGGTGAGGTCCTGACCAGAGCTGAGCTGCTCAGGAATGTAACTGAGGCACTGAGGTCACCCCCACATGTCTTCCCTCTCGGTTTACCTGATATAGCATGTAGTCTGTACTCTAAGTCAAGCAAGTACTTAAAGAATATTGGTTTAGGGGCGCCTGCGTGGCTCAGTCAGGTAAGTGTCTGACTTCGGCTCAGGTCATGATCTCATGGTTTGTGAGTTTGAGCCCCACATCAGGCTCTCTGCTGTCAGCACAGAGTCTGCTTCAGATCTGTCTCCCTCTATCTCTCTGCCCCTCTCCCACTTGCACACTCTTTCTCCCAAAAACAAATAGACATTTAAAAAAGAATATTGGTTTAAAGGGGTGCCAATTATTAGCTATCCAAATTCCTGATTCCATGTTTACCCATATTCTTCTGGTCTCTCCAGGACCTGAACCATTTGAGTGGTTTGAAAAGGACATCGGAAAGCTGCATGAGGACCTGAGGGGTGTTGGGAAATAGAGGTGAGCCCCCACCCAATTTCAACCCCTGCCCATCTCCCAGCTAAGCAGAGCAGACTCTTTACAGATGTGATGTGAGTGAGTGTGACCTCTGCCATCCGTTTTCCACTGAAGCCCCTCCCTTCTTTCAGGCATCAGTGCTGGTGGAGTGAACCCTGACAATTTAGGTCTCCCCGGTGTGGCTCCAGACATTCTGCTTGCCCACCCCCATCGCAACTTAATTGTTTCGTGTTGGATCTCCTTAGGGCTTCATTAGTGACTTTTACCGGAGTATCATATTCTACAATGATGGTGGATTATGGCTCAATGTCCAGCTTCTTCCTCAGAGGGAGACAAAGAGGTGAAAAGGAAAGCATGAGAGATAGTTTATTTCAAAGGAATATATCTGGCATGGTAGGCTGTGGGACAGGTGGAGAGTGATTTACGGGCTTGTGCCACCTGACAGTGCACCCTGCAAATCACAGTTCCTGGGGGATAATAACTTCCCCATTCATGCCGCGGCCCTGCTCTCTTCTTTCAGTCTCATGAGTTAAGTTCCGTGTTGTTCTCAGGTGCAGTGCAAACCAGAGGACAACAGGTCTTGTGTCCTTTCCCCCATTTTCCTTTTTAAATTTCTTCATCTGTTTGTGGCCCAGTGTTTCTTAGTAGCAGAGAATGGTTTTTCAGGCTCTGTTCGTTTTCAGGTGAGATACAGTAGTGAGTTTTTCCCCTACTGTGAACGACAGGTGTATGGAAATCATAGTTGGAGAGAACCGGAGGCAGTGATCAGAGGCTCATATACCCTGCAGGAAGTAGGAGCAGCGAGCCCTTGGACCGACTCATGTCTTTGGGATCTAAAGCCATTTCAAAAATCAGTCTGTACGAGAATAGTCATCAGCTTTCATTTAGAATTCTAAAGTGAGCTGGGAACTATTACCCGGAGGGAAGAAGTTTGTAAATGTTTTCCATTAGTTTCTTCTGATTATATGTTAGAATTCAAATGTATTTGTTTAAGGCCTAAATCCTATGGAACGTGTTCACTAGCAAGAGACTCCAGCAAAATGGCTCTTATGTGGTATTATTTATTCGGACCAACAAGCCCCATTGCAACTTGAGACAAGTGTGCCCTTGGTTTCAGGTTCTTCCCTAACAGCTGTGATTTATTATTTTTTAGTTCTAATAGTCAATATCTTCAATTTCCTCAATTTCCTTTTTCTCTTTTCTTCTTGATTGGAGAAGTGAAAATATTAAGAATGTTAGGCAATAATGGAGAGTAGGGGGCTTTAGGCTTTGTTCCTGACAAAGAAATTTAGTGAAGAGATTTAGCTAGGAAGATTCATGAGGAATAAACACCTTTGTGGACTGAGGCTTTCCGTGAGCATATTCTGACATAGAGCATCTCCTGCAGACAGAAAACTTATTATTTTCTCTAGTCTGCATTTTGAAGAACTGCGTGAACTGTTAGCAACTATTTGCTAAAAGCCTAGAGGTAGAGACTCGAAAGTGAAGATTAGGAGGTGAACAATTTGGTTCCAATTTGTTTACATGGATTACTTGGCTAAGTTGGGTTTTCTTTTTTTTTTTTTTTCCTTCCTTCATGCTACTTTATCCTGTCCTTGCTTTCCAATAAGGTAACAGATGAAAAGTGCATTGGCTCTAACTAAAATTCCAGTCTCTGAAAGAGATCTTAGAATAAGAAGGATCTGGCATTTGCTGAGTGAACAAAGAGGACAAAAATTCTATTCGTCAAGAAATTTTTTTTTAAAATGAGTTTGTATTTGCTGCTATCAAATGTAAAGATGAAATTTGAATAAGTGTGGCCATCAGAGCAGCTATTACTGGTGGTGAGCTATTAAAATTTATTGTGGGAACTCCCAGGAATATATGTATAGAATATCCTTCATTTGATCGCAACCTAACTTGGTTAACTAATTTTTTTCTATGGAATTTATAAACCAAAGATGATTTTGTGTACTTAATATTTAAATCAACTTTAATGATCAGTGAGATTCCTCTGTCAGATGCTGGAAAGGAAGGAGCTTGGGAACAGAATCCAACTGGGCTGTGCTGAGGGCATGTTGAAGAATATGAACTGAATGTGAACTATTAGAGGGAATAAGTAAAATGAAATAACAAATTTTACTTGGAAAGGAAACAATGATTACTACTTTCTACCAAGCCCAGTGTTATTCAATACAACATTTCATTGAGTCTTCACAAAACCCAGCCAGTATGATACTATTATTCCCATTTCATGGGAGTGAAATGTAGGTACATTGAAATGTAGGTATGTTGCCCAGTGGTCCTGGCATACACATCCTCTAACAAGAAATCATGCATTCTTTTTCTTAATCCACAAGGCCTTCTATGTAAATGTCCTATGTGAATGTCCCTGCAGTGGATAATTCATCTTCTAGCTACCAAAATATAGCGATTGGGTTAAGGTTGCCAGTTTTAGCAAATACAAATATAGGACATCCTGTACATGTCCTAAATATTCTATGGGAAAATTTTTTTCCTTAAAATTATTTTAAGTGTGGTAACACACATGTAACACAAAATTGACCATACTGAAAATTATTTGTTGTTTATTTGAAATTCAGATTTAACTAATGTGCTATATTTTATCTGGTGACTCTATATGGGGGGTCATGAGCATTTACTGAGCGGGAAAAGACTGAAGGAAAAAGCAGGCAAGAAACTGGAACCCAACAATGAGCCTAGAGTCCAATGAACAGCAATGAATCTTCGTAAGGAAAAAAAAGGTGCACCTTACTTACCCCATTTGCCCATGCAGCTGTTGGAAAAAGTATGAAGATAGAGACCCCAGAATGTGGGTAAACTTGGAAAAAGTGTACTTGTGGTAAACATCCAATAAACAGTGACAGAATTAAGGTCTGCTATTATCTAGAATGGACTCAGTTTATTACCTAGAATAAGATATACTGTTATATTCCTAATGGCTAATGCTCTGGATATCGACAGCAGTCACTCATTATATAGGTATGGCACTACTAAGTTAAGAGCACAAACTTTGGAGTGATATTAGCTGCCATGTATTATCTCTGTCACTTTGTGTTACATGATATCTTTGGGCTTCAGTGCCTTTGTTTGTGTAATAGAGTTGATATTACTCTAAGAGTTATTTTTACTCCATAAATGGCAGACATGGCTTTTCTTCTTCTTCTTCTTCTTCTTCATCATCATCATCATCATCATCATCTAGAATGGGAATTGGTAAACATTTTCTGTAAAGCCTCAGATGGTAAATACTTTAGGTTTGATGGGTCATAATGTCTCTGTTACAGTTACTCAACTCTGCCCATTGTAGTGAGAAAGCAGCCACAAACAATACACACAAGAATGGCTATAGCTCTGTTCCAATGAAAATTCATTTACAAAAATAAGCATTGGGTCAGATTTGGCCTGTGGGTTATAGTATACCAATTCCTGATTTAAAGCGGGGATCCTCAGTCTCCCAAATCTCATTATCATGGGGAAGGAAGGAAAGAGGTGCTTTGGAAACTGGTGGATAAGTGTGAATTTATGTCTGATAGGGCATCAGTTGTGTGTGGTGAATGGCAACTGCTCTCGCTCTCTCTCTCTCTCTCTCTCTCTCTCCACACACACACACACACACACACACACACACACACATACATATGTGTATATATGAATAATGTGTATATGTATATACATATATATGATCTTATTTTTTTTAGAGCAGTTTTAGATTCACAGCAAAATTGAAGGGAAGGTACAGAGATTTCCCATATTTTCCACGTACCCACATATGCGCAACCTCCTTACCAACATCTCCCATCAGAGTGGCACATGTGTTATAATGATGAACTACCGACTCATAATATCATAACCCAAAATTCATAGTTTACATTAGGGTTCATTCTTGGATTTGTACATTCTTTGAGCTCGAACAAGCATGTATCCATCATTGGACATGTATCCATCATTATGGATATCATACAGAGTATTTTCACTACCCTAGAAAGTCTCTGTGCTCTGCATATTCATCCTGCTTCCCAACCCTCAACCCCTGGAAACTACCGATCTTTTACTCTCGCTATAGTTTTGCCTTTTTCAGAATGTCATGTAGTTGGAATCACATAGTATATACAGCCTTTTCAGATTGGCTTCTTTAGCTTTGTAATATATATTTAATGTTTCTCTATGTCTTTTCATGGCCTGAAAGCTCAGTTATTTTTAGTACTAAATAATAAGCCACTGTTTGGATGTACCACAATTAATTTATCCATTCACCCACTGAGGGACCTTTTGATTGCTTCCAAGTTTCAGCAATTATGAATAAAGCTGCTATAAACATCTGTTCGCAGGTTCTTGTGTGTATGTAAGTTTTCAGCTCCTTTGGGTAAACATGAAGGAGCATGATTGCCAGATCAGTAAGAGTATGTTTAGTTTTTCAAGGAACTGCCAAACTGTCTTCCCTGTAGCTGTACCATTTTGCATTCCCACCAGCAGTGAATGAGAATTCCTGTTGCTCCACATCCTTACCAGCATTTGGTGTTGTCAGTGTTCTGGATTTTGGCCACTCTAAAAGGGTCTAGTGGTGTCTTATTGTTGCTGTTGTTTTAATGTTTATTTATTTATTAATCCATTTATTTTTGAGAGAGAGATTGGGCAGGGGAGGGGCAGAGAGAGATGAGGGGAGAGAGGATCTGAAGCGGGCTCTCTGCTTATGGCAGAGAAGCTCAAACTCACAAACCACGAGATCATGACCTGAGCCTAAGCCTGACACTAACCAACTGAGCCACCCAGTTGCCCCTCATTGTTGTTTTAATTTTCATTTCTCTGATGACATATGGGTGTGAAACATCTTATCAGATGACATATGCTTTTGTTATTTGTATATCTTCTTTGGTGAGGTGTCTGTTAAGGTTTTTGGCCCATTTCTTAATAGAGCTGTTTTGTTATTGTTGAATTTTAAGGTTCTTTGATATTTTGAATAACAGTCCTTTATCAGATATGTGTTTTGCAAGTTATTTATTCCCAGTGCACCTTCCTTTTGAGAATTCCTGACCTAGAGGAATAAGGAAGAAACATGTAAGCTCTTTGTCAAAACCCTGAAGGAAAAAGTTGAATTTTATGCGCTTTTGTAACAATATCTAACATGTACTGGATGCTTATTGTGTGTTGGCAACTGTGATAAGAATTTTATATACATTATCTGATTTAGTACAGCTCAAACTCTAAAAAGAACAAGTAGTATGACTATCCCTACTTTGCACATGGGGAAACTGATATTTGGAAAGATTCGCATGATCACACAGTTAGCCAGAGTTTAATTCATGCAGTCTGACCCCAGTGTTTGGATGCTTGACTCCCATACCATATTACTAGCACCTTGTACTGGGCCTGGTTCAGTACTGTTCCATGATTATTTGTAGAAGGGAATGAATTAATATATGAAGCTATAGCTCACAGTTCTTCCAGGGAATTTTAAGCATTTTACCCACAAGTTGTTGAACTCATTACCATTACTTTTGAAGGCTGAAGGATTTACCTTCTATAAGTCAAATGTGGAGAGCTGGGCATAGACAGATGAAGGTCTTTTTAACTGGAGGTAGAAATAAATAGTGAAGAAAATAATAGAGTATTATTCCAAAGAAGGTGTTTCGTTTACTAGGTTTGATGGGACAGTGTATCTGCTGTAAGCATTTGCACAATTTCACTCTGACTTACAGCAAGATATTAGCAGCCGTGTTGAGTAAAGATCTGTATATGCAGGAAAGTAACAAAAAGGAAAAATGCAGGTTTGCAATCCTAGTTTACTTTCTCATGGTTTTGTTTATTTGTTTTGTTTTCTTAAAGAAGAAAATTCTTATAAAGTATGGGAAGGAAACTAAATATTGTATTTCTCTGTGTGCTTTGGAGAGTTGTGGGCTTTGCATATTGAAGGTCATTTCTCCCTGGTAACATGAGATTGTGCTGAAATTGCTGTATTGGGACATGCAGAAATGTGAGGCAATCAAAAATGTGAAAACCATCCCAAACCCAGTGACTTGTAGGAGTCTAGTGTGTGCTTAGGGGAGCTTTAGGGGTTAGGCTTTGTAGCTTTATCACAGCCTTCTCCAGAAACATCACCACTGGTATTTTAGTTGACTCCTCTCATCCCCATAAGCAGTCAGTGAATTTCACATTACATTGGGTTAAGAACTTTTTCCATTAAAATTATTTTAATTGTTATAAAATACATGAAACATAAAATTTACCAGTTAATAATTTTTAAGTGTACAGTTCAGTGGCATTAAGAACATTCACAATGTTATACAACTATTACCACCATCCATCTCTGGAACTTTTATGGTCTTGCAAAATTGAAACTGTACTTATTAAACAACTCCCCATTCCCAACTCCCCTCAACCCCTACCAACCCCCATTCTACTTTCTGTTTCTATATGTGTGCTATTCTAGGTACCTTATGTAAGTGGCATTATATAGTAGTTGTCCTTTTGTGTCTGGCTTTATTTAACCTCATGTCCTCAAGGCTCATCCATATCATACCATATATCAGAATTTCATTCCTTTTTAAGGCTGAATAATAGTCCATTATACATATATACCACATTTTGCTTATCCATTTATCTGTCAAGGTACATTTAGGTGGCTTCTGTCTTTTGGCTATTGTGAATAATGCTACTGTGAACATGGGTTGGGGTAATGATTCCTCTCTTTTTATTTTTTTGTTATAGAGAGAGAGAGAGTGAGTGTGAGTGGAGGAGAGGGGAAGAGGGAGAGTCTTAAGCAGATTCCACACTCAGCATGGAGACCAATGTGGATCTCAATTCCATGACTCCGGGATCATGACCTGAGCAAAATCAAGAGTTGGACGCTCAACCAACTAAGCCACCCAGGCACCCCAAGACTACTGATTTCTTAACATTTTTTTTCATTTGAGTACAATTGACAATGATACATTAGTTTCAGGTGTACAATATAGTGATTCAGCTTTTCTATGTTATGCTCACCACAAGTATAGCTACCATCTGTCACCATGCAATACTATTACAATACCATTGACTATATTCCATATGCTGTGGCTTTTATTCCCACGACTTATTCATTCTATAACTGGAAGCCTGTATCTCCCACTCGCCTTCACCCATTTTCCCACCCCGCCTTCCCTCTGGCAACCATCATGGACTAATAACATTTACACAACACTGTGCTAAGCTCTATAGAGAGGAAACACAGAGGCAGCTCTCTAGGAGTTTCTGTTTTAAAGTAACATCAGGGTGCCTTGATGGCTCAGTTGGTTGAGCATCTGCCTCTTGATTTCAGATTGGGTCATGATCTCATGGTCCATGGGATTGAGGCCCACATCAGGCTTCATGCTGACAGTGAAGAGACTGCTTAGGATTCTCTCTCTCTCCCTCTCTCTCTGCTCCTACCCTACTTACATGTGCATTCTCTCTCTTTCTGTGTGTGTGCATGTGTGTTAAAAAATTAAAAAAATTTAAAAATTAAAAAAGAAGAATTGCTTTAAAAAATTAAATAAGATAAAGATCACATTTATCCAGAAAATATAAAACCCAACTCTTAATTCCTTTATTTGACATTTATTGAGAGCTTACTATGCACTCTTGTGTGCTAAAGAATTTAGCATGGTCCAAAGAGAAGTTCTGGCCTCTGCCTCTGACTTCTGGGAGGCAATATCTGAGCCTTTGGAAAGTTATGCCTAATAAGAGTGTCTTTGTTTGCTTGACGCCTTTGGGTCATACTGGATTTAACAATCTATTCAGTCTAACAGTGTATTTATAATGGGGGCCACCTACATTCATATAAGTTTTAGGATGGGGCTGGCTAGGCTGGTAAGGTCAACAGTGTGGCTTAATGTCAAAAAGTGAGGGCAATCCTGGGGACTTTATACTCTAACTTTATACTTGTCCTAACTTCTTATACCTAGGTGTTGTGTTAGGCACTGAGTGTGTGCTACTAAATACAACACAATTTCCTCAAAGCAAGGGAAGGGAGACGGCAGATTTCCAAGTGCTGAGAACAGAGTGTTGGAAGTACTGAGGCATGAAATAACATGGTGCATTTCAGAAATGGCAAGGAGTTTGGCACAGCTGGTCTTATTTTGCTTTCATATTTTTCTGTCTCAGTGAATGACATATTCATCCATCCAGCTAGTCATACCAGAAACCCAGAAGTCATCCTTGACTTCCCTTTCATTATTTTAACTTCATGAAATATACCATTAATTTTACTTTCTATACCTCTCAAATATCTACTCCCCATCTCCTCCACCATTACTACCACCACCACCCTGGTTTATGATACCATCAGGCTCCACCTGGATTGCTGCAGTAGCCATCTAACTAGGGTACAAAACCCACCTCATCTCTGACTATCCATTCTCCACACTGTAGCCAGAGTGATCTTCTGAAGTACATATTTGATGATGATGTTACTCATTCCTCCCCCACAAACTTTTAATATCTTTTATAGTTTCCCATTGTCATTAGGGAAAGACAAAATCTTTGGTCTGGTTTCAAGGTTGTGTGGGGTCTGGCCCTCAATTTCCCTCACCAGCACCTTCCCACATCACACTCACCTCACCCCACTTCACTCAGGAAGCTGATAGGAAGAAGAGATTTGTGAGCACAATACCCATGAAAAAGAGAGAAAGGAAGTTGCTCAGGCCAAGCAAAGATTCACTGATTAGAGGTCAGAAAGGTTATGGAAAAGAGATGAGTAGAGGGATGTAAATGAAGAGGACAAGTACAGAAGGTCCCAAAGTCAGCCGAGGACAATCAAAGCAAATGACCCTGTTATTAGGTACACTGTTAATTATCAGTCATTGAGGAGATCTTCAGTAAACAAAAAAACAACTATCTAGCTGGTTGTAAGATCATAGATCCCCTCCAAAATGCCAGCCAAGATGGAAAAACTCATGGTAGGGAAACTCTGCACTTACAAAATTTGTTGCCCAGCTCTAGCCATTTAGTGAACTTGACCATCAAGTAACCAAGCTGATGCTCTCATTCGGCTTCATATTGGACACAAATGCCTATCAGTATTTCAATTATGAGGCTATTTGATTGATGGCTAGGATAACTGGCTATTCATCAATTTTTAATTGAACTAGACCATTAAACTCTTTGAGCTTCTCTTGAGTGTTTTCCCACGTGAGGTCATGTTTTAACATAAGCCATATATCATATCTTGGCAGCAAGGCATGACCAACCTTGAGCACCTGGCTGGCACAAAGATAGGTTTTAGCAACTGACTTTGGCTATGTTAGGCAAAAAGGTAAATGTATATAAACCTTGTCTAGGGAGGCTGTATACACAGTACAGTTTTTTGTTGTTGTTGTTGTTCAAATGTAGGCTATTTACTTGATATATAACTTTAGGTAGCTTTTTAATATCCCCAAGATTCAATAGCTGCAAAATGGGAGTAACAAAGTCTGCTTCAAAAGATAATTGTGGGCAGAAATAAATGAACAAAGAAAAAAAAGAGAGAAACCAAAAAAAAAAAAAAAAAGACTCTTAACTATAGAGAACAAACTGATGGTTAACAGAAGGGAAAGTGGGTGGGGAGTGGGTGAAATAGGTGATGGGGATTAAGCAGTGTACTTCTCATGACAAACACTGAGCAATATATAAAATTGTTGAATCACTATTTGCATGCTTGAAACTGATATAGCACTGTATGTTAACTATATTGGAATTAAGATAAAAAACTTTATAAAATCAAAAAATAAAGAAAAATTAAAAATAAAAATGAGAAATTGAGATGTAAAAGTAAGATAATTTGGGGGAGAAATGAGATAATATTTTTGTAACGTCTTCGGTACAGTGTCTGACACAGAGTTCCGGAGAAAGCACACTCCGCTTTCTGTACCCATCTTCCTAATATGGCTTCCTCTTTCGCCTCCAACCTTTTTCTTCCCCTCAGACATGTATGTCTTTGTCTGATACCTAGCTGTTCATGGCTCCTAAATTCAGCCTTCTATCCAGGCTTCTCATCCTTCAAATGCTCCATACCAAAATAGCTTCTTGCTTGTCACCACTCATCAAAGTTCCCATTCCTGAAATTCTGACCTCAGCCGGATGTTAAGAAAAAGCACTTTGATTGGTTGGTTAAATAAGTCGATTATAAAGTGTAAATAGTTCATATGCACTAATACATTAATTAGTATATGTCATTAATACATGTGATTTTGGTCAAGCATATCTTGCGGTGTGTGTTTGTGTGTAGGTGTAGTAATTTCCCCATTGCTTGTGTCCAACCTAAGGCTGTAGAGACTAGGAGAGCAGGCTTTGGAATTAGCCTGCTAATGAATCACATTCCGACTCAGTTTCATATTAGCTATGTGACTTTATGCAAGTTACTGCAGCCTCTTCAACCTACATAGGTCAAATAAAATCGTAGGGTGAAATGAGATGATTCATACAATACACTTTGAAGAGTGCCTGGTGCACGGTAAGCTGCCCAGTAAATGTTAGCTATCATGATAGTTGATCATCAAAGTAGTCATCCCCCGTCTCTGTCATTCCACCTCTGCTTTGAATCTCAGAGAAGGTAGGACTCAATGTGATACTTCTTTCTCAAAAGTCTCCTAGTAATGAGAAGAGCATTTCCTTTTGTTTTGTCCGTGACCAGAGACCAAAATTCCAGGAACTCAGCATCTAAGCAGAATGTCCTTTCAAGGTTTGTGCTATGGACTGAACTGTATACCCCTGTTCCCCAACTCACATATCAAAGCATTAACCACCAATGTGATGGTATTTGGACATGGGGACTTTGGGTGTAATTAGGTTTAGATGAGGTCATGAGAGTGAAGTCCTTGTGATATTAAGTGCCCTTATAAGAATAGACACCAGAGAGTGCACTCTCTCTTTCTGCCATGTGAGGACATGGTAAGCAGGTGCCATCTGCAACCAGAAGGAGGGCCCTCACCTGGAACCAGGTATGCTGGCACCCTGATCTCAGACTTCCAGCCTCTAGAACAGTAAGAAAATAAATGTCTGTTTAAGCCACCTGGTCTATGGCGTTTTGTTACAGCAGCTCAAGCAGACTAATACAATTTGAGTGCTAAGATGATCTTATAACTATCCAAGTATAAAATGTCAGAACCTTTCAGTGACCTGGTAGAAACTTCCTAATAAAGCTAAAACTTTATTCATTGACATGTGATCTCGTTCACTACATTAATTATAGTCACAGTCTAAAACCCCAGATGACTTTTAGATGAATCACAAAATTGTTTCCTGAGCTGGATAAGAACTTAGGAGTCATTGATTTACCTTCTCATGTGGCAGATGAGGTCACTGAGGCCTAGAGTGGTTAAAAGCTTTAGCAGAAGCCACATAGCTGGAGTCAAGTTCTCTCCCTCTGAGACCAGTGTCCTCTCCACACAAGGCCTTGGTGTACAGCATCAGTCACAGGGAGGCCCTGGTGAGGCTGTAGAGATGAATGAGTTCAAACCGGAGCTCCTAGGGAGTGCAAAGATTTCCTTTCCTGCTCTTCGTCTGTGGTGTTAAACTTTTATTTGCACTGTACCTCAGAGATGCAAATAAATCATGGCTTGTTTTCTATAATGGGTCTAAACTTCCTCCTGAGCCCCCTCCAACCCCTTCAGTGTGAGAGATGGGGATACAGGGAGTGGTGGGTTTGAGACAGTGGGTGGTGACACCTATGTTTGCCATCAAACAGTATCACTGTCTCCCCCAGTTAGTCTCTTTTAGATCATTTGTCTTATTTGGGTTTGGTCTTTCGGGTTTCTTCCCATTCCTGCTGCTTCTTCTCAAAATGGAGAACACTTGACTCTGTGTGTGCAAGTTTGTGTGCTGTTCTGTGATGCTAAGTCTGGTCCTTCACTGGTGTCTACTGAGTTGCGCCTGGACCTGCATCACCTTTGGGTGCAAGATCAGGTAATTTGGTCCTATTCCAGGGCTCCGCTAGTCTGTAAATTCTTTCTGTGGCCCCTGTCCCTTCCCTAAAGCACCTGGGAGCTTTGGATCTTCCAGACCAAAGATGGGCATACTATGGCCCTCTGTCCAAAGCCTGTTTTTGTAAAGTTTTACTGAAACATGACCATGATCATTCATTCACACATGGACTGTGGCTGCTTTCATACCACTTTTGAGTAGCTGTGAAGAAGACTGTGTGATTCACAATGTCAAAAATATTACTGCCTGGCTCTTTAGAGAAAAAGTTTGCTGATCACTAGTCTAGACAATGCTGTTCAATAGAACTTTCTGCAATGTTGGATATGTTTTTTATCTGTGCTTTTCAGTGCAGTGGCCAACACCTACACACAGGTATTGAGCACTTGAAATGTGGCTAGTACAACCAAGGAACCATATTTAAATTTGATTTAATTTTGGTAACTTGAAATTTTATTTTAAATAACCCTAGTGTCTAGTGGTTTTATTTTTTATGGCTGAATAATATTCTGTTGTATATAGATACACCACATTTTTTTTTTTTTAAGAGAGAGCGTGAGTGGGGGAGAGGGGCAGAAGGAAAGTGAGATAGAATGTTAGGCTGGCTCAGCACAGAGCCTGCTCAGCACAGAGCCTGACACGGGGCTCAATCCCATGACCCTGGGATCGTGACCTGAGCTGAAATCAAGAGTCAGATAGTCAACTGACTGAGCCACCCAGGTGCCCCTATACCACATCTTCTTTACCCACTCATCTATTGATGGACACTGGGCTGCTTCCATAATTTGCCTATTGTAAATAATACTACTAAAAACATATGGGTACATGTATCTCTTTGAATTAGTGTTTTTGTATTAATGTTTTTGTAATTTTCACCCAGTAGTGTGATTACTGAGTCATAGGGGAGTTCTATTTTTCACTTTTTGAGAAACCTCCATATTATTTTCCACAGTGGGTGCACCAGTTTACATTCTCATGAACAGCACTCAAGAGTTCTTTTTTTTTTTTTTTTTTTTTTTACATTATTGCAACACTTGTGTTTTCTTTTTATTTTCGTCATTCTGACAGGTGAGAGGACATCTCTCATTGTGGTTTTGATTTGCATTTCCCTGATGCTGAGTATGTTGAGTATATTTTCATGTGTCTGTTGTCCATCTGTATGTCTTCTTTGGAGGAATGTCTGTCCAAATCTTCTGCCCATTTTTAAATTAGATTATTTATATTTTTAGTGTTGAGTTATATAAGTTCTTTATGTATTTTGGATACTAACCCTTTATCAGATATATCATATGCAAATATCTTCTCCCATTCAGTAGGTTCTCTTTTAGTTTTGTTAGTTGTTTCCTTTACTGTGAAGATGCTTTTTTTGTTGTAGCCCCAATAGTTTATTTTTGCTTTTGTTCCTCTTACCTCAGGAGACATAAGTAGAAAAATGTTGCTACAGTCAATGTCAGAGAAATTACTGCCTGTGCTCTCTTCTAGAATTTTTATGGTTTCACATCTCACATTATGTCTTTTAATCCATTTTGAATTTATTTTTGTGTACAGTGTAAGAAGGTGGTCCAGTTTCATTCTTTTACATGTAGCTATTCAGTTTTCCCAACACCATTTATTGAAGAGACTGTTTTCTTCCCACTGCATACTCTTTCTTCCTTGTCAAAGATTAACTGACCATATAATCATGGGTTTATTTCTAGGTTCTTTATTCTGTCTCATTGATCTGTGTGTCTATTTTGTGCCTTGCCTATTTTCGAATGAATAAAAAATGGGATTATACCTCATACTTTGATGTTTTAAAATGAACAAAGCTCCTTCCCTACTGGGGGTGAAGATAGAAAAGGCCAGAGGAGATAAAGGCTATAGACCTCTTTCCTTACAGCAGAACGAAAATTATAAAAGAACGTGGAATCCCACTCACATCATGGATTAAAAAAAAAACAAAGCTTTAACAAGTTAAATGATGACCCATTGCTGGAAGAGAAGATGTATAAACCCACATGCCCTGTTTCCTACATTCTAATTTTTCCCCCATTCTTTATTTGATCATAAATACTGCAACTCAGATTAATTTTGGAAATTTGTGTATTTGCTTAAAATTTCAATAACTATGACTTCTGGAGGTGTCTTTTATTTTATAATAAAATAATTAAGTTGTGGATATTGCTTAAATTTTTATTTGGAATTAACTAGAAGGTTTTCTGAATTATGTTTCACCTAGCATTTTTAAGCTGCAATTGAAATTAAATTAGGCTTCTTTCTTAGAAAACAAAAGGGTATTGGCAAATAAAGTTTTGGAAGGTTTATTTTAAATGAATTAACACATAGCAAAGCATATCATCAGCCATGAAGTATTCTGCATTAATAAGGCAATGCTACTATGATCATTATCAGCAGTCCTGGAAAAACTTTGTAATACCGTTTTCTTTCTCACCTTGCCAAGAGTGTGAAATTATTTAAGATTTGGAAATCGCCTAACACTTAGTTACTTTATGAAAATAGCATAGATTTCCCATTTTGGTAAAGTGATAAGAAGGTGCATAACCTCATCAGATGGAGAGTGATAGCTTTGAAAACACAGGAGAAGGGATAAAGGGGGAATCAATGAAATTGTTTTTATAGTAGTAATTATAGATTGCAAAGTGCTGATCTGGTTGCCAGAGATTGTGAATGAGATTATGCATGAGGGCACACTTACTATCAGGGTAGTTCACCCAATGAAAAACAAGTCTTGATAAGCTCCTGGGTATTTTCTTGCTATCAAGGATTACCTGAACACATTTCTTTCAACAATCTCCTGATTCTATGCAAATGAGCAATGTCTATGCAATTCATACAGCCCAAATTTAATGCAAATGTTTCAGACAAATCAACATTTAAGATAGGTTTATTTATTACTTCCACTCTGCCATCTGTTTGAATATGACAGAGATGGGATCAGGGGACAGAGTAGCTAGTTTAAGCAGGCTGTTTCATTTCTCTGAGCCTTGGTTTTGTCATCTGTAAGATGAAGCAGATAGATGGTCCAGGATCACAGACGATCCCAGGGACCCGGCATGTATCTGTGTGAAGCCTGCCTGCTCTGGCTAAGACACTGGGAGTTACTGAGAATTTGGTTAGCCAGAAGGCCTTCCTTAAAGCACTCACATTCAAAATGTTTAAGTTCTTTCCTGTCCTGGTTTGGTGAGCAGGCCTCTGGCTGGCTGCCTCTGGAGCAAACGATTGCTAAGGTACAAGAAATCATGTTCCACGAACCCATATCTTTTCTTTTACGAAACTGCTTTTGATGTCCACCTGTGCAAGTTGTTACTGCATCTCAGGTTGAAATGTGCCCCTTTCTCTTGCTCTATGAAAACTAAGATGGGCCCTTTAGATAATTTTCTTATGCCAGGTAGCACAAGCTTAAGCTATGTTGGTGGGTGGTGCTAGAGAAAGATTTCAGGAGAATGAAGTTTGCTTCCTGATTCCAGTGAGCTCTCTTGGTGGGCTCCCTCTTGGCAGGCAGCTTCTCCAGTGTCCGGCTTCTGCAGGTGCACAGCTTCTCTAGCATTTGGCTCTTGCAGCATGGGAGTCTCTTTATGCACTTGATTCCTGCACTGCATGCAGCTACTCTAGTGCTACTGCAGTGCCGTGACTTCTTCAGCGCCCACTTTTTTTTTTTTTTTTTTTTTTTGCATTGGGAACGATTTCTCAAGCATCTGAATTTGGCACTGGATTCGGCACAATTTCTCCAGTGTCCAGTCTCTGGAGGGTGTGAAGCTTCTCCAGAGGCCAGCTTTTGCAGTGTGGGTGACTTCTTTAGCATCTGTCTACTGTAGTGCATAGAACTTCTCCAGTACCTGGCTTCTACAGTACATCCTGGCCAAGCAGCTTCCCCTGGAAGTCTTTGTGCACATTTGTAGCAGAATACTTCTGGCAAGACACCTCCCTGTAAACAGCTTTTCATGATAGCCTAGAGGGAGGACTTCCAGCAGGTTCCACTAGTTGGGCACCACAGTGACCTCTCCAGCAATCTGTGAGCCACAATCATGTCCTCCAACAAGATCTGGAGCCTGAAGTGGAATGGCTCCTTCTTGGGTGCTCTATCTCAGCCCTAAGGGTAGCACCTGATCCTTAGAGCTGCTCTTTCTATGTTTGTTAGAGTTCTCTTCATTTCTCACTAGCTAACCACTTGTTACTCTGATCTGTTCTTAGAGTTAGCCATTATTTATATGAAATTGTCCCTTGTGTAAATTCCTGTGTGGTTTCTGTCTCATGAATGGACCCAAACTGAACTACCCTGGAGGTCTTGGTAGCTCTCCCATTTATGTTGGTGTCACTCAGATAGGGCAACCCTACCCATTCCAGGTAAGACATCTCTACCTATCTCTAACCAGAAATTAAACATCCCTTACAACAAAAGCTTAAGTCTTTTTCTTTGAGTGAAGACACCAACCTCCTTTAATAGATAAGATCTCTGAGAACAAGAAAAATTATACAGTTTCCTTATGATCACAAAGCCAGTTAATTATGGAGCTGGGACCAGAACTCCAGTAGCCTGATTCACAATCTGGTGCTCCTTCCTCTCTGCCACAGTGACATTATTCACCAAAAATATTAATTAAGCAACTATTTGCCTATGGCCCTACACACTTAAATTAAAATGTAAAAAACTGATCCAAGATATGCTTCTTAGGTAGAAAGGGTTGGGGGAAGAGTGTGGAATTTAGGGTCAGAGACACCTAGGCTATTCACCACTTAGAGAAGTAAGGCAAATGGATGAACATTGTTGTAAAAAGGAAATATCTACTTTACAGGTTTGTTGTGAAGAGGAAACAAGATCACATACATGAAGCACTTGTCATCATCAGACACATTTAGGGAAACCAGAAAACTGAAAAAGCACTTGAATCATGCTGAATCCATTTCATTTCACACAATTAGTTTTCCCACTTGCACATTTCTTTGATGTATACTTTATTTTTTTTTAAGATTATGAAAGGGCATGATTTTACTTATACCGACACAGTTATATGATTTTACACAAAGATACAAGTAGATATACTAAACATGTCTTCAAGAAAGAGGGCACTTTTTGCTACAGGTATATGTTTTAAAGCTTCATTGTCCCTCTCATCCCCCAGCTTTATTGAGGTAAGACTGACAAATGAAATTTGTATATATTCATGGTGTACAACTTGATGTTCTGACATACGTATATATTGTGAAAAATGACTATAATCAAACTAATTAATGTATTTATTGCCTCACCAAATCATTTCTTTCTTTTGTTCTCTCTTCTTTGGTGTGTGGTGAAAATCCTTCTTAGCAAATTTCAAGTATACAATATAGTATTGTTAACTATAGTGGTATTGCTGTACATTTGGTCTTCAGAACTTATTCATCTACCGTAATTAAGACTTTGTACCCCTTGGGCACCTGGGTGGCTCACAAGGTTAATCATCAGACTCTTGATTTTGGCTCAGGTCATAATCTCAGTTTCATGAGTTTGGGCCCCGTGTCAGGCTCAGCACTGGCAACGTGAAGCCTGCTTGGGATTCTCTCTCCTTCTCTCTGCCACTTCCCTGCTCGTGCTGTCTCTGTCTCTCTCAAATAAATAATTAAACTTAAAAAAAGAAGACTTTGTACCCCTTGACCAACATCTCCCCATTTCTCTCTCTCCCCAGCCCCTGGCAACCACCATTCTGCTTTCTCTGCATCTATGAGTCTGACTACTTTAGATTCCACAGATAAAGTGAAACCCTGTCATATTTGTATTTCCATGGTTGACTCACTTAGCATAATGTCTTTCCAGTTCATCCATATTGACACAGGTGGCAGGATTTACTTCATTTTTAAGGGTCAATAATATTCCAGTGTATATACTTACCACATTTTTGTCATGCATTTATCTGCCGATAGACACTTAAGCTGTTTCCATATCTTGGCTATTGTGAATAATATTGCCATGAACATGGGAGTGCAGCTATCTCTTCCAGGTCTTGATTTTATATCCTTTGGATATATACCCAGAGTTCCATGTATATTTTAAGAAAAATAGGTTTAAAAAGCTTTTCCAATTTTTCTCCTTTACTTGTGACTATTTCTGCTCTCAAATGATGAGTGTGCATCTAGCAAAGAAAGGTTGAGTGAGTTAGAATGAGTCACAGTCATTGAGAGAGGGGTGAGCTATATGCTGCCTGATTCATTGCTCTGCACACAGAATCAGGGTGTGTAAGTGTAAAGTTAACTGCATTCAGAAAAATGTAGCACAGGAATGACTTTCCTGTCTGTCAGGCACTATGTGTACAGAGATATCTGGGCTGTTCAGTGTCATTGCCATCTGTGTTTGAAGTCTGATTCTCCAAGGCAGAGTTCTGCTTAGGGACAGTACAGACACATAAACATGCCTGGCCTTAGCCCCATGGCAGTCCTGGAATCCCCCTTTTGGAGAATTCTTATTTGACAAAGAGATTCAGATTCCATGAACCACACATCATTTCACATTTCTCTATCTGCACGTTCCACAGTTTATTGTTTTTTGTGAGAGAGATAGAGAGAGAGTGCACACTGCACAAGCAGGGGAGGGACAGAGTGAGAGGGAGAGAGAGAGAGAGAGAACCTTAAGCGGGAAGCTGATGCAGGACTCAATCTCATAACTGTGAGTCGAAATCAAGAATCTAACACTTAACCAACTGAGCCATTCAGGCACCCCTTCCACAATTTTTTAAAAAGGGTATGTTAAAATGGTATTAAGATAGTAATTGTCATCCTTTATAATGGGCTTATTATAAACAAGGTATTTAATACGTATTTTTTCATTTTATCTTTCCAACACTCCTGTATGGAAATTACTATTATTTCCACTTTACAGGAAATAAGCAAACAAACTAAAGTTTGAAAAGATGATGAGCTTGCCCAACAATACACGGATCCATTTGGCATAAAAAGAATTATCTTTCCAATACACCATATTGCCTTGGTAGGTTCCATTTGTTAGTCTACCATTATGAAACAAAACAGCATTCATATACTGTGATAGAATTGTGCTTACTTCTTCCTTCTACTTCCAGAGCCAAGAATATGGCTTTTCTCTGAATACAATGACTTTCCATTTATCCGCACACTGATTATACTCAGGGACAATGCATCATTTGGAATGTTGTTGGTCTATTTTTATAAATCTTGATGTTCTCCTCTCTTCAAGCTTATTAAAGTCATAGTTCTCTTTCCTAGCTAGCTCAACTCAAGTCAAAACTTGCTAAACATTGCAAACACTTTTTTTTCCATTGCAAACGCTTTGGAAAAGAATTGTGACACTTTTACCAAAATCCCAGTCTCTGCATTTTGTTTCCGAGACTATGTCCCAATTAGTGTGTGAATGAAAGGATTAAGGCAAAGAAGTAGGGGATTCCAATCGGGACAGGACATCTCTCTAGTCCTGCTGGCCTGCCCCCTTCCCTTACCCTAAGAATGGAGAAAGAGCCAGGCTCTGACGAGAGGGAAAATGTCCAGTAACAGGGGTTGTTAGGAAGCCACATGTTGTAGCATTTTAAAAGTATTCATTTAAAGGCATGTATTTTAAATTTTTCAAGTAACATTTAGTATTAATAGTGAGCTGTGCCTGTGTCCTATTATTCTAAATGTTGATTTGCAGTGTTGTTACACTTCAAATGAGTTACAGACGTAAGAATCAAGCGTTACCAGGAAAATAAAGGAATAGATACATTCTCATCAAGTAAATCATAGAATATAGAATTGTGTGAAATGCTGACATTGTGGGAAAAAAAGAACATAAGTCCAAAAACTGCTTATGTCAATTCTTTAGTGCTTAACAGAGATAGAGACTATTTTTAGTGCTTAACAAAAATCAAGCCTATTTTAAGAAAAACTTGTGGCCCTGAATGAACTAATTTCTCTGTACTGTTTTTTTTCTGCCACATTTTCCTTTTGCCTAAGGACCAAGTCAGTTTTAAAAATCTCTAATTTTTACAGTAGCAGCTTTGCTTATGAAACAAAGCATGTGTAAGCAACATGGAAAACTGAGCCACATGGCCATGTCTCTTAAAGTAAACAAGAGGAGTATTTTGGGTGAACTTTGAAAAATGAAAGAGCAAACCCTAGGTTTCAGAAATGAAGATCATCAGGTCATGAGCTGATGCGATCATGGCGCAGTGAGGATCAATCTTGGAAGAGACCCTTATGCCAATGTAGAGGGGTTTTGCAGGATGCACATACATGGTCTTGACCTGCCAGAGGTGGGCTTTGGACCTGAAACCCCCGTATTCAGCTGGGACCTTGGAAATTCTGTACCTTCAGTAAAAGAGAATATTCTAATGACCACTCTTGAAATGCAAATGAATTTTTTGTCAGCAAATGTGGATAGAAGCACAGTTTCTAGTGAGTAACTGAGACAAAGTATGATGTGTCATTGTAAAATGACAATTTATGCTAGCTACATGGTGCTGAGATCCTCAGATAGGAAATTGATATAAACCTGATCCTAGACTGGGGATACCTACCCTGGGCGTTCCTGGCAGGTGCAAATACAAAACCACTGCTTAGGAACGCTTTCATAAACCAGTATATATATTGGACACTCATAGGAAATGGATTCAAAAAGAAAAATTATAAATAAAACCAGGAAAAAAATCCCTTATGAGAGACATCAACAGACACAACAAATGGGAAGATTAGCACTCCTGAGAACTTAGAATTAAAGTCTAAAAGAAGCTATAAAATAGTTCTGTTTAAAATGATCAAGTAGACAAAATGTGGAATAGAAATGTATGGAAACAGGACATAATTTTTAAAGGATAGGCAATTTGACAAAAATGACAGTTGGAATATCTACAAATGAAAAAACCATTATTTGAAAGAGAGATCCCAGAGGATAGTAGTTATCTGTTTCTGTTGCCACAATCACCCTATGGCCTCGGACTTGAGCGACGTACAACAAGCATTTATTGCTCACGTGCCTGGGGTCAGCTGGGGCTGGCTAGGTGGCCCTGCTGTCCTCGGCTGGGTTTGCTCACATTTGAGGCATCAGCTGGCTGTTGGCTGATCCAGGCTGGCCTCAGCTGGGGTTCCTGGGGTGACTGGGCTCTGATTTACATGCTTCTCACCCTCCAGCAGACTAGCCTGGGCATGTTCTTAGGACAATGATAGAGGTTCAAGGGCAGGAATAGCTGACACACTGCCTCATTTTCTGGATCAAAAGAGTGGCATGGCTGAACCCAGCACGGGGCAGGACATGTCACTCCATCTGTGGTGAGAGGGCGTTGTACTGCACAGTCGTATGGGAGAGGGTATGAGTACAGGATACATGAGGAATCGAGGGCATTGCTGCAATAGATGGCAATTGAGTGACAAAGCTAGTTTAAACACACCTACCGAGAGAACAAGTGAAGAAAGACCAGAGAAAATTTCTCCATTTGCAGCAGCGAAGCAAAGAGACAGAATATATGAACAAGTGAAGACATTTGGAGGACAGACTGAGATGGCCCAACACATAGCTAATAGGAGTGCCAGAGAAGACTGGGTATTCAAGGAAGAAATCATGAGGATTTGCTTTCTCATAATTTGGAAGCACAGTGAGTCCTGAGAAGAACTTTTTTTTTTTTAAGTGACATCTAAACATACTTTAGAAAACTTGAGAATATAAAGAGAAAATTTAAAAGACACAAGGAATGGGGTGCCTGGGTGGCTCAGTAGGTTAAGCATTTGACACTTGATTTTGGTTCAGATCATGATATCACCTGAACTGTTTCATAATTAAAAATTTAAAGAATATTGACCAGTATAAAATACTGAGAGAAATACCCACAATCATCACAATAGAAAATGAAATGCAAAGCCAAGGTGAAGTGTTCAAAATAATCACTTTAGGAAAGTCATGACATTCCTAAGGAAGGCATTAATATAAATGTGACCATGACCCAAGCTTTTCTACACTTTTAGAAAAAAGTTCACGTTTAACTCAATGTATTTCACTTAGTAGGTTAGAAGTGCCCATAGACCATGCCATTCTCTGTCACTCTGCTAAACCCAAAGTAAAATCAGTCCGCTTTGAAATTTCATGACATTCTGGGCCTGGAATTCATTACCTCCATGATGCATTAGCATTATTTTCCTATCTGAGCTTTCTTGGGCAGCAGCAGCAATAACCTTGTTTTTTGTTAGAGGTTAGGACTGCACTTCCTTGAGTTCTAAGGAAAATAGCACCCTCTCTCATTTCAGAGTGAGATCTGTCAAATTAAAGAGCTTCTTTCCAATGGAGAGTCTGATTTCCCAATGTACTTCACATTCAAGTGGGGCATTTTCTTTTCTTTTCTTTTCTTTTGTTTTTTTTTTTTTTTTTAAATAAACTCTACACCCAACATGGGGCTTGAACTCCTGACCCTGAGATCAAGAGTTGCATGCTCTGCAGAGTGAACCAGCCACATGCCCTCCCAGATAGGACATTTTCATCTGGTGCTGAGAAACAAACACAGGGCTTTAATCACCAATGCCTCAAATGTGCATAATGGACAAACCATAGGGAGTTAAGAACCTCTCAACCAAGTGCTTTTTAATTCTCTTTTCAGAAACCACTCAGGAGCAGACAGAACTGGTTATGGGCAGGGTGTTAAACTGGACCAAACTTTTGGGGTAAAATCTTAGGGAAGTGGTAAGCCTGAGATGAATTAAAGTGGAAATTAAAGTTTGAAGCCCATTTTAAAGGTCAATTTAAATTTTGACAATGAGATGATTTTAAAATCTGTGTCAGTGTTGGGCTATCATTTTAGTGGGACTAATTTCTTCAGCAGCATTCACATAACACCCACCATGGCTTACTATGCACCCCTTTCCCATAATCAGTGAAATCAACAATGCTTACCACCAACCAGGCAAGATGTTGTAGAGAGATGCTCCTCACATCCCAATCCTACCTCATTTTTAAGACCCACATCACACTTCCTTCTTTTGTTGATGTTGATGTTCCTTCCTTCTCTTCCATTCTCCTTGGACTCTTGTCTTCTTTAAAGGACTCTAACAGGGGTGCCTGGGTGGCTTAGTCAGTTAAGCATCTGACTCTTGATTTCAGGTTAGGTCGTGATCTCGTGATGGTTGAGAGTGAGCCCCACGTCAAGCTCTGTGCTGTCAGCACAGAGCCTGCTTAGGATTCTCTCTCTCTCTCTCTCTCTCTCTCTCTCTCTCTCCTTCTCTCCTTCTCCACCACTTGTCCTCTCCCTCCCTCCCTCCCTCTCTATCTATCTCAGTAAATAAATAAACATTAAAAAAAATAAAGGACTCTAACATTTAAAAACAGTGCTGACATAGAAAGAGTCCCCATGGCTTTGTAGCTGGGCAGACCAAGGCCTGAATCCCAGTCTTGGATTACTCATTGTAGGCACTTCATTTAAACTCTCTGGACTTCAATCTCCTCATCTGAAAATTGGGGAAATAATAACACCCATTTCAGAGGCTTGTTGTGAGGGTTGAATGAGATGGTCCAGAGTCTAGCCTGGTGTAATGCTTGAATTCACTATTGTTACTGACATTCTTCTTCTGACTGTTCTTTTGATTATTTTTCCCTTGTTCTTCAGATTTCCATTCTGAATTGAGAGGGATTATTTTGATTTTAGAGAAGAACATTTACATTTTATTCCTGACTACTACTGATTTAAAATGTCATGATTTATTCCCAATACAATAGCTTTTCTTGAATTTTTGTCTGATATTCTGCCTCATATTTTCTTCTCTCAAACATTATTATGAACAGAAATATTTTAAAAATTGAAATCAAACATATTCAGAAATCAAGTGGCTTCAGCCTTAAGTGTCTCTGTTGGCCAAGCCACTTGAGGCACTGCTGACCTTCGTTGGCATCTCAGTGTGGCCCACTGACTAATTGAGACCCTGGCATTAGTATTAAGGTCAGCCATTGGGGAACAGGAAATTTAAGCTTTAGTCACACTGTGGGAGTCATATTCCCAGGAAGAAAGATCACCACAGCAACCAGGGCAGTTGTAAGTTAAGTTCCTTTAATTTGGAGGTTGACAGAAGAATGAGTCAGAGAACAAGAAACATTTTTTTTAATGTTTATTTATTTAGAGAGAGTGTGTGTGAGCAGAGGAGGGGCAGAGAGAGGGGGAGAGAGATGTGGGGCTTGATCACAAACCTTGAGATCATGACCTGAGCCCAAATCAAGAGTCAGGTGCTTAACCAACTGAGCCACCCAGGTGCCCCAACAAACATTCTTTTATGTTTCTTGTACAACTTCAATCAGGAACAAATTTAGCACAGAGTAGGTGCTTTAGTAATTACTTACTGCAGAGTATGTATGGCACCTTCCATGCAGATTCACTTCAAAACAGACTGTTATGGACTAAATGTGTCTCCCCCAAATTTGTATGTTGAAATCCTAACCTCCAAGGTGATGGTATCAGAAATAGGGGGCTTTGACTCTTATGTGGATCCTGAGAAACGTAACAGAAACCCATGGGGGAGGGGAAGGAAAAAACAAAAAAAGAGGTTAGAGTGGGAGAGAGCCAAAGCATAAGAGACTGTTAAAAACTGAGAACAAACTGAGGGTTGATGGGGGGTGGGAGGGAGGGCAGGTGGGTGATGGGTATTGAGGAGGGCACCTTTTGGGATGAGCACTGGGTGTTGTATGGAAACCAATTTGACAGTAAATTTCATATATTAAAAAATAAAAAATTAAAAATAAAAATAAATAAAAACTTCTGAAACTCAAAAATAAATAAAAAATAAAAATAAAAATAAATAATAATAATTAAAAAAAAAAAAGAAATAGGGGGCTTTGAGAAGTGACTAGATCATGAGGTGGAGCCCTCATGAAGGGGCTTATAAAAGAGACCACAGAGAGCTTTCTCATTCCTTTTGTGCTATATGAGGACAGAGAGAGAAGATAGTGGTCTATAAACCAGGAAGCAGTCTCTCATGGACACTTGATCTGATGGTACCTTGACTGTGGACTTCCCAGCCTCTAGAATTGTGAGAAATAAATGTTTGGTGGTTAAGCCAGCCAGTCTGTATTATTTTGTTATAGCAGCCTGAACAGACTAAGAAACAGATCCTATCCATCTAGGATGGTTGACGACAGTCAAGTCCTCCCATGCCCCAAAACAGCCCTATAAATAAATGTCTGCACAATTTGAAATATGTTCTTTTATTATTTTAACTCATTGTCCAAAAAGAAATTTCTGGTTATATATAGTTTAAATATTAGATAATATAATTCTGGAAGGAAAAAAGATCAATGCAATTTTGTAAATCAAGAGGAGTTATTTTCTTTAAAGAAATTCTTTCTTTTTATTTTAATTCCAGTGTAATTAACATACACTGTTACATTCATTTCAGGTGTACAATATAGTGATTCAACAATTCTATCCATTACTCAGTGCTCATCAAGATAAGTGTACTCTTAACCCCCTTCACCTATTTCACTTATCCCTCCACTCACCTCCCCTCTGGTATTGATCAGTTTGTTCTGTATAGTTAAGCATCTATATTTTTTATTTGTCTCTTTTTCCCACCTTTGTTCATTTGTTTAGTTTCTTAAATTCTACGTATGAGTGAAATCATATGGTTTTTGTCTTTCTCTGACTTATTTCACATAGCTTTATCCCCTCTAGATCCATCCATGTTGGTACAAATAGAAAGGTTTCATTCTTTTTTATGGCTGAATAATATTCCATTGCATATATATACCACCTTTTCCTTATCCATTCATCTATGGATGGACCCAGGGCTGCTTCCATAATTTGTATATTCTAAATAGTACTGTTATAAACATATGAATTAATGTTTTTGTATTAATGTTTTTGTATCTTGGGGGTAAATACCCAGTGGTATAATTACTACTAGATCATAGGGTAGTTCTATTTTTAATTTGAGGAACCTCCATACTATTTTCCACAGGGGGTGCACCAGTTTGCATTCCCACCAACAGTCCTCGAGAGTTGCTTTTTCTCCACTTCATTGCAATACTTGTTTCTTGTGTTTTTTATTTTAGCCATTCTGACAGGTGATATCTCATTGTAGTTTTGATTTGCATTTCCATGCTGATGAGTGATGCTAAGCATATTTTCATGTGTCTGTTGGCCATCTATATGTCTTCTTTGAAAAAAAGGTCTGTTCATGTCTTCTGCTCATTTTTAAACTGGATTATTTGGGGTTTTTTTGTGTGTGTTGAGTTATATCAGTTCTTTATATATTTTGGATACTAACCCTTTATCAGATATATCATTTGCAAATATCTTCTCCCATTCAGTATGTTGTCTTTTAGTTTTGTTGGTTGTTTCCTTTGCTCAGCAGAAGCATTTTATTTTGGTGTAGTCCCAATAGTTTGTTTTTGCTTTTGTTTCCCTTGCCTTAGGAGACATATCTAGAAAGAATGTTTTTATGGCCTATGTCAGACAATTTACTGCCTATGCTCTCATCTAGAATTTTTATGGTTTCAGACCTCACATTTAGGTCCTTAATCCATTGTGAGTTTATTTTTGTGTCTGGTGTAAAAAAGTAGTCTAGTTTCATTCTTTTGCATGTAGCTGTCCAGTTTTCCCAACGCCATTTGTTGACAAGACTGTCTTCTTCTCATTGCATATTCTTGTCTCCTTTGTCAAAGGTTAACTGACCATAGAATGTTGGGCTTATTTCTAGGCTTTCTGTTGTGTTTCAAGAAGCAATTATTTTCTTAAAGCAAATCTCACCTTTATAAATATGCCAGAGGTCAGTGCTCTGTGGGTTCTGGAAAATATGTCTTTTTTTTTTTGTATTTTTAATCTCATACACAATTATTGAACTTTTAAAACAAAGTAACTCTAGAATCCTATGGGACTGAAAACAGGAGGCTTCAGTCCTCTGCAAGGATTGGGGTACGCAGTCACCCTTTCCATGGTCTCAATGTGGGTCATCCTCCACTAGAGTCCCCTTCAAGTGACTCCACTCATGACACAGGCTTCATCCACTGCCCCTCTGCATGGTCCTGTCTGGAAGAGTGTCATAAGGTTTGAGTACAGCATTCTAACAGAACTGTGGATGGATAAGTGCTCCAAGGAACAATACAAACACTGGTACTCTTGGCCTTTGTGCTAGGGATTCAATTCTTATTACTTATAACATTTACAGAGATACTAGTTTTGAAACATATTGCCAAGCTTTTCTTTCCTTTCTGCCTACATGACCATTTTCATAGTCCACATTCCTACCTACCTGCTGGGCAATGGGAATTAAAGGAGATTAAAGGAGGAAATTAGAACTCTTTTAACAGGAAGTTTGAGTCCCTAGGGAGGCAGTGTGAGGAACAATAAGATTTCAAAAATGTTTGTTTTAATTAACATAGAAGCTAGGTCCAGTGAACTTGAATATGGGGATTGCCAGAAGCCAGGAAGCATTCAGTATATGATATAAGGGTATCTCACGTTGGTCAGGTAGAAAACGTACAAAGAGGACCTCACCTCCTTGTGATGAGAATTGTGGGGGTGGGAGCAGGGAGAAGAAGTAGGGCAAGAAGTTCATACAGGGTCCCTGGTCACCATCTACCTCTGGGGATGAATGCCAGGGAGAAAGTGCCATGTAACTATCCAACTAGGCATAGGTCAGCCTGATGACACTGGAGCCAGAAGTTTGCATCCTTTGATGTAGCCCAGGAGAGGTTTCAAGTCTGCAGAAGAATCTCCATCCAGCATGGTATTGGACATTAGTGCACCAATGGTGGACAGAGAAGAATTGAGAGAGACAGCCCAAGACAACACCAAGGGCTATGTCTGGCATGCAGGGGCCTCAAAGTTCTGATTGCTCTCACAAAGGGAAGCAGAAGTTCCCGGATACCAGTGGGCTGTCAGGTATGGGAACTGAACAAAGAGGCCACAAGGAAAGGAGACTTTGGGGCTGGAGATGAATAGACAAGCCACAGACTTCAGAGGTGGGTGTCAGCAAAATGTCCCATTACTGCTGGATGGGCCTAGCTGCATGCATTTCAGTCACCCCATTCAGAGACCCACAGACCAACCCAAGTAGCTACAGGTTTGTCACAAGAAAGCAATGGACAGTGCCTGACCTGCCACCTCCCAGGACAAGGACCTGAGCACATGGATCCCAGAGCCCTTCTCTTCCTTACTGTCAAGAAACCAAGTAAGCCCCTCCCCATCCACCCCATTCACTGTGTGTCATATCAGATGGGAGCAGTGGGCAGAGGGAGGAAAACGTGTACTTGAAAGAGAACAAGCCGCCTAAATGAGACTGTCCAAAACAAAGACAAGAAGATGCTTCTGATTGGCAAGTTTAAAGTCACCACCCTCTACCCCAACTTCCAGGATGTAGACATCATGGGAGAGATTGGAGAGAGGGTGGCTCTGGGGTTGTGTGTTTGCCTGTGTGTGTAATGCTAATAGAAAATAAGATGCATTTTCCTTGCATATATGTGTGCAAATGTTAAGCTGCAACATGTCTATATGATAAAGGAAACAATTGTTTATTTTTTGTACCTCCTCTCTTCCAAAAAGGATTTGAGGCAGCTACAGTCTATGTATTGGAAGGTAAACACTTCAGGAAAGATCCAAAGACTCAATAAGTTTTAGTTATTAGGTATGAAGAATAGAATATAACACTCTGTAGGGGCGCCTGGGTGGCTCAGACGGTTGAGCGTCTGACTTCAGCTCAGGTCACGATCTCATGGTCCGTGAGTTTGAGCCCCGTGTCAGGCTCTGTGCTGACAGCTCAGAGCCTGAAGCCTGCTTCAGATTCTGTCTGTCTGTCTCTCTCTGCCCCTCCCCAGCTTGCTCTCACTCTCTCAAAATAAAAAAATAAATATTTAAAAAATAAAAAGAATAAAAATGGAATGATGAAGATACACTTAATCCTGTGTTTTGACATGGGGAAGGTTAGTATAAGAAGTGTGGTAACTTGTATCTTTTCTGTTTATGCAACGTCAAAGTTTTCGTGGAAGAAATCAGAGAAGCAGGAGCTGTCTTAGTCATAACCGTATCTCTGGTACTTCCTAGACTTCCTGGAGCATCATGTGTGCTCAGTCAATATTTGTTCAATGAATAAATGAAAAAATAAACTGCTTAGCATCTGAGTGGATAACTGAAACATTTTTGAGCTCTTGCAAGCCATTGATGGTACCCTGGGCCAAACAGTGGAGTGGGGTGGGGTGGCAGGAAGATAGGCACTCTTTGTTACCCCATCCTCACCACGAGGGACCCGCTGCAGAAAGAGGGAAGAAAGAAAGGGGTGGACATGGGGACTTTGCTGTGCATTGCCACCCATCTCCCACAGGCTGTGAGGGTGGCTCTGGGGTTGTGTGCTTGCCTGTGTGTGTAATGGTTTCCCAGACAAGAGTGCTTTGTGTAGCCTTAGGTAAACTGAGAGGACCCAAAGGTGCTTCATGGAGAGACACTCTCAGAGAAGAGACTCTGAGCCCAGAGCAGAAAGGGTTGGTCTGGAAGAAAAGAAAAGAGCACTGAGGCATGGTCTCAAGGAGGCAGACCCGGCCTGGTGGGCCCAAAGGTGGGGGCTGTTTGGTCTAAAATTAGACTGTAAATATGTATATATAAAAACTCACCAACTGCACTGAGAGAAGGGAAGACTATGTCTTCCTGCAATGTCTTGTGATTAGCAACACAATTTGACTGTATTCTTTGTTAAAATAGTCAAGATGCCAATCCCTTAAGTGTAAACTTTTAAAGTATATATTTTATAACTAGGATAACCCTGCTCATCTCTCTTTCCCACTAAAGTATAAATGCCTTTAGGGCAGATGCCATGCATCTCATCCTCTTTGTGTTCTCAGAATTTAGCCCAGGGCCTGGCTTGAGGTGGATGCCCAGTCTTTACGGCAAGGTTCTGGGAGCCCCAATTCCTACCCGGGGCCCTCCCCAGAGTGATAGGGACACTGTTTTCGGGGTGTTGGTGTGGTTCTATGTCTACACCATCTCACAGATTAAGCAGAAAGCGTATCAAAGGGAGAGAGACCCCAATGTCCTCCAGTTGCACACCAGGACTCTGATTTCTTCTCTCCACGTTAAAGGTGTAGTGACGAAATTAAGCCAGATAGAGAATTGTTATGGGAGTGAGAAGATAAAAATGCTGACACTGTGGAGGAAGATGGTGGGAAATCGAGGGTTTTGTCTGAGGCCAGACACCATGGAGCGTGGATCTGGCAGAGAGAAAACAAGCATACTGACCTCAAGGTCGTGCTGAGTCGTGGGGCTCTGCCTGGCACACGGCCTTTGTTTGTAAAACAGCCAATGATGGCCTGCACTTACCTTGTGTGGTCTGTGTACATGCTTTCTAAAAATGAAAAGTTTATCCACTGCAATTCAGACGATTGGCCTATTGCAATACAGTTAAAACAATCATCCAGGAACAACCTACCAGAAGAGTAGGATTGGGTCTTGAAAAGAATGAAAATGGGAAAATAATTGAAGACTCTCCAGAAGACAGGAATCGGTACTCTGCTTTCGTAGACTCCACAAAACTATTTAGCATGTCACCCACATGATGACCTCTTGCCCTAATGTCCTGCGACATGTTACACGGGGTCCGTAAATCTTGGCTGGCATTACCTGGCACCATTAGTGATTGAGACCATTGGCTGACAGAATTTGCACTGGAAACAGACTTGTTAATCAGTCTAATTAATTCAAAGGAGTAATTAATTATCTAGCACTTTTCTAATTAGCTACCACTTTCACCTGTCAGAGCCAGAGGTAAATGCCAGACTGGAATTCGGTGGTCGGACTCATTATACCCTAAAAATAAATTGAGACATGCAGCATGGAATACCAAACACAAGTGTGGAGGCCTCATGGTGGCAATTGCTGAGGTGCCAAACTGTCAGTGGTGGTTGGAAAGCACAGCAGAGGGAGCAGTTGGAGGTGGGTCATGAGGTAAGAGACATCTGTATCATTGTAAACTACAAACAGGAGCTACTGTCCCAAGTGACAGAAGCAACACACGTGTTCAGGCTTATTTAGCCTCAAAGCTGTCATCACCCTTACTAGGATCAGGGATTTGTGAATACTTTGGGCAAAGTTACCAATACCTATTTGGTGGTGGCAGTGGCAAGCTTTAGACTGCTGCATTGGTTCCCTATTCTCTTTCCATCTCATTCTGTAAGCTTTGTTAGCTGGCCAGGATAGACCAAAGGAGGCCAGCATGGAATTTGAGGGGTTTGCCCAGAGTGACTATCACCAGGAAGAGGAGTATCTTCTAACATGGAGATCCCAGGTAAGATATGAACATTTGAGGGCCTCCTGGGTGGCTCAGTCAATTAAGTGTCCGACTCTTGGCTTTGGCTCAAGTCAGGATTTCATGGTTCCTGGGTTCGAGCCCCATGTCAGGCTCTAGGCTGACAGCATAGAGCCTGCTTGAGATTCTCTCTTCCACCATCTCTTTCCCCCTCCCCTGCTCTCTCTAAATAAATAAATAAATAAACTTTAAAAAAAGATATGGACATTTGATTATTGGCTGTTATGCACATTCGTAGAGAGAAATCTGTGTATTATGAAATGCCTTGTATTTGCTGCTCTTTGGGCACTTTGATTGACTTGGAAGCCATGAGACTAATGTGGCAAAAAAGGAACAAGATGAAGTTCCTCAAAAGTCTCTTAGACTTTCTGTCCCGAAAGCATAAAGTGAAAAGCAGCAGCAAAGTTGTGAATTCATGGATTTTTTAACAGATACTCTGTTTTCTAAAAATTTTGGACTGTAGTTCATTTTTCTACCTGGATTGGCCTCTGACAGGTAGCTCGTTGGATTTTAGCTAGGGTTTAGCTAAATGAAGAGACCCTGGGAAACAGGTTTTGTTTATTTATCAGAACTTCTGTGTGATTTTGAATGGGGAACATTCAGATAAAGGGATATTCTGAGGTCCTGACTTTGGATGTTTTCCTCACTTCTGATCACAAAGAATAAGAACAAGTTGGTGAAGGATGGGATGGGGTAAGAAAACGGAATGTTTGGAAACTGGAAGTTCTCACGTGCACTGGACACATTTTTGAGACAACCTGGTGGAGTTGTTATGGAAATCAACGGAGGACTGACATCCATGTACTATTGTCTCAAAATAAATAAGTCAGTGTGCTCCACCAGACCCATGCTGGGACTAGGGCCAGATGTGAGAGAAAGGCTCACTGGTCAACAGTTAATAAGCTAACCAATCTGGTCAAAGAGACAGGATGACACAGCTTCAAAAGAAGTCTGTCTTCTAGGGGGAATGCTATTCTGAGAGCTGGGTTGGAGTATAAAAGGCCATGTCAGGGAGGATATTTTTGAATTGATAAGGGACATTAGAATGCTCAGGGAAAAGTTCCATTAAGCAATTTTAGAAGAAAACATAGGTTTTAAAGGAGAGTGTCATTCTAACTTGGAGCTGAACCACTATGATTTGATCTTTAATAACAACTCACAATATTTTTCTTAACATTCAATTTAATTTGATAGCATATCTGTAATAGCAAATTGCAATTCTTTTTCTTTTTTTTTTTTTAATTTTTTTTCAACGTTTTTTATTGTCTCTCAGAGAGAGACAGAGCATGAACAGGGGAGGGGCAGAGAGAGAGGGAGACACAGAATCGGAAACAGGCTCCAGGCTCCGAGCCATCAGCCCAGAGCCTGACGCGGGGCTCGAACTCACGGACCGCGAGATCGTGACCTGGCTGAAGTCGGACGCTTAACCGACTGCGCCACCCAGGCGCCCCATGCAATTCTTTTTCTTAAAAAAATTTTTAACGTTTATTTATTTTTGAGAGACAGATCATGAGCGGGAGAGGGGCAGAGAAAGAGGGAGACACAGAATCCAAAGCAGGCTCCAGGCTACAAGCTGTCAGCACAGAGCTCGATGTGGGGCTTGAACCCACGAACCTTGAGATCATGACCTGAGCCGAAGTTGGATGCCCAATTGACTGAGCCACCCAGGCACCCCTGCAATTCTTTTTCTTAACATCAAGTTAAGAATGACTATCCATATAGTAAAAAGTATGGCTTCAAATTTACCTGCTTCCAATAAATCCACAAAATCTGACAGGAATACATATGTTGGGTGAGTAATTTTGATTGTTTATTTATTCTGATGAGATGGATGTTCTTTGGATTTTATATTAAATGTTCATAAGATGAACCTCTACAGTTACGTAAATTTCTTTAGTTTAGAGACAATACATTGGAATGTAGTTCATAATACAAAACAAAATAAAAACAATGCACATTTTCTTTCCAATGGAATTTTCATCCTTTGGTTCTGGGGTTTGGCTCATCTAAGAAAGTGGGGGAGTGTATCAGTTATGTCTCAATAAAAAAAGTGAGGCAAAAAAATGTCACAAAAAACATGAGTGAACAAAATCAAAGTTCAGCCTGCATGAGTGAACAAAATCAAAGTTCAGCCTGGGATTCAGCCTTTAATTCCAGGATCACGGGCTGTATCTAAAAAATAATTAAAGGAGGCTCCTAGTGCCTAAGGGAGATTTAACTGTGTTGCAGCCTATTATGAAGTGATTTCATGTGCTTTGTGATGGACCTTACATAGAATTCACTTCTAAAATACTGTGTATGTTATTCATCTCAGGAGTAGACATAAATCTGCCAAAGCAGTCGGCAAATTTAGCTCCAATTCTTGCCCCAGGTTCGCAGAACATAATAGAGCATTAATAATCTTCATGAGGTTTAAGGAATTCTTGCGAGTTCCCTCTGATTCACTAAGAGTTGTGTGAAATGTCTTGCTTAGAGCCTTTATCATGTCAGCATTTCAGAAGGTGCTCCTCTTACCCATCCCAAACAGAGGTAACCTCCTACATGTTTATTTCTCTAGGAAGGTCAAGGAGAGGAAAAGGAAAAATTATGAAGATGAAGGTCAGAATAAAATAAAAGACTTCTCAGCCAGCACTTTCCTTTGGTCACTGATATATAATACTAACTGTTCTGTGTCACTTCTCACGGTTTGCTAAAGACTTTATTCCTAACTTTGGGCAACTTTGGCCCATGTTTTAGAAAAAGAAAATACCAAACAAGGTTGAAGAAGACACGGTAAAAGCAATTCTATTTAGTAAAAAATATATATCTTGGAAAGATCAAAGTATTGCAATTGCCAGATTCATACTGGATTGAATTTGGTTTGATGCCCAAATTAGTCTTTCCTTTGGTCCCTGATAGAGTGATCATCTTAGAAGTGCTTCTTATCAAGGGGATAAAAACTTTCTATGGACAAGCTCTCCAATTTTTTGACAAAGGGGTCATCAGACATTGGGAGCAGACATCAAGGAAAACTAAAGAATATCCCCCTTATGAATTAATAGGAGTATTATAATTCATACAAGAGAATAAAATTGCTGGTTTGAGAATTTCTTCTTGAAGATAGGAAAAATGACTAGATCAGTGATTTTAAAAATACCAAGGCCCAGATCTCGTTGACTAACTGAATTAGAATTTCTAGGGGTGGGGGCCAAGGTATCAATACCTTTTAAAGCACCCCAGGTGATTTCGAAATGTGGTTAGAGTTTAGAATCACTGAGGTAGATGAACGGCATGCTTTTGCAGAATAATGATTCATAGATTCCACTGGGAAATCTCCAGATAGTGAAAGCAGTTTTGCAGAGTAAAACAGAAAGTGTAAGAGAAGTTGGAGGAGAAAGTGGATGGCAGTATTTCTCCAACTTTAATGCTTTAATGTGCACATGAGTGGCATAAGAGTTAGTTAAAACCAGATTTTGATTCAGTGGGTATAGAGTGGGGACTGAGATTCTACATTTCTAACAAACTTCCCAGGCAATGCTGCTGGGGTGCTGCTTCCCTGACCACATTTTGTCTAACAGAGAACTATGGGTAAATGTCCTCTTGCCCCTCACCAAGAGAAGAAAGGAGGTGTCCTTTTGCCTTAAGATTTTGAGGCTTATTCTGAAGAAGGAGAGTGTATTAACATCATGGAATGCTTTATTTTTGAAACCAGCTATGATCCACTAACTAATTAAGAATCTGTTACTCTAAATGTTTTTGAGGAGGAAGTTAATAGTACTTCTGTTCCACTTCCTGAACAGTTAAATTTAATTCAACAAATAGAATTTAAGCCTTAGGGATTAAAAAAAGATATATGAGACAGCTTGCATGAGGGAATTCACAATCTTTCTGGGGAAACAGAAAATTAACATGTGAAATGCTAAATCAATGCTCTAGGAGCACAGTGTGGGGAATCCATATTGACCAGGGAGGAAAGATGCTTGGAAAAGCCTTCATGGAGGAGGTGATATTTGAATATGAAGTTGAAGAATGAGTAGGATTCCAATTCATGAAAAATGGGGGGGAAGGGGAAGGATGCTTCAGAACAAAGGACTAAAGCAGGGGTTCCTAACTTTGGCTGCACATCAGACCATCTGGGAAGCTTTAAAAAGTACTTTCAGCGTCTTAAATTAATTGGAGCCCGAGAACCAGTGTTTTTTGAAAAGCTCCCTGGTGATTTTAATGTGCAATTAGGTTGAGGATCACTGGAGATGTATAAAGACACAAAGTTTTTGTTAAGATTTTTTGAGGTATTTGGAAGGAAGTGGAAGAAATGTAGAGCAAAGAAGTCCCAGATGGTTCTTGGCAAAGATGGCTTGACCCACTGTGGTGTGGGGAAGAAAACTTGTTATCACTAATAATTAAAGTAGTATATAATTATTACTGAAATAACTGAAGGCTGTGGATGATGTGCTTCATAAATATGAATTAGATTGAATTAAGGTCATTCCTATAGTAGCAGTTAGTCTTGCATTCTGTGTCATGTATTATTATACCGAGAGATAGGAAGTGCTGGTGGCCCAACTAGGACTCCTGTGACGGAGGCCTGGGACAGTGGCCACCGGGGAGGAAAGGGGATAGATTCAGTATAGTTGATGGAGTGAGTCCTCAATGTCAGTGTTACTCCCAGTGTGGTTCTTGGACCAGCAAAATCTGCATGAATGAGGAACGTTATTAAAAATGCAAACTCTGGGGGCACCTGGGTGGCTCAATTGGTTAAGTGTCCAACTCTTGATTTCAGCTCAGGTCATGATCTCGTGGTTGTGAGATCAAGCCCCAGTTAGGGCTCCATGCTAGCTAGGAGCCTGCTTGGGATTCTCTCTCTTCCTCTCTCTGCCCCTCTCCTGCTCACATGTGGATTTACACACATTCTCATTCTCTCTCTCTCTCTCTCTCTCTCTCTCTCTCTCTCGATCTCTCAAAATAAAGAAATAAACATTAAAAAAAAGAAGAGATGCAAATTCTGATACATACATCCCCAACCTGTTGAATCAGAATTTCTGGAAAAGGAGCCCATGAAGAGTCCAGTGATTCTTATGTTAGCTAAACTTTGAGGAGCACTGGTCTACAGAGCTGAAAGAGGCTGCAGGACTCTTAGACTACATGCACACATAGCCTCAGACCCAGACATACACAAAACCCATCGAAAGTCAAGAAGGAGACAAAGAAGTGTGTGAGATGGAGAGACAGTAGTGAGAAAGGCCCTCTCTACAGGGCATATGGGAGGATTACCATAGGAACATATGGCTGCTGGTTCAGGATGCAGTGCTCATGTGACAGAGGAAGGGACAGGTGGAGTAACAGCCATGGCATTGCTAGGATGGATGGTGTGGCCGGAGTATGCTGGGACGTCACACCCAGGATGATGAGTGGGAGTGAACCCGCTGAATCACATTGGTGATGGCGTGAGGGGCTGGCACCATGAATGGCTGCAAGGTCTTCTGGCTGTAGTGCTTTCTTTCTGGCAAGCCAGCTTCCTTTGGCTCCTTAGTAATTTTTCCACATTCTCTCCTGGGAATCTGGTGGAGGAATGCTTCTGGACAAATAGTTTCCACACAAAAATGTCTGCCTTCTTCTCTTACTTCTGTTTTTCGGTTTCACTTACCTTATTACAATAATTCTGTATTATTCTGTCACACGTTTGCTAAAATTTGGTTGTCTCACTCCCCCTTCTCTAAGCTCTTTAGCCTCATGTTTTCTCCTTCATGCTTTTTTTGAGCATTCCTTTTCTTGAGAAGCTCTAAGTCCTGTTTCTACAGAACTACATGCCCATTTATTCTTTCTTTGTGCCTATTATAACCAAATTCAGTCTCTCAGGTTCTTACTCAGCTCTGTGCTTTCAGTGCATCATCCATTTCACTTATTTCTCACTAAAATCTTCTAAAGTGACAAAGGTCACATTTGTCAACTATGTTGACAGAACTAAAAACCTCTTATTGATCAGGTGGGCTAACGCTGTTTAAAATATCAGTGGCTTCTTGCTCAATCTAAAACAGTGATGAAGTAAAGAGAGGTGTCTACTATTCAGCCATTCAGAGATCTAGAGCCTTCCATCTCCTGCATTTAGCCAGAAGGCAAGGGATTGAGTGAGATACTGGTTTTTAGGAGTCACGCCGAGAAGTAAGTGTGTCACTTCCACCCAAATTCCACTTGCCAGAACTCAGTCAGATGACCTCACCTCACTGCAGGGAAGTTGGGAATACATTCTACAATGCTTTCAAGAGGGAGAAGAATTGGGGTCTGATGAACACGCTGCATTCTTTGCCACACCCTACTTTTTCACGTCAGTCTCTCTAAAGCTGGTGTCTTTCAGACTCTCAATGTTGGGAGGTGTAATAATGAGGGCTAGTTATTCTCTGTTCACTGTACATCAAGTGGGTCACAAACATTATCTCTGGCTTTCGGGCAATATTGCAAAGCAGTTATTATTTTCACTATACCCATTTTATAGATGAGGAAACTAAAGAACAAAGATAAAGTAACTTACCCAAGAACCCAGGCAGTCTGAGTCCAAGCCCAGTAGCTTATGTTTTACAGTCCCCATGCAGAGAAAGAAAATGGCCACTATGGCCAGACAGAACTGGGGAAATGACTGTTCTGTAATTTACTGGTTGTATAATCTTGCACGAGTTTTCCAATTTCTGTAAGCTTTGGCTTCTGCATTTGTAAACTGAATGATTAGTATTGCTTCATAGAGTGGATATAAGATTAAAACACAACCCACCAGCAACACTTGGGAATGTAGAGGTAAAACTATTTCTAAATTTAGGAAAAACAATGCAGTTTTCTCTGTCACTGTTTCTTCTTATTTTACCAACATAACATTATACCTTTGGCGAGAGAAATATCAGAGGTCCTCACAGGAACCCAAGCTATGTTCATAATCTGCAACCAGTTAGAATGTGCAATCGTTTCCACCGCAACGAGACATAAAGGTTCCCAAACTAAACTGAATACAAACATGATTATTTGGCTGCTCTGGCCCCTAGAGATAAATACAATTTTGTTGACAATGCTGCTGGGTGTTCAGAATTCATTATGATTCAGTTCACTCTTTAACATCTACACTCATAGCTGAACCTCACTAATTTTCATTCTATTAAATTATAAAATAACAAAACAATACTATCTTATTCTGCTTCTTGAATGTAACTTACCTAATATTTCATATTATTAAGATTTGTGTTATTTCATAAGAAATATTCTGAGAAAATTGTTTGTGGAATACTGTTAGGAAAATTGTGCTTCTGTATATTTTAACTTATATATATTTTTTTAATTATAAAAGCAACTCATGTTCATTATTTATAATCAAGGAAATAAAAAAAAAACCCACTCCTTCCATCTAGGGGAGCCTGGGTGGCTCAGTGGGTGAAGTGTCTGACTCTTGGTTTTGGCTCAGGTCATGATCTCAGGGTTCATGAAATCGAGCCCCCTAATTGGGCTCTGTACTGACATGTGGAGCCTGCCTGGGATTCTTTCTCTCCCCCTCTTTCTCTGCCCCTCCCCCACTCATTCTCTGTCTCTGTCTCTTTCTGTCTCTCTCTCTCTCTCTCACACACACATACACACACTAAATAAACTTAAAAAAACTCCTATCTGAACACAAACACCATCAACTTATTTGCTTTTCCTCCAATCCTTTTTAATAAGTAGGTTTTAAAAGAGTCAGAAAATTTTTCCCTCTGCATTCTGCATTTTTTTACTTAACTTTATGTCATTAGCATTTCCCCATATTATGACATTTTCTTTGAAACACATTGCATACGGATATCAAGTGGTTGTGCCCTACATTCTATAGTCTATTGATGACTTTTATATGGAAGTATTTTCTATTACAAACAGCACTCAAATGGACACTTTTGTACCTAAAGATTTTTCACGTTTGCTTGGGATGATTCACAGAAATGGTCAAGGGAATAAACTTTTTAAATTTTTTAAAGAACTTTTGTTTTCTAAAAAGGTCACCCCTATTCATAATCCTACCAGTGGAAAGTTGTACAGTTTTCTTTTTTCTTTTCTCTTATTGTTTTTATTTATTTTTTGTTTATTGAAGTCTAAGTGACACACATTGTTACATTGGTTTTAAATGTACAACATAGTGATTGGATAAAGCTATAGATTACATTGTGTTCACACATGAGAGAATTCTGTGAGAACCATCTGCAAGAATTGAGCAGTTTTTATCTGACCTTTATTTTCTTAGCAACTACAGGAGCAAAAGTAAAAGCTCTTACATTCATCATCTTTCAAAATCTTCACATTAGCTCTTTTAGGTGGGGTTAGTAGATATTAAATAAGTTACACCACATAGTGGTAGAGCAAGGACTTGGACCAAGTTCCTCCAAGTCCCATTCCTGGTCTCCTTGACCACTGCACTAGGTGTGCTCTGTGAGTCATAGTAACTGAAAATAGTCCATTACCTGGGAGGGGCATTGAGAAAGGGAGGAAGAAGAAGAAGAAGTTAGCTAGAGAAAGAAAAAGAAGAAAATAAGATGGAGGAGGAGGAAGGAAGGAAGGAAGGAAGGAAGGAAGGAAGGAAGGAAGGAAGGACATTTGTGATATTCATTAATTGTAGGTGCTAAGTTGCTTCCTCCCCTTCCAGCTCTCTGAGAGCATCTGTAACAGTCATAATGCAACTGGTAAGTAAAAAAGCTGGGATTAAACCTTAAGTTTCTCTGATGGAAAAAGTAGTGGCTCTTTCTCTATTTGAAAGAAAAAAGTACTACACTTTTATTCTAACTGTTAGTTTCTGGGAAACCACTGGGATGGAAAGCTTTGTCTTAGACATGAAAATTACAGAACTCACACATCTCTCTCTCTCTCTCTCTCTCTCTCTCTCTCTCACTTTCTCTTACACACACACACACACACACACACACACACACACACACACAGTTGTCTCATCTTTGTTACAATCCCAGGAATCAGGCCTTTACCTTTCTACCTGAATAGATTTTCATTTGCACTTATTCTTACACTCTGTCATAACCACTATCCAAACTTATAAACTCACCATCCACTTGGTTATGGACATCTTCAGTAGATTCTCTTTTGGATAAAACAAAAACAAAAACAAAAATAAAAACATGTTCTGATTTAGAACCTGTTGTTTCCACCAGAGAGTTAACTCTCATTATTGGACCATTTTGATGGATAGGAAGCAAAAGTGTGTGTGTGTGTGTGTGTGTGTGTGTGTGTGTGTAGACTGGGGAGCAGGTAGTGTAATTCCAAATGATCAGAACTGGCTGTTTAACCTATAGCAGGATTCTCGAGAGGCAGTAGGTAAAGTCTGTTCTGCATATACAGATGTTTTTCTTGGAAACTTGCCTTCTTCCAGCCACATTTTTATCTTTGAATGAGAACATGCTAGGTTCAATCTCTTGACTCCCTTAAATCCCAGGGCAGTAATTCTAGCTAAGAAGAGAGGATAAAATCCATCAGTACCTAAAACTCAGCCTTGTCTTTATAGAAATGATAAGCATTATTAATAGCATTATCTTCAAAGGAAAGGAGAATTCTGGGTGTGTAAAATTTAAATCTTAAAGATTCTGATAACCATTCTTATTTCCTTCATTTCCTTGCTTGCTAGATTTTAAAAGGGTTTGCTAGCTGCTGTGGAAAAATATCAGTTGCTTAACACAACCTAAGGTTTTTTTTTTTCTCACTCACATTGAGTATAAAGTGAATATTCATGGTGACTTTCCTCCATCTGGTGATTCAGGGACCCAGGTTCCTTCTATTTTGTTGTTCATTCACCTTCAAAGAGTAGCTTATGAAGTTTCCCTGGGTGTCTACACCCTTCCAGCAGACAGAAGAAGGCAATCTATTGGAGCACCAATGAGAGATTTCTATGGGTTGGGACTAGAAGTGGCATCCATCAAATTTGTTCACATTCCAGTCCTGGAATCCAGGCATATGGCCTCAGCTAACTGGAAAGGAGGCTAGGAAGTTGAACTGTGTGTCTGGAAAGAAGGGAAACAGCTTTGGTGAACAGCTAATCAGTCTTTATCAAACTGACTAGAAATAGGACCAGATTAATATAACATGGACAACATGGCAAAGTTAAGTCTTTTAAGACACTGGGTATATTTGAAAGTGAATTCATTCTGGCAGTCATTAGGCAAAGTCCATAACATATTTTTGTAATTTTTCAGACTCCTTTCCAATGCATTTCTATCTTCTTTGATAAAACCAGGAAAAATGATAATTTTGTTTGGGGCATAAATCACAGAAAATGTCACTTAAGGTCAGTGTTGGTTGGTGGTCTTCAGCCATATTTTACTTCTCATTAAAGCAACCAGACCAAAAATTGTGTCTAGAGGTGATATTTTGTAAGTCTCAGTTAGGAGTAAGTCTTCAAGAATGAAAATGTTTCAGTCTACACATATATCTTTGTGTCTCCAGAAACATTCAGAAATTCCTGTTGATTACAGCAATATCTACAGTTCAAAGAAGAATTGAAACCACAAGCTATTCTAACATCTGTTTTGGTTTTATGGTCAATCTGAATAGTTGTAATTTACGTTCACTGACACCACACAATGAGGTTATTTTCAAACTACTGTATTTTGTAAAAAGAAAACAACAAAAATGGCCTCTTTGTACTTACATGTTGAGCCAAGTCTCAACTATCCATACCAACAGAGGGAAAAAATCTCACGAATTATCAATAATAATTTAAGAACTCACCTTAGACCACAGCCTTCCCTCTTTGCTACCTAGCCTTTATGGCTAACTTTCATTGCAGTTCATTACCAACCACAGGCCCATTGGAGAAACCCATGAAAGGACACAGAAAAGACAATAATGATAGTAAAAGAGAAGCAGAGGGCCTGGATAAAAGGATAATTACATCCCAAAACTGAAAAATTAGTCTGGCACAGGAATTATTGTTAAATGGAAACATAATGCATCATGTAATCAGACCACCCAATAGTCCCAGTAAGTCATCTGTGAGTGGGGACGCCTACTCTATAACCTCTGTTAGGTATTTCCTTGGAGGCTGGACAGATAGTCTTCATTGCTAGGAAGAACATCTCCAACAATCCTTCTGATCCTGTGCCTAATGCTGCCCACATCGGTTAGGCACCACCAACTGCCTTTTCCTTACTGGTTTCGAACCAGCTTCATTTGTACTAAGTTCTGCAAATACAGAAACAATAAGCAAGCTTAAAAGCAAGGCCAGAAAATTGCTACGTGATGTGAAAAAGAGGAAGCAGCTGCCATTTGTTGAACACTCAGAAGTTACCTGGCTTTGTGCAATGTCCTCTGCCATAGTCTATCCCGTTTTGTCTCTACCAAACCCCCCCGACATGCTCTGCATTTTTCTATTTTGGAGACGATGATCCGAAGCACATAGAGATTACGTGTGTAACACTAAGCAAGTCACTTAATCACTGACAGGGTTGGGGTGCAAAGCCAGGTTTATCTAATCTCAAAGGGCAGGCGCTTAAACACTACATTTGTTACCTATCTCTCTGACACGGACCTTCTTCAGCTTCTGGGCACGCTTCGGCTTAGCTTAGATTTCTGAATGGCTTTGCTCCTGGTGCCCTTCTACGGTCTGTGCTTCCTTGGGTCTAGGACATCTGCTGTTGCTCATCTACTCCGCTGCTGACCCCCAGTGATCACCAGGCCACTGCTCACCCTTGCTGTTAGGCTGCTCCCATCCTGCCTCAGACCTCCACCTCACTCACCCCTGAGGCTGGTGCACCCCTAATGGGCCGTTGTACAAGCAACTATAACACAATTGTATTACCACATTTTCTTCGAGTGGACCCCCTTGACTGCAACACTTGTTATCATTTCAGAGATGTTACAATGTGAACAAAACAAAAACAAATCATTGGAATTGGTGAAATAGCGTAGTGACATTTCCAGTCTACAATGAATGATAAGGCTTATTACATGAGGATTTCTCCTGACTGAGAAGCTGGAAAGGCTTGATGTGATTGTTTAAAGCTTTAAGTTAACATAGCACATTTTACGATAAAAACTAATGTTTGGGAATATGGAATGGGAAGACATATCTAAAAGTCACAGTTCTTTTTTTTTTTTTCTCATGTTACTTATATTCCATATAGCCTGCTAATACCCTGAAACAAGCTGTCTTTATCAACTCAAGATGTGGGATGATGTTCACTGTAAACAAAAACACCAAGAAACACCTCCTTGAACAAAATCAACACTTACTTTGATTTTGTGATTATCTTTTTCCTTTACTAATTAAGTACCATCAAAGTTTGCGTCTGGTTGCCTTATTTACAGGTTAATGATGCAAATTAGCTAACTCATAAATGTAACCCATTATGTCTATACGTACTCTCATGTAAATTACTGAAAAAATAAAATAAAAATATTAAAGTTGAAAGCTGACCCTTGTTTCCTACATCAGTTATAAGGCAGGTAATTATTTATTTTTATTAACAGTTTGCGTTGGTGTGAGCCCCAACACAATGAAAGAGTTTGCACTCCTTATGCACAAGGAGCTCGACTTGGAGGAGAGTGGAGAGGACAGAAAGAACGTCTGAGCCGGGACAGACAGATCTTGCAGGGACAGAACTTGTCTCATGCCCTCCATCAGTCTACGTACTCAATAGTTGCCCTTGAGGTACTCATCATAAGCTAGCGGAAAAAAAAGGTGGGAAATTCTGAATACAGGAGTTCTTTCTCCTTACCTGCTTTGCATTTTCACACAATTAAATTAAGTGCCCAGGTGTGACATTCATTGTTGGAAAAAGTCCTAGGGGCAGAACACAGCATTCCTTGTCACTTTACTTTATTAACTACCACTTAGCTATTCAAGTTAGGAGGGAAGAACACCCTCAAAGCACACCTCCTCTCTTTAATTTATAACTGATTAAGCCACCAGCACTCTTCTCTCTATCCCTGATCTAGCTTTGGGAATGTTGAGCTTTTCGTACACAGGGGCCAATTTTCAGGATTGTCAAAGTGTGCTGTTTAACATTATAATAAGCTCGCTGGAAAAGCTGCTAATGCATTTTCACAAGCTCTTGTGAATTGCTCTCCGTATTGGGAATATGTTAACAGCTCCCGACACACACAGTGTCCTAACACAAAATGAAAGCAGAACGATTTGCAGTTTAAGGAAACACAGACCACTTCCCTCTTCAACTCAGGGCAGCATATGCATAAAGGGAGTGGATATACGTGAACACCCAGCTCGCCTTTCTAAGTGCGTCTGTCTGCCACAGGCCTGTGGTCTGAAACCACAGCTCTGTGTCTGTCATGTGTCTGGACGCTGCGGCCCTCCTAAGGGGCACCACCAGGCATGCCAGAGTAGAGGGGAAGAGTCCACTGCAGACGTGTGACAAGTCTAAGGAGCTGAATTACCCGTGGCCCCTGCACCAGGGAATAGCCTTCATCCATCAGTCACTCAATAGCACCTGGCGATGGAAGGACAGATGAGGAAGGACAGATGAGCCATCTTGGCTGGAAGCCTGGAGTAAAGAAGGGAAAATTAGGCAATGCCAATTGGTGCAGCCAAGTTGATCTCCCCTCTGGGCCATGAATACCTCAGAACTGCTTTGGGGACTCAAATGGGGGAATCCACTCATTTAATCATTTGTTCATTAACTATTATAGGATATCTACATTAGATGAATATTCTCTGATCCTGGCAATTTTTTTTTTACTTATCTTTGCCTGACTTTTAGACTGCAACTGGTTTTCCTTTTTTGCACGGTAAATGAGTAAGGACAAAAAAGTAATTGTTTATATAAATGTGAAACTATCATAAACAAGCAGTAAAACTTCAGAGCAAGAAAAACTGCACTAGAATGATCCTGCTGTCCTGTCTGGGAAAAAGACTTGAAATGTGTGTCATGTTCAGGAGTCTGCCAATTAAAAGTGGCCTTTACTAAGGCAGACAGAGGATTTCCAGTTGGGACACCTTCTTTAAAAAGTCTTTCTCCCCAGCAGCTGCTGAGGATGTGTGTGTGTGTGTGTGTGTGTGTGTGTGTGTGTGTGTGTAAGAAAGTGGGGGAGACAAAGAGACTTTTTCAGGAACACATAAGCCCATTTGTCATTTTATTACCATGTTGCATAATAAGTGATAATCATAAACCTATCAGATATCTGATTTAGAAGGAACCTAATAGATGAAATAATAGTTCATTCTCTTAATTTATAGTTGAGGAAAATGAGATTTAGAGAGTCTACTTATTAGTGGCAGAGACAGTGCCAAAGCCCAGACTTGTTAATCTTGGACATACAAATTAATACAGATTTGATTCATGTCTCTAGGAAGCTTACAATGCATTTGGAAGTTAGGACATGTTCATTGGGAACCAAAAATGGTGAACCCAGAGATCCAAACGTTCCACAGCTTAATATTCTTTTTTTTTTTTTAAAGTTTATTTATGTATTTTGAGAGGTAGCAGGGGAAGGGACAGAGAGAGACAGACAATCCCAAGCAGGATCCAAGCTGTCAGCGCAGAGCCCAATGCAGGGCTCGATCGCACAAACTAAGAGACCATGACCTGAGCGAAAATCAAGAGATGGACACTTAACCAACTGAGCCACCCAGGTGCCCCATTAGTTTAATATCCTTGATGGTGACAGTGAGGGAACTCAGGTGAGAACATCATGGTCACGGTTGCAATTAGTGGCAGGCATCACCTAATTGCCAAGATACCCCTGGTGCTGTTCCACATACAAAGTCTTTTTGCTCAAGAGGTGAATACATTGAAGAACACATTTGCCTCCCTAATGTTTATGTTAGAAATGAAATCACCACCAATTCAAAACTCAGCTCCAGCTACTACAAATTTCAATACAGACAATCTTTCTGGAGAGTTATTAGAACATATTGTAACCACCAGGAGTCGCTAAATCCTCTAACCTATGTTGACCCCCTATTCTGGTGATGTGGATTTTGTTGTAGCAAATGCTAAGGTAAATAAGGGTTATGATGGAAATAGGCATTGTGGTCATGATGTATAGCGATGTAGCCTTGCCTATGCGCTGAATTGTCAGGTATGGATGTAGACCACACCTCTACCCTCATACCTTTCAGAGCTCACGCAGAATTAGCAGCAAATGAACAAGGCCACATGAGAGCAATGAAATGGATTTACTATCTCACTTAGTACAGTAGAAGAGGACTAATAACATGGCAGCCAAAGTTATATTTCCTGAGAATCAAGTCAATCTTGCAAAAAGCTCTTTTTCAAAAGCTCACTATAAAGAACCCAGTAGGGAGATGAGAAACGGCCATGCTCTGACACACGAGTACACCATGCTATCCCCACCTTCTGCTCTTGACAATGAGGGCTGAACTCTGTGTAACTGGCAGGGAGATGTCTCTGTCTGATCCTCACAGATGGACACATCTATCAGCATGTCAGGTAGGCATCAGTTAGAGCTGACTTACGTTTTCCTCAGCTTTGGCAAAGTCATAATGATTATGTAAATTTATCTGAGGGCTGTTAACTTGTAATGAAGTAAGAAAATATGTCCTGTGCATGTACCAGTTTGCAAGATGTATAATGACTTTCTCTTTTCTCTCAACAGCATGGCATTGGCATTCCCTCCATTTTTATTATGCGTATGCTTCACGAACTCATCAAATTACTGCACCATGCCCGGTGCTGTGATGTTACCATTATCAGAACTGGTACATCAGGGAGAATAGGTGAGATGGGCTGGTTTCTACTATGAAGTCCAAGTGACTGTTCCATACAGGGTGGCTGCCAAAATACAGCAACATACTTAGAGACCAGCAGAGACCCAGGTGGGCTAGAAGGTGTCAGGAGGCTGGCCTTGAGGAAATTTATAAAAATTTAAATTTAAAGAAAATTAAAGAAATCTAAAGAAGTATTTCTTTTTTATCTTCCTTTTTTTTTCTCCATGGAAACCTGGCATGAGAGATCACACTGCCTATTGCCCAGATGGACTTAGGTATTCTTAAGGGGAAGACTGGAAGAATTGCTAGGGAATATGGATGAGGATAAGTATAAGTTTTGAGGCTGAGGAATTTTGTAAGTGACAGAAATACGTGCTTTCAAGGAAAAATTAATCACTAAGGTTTGCCTTGTTTGTCAGCTAAGTAAGCAGACTTCATACCTCCAGGGGAACACTTTGTTTTAGCTCCTATCAGTGACTACCCCCCTTTTCTTGGCTGGATCTTTTCCTCATCAACACACCAGAAAAGATCAGGCTGGGCTTTTAGAGAAGGGCCAGGTGATGCTTCCTACTGTTTTCCCAGAGCCTCCCCTCCGCCCTTCCTCCTCCACTGGTCAGGTGGCTGGCTGGTCAGGGGCCATGCATGTGCTTCTGCAGTGAGGAAACCTCCTTCTTTTTAAATCTTTTCTCCAGAAGCAGACCTTGTGAGGAGGTGATTTTACTACGTACCCAAATGCAGATATAGACAGGGCATTGTAACTGAAAATGTTTGGTTGACAGAATGGCAGGACTGCACAGAGATTATAAAAAGGGTTGTGATTTTGCTCACAGAATGACACACTTTTGGGATAAATTTCAACCTTATAAAACTTCAGACAAAGAACTAGAGGAGTGACTTGGCCAGTATCACAGAGCCACAAGTGACTGAGCCATGCTTCACTAGAAATAGACATGTTCAAAAAGATTATGACCTTTCCATAGCTGTGTACAGGGTAAGGTCCAGCCATGGCCCTCCCAGGTGGCATAAAGAAAAACATCCGTGGATGCCCATCTAGAAACAGAAGGAGAATATTAGCAATCAGTTAAATGAGGTATCCTTCTAGATTGTTGTTTATCCATTGTTACCCCCAAATAAGTAGTAGATAACAGTGCATTCGGTAATGAAATGGATAGTACTGTTATTAAGATTGCTTATAATTTGGGGGTGTGGGATGCAAGGATCTGTCTGCATAGCCCATGCCAGTGCAATGTACCATCCTTGCTGCTGTGGCTGCCACTGGGTATGAACACGTGTCCAGTATGCACAAGGCACTCTGCTGCCTATCCAACTCATGGTCATGAATTCTAGGTCTTTTGCTTTATGGCAACAAGATACATCCAGCTCACAGGCTATACCCGTATCACAGCGGAGGTCTACAAATGGTGGGAAATAAAACCACTGGGCTGTTGTAGGTACCTTCATGTTGAAGTTTTATCCTCATTAAGAACTCTTAGCTTATTGCTAGGATGTGAATGTTTGTTTTGTTTTAAGCAGCATTGAATTCAGAGATGAAGGAAGTAAAGCTAATTCCTCTGCTGCTGTTCCCACTCCTTAGACAAGCCAGCAAACTTTCATGAGGATAAAATACCTGATTAAATAATACTTTGACCTTTAAGAGACTTTAACCCGGATATAAATGTTCTAAAATCTCTAAATATCAGGATGACCTGTGAATAGTATCAGTTTTGATGCCCACATTTTCAACTTTGTTCTCAATCTCTTTCCTACTCTTAGGACATTGTGAATAATTCAAGGAGCCACTTGTTTGACTTATTTTAAAAGTATCTGACCCACCAAGACTTTTTCATCAGAGCCCACCTTGGTTCTCTACCCGAACATTCTAAATTAACCGCATGTTGATTAGTATTAGAATTTATAAAACCCCAGAATGATATGACTATGCCCTGTGGCAGGGATCAGTAAACTTCTTCTGTAAAGAGCCAGATAATAAATATTTTAGGCTTTGCAGACCATATGATTTCTGTTGCAACTTCTCAACTCTGTCATTGTAGTGTGTAAGCAACTGTAGATAATATATAAATGGATGAATGTGGCTGTGTTACAATAAAACTTTATTTATAAAGACAGGTTGAATTTGGCCCATGGATTGTAGTTTGTAGATCTCTGCTTTATGGCATCTCTGTGAAAGCATTCACTCATTCAACACATTTTTATCAGTACCTTTAATGTAATAGGCAGAATGCTAGGCTTACAGGGACAACAGTGAACAGACATTGCTCCTGCCTTTATAGAGTTCGTGTGTTATCCGGGCAATAGACATGCAAGGAGTAAATACTAAGTATAATAAATGTTAAGACACAGAATCAAGGGTACTATCAATACATATCCCCTTATCCAGGCTCTAAATAGAAATCAGAATGGATCCAAAACTAGATCAAAACCTGGGCTGAAGAAATTTAATGTAACCTATCTGTGTTGCCTTTTATTCTTTCCCCCTCCGTGGATTCAGATGTTTTTTCAGATGTTTCCCCCTCCATGGATTCACACCTGGAGAATGAGTTGCAGGTAATCTGGTGAAAGAGTGTGGGTCAAGAAGGCATTCCAGGCAGGAAGAACGAGTTGGCAGAAAATGGTTTCTTGAGTCCCTGAGACTTGAGTTTCTGAGTCCCATGAGCAAGGCAGAGTTTGCAGCAATGGAAGGTCAGCCAGGAGGCCTAATTTACATGGTGGGGGTGGGGGGTGGGGGGTGGGGAGGGAGTGGATGTGACAAGAATCAGAAGGAAGAGAGGACGGAGATGCAAAGAAATTATAGTAATCAAGGAGCTGCAGAGAAGATTAAATATCAAGTAGTCACATCACTTCATGAAAGCTACTTGCTGGCAGGCTCATTTAGTTTATTCCTGACCTAATTTACTCAAATTTGAGCCTGAAGGCCGGTACTAATTTGCATGTCCAAGAGTCATGTTTGTCTTGAAATCTAAACCTGATCACACTGTAAATGTGAATCTGGAAAGACAGCAAATGTAAATGCTTGTTCTGAATATTATTTAATTGCATTTGGAAAAGAAAATAATGTAAAAGATGAAAATAGGGAGAATCATTAGCAACCAGCATTAATTAGTGTTGGCAGAATAGATTACATACTACACGTCAAAAGTAAACTCTCAGTGACATTCTTCTGTAACCACTCTTTTAATCCCACATTGCAATACTGCACCAAGGTCTGTTGTAATAGCAGCTGGGGCCACAGACTCCTTCCTTAAACCCTGGCTTGAATAGGTAATCTCGGACCATATCACCACCTGAAGTGCTGAGCTTGACAAAGACCTGGCTGAGGAGCTCCTCAACTATGGTAAAGGGACTTCCCACTTCCCAATCTTCATCAGACATGCAGTGTGTACCTAGGAGATTTGTATGAAGACAGAAGAAGTTATAAACTGGGAAAGCAACAGAAATTTGTCAGGAACTCTTTGTTATTCAAAGCCATAATTTATATTAAAAACTCTGCTTTAGAAAATTAAATAGTTGGGGATTAAAAAAGGAACAGAAACAGTCTTTTTAACTTACTAGAGCATGGGAGCACAAGGACATAATAAGCAGCAGAGAAACATCCATAATGAATTTATATTGAGAGTGGGTTTAATCCTCCAAGAACAAATCAAATACTAAAATGCAATTAGTGATGTTAGCAAAATCATACCTCTGTTTATGCCTTTAATTTACACTGGTGACTCTGGGAAAAAGGGATTATGCTGATTCTATGTTTCTGCCATTTTGAGGTATATTCACCTATATATCAGAACACATCTGGTACCCAGGGAAGAGTGGGGACCAGGAAACAAGGAGAAATATTTGGGGGAGGGAATCCTAAAGTGATGGGTGCTTTCAGAGTGGTTCTTTCATCTCTCAACCATGAAGGGTGCCCAAATCAACTTTGACACAAATTGAAGGTGATTGCCAAGTAGTAGCTCTTGGCAATCCAAGAGCTCCAAGGGGTGAGGGGCCGGGAGAAAACAGTCTCAAGGGCAGACTCTGCTCATCCCAGAAGAAAGAATCTAACCAGGATTGTTACCATTTCTTGAAGGGCCTTCTAGAAATGTTAAGGTGTAGTTGTATTTGTGTAAATTCATCAAACTATGTATTAATTCATTTTAAATTATGTTTCTTTTCTTGTCCCTTGGATCAAACTTAGGGCATTATACTGAATTTTAAAAAAAAATATGGGGGCTCCTGCATGGCTCAGTTGGTTAAGCATCTGAGTCTTGATTTCAGCTCAGGTCATGAACTCACAGTTTGTGGGTTCGAGCCCTGCTTGGGGCTCTGTGCTGACAGCATGGAACCTGCTTGGGATTCCCTCTCTCCCTCTCTTTGTTCTTCCCTCAATCCATGCTCTCTCTCTCTCTCTCTCTCTCTCTCTCTCTCTCTCTCCCTCAAAATAAGTAAACTTAAAAAAAAATTATGTATGGAGGGGGCACCTGGGTGGCTCAGTCGGTTAAACATCTGACTTAGGCTCAGGTCGTGATCTCATGGTTTGTGAGTTTGAGCCCCGTGTCGATCTCTGTGCAGACAACTAAAACCCTGGAGCCTGCTTTGGATTCTGTGTCTCCGTCTCTCTTTCTGCCCTCTCCCACTTGCTCTCTCTCAAAAAATAAACATTAAAAAAATTGTTTAAAATTATGTATGGAGACAGGTTATATTATGTACAAACATTACCTGAGGTTAGTAAAAGTAGTGTCAGTACCTATGTGTTATAAAGTAGGAGGAATGTTGGGTCTAATAGGGTTGAGACTCTGTGATAGGTCACTGGCCCCTTCACCAGGAGGGTCATCACTAGGTTTAAGTCAGAGCTTACAAACGGCAGCCTGTTGGAGTCGATGTTTTCTTTGGCCCGCACAGTATTTTTTAAAATGTGAATTATTTTGCCAACTTTGAAAATTTCTGGAGGTTTCACATGAAAGTCCAGATTTTTGGCTTCCTGAGATAACATCACATAAAAAATATGAAATGATATATTCATGGCAACCCTAGCAAGCCCCAGCCCACATCGGGCTGCATTTGCTGAAGGTGAGGCAAGGCTTCTCCCTTTAGACCAGGCAGACCTCACTGATGTTACCTGCTCGGCTTCTGGGACATCTGAGTTTGAATTGGCTTAAATAACGCCGTATTAGAGGTGTTGGCAGGTAGCACTGAGGAGGAGGGAGCAAGGAGGAGGAGACAGCCACGGTGGAAGTGGTGTGTAAACTAGAGGAAAGGGAGAACAAGAGCAGAAAGGGAGCCAAAATGGGGACTGTGCAAATAATGGATGGTGACAGAGTGTGTTGGCCTCCCTGCTTCTATCCTCCCTCTTCAATTGGGAGCAGTGTACGCACAGTGGAGGAGACAAAATAGCTTCAGGCTCCCCTCCCTGGCTTCCTTCTGGCTTCACTAGTTGACACAGGTGAAACTAAATGAACACTGAAAGCAGCCTAGAAGGGAAAAAGTGATCACAAAAGGGTGGCATGCAACTTGAGACACGCGTGGCAGAGAAGACAGTGGACAAGTCCATTGTCCGTATGTGGCTCCATTGTCCTAACGGAGATGGGGAACTGCAAGCTCCAAACCACCATCCTGGTCCTCAAGTAGCTTCAGGAGCACCACTGAGGCTTGGAGCTGCTGCTTCTCCTTCGGCACCTCTCCCTGAGCCATTCCCCAGTCACAGAAGCAACCTGAGATCTTCCTCAAAGGCAGATCTCCTAGCAAGCCTCCAGGTCATGCTATCCCTGGGCACAGTGCTAGCTGTTGTGGCCACTCAATGGTTACTTGTTCCAGAGCTAGGTCACTCAGCACCATGGAGACTCCTCTCCACAAGAGACTCTTGAGCCAGGCACAGCCTTGCTCCAGATACCTTGACAGGATGGTTCAGATGGCTGGATTTTTCCCCGGAGTGCAGACCCAAGTGTTAGAGTCAGCCATAGAGCACTTGGGTCCACAGTAAGCCCTTTAATGATGCTACTGCCACCATGGTAGGACATCAAGCCACTAAGTGTTCTCCATTCTCTTTCAGGCCAGGGTCTACTAGATGGAGCGCTGTGGTCCTTTTCCAGAGGAGAAAAGTTTGACTGCTTGAAGAGAGCATATAAAGCCGGCATCAGGAATACTGAAACGGAATCTGCAGTGTCCTTGGCTACACGTAGAAATTGTGATCTAAAAGGTAAGCTATTCATGAAAGCCTCAGGTCCAATTCTCCTTTTTCATGAAGTTATTTTCACTCTGCAGGAGAAGAAAAAGGAATCCAACTATTTATTACTTGGGGTTGAACGCATGCCTTATAATTGTTTATAATATGATCATAATGTCTTATGAGAGGGGAGAACATTGTTCTCATTATGCAAATAAGGAAACCAAGCCTCAGGGATTAAAAAGGGGTTGCCCAAGGTCATCAAGGTTATGTAGTCAGGACTTCACAGCAAGTTCCACTTTCTTGATCCTGGTAGTGGCTGCTGTTTGCTGTTACAATTTAATTTATCAAGACACGATAAAAATAAAATATTCCTAAAACTGTTCAAAGGACAAAGCATCAGTGGAGTAGGTTTTTAAAATTAATTTACATGCATTTTTGCTTTTCCCAAGGGAACTTTTTTATTTTGAAACTTTTAATAATTCAGAAAAATGGAAAAAAAATAGTATAATACCTATCTACACTCTACAAAGATTGAACAGTTTTTAATATTTTGCCACATTTATGCATGCTTTCTAAATATATATATACACATATATATGTATATACATGTGTGAAAATATAGGTATACACACATCTATTTGCTTTTTTCCCTGGTTCATTTGTTAATGAATTGCAAACATCATGCCAGTTAACTCTTATACCTCAGCATCATTTCCTAAGAATAAAGGTATTCTCGTAATGACCAAAATACCATTATCAAAAAAAAAAAAAAAACCCAAAAACCTAAGGAAAGTAAAAGTAGCTTCATAATATCACTTAGTATCCATTCCATATTTAAATTTCCCTAATTTTCCTAAAATATCTTTTATAGATTTTTTTCTTACTCATTATCAAGGTAACTTCATACATTATATTACTTGGTTGTTATATCTCTGTTCTAGAAGAGTTTCCCCTACTTTTCTCTTTTTTCCTACGACAATGGATTTTTTAACGCATCAAGGCTGTTATATTGTTAAATATACCATGTTCTAGATTTGTCTGTGTGTTTCATCATGGAGTCTCACTTGTTCATCTCTACTGCAGATTTCCTGTAGGTGGAAGTGAAGTCTAGTGGCCTCACTAGATTCAGCCTTTTGGCAAGAACACTTGATGGTAATGTAAGCTTTGTAGTGTACCACCTCAGGGAGATGTAATGTGAAGATGTCCCACTATTAGTCATTTCAAGTTGGAGCACTTGGTCCAAGGGGTAACTTCCATCACTTTCCATGGAGAAGTGAAAGTTCCCTCTTTGTGTGGAACAAGCAATCTCTGTGGTGACTATGTGGCACGGCATGAACACCCAGTAACCCAACTGTCTTTTACTAATGATTTTAGCATGGGTTGCAAAATGGTGATTTTTCAATTCCATCGTTCCCTCTATATTTAATAGCTGGAATTCTACTTTAAGAAAAGTTTTTCTTCATCACATTCTTTCTCCCTTGCTCTCTTTTTTGGTCGTGGAGGGTAGTTACTATTGTTTTGTGACTCTTGTTCAAATCAATGTGTTATAAATGGTTTCTGTCATTATTGTCTTTGATACTCAAATTATCTCAAATTTGGCCAGGCCAGTGGAATTGGCAGTACACCTGGAGAGTCTAGTGTCCTGGAATTCAGAGAAGCAAACTTCAAAGAACACGTAAAGAATTATAGCATGTTAATATGTCTTTTAATCACAAGTGGAATTTTAATTGCAACGGTTGTCCTTATGATCAGTCAATTTTAATATATAAAACTACAGGGGTGCCCCGGTGGCTCAGTCGGTTGAGCGTCCGGCTTCGGCTCAAGTCATGATCTTGCGGTTGGTGGGTTCGAGCCCCTTGTCGACTCTGTGCTGACAGCTCAGAGCCTGGAGCCTGCTTCAGATTCTGTCTCTCTCTCTCTTTCTCTCTCTTTCTCTCTCTGCCCCTCCCTGGCTCATGCTCTCTCTCTCTCTCTCTCTCTCAGAAATAAATAAACATCAAAAAATTTATCAAAATATATGTATATATCCAATACTATAAACAAAATATATATGGTAAAATTTCCAAAAATACATTTTAGAAAGAAGTCGTAGTTCATAAGAAGAGATTAATTGTAGAACCACTAGGCTTAACTACTCCCATCTCTCAGAAGTCATGTCCATGCAGATCCTTGTAGTATATGGGTGAAGAATGCAAACGAATCCTTATCCTCTTTCGAAGGTCATCATTAATACCCCCTTTCAGAGAAACAACAGCATCTGCTTTTCTCCCCACAAGTTAGCCAGAGTGAGAGCCACAGGTGGCGGCAGCTTGACCTTGACCTGAACAACAGCCCGATCAGCACACAGCCTGTAGGAACACCCGGATTTAGACATTTCTGCTCCAAGAAATGCCTCCTCACATTTCTTTATTATAGAAACAAGTGGTCACCTGAGCCACGGCCCCACATAGTATGCAAATGGAGAATTTGGTATCCAGTTAACTTAGAAGGAAAAAAAAATGCCTACTGACAAACGTGCTGCCCTGATGTCAGTTTGGTGATGACCATCAGTTCTTTCCTAAGAGGCATCAATTGGCAACCAGGGAGAGTTCTCAGCTTGTGAACCCTGGACCCTGGTCTTTCTCTCTTTAAGGACGTCGCCAAGCCCTCAGAGAAATGATTCTGTTATGAGGGATCTTTCTGTCCTTGCCGCAAGTCCTTGTGACCTTGCTCTCTCTGCCGCCTGCATGCACCTTCCTGGACTCCTTCCTCCCTTATTTCCTGTAGTTCCTGATGCCCTGCAGCATTTGCCTTTTCCCGAGGCTGGCTGCCGGAGCTGTTGGTAGCTGACTTCAGCCCGCTAGCAGCTCTCTCCCAAGCCACTCCTGCAGCTCTTTCAGGGAGCAAACCTCTTCCAGACTGCCAACCTTCACGCTAAAGGTTGCAGCTGTGATTGTAACACTGTAGTTCTTGGGAGTATCTCGGTCTGAAATTCTTCAAGGTGATGAGGACTCATCTCCTTCAGACACCCCTGTTTTCAAAGGTGAATTCCTGGTACAGGCCCCACTGGAAGATCAACCACCAGGACACAGACCCAAACTCCATGCGTACAATGCTACCATGTTCGACCTTGCATCACTGCTTCATAACATCAGTTCGCCACAGCAGTGAAGCTCTGAAAAAACTCTGTGAGCTAGAAAAACTTGCTTGGGGGGAAGGCTGAGGGAGGCTTCACAAGCAGCTGCTTTAACATGGAAGAAGGGAGGGAGAATATATCAGTGGTAAACGACACGGGGAAAATGTATTTCACCTGGCTCAAACAGCTCAGGGCCCACGGGCTAGGGTTGACTTCCCAGGCCTATTCTCTCTTCCCCACCATTCTGCTCCCACTGTTAGTAATGGCCAATACCACCCTGTCCCCCCAGATCACCTTCTCTAATGGTTTTTTCTGTCCTTTTATTACCAGATGACTGGATAACTAATCTGACTTCATACTAAGGTCATGATGGCCATGGCTTCAACTTATAGATAAATTTTTGTTAAAACAAGGGTCTTCTAGAAACCATTGTTCTAATTCAGAGGAGTCACTCGCTGAATTTGGACTGATGCAAAATGGATCTTTCTGCATCCCCCTGGGACAAGGAGGTCTTGGGTCCGCATGGATTACCACTTCTTATTTTGATGATTAATATCAGATCTCATCACAAATCTCACTTCACTGGGAAGCCTTGCCAGGACGACCTCAACTCAACTCACTCACCCATTGTTTTTCTGGTTTCTTTACCTATTAACTTATATACTATTTTACATATATTAATGCATGAAGGTATGTACTTAGCATCTCTCTCCATTAGAAATATAAGCACCATGAGAACAGGGACATTGTTTGTAATTTTCTTGCTATATCCCCAGCACTTAAAATAATACCTGCCTTATGGGCATTCAATAAGTATTTGCTAAATGAACAAACACATGAATGAAAGCAATGACCTTTAACTGTCATTTGCCATGAAAGATGGCTATGGCAAATCCATCTGGTTCCTTCATTTCCTGGCCACATTAATGACTTGGGAGAATGGCCTAAAGGACCTTAGGGCACCTCCAAACTGTCCTCATTGGAAGAGGCAAAGCCTTAGAGTTAAGCCTTCCTTTGCAGTAAAGTTCATACAATAACGCTGCTGTATCTCTAGCCCCGGGATCCTTTGATGTTTGATAGGTGTACAACCTGCTTGAAATGTGGCCACAGACACCCATAAGTCACTGTTGTTATCTTGATCTCATTATCCCGAAAAAGAACAGTGGAAATCCAACGTTGTGTTAACAAAGATTAGGGTGAAGGGAAATAGTGGCACTCACAGAATTATTCTCCATTGAAAGGCTAAACCTTCAGAATAACGTAAATCCCCTATATAGTGCATAAATGAATTCACCCATGATTTTGTAATATGCATACATCTGTCCCTCCCTTAAAGCAAAATCGACTTTAATTAAACCCCTAACATTCTGATTAAAGATGATAATCCTTTTGCACTGTGAACTTGTGATAAGTATGTTCAACTTGTATCCATTTTTAAAAGACAGTGCCGCCTTTTGACACACGCTTGCATGGCAATACGTGAAACCTAACGTTTATCTAAGATTAAGTTCTGCTTAAATCCTCTTCTTTGTCTTTAACTGTTTGCAGCACTCGCAGTGGTTTTTTTCTTTAGGATAAAGGAAGAATCCAGTGTTATTTCGTTTGACGGATACTGGCAACTTTGGGGATATAGTCAGTCTTTATAATATTACTTTATTACAGTTCAATGAAAGGGAGTAGAATCTTGATTTTAACTCAGTTTTATATTCTTCCACTGGTCCCAGCAATGAAGGATGGTGGACTCTGGGGACTGTGCAGTGATCACTGATAAAGCAAAAAAGATATTACAACAAGGATTAAAGATTATATTCGGTCTAGAGCCGGAGCATTTCTTAACTCTAAAATGGAGACAAGTCAGGGTTTTGAAATATTATTGCAGAAGGGGATGAGGCAACCAATTACAGCTCTCTTCACCCTCGCAGGAGAAAAATAAACGGTGGCTCAGAGACGTTCAGTGACTTTCCCAAATTCTCCCAGTGAATTAGCCGCTGAGGGGGGACTTGAACCCAGCTCTGATTGGAGGCCCCTTTGCAGCACGCTCGGCTGCTTCATCCCAGCAGCTTCCCATAAATACACAAAGTTCATAGAGTCTGTTCACAACAACAACTATGCAGATATTTCTATTTTAAAAGTTGTGAGCAGAGAGTTGAGCTACTTCAGCAAGCAAGTCCTTAAGGTTCAGCGTATACCGAGATGGTGAGTGCTAGAGTCAAATAAAGCATTAATTTGACAATTTTTCAGTACTCTGCCTAGACATTATTTTGCCAAGAAAATCAGTCAGTTTATCTGGGAAATCATACATAAATGTTAGGTAATTCATTTATTACTTTTACAAAAACAAGACTTAAAAAAATGGTTTCTTCTTACTTTGTTGGTGTTATTTATTTATTTATTCATTCATTCATTCATTCATTCATTTATTTTTGAAACAGAGCATGAGCAGGGGAGGGTCAGGGACAGAGAGGGACAGAGGATCTGAAGTGGGCTATGCACTGACAGCAGAGAGCCGAAAGTGGAGCTCAAACTCAAGAACCACGAGATCACAACCAAAGCTGAAGTCGGACGCTCAGCTGAGCCATTCAGGTGCCGTTTTTATATATTTTTAATCAAGGTGAGCCTCTATCATTTTATTTGATTTATCCTAGTTCTCCTCTCCTACCCTCCATCCAACTCCTCCCTCCCCTCATACCAACACACTCACGTATTAGAGGACCATTTAGGACCACTAACTGAATCCCTTGTATGGTTGGCATTGTTTGTGACCCACTCCTCGCTATGACCCCAGGGAGGCTTCCTGGGTGCCCCCCCTGGAGCCCACCCCCACCCCAGCACATCAGGCTCTATCCTCTGCCCATCCTGACACGTCTCTGGTTGGCAGTCCAGCACCCAGCAGACAATCAAGAACCCATGGCTGCAGCTGGACCTCCTGGAGATGACAGCATGGTCCTTACACCAGCAAGAGGAAGGGAAGCACGTAAGCTGAGGGTGTGGACTTGGGAGAGACCTCTGAGATCCAACCTGCCCCTTTCTCAGAGAGTGAAAGGAGGCAACCTGCTTAAGGAAAGCCAGCTAGACAGAGAAAGACAGATGGACTAGAACTGAGATTTCCCATCCCCTGATCCCCACTCCCTCCACTATTTCATAAGGTGTAAAAGAGTAACATATTTATCTACTGACAGTTACTTGTATTCCCTATTTTTTTGAATAGGCATTAGCAGCAGCTTTCAATAAAGGATGAATGTTTACTATAATTTAAGCAAAGGTAAAGTGAATAGAGGCATGTATTTAAGAGAGTGGATGGGGAGTTTTCAATATGAAGGAGGCCATTTGGGAGTGCAATACTAAATCTAAATACTCAGATTTGGTTCTGAGTTTCCTGGAGGTAAGTTGAAAATGGAAACACTGAATTAGTATTTGAAGTTTATCATAAAAACTTCATCCAAACATTATACTTAATTTAAAAATGTCAGCTATATTATAATGGACAGTGTCTTCAATAACACTTATAAAAGATATGGGACAATTCTTGATAGAGTTCATATTAAATCTTGGTTCTGTCTGAATCAGCATTTCTTTGGGAACCTAGAGCACGAGGGTTCAGTTATGTTGTTGTAACATGATTTGATTCAGGATAGAGTTTAAAGTCTTTAAAGCAATTGTTCTCAAGAGTGCCTGGGTGGCTCAGTCGGTTAAGTGTCCGACTCTTGATTTTAGCTCAGGTCATTATCTCACAGCTCGTGAGATCGGGCCCCACATTGGGCTCTGTGCCAACAATGTGGAGCCTGCTTGGGATTCTGTCTCTCCCTCTCTGTCTGTTCCTCCCCTGCTCATCTCTCTCTTTCAAAATAAAAATTTAAAAATGTTTAAAAAGCAATTGTTCTCAAATATTAATGTGAAAATAATTTACTACAAAGGGTTTTTTTTTTTCCTAATGTAGATACTGTCCTCTCTCACCCTCATCCCTCAATCTATAGGTCCAAGATAGAGCCTAAGAGTCTGCATTATTAATAAGCTCTGGTTGTGATTCAGGTGGCCAGTGGGGCACATCTGAAGAAACACCAACCTAGAAGAACAAATTATTCCTATGCTCCTTAGCTTTGATCTTCCCTTTGAATATATATTTTCTCAACTTGGTTTTGATTAGCAGCCAATAGCCTGAGATTGATTTTTCAGGGAAGACAGAGGAAGTGCAAAGGCTCTGGGTTGCTGAGATTCCTATGCTTTATTTATCAGGCATACATGAAATAACAATGCTTAATAAACTCAAACCTTGAGGAGTAAAGGGAGCCATGAAAAAGACGGGATAAGTGGAAGAGGAGAAGTCATAAGGGCCACATTGCAAAATCCAAAGCTAACCTTTGCTGCTTTGTCATCTTCCAATGCCCAGCCTTGTTTGCGTTCTGCGGTGCATGGGGGAATCTGTGCCTCACCTTGCTGTCTTTGCCTACAGTTTATATGAAGATTTTCCTGGAAATCCATTCTGAATCAGAGAGGTGGGGCTAAATCGGGTGTCCAATGGGGGTCTGTAGATTCCCAAGGATTCACAGTGGAATTCAGGGACCCTGAACCTCCTGAAATTATACATGAATATTTTGTGTGTATAGGCATATGTGTATTTTTGTGAAAGGAGGTTCCAATTACAACTTTCATCAGTGCTCAAAGGGACCATAAATGACTGCAAAGAGTGAAAAACCACTGGGAGTCCCTGGCACAACCAAGGGTGCATCAAGCTCTGTGTTCATGTTGCAGTGCTCCATCACATTGCAGTCTAAGGTCAGTTAGCCGACATCCTCCTTGGTGATAGCTAGGTCACTAAGTATCTCTCCACAGAAGCACCCCTCCATGCCCAATCTGAGGATTATGGTAGCAAAGCTGTCAGGCTTAATTTTGACAAATTGTTTTGGGTAATTAGTCCCTTTTAATGGCTCGTGGAAATAGTAATTTTAGGTGACAAGATTATTATATGCTGCTTGTTAATGGGTCCTCCAGGGTCAAGAAAACACCACTGGGATTGCTATGACCTGTTCTTTTCCATCTTTGGCATTCCCCTTGAAAGTATCAGAAAAGACGTTTAGTAAAGTCAGCTCCCACTCCGTGAAAAGTTCAGAGCATGAGTTTCCTTTTATCCTTTTGCCAAGTGAAGGATTAGAGAAGGACTTTCAACTTTTCCCTGTTTCTGCCAGCCCATGTCAGGCTTCACAGACTTGTTGATCATTAACTCGAAAAGCTGGGGAAGTTTCTAGCCCTTCCCTTTGCTTATTTACCTGTTCAACCAAGTTGCTTTACAAGCGAGTGAGTTTTGAATAAGTAGGGCAGGTCCTAGGTGATAAAATATTTGACTCAGCTCAAGTTGAATATTTTCATTGCTTCTCACTTCACTGAACAGGAAGGTCAGTTTGACCAGTAGGTCGGGGCAGGTCTGTGTAATGGTTCATCATGTGCCTTCCCAGGGGAGCAGTGGATGGAAAGGCAGAGAACTCTTCTCAGCACTTTAGGAGGCTGGGAATTGACTGGCTATTTACTAACTGTGTCATTCTGGGCCATTTATTTGACCTCCTTAAGCCCTCATTTCATCATCTGTCAAAAGGGGATAAAAATAATAGCTAGCTCATGGTACAGCCATAAGGACTAAATGATATCATAAATACCCAGCATATAACAAGAACTAAACCAAACAAAGAGCATCTATTATCATTATGGTCCATTTATCCTTCCCAAATCCAGATCTTATTAAGAAGTTTGAAATAGTGAAGAAGTAAAAAAAAGTATTATATTCACACCCAACTTTATCTCCATGCCTTCCAAGCTTGTTAATGTAGGCACATCTAATCCCATGTACACTGAAATGTATAATGGTTTAAAATGATGCAGACACGGGGCATCTGGCTGGCTTGGTCAGAGAGCATGTGACTCTTGACCTTGGGGTCATTGAGTTTGAGCCCCACATTAGGTGTAGAACGTACTTAAAAAATAAAATAAGATGATGCAGGTGAAGATAGACATCACTACATTGCTATCTACTTAAAGTAGGTAACATTGATTTCAATGTGTGTAACCACATTCCTTGAAATCAAAGATTTCATGTGAAAGTGACCGTAAAGAATTTGTGGGGACCCAATTTTTCTCTCTCGTTCTTCTTGGTGGAAAAAACCACAGACCCCACCTGCATGGTGATTTTTCAAACCTGAGTTTCATTTTTTTTAAGGTGTTTGTTCTTCTCCCCTGGTTTCATGTCTAAAGATTTCATTCCTATTCTTCAGCCACTCAATTTTAATAAATTTGCTCCTTCACGGAGCTGGTTCTTAAGTTTACGCATTTTATTTCATATTTTCCTTCTCAAATTTCGTAAGGATCAGTAATCACGTTTATTGGTGTTTCCTGAGGTCTGTGTTCATACCTCTTCTGTATTTACTCTGCTCTTTACCAAGGACTACAGCAGGCAAACTCAAACATTGCACCCCAGAGTAAAATGTCATCTCGGGAGTAATGACTAGCTCTCCACTTCTACCCTCCTGTAAGAAGATCCTTCTCTAAGAAGCGGCAATAGGATAGAAAGCTGGAGCTTTGTGTATCTAGAATGAAAAAGATCACCCCGTGTTCTTCTCCTGAACACAAACCTTTCCTGAACCTTACAAAGGAAAAAGGAGAGTACTTAAAACTATCTCAGTTAATTTATTTAGATGGGGTGTTTGCTGGAGTCCACAGAACTATGAATTATATGGAAGGCTAGAAGGTTCTGTGGGTTGTGTCTACGTAACAGAGAAAATAACACAAAGTACATATGCTAGGGAGATGAGGGTGTTTGTCTGATGTTTCTATACAAAAGATAAACCCATTTGTCCAGTAGAAGTGCTACCTGCTCTTCCAACTGCTGTGGTGTGTGACATGTCTTGACAGACTTAAATGTGACCAGATCAGCTTGCCCCATGGTGTTTTAGCAGAGTAACGGCAACAGCCTCAGCCCCTAATCTCCAGCTTCATCAGACAGCAGCTTAGATTTCAGGACCAGATGTTATAACTATGCAGCCTGATCCTTCCCTGCAAGTTTGGGTAGTTCAAACTGTAGTGTTAAAGTCATATATTATTTGTGACATTTTTATATAGGTCTCATCATGTGCTAAAATCGTAATAGAGTGGTTTTATAAAACCCCTTTCTGTTGAAAATTGAATTTATTGTAAAAGAATTAAATACTCACATTAAATCGAATTCAAATTTCATTTTGGAATAAGTTAACTGAGTTAGTCTAATAATTAAAAATTTAAAACTCCTGGATTGTAACATTTGGAGTTTCATATGCAGCATTAATTAAGCTCACATCAAAATAGATTAGCCACTTGTAGATACGGTTACCAGTCACTCTGTTTCTGAAACCAATCCAGAAATGTTGGAACATTGTCAGGCACTTACTAGGTGTTGGACAAGTGACAGAAATTGATCATGCACATTTAGAATATTTACAGGAAAAAAAAATGTCAGTGTAATGTAGGTCTATAGCGAAAGCTACCCTTCAGGAAATGTGATCACACTTCTTTTCTGCCCCCCACCCAACCCCCTGCCCCGTCTGCATGATTTCAGTACACCACAGAATAGGATTAGAGGCTTATGTTTGCCTATGTTTGTGATTTTATCATGGAATAGAATGACTCTAGACCACACATTTATATGAAGATGAAAACCCCAGGTAATGCAGAGAATGATCCTCATTTTTTTTTTTTTCAGAACTCACAAATGACTAAATTGCCTTCTAGTAATTTTCTTTTCTTTTGAGAAAATGTGTTTCAAGGAGGCTATATTTTTAAATCTCATTTCAATATTAACTTGATTGAATAGGCTGAGGAATTAGTAACAACTGAGTTTAGACTTGAGTTCAAGATGTTAGGGGCGCCTGGGTGACTCAATCGGTTAAGCATCTGACTCTCGGTTTTGGCTCAGGTCGTGATCCCATGGTTGGTGGGTTAAAGCCCCAAGTAGGGCTTTGCACTGACAGTGTGGAGCCTGCTTGGGATTCTCTCTCCTCCTTTCCCTCTGCCCCTCGGTCACTCTCAAAAAATGAGTAAATAAACATTAAAAAAAAAAAAAGATGTTAAAGTTGTCATTTTGTGTGGCGATGCTTTGTATGAGGTGCTACCACCTGGGAAGTTTTTAAAGCCTACACACTTAGACGTTGGGAAGCATGGATGGAAAATGGCTGACATGCTTCTACAGTGTATGTCGTGTACAGATACTTATATGCTTGTGGTTCAAGTAAAGTTTAATTCTATAATAAAGATTATTTGCATCCTGAAACTATTGCCTCATGAGTGACAGAGTGGAGACACAGGGTGGCCTTCTCTATTGGTGGTCAACATGGTCTAGCCTGGTTGAATATAAAGGGGTCTGCTCCTGCTCAGAAAGTTTTTCTCTTTTATTTTTTTTTGTATTTTTTTTTTCTGTATTTATTTTTAAGATTTTATTTTTAAGTGGGGTGCCTGAGTGGCTCGGTTGGTGAAGCAGCCAACTCTTGATTTCAGCTTGGGTCATGATCTTATGGTTCAGGAGTTCGAGCCCCACATCAGGCTCTGGGCTCACAGCATGGACCCTGCTTCAGATCCTCTTTATGGCCCTCTCCCACTAGCACTCTCTCCCTCTCAAAAATAAATAAATGTTAAAAAATTTTTTTTAAGATTTTATTTTTAAGTAATCTCCACACCCAACATGGGGCTTGAACTCACAACCCCAAGATCAAGAGTCACTCGCTCTACCAGCTGAGGTAGCCAGGTGCCCCAAGGATTTTCTCTTTTAATCAGTGACAATAAACAACATCCTGTGAGGTGCATCCATTTGGGAACTTCTTCTGGCAGTTAGGTGTGCTTGGAGTGAGATTCTTAAAGTACCCCCATAATTGACCATCAAATATAAAGATCGGAGCTAAAAGTAATGTAGAAGAACACTGCAGTCACTAGTCAAGTTTTCACTTTGTTTCATAATTTTTTTAGACCAAGTGGAATACTTTATAATGTTCTCCATAAGCCTTCAGGTTGAACTTTTACCTGTCTGCTCCTGGGAAATCTCCTTTATTTTCCTTTTTACTGGGAGAAGGGGAGGTTAAGAAAGACAGAGAAGAAAGAACTAATTGCAGTTAATCCTCTCAACCCGTGATTGGGAGTGTGTGTGTGCCCACCCACCTAAGTCTGTATATGTGTGTTTTCCCCACTAGGATTTCCTATCTCAGAAAATGGTATCAGATGAACAAGCAAGAGACCTGGGAAACCTCTTTGATGATTCTTTCCCCTTCCAATCACCAAATCCTATTAATTGATTCTCCTAAATGTTTCTCCAATCTGTCCACTGCCTTCTGAGTCTTCAAACCGGATTCCTCCAAGCCAACCTCGCCCTCAGCCTCCCACAGCGCCCTCTACTGCCTCCTCAAAGCACTCACCACAGCTTGCAATTATTTTGTGATTTGGGTCATTATTTAATTAATGTCTACTGCCTAGATTATAAGGTTCACGAGGGCAAAGTGTGTACCTGTTTTATTTACTGATGTACCCTAAGAACCTAAAACAGTGCCTGTCACATACTAGGTACTCAAAAAATATTTGTTAAATGAAGAATGAATCTTCTTGATAGCATTTCCCTTATAAACTCTCACTAAAATGTCCCTAATCTTTGCGAGACTCATCCTTTCCTCTGTCAGTCCCTTGTCAGATGGCTCCCCCGACTGTCCTTCTTAATGCATTTCACGTCAGGAGGAAAGGCCTTTGTACTATCAGTGTAGAGTTGTGATGTCTAGAACCTCTTGTTTTCTCCTATAGCACATGGCTTTCCTTGTCAAAACCAAACCCCAGAGTCAACTTTGGGAAGTTCTCCAAGCTTAGCTCCCTCTCAGCCCATAATAATTTCCCTTCTTTTTCACTTAGAATTGGGGTTGCACTAAGAAGATACCGATTTGTTCGCATTCATATATCGTGTTGAGAACATTCATCCTTTTTCATGAATTTGGGTTATGACCACCCAGATTGTCCTCACTCGAAAGGCCTGTGTGTCCCTTCTATCCTTAGACTGTTATGGAGTTTAGTCCTCTGTAGGCAGTCTTGGACTGTTCAACTATGCCTGCCCTATGCCTAGACACTGGCTTTTCACCTCACTTCTAATTCCATCTTTTCCACTCATTTAATCTTGCTTTCCTTGAACACTCTTCAAGAAACAGAAAGGCTTGCAAAAACTCTCTTCTGGTTATTTCTGTGTATGGGTGCTCATGTGCATTTTTTGATATGTTTGTTCCTCTGTTCATTCGTTATAAATACATATCCCTCCTTCTTCCCAGAAATAACTAGGAACAGTTTATAAGGATAAATAAAGCATATCAAGATAGTATAGGTTAGATAGAATAAGTGGAAAAGAAAAGGGAAAAGTGAAGGGAAAGGGCATCACTGACACAGAGCCTGGAACTGATACTGGGTTGCATAGATGCATCCCATATAGTCTATGCATTGGCAGATGGCAGGCCCTAATATGGTTCTGGGCTGGCTAGCATTGTTTCATAAACAGAAAAATATACAGTGTCTTTAAGATAAAATGTGAACTAATAATTAGGAGAAGAACAACTAGTCCCGATTCTAAGAGATCACAGTGTAGGGTAGCAAGGAGTGTGGGCCCCAGAGCAGATGGCCTGGGTGTGGGTGTGCGGTGGGCAGTGGGTCAATGCATCTACTCCAGGTGGTTCTCAACACTAGTGCACATTTGGGTCACCAGGGAAGCCCTGAAAAAACACTATTTGGGCCCCTTCTTCAGGCCAACAAAATAAGAATCTCCGGGAATGGGACTGGAAAGCCCTATCTAAAAAATTTCCCCTGGTAATTTGCAGGTGGGGTCAAGAGCCAATGTTTAGAAGAATGGATAGGCTATGAGTATGGCAAGGCATTCCTCTGGGTGAACTTCTACAAGTCTTCAGAATCTTGTTCCTCAATGTCAGGAACAGTATATATATGTTTTAATTGAGGGATAATTGATAGATAAAATTGTATATATTTAAAGTATACGGTGTGATAGTTTGATATACATATACATTGTGAAGTGATTACCACAATCAAGTGAATTGACACCATCCATTACCTCATATAGTTCCCTTTTTTACACTAGTAGAGATCTGGAAAAATACCTAAGTGTCCATTGATGAATGAATAAAGAGAATGTGGCATATGTACACAATGGAATAAAAAGAAGGAAATCCTGCCATTTGTGACAACAGCAATGAGACTGGATGGCATTCTGTTAAGTAAAATAAACAGACAAAAAAGACAAATACTGTAGTATTACTGATATATGGAATAATTTTTAAAAAGTCAAACTCATAGAAACAGAGAATAGAATGGTGGTTACCAGGAACTAGGGGTGGGGGAAATGGGGAGATGTTGGCTAAATTGGCCAAAGGATACAGACTTTTAGTTATGAGATGAATACGTTCTGGGGATTATACATGGTGATTATATTTAATAATGTAATATTGTATACTTGAAATTTGCTATAAGAGTAAATCCTGAGGCGCCTGGGTGGCTCAGTTGGTTAGGCCTCTGGCTCTTAATTTCAGCTCAGGTCATGATTTCATAATACGTGAGATCGAACCCCACATTGGGCTCTGCACTGACAGTGTGGAGCCTGCTTGGGATTCTCTCCCTCCCTCTCTCTGCCCCTCTCCTGTTCATGCTTGCTCTCACGCCCTCTCTCAAAATAAATAAACAAATATTTTAAAAAATAATTTAAAAAATAAATTTTAAAAAGAGTAAGGCTTAAGTGTCCTCACCAAAGAATACATTTTTTAAAACAGGAATTTTTGTATCCCCTCCAAAAGTTATATGTTGAAGCTCTGATCCTCAGTGTGGCTGTATTTGGAGATGGGGCCTATAAGAAATTATTAAGGTACAGGAGATCATAGGGTGGATCTCTGATTTGATAGGATTAGTGTACTTATGAGATAGGACACCGGAGAGTTCACTTTCTTTCTCTGTGTGTACACACTCACTGAGGAAAGGCGATGTGAGGACACAGTGAGAAGTTGGCCATCTGCTTACCAGATATGGAGTAGGCTGGAATCTTGATCTGGGACTTCTAGCCTCCAGAACTGTGAGAAAATACATTTCTGCTGCTTAAGCCACCTAGTATTTTGTCAGCTTGAGCTTATTAAGACATATATCTTATAGGTATATAATTATATATGTGTGTGTGTGTGTGTGTGTGTGTGTGTACATATGTAATGAATTTATGTGTATACATCATTTACTCTCACAATATACCAGGCACAGTGCACGTGTGTTTGTGTGTGTGTATGTGTGCAGTATATGAAAATATATATACAAAAATAAAAAACAAAAAACAAAACCACCTTACATAGATAGATACAGAGAGATAGAAAAATACATAAAAGCAAATACATAGGGGCACCTGGGTGGTTCAGTCGGTTAAGCGTCCGACTTTGACTCAGGTCATGATCTCACAGTTCACCAGTCTGAGCCCTGGGTCGGGCTGTGTGCTGACAGCTCAGAGCCTGGAGCCTGCTTTGGATTCTGGGTCTCCCTTTCTCTCTGTGCCCCTCCTCTGCTTGTCCTGTCTCTGTCTCTCAAAAATGAATAAACATTATTTTTTTAATTAAAAAAAAAAGCAAATACATAGCTGTCAACTTAATTTTGCCCAAATATTATCCCTTAACCAAACTTTCAAAGTAATATGTATATATTATTCAACGTAATTTACTATATGAGCTCATTAACACCTATGACTAGCTCTTGGGTTCCATGTTTCACTTCTAAGAACCAACAAACTAAATAATTGACACAATTAACAATTGCTTAGTAAAACTGAATCTTTGGTCCAAATTACACAAAATAACTTCTCCTGGCTTATGTGTATCTAGTTACAGAATGTTATTTAGTACTTTGTACCCTGTATGTCCTTAACAAGGGCTATAAACCATCAAACTCAGGAATATATCAAAGTCAGTTTGAATTTTATTTCCATCTCTGAAAAATCTAACTCTTGGGGCACCTGAGTGACTCAGTTGGTTGAGCGTCCAACTTTGGTTCAGTTATGATCTTGCAGTTCATGAGTTCAAGCCCTGCATTAGACTCTGTGCTGACAGCTCAGAGACTGGAGCCTGCTTCAGATTCTGTGTCTCCCTCTCTCTGCTCCTCTCCTGCCTGTTCTCTCTCTCTCTCAAAAATAAAAATAAACATTTAAAAATATAACTCTTAACATTTGGAACTCTTAAAATCTCTATGGGCCGGCTCTGCAGAAGAAGCCACATTCACACATACATCCCCAAATTTGCATATAACTTCCTGAGTCCAGACACCTTCCTGAGGCTGGTCACGGCAGGATAACTGTATCCCTACCAATGGCCAGACTTGGGTGTTGACAGACCTTGACATATTACTGTCCTCTCCAGGCTCTGGTAATTGATTCCCTCCTGCTCCCTCACATCAGGGCTGGTAACAACTATTCCCAGCTGCACCGTCCTTTGAGCCACACTGTCCTTTGTCGTCCCTTTAATCCTGACCACCTCTTTGTAAATTCAGAGAATTTACCCCTTCAGTAATTCTCTCTGTTCTCCCATTTAATTGTGCCATCCGATTCCTGCTGGGGCCCAGTAATACAACCTCCAAAATACATCTGGGGACCCAAAACCATTATGAAAAACACTGACTTAAGAAACTTCATTCCATGTGAAGATCTTCCGATTGCAATTTTAAAAAAAAATTTTAATGTTTATTTATTTTTGAAAGAGAGAGAGATAGCGTGCAAGCGTGGGAGGGGCAGAAAGAGAGAGGAGGACACAGAATTTGAAGCAGGCTCCAGGCTCTGAGCTGTCAGCACAGAGCCTGATGCGGGGCTCAAACCCACGAGCCGTGAGATCATGACCTGAGCCGAAGTTGGACACTTGACCAACTGAGTCACCCTGGTGCCCCCGGATTGCAATTTTTTTACTGCAGAATAGAAGTTAGTATTTTTCTTCTTAACTGGCAGGATACTTTTTAAAGAATAATCTTCTCTACAAGAATGTTTATTATTACATGTAAAAATTCTCATGGAATTCTCCAGGGCTTGCAGCTTGAGAAACATGGTGCTTGACTTATTTTCCTAGCTGGCTGCTGGGCATCACATGTAGGAAGGAATTGAAAGCCTGAATTAAAGACAGATAAATGGCTTCTGTTTCTTGCCTCCCAGCTACATGTCCCGTCATCCTGTCATGAAAGGAAATTAAAATGCTCTGACACATACTGAGTTTCATAAAGCCACGGTGTTCCTCTACAGGATCCTGTGTGCCTGTGGAAGTCAATACCACAAACAGGATTTTTGAGAATTTGATCTACAATCTTCATTTCAGAATTAGAGCAAAGTAAACAAAGAAAAATATTTCGTTATTGGGGTCTCTCCCTTTTAAAAAATAAATGAACTTCATAAATGTTTTGTTCCTCAGTCCTTCAGGACTTTTTCTATCTTCCAGGAATCCTAAAATAATAGCCAGTGGCTCTGGCATCTGATGTCTCCCAAGATAAATAACTGAAATACTTATAATTTGCAACCTGCTCCATTATTCACTCCTCAACCGTTCTCATTTCTGGTTTGCCTTTTTGCTCCCCCTAAAGAGGTATCATTCAAACCAGAATGGATTTATGATTTGTTTTTCTAAACACTGAGCATCACAATTTTCACTGGAAAACAAAAGCCCACAATTAAACCACTTTTTTTCCCTGAAACCTTATAAAAGTAACATTTAAGTTATGTTTAAGTATAAAATAATTTTAAAATCATCAGGCAAACAACCTAGAAACCAATATTATATATTTTGTAGAGAATTACTCAAGAATTAGCTACAGGGGCGCCTGGGTGTCTCAGTCCGTTAAGCGACCGACTTCGGCTCAGGTCATATTCTTGGGGTTCCTGAGTTTCAAGCCCTGCATCAGGCACTGTGCCCCTCCCCTGCTCATGCTCTCTCTCTGTCTCTCAAAAATTAATAAACGTTAAAGAAAAAAGAATTAGCTACAAAATGTAGTGATTTAGGATTGTACATATTTTTTCTAAATTTCTAAAATTTCTTGGAAAAGCCATTACTGTCTACAGTAGCTTAATCATTACCATCACGAAACACTGTGGGCATTCCAGAGTTAGAGAAATCATCAGAGTAATGTGATTTTGCCCCATGCCCTATTAGAACACGAAGAATAAATTATCTAACATTTAGATTCTTCTTTTTATTTGCATATCACTTCTTTTTTGTTGAAGAGAGAGAGTGTGTACACAAGCGGAGGAGAGGGGGACAAAGAGAGAGAGAATCTCTCTCTTGATCATGGGGCTCCATCTCATGACCCTGGGATCATAACCTGAGCCAAAATCAAGAGTCGGACATTCAACCAACTGAGCCACCCAGATGCCTCTGCATATCACTTTATCTTTCATCTGAGTTTAAGGTCCTTTGCATTCCCATGTCTTCCCAACATTGCAACCAACAAAAACCAATGAAGAGGCAAACAAAATGTTATCTATGTTCTACTTACTCTGGGTAAATTATCAGCTGTGGAAACCAGTCCACTACTCAGATCTATTTCTTACATTTCATTGTTCTAACTTCCCCTGTTTTCCACTGGACTCCAGAGGAGTTACCTATTATAGAACTGGTACCATGATTGATTTAAAGTTGCAATACCACAGACCTGCTCTAAGTAAAAAGCAAATGATAGACGAAATAGATTTATAAGAACCTACTTTGTGCAAGTCACAGTGATAGGTGTTGTGGGAGAGCAAGATACAGTTACTTCCCTAAGTATAGCCTACTAAGTTTGCGGCACTAAGACAAATGTGTACATAGTTATAATTCAAAGGATAATCTGAGAGACTCCAAAAGAGAGGTAGAAATAAAAGTGTTTTGAGGAGTCAGCAGAGGGAATGATCATATGAAGCTGGAAGGATGTGAAGGGGTTTCTTAGACAAGATGGATGTTTGAGATGAGTTTTATTTAAGGGCCATAATTTTGAAAGAGACTTTGGGGAGGGTGTTATTATCAAAAATAAAAGCATGCAAGAGGACAAAGAAGGAAAATATAGGACACAACCAGAATAGTAGTGTCCTGTTTGGCTGGATCTGGAAAGGTAACTTCGGGTTCTGTTATATTGGATCCTACAAGTCAGGTTAAGGAGATTGAGCTTTGAGCCTAGGCAAAGGGAGGTGACTGAGAGGCATAGAGCAGGACTGATGAGGAGTTTTTTCAGGCTAAGTGGGAGGAGGGGGAGTACAAGAAAGAGAAGTACCAGTAACAAGAAACTGTGTCTGGGCATGGATGACCAAGACTTGACTGATACATTCCACAATATCCCAAGGTTGCAGGGAGGGCAGAGATGGATTAAAGACAAGCTGAGGCCGCCAAAGACATCATTTTCTTGTTAGACTAGTCAGGTCCCCTACTTGTGAAGGTCAGTGTCTTCAAATTTTCACCTAATAAGTTAAGCAGCTTACATATTTCGGAATAAAAATTCCCTTTTCATGTGAAGATGATATGTTTCCAAAGCCTTTCTTTTGCTAAAAGGCAAAAGAAAGTTCAAGCATGACAGAGCCAGAGTAACAGCTATGGAAGAGAACAGCATCAAAAGGGCCAATGAGGGAGAGATGTCAGCCATGGTCTTGGTATCTGTGCAGATAAAATGTTTTCTGGTTTTGTGACTAATAAAAAATTAGTTTTCCCAGAAAGGAAAAATGTATAAAATTCAATATATTAAAAGTAAGGGTTCAATGAAATTCTGACACATACTACAACATGGATAAACCTTGAAAACATAATGTTCCATGAAATAAGCCAGACACAAAAGGACAAATACTGCATGATTCCTCTTATCTGAGGTACCTAGAGTACCAAATTTATAGAGAAAGAGGGGGCGCCTGAGTGGCTCAGTCGGTTGTGCATCTGACTTCGGCTCAGATCATGATCTCGTGGTTCATGAGTTCGAGCCCCACATCAGGCTCTATGCTGACAGCTCAGAGCCTGGAGCCTGCTTTGGATTCTGTGTCTCCTTCTCTTTCTGCCTCTCCACCCCCCCCCTCTCAAAAATAAACAAACATTAAAAAAATTTAGAGAAAGAAAGTAGAACAGTGGTTACCAAGGCTGAGAGAAAGAAGACAGGAGAGTTAGTGTTTAATGGGTACAGTTTCAGTTTGGGATGATTAAAAAGCTCTGAAGATGTATGGTGGTGATGGTGTCACAATAAAGTAAATGTACGTGATGCCACTGAATTGGATACTCAAAAAGGGTTACCATGGTATATGTTATGGCGTGTACATTTTAGTACGATTTTTAAAGAGCAATGGCTCAATGAGGTCCATAGTGTTGTTTTTATAAAGCCAAATTCTAATTTACTGATTTTTAGAGAGAAAGTTCACATTATGTGGCCTGATAGAATCAGGCTTGTAGGTTGGCCTTTCTACACAGGCCTCTGTTCCAAGAGAAGAGCTATGGTCTCTAAGAAGTTAGCATGGGGAGTTAGGAATCAGAGCAAAGGAGTTGGGTATGGTAATGGCTACCAGTAGAGAGATTATTTTCCCTAATGTTTTAACCTCCAATGTAGGAAGATAGCTGCCAAGGAGGTTTGAATCTTTGCATTAGCCAGTCTGGGTACTCTTCCTCAAGATAGCGTAGCAAACCAAGCTTATCTTTCAAAGCACAGTTCATCATAGTCACAAATGCAGTGAGAAAATACGACTAACACATCAATAGCTATCAGAAAGAATGATTAAATCTAAAACACTCACTAGAGAGAAGAGAAGAAGAGTGACAACAGGAAATATTTCTCCAGGATCAAAGTCTGATTTTAAAGTGAAATTTTCCTGCATCAACCTAATATGTGTTGCCCTTGGTATAAATGTTTTGGTGTCTCAATGAGAGTAGAAGACCAATTAATAAAGTTATTTATCTTTTCAGGTTGACATAGCACATACGGGACTCTGTAGGATTGAGGTATGCTACCAAAGAAGGAAAGAACCTGGTGTGAAGTAGAGGAAGGTGATAAGAAAAAAATAAAAGGAAATATTGAGAAGGAAGGGAGACTGGTAAGGAAGGAAGATAGTTGTGAAATTATATTATGTGAAGGAAGAAGTCTCCTGCGGTTCTGCAAGATGGAGAGCTAGCATACCTCAAAAGCACTGGAAACATCTACAAAAGCTCCATAAAATAGTTTGGGAACAGAATTAAAATGTGCTTAAAAAAAAGAAAGGAAAGAAAATTTAAAACTGGAGTGGTGAGGAGAATAGAGACTTGGAATGGTGTTAGACTTTATTAAGTTACTTGTGCATATTAAAATATAAAGGCTATATCGAAAGAAGGAAAATAAAATGCTGGATTTCCAAATAATTAGAGGGGAAAAAATAAGGGAATATCTGATTAATGTAATGAAATAAAAAAAGGAGAAAAAAAAGAACAGAAATCTCATGGTAAAGGGAATAGAATGTAAGGTGATAGAAATAAATGTAACAGTAATCACAGTAAATATAAATTAACTCACCAGTTAAAAGGCAGAGGCTATCAGATTGAAAAGTAAAAAAAAAAAACAAAAAAAAAAAACCCAGCTAGATTCCATTTATGAGAGAACTTCTAAAAACATAATGACATTGAAGGTTGACATTAAAGTGACAAAAAAGAATACCAGATTTATATTTCCAATAAGATCAAGAACTAGGTATAAAAATCCCTCTGCCACCCCAGAACACCCAGATCTGGACAAACCACTCAAAGATACTTTAAAGTTTTGGGTTTTGTTTTTGTTTTAGTAATCTCTACGCCCAACATAAGGCTTGAACTCGTGACCCCAAGATCATGAGTTCTATGCTCTTCCAACAAAGCCAGCCAGGTGCCCCTCAAAGACACTTGAAAATGTCTTATTACACTCACAAGAAAATAGGGGAAACCCTTTGAAGACAGAAAAAGCAAAGAGAAAGCCCAGACCACAGAAGCAGATGAACAAAAACACAGAAACTGATGCTACCCCAGATCAGGGGTCAACAACTACAGCCTGGGAGCCAAACTCAGCCTGCCTCCTGGGTTTGTAAAGTTTTATTGGAACCTGGCGAGGCCCAGTGTTTACATATTGTCTGTCTCTGGCTTCTTTTGCACTGTAACAGTGGAACTAAGTCGTATAGACGGAAATCATATGACCCTCAAAGTGAAAATATTTAACTATCCCTTTACAGAAAAGGTTTGCAGGCCCTTGCTCCAGGGGTTCAAGATATGAGGATTCATGCCTGCTGGGCTTGGTATAGGATGAGGAGTGAAAACAGAAACCCAGGCCTTTAGTCTGTGCACAGTGAGGAAAGTTAAATGGACACTTCTCCAAAAAAGTCAGACAACTGACATGAGTCTACGTCTATGAAATGATGAGTTGAAGGAACATCTGACTGTTTGCAAAGGGTATAGATAAGGAAACCTGCCAGTTGCCCTGCTCTAGATGGGAGTTACTCTGAAATTGGCACCCATTGCTTAGACTGAACACTGCTTCAAATGCCCCCCATGAAAAGCAGCCCACTGGCTTAGAAGTCCACTTCAAGGGCATTTTCTCTGCACCTTCCAGCTTTACTCAAAATGAGGTGTTATCAACATTTCCTCTCTGTTGTTTCTGTGCATTTTTTCATTCACTGTTGTAGACTAAAGAAGGGGAATAGTTTCATCCCTTGGGGTCTGACAGACTTGGAGCCTGCTTCCAGGCAGAAGAGACACTTGGGGTCTTTCCTGGATGCAGGCCACTACTACATAATGGCACCGCTACATCCTGGCAAGTGGAGAATGGTGGCTGTTGGGAGACCTCCTGTGGAAGAGCTGGCCTATGATCACTTCTCAGATATTAGTCCTTTATTTCTCTGATCAGAATCCCCTCTTAGTCTCTAAGCCTTCAATAGATCTTGTGAATCGCTACAGGCTGATCATAGTTATCAGTGTGTGGAATTAAGGAAATTCCCTGTTTTCATGCTTGTAGCAAAGCATAGAGAGGGAATGGCAACTGCTTATACAAGACCAAATATGAGATGGTGAAAGATGGTCTGCAGAGTATAGGGCTGTGGTTGGAGCCACAGGGCTGGCTAAGATGGCAAGCTGAAACCAGGACACATTTATGTGATGTATGGACCTTCCCAGAAACATGTGTAAAGGAGAAGCAGGTGAGAAAATACAAGCCGATGGTTGTGGATAAACTATATATAAAAAGAAAGTGAGACTTTATAGTCACCAGTTGGGGAGGCATTCATTGTGTGAATACATCTCGGGGAAGAAGGTTCTATAGGATAGACCTTGAAGACAATGGCTTAAGCTAGCAGCCAACCCAGAGGATTGACATTTTCATAAATGCTTCACCACTGAAGAGAATTTAGCATCTATTGCAGATAATGAGAGATCATTGACGTATGGGAGGGGATCGCTAGGGGACTTTCTCAGCACTTCTTAAATCACACTATTACGATACATTTGATTCCATACCCAGGCAAAAACCCAGAGAAGAGTCACCACTTGTGACTGACTTGTGGCTATATCCCATCCTTTCTAATCAAGGCCCCAAAATAGTTCTAGAGATTAGTGACAACAGAAGGATGGCCTGATTGGCAAATCCTGAGACTAGGAGGCAGTAGAGTTCAGGCTTTAAATCTAGGCACTGATGAGCTGTGTAAGATTGTACAAGGCAAGTCATTTTGCTGCACCTGCTTCTCTGTTGAATAACACGGATGATGTTAGTCCATAGCTCATAGAGTTGTTATTGCAGATCAAATTACTTCAGACAAGTAAAGCACCTAGAACAATGCCTGGTATGTAGTTAGTGCTCACTGGATGTTGGCTGCTCCTACTGGGAGTTCAGGCAAAGGACTGGACGTAGTCAAGTCCAGGATCTGTTATTCAAGAGTTTAGATTCAGACATCCATTTCTGTACAATAGATGACTTTATAATAACGTATCACCACTTCTCATAATTCCTGTGGGATGAGTGGGCTCAGATGAGTGTTTCTTCTGCTGGGGTTTCTCATGTGGTTGCAATCAGCTGGTGGCCGGGGCTGGAGACATTGGGACGCCTGAATCTGTTGGAATGCCTGAGATGACTTCTTCCCTCTGGTGCCTGGTGATTTAGTGCTTCACAACATGATGTCTCTCTCCACAGGGCTCCTCATCCTCCAGGGCTCTCTGTGTGGCCTGCCAGTGGGGCACCCAGACGTCTCACATGGTAATTGGTTTCTGAGAACACAAAAGCAGGAGCTGCCAGGACTTTCCTAGCGTTTAGGCCCAGAGCTGGCACAGTGTCACTTCTGCCCATTATATTGGATTAAGAAGTCACAAGGTCACCCAGATTCAATGTGGAGGGAGCGGACTACAGAAGGGCATGACTACTAGGAGCCATGGTTCACTGGGTATGGTCTAAAGGAAGTTTATAAAAGCAAAAGGAATGGGTGAGCTCAGAGTTGTTTTCCCCCTAAATTAATAGACTCCACTCTTCCCCACATTCACATCATCTCACACCTGATATATTCTAGCTTATCATCAAGGTCTCCCCCCAAACCCAGTCATCTCCCTACTTCTATCCAACTTGTGTTCTGCTCTCATGTTAGCCTTCCAGAAACATTGTCTTTGTGTCTCTGCCTAAGAAAACTTAACTATTTAGTATTGTCTGCATGATAAGGTTTGAACACCTTAGGCTGTTATTCAAGGGGCCATGGGCTTGTGTCTGAGAATACGGGGTTGAGTTAGAGAATGACAGAAATGAAATTCACATAGCAATATTGACTGCTTTCTAGCTTTATCAAGCCTAAAGAGTGCACAAACAGCACAAAGGAAACATCTGAATGATATATCATTTTTGTCATCAGACCACAGAGGTGACAATGGTCAGCAGCCTGCAGGGATAAAAAAGCTTGCGAGATATGAACAAAAGGGCACCCAGAAATTCATTCTTACCTATGAAAGGTTTGCATTATCACCCAGAAAAATCTTCTGCTACCTTGTAAAGCCACTCAGCAAGTCACATCACTTAGGATAATAATCTATGCCCAATGTCTGAGCTCTGGGTCCCCATATTCTTGCTGCCTATCATTCACCCACCTTTTTTCCTGTGTCTAAACTACAGGTTATGCAATTTCCTTCATTTGTACCTTTGTAGGAGATTAGGAGATTTTCCAGTTCTCCAGGAGGGCAGTTTGCATCATGATCAACCATAGAAGTCCTCTGCAATGGTGTCCCAATTTCATGTTTTAACCTCATACTTATCTATGTGCTGCACAATGTTTACTATAACATTCCCTTTTACCCCTTGACACAAACCTTTGCACCCATTCAAACTGATCTACCCTCTCTGTTCCCCTCACTTCCTAGTCCTTTCTCATCTCTCTGCATAAGATGGGAAGCAATGGCAGGGAAGGAATGGAGAAGACACAAGCTGTGCCAATGTCTCAAGAAGCTGAGGCGTTGGAGCACAAGAAATGAGGGTAGCAAGAAAGATAAGAATGCCTTGTTTTGTAGTCCTCTCATGTCTACTGCATTTTACTTGTATTTTTCTTAAATATAGGAGAGGTTTCATTTCCTCAGCCATATTTGTTTTAAATGTTTCTTTTTGAGAGGAGAAAGAGAGAGAGAGAGAGAGAGAGAGAGAGAGAGCGCACATGAAAGGGGCAGAGAGGCAGAAAGACAGAGAGAATGAGAATCTCAAGCATGCTCCGCACTGTCAGTGCAGAGCCCAACACCGGGGTTGAACTCATGAACTGTGAGATCATGACCTGAGCTGACATCAAGAGTCAGTCACTTAACCCACTAAGCCACCCAGGCACCCCTCCTCAAGCCATATTCTGAGCCTACTTTGGGAAAAGAAGGGGTTTATTCTAAACTGTGTTTTTCTACCCTATATATTTATACTTATTCAGAGTAGCAATAATTACTTGTTAGTTGGTTATGCCATAGAAAGACAAAACTCTTACAGTTCACCCATCCATCCATTTACCCGTTTTGTCATGGAGTCAATAATCACTTACTGACTCCTATCCACCTCAAGCCTTTGCCGTGCATTGCTCTTCACCGGGCAGTTTATGCAAGCTCTGGAACTCTTAGATTCCTCAGCATCTGATACATAGAACCCTATAAAATATTCAGCCTTAAAATTATAAAAATAAAGAGATAAAATTATGAAAATACTACAATCTCATTGTAAACACCAAAACAGCATAGAAGCCTCCTCTGGTTGCTACTCCACCCAAACTTCCCATTCCAATAGCTGAAAAGTAACAGTTGCTGACAGTTCTTTCTATATCCTTCCAGAAATTTGTATTTTTTTTTACATAAATAAGACCATTCTATATGTATTTTTCTGTTGTTGCCCACACCTCTCATCTATACAATATATTTTGGTTCTCTTCTCATAAAGGGCCATGTACCTCTCCTTGTTCTTTTTTAATTCATTTTTTATTTTTTATCTTGGGGGGGGTGTGAGTGAGGAAGAGGGGCGGGGGGGGTGTGAGTGAGGAAGAGGGGCAGAGAGAGAGGAAGAGAGAATCTCAAGCAGGCTCCACGCTCAGTGTGGGCTTGATCCCATGACCCCATGACCCCAAGGTAATGACCTGAGCCAAAATCAAGAGCCAGACGCTCAACTGAGCCAACCAGGCACCCCTCTCCTTGTTCTTTTCTGATAAAAAAAAAGAAAAAAACAGTTTTATTGAGATACAATTCACACAGCCTGCCATCACCCATTCAATGGTTTTTAGAATATTCAGAGCTGTGCAGTCATCATGACAATCCTCATTCTTTTTAACGGTTGCAGAGATTTTGTTTTATGCCACAATTTCAGTAAATATTTGTTGAACTGATTTAAACTATAGATTTGGACTGAGAAAGTGGAGGAAAAAAAGAAAATTATCTAGAAACATAAAAATAAGAAAGCTCCAAGGCTTCTGCTGGTATTTTAAGCAACTATGTTATATTGATATAACAACATGGATGAAAACATATCCTTTTCACAGTATCTGTGTTTTTTCTTTCCAGATAGCAGGATCCTAATCCATGTGGACATAAATTCATGTTGTATTATGCTGGATTTCCCTTAGCAAGTCAATTGTTTTCAATTTCAAGTAACATATTGTTTCATTTCAGTAAGTTTAAAAATAAATATTACTTTTAATAAGCTCCCCAAATTTAGTTTATAATATTTCAATATGAATAGGACAATTTTTGCAGCATTTAAATATACTGTGAAGGTAAGCATTTCAGATTAATACAATATTTATAAAATGTCTAAAGAAATGTAAGCAAGTTGTTTTTGAAATTATTTATAAATATTAGGAGCTTTAAGCATATGGGGTGCTAAGTAATATTGACATGTCTGGGAAAATGTGCAAAACAGAGGGAAATAATGCAACTCCTCTTTCCCCACACTTACATTCCCACATACAAAATAACACATTCGCTCAGAGGGGGGACAAACGGCATTTGGTAAAATTAGTAAAGCTTAACAGTGACATTAAAACATGTACTTCGGGGCGCCTGGGTGGCGCAGTCGGTTAAGCGTCCGACTTCAGCCAGGTCACGATCTCGCGGTCCGTGAGTTCGAGCCCCGCGTCAGGCTCTGGGCTGATGGCTCGGAGTCTGGAGCCTGTTTCCGATTCTGTGTCTCCCTCTCTCTCTGCCCCTCCCCCGTTCATGCTCTGTCTCTCTCTGTCCCAAAAAAAAAAAAAAAAAAAAAAAAAAAAAAAACATGTACTTCAATGCAAACCTGAATCAGGCAAAGCACTGAAAAACTTAGACCCAACTGCTGTTGAAGTGGGCAAGCAAAAGACATAGGCACTTGCTAGTGTAAAAAGAGGAATTGCTGTAGAGGTTGGAAAACATCTTTCTGGAGATTTTAAAAACATGACAAGAACAGAACATATTCGATGCCACATTCCTCTCTAGGGATTGAGACTTGATTCCATGAGGTCATGCAGCTCATGGATTCTATTATTATAATCGAGTCCCACACTGAGTCTCAAAGTGCAATATTCACTGTTCCTAAATGCTTAATGTCTAAGTTCCTGGAAACTCTCCCCCTCAGGACCTCTCTGGTACTCAGCAGTAATCTAGCAAGTGTTCATCTTCAAATGCATCATCAAGCATATACCATTTTTCCAAAACAAATCAATCAGATGTCAAAAACAGTAGAAATCTCAGATCTTTTTTCCACCTTAGGTCAAACTCCATCATTCCTGGGATTTGATGGAGATCTTTAAAATTCTGTATCTTAGATTCTCCTCATAAGTTCTCCAGGCAAACAGAGTCTTGATCTTAAAAAGTCTCTAATTTATCCAAATTTCTTTAAAACTGTCTTTTCCTTTTGGAGTTCCTGGGTGCTCAGTCGGTTAAGCATCTGACTTCGGCTCAGGTCATGATCTCATGGTTCATGGGTTCGAGCCCCACATTGGGCTCTGTGTTGACAGTTCAGAGCCTGGAGCCTGTTTTGGATTCTGTGTCTCCCTCTCTCTCTGCATCCCCCCCCACATGCACACTCTGTCTCTCTCAGAAATGAATACATGTTAAAAAATATTTTTTAAATGTCTTTTACCTTCAAAATGACTTCATACTTTACCTGTGTCCTAGAATTAAAATCTAGCACAGATAAGGAGAATGATGGAGCTGCTTTAATGATGGCAAAATAAAACCCAAGAAAATGTGAAATAACCATTAGAAAATAACCAAATATATACCAGGCAGAGGAAGCTCCAGCTTCTTCATGCTTTTTTTTTAATGTTTATTTATTTTCAGAGAGGTAGGCAGGGAGAGAGGAAAAGAGAATCCTAAGCAGTCTTCGAACTGTTACCATGAAGCCCAAAATGGGCTTGAGATCATGAACCGTGATCATGACCTGAGCTTATATCAAGAGTCGGATGCTTAACCAACTGAGCCACCCAAGTGTCCCATTTAAAAATACTGTATGGATGGAACTACCCTACGACCCAGAAATTGCACTACTAGGTATTTATCCAAGGGATATGTGCTGTTTTGAAGGAACACATGCACCCCAATGTTTATAGCAGAACTAGCAACAATAGCCAAAGTATGGAAAGAGCCGAATGTCCATTGATGAATGAATGGATAAAGAAGATTTGGTGTATATATATATATATATATATATATATATATATATATATATACACACACACACACACACACACACAATGGAGTATTACTTGGCAATCAAAAAGAATGAAATCTTGTCATTTGCAACTATGTGGATGGAACTGGAGGATATTATGCTAAGCTAAATTAGACAGTAAGAGAAAGACAAATATCATATGACTTCACTCACATGCCGACTTTAAGACACAGAACAGATGAACACAAGGGAAGGGAAGCAAAAATAATATAAAAACATGGAGGGGGACAAAACATAAGAGACTTTTAAATATGGAGAACAGAGGGTTACTGGAGGGGTCGTGAAAGGGGGGATGGGTTGAATGGGTAAGAGGCATTAAGGAATCTACTCCTGAAATCATTGTTGCACTATATGCTAACTAACTTGGATGTAAATTTAAAAAAATACTATATGGGACTTTGGATATGGGAAGATGGACTGAATTTTGGGGGGAGAGAGAAAGTAATTTTTTTGAGACAGAGAAAGTAATTTTTTTGAGACAAGCAGGGAGAGAGACAAGAGGAGGGAGGAAGAGAGAGACAGGAGACAGAAAGAGAAAGAGAGAGAAAGAGAGAGAGAGAGAGAGAGAGAGAGAATCATAAGCAGACTCCACACTCACCCCAGAGTCCAACATGGGGTTCAATCTCACAACTCTGAGATCATGACCTAAGCCGAAATCAAGAGTCAGATGCTTTACCAACTGAGCCAGCCAGGTGCCTGAAAGTAATTTTTAGTAGGCCTCTCCTTAGAGTGAAAATCATTGCTGTGAAAAACAGTACTCAGCAATTAAGGGGACATTAAAAAAAAAAAAAGCCTGAAATGTTCTCTTCTTCCTACTTTCTGAAGAGAAGGGAAATGGTAATTGAGAGAACAGATTACAGAGAGGGATTATCACTGGAGAGCACGAGACTGTGGTTGGTGCATAACAGGAACTGCAAAAAGATCAGTGTATCTCTGCATCCACAGTAGCAAACCCACTTAAGCTAGTATAAACAGAAAAGCAATTTGTTAAAGAGTGTTAGGTATTTCTGGGAGACTGGAGAGTCTGTGTTTGAGGTTAGCCAAATACTTGTTAGGCAACAGCTTCACAGAGACCCGCGGCTGCTCTGGTAGTCCCACACACCTCTATTAGCATCACCTCCCCTGAGTGCTAGATACTAATAGCTCTGCAACTATGACCCCCCAAAGCTGAAAGCCTCTACTGCCAGCCTTGCCAGAAAATGGATTCTTACCTTCTCACATAGCTCTCTTATGAGTGAAATCTCAAATAGGTTCATTTGATTGCCATAGAATATACCATGAGAACCAGGAAAACTGAGGGGCTAGCTTCTCCTCTGGGAGAGGGGTAGATAATGTGGAATAATCCCCGAATGTGAAAATGGTGTGGCTAGAAAGTCACAAAACACGGCAAATATCTTCCATTGGATGTATGGTTGCAGTATAGAAGCCAGAAAGTCAGTAGGTTTTGATAGATTAGATACTTCAAATGAGAGAGAGGAGGGCAGTATGAGTGACTCTCAGATTTCAGATTTGTATATGTGGTGGATGGTGGCATCATTACAGAGATGCAGTGGGCATATTTAGTGCATGAAAGGCCATTAGGATCAATAATTCGGTTTGGAAGGATTCTGGGAAGATGACAGCAGAAGTGGGGTGATTTTTTAATCTCCTCAGAGCAGCCTATAAAAAGAAACAAAAAGCAGAATAAAGCCAAACACCAATGGAGATAATCTTCAACAGTGACAGTGACAAGGTTTTCCCATAAACTACAAATTATGAATGGATAAAGAGCAACCACTGACAGCTATAAGAATTGATTGTACCAACACCTTTGCAGGACAGAGGGAAGCAAGGGACATCAGATGGATTTGAGATCTCTAAAGAGCCAAGAAGTACTCACTGGAAGCTTCTGATAAAATTAAGAGGGGGTTTTACACTCTGATAATGAATGAGTACAAAGTGTTTGCAGTGAACTCTGAAGGGGCCACAGAAATCTGGGCCCCATGAAATCCCAGACCAGGTAGTCAAAACTCACTTCTAGGACAAAGTCCCATGATGAGAAAATGTTGCAAGGAAAATCCAAATTGAGCACCACAGGAACAGCAAAGTCAAAGGAAATAACAGGTCCAGATAAAACTAGGGGAGGAAATATCTCCAGAAAGTAAGCTGCAAATTTTTTGAACATACACAAATATAACAAAAGAGAGAACTGTAGAGCTATGAAGTTAGAAGGGTTATCTTGAGTCACAACTATTTCTAAAAGTTGAGGAAGACAAATTTTGAGTATAAATGAGCAAAAAGAAGAATCATATCTTAAAGTTAACGTAAAAACAGATTAAGAAGAATAACATCCACACAGATAAGGAAGGAGAGACATTAGAGAGACATTAGAGAAACAGGACTACAATATGTCTTGCAACATAGAGAGGATGTGCTCTGATAGAGCAGGGCTTTCATGGTTTATGGTCTGGGGCTTCACATCAAGTAAAGCGAGGACCCTTAAAGGAACATTGTGATGGTGGGAGACATCCTCAAGAATGTTGCTACTACCCACTTCCCTGAGTCTTGTTCATGATTCCTTCTCCTCTTCCAATTAGGAGATGTGATGATGCAAAAGGTTGAATGGAGAGGGCATTATAATGAATTGTAGATACAGATTTTGTCCATAGAATCTCTTGTGAAGGTTTATTCTGATGAGCTGGGCTTGCTGCATTATTTATTCCCATCATATTGGGAATAATCATGAAACCTAATATTCCACCAGTCAGACTGGTCTTTTTTTTGCATTACTCCAATAACAGCAATTCTGGGCTAGAAGTAGGGAGGAAATGGCAGGAAGTTGCAATAGAAAAAGAAGGTGGTGGAGGTAGTCTTAACAGTAATAATGGCAACTTCCAACAACACTGACTTGTGATTCTGATTAATCAAGTTTTTAAAGTAGACATATATGGTTGATATTTATTTGAAATGCTCTTTATGTATAAAACCATCTAGATATTAAATAATTTGGAATTTTTGATAACATTTGAAATATTATAAATTGTAAAATATTCTTTCTAAACAACCACACAAATACATTTTTTTCTAAGCCCAAACAGATGTTCCCATGCTTGAAGTGCTGTTCCTAATTTCTAATTTATTTTTAAAGGCTAATTTGCAAAATGAAATTGTTTGGATGATTAGTTTGCAGTAAACATGGTACACCAAATTGGTTTCTAAATTTAGAGAAAGGTTGAGTCTCCTCTTATAATAATCAAGAAATAGAAGTATTAATGATAATGGAGCTTCCATAATTAAAAAGTCAAATTCTGAAATAACAAGCAGAAATGAACCTTAGCAGGTAGTAGCAACATAAATTGTAATTCCTGAAAATGGTTATTTTAAGCTCTTTTCATGGGATAATGCAATCTCCAATATGCAGCTTACTGAACAATAATATATGTATCATATGCATTATAATTATGTTCCATAGTCTTGCTGAATTCAGTACTATCAGACATAACAAAGATATAGGAAATAGTGCATGATATTCTAAGAGTCATAAAAGACAAAGTTGTGTTAATGAATGCTTTGATTTCTATGTCTGATATTTTAAAAATTTTTGGAAAGTAGTAATTGTTATCTATATAAATGTATTCAAAGAAAAATCTTGTTTACATATAATAGGATTTACAGAAGAACTCTAGATTTTAAATACAGTAGACTCCATGTCCTTTCTTGGAGGTTTTTGAGGACTGATTTTTGGTAATATCTCTCTGGCATAAAATGTTTTATGAAGTCCAGCTTCTCGAACTGCTAACTCAAAACGGAGTCTAGGGTCAGAAATTATCTGTAGAAAGAAAAAAGAAATTATCTGTAGAAATAAAATACAATTTAAATAAGTAGCAATTCGTTGAACTAAAGTAAATTTTATCATTTAGTTCTATACTTGCTCAAGCTATATAATTTGTTTCTTCTGGGTAGATGACTAGATGACAATAAACTTTGTGTATACAGTGACTATATTCTGTTGCTGTTTTTTAGGGGGAGAGGGTTGGGGGGTTTTTTGTTGTTTTTACTGAAAACGTCCAAATGTTCTTGACATTATCATTTTCCAGTATATCTGTGGCTTCTGAGATAAGATACAGAGAATATTATACTAGATTAGTCAAAATACAACATATTGATATTATTAAAAAGATGGAGTAAAAAAAGATTACTTTCAGTACTATCATTGATTCATTATTTATTCATAGCTAGAATTACAAAATATAGACAATCATTGATTAAAGTAAATCTAAACCACACTCTTGGTACATTCGTCTTTAACCAGACATTCTAATTTCTCCATCATTCTGAAATATGTAAATTATGTTTAAACACATGGCCTCTACTTAAAAAACAAAATCAATCGAACTCTCCAAGGCTGATTTCTATTTCAAGCAGAATTAGAAAATGTCTCCACCAATGTGGTTCTAAGTGGCAATGGAAGTATGAGTAGCTCAATTTCTATTTTCATTTATAGCTGATTGGACCTTATTCCTCTTCCCCTCCTTCCATGAATATTAAATGTCAACAGACGCTGCTTGCAATAAGGTAACCACATATGGATTTTAGCTAATGAGGCATTTTACACGGACTTCAAGTCCCCCTAGAGGATGGGATAGCAAGCTGTTGAAAGCAGCCCTCCTTCAAGAAGCTCTTAAACCAATAGGGGCAGTAAGAAGGTATACAGATAACTACAGCTGGTGGCACATGTGACTGATGTTCCAAGGATAGAAGATCACAGAAGTACCTCTCCTGGTGCGGGTTAGACTAGGATGACCTCGGGTGAGGAGGAGCACGTGAGCTAACTGTAAAGTCCACCCTATTCTTCTATGAAGCAGAGTGGGGAAGAAAAGAGACAGCCAAAAAAGGAAGGCACATGCAAACTCAGAGGTGAAATAGGTCAATTCGGGGTCAGGGCAGTTTGGGTAGAACACTGGAGTAGCAGCAGTCTACTACAATTGTCTAAACATGAAGTAATAAATGTCTAAACTTGGCTGGTAGCAAGGAAGAGAGAACTTTCAGAAACACTATGAAGGGAAGAATCAAGAGAATTTGGCAACTGATGAGGTACAGGGACGAGGAGCAATGATTGCACACAAGTCGAAAATAATACAGAGATTTGTGTCTGAGAAGCAATATATTTTGAGCATTAGTCTCTCCTCTTCTAGATACAATCTCTGTAGTCACCCTTATCCACTTCCAAGGATTCATGCTCTGCCTGTGTGCTCCCTAATTTTTTCTGGATTCACCTGTCTTCTCAGCTTCGGGTCTGTGAGGTTTAAAAGATCGCCTTATCCTATTTTTAGAATAGGTATCAAGTGAAATGGAGATCTCCCTGGAAAGTTGACCTGCATTTCCCCAAATCACCTCCCCAGAAGCAACCAATCAGATTCTTGTAAACGTGTTCTAGACATCTTCACCCTAATCATGACATGAACAAAATAAATACTCTTCCCCGAAGTCTGTTTTTACTTCTGTATTCTTATATGGTTAATGGCAGCCACACGTAATGACTATAATTTACTGAATTACTTGTAGATGCCAGGCAATATCCTAGGCAATTGACATTTATTATCCTAATCCTCATAAGAACCTTACAAATTATTATTTTACAGATGAAGTAAACAAGACATAAAGATGTTAATAGCTTACACAAGTTCATAGCCAGTAAATAGCAGATGTAGATTTGAATCCAAAATGCAGGCTCTTCTCAGTACCACTCGCTGCCTGGCTTAGAATCATCCTCACTTTCATTACTCCCTCCTCTCAGCCAGAGCCATTCATGCCACGCCCTCCCACGTTTATGAGGACTTTGCCATCTTAAAAGACTCTGACCCCCACTCCCACCCCCACCAATTTTCTGTCCAGGATACGTTGCTAAGCATATCTGAGTATATAATTCACCTGCTTCTAAGTCTCACCTGTGCTCACAGGATAACATCTTAGCAAACAAAAGCTACTATACTTTTCAGTCTGACCCTAACCTATGTTTCCAATCTCATCTCCTAGCACCCACCCTTGCCGTGTACCTTTACACTGAAGACACGCCAATAAGGGCCTCTTTCCACCCTCCTCTGCTTGGTGAAACCCTTATTTCCTCAGCCCAGGTACCCGAGAGCTTTCCAGTTTGACTTCAATTCTTTGCCAGCCCCAGCTGCCCTTCCTGCTTTGGCTTCTGGAGATACACTTGCATCCTTATAATTAATCCCTTTCCTTTCGCCCAACCCCTCCTCCCAGCTGAGTTTTTTGGTTTTAATTTAAATCAACCTGGAAAAAATGTTGTTACTGCTGCCAAAAATCCTCGACTAAGATGTAGCTTAGTTTCCTCTTCAACACTTGGTCCGACTTCCGTAGTCTGCATTTCTTTTGGTTCCCTTCGTGCCGCTACATGCCTTAGACCTCCACCATGGAGGTAGTCTCACCCCAGGGGCGTTATTCTCACACATGCTACCTTCCCTCCTAACCCAGCCGCCCTGCTCACTTCCTTCAACAGAGTAAGTCAGTCTTGTTCAGGATGTAGCCCTGGCAACTCCACTGTGCCAGATATAGAATATGTTCTGTAAATATTGTCCAATTGATAAATGAACTGTTTATCTTTTTTATTTCTTAGCGAAGTATACAGCACATAGGAGAGGCACACTTGATCTGTCAATGGGTGAATGGATGAAGTTTCCTACTCTGTAAATAATTAACTAAGTGTCCAGCTTCTCTCCTTAGACTTGCAAAATTAACAAACTAGGGAGAACTACTTTCTCCCTTAATATCAGTGATATCCATTCATTCATCTGTCCTCCCTCCCTGCCTTCCATCCATCTGAAAAGACTTTTTTTTTTTTTAACTTTTTAAACGTTTATTTATTATTGAGAGACACAGTGTGAGCAGAGGAGGGGTAGAGAGAGGGGAGACACAGAATCTGAAGTAGGGCTCCAGGCTCTGAGCTGTCAACACAGAGCCCAACGCGGGGCTCAAACTCATGAACTGTGAGATCATGACCTGAGCCGAAGTCGGTCGCCTAACCAACGGAGCCACCCAGGCACCCCTGAAAGTACTTTTTAAAATCTCTTCTCAGTTACAGGAACAGACTAAAAGGAGTCAGAAGTTCCTAGAAATGGTTAAATAACACCTTAATACTTTTCCACAGAAAATGTTTTCTTTTCTCATTAGCTCTGATGTATTATCTTCAGTTCATTTTAATTTCTGAAAGCTTCCCTCTGCTTTGTCTTGTATCAGTGTCATCAGTTGTTGCCTTAGTAGGATTTATATCATGAATTTAACATTAAATTCTGAATGATAGAGAAACACTTAAAATAGAACATTAAACACAACTTTAAAGTAAAATTTTGTAAATTTTAAAGATATTTTAATGTAGAAATGTCAATTTTAAAAATAATTTTCAATGACAGATTTATAATATGTTCAGACAAACTGTTCTATGGTCACCTATCAACTATTTTACAGGGCTAAGAATCATGCAGTAATTAGTAATTGCGTGCTATCATTTAGCAGTAAAAATTAAGTAAATCCACATGGTATTCAAATGTAAATATTGAAAATAATTTTTAATCCAAAACACACACTTCTATAAATCTTTTTATCATCATGGCTTTTGCATCAATCATGCTAATTCCCACAATTACCTGGTATTCATTGTATGTATTCAATGTAAAGAGTGGCTTTTGAAGAATAAATTCTTCTTCAGTTCCAATACCCGTTCTTGCTTTTGATGCCATTGTGTCTGACATCATTCTAACAGGATCAAATTGAGCAACAATAGCAACCTAAAAGAAGAAAAAGCATGGCTATTTGGATTACGATACAAGCTAACTACTTCTGGGGAGCACTACTAATGTTCAATGTCCATTAAAGGTAGGAAATTTTATTAAAGATAAAACCCAAGAAGGAAGGACAGACAAAATATTAAGCCAGGCCAGTTGTAGAGATCCCCAAAGGAGCTAATGGTTTAAAAACAAAACATATTAAAAGGCCATAATATATATGGTTTGCTACTGATTGAGTTATCACAGTTATGATTAAATTTAGATAAAAATCTATTTTTCTGGTACTAAGTCATAGGAAATCTTATAAAGAAAATCTATATATTGAACTACCTTAAAAAGTAACCAAAGATAAAAAACATTAATTTTTAACTACTAGCAATATATGGTCATGGTGACAACTCCACAAAGCTTTCTAGAAAGTTTAATATGATCAATATCATTCTAGAGTATATTATTCATGCATTAAGTTGAGTTATGTTGGCATTATTGGGCAAGATGGGTGAATCTCCATTGTGTTCAGCAATGAGATTTCCAGGGACTATTGTAAACCATTGTTTCCCCTTCTACTGAAAAACCGTAGAGTCATTTTAACCTAAATGCCCTTGTCCTTTATGGTAATTGAAATCATTCAAACCTGTATCCTAATGAAAGAAGCCACTAATTTTGTAAATTATATGCACCATTAGTAACACCTGCCTGTTAATTCCTAAAGTCAAGAATTAGCATTAAGAGAATGGCATTTTTAATGCCATTTAGAAACTGTAATGACAAAACTGGGGGTTGAATATGCTTTAATTATTATAAGTTTCCTAGCCAAAATGTCTTAAACTATAGTTCTAAACACCGGTTACAGGTAACGGGCATAAATATTTCCTCTTTCAAAGAGTTCACAGATGGAGAGAATTCTAATCATATGGACTCTGTAGTTATCAAATATATATTTGAACAAGAACGTACATAGTAATACTGACATTAAGTTTTGTCCCCAGAAGGCCATGGTGTATAATTATTTGCTAATGATTAAATTTTGTTGAATCTAGCATGACCAGGACTTACATTCCTCTTTGAATTTATTTCTGTAACCTATTTTTATCAAAGATGATGACATAATAGCGGTATGCATTTACACTTCCTGTAAACTATGCCATTTAACTAGTTTAACTAGACTTCCTCGGTTTGAATCCAGTCTGACAGTTGCTTGCTGTGTGACTTCGGGGAACCTGTGGCTCTTCTGTTTCCTCTTCTATAAAATAGAAATATTGCTACGAAAATAAATACATACATCATGAGGTTGTTGTAGAGATTAAGTGAGCTAAAACCTAAGAGCATTTAGAAGAGGGTTTTATATTTAATATTTTAAAAGTGTGAACACACATTACTACAAACCTCTGAAGCAGGTACTATCATTATTCCCATTTTTCAGAGGAGGAAATGAAGCTTAGGGAAGTAAATGATCTAAGTTTCCTCTGCCAGTAAGTCATGAACCAGGATGCACCCAGGTCTGAAGGATACCAGAGGCCAAGTTCTTATCCAAGATTCCATGTTGCCTCCACTGACATGGAAGGGAAATCAGACAGTCATTTCCCATCAGCTGTGTAGGGGTGTCAGTGGACTTTGGAGCTTAGGAGTTGAACTAATCACTTCCAGATCAAAACCTCTGAAAAATTACCAAGTAAAACTATTTTATCACATTTCTTAAATTGAAAAGCTTTTGCCCACTTTTACTAGGCAACGCAATGGGAGGCTTTAATTCTCTCACAAAAAATAGTATACATTTTTAAAAAATGGTTTTTCACATGTTTGCTGACCACAGGGGATTTCCAAACAGAAGTTTCTACCCCTAAGATGATTATCTTGCTCAAACTCCACCAGGTTTTTTGAGGAGCAGAAAATCCTGCTAGATGTAAAGTTTCACTCCTGTAAATGGGTACTATTCAGCTAATAAATGAGAGGTAATACGGATGCATTTAAATGTTGGGAGAGCCTTTTGAAAAGTGCTGATAAAGTTCTTTTAATATACTAAGAAACTGGAAATTGTTCAACATAAATCTAATTGCTCCCAGCAATGAAGATCAGTGTCCCAATTTGGAAAAGTTACATCTTATATCACAGATGTTGTAACTAAGCCCTACTACCAATGTTATTAAGAACACTTAGAAACCACCCATGAAAATTTCCAAATTAAAAACACCTGTTTCCTAAGGGCTTCTAGCCGCCTCTCTCTCTCGCCTTCTTCATGAGCTTCTTGGAGGGCCACTGCTTTTTTCTCCAGCAAACGCTTTTCCAGTAATTCTTGTCTATATTTAACCCTTTAAAAATAATGCACAAGGAAGTTGGGAAAGCATCATAGTAACTGTGTAAATTATATGAGTAGGAACATAGATAGGGGCAGAAGGCATCTCAGAGGTGACATCACGGTCATATTTTGGCTTTACTTGCTTTTGGTTGATATCTCATAACCAAACAATAAAATGCATTGGTGTAAAATGCAATCTATAATAACTCTAATAACCAGAGAACTGCTGGGGTGCCTGGGTGGCTCAGTCAGTTAAATGTCTGACTTCGGCTCAGGTCATGATCTCGCAGTTTGTGAGTTTGAGCCCTGCATCGGGCTCTGTGCTGACAGCTCGGAGCCTGGATCCTGCTCTGGATTCTGTGTCTCCTTCTCTCTCTGCGCCTCCCCCACTTGTGCTCTGTCTCTCAAAAATAAAGAAATGTAAATTAAAAAAAATTTCTAAAATAACGAGAGAACTGCAGATCACAGAGCAGGAAAAAGTAGGGTAAAAATCCAATCCATCTCTTTCTTCCTTTGAAATCATTGTATTGACCCTCAAACTGTCTGTCAGCTGCCACAGCTATAGCTAATCAACCCACCAGAGGACAGCCTCACTCCTGAGTGATTCTTCTAGCAGTTTCTTCAAGGAGTTTCAACACAATTTGAGATGTTAAAAAGGCTACCTTACTGATTAAATATACATAGTTTTAGAAGAGTAAATAAAATGCTATAATAATATGCCCAAATTGTCTCAATACTAGAACTTAAAATTTTATCTATATTTTCACTTGTTTTGTCTAGAACCCCCATTTTGGGTGTGTGTATGGTTTAAAAATTACACTTTGACTGTAGATGGCAGCAAAAACATGACTTTCACTTAGCATTATGTTTTCATTCTCCTTAAAATCAGCAGATATTAAAACAGAGCACATTTCAATACCCATTTTAATACTTCCAAACTCATTCAGCCCTCCTCTGCTGCCTTTTTTTAGGCAGCCTCCCTTCCCATCTTCTTGCCCAAGCTATTCTTCTTTTGAATTATAGAGAGGAGATTTGTCTTTTCTAAAAAAGTAGACATTTGGGTTCTCAAGGGAGTATGAGGCCATTGCCTCTGTCTTCCATTATTGATGGCTTAGATTTAACTTTCTTTAAGACATCAGTCACAGATGTGCTTTGCCCTTAGTGTGCTTACCTGCATTTTCCACGGATGTACCTTCACTAGACCCTTTTAATTCTGGATCTTGATGTTAACTGAAGTGTTTACTATGCATTGAGGCTGTTGCTAAAACCTTCATGTCTTTTAGCTCATTTAGATTTCACAACAACCTGATGTTGGGGTACCAATATTGATCCCATTTTAAAGATAAAGAAATGGAGGTATAGACTGGTGATGTGATTTGCTCATGTTCTCACACCCAGCCAGTGGCAGAGCCAGAGATCAAACCCAGGCAGACTGGCCCCAGATCCCACGCTGACCCTGGCCCTCCCCCTACTGTGCAATTAGCCTCTATGCTCTTCTCTCCTTCCCTTGATTGCTCTACTCACCTCACTGACATGAATACCTGCTGTGTGCTGTACCCTGTGCGAGGTATTGGAAGCACATGAAGAAGACAGCCCTTCCAAGTTTGTAGTTTAATATGGATACAAAAAGACAAGCCTAAGAACTAATCAAGGTATAGAGTGCCTTCAGAGAGGTATAAACAAGGTCTGCTGGGGGACCTCGTGGAAAAGACTTGGGAGCTTCATGGAGGAGGCAGCATCTGAGCTGGGTCCCAGGGATTATTAGCATTTGGAGAGGCGTGATGGTGGAAAGGAGGCTGGCCTTCCTGGAAGAGAGTCCCAGGCCAAGGGTGAGTCCAGAAAGGCACTCCCACTCAGGCACATGCATAGACAGGGTTGGCATCTGAGAGTGAGCAACTTTTAAGTTTTGCTCCCTGGGCATCTTGCTTGCCTCGCTGGTTACAGTCCCAAAGAAAGGAAGAGTCCAGGGTGGCTAGGACAGACTGAGTAAGGCATTTGAACCTGTGTCATCTGAACAGAGTGAGTGAATGAAAGAAGCCCAGGGAAGTATTGGCAGGGTGAGCCTGGTAGTCATGTGGTTCCTTCAGGAAGATTTGCTCCTGGGGAGGAAAAATCTCTCCAAAACCAGGTTGCCCCTGAGGCTGACATTAAAGCAGCAGCGTAGGAGAGGAAAAGAGCGGAATGTGCAGTAGATCCTTGCAGAGTACAAAACCCACAATGGGATTTTCAGGAGGAAAGTCCTAAACCTTGATGGCTGTGGCTGTCCTCCTCCTCATCTCCCATACAGGAGTCAGTAGCCTGACACACGTTAAACAAGCTACAGACCAGGTTGCTCCCTTTCTCCAATGCCTCCATGTCATGGAAAGCTATTTCTCATTCTCTCCATTTTCACTAGGGCATGACACAACCTCCCTAATAAGGTTCTACTCAATTTATGTACTGAGTACAAGCTAAGTGAACGACTGTGAAGGTTCAATTAAAAGATACCCTGGGATTTGATTATTACCATATGCTAATTCTCAGAACCTTTGAAAACTTTCTCTTCCTTTGGGATATATAGGTTGCTTTGTCTGCAACAAAGTTTTGCCTGCTGTGGAAAAGTAAGAGTTGTACCAGTTAGGGGAGCTTGACTTGTGAGGAAGAAGTTGCAAATCAGACTAAGGCATTTGAACTTGTGCCTAAAGAATTCTGGCTCGTGGTTTACCCTGAGGCTCACTCACTCGTTCAACCTATGTTTATTGAGCACCTGCACTGTATCAACCACTGTTCCAGGCACTAGAGATACAATTTCAACACAGGAGACACGTTTCTGTCCTCACAGAGCTAACAGTCTAGCAGGGATACAAAGACCCAGGCAATTTTGTTAAGGGGTGGCCCTTGCTCTGAGGACACAGTGGGATGTAGGCCTTGGGAGGGGCACTTTTGCAGACTTGGGGCATTTAGGGGAGCACCCAAGAGGAAGTGCTCTGAATCTCACACCCGAAAAAGGAGCAAAGGGGGAAAGAATAGGAAGAATGTTCCAGGCAGAGAAAAATAGCATATGAAGGTGAGAAAGCACAGTATTTTCTGAACTGAAAAATACTTGGAAAGACCAAAAGTGGACAATGCAAGGTGAGGCTGGAGAGGCATGAGAGGCCAGACTGGGGATTCACATGCATGAGGGTTTTGATCAGGGAAATGTGGTGATCTGAAAAACCTCTCCTGTAATATGTACGTGATAATAAGGAGTCAAGACCAGAGAGGGTTATCCACAGGCAAGTTGATGGTTTCCTAACCTAGGGAACTGGTAGGAGATAGACCTGGAGGAGATGCTGAAGGAGAAGACTTGGATTTAAAGTTTATGTAGAAGATAGAATTAATTTGAATTGGTAATGTTATGGCAGAGCAGAAGAGATAGAGAGAGGAAGGAGTTAAGGTTTCCTTCTTGCACAGTGAGCAATGGCGTCCCTCGCTAAAACTGGGAACTTGGAGAAACAGGGAAGAGAAGGAATCAGGTTCCTTTGGACAGGGACCAGCCTTCACAGATCTGGGCTGAAGATGCAAATGGGAGATCTTTATCAACGGCGTGGAATCGAGGCCATGGACCAGATGGAATCAATCAGGAAGAGAGTGTAGAGTAATAAGAAAAGTAGGTCTAGGAGTGACTGCCAAGGAAACATTTAGGAAAGGGACAGAAGACAAAACTAGGAGGATGAAGAGAAATGATGCCAAAGCAGCTAAGGAAAATAGCATTAACAATGTCAAATGATACAGAAAGATCTGATATAACCCGCAAATGATCACTAGATTAAATAAGAGGGAGTCATCTGTGATCTTGGCAGGAGCAGTCAGTAGAGACGTGGCTGGAGGATTAGTGGGGCTGAGGAGGTGAGTGAGGGAGCAGACAACCCCTTCAGCAAGACTGAGGGCGCTGGAGGGAGCGCGCAGCTGATCACACTTGTGTTGGCTCCAAAGTGATGACCAACGTTACTCTGGCCACCTTGAGGATTTGCCACTGAAAATATTTTTTAAATATTTATTTTGCGAGAGAGAGAGAGAGAGAGAGAGAGAGAGCGCCCCAGCATGAGTAGGGGAGAGGCAGAGAGAGAAGGAGAGAGAGGATCCCCAGCAAGCTTCATGCTGTCAGCATACAGGTCCACTTGGGTTCCGATCCCATGAACCATGAGATTGTGACCTGAGCTGAAAATTAGAGCTTAATCGACTGAGCCACCCAGGAGCCCCTTGCCACGAAAAATTTAAGCAAACAGGTGACATACTCAAATTCTTCATTTATACAGATGCTGTGGTATAAACTCAGATAATAATCCCCTTGGAAAGGGGAAACTCTTGGTGCCTCTCTCCTCTCCCAGTCTGGACAGAAACTTTTCTTTGCCTAAAGAGAAGTGATGCAGAAAAACTCTTGGGAGAAAGCCAAATACTCACATATTCATGGGGAAAGAAAATAGCAACACAGTAAAGTCAATCATTTGGAAAATTTTCCACATAAATACCTTTAGCTATTTGAGGTAGCAGATTTTCTCCAAATTAAACTGTTGCTATGAAAGTCAATGTCAGGAAATGGCGAAGCTCAAAAGTCTAAGTTGTGCACAGAATTCCCAAACAGGAGTCCTAGGTCCATCTCTCAGTCCGTTTTATGCTCCCTGCTTCTACAGAGGTTCAAAGTATTGCAGAAGGGGCATTTTCAACTTCTCATGGGGGAGGAGAGGCATCGTATTGTTCAAAGGCAACAGCTGCTGCAGAATCAGGCACAGCATTAACAATAATCTGGAAAGGATTTTGTTTAAGCCTCCAGGCCTGAGTGTAGTTGAAGGGACAGGAAGCTTTCATGTAGAAATGGAGAGTTTATGTATCATTTAGGAGATTCTTTACTTGTGTGTACAGCACTCGAAGAGGTGAGTGTACGAATGCAAATGGCTTGGGAACACCTTGAACTTTAGTAGCAGCATCCCTTTGCTTCAGTGAAACTTCAGTGAGAACTGGGCAAAATATTAAGTACTAAACCTTGACCTCCCTCCTGTTTGGAGGCACGGGTAACTTCAGTCTAAACAAACCTACAGCACCCAAGGGGGATTAGGAAGACTCCTGAGGAACAACTGATAGTGGCAGGAGCTACCATTTTTTTTTTTAACAAAAAGCTTATGCAATAAATAAAACAGCATAAAGATATATCTTAATTAGGGCACTGTAACCAGTATTGAACTCCCCCCAAAAACATTTCAGGGAAGTAATTTACCCTACTGAATTAAAGGCAGTTTGTGTGCAAACTTGCTACTTAGTGTTTAGGTCATGTGGCTTACTCAATATTGAATGAGAAATCTTTATACAGGCACATGCCAGAGGTATTTCAGCAGCAGCATGGTGAACCTGTTCCTGCCTGTTGGGAAATCCATTTTTTTGGCTCAAACCCACTCGGAAAGTTGTTCTTCCCACCAAATTGAGAGAAACCGCTCTATTAGACATAGGGTAATAGGGAAGAATATGTGGATCAAAACAGGCCAGGTGGAAGCACCTGTCAAGAGGTAAATGGCGATGGGGGAAAGGGGGAGAAGGAGGAGAAGCTAGCCCAGAGGAAAAAAACCTGGATGCTCACTGGATGCTTCTAATGATATAGGCAATGAGACTCTACTCAGTGGGGATGTTGGCTAAGGGCATAAGCGGAGACCAATTTCTGCAAATAGAATGTAAATCCTGATGCAAGGCAGTGACATCCTGGTACAGATAGGCGTGGGCAAGAACAAAGAGGATTCATAGAGAATCCACAGAACCAAGAGGAGAGGAACCCATGCCAGCCCCAAACAGAGACTATTCTTCCAGCTCAGAGCACTTACTGCTTCCTTTGTGAGGTGTAAGAGCAAGTTCTTATTGGAACTCTATTCTTTAATAGATTCAGTTAGCCAACATACAGTTAGTTGAGCACCTACTATGTGTGAAGCACTGTCCCCAATGCTTAGGATACAATAGGGAAAAATTAAAACTAGACAAAAAAGATCCCCACTCTCTTAAGTCTTATATTATTTGTGGTTATTTATAAGCATGCCTAAATTAACATTCTAATAAAATACATAAATTAAAAAATAATTATCAAGAACAATCTTATCACAAAGTCCTAAATTAGCCCCTTCTTGTATTGCTATAGTGATGGTTCTCAACTATAAAAGTCATTAGGATCACTGTAACATGTAAAAACTTCTGATGCCAATGTCCCGCACCAAACTAATCGCATCAGAATCTGGTGTTGTGGTGTTGGGGCTCAAGCGTTGGTATTTTGCTAAAAGTTCCTCCAATTGATTCTAATGTGCAGCCAGGCCTGAAAGCCAAAACCACCTAGCCCATTGGTTACCTAACTTGAGCTAATATCAGAATCACTTGGAGGGCTTGTTAAAGCTCAGATCACTTCACCACCTCCAGAGTTTCTCATTCAGTAGTAATGAAGTAGAGTCTGAAAATTTACGTTTATGTTTCCAGGCGATGCTAAGCCAGGGACCACACTTTAAGAATTAGAGTCTAGATAGGGGTGCCTGGGTGGCTCAGTCGGTTGAGTGACTGACTTTGGCTCAGGTCATGATCTCATGGTTCATGAGTTCGAACCCTGTGTTGGGCTCTGTGCTGACAGCTCGAAGCCTGGAGCCTGCTTCGGATTCTGTGTCTCACTCTCTCTCTGCCCCTCTCCCACTCATGCTCTGTCTCTCTGTATGTCTCAGAAATAAATAAACATTTAAAAAATTTAAAAAAAGAATTATAGATAAACGTTCAGATTAGAGGGATTCTGCCTGACTATTGTTATCAAGACAAAACCAGGTACATTTTACTACCCAGGACTGGTTTCTGTTTTCATGTGCCAAATAGCACAGTTACATGCCTCAGGATTGATCCAAACTAGAAATTCCTGCCTTGGTGCTACTGACAAGTAGCAGAATCTTTCACCCTCGCCCCAGCCTCCATGACCCCCAACACACACAAATGACGGGTTCCCCCAACCACAGTGGCCCTCTCAAGTCTTGGGTCAGTGTCTGTGATGAGCAGTTACAAGAATGGCTGCTACAGAACCAATTTCTTTCTCTCCAGTGGACAAAACGCTGGTGTACCCTGAAGACAGTTGACAACCTCAGACTACTGGAGATAAAGGGTATGCTCGGTAAAAGCAAAGAAAGAAGAAATAACTTCAAAGTATTCATGCCTTAAAAAGGAGGTACGAGCCGCTTCCTCTGGGACTAAATCTTGTAGTTCCAAGGGGGTGGATGTTTTTCATACTGAAAGTGAAAACCCACAAATACAAGTGAAGTACATTTTCCTGTTTGTTGTGATCAATTTCAACCTAGCTGTCTGAATTCACTTGAGTTCTAGGTACAGACCTATAAACAACTGTGAAACAAGGACTTAAGCCTGGGAATCTGGACTTGAATACAGGGGAAGATGTGGGGAGTACGTTACAGAAAGAATGTGACAAATATATTAGCTTTCCCCCAAATTAGTGCAGAAAGAGATTTCTACCACAATTTATCTACCCTCCTCTTTTTGAACTATTCCTAACACTTTCCATATAGGTTTCAGTAATTCTTTCATGCCCTTAAAATTTGCCTAGAATCGTCCCTTCCAATAGCATTTCCAGAGTGCACTGTCTATAAGGAATTAAAAAACAATAAAAGTCTGTCTTTTTTATGATCACGCACTAGCAAGTCTAAACGAAGTTAGTGATGAAATATTCCCTTCGTTGGAGCACACAACCCCATTTCACTTCACTCTTGGTTGCTCCTTTTAATAGTTTTTCTTAATTGAAAACCAGTGCTTCCCAGGTGGCACTACTCCCATCGCTCCTCCTTTTTGTTAAAGTTTATTTATTTTGAGAGAGACAGAGAGAAAGAGAGAGAGAGGGAGGGAGTGGGGGAGGGACAGAGAGAGAGGGAGAGAGAAGATTCCAAGCAAGCTGCCAGCACAGAGCCCAATGCGGGGCTGGAACCCACAAACTGTGAGATCATGACCTGAGCTGAAACCAAGAGTCAGATGCTTAACCAAGTGAGCCACACGGGTACCCGCCCCCCCCCCACCATTGCTTCCCTTTAAAATTGTTGACGGAGAAGGCTGGCATTTTCCTGGTCTCGGGCAACAATTCCAGAAAAGCTTTTTCTATTGACTTTGGGGTTATACATCCTCTTTGTCATTGGGTTCTTGCAATCAACTACTAGCTGCCCAAGGTCACTGCCCAACATTCACTGACGGTTATTCAAAACTCCACGCTTACAGTCTGCCTTGTGCTTCAACAACATTCTCTCCCCCACTGCTTCAACAGCTCATTCCTTAGACCAGACTTGGAGCTTGGCATCACCTAGAACGGCTTCCTGCCAAAATCTTAAACAGAGGGATTCCGTTCTGACTCCAATGTCTAGGGCCAACACATATACTGATAAAGACTGTACGACTTTAGGAGTGGATTGCCTGCTAACCGCCTATGTTCCTTATGTTCTTATCATTTAGCCTTACTCAACCTGCTACTTTAGCTCATCAGACTCTCCGTTTTCAACGATATATTTAAACTGTGTTCTGTGTGCCAGACACTGGGCTAGATCTTCCCTCGTGAAGTTTACTGTCCTACTTCTTCCTTTCCTCCCAGGCTAGGAGACACAGACTTTATTCTCTGTCCAGCTGTGGATCCCTGGGTCTGCTTTTAAGAGTATAATCACTAGTATCCTTTAATTGTCTTCTTTTATTTCCACATCTGCCCTGCCAATTTCCAGCCCTGCTTCTTTGCTGTTAATATGCATTTATGAAGTCGAACCTTACCTGGACATGCAACACTCCTCCAGATTAATGTTATTTACACCAGCTGCTTAACTTTCTCCCTCTTAAGCAGAGAACCTCACCTCCCACTTTACTGCAGAGGCCATAAGCATTCATTTCCCCAATATGTCCTGCCCACTTCCAATCTTGTCAAGATTCCATTTTACCCATCCTTTGCTTCTTAAATCTGGGCTTTTGGGCGCCTGGGTGGCTCAGTCAGTTAAGCATCTGACTTCGGCTTAGGTCATGATCTCACAGTCTGTGAGTTCGAGCCCCGCGTCAGGCTCTGTGCTGACAGCTCAGAGCCTGGAGCCTGTTTCAGATTCTGTGTCTCCCTCTCTCTCTGACCCTCCCTCCGTTCATGCTCTGTCTCTCTCTGTCCCAAAAATAAACAAACGTTAAAAAAAAAAATTAAATCTGGGCTTTTATCCCATAAGCCTATTTGTTTCTAGGAGCTTGCTCCAGAAATGAATTTCTTCCTTTCCTATTTCTTCAATATTTCTCTCTCCCACTTCATGATGCTTTTTTTCTCCACATGTAAACTTCTTCAAATGGGGAAAGTGTGTCTCTTTTCAACTACCATCCTCCTTTTTTTTTTTTTTCTCCTTCTAGGTGAAATTTGTTAGATGAAAAAGCTATACTTTCTGTTATCAGTTCTTCACTTCTCATTTAATCCCAAACCCATGCAGTCCGGCCTCTGCCTCCTCCATTATCTGGAAACCATTCTCCCCAATGTCACCAGGAACTCCAAATTGTAAACCTAGAGTCTTTTAGAGCTCCTCTGACTTAACCTGTCCACAATGGCTGGTCCTAATGACCACCTCTTTGAAATGTACATCCTACTTCTCTGCCTTTCCTCCTTCTCTTTTACCTGCTCCGTGTTTTTTAATTTTTTTTTAATGTTTGTTTACTTTTGAGAGAGACAGAGACAGAATGTGAGTGGGTTAGGGGCAGAGAGAGAGGGAGACGCAGAATCCAAAGCAGGCTCCAGGCTCGGAGCTGTCAGCACGGAGCCGGACGTGGGGCTTGAACTCCCGAGCTGTGAGATCATGACCTGAGCCGAAGTCAGAGACTCAACTGACTGAGCCACCCAGGTGCCCCTTACCTGCTCCTTCTTATTTGTTCACCCATGGTTCCAAAGTGAATCCACTTCTTTTCTTAATTTAAAAACATCTTCCCCGAGATCTGACTTTTGCTACCATTGAGGCATCAATATCTGTGGCCTCCACCTCCTTCATACCCCCAAATCCATTGATCTTTTTTCTTCATGTAATATCAAGATTCATTTCAGACAAATCTCTCAAGTGTAACTATATCATATTGCTAGTTAAATGCAGAGCTGCTGCTTTAGTGGGCATCTGAGCTTCGCATAGAGTGGACATCCTTTTCATACACAAAAAATTTAGGAACAAACGTAATGACACATGCCTATTAGAACATGCCTATTAGGCACATGCCTCTTCACGTCTGCTTAGAGATAAGCCACCATGTACCATGGGAGAGGGTCGAGATTCTACTCAATTATTTTGGGTTTGCTCTAATCCAAAAGCAGAGAATTAAGTTCCCCTTGTTTAATACCTCATCATATACTGCAACAATTTTAACCTGTAATATTTACAGCAGGGTTAATCATTTCAACCACTTTAAAAAATCATAGAATGTATAACTTTGAGCAATGCCACTTCCTGGAGCCAAGAAAATCTTTTATATAATTAACCATCTGAGGTCACAACATTTGGAATTATTAACTATAAACCATTTTATAAGTTAGGAGATATCTTCCAAAAATAATGACTTTACTATTAGAAGAGCAGATTCCCCACCCCACCCCCTTTCTGGAAGTAATTGGATACTAGGGCCAACTGCCCTTTATGGCCAAATCTAGATTTTAATAATTTGACCACATTGTGGTAGACATGTCAGGTTTTTTTTATCCCCTATCATCAATCTAGAATTATCAATCCCCTTCAAATTGCCTTTCCTTATTCTTTGTAGATCTGTTGAAACCTTTAATCAGAGTCTCCTAACTTTTCCTGGTGACCAGATATGGTTAATATTAGTACATTATAAATCTGACCATAGTGATTGGCCCTCAGTGAGCTTCAACGGAACCAATCAGAATCTTTCCCTGGGGGGGGCGCCTGGGTGGCTCAGTCGGTTGGGCGTCCGACTTCGGCTCAGGTCATGATCTCACCGTCTGTGAGTTTGAGCCCCGCATCAGGCTCTGTGCTGACAGCTCAGAGCCTGGAGCCTGCTTTGGATTCTGTGTCTCCCTCTCTCTCTGCCCCTCCCCTGCTCATGCTCTGTCTCTGTTTGTCTCAAAAATAAATAAAAACATTAAAAAAAAATCTTTCCCTGGGGATTTATATATGACTATTGAAGAAAAGCTTTCTTTTCTCTCTGCGGTCACTACCTAAAATAATGTAATTAAATCAAGTCATGTCTCTTTTCCTCCTGGTTTCCCCAGCCCATAGGAGGAAGTCCATTCCAATGCACAAACTGGTAAGAGTAAAGAAGCAGAAAGAGAGTGAGAGAAACCTGAAGATGTCATTTGAGTCCTTGAAGCAAGATTCCCTCCTGGATTCCCATTCATTCTCCTTTCTGCCTAAGCTAGTGTGAGTTAGGTTTCTCTCAGTTGCTTCTGAGTAGTCCTGACCAGTAAACATATCTTCTACGTATAAGGGAATACTTGGGGCGCCTGGGTGGCTCGGTCGGTTAAGCGTCCGACTTCGGCTCAGGTCATGATCTCGCGGTCCGTGAGTTCGAGCCCCACGTCGGGCTCTGTGCTGACAGCTCAGAGCCTGGAGCCTGTTTCAGATTCTGTGTCTCCCTCTCTCTGACCCTCCCCCATTCATGCTCGCTCTCTGTCAGTCTCAAAAATAAATAAACGTTAAAAAAAAAAAAATTTAAGGGAATACTTATCTTTTCATCCTCTGTAACAGAAGGGCATGTGCCAAGCTGTTCCAAGTGATAATCAGTTTGTTTTCCAAATTGATGGCCCATGGAATGCTAATATTCCACAGGATGTTAAGATGTGCGCCATGGATATTGTGTTGGGTATTCAAGTAAGCTTGAGAAAGATAAACAATGTGAAATAGATTTCTTCACAGTAGGATCTCTCAGAATAGTTATTAGAATATAGTGGTGTGCAATATGAATTCTCAAAAAGACGACTAGTGTACTAATTTCCGCAAATTATCTGATAATCGAAGCTTTTTTGAATAGAATCCAGCTTGGGAAATGTTACTTGCCTTTCCATTGAACAGGCAGGGATGGATATCCAAGTAAACTAATAGGCATAAACACATATACACTTATTCACTTGTACTATAGTTGTTTGTTTCCATGTGTTGTTTGTGTTAGACTATACTTCCTGAGGGTATTGGCTATGTCTTAATTGCCTTTGTATCCCCAACAACTAGCATAGTGTCTAAAACAGAAGGCAATATTCATTATTCACCCATAAATGAAAGAGATTAAAATTTTTAAAGTTATGGCAAACATTTGATTAAATTTTCTAAACTGTAGGTAAATAACAGAAGAGTTGACAAAATAAAAAATTAAGAATAAATTGAATATACCCTCTTCTGTTAAGCCTGTCTAATCAGTGGGTATTCCTTTGGAACATATTTAATCACTTGAGGAGTAGTAAGAGAAGTTGAACCAATTCAACTTCAAGTGTCCATCTCCTTTGAATGATCAGGAACCGTAGATGCTAAAAGGCAAACTCAAAGATGATTTCCATGACACGAACTTCCTGGTACTGTGAATTTGGATGGGCAGGAGAGGCACAAATGACATGTTGGCTCTCAGGAAATATGATTTGGAATTTAACAACCTACCCAGGCAAATCAGCATTTATTTGCCTCACTGCCTTCATATATTCATTTATTCCACGTATTTGTATTAAGTGCCACATATATGAGTGTGTAAAAATCATACTCCTACCAAATCACATAAGAAAATCCCAGAGCCATTAGATATACCTATCAAGTAGACAAACACAGCCTACATCTAGATTTTTGAATACATACGGGGCTTGCCACTTGCCATCACAGGAGTTCACCAAGAAGAGACATCTGTCATTTAACACTACTTGGGTAATTTGCACAGTAACTCTTGAACTCACAAATGGTTTATGGTAGATAAAGTTTAATGTCACAGCTAACATGTATTGCATTTAAAACATCTTTAAGATGCTATCATTTTATCAACTACATAAGAAGGGAACTCATATTGAGGGTTTACTTCACAATATTAGGTTTCTTTAAATTATTTTCCCACTTTGGAAAGGAAAAACTTATTTTTCTTAATGCTATTTTTTTATTCTGAGAGAGACAGCATCAGAGTGCCGGCACTTGAGTGGGGGAGGGGCAGAAAGAATGGAGAGCAAATATCCCAAGCAGGCTTCTTGATGTCAGCGCAGAGCCTGATGCAGAGCTCCATCCCACCAACTGTGAGATCATGACCTGAGCCATTATCAAGAGTCAAACGTTTAACCGACTGAGACACCCAGGTGCCCAAGAAAAAGAAAAATTTTAAAGTAAGAAGAGGAGAAGCATAGGTGATTAGTTTCATTGGATTTTCTTCCCTGAAGAATTCTTCTAAGATACATATAATTTCTGATGACCCTAATTTCAATAAGAATGTTTTCAGACTCACAACTGAAGGAAGCATCGTGTGGGTATGAAATTTTAAAAAGCCACACTAATAAAATATACCACTGGGTTACCAAATTAAAATATTTCACTCTGGTTTTATCTATGTTCAACTTCTGATTTTAATTGGTCCTGTCTTTCCAGAGACAGACATATAGGCCATTTTGATGGAACTGGTTTCCCTTTGTCAGGAGTCCTGACAGGATGGCATTAAGAACAAAAGAAACACAGTCCTCTCCCCTCAAACAAATGACTTAAGTAAATAGGATTAATAAAACTTGCCGTCTCTACTAATTGTTTGAAAAGCCCCTTATGGTCTCTTTCTTTCCTTCCCAGGTTTCTCAGAACTTCTATAGGCAGCAAACATCAAAAGGACTGAAGATTTTTAGACTGATTCAGCCACCCACAGCAATGAAGTAAACCCTGATTTTCTTTTAGTCTAGGAAATGATCAGCAAAGAGGCTTCATAAGCAGCCTCTTTAACACTTGAAGCTTAAAAAACAAACAAACAAAAAAAATCAGTGTAGCAGAATGGTTACTGTCATAAACACCTTTGAAGGTTTTTCTTTTTCTTTTTTTTTTTTTTTTAAGTAACCCTTCTAATCCCTCCTCTACCAACATTATAGAATATTTTCTTTACCACAACTTTTCGGTTAGGCATTTTAAATTATGCCTTTTAAAAAACAAAAGATAAAATATATTACATTTTGGGCATGACTTTCCTCCTGCTTTTTTCCTCCGCTCGCTCCCTTAAATGATGATCCGCTTGCTGTCCCTGGGGGTTCCGCCTCCAAGTTTCAACTCCCTCCTCCGGTGACTTTCAGCCAGTCATGCCTCTCTTAGTTCTGTCTCCTTTAGGTCTCAGAATTCAGCCTTTGGGACTGAATCACTGACACCTCCACACAGCAGCGCAACCGGCAGTCCAGCCATGTGCACGCTGACACGTTTGCATCTCGGGGGAGGGGGCCCGTCCCCCGTGCAGGCTTGATGAGCTCTGAGGCCAGGTGAGATGCTGAAGCCGATGTTCTAGAAAGGCTATTGAGGCCAAGAGAGAAATCTGTGGCTTTCTCCAGAACTCAAGCAGACACATCAGCTTGAACATAGTACTGTAGGCTAAAGTGACCAGCTTTACCGGGAAAGATAAGATAAAGTGGGCAGAGATCCAGATAAATGTATAATACTTGAATCAGTGACCCTCCGCCCCCCTTTTAAAGTTTATTTATCTTTCGACAGAGTGAGCACAAGAGCATGTGTGAGCAGGGGTGGGGCAGAGAGCCTTGCAGAGCCCCATGGGGGGCTCTATCTTGGGGAATGGAGATCAATGAGCTGAACCAAAATCAGGTGTTGGTTACCTAACCAACAGACACACAGGCGCTGTGTTTTTTCCTGTTTGTTTAGCCCCCCTTTAAAGGATTTTTTTTTCCCTCGGCAGCACTGTTTAGGTAAGGGCAGAAATAAATCTCAAAAACCCTGTATTTTCCTTTCCTACATTAAGCTAGAGATACACACACCGACATTCCATGGGACTGCTCTTTGAACGGAGAAATGGAGAAATTCCTAGAGGAGAGTCATGGACCAGAGAAGCACAATGAAATAGGTCGACAAAACCACACTTTGTACAATTTAACAGTGTATCAGCTATATATTATAGCTAAATCCCAAGTTTGAGGAGCAGCCGGGGAAAGGGTGGACAGGCTAGAAGAGAAGTAGGGCAGAGTTTCCTAAGTTGCTGGTGTAAACGAAACAGGTAATTAATTTTTATGAAATTTTACTCTAATAAAAGTTACAATGGCCAAATGTTGGCCTCTCTAGACACAGCTAACAAAGGACACCAGGAGATGGGTTGTGTCTCTTTTCACGTTTTGCACCGTGTGTAAAGCAACAGCATGAGTGGTTTCTTAGGAAAAAGAGCTCTTTCTTGTCACAAGACCTTCTTGGTAATCAAGCTCTGAAAAGAAACAGGCCCAGCTCTCCTAGGGGCCTAATCATGACCCCCAAACACTAAGCCCACAGGAAAACCCACTTAGTCCAAGTTAAACTAACAGAAGTGGCGTTAATCTTGCTCCTCAAAGGTAAATTATTTACTCTCCCTCAAGTTACTGGGTGATCCAGTGGCCTGGATAGCAAAAGAAAGCTATTTCATTTTCTATAAAAGCTATAAGCTGAACATCCACGTAATTCTAATTTCTTTCTCTTTTTTGGCATCAAGAATTTATTATCAGCAAAATTGATAAAACTGGGAAAATAAATATTCTCTTTAAACAGAAATTAAAAATGGTTGCCCCAAATAACACAATGGTCAATAGTTAAAATAGCTCTTCAGATATTAAGTCGACACTTACACATCCTTCAACCTGATAACTTTATTTCAATTGAAGTATAGTTGACACAATGGTACACAATATTCATTTCAGGTGTGCAACAGTGATTTGACAAGTCCATGTTATGCTGTGCTCACCACACAACACTATTATCATACCATTGACTGTATTCCCTATGATGTACCTTTCATCCCTGTGACTTATTCTGTAACTGGAGTACTGTATCTCCCACTCTCCTTCATTCGTTTTTCCCATTCCCCCAACTCCCCTCCCCTCTGGCAGCCATCAGTTTGTTCCCTGTATTCACTCATAATTTTAATTTCTTAGAGATATAGCCAACCTTGTCACATATATGAAAGGCAACTCAGATTCTCTCTCCAACCAACTCTAAATTTTAATCTTTATTGTCCTCTCCCGATTGTCACAACTCCTCCTGCCAGATTCCCCATTATTTCAAGAGACAAGAATATTCCCTAAGGCCTCCTCTTGAGTATACATCTTTCTGAGATCATGTTTCTGGTTTCCCTGAAGACTGTCACATCAATAAATCTATCTTTTGCCTGGATCCTCCGTTGTGAAAGTAATTTTATCACCTTAGCCAAGCACAGCCAACATTTCTCTCTTATATGTATTCTTCAATCTGATCAGAAATGTCTTGCTTGGACTGCTCCATTTGAATGCATAACAGCATTTATATGAAGACCTTGGCATAATTGCAGATGGAGACAAGCCTTTCTGCAAATAGGCCAATTGCCAAGCACAGACCACAGGAAGACCCTAGCTGAACCTGGTCCAACATAAAATGGTTTATGCCCATTACATCGAAGCCTCAGGAAGGGTTTGTAGAGCGATAGTCTGAGACATCATAAGGATTAACTTGCACCAAAAGCTCCCAGGATTTAAAAAAAAAAAAAAAAAGCATCAAAAGCCTTGATCTTTTAGAAACATCTAGAGCTTTCAAGCCCACACATACTCAGATGGTACTGATAATCCTCTTTCTGTTTGTAGGATTTGGAAGAACTACAAAGAATAAAGAGCCACAATATTTTGACAAAGTGATGTATTCTTCTCTTTAGGTATACTCGATGGAAACGTAGTCTTTCCCCCTTCAATTACTAAAACCTAAGTACAAGAAGCTTTGAGTAGATACTTTATAGGAATACAATAGATAAATACACATACTTATTTGGTATATATAAAGTACTGATATTTTAAAAATCATCTCGTTGTATAAAACTTGACAGTTTTCAAGCTACTCTCCCATACATTATCTAGAAAGACTCAGTATAAAACATTTTATTATTCAACTAAACAGCATTACTACCTTTTTCCACTTCTGATTACATGAGAGGCCATCAGCAATTTTTTTATTTAATTAGGATTTATATCCCACCTGTTTCCAAACAAGATTGGAAATGATGCATAATATTAAACCCAGGGTAAAATGGCAACATTAAAAATCAAAGAAGATACAAAAACAAGTAAAAGGAGTAGATGTTTCCAAGCAACTGCAACAAGTTGTGACAGCTGGGCCATGAACTTGCCTCTCACAGGAGTTAGCATTTGCTCGCCAGGTGGGAATGCTGAAACTCTCGGCTACTTAACAGGATGTTTACAGAACTGTCTTACCATCAGGGCCCCTGGATTAATCACACTGCTATCTTTCTCTGACAGTGGTTGGTAAGCCAACTGAAATGGCATTTTCAGTGGTGCTTCTATTTAGAATGCAGATTCCTGGGCTTAATCTTAAAATCCCTGGTAGTACAAATCTGGAATTGTATTTTCACATGCCCACTAGGTTATATTTTTGCTCTGTAAATTTGGAAACCACTGCTTTCCTGGGATCAGTGGCTGTTGCATGGGAACAATAGAAAACCCAGCTTCAAGAAGGTAGAAGGCTGTTCTAGTGATCAGTCTCTTGGATACTGCTTTTTGCCTTCCTATTCCTGCCCTGTGCTCATAATACTTTCAAATGCCTGGTTCATTACCCGCTTAATGTTTTACTTTGGATGTTCCCACACACTTGGCCTCTTCTGACTATAATATTCTCCTTCCAGCATCCCATCCCCGTCCTGCTCATCAGCTTGGTTTAGATTCCTGCCACAGACTCCTGATACGTGTGTATGTGCCATCACCTGCTGGTAATTCCTAAACTCACTTTGATAGCTCTGCACATGTTGCAATCTTTACTTGTCTCACTTGGGGTTAATTTACTCCACTCCTAGGATGCTCAGCTCCTGGGTGGCTCAGCCGGTTAAGGGTACAACTCTTGTTTTTGGCTCGGGTCACGATCTCATGACCCATCTGTGCTGACAGCATGGAGCCTGTTTGGAATTCTCACTCTCCCTCTGACACCCGCCCCCCTATGCTCTCCCTCTTTCTCAAAATAAACTTCTTAAAACATAATTTAACAAAGTTTACTCCATTGTTGTTTATGGGAACATGTGAGATACTCCCTCCCTGACTTCTGGCCATTGGTGCCCAGATGTGGACTTAGGTAGGAGAAATTCTCTCTTCTCTGCTTTTACTTCCTGTTAAGGGACTTTATGGGATTATTCTCTGTACTTAAGGTATGTATCTTATGCTTTTCCCACTCCCCAAATCCTCCCAAAGTCTGCTATTCTTGTTATTTTCCACTTCCCCCTCAATATATTAACTGATACTGTTGTCTCCTGATGTGTCTCCGGTGTTTGGCCATTTCACATGAAGGCACATCCAACATCCTGACTTTAAAGTTTGTCGTCCAAATTTCTGCCCTATAATGATCAAACCTCCAGTCATACGCATGGGGTTTCATCACCATTCAGCACCTATTTAGCCCCAAGGTCTTGTTCTTGTTCTCTGAATTTTTGCCTATTCTCTTAAAATTTAGGATAACACTCTGCCCCTCCCCCCACCTTTATTAGCCTTGTAAGACTCCTGTCGAAAATATTTGCTCCAAGAAGTATCTTTGTTCCTAGCTCAGAGCCTCTCTTTCTGGTCATAGACCACCCAGGAAACAATTTTTAAAAGATCATGTGTCACAGACTAGGAACCTGGAGTTCTCCCTTTGTCAGCAAGAGAGTAGACGCAGAATTAAATAGGAGAGAGACTAACGTCCAGGAGGAGACAAAAGCTGGAGCAGGCGTTTCATCTCCGTATTTATTGAGTACTCAAGATCTTACACACGTGGTGAATGTGGAGAAAACAAGATCTTATACACGTGGTGAGCGTGGAGAAAACAATCAGTCAGTAATCATTAACTTGTGTGTGAGAGAAGCAAAGGGTCTGAGGGGCAAGTGATGTTTGTGATCAAGGTACATTGGTGCCAGATGGAAAGTAATTTCCTGCAGGTGATATAACAAGTTTCTTGTAATCTCATTACAATATCTCAGTAACTAACCTTGGGTGCTTTCGTCCCATGGTGGCAGCTTTCTGGCCTAAGCTTTTTTCTACCTCATTTATGTAAGTATAAGGAATTTTTGAACCTATTTCCCCACAATCATGTACAGCACATCCTGAGAGTTTTCTGTGTTTGATTCTGCTTCCTAAGCTACCAGTGGTAACAAGACCAGATGAAAACACCACCTCCATACTGAAGTTCCTTCAGTCTTCCATTCAAGACTTCAAAGTTTCTGGGAAAGCTTTTACTTTTCTTCAAACTGACCAGACAAGCCACAACGAGTATAGAGTGTCTCTTGGGTGCATGAGGCATAGGACCTCACTTCTGAATTTTGGGAAAACTCACAGGGGAAGCAGCACAGCTAATACGGCACAGTAGGTCTGCACACAGGCAATGCCATAGCTATCCATAGGGAATCACAATTATCTCTTCATGCGACCTACGTCATGATTGCTTTCATCTGCTGGGGTCAAGTGCCAAAGCTGCCTCATACCAGCTGGTGAGAGCCAATTGCTAGATGTTTAGGATCTTTGCAAGCTAGTTGCTTAATACAGGCGTCAATAAACATGAAATTATATTAACTTACAATAAAATAAATTATATTTAGAAACAAAGGCAGCATGGCTAACAGACACACGAAAAGATGCTCTCAACATTACTCATCATTGCAGAAATACAAATCAAAAAGTACAATGAGATAGCACCTCACACCTGTCAGAAGGGCTGAAATCAAAAACACAAGAAACAAGTATTGGTGAGGATGTAAAGAAAAAAAAAAAAACCCTTATGCACTATTGATGGGAATGCAAATTGGTGAAGCCACGCTGGAAAACAGTATGGAAGTTTCTCAAAAAGTTAAAAATAGAACTACCCTACATTCCAGCAATCACACCACTGGGCATTTACCCCCAAAACACAAAAACACTAGTTCGAAGGGATACATGCATGACTATGTTTATTGCAGTATTATTTACAATTGCCAATTTATGGAAGCAGCTGAAATGTCCATCAATTGATCAATGGATGAAGAAGATGTGGAATGGAATATTATTCCACATAATGGAATATTATTCAGCCATAAAAAAGAATGAAATCTTGCCATTGGCATCAACATGAATGGAGCTAGAGAGTATAGTGCTAAGTGAAATAAGTCAGAGAAAGACAAAAAACATACAAATTCACTCATGTGGAATTTAAGAAACAAAACAAACGAACAAAGGAAAAGAGAGACAAACCAAAAAAAACAGACTTTCAACTATAGAGAACAAACTGATGATTACCAGAGAGGAAGTAGGTGGAGAGATGGTTGAAATAGGTGATGGGGATTAAGGAGTGCATTTGTTGTGATGAGAACTGAGTAATGCATAGAGTTGTTGAATCACTATATTGTACACCTGAAAATAATCTAACATGTTTACTGGAGTAAATACATTACAATTAATAACTTGTATAAATAATACAATACACAAAAAAATGAAAAATAAAAAGAAAGGTAACAAATAATCAAAATCAAATAGTAATTATTTTACTATTATCTATGCTCTTGAGGTTATTTATGTCTGTTGTATCTATACAGTAGAAATAATATATAATGGTATGCAAGTGAACATTTCCTCTCAACTCTGTGTTAAGTGACATCAAGTGGGTTGTTTGAAATAAACCATGGTAAAAGTATGTACACCACAGAAGACAGTAAATGCTACTACAAATCAGGGCTTATTCCATGCCCTATCCCAAACCCCTAGCAAGTTGTTGAATATTTACCAGCACATTATTGTTGTGAATCCAGTTAGTATTAAGATGGAGAAACACAAAGGTACAGTATAATTATGTGGAATTTCCTGACTTTAATTCACAAGTTCCCATTTCCTCCAGCCTTCTTTCCTTTCAAAGTGGTCTGACATCTCCCAAATCAAAACATGTGGAAGTATAGTCTATTTCAAACAACTGACCTGAATAATGTTCATATTGAATTGTTATTTTATTAATTGGCTCTCCTCTCTAAGGTGAAGTCAGAAATTCCTTTATATAAATTTTATATCTGACTTTTCTCTGTTCGAAATCCCTGCTCCTTTACCTACATTGTCCCCTAGACCCTATTCTGCACATGTGTGTATCAGTGTTTGTGTGGGCATATCTCTGGGCTCTGTACAGCAGTTGTATAGTTACTTCTTATTAGCTAAGTTGAACTTCAAATAACTACAATTTAAGCCCAACTCTGTATCTACTAAGACACTAGAAAGGGAGATCATTAAATGTCTTTGAATCAATAGTTGAATTCTTAAGAGGGAATTCAGGAGGAGGTCAGCAAATGTTATTAAAGGATCAGGAACTGACTCAAGAAAATATAAAGAAAGTAAGACTCTTTATATGGCAATGATAAGGCTAATGGTAAGCTGAAAGTGATCTTGCAGAATGCCTGGGAATTTTATACAGAGGAGTCATTGTTCTCAGTTTCCACTTAGGATAAGTTCAGAGAGATTCAACTTACAGCACTTCATAGAACTTGAGAGGAATTCAGTAAGAGAAAATTATCTTAACGGCTTTTTCCCCCCTAAAGTTGTTTTTAATCAGCCATTTTAATCAATGATTCCACAGAAGCTTAATTTGGAGGTAGAGAATCTTATTACTAAAAAGGCACCCAAAAATGCAGTCAATGGAAGATGGGATGTCTGGATTTTCCCCAAAAGTAGATATGGACTTCAGGTTTCTAAATATTCTCTGATGTTCTAAGCTCACCTGAAGATCATATTTACTAAGAGTACCCCAAATAGATGGGTATGTATACATAAGGGATAAGGTTATAAATACCTAAGACACATAATACTAACTCAGACCAAGAAAACATTCTGAGACTCAGTGTCTGATCATGCCAATGAGATCCCTTTGTGGGAGGGCCTTAAATAAACAAGTTCCCCTAATAACCTACTACATCCATGTTGTGTGTCTAATCCCATTTTGAACCCATTAATACATTAACATGTGCAACCTCCCAGGGTAATTATTTCCATAGCTTTTTATTCTAGTATTCTGGAATTTGTTTAATCTCTGTGCATACATTAAACTTTTTTTGGGAAATAGGGTATAACCACTAAATATATAGTAATTGTTTGACTCAATTAATTATAATTAATAAATTTAAAAAGTCAGAATTTACCCTACTCAAACCCTACAAGATTTAAGTCTTCGGAGAACTTTCATAATTTGGCCTCTATATATCTACTCAACCTTTTCTCTCACTGGAACCTTTCCCCAAACCACTCCAAATCCTATGCTTCAACTATACCAAATTATTGTCACTTCCTTAAAATAGCCACAGGTATTTGGCAGAAAGATATTTCCCCTTTCTGAAAGATGTTTCCTTCTACCACAAAGACTTCCTGACGCCCCTGCCACCGCCTACCTGGTTTAGATGCTGTTTCCATGTGTTCCCATAGTACTTTGCGCTTGCTCTCACCAAGAGTGTTTAAATTCCCCATTTAGACCATCAGGTCCTTGAAATCAGGGACTGTCCTTTTTGTTCATTACTCTATGACAATATAGAAGGCATTCGGTTATTATTATCTTATAAATTAAATAGGTTAATAGATTTGGAATAAAATCACCATTGAGTTCCATACTAGAGGCTCAGTTCATCAACTCTGGCCCTCTACAAAGAATAGCCCGATGAGTCATACTCATCATTTTTCTGAATCACACTAGGAATCATTCAGTCTCCCAAATGCAAATTTATGGTGATTTTTATACACATGCCAATTCATGTTTTTGCTTTCTTTTGTAGTGATGTCTGGGATTTCATTGAACTTCTTGGTTAATATCTGCAGGCAATACTTGTAGTGGCCCAAGATCTATTTTATAGGTTGGAAAAGATCATTTAAAACTATCATCCTGTAAGGATGGTTTGTAGGATAAAAAAGGTAGAAACAGTGAACTGTGTTTAAATTTATCTTGTTTGATTTTGTATGTTACTGGTAGCACACATTTTATTTAGCCCTTTGTTAACCATAACTGAAAAGCCACTGTGAAGTTCAAAAACATCTCCCCTAAGAAGCAAAAGCAGGAGAAACTTTCAATGTGACGAGGGACATTAAGCCCTGATTTTGAAACAGCTTTGTCCTCACAAAGATGACTTATTAAGGAAACTAAAACAAGAGTGGAAAAATCAAGGAAGGGATGATCAGACTAGTGAAGATTAGTTGAATGTAAGGAAGTCTGCTCTAAAGTTGTGCATAGGCTTTACTGGGAGAACAGAAAAGTGTCATGGCAGTAAGGTGTGAATTGGGGGGGAAAACATCTTGTCTTGGCCTATAAGAAATCTTACTTGTCTTTATTAGTTTGCTCTAAAGTATATGATATTTCAAGCTTGGAAAATAACTTTCTTAAAATAGTTTCAGTACAAAGAGATGTTGATGTTAATTTAAAACCCGTTTTCTTTTTTTTTTCAATATATGAAATTTATTGTCAAATTGGTTTCCATACAACACCCAGTGCTCATCCCAAAAGGTGCCCTCCTCAATACCCATCACCCACTCTCCCCTCCCTCCCACCCCCCATCAACCCTCAGTTTGTTCTCAGTTTTTAAGAGTCTCTTATGTTTTGGCTCTCCCCCACTCTAACCTCTTTTTTTTTTCCTTTCCCTCCCCCATGGGTAAAACCCGTTTTCAACTGACAAGTTATTTTTAAGTTACTTTTCTATAGCAAAACTTAGGAGTTCTAAATGAAATTTTCTGAAATAAATTGAGATTTTAATTCCAAGTCATGTCTCACAGGAAAATTGCAGGTGAATAAGGAAGGTCGCCTTATAATTATTAGTAAAAATATAGTTATCTGCTTAGATTGTTATCAGGAACAAGCAAATGTTTCTTTTCCTTTGGGAATATAAGGGTCAAATGATACAAACTTGCTTGTAACTGATGATAATTAAAGATTGGTGATTAAAGCATAGGTTTTTTTTTCTGCCTCTTTCTTCATAAACTTGCTTTCTTAATAATTGTAATCAAAAGTTTAGTAAAAAAATATGATTGATTTTATGTCATGAGACTTTGAAAAGCAACCCAGGAGGGTTGAGACATTCTCAAACTGGTCGTTCTGGTAGTGATTGTAAATCATTCTGATGGAGGGAGAGGATAATCAAAAGATTCTGTACATTCATCCAAAAAATCATCTGCACAAGAATGGGGGTGGAGACGCAGGGTTTTTTTTTTTTTTTTTTTTTTTTTTTTTTTTTTTTTTTTTTTAAATTTTTTTTTTCAACGTTTTTTATTTATTTTTGGGACAGAGAGAGACATAGCATGAACGGGGGAGGGGCAGAGAGAGAGGGAGACACAGAATCAGAAACAGGCTCCAGGCTCTGAGCCATCAGCCCAGAGCCTGACGCGGGGCTCGAACTCATGGACCGTGAGATCGTGACCTGGCTGAAGTCGGACGCTTAACCGACTGCGCCACCCAGGCGCCCCTGGGTTTAGTGGCCCATGTGTAAAATTAGACGGTCGTTGGGACGCCTGAGTGGCTGAGTCGGTTGAGTGTCCGACTTCTGCTCAGGTCATGATCTCACGTCTGTGGGTTCGAGCCCCACGTCAGGCTCTGTGCTGACAGCTGAGAGCCTGGACCCTGCTTCAGATTCTGCCTCCATCTTTCTCTGCCCCTCCCCCACTCGTGCTCTGTCTTTCTCTCTCGCTCTCTCAAAAATAAAAAATAAACATTAAAAAAAAGGTTGTTATCTAGATCCACACACTGAAACAGGTTATGTCTCACTAGTTTATTTTAGTCTGAACAGTTCCATCAGTTCTTTTACTCATGATATTCACTTTTTTGAAGCATTTAAAGTTGTTTTGCAACATGTCTGTCATTTTGGATTTATCTGATTATTTTCTCTTGGTATCTAATTATTTCCTTTCATTCCTCTTCCCCCTGAATTTCCTGTAAGTTAAGTCTCAAACAAGGAAGGGCTGACCAACTATAACTCACAGGCCAAATCCAATACCCCACTTCATTTTTTGTAAATAAAGTTTTATTGGAACAGAGCCACACACATTAGTTTACATATTGTCTATAGCTGATTTCCTGATATAAGGACAGGGTTGAGAGTGGTCACAGGAGACCATATAGCTCACAAAGCCTAAAAAAATTACAGTCCGTCTCTTTCTAAAAAATCTTTGCCAATTCCTATACTAGAAAATCAGTTATATTGAGATAAAGTATTTTGGGCAAAAAGGTGATGTAAGATGTATTTAATATCACATCATCTCAGAAGGCACAATGTCAAGCTATTAGTCCACTATGAGTCATGTTAAATTAGTACATTTGATTAAAGTGGCGATACCCAGATTTCCCCATTGTACAGGCATGTTTTCCCCCCTCTTTTCATTTAGTAAGTAATTCATGGAGTGACACTTTGGCTCTGCATAAATATCTTTTTATTTCTCAAAATTTTTCCATCCAAAGATTTTACTATCAATTGATGATCTTTGCCTAAAATAATTATTATATTGGAGATTGAAAAGTGCCAGTTTGATGAATGGATAAAGAAATTGTGGTTTATATACACAATGGAGTACTATGTGGCAATGAGAAAGAATGAAACATGGCACTTTGTAGCAACATGGATGGAACTGGAGAGTGTGATGCTAAGTGAAGTAAGCCATACAGAGAAAGACAGATACCATATGTTTTCACTCTTATGTGGATCCTGAGAAACTTAACAGAAACCCATGGGGGAGGGGAAGGTAAAAACAAAAGAGGTTAGAGTGGGAGAGAGCCAAAGCATAAGAGACTCTTAAAAACTGAAAACAAACTGAGGGTTGATGGGGGGTGGGAGGGAGGGCAGGGTGGGTGATGGGTATTGAGGAGGGCACCTTTTGGGATGAGCACTGGGTGTTGTATGGAAACCAATTTGACAATAAATTTCATATATTGAAAAAAAAAGTGCCAGTTTCTAAATCTACTATTTCTTCAACATTTTTGAGCTGACAAAATAAAACAGTCTAAACTCCACTTATAATTTCTCAGCTCTAGACCTAGAATCAGCCATTTTCTTTTCAATTAATCCTGGTTCCTTTAGGTGAAAATGATGGTTAGAGCAAATCAAAGCCACAATGAGCTACCAACTTACACCTGTCAGAATGGCTAACATTAACAACTCAGGAAATAGCAGCTGTTCGTGATGATGCGGAGAAAGGGGAACCCTCCTACACTGCTGGTGGGAATGAAAACTGGTGCAGCCACTCTGGAAACCAGTAGGGAACTACACCATGACCCAGCAATTGCACTACTAGGTATTTACCCAAAGGATACAAAAACACTGATTTGAAGGGGCACATGCACCCCACTGTTTATAGCAGCACTATCAATAATAGCCAAATTGTGGAAAGAGGCCAAATGTCCATCAACTGATGAACGGGTAAAGAAGATGAGTTATATATATATATACATATATATATATATATGTATATGTATATATATGTATATATATATGTATACATATATATATACATATATATATACACACACACACAATGGAATATCACTCTGCCATTAAAATGAATGAAATCTTGCCATTTGTGACAACGTGGATAGAGAGTATTATGCTAAGTGAAATAAGTCAGTCAGAGGAAGACAAATACCATATGATTTCACTCATATGAGGAATTTAAGAAACAAAATAGATGAACATAGGGGAAGGGAAGGAAAAATAAAATAAGATTAAAAAAAAAGAGAGGGACACAAACCATAAGAGATTCTTAATTACGGAGAACCAAGAGGGGTGCCTGGGTGGCTCAGTTGGTTGAACATCAGGCTTTGGCTCAGGTCATGATCTCACAGTTTGTGAGTTCGAGCTCCAGGTTAGGCTCTGTGCTGACAGCTCAGAGCCTGGAGCCTGTTTGAATTCTGTGTCTCGCTCTTTCTCTGACCCTCCCCCGCTCACACTCTGTCTCCCTCTCGCAAAAATAACTACACATTAAAGAAAAATTTTTTAAAAATACGGAGAACAAACAGAGTTGCTAGAGGGGAGATAAGTGGGGGGATGGGCTAAATCGGTGATGGGCATTAAGGAGGGCACTTGTTGGGATGACCACTGGGTGCTATATGTAAATGATGGATCACTAAATTCTATTCCTGAAACCAATACTACACTATATGGTAACTAACTTGAATTTAAAAAAAATTTTTTTTTTACATTTATATATTTTTGAGAGAGAGATCGTGAGACAGAAAGTGAGCAGAGGAGGGGCAGAGAGAGAAGGAGACAGACTCTGAAGCAGGCTCCAGGCTCTGAGCAATTCAGCGCAGAGCCCGATGTGGTACTCGAACCCACAAACTGTGAGATCATGACCTGAGGCGAAGTCAGAGACTTAACTGACTAGGCCATCCAGGCGTCCCTTAACTAACTTGAATTTAAATAAAACCTTGGAAGAAAGAAAAAGAAATGGGAAAAAAAAAAGAGAAAATAATATTTAGAAATCAATACCTAAATTGATGTAGATGCTAGTCTGTGTGATTTAGCACCTGCAGTGTATGGCCCACAGGGTGAAATATTTATTATCTAGCCCTTTGCAGAAAAAGTGTAGTGACCCCAGTTGCAGAGGGATAACAGAAGGGAGAGCCATCACAGACTTAAATAGTACTAGATATACTCATTGCTATTGAAGTGTCATTGTTTCTAGGCCATTTCAGTGACTATTTCCAGAGAGAGAAAAATTTATTTAAAACAAAAAAAAAATCACAAGCCCTTATTGATATTTTCATTTTATGTTTAATACTAACATTGTAAAAATTTATTAATTTAACATTGGTATCTTTTCTTGTACACACAGTCCTAGCCCCATTAACATTAAAACGTTCTTTTAAATGTTTTGTCCTACCACAAATGTAGAATATTTCAAGGTCACAATTAGCACAAATATTAAACCTACTGAGTGAAGTTTAGGATTTCTTTCCAGTAAAACAGAAAGTTTTCCCTTAGAATTCATCCAACAAAGGCTGTAAAAAGCACTAGTTTCAAAAGTTAGTTGAAATAATTTTTTTCATGTGGTTATATTGTCTTAGTTGGGGAGGCTATGAAAAAATTTAAATTACAACTAGGGAAACTGGAATATAGACTAGATGCAGGAGGATATTATGGAGTTTTTGTTCATTTTCTTAGCTATCACAATGATATTGTGGTTAAGTAGGTGACTGTCCTTATTCTTAGCTAAATCATGCCAAAATATTTAGTGGTGAGATTTCATGATGTCTGAAATTTTCTTTTTTATTTTTTTTAGAAAACCTGGATTTATTTGTTAAACTATAACAAAGACAAAACAATTTCATCTGAAGCACTCGGAGTACTTACATCCCAATTTCACCTGTTGTTATGGACACCGACCCAAGAAGTTAGAATTAAAGGATATAAACTAAGAGATTATAACAAAACAGACTTGTGAAACGTGGTGAAAGGAGTAAAAGGTAGTCAGAAGCACTTGTGTTAGTGGTATATGTGGCTAGGATATTTCCTAAGAGGCTCCCTAGTGATGCCTGAATGAATTTATCTGTGTCCCAAGTTAGTAAAAAGAAACTTACCCTTATGGAGAATGAGTGGAGGTCAGGATTTCTCTGAGATCCCTTTGTCTTTCTTTTTAAGGGGTAAGGGGATCCTTAGGCTCTAAGGGGGTATATCTTAGACTCAGCCCCCCTTCTTCCCAGTCAGTCCACCTACACCTTCAAGTGCCTGTGCGTTCTCACCACATAGTCCTGCTAGGTTACAGAAGATGCATACAGTAAAGGCAGGAACTGTAGGCCCACTCTGAGGGTACCTATACACAGAAAGTTTTGAGGTAGATGATAAACTACAGATACCCTCTTGGTTAAGTTAATTCACCTTTGTTAATAAAGGTCATAGTTTCTTCTACTGGTAACAACTTTTTGTCTCCGTATAGTCTGTCTCAAAAGAGAACTGATTCGGGTAAGTTTGGGAGAAAGAAAAAGACTTTCATCAACACCCCCTCCACAGTAGAAGAGGCACCAAGTTCTTTCTGCAGTCAGGAGCAGAATCCCACAGCAGCATAAATCATTTTCAGTGATCAATGTCTGCATCCTCCACTTGCTCAACAACTGTTGATGCAGTATCTACCTCCATCCCATCTTCATAATCTCTTGTTGAGTCTTTTGTCCAGACCAGCCATGTTATGCCGGCTGCTCACAGACTGAGAAAGCATTTCTTCTAATCTCCCCAGTGAGGCTCGGCCTTCTGCTGTTATATTGGATAGTCCTGCTTCACAGGTGTAAAATGTAGGGATGTCTCCCTGCCCTTGTTCACATGCTTCCACATCATAATCTTCTCCACTGCAATCATCTGAATCTTCATCCTCAGGATCTGAATGCAAAGCCTGGCATTCACCCATTGCAGCAAACGTTGCCTCCAATGCTGACTTATCATTAGGTGCAAATCTAAATTCAGCAATAGGTTCAACAGCATCATCACTGTCTTCTCCAGCAACAGATTCTTTTGATTCTTCTCCAAATTTGGCATTCACCATAACATACAAATGCTCTCATGGATAGGCATTTAAGTCCCTGGACACTGCATGCAAACTAATGGTGGAGTATTCCTTTAAGAATCCCAATCCAGAGTCATCAAACCAAGACAGGTGCCTCTCAATGATATCAGAGGGGCCGGTGCTGAGGCCCCTGCCATTCAGCACAGCCTCAGTGTCTGGCTGTCGCCAAAGCCCTCAGCCTCAATGGCAGCAGGGACCTTTTGAGGAAGCTCATTGCAGCAGGGAGCCAGAGAGGCATAGGCGGGGAGGGAGCTGAAGCACAGCAACTCCTGCTGCTTGCCCGCACTTTCTTTTAAATAGTATGGCAGACCACGGTGTGTGGGGGTGGGGTGGTGGGCCAGAGGGAGCAAGAGTACAAATGATAAAGCAAATAGGGCAAAATACTAAAAATTAGTAAATCTGGGTAGAAATTCTTTGTGCCATTTTTGCAACTCTTCCTTAAACTTGAGATTTTACCGAAGTTAAAGAAAAAAGTGGAGAAAAGAGAGAAAGATGATCATTAGTCTAATATAGATTTTAAAAAGTGATTCATATACACATGCACAAAAGCTATGTTACCTGGGCAAGATTAATTAACATGTGTCTTGGGGAAGAAGCTTTTAATTCTGCTCTGCTTTGGCAGAAGGTCAGAGCGTACCTAGAGCTTGAAGTGGTTTACTATGAAACAGAATAGACAAAAAAAGGATACAATCAGAGGAGAGAATAGTGCCTTAGAGTGAATAAAATGTCAGGTCTTCCTAGCTTTCCTTCATTCCAGTTCAGTTTATCTAGACACTAGTTAAGGATAGAACCCAAATACACAAGGATATTTTGCAAAAAGCAACAGCATAAATGTCCTTTCCTTCTACTATCCCACTAGACCTGGGGTCAGCAGACTTTTCTTTAGAGGGTGAGATAATACATATTTCAGGCCTGTTGCTCATACAGCCACTGTATGTCACACACTGATACACAGTGATTGTGGGCCTTACTGCTGCTGTGTATGTCACTCTTTATGTGTCATGGTGACATACAAAAGTAGTCATGGACAAATGAATGGACATGGTTGTGTTCAAATGAGACATTGCTTATGGACACAGAAATTTAAATTTCATATGGTTTTCACATTATTTCTTTTTTACCCAGCCATTTAAAACCGTAAAAAATATTCTTAGCTTACAGATGATACAAAAAAACAGAAGGGTAGATGTGGTTCAAACCAGAAAACAAAAGGGAAAAACTTAACAATTACTCCTTTGTGCTGGCTGCCTTTTCGCTGTCTCACTTGGCTATGGTGATGGAAAGGGGCTCCTTTGGATAGCATGACAGGGCTGAGCAGCTCTATGATTTTAAGCCACTGAGCAGATAGTAACTCTCCTCCCAGACCACCAAGATTCAAGAAGTCCAACAGCTGCTCTAAATAGAAAGGCTCGTTCCAAGTTAACAATCAGTGTAATTAGGAGGAGTCATAATGTAAGTAGTAACAAGTAGAATCTTAGTCTATTGGCCCAAGATCCACCTGGAACTAGAGAGGTTTTCCATTTACTTCCTTCTGCAAGTGAAACCAACCTCATCCACTGTCTTCGTACTCTGGGGCCTCTGCCTTGAAGATTGATCTCATGTTAATACCTCTGTCTAATCAAATTAGTTTGCTTGTAGATATAAACTTATCTTATTTAAATAAATGTATATTAGATACTGACAGAAATAATTTCCTAAGTAATAATCTTTATTTACAATAATGCCTGTCCTTTGTGGGGTACCTGGGTGGCTCGGTAGGTTATGATCTCAGGTAATGACCTCAGTGTCCATGCTGATGGCATGGAGCCTGCTTGAGATTCTCTCTCCCTCCCTCTCTCTCTGCCCCTTCCCCACTCTTAATCTCTCAAAATAAATAAATGTTAAAAAAATAATTTTTATCCTTTGATAATTATTTCCATAGTGACCCTGAACCGTGATGTGTGCTGAATCACAACGGGCCCCTTTGGCCAGTGACGGTTTCCCCCTAAGCCCCTCCTCCACTGCAAATGACAAATGAGTTGAAAACATACCTCTCCAAAAAGAGCTTATAAAATAAAGGGCTTATAGGAATGGAGATGGAGACGGGGGAAGAGAAATATATAACTATTCTCAGTATTTAAATGGTTGTCAAGGGAAGGAAGGTTCAGACTTGTTCCACATTATGTCAAGCAATAGAAGGAGGAGTAATGTGTGGAAGCTGGTGAGACAGAACTGGGCTTACTACCAAAACATAAAGAAATAACAAGAGGAAAAAAAATTCAATAGCTGTCCAAAGATGAAATGGACTGATGCAATGAAATGGACTTGCCCTGGAAGATGCAAGTTTAGCATCCGGAGATACATATCTAGGATGTATGACCATTTGGAGAGGTAGTAGAAAAAATTTAAAAAAATTAAAATCATTGAACTAGGTAACCTTTATGATTTATGACATTTAACACTTAGGCTTGACACTTTTGAGATGGTATTATTTTCTGGGTAAGAAAAGAAAAGGGGGATAAAGATAAATAACCAAAAGAGTGAGGCAATTCCTTATTCCTCTAGTTTAACCACAACAAAGACAAGTGTGGCTCCTTCATCTACAACAAATTGAGGCCCTACCATTTGTCGAATAGTACTTTCCTCTAATTATATGCATTCTCCCACTTGATGAATATTTATTAAGATTGTGTGTTACCTACAATGTACAAAATACGAGGGTATTGTGTAGACACAGATTCCACTCTTATAGAATTTATAATTTATTGGAAAAGATAAAAATCTAACAAGTAATTACAATTAAAATATGGGTGTTGAGATTGTGCAGATATAGGGCATTGTGATGGTCTTTTTTTTAGATAGTGTCAAGTTAGCTAGCATACAGTGTATACAGTGTGCTCTTGGCTTTAAAGGTAGATTCCCGTGATTCATCACTTACATACAACACCCAGTGCTCATCCCAACAAGTGCCCTCCTCAGTGCCCATTGCCCATTTTCCCCTCCCCCCGACCCATCAACCCTCAGTTTGTTCTCTGTATTTAAAAGTCTCTTATGATTTGCTTTCCTGTTTGTAACTATTTTATTTTCTTTCCCTTCTCCCATGGTCTTTTGTTAAGTTTCTCAACTTCCACATATGAGGGAAAACATATGATATGTCTTTCTCTGACTGACTTATTTCCCTTAGCATAATACCCTCCAGTTCCATCCACATTGTTGCAAATGGAAAGATTTCATTCTTTCTCATTGCCAAGAAGTATTCCATTGTATATATAAACCACATCTTTTTTATCCATTCATCAGTTGGTGGACATTTTGGCCCTTTCCATAATTTGGCTATTGTTGACTGCACTGCCATAAACATTGGGGTACATGTGTCCCTATGAATCAGCACCCTGTATCTTTTGGATAAATTCCTAGTAGTGCTATTTCTGGGTCATAGGGTAATTCTATTTTAATCTTTTGAGGAACCTCCACACTGTTTTCCAGAGTGGCTACACCAGTTTGCATTCCCACCAACAATGCAAGAGGGTTCCTGTTTCTCTACATCCTCACCAACATCTATTGTTTCCTGAGTTGCTCATTTTAGCCACTCTGTCTGGTGTGAGGTGGTATCTTAATGTGGTTTTGATTTGTATTTCCCTGATGATGAGTGATATTGAGCATCTTTTCATGTGTCTGTTAGCCATGTGGAGATCTTTGGAAAAGTATCTATTCATGTCTTCTGCCCATTTCTTCCATTGTGATGGTCTTTAAACATGACGACAAATTATTTGATATTCCCCCATTGAGAGTTTGGGGCTCAATTTCCTTCATTTGAATCTCATTGGGCTTATAACTACTCTGAACAAAAGATAAAATAGAAGTAACACTATGTGGGGGCACCTGGGTGACTCAGTTGGTTGAGTGTCCAACTTCAGCTCAGGTCATGATCTCACAGTCGATGAGTTTGAGCCTGATGTCAGGCTCTGTGCTGACAGACTGGAGCCTGCTTCTGATTTTGTGTCCTCCTCTCTCTCTCCCACTCATGCTCTGTCCCTCTCTGTCTCTCAAAAATGAAGGAATGTTAAAAAATGTTTTTTTAATAAAAAAAGTAATACTATGTGATTTCTAGATCATGAGGCTTCTGCTTTGTTTGTTGGAAGATGGGTCTCTGGAGCCCTGAAGTACCCTGTAGGAAGTTCAGCTACTCTAAGCCCACTATGCTTTGAAGAAGTCAAGCTTTAAAGAGTGACCATGCAGAGCTCCACTTGATAGTTTCCAGCTACACCTAGGTTTCTAGTCATTCCAGTCCTAATTAAGGAGGAAGTCACCAGATCATTCCAGCCCCAGGCATTCAAGTCCTTCCCAGTCATTCATGTCTTCCAGACTGATAGTCCAGACCTCAAGGATCAGAGACAAGCCATCCTCTCTGGGATCTGTCCAAACTCCTGACCCAATGAATCCATAAGCATAATAATAACATCATTGTTGTCTTATGCCAATAAATTATAGGGTCATTTATAAAACAGTTCATCACAACAGCCCATAAGAACATGTATGAAGAAGATCTAACCTTGTTTAAGTGCCAGAGAAGGCCTCTGAGGAAGTCATATTTGAGCAGAGATATAAACAAGTAAGAATTAGCCACAAGAGTGTTCTCAGAAGAAACAGTCTGTTTGAAGAACCCGTAGAAGAAAGAGAAATACTGAGGCCATTTAGGAACTGGTAGAGTGTAGTAGTTTAATGAGGAGTGGGATGGGCAGAAGTCAGGTGGGAGGTAAAAGATGAAACAGGGGCAACTGGGTAGCTCAGTCATTTAAGCATCTGACTCTTGATTTCGGCCTAGGTCACGATCCCAGGGTTGTGGGATCAATCTACATGCCTGGCTCTGTGCTGAGAGTGGAGGCTGCTCTCTCTCCCTCTGCCCCTCCCCTGCTCTCTTTCTCTCTCTCTCTCAATAAATAAATAAATAAAAATATTTTTTATAAAAGTGAAGGAGAGTCTGACCATGATCCTCTCATAAACAATATTATGGCGTCTGAACTTTACCAGAAGTGTGAAGATAAACCACTGAAGTGTGAAGATTTGGTATCAGAATGACATGACTGGATATGTTTGTACTGTGGCAAGGCTGAAATAGTAAGAAGTTATAGCTTTAATTCTGGTGAGAGGTAATAGAAGGCTGATCAGGATAGCAACGGGGATCAATATTCAAAAGGTAAATTCATGGGATTTATAAACCTTTGGCTGTGGGAATGGGGAGTGAGGGAGAGGGGAGTTGTCTAGGCTTCTGATTGGGTGGTGAGGTGAGTGATGGTGTCATTTATCCAAAAGGCAACAGCGGAGGAAGAACAGATCAGAAGCAGTGATGAATAGCTCCATCTGGGGAATGAAGAATTTTGTTGAAGTGCCAGAGAGACATCCATGTGGCAAAGCCAGAAGACAGTTGGTTAAATATTATAGGTAAGGAGGAGAGTATGGAGAGGAAATAGTATTACCAAATGTGTATTTTAACCCATGTAATTTATAGATATTATTTCTATAATTATAATTCTGATAACCATGTGGGAGTGTTCAGAGAGGTAAGTAACCTGCCTAAGATCAGAGAGACAGGCAGTGTAGGGTAGAAATTTCAATATAGATCTTACTCCAGTTCGAAGTGAAAGGCACATGGTTCTATTTTCCATTAAAAAAAAAATCAGTTTTTGAAAGCAGCAAAATCGGCATTTGGGAATGCCTCTCTAGTCAGTTTAGCGGGTGACCTAAAAAGCTACAGTTTTGAAAAGGGGCCAGAGAAAAAGAAAGCTGTCCAGCTGGTCTAAGCCACAGTGCAGACAGCAATGCCACTTGGCCCTGACACTGTGGATTCACTGGTGTATTCTGGATGATCAGAATGTTCTATAGATCTTGTCTAGTAGAAACCCTCAGGATTCAACAGCACACTCATGCCTTCTTTGCAAGTTGCTATTTTTCTTTTAAGAACTAGCTCTTGGTTTACTAATGGATCCTGGTAATTATTATGGTAACTATCATTTGTCAAGCAGGCACAACATAGTAGGCATTGTAGTAAGTGCTCCCATGTTTTAACTTTGTCATAACAACCCTATGAGATAAGTATTATTTTCTTATCTATCTTTTATAGATGAGGGTGGGTATCAACTGGACTTTTGACTTTAAGACACTTGGTGACAGTGAGACTCTAGCTACTAATGAGCTGAATGTTATCTGAACCACCTGGTCATAAACCTGGGCATGATTAGCAGCACAGACTAATGAAATGAAAGTACATTGGGCTTGAGCAGGATCAGAAGGCACAGGTAATTTGTATGAACCGGTAGCTTACTTTCCACATTAACATCCATCCCTCAACCCACACATATGGCCCAAGGGGAATTCTCAGTAACTAGCTTACTGGGAAAAAAACGAGCCAAGAAAGAAAAAAAAAAAAATGAGCCAGTTTTATAGCTATGTCTACACATCTACTGGCCTCAGACAGAAGTAGAATGCTATGGTGGATAGCCTTGCTGGGAAATCTCCCTGGAAGATGGTAAAGAAGGGAAATTTTCCATGTGGGTATAATGTCAAGAGGAATATCTTAACGTTCACTTTACCTGAGGTAAAGCGGTGACTGTCACATATTAGGTACTCAAATATTTTTAAAGTAAATGAATAAATAATGGATTAATGACAATTTGTTGGCAGTAGTTAATGGTTTGGCCAGCTGATTAGGGATATTGAAGGAATGTGATTGGAGGATTTGTGACAGGAAGATTCAGAGAGATTATGTTGATGGACCTAAAGAAATGGGTTCAGAGTGTGGGAATAATTTAGGGGTGATTTTAAAGAATTAGGTGGGAGAGATGATCTGCTAGGTTTGTGTCAGTCTTCTCCAACAGACTGGTATCTGTTCAATGGGCTCATGATAAAATTCTCCCAGTGAAGAGAACAGAAGCTATACATTGCTCAGTTACATGAATTTACCTTTCTCAAGGCTAATCTGGCTACTGTCACTCTGAGCCCTTGACAGAGTAAAATACAACAGGAGAATTAGACAGTGTTACCTGGTTAAAACATTATATCACATTCATGCTATCATGGGAAAGGCAAAAGAGTTTGGATTTTCTTTCCCTACATACCATGTTTGCACTATTCATGCACTCCTAGTATATCCCACAAGATATTGCTTCTTCCTAAGGAACTCCCTTAACTGTGCAAGAAGTAAGACAATGAGCTGAAGCCCACATGCTGCTGTCCTTATAAAACAAAGAAATGGCCTGTTGAAGACTCAGATACGTCATGAGCTGCAAGATAATATCTTGGAAGGTTGGGTGCTATTCTATAGGAGGTGGTTTTCCTCTGAAGTAATGGCCAATATATTGTGCTATTTCACAACCCAGCCAGATCATGTGCATAGGTGGACCAGTAAGTACAGGTGGGAAAGGTGTTTTTCACTATTAACCCTAAAGACACATTTGCAAAATCTCTTTTTCCCATCCCTGAGACTCTACTCTCTGCTGGTTTTAACTTCTAGTACTTCTATAAGGAGTAACAGTTACATTGAAAAGAACTGATGCAAATATTTGCCTTTTGGGGTTTATCATACCACTAAGTAAAGAAGTAGAAAAGGAAGTTACAGTGGTAGCTGGAACAATTGATATCAGAGGGAAATAGGACTGCTGTCATTTAACAGAGGCAGAAAGAAGTAGATGGAATCTAAGGAACTTCTAGGATACCTTGTGGTATTGCATGGCCAATGGTAAAATTCATCATATACAAGCCAGTGTAAGTCAACCCATTAGGTAAAGAACCTCACCCAGCCAAGATGCTGGCTGAAAGCAAACAGCAAATGTAATGCATAGTAGAAAAAGAGAATAATAAATTTGAATTGTGATCTTGACCATTTACTGAAAGAAGGTATTCATCATCTGCCATTTACATACACACAGAGATACCTATATATAATATGTGCAAATACAGATCTTCCTCAACTTATGATGGGGTTACCTCTCAATAAACCCATCATAAGTTGAAAATATTGTCAGTCAAAAATGTGTCTAATACACCTAACCTACCAAACATAGCTTAGCCTAGCCTACCTTAAATGTACTCAAAACATTTGCATTAGCCTATAGTTGAGCAAAATTATCTAACACAGAGCCTACTTTAGGCTCTGGAATATTTTAGGCTGTGGAATATCTCATGTAATTTATTAAATACTGTACTAAAAGTGAAAAAAGGATGGTTGTATGAGTGTAAGCGTATCGGTTGTTCACCCTCATGTGGCTGACAGGAGGCTGTCTCTGCCACTGCCCAGCATCAGGGGAGAGTATCGTCCTACACACCACTAGCCCAGGAAAAGATCCAAATCCAAAATTCTTTTTATATATATAATAATTTTCTGCCTGACTTCTTCACCCCTCTTTTCCTTACAATTTTACTTAAGGCATGTTTATTGGTAGTAGAGTAAAATTTAGTCCATAGATCATGGAATATTGAAATGGATCATAACAGAACCAGAAGACAGTAAGACAAAAAGATCTCACTTAGAGATCTTGAATTTAGAGCTAGACAAAATGTGATAAATAAGACTTCGAGTTGATTCCCTTTAGGAATGGGGTAAGCATGTTTGGGGTTGTACAAGGTAAAATTACAGTGTTGGGTAGAAGGACATTTCTTGGCAGAGTAGTATAAAAATAAGGGTATGTTGATTTTGCCAACTACAGTTGTGGACTATAAAAGACATTCGTTTATATTTTTCTTTCCTTTTCTTTTCTCAGCATCTGGGCCCACTTCTTCTTTCTAATAAATCCCTCCTGTAAAGTGATGTCAGATACTTGCTTTCCCACGTTTGCAACTAGCTCATGAGCACTTGATCTGAGTTCAGCCCTTCAGGTGCTGCACTTGGAAGCCAGTGATGCAAAGAAGCAGGGCCTGTGGAGACACTGTCAAGGATACTGGCAGTAGAAGCATGGCAGGGGTGTGGATAAAAGCAGCATTGCCAAGGGGGATGTCCAGAGTCCAGAGACGGCAGAGGAGAAAACCCAAGTTGTGGCATCTAATTTTCAGTGATTGGACTTGCAGGGATGATTCTGTGCAGGGAATTGGGGTACAGTCTTGACTCTTTTTATTTATTTTTATTTTGAGAGAGAGACCAAGAGAGAGAGAGAGCTGGGGAGGGGCAGAAAGAGGGAGATACATAATCCCAAGCAGGCTCTGAACTTTCAGCGTTGAGCCCAATGTGGGGCTTGAACTCACAAACTGTGAGATAGTGACCTGAGCCAAGATCAGGAGTCCAACACTTAGCCAACTGAGCCACCCAGGCGCTCCCAGTCTTGACTCTTCTTATCTTCCCAGCCTCTGTCATTCTCAAACATTTTCTATGCTCAGTTCTGAAAATGATTCTGTAATCTACCCTAATATAAAATACTTTTATTGCAAAATTCAAGTAGAAATACTTTCTGTTGTTTGCAAACTAGAACCCTAGTTAATCAAGGGGGCTGGGCTAGATGCTTTCCAAGATTCCTCCGAGCTCTAAAATAACATGACTTTATAAATCTCATATTGAAATACATAAAGTAAGAAAATAACCTAGATTGTAAGCATGTTTCTTTCACTAAGTATTATTTAATATCATCTGATAGCCGTGTGTGTGTGTGTGTGTGTGTGTGTGTGTGTGTGTGTGTGTGTATTTTTCTTATAGGAGTGGTTCCAAGCAAAGAAAGGAAGGATGAACTAGTGCTTGAAGCTATACTCTACCCACCACAGTAGAGGTATCTTGTGAAAGTTACCTTTACATGTCTCCCAATCCATGACTTGATACTTTTTTCATGTAACCATGGTTGTTAAGTTTCTGCCTACCTAGCCCTGCATCTTTAGAAGATCTTCCTAAAGTTTATGCCTAAAAGGTATTTCATTACCTGAAAGTGCTTAGTAAAACTCCCTAGCTACGGAGTTTGTTATAAAAACCTCAGTAAACCTAAAGAATGCTTGCCTCCACTTCACTCACAAATACTGTGTGGAGCCTTGGAGGACACAGCGTCCCTTTGCTGCAGAAAAGACACAGAAAATAATTTACCTCTACAGATGTAAGTGGTAAATGGGAGAAAGGCAATGCAGTATCAAAACAAATTGATGCCCAATGAGGAACTTTCAAATGTCTGTAGCATTAATTATGGACCAAGATAAAAGTCTGTGCTCCTGGGGAGGAGAATATGAGATAACAGATTCTTGAGAAGACCATAGCATCTGGCCATTCTATTTGAAATCATAGCATCTGTGGTCACTTCACTGACATGTTTGTATGGAGGACAAATAATGGTGCTCACTACAGGGAAGCAATAATGCACATTTTGTATAAAAAATGTATTATAAGGGTTTCTGAATATTGCCCGCCCTCTACCAAACACACACCTGCTAACATTCCATTTTGTGTCCTAACTGCACCAGACAGCTCAGTGTGGCATACGGTAGAAATCCAGGAGCTTTATTAATGAGCAAAGATTTCTAAAATCAAAAATCAAAGTTGTAAACAATAAAGTAAAAGCAACCGAAACTACTAAACAAAAGACATTATCTGATTGCTGTGGTTTAAAAAGGATCACAGATCTGAAGCTGGACTTGCATACCTGGGGAGATAAATCATCATCCAAGACCTCTACAATGACCCTCAGCTGAGCCATCTTTGCCCAGCTGGTGCTCCGTCTGCCCACTGGCACAAGCTTGCTTGTTTATTTTCACATTAAAATTACTGTACATTGCTTTGTTCATAAACTTCTTAGCCTCCCTCTGTCAACTATGCTTGGTCAGCTAAGATTCATTCACAGACTACTACAATTATGTCCAAATAATCTATATATTCATGCCCCAATATATGAAAACACACACACACACACACACACACACACACACACACACACACTCATAGTTATGTTATACTGATGAGCAGGTTCTAAGTATTATTATTATTTTTGGACAAAATTACCTCTATGGATTGGAAGATAGCATGTTGGCTAACAGTAGGATCTATTTCAGTCTTTTAAATTAATGCTAATTTGTGAAACATTTCTGATATCACTTAAAAAACAAAACAGACAGTCTTACTAAGAACTGTATTTGTTTAATGCCTCACAGTGATCTTTGGTTGACATCATTTGGCACATCCACTTGGAAAGGGGATTTGGTTGACAGAGATTTAATGAACGAGAGTATTCTACTAATTTTGGGAAATCTCTTGCTGAGAAGCAAAAACATAACAAATGTTTGTAAAGTTTCTGTTGAAGTCACTCTAATAAACGTACTCTTTAAAATCTCACAGATTAGACTATGAACCCACTTTAAATGCCCATAATGTCTTCCAATACAACATACTGAATATTGCATATTGTTAAGAAAAGACATGGAAAATAGAAACATCTGGTTTTACTACTTAGAAAATGCAATAATTGTCAATTGCCTGCTGTTGGCAAGCACCCCAAAAACACACACTAGATTAACAAAGCCAATTTAGTGTTAGGAAGGCAGCTGGCTCTAGTTTCTTCCTTCCCACATGGTCATCACCATCTTAAACTTCAAATATGTACTGTTTTGCAACATAGAAAAACTCCATTCCTTTGGAAACAATAACTGAAATCTAATGTTTGTTACTACAGAAAGCAATGCTTCCTCCATTACACACACATCCGTGCACATGTATGCACACACACACACACACACACACACACACACACATACACACACACAGCTGCTTAGACAGAAACATGCAAGATTTTTGCTTGCAGAGGATTCTTGAATTGCTAACCTCCTCCGTGAATATGAAGTTTTACCTCCATGACTTCCCTGGACTACTTCAACGAGGGAATCACATTGGAAAAAAGAATTCAGGGGCACTTCTACAAAAAGTAGGATCTTCTCAAGAACCCAATAGATGATTTGGGGCCCATACTCCAGAAAGTATAAAAAGAACTCTGGTACATTAATCTTCAAACTTCACTGCACTTCAGAATATCCTGAAGATTTTCAAAAACTGTTGGGACCAAAATCCTAATGCCACAGATTTTGATTTAATTGATCTGGAGCTTTGTCTAGGCATCAGGACTTTTCAATATTTCCCAGGGGATTCTGTTGTAGCAAAGAATGCAACCAGGGCTCTTCTATTACATTAACATTGACTAATGAATTTCTTTTTTTATTATTTATTTATATTTAGTTGTTATCTAAGTTCCAGTTAGTCAACAATCAGTATAATATTAATTTTTCAAGTGTGCAGTTTTGTGATTCAACACTTATGTACAAAGCCCTATGCTCATCACAAGTGCATTCCTCAGTTTCCCTTTGCGCAACTCTATAGACAACTCCCCTAACCATGACTCTTTGCTACCATTTTGCTTCTTCTGTAATGTGATATACATTTGATCACAGAGTGTATGGTATTGGGTGACCGATGAATTTCTTACATCTTTCCCTTCCATTTGTTGGTCATGCCAGCTCCATTCAGTCTTCTCTTATGAAATGTTATCCAGAGGAGCTGCTTAGCCAACAAAGTTTCCTAAAATGCTTTAGGAATCTTTAAATTACCTTCCAGGGCATATAGCTAAAAATTTTAAACTGTTAAAGTTATTACAAAGGAGGTAAGTGGGAAAAGTGGGGTTTTTATTAAATGACAAGGAACAACAATGGATATAAATAAGTGAAATGTCACAATTACAACCATCCTTGTAAAGATAAGAACTGGCAAATACAGAGGGAGGACAGAGCTGAAAAGTTAGAGATTGAACATTTTAACAAGCCTTTACAAAATGTCATAATGACAAGAGGAGAGAGGGCCCTGTGCATGGAAGGATGATCTAATTTCTTATTTACTCTGCAACTTTCAGTGGTAATGGGAAGCAATGAATCTAAAGACAAAAAAAAAAAATGAGACATGGCCATTACAAGTCCTTGCATCCTACTCTTCCCTGTGCATATCTAACATAAAGAATGCTCAGGAAAAAAAAGTGTTTGTAGACAATATAAATATGTCTCACAGAACCATTGTGGCTTACAGAGCCACACACTGCAATGGCTCGTGCTGCAGCATTGGCCCCAATAGGCTGAGTAGGAAGGCTGAGGGGAAGGAGAGCATTCAGAGCCCTGCTAGAGAGAAAGAACCACTGTATGCAAGAGAAGAGAGTTTAACTTACAGTGAGTGGGTGGGAAAATAAGGCCATTAGGAGGTCACATGACAACGTGGGAGGGCTAGCAAAGGACCTGGAGTGTAGAATTAGGGAAATTAGATAATACGAGGTATAAACACTGTGGCAAATAATAAAAGAGACATGTATGTTCTTATGTTTATTTTAAAGTCTGATACTTCTGTTATGTGGAAAGGGTATCTTCTATTTAATACTTTTATATTTGATTCAGTATATTCCCTTCTATGTGACTTACCACTTTGCACATCAGTTTGAAGCCCACAGCCAATCAATGAACATGGAAAAGTATGGATTTTTTAAAAAGTTTCTTAATGTTTATTTTGAGAAACAGAGAGACACGAGCAGGGGAGGGGCAGAGAGAGAGGGAGTCACAGAATCTGACACAGGCTCCAGGCTCTGAGCTGTCAGCACAAAGCTTGACATGACTTGGGGCTTAAACTCACAAACCATGAGATCATGACCTGAGCCGAAGTCAGACGCTTAACCAGCTGAGCCACCCACGTGCCCCAGAAAAGTATGTTTTATTTATTGTTTTCAAAACCACTATTGTTTCTTCTTACTATCAGAAATGTATGCTCATTGTGGAAATTTTGGAAAATACAGGTGAAAATCAAAACCATCTTTCATTTTATTTCCTGGAGGAAAAAAAAAACTGTTATCATAGGGTTATGTTTCTTTCAAGATTTTTTTATTTATGTAAATATTACAGAAACAACATTTTTAAAATATTAACTTCATCTATTTTATTTCTCCTAGAAATCATGTTTCCCTTTGGCCATTCCACTGGTATGAAAAGGAGAAGTAGGTAGGTTCTGAGAAACCAGCTTCATCACTTTCTACCCCTTAGTGGATCAACTGTGAGGGTTGAGGCTTAGAAGAAATACTGAGGTAGCACTGGGAAAATCCAAGAACATGGGGCTAAGTCTCCACTTTCCTGATATAAAATGTCTCCCGGGGAAGCCTTGCATTTAGCATGGCATCCTGTCAACCATAACATGGGAACAGAGGGAGATATTTAGGGATTGCATGAGAAAATATTTGTTTCTCATGGCTTGCCCAAAGTCTTATTGGAAGTATAAGTCGTGTGCTGGGAAAACCAGGTCTGGCAAGACTTGGAGGAGAGCTGAGGACCAAAAGCAATGGCAGGGTATGTGGTCGGCAGCAGCATATGTTGGCCCACATCCTAAGGCTGAGTCCAGTATGTTTTCAGTGGATCGTATAAGAAATGAGGCAAGAAATATCAGGGACATCCTGACAAGGGTAGTGAAGACCCTGAATTATTCAAGATGATGAAAAAAGCAGGGTTCAACATTTGTATAAAGTATACCATTAACCCTGTAAGAAAGTCAGAATCTGCCAGTAGACCAGCCACTCAACCATCCATGGCCAAGAAGTCCGTTCAGCTTTACTGTAAACCTCCAATGGCCCACACAGTATCTATTCATCACATTGAGGTTATTCTGCCCTTGAAATGTGACTAGTCCAAATCAAAATGTGCTGAAAGTATAAAATGTACAGGTTTCAGAGACTTCATATGAAAAAAAAAAGAATGTAAAATATCTTGTTAAGGGGCACTTAGGTGGCTCAGTCAGTTGAGCATCCAACTCTTGGTTTAGGCTCAGGTTGTGATCCCAGGGTCATGGGATGGAGCCCCGCATCAGGCTTGACACCGAGCATGGAGCCTGCTTAAGATTCTCGCTCTCTCTCTCTCTCACTCTCTTCCTCTACCCTTCTTCCCCACTTATGTTCTTCCTCTCTTTAAAAAAAATAAAAAATTAAATTTTATATTGATAGCATGTTGAAATGACAATGTTTCTGGATATATTGAGTTAAATAAAATTTATTATTAAAGTCAATTCCACCTGTCACTTTTTATATCTTTAAGTGTGGCTACTAGAAAATTTAAAATTACATGTGTGATTTGCATAATATTTCTATTGGGTAGCTCTGCTTTGTACCCTGGGGAGGTAGAGGGATGAGATGAAATTGTGCAGGGCAATGAGGACCCTGCAGGGTGTCAGAACCCACAGGCTGACCAGCTATGCCATCCTTCCATTGAAGGAGGTTGCCTGACCTCCAGCAGAGACTGCAGTTAGTACTTTGTCCACCTAAACAGACGGAATCCAAAATCAGATCACTTTGAAATGAAAGAGCTTGAGATAACTTTAATTGAAAAGTTTCCATCTTTCTTCACTACCCTGCAGGAAGGGGTCTCAAAGAGATTGAGATCAGTTACTATTCTTCACACATTTGGGAGTGGTGTGAGTAAATATCTGACCTAAGTACAAAGTAAAGTCTTTTATAGAATTGATATCATACTTTATATAAATTTTGAACGCTACTTTTTAAAAAAATAAACTTTTTTTATTTATTATTTATTTATTTTTTTTTTTTGAGAGAGAGATGGGGGAGAGCGCATGCCTGCTCACAATCAGGTGAGGGGCAGAGAGAGGGGGAGGGAGAGAATCCCAAGTAGGCTCTGCACTGACAGCGCAGGGCCCCAGTGCAGGGCTCAGTCTCAACCATGAGCTCATGACCTGAGCTGAAATCAAGAGTCTGACACTTAACTTAGCCACCCAGGCACCCCTTGAGCCCCATTTGTTTAATCAACCTGCATATGTTAATCTCTCACCAACAGGAAAACATATATACATTGTCCTGTAAAAATAGATATATAAAGTAATGCTGAAATGGAATGATATTCAGTAATAAAAAGGAAAAAAAAAATACATGCTACAACATGGATGAGCCTCAAAAATATTATGCTAAGAGAAAGAACCCAGATAGATTACATTTATATAAAATGTTATAGGGGCCCCTGGGTGGCTCAGTCAGATGAGCATTTGACTTCAGCTCAGGTCATGATCTTGCAGTTTGTGAGTTCAAGCCAGGCATCGGCTCTGTGCTGACAGCCTGGAGCCTGTTTCGGATTCTTTCTCCCTCTCTCTATGTCCCTCCACTGCTCATGCTCTGTCTCTCTCTCTCAAAAATAAATAAACACTAAAATTTTTTAAATAAATAAAATGTTATATAAATGTATACAAAATGTATATAAAGTTTATATTTATATATAATTTATATAAAAAGGCAAATCTATTGAGACAGAAATAGACTAGTGGTGGTGCAGGAGCCAAGATGGCAGAACAGCATGGAAGTTTTTTTTGTGTCTCACATCCATGAAATACAGTCAGACCAACACTAAACCATTCTACACACCTAGAAAACTGATTGGAGGATTAACACAACAATCTGCACAACCTGAACCACAGAATTCAGCAGGTATGTGGTGTGCAGAGGTGAATTTGGGAAGCGAGAAGCTGCGGAAGGTAGGGAACCACTTTTGTGGGCAGAGAGGACAGAGACTGGGGAGGGAGAGAGAACACAGGAAAAGCACCCCTCACCAAAAGCAGCTGGAGAGAAAGTGGAAAATTGGAAACAGCCACAGGGACTAAACTAAAAAGGGAGAAAGAAGAAAGGAGAGGGTTTAAATTCCATTAAGACTGTAAACAAGGGGAGCGCAAAGGCTGCAACTCTGCAGTTCGATATCTTGTGGTGCTCTGGTGGGAAGGGCAAATCCCCAGGAACAGAGTGGGGTCCAGGAGGTTCTCAGGCCACACAGAGAAAAGCGGTTCCACTGCTGGAAGGACATTTGGTAGAGACTGTTGAAGCCACCTGGTCCCAGCAGACTCCAGAAGGCCACCACATTCGCTGGTGCTGGGGCAAGGTTATTAAGGGTAAAGCCTGGTGCCAGATGTGTGTTGTGATTTTCCATAATCCCTGAAACACTGCTGCTACACTGTCTCATGAACTTTTTCTGGGGCGGGCTGGCATCTGGCTGCAGTATTGGGGCACCAGCAGCAGCAGGGTCCAGTGGGCGTTCCTGGGCGCAGCCGATATTCAGCCATTGCTCATTCGGCCATTGTTCGGTGAGACCCTCCCGCAGAGGGGCAGAACGGGTCAAAGCCGCAGTCCTTCGGAAGTAAGGGGCCGGGGAAAACAGCCGCATCTGAGACAAAAGTCGGGAGAGAGGTACTGCCTGAAGCCTAGTCACAAACAGTGAAAAAGCGGGGAGTGGACAAGAGCTGAAGACAGAGGACGGGTGCACGATTGCGGTTCCAGGAGAACAGACTGGGTGGCTGGATGGTGCCATTTTCACCTCTCCCACATAAGCGCATACGCACCTACGAGCACCGCAACAATCCACCCCAGTAAGCTAGCAGTGCCATCTATTGGAGAGCGGAGCTGTTACGCTGAGCCCTGCCCATCTGGGCCAACTTCACTCTTCAAGAACACAAGTCTCACTGCCGGCTTAATTTATGGACTATAAGGAGCTACACAGACTGACTTCTAGGGGAAAACGAAGAAATTTCAGTCCTACTTCAATCTGTTAGCAGGTTCACGTATTCAATTTTCTTTCTTTTTTTTCTTTTTTTCTCTTTTACAATTCTTTTCTTTTTCTTGAATACAGAAAGAGAAAAAGTTCATTTTTATTTTCAATTTTTATTAAAAATATTTTTCTTTAATTTTTATTACTATATTTTTTACTTTGGTGTAAATTTTTTCAAATTCTATTTTACTTCCATCATTTTATTTTAGTCTACTACAGTGTATTCACTTTTTCAAACTTTCAACCGATTTCTTTTTTTTAATCTTGTTTCTTTTTTTCGTTTCTTTTCTTTTTTCTTAAATACAGGAAAAGAAAAAAATCATATTTATTTTTAATTTTTATTAAAAACTATTTTTCTTTAATTGTTTTGTACTATATTCTTTACTTTTGTATATAATTTTTCAAATTCTATTTTACCCCCATCATCTCATTTTAGTCTACTTCAATGTATTCATTTTTTCAAATTCTCAAACAATTTCTTTTTTTTTCTTCCCCCCCCCCTTTTTTTCTCTAATCTGTCAAACCACTTTCAACACCCAGACCAAAACACACCTAGTATCTAGCATCATCTATTCACTTTTTGTGTGTGTGTGTTTTTAATTTTTAATTTTAATATTTTTTTAAATTTTAATTTCTTTAATTTCAATTTTTCTACCTCATTAATTCCTTTTCTCCCTTCAAAATGACAAAACGAAAGAATTCACCCCAAAAGAAAGAGCAGGAAGAAACGACAGCCAGGGATTTAACCAACACAGATACAAGCAAGATGTCTGAACCAGAATTTAGAATCATGATAATAAGAATACTAGCTGGAGTTGAAAATAGAAGAATCCCTTTCTGCAGAGATAAAAGAAGTAAAAAATAGCCAGAATGAAATTAAAAATGCTATAACTGAGCTGCAATCACGGGTGGATGCAGCAGCGGCAAGGATGGACAAGGCAGAACAGAGAATCAGCGATATAGAGGACAAACTTAGGGAGAATAATGAAGCAGAAAAAAAGAGGGAGATTAAGGCAAAAGAGCACAATTTAAGAATTAGAGAAACCAGTGACTCATTAAACAGGAAAAACATTAGAATCATAGGGGTCCCAGAAGAGGAAGAGAGAAAATTGGGGGAGAAGGGTTATGTGAGCAAATCATAGCAGAAAACTTTCCTAACCTGGGGAAAGACACAGACATCAAAATCCAGGAAGCACAGAGGACCCCCATTAGATTCAACAAAAACCAACGATCAACAAGGCATATCATAGTCAAATGCACAAAATAGGCAAGGAGAGAATCATGAAAGCAGCAAGGGAAAAAAAGTCCCTGACATACAAGGGAAGACAGAGCAGGTTTGCAGGAGACCTATCCACAGAAACTCGGCAGGCCAGAAAGGAGTGGTGGGATATATTCAGTGTGCTGAATCAGAAAAACATTCATCCAAGAATTCTTTATCCATCAAGGCTGTCATTCAAAATAGAAGGAGAGATAAAAAGTTTCCCAGGCAAACAGAAATTAAAGGAGTTAGTGGCCACTAAACCAGCCCTGCGAGAAATTTTAAGGGGGACTTTCTGAGGGGAGAAAAGATGAAAATTTATATATATATACCAAAAGCAACAAAGATTAGAAAGGACCAGAGAACACCACCAGAAACTCCAACTCTACAAGCATCATAATGGCAATAAATTCATATCTTTCAGTACTCACTCTAAATGTCAGTGGACTCAATGCTCCAATCTAAAGACATAGGGTAACAGAATGGATAAGAAAACAAGATCCATCTATATGCTGTTTACAAGAGACCTACTTTAGACCTAAAGACACCTTCAGATTGAAAACAAGGGGATGGAGAACCATCTCTCATGCTAATGGTCAACAAAAGAGAGCTGGGTAGCCATACTTATATCAGACAATCTAGACTTTAAAATAAAGACTGTATCGAGAGATGCAGAAGGGCATTATATCATAATCAAGGGGTCTATAGACCAAGAAGACCCAACAATTGTAAACATTTATGCTCCAAATGTGAGAGAACCCAAATATATAAATCAATTAATCACAAACATAAAGAAACTCATCAATAGTAATACCATAATAGTAGGAGACTTCAACACCCCACTCACAGCAATGGACAGATCATCTAATCAAAAAATCAACAAGGAAACAATGGCTTTAAATGACACACTGGACCAGATGGACTTAACAGATATATTCAGAACATTTCATCCTAAAGCAGCAGAATATACATTCTTCTCCAGTGTACATGGAACATTCTCCAGAATAGACCATATACTGGGACACAAATCAGCCCTAAGTAAGTACAAAAAGATCAAGATCATACTGTGCATATTTTCAGACCACAACGTTATGAAACTTGTAATCAACCACAAGAAAAAAATTGGAAAAGTAACAAATACTTGGAGACTGAAGAACATCCTACTAAAGAATGAATGGGCTAACCAAGCAGTAAAAGAGGAAATTAAAAAGTATATGGAAGTCAATGAAAATGATAACACCACAACCCAAAACCTCTGGGACACAGCAAAGGCAGTTATAAGAGGAAAGTATATAGCAATCCAGGCCTTCCTAAAGAAGGAAGAAAGATCTCAGATACACAACCTAAGCTTACACCTTAAGGAGCTGGAAAAAGAACAGCAAATAAAACCCCAAACCAGCAGAAGACAGGAAATAATAAAGATTAGAGCAGAAATTAATGTTACCAATACCAAAAGAACAGTAGAACAGATCAATAAAATCAAAAGCTGGTTCTTTGAAAGAATTAACTAAATTGATACACCACTAGCCAGTTTGATCAAGAAGAAAAAGGAAAGGACCCTAATAAATAAAATCAAGAATGAAAGAGGAGAAATCACAACCAACACAACAGATATAAAAACAATAATAAGAGAATATTATGAGCAATTATATGCCAATAAAATGGGCAATCTGGAAGAAATGGACAAATTCCTAGAAACATATACACTACCAAAACTGAAACAGGAAGAAATAGAAAATTTGAACAGACCCATAACCAGTAAGGAAATCGAACTATTAATCAAAAATCTGCCAAAAAACAAGAGTCCAGGGCCAGATGGCTTTCCAGGGGAATTCTACCAAACATTTAAGGAAGAGTTAACACCTATTCTCATGAAACTGTTCCAAAAAAATAGAAATGGAAAGAAAACTTCCAAACTCTTTCTATGAGGCCAGCATTACCTTGATTCCAAAACCAGACAGGGACCCCACTAAAAATGAGAACTATAGACCAATTTCCCTGATGAACATGGGTGCAAAAATCCTCAACAAGATATTAGCTAACCAGATCCAACAATACATTAAAAAAATTATTCACCACAACCAAGTGGGATTTATACCTGGGATGCAGGGCTGGTTCAATATCCGCAAAACAAGTAACATGATTCATCACATCAATAAAAGAAAGGACAAGAACCATATGATCCTCTCAACAGATGCAGAGAAAGCATTTGACAAAATACAGCATCCTTTCTTGATAAAAATCTTCAAGAAAGTAGGGAGAGAAGGAGCATAACTCAAGATCATAAAAGCCATATATGAAAGACCCAACGCTAATATCATCTTCAATGAGGAAAAACTGAGAGCTTTCCCCCTAAGGTCAGGAACAAGACAGGGATGTCCACTCTCGCCACTGTTATTCAACATAGTATTGGAAGTCTTAGCCTCTGCAATCAGAAAACACAAAGAAATAAAAGGCATCCAAATCGGCCAGGAGGAGATCAAACTTTCACTCTTTGCAGATGACATGATACTCTATATGGAAAACCCTAAATGTTCCATCAAAAAACTGCTAGAATTGATTCATGAATTCAGCAAAGTGGCAGGATATAAAATCAATGCACAGAAATTGGTTGCATTCCTATACACCAACAATGAAGCGACAGAAAGAGAAATCAAGGAATCGATCCCATTTACAGTTGCACAAAAAACCATAAAATACCTAGGAATAAATCTACCCAAAGAGGTGAAAAATCTATACACTGAAAACTATAGAAAGCTTATGAAAGAAATTGAAGAAAACACAAAAAATGGAAAAAGATTCCATGCTCCTGGATAGGAAGAACAAATATTGTTAAAATGTTGATACTACCCAAAGCAATCTAAATATTCAAGCAATCCCTATGAAAGTAACACCAGCATTCTTCACAGAACTAGAACAAAAAATCCTAAAATTTGTATGGAACCAGAAAAGATCCCGAATACCCAAAGCAATCTTGAAAAAGAAAACCAAAGCAGGAGGCATCACAATCCCAGACTTAAAGCCATACTACAAAGCTGTAATCATCAAGACAGTATGGTACTGGCACAAGAACAGACACTCAGATCAATACAACAGAATAGAGAACCCAGAAATGGACCCACAAACGTATGGCCAACTAATCTTTGACAAAGCAAGAAAGAATATCCAATGGAATAAAGACAGTCTCTTCAGCAAGTGGTGTTGGGAAAACTGGACAGCGACATGCAGAAGAATGAACCTGGACCACTTTCTTACACCATACACAAAAATAAACTCAAAATGATGAAAGACCTAAACGTAAGACAGGAAGCCATCAAAATTCTCAAAGAGAAAGCAGGCAAAAACCTCTTTGATCTTGGCCGCAGTAAATTCTTACTCAACACGTCTCTGGAGGCAAGGGAAACAAAAGCAAAAATGAATGACTGGTACCTCATCAAAATAAAAAGCTTCTGTACAGCAAAGGAAACAATCAGCAAAACTAAAAGGCAACTGACAGAATGGGAGAAGATATTTGCAAATGACATATCAGATAAAGGGTTAGTATCCAAAATCTATAAAGAACTTCTCAAACTCAACACCCAAAAAACAAATAATCCAGTGAAGAAATGGGCAAAAGACATGAATAAACACTTCTCCAAGGAAGACATCCAGATTGCCAACTGACACATGAAAAAATGCTCAACATCACTCATCATCAGGGAAATACAAATCAAAACCACAATGAGATACCACCTTACACCTGTCAGAAGGGCTAACATTACAACTCAGGCAACAACAGATGTTGGTGAGGATACGGAGAAAGAGGATCTGTTTTGCATTGTTGGTGGGAATGCAAGCTGGTGCAGACACTCTGGAAAACAGTATGGAGGTTCCTCAAAAAACTAAAAATAGAACTACCCTACGACCCAGCAATCGCACTACTAGGCATTTATCCACAGGATACAGGTGTGCTGTTTCGAAGGGACACATGCACCCCCATGTTTATAGCAGCACTATCAGCAATAGCCAAAGTATGGAAGGAGCCCAAATGTCCATCGATGGATGAATGGATAAAGAAGTTGTGGTATATATATACATGGAGTATTACTCAGCAATCAAAAAGAATGAAATCTTGCCATTTGCAACTATGTGGATGGAACTGGAGGGGATTATGCTAAGCGAAATTAGTCAGAGAAAGACAAAAATCATATGACTTCACTCATATGAGGACTTTAAGAAACAAAACAGATGAACATAAGGGAAGGGAAACAAAAATAATATAAAAACAGTGAGGCGGACAAAACAGAAGAGACTCATAAATATGGAGAACAAACTGAGGGTTACGGGAGGAGTTGTGGGAGGGGGGATGGGCTAAGTGGGTAAGGGGCATTAAGGAATATACTCTTGAAATCATTGTTTCACTATATGCTAACTAATTTGGATATAAATTTAAAAAAGAAAAAAGAAAATTAAAAAAAAAGAAAGAAATAGACTAGTGGTCATTTGGGGCTGTGTAGGAATAGGAATTAATGGAAATGGGCATGAGAGATCTTTCTGGGTTAATGTAAATGATATAAAACTGGACCATAGCCATGGTTGTACATGTATATAAATTTACTAAAAATCATTTCATTGTACACTGAAAACAAGAGAATTCATATATAAATTGTTGAATTCAATAGAAGGGTTTTTTTAATGTTAAAAGTAGCAGGGTTGGTAGCTTTCCATAAAGCATTTTAAATGTTTGCACATTGTTATGAAAAGACATGGAAAATGAGGCTCCTGAGTGGCTCTGTTGGTTGAGCATCCAACTTAGGCTCAGGTCATGATCTCACGGTTTGTGGGTTCGAGCCCCACATCAGGTTCTGTGCTGACAGCTCAGAGCCTGGAGCCTGCTTCGGATTCTGTGTCTCCCTCTCTCTCTGCCCCTCCCCCACTTGTGCTGTGTTTCTCTCTGTCTTTCAAAAATAAATAAATAAATAAATGTAAAAATAATTTTAAAAAGAAAAAAAGACATGGAAAGTAGACAAGTAGAAAAAAATTGAAAACTATCAGTAACCTTGCCTTTGGCAAACACTCCAATATCTACCAATTTATTGTTAAGACATCAAAAATGCAATGTAAATTATTTAGAAATTAGATAATGAAACCTTATTTGAAAACTTATAGAATGCAGGCCAAGAGACACAGGTTAAAAAAGGAACCTATAGCCAAATAAATTTATTAGAAAATAAAAGAGACTGAAAACAAATTAAAATTTTCAACCTAAGAGGATAGATATAGCTCAGTAATATTCAGGATCATGCTTCTTCCTCTGTCTTACCTCAAACTCCATTCCCAATGAAACAAGTCATCATATTTTACCTAAATACTTGATGAACATTTGTCATTTCTGCATCCCCACTGCTACTTCCTAGTTCATACACTTTTCCTCACACTGCTACTAAAGAAAATTTAGAATCAGCTTCTTGGTCATCAATTTCTACTTATTCCAAGACTTCACCAGAAAAAACAAAACAAAACAAAACAAAAAACCAACAAACTATGAAATCTTTGGAAGAAATTGAGAGAAGACTTGAACTGGAGAGCTATTCTGGAAGGATGATCCTAGGTTGGAAATTTAATTTGGTATATATGGCAGCATTCTTTAACAAAATATCAATGCAAACAATTGACAAGATTTTTAAAAATGAAACCTGACATAAGAATAACTAAGATATGGGGCACCTGGGTGGCTCAGTTGGTTAAGCGTCCAACTTCAGCTCAAGTCATGATCTTGTGGTTCGTGAGTTTGAGCCCTGCGTCAAGCCCTGTGCTGACAGCTCAGAGCCTGGAGCCTGCTTCAGATTCTGTGTTTCCCTCTCTCTTTGTCCCTCCCCAGCTCTCACTCTGTCTCTGTCTCTCTCTCAAAAATAAATAAATATTTAAAAATTTAAAAAAAAGAATAAGATATTTTGAAAAGAATAATGAGTGAACACTTGCTCTAACAGATAGCAAAAGAGATTAATTAAAATAGCATGGTATTGATGTAGAAATATAAATATAGATCAGTTTTTATTTAATCTAATAAGAGTCCATATGGAAAAGAAACTATAATTAGAAGTATAGTATATAATAAAGGTGGCATTTCAACTCAGTGGGTTAGGATGAATCATTAAATAATTGGTGTTGAGAGAGCTATCAATTTAGACCAAAAAATGAAAGTCAAACACTTAGCTCATATCATTCTTGGAAATAAATTCCAGATGGCTAAACTTTAGAAGAAATGTGGATGATATATACTATTTTAAAAGAATTAGGTAGGTCTATTTGCAGGAATGCCGTGTGTCGTTTTGAAGTTTGTGCTTTGCAAAAGCATTGCCAGACCAGGAGTATAAATAGGGAATGACATCCAGCTTTGCTGCTGCTTGTCAAGCTGAGTGCCATGGTTCAGGAAGGGTTTTTTTTTCCTAATTTGTCTACTTCTGGATAGGGGATCTACGTACTTTGCCACCAGAAGGGAGAACCTCTTCTAATTGGAACAAAAACCTTATATACTAGCAGCAACAGTAAATAGTACTTAATAGTAAATAAGTAATTTGTGGATACATAAATGCTTTTGTTTGTTTTTTAAAAACACAAATGGCTGCTATAAACTGAACTTGTCTCTCTAAAATTCATATGTTGAAGTCCCACCCTCCTATGTGATAGTATTTGGAGAAGAGGCCTTTGGGAAATCATTTGGTTTAGATGAGGTCATGAGGGTGGGCTCTCATGATGGGGTTAGTGACCTTATAAGAAGAGACAGAGAGATACTGTCTCTCTCCCCAGCTATGGGCACAAAGTCTAAAATCAGTTGTCTATAAGCCACAAAGAAAGTTCTCCCAGAAACTCACCATGCTGGCACCTTGATCTTAGACTTATAGTTTCCAAAACTATGGAGAAAATAAATTCCTGTTGTTTAAGCCACCAGTCTGGTATTTTATTATGGAAGTCTGAGCTAATGCAACAGTATTATATCATAAAATGTATTGGATTTCTGTTGTTGTTCTTCAACTTATTTTTTATGTAGGTACATAGTATGTATGCATAAGTATTAAACAATGGAAAACAGAAAGGGCTTCTAGAGAAGACACTGTATGAGGGTAGTGATCAAGGGGCACTTTTGCTTTAACCTTGTTTTATTTTTAATAAAAATGTCCTCATTATTACATGTTTTATCTAAAATATTTAAAATGCTTAAACACTTTGAGAAAAAAATTGTTAGAAGGTGTCTTGTGTTTTAAAAATTCAATTGGTTGGGGTGCCCTGGTGGCTCAGTTAGCTAAGCACCCGACTCTTGATTTAGTCTCAGGTCACGATCTCACGGGTTCATGAGACCAAGCACCATGTCAGGTTCTGTGCTGACAGTGTGCTGGTACATCCATACACACTCTCTCCCTCAAAACAAATAAATAAACTTAAAAAATTCAATTTATAGTAATCGCTTATATTTGATGAGTGTTGCATTCAATACTTCATTTAATCCTTACAACAATCCTATGAAGTAGACATTATATATGTCTTTATTTTACAGATGAAGAAATTTAAGCATAGGCAAGTTAAATAATTTACCCCAAAGTCACATAGCTATAAAGGATAGAGCCAGGATTCCAATGTCAACGACTTAATTAAAGAACCTTCCTTCTTAACCTCTCTGGCATGTTCAGAAAGAAAATAGGCCTTAGGGTTAGTGGAAACTTTGGCAAAAACAAAAACAATAAAATAATAAGGGCAAAACGCAGAGTATAACTGAGAAGGAAAACATAATTAATAAGTAAAATGAATTACTTTATCTTTTTATGTTGAACCACATGAAACTGCCAATACTTAACCATTTCTGACCTGCAAAAATGGAATTTTCTTATGGTTCAACATAATATATCTGCTAATTTATGAATATTGTTTTCAAGAAACTTAACCTTAGAATTAAAAACTAGACAAAGAAAATAAACAATGGACATTTTTAAACCCTCAAGGCCATGTGTGCATGTTTTTAACAGATCTGGAAACAGTTTTAAGCTCTTATTCTGATATGAAAAAAAACGAGCCTCCAGTTAAAATATTAAACATGAGGTTTGTGAATTGTATTTCAGTAGCAGAGAAAAACAAACTAACCAAATTTCTTAGTGTCAGGATGGTTATAAAAGAACACAACTTCTGGTTCTTGCCAGGAGCAAAAGCTACCAGCAGTTTTTACACGTTGAGTTCCATCTCCCTACATCACAGAATGAGGACTATGCTTTAATCTACAACATCATCCAAAATTTTCTGGGAACTATTTCTTGATATATGATCCTCATATTTTAATGGCCTTCCTCACTGATTTCCCAATGGCATGAAAGAACTAGATTCATAACTTTCTGAATCTTACATTTCGCGTGAGTAGAACATACAGATCATAGGCCCTTAAACGTTGATAGCTTACTTAGCCCTCAGAGGTTATACAGTTCAATTTTACAAAGTACAAAGCAGAGCCCTATAGAGGCTGAATGGCTTTGGCCAGATCAGACACTATTCCAAGAAGATTGAAGACTAAAAACCTGGTCCCCTGGTTCCTAGTCCTTAGTACTCTTTTCGTTATGTTGTAATATGCCTATTTTTTCCTGTTATGTAATGCAGATTAATCTGATTTTCCTTTTCTTCTTTTCAACTGGATTTCTGAGTCAGCTAATCTTGATAATTATTGGAACAGGAAGGAAAAGACCGAAATGGCTCTGTAATCAAAGAAACTCCCTGGCTGCGAGGGGAGATTCTATTAGAAGCCTGTCTGCTAGATGCTGGGACCTCACATCTGTTCTGTTCTTCCCACCCCCTTTAGTTCCTGTGGCTCTCTTGTTTCCCCAGCATAGCTTCAGACTATCCACCCAGACTTTGACCTCCACTATTGCCTTGCTCTTTAGTATTTAGCTGTTGGTGGGATTTTTGTCTCTGACCCATGGCATGGCCTATCTGCTGGTAAGCACTTTGTGTTTGTTTGGCTGGTTTCTCATTGACTGTTTCACCTCTTAGCCTTGAACTCTAAAATTCTGAGACACCTAGAAAATGATGTGAATTTCATCCAGAAAATCTTTAGGAATAGCCTGGCATCTATGTGGAACTCCACATTTAGTCTGCAAGCTTGGTGACTCGAGTTTGAGATAACTGTCCCATGGGTCACAGGGGAAGCTTCCTAGATACAAGTGAACCTAGCTGTATAAAATGGCTAAGTCCAGGGCACCTGAGTGGCTCAGTCGGTTAAGCATACAACTCGTGGTTTCAGCTCAGGTCATGATCTCATGGTTTGTGAGTTCGTACCCTGCATTGGTCTCTGTGCTGGCAGTGCGGAGCCTGCTTGGGATTTTCTGTCTCCCTCTCTGTCTGTCCCTCCCCTCACGCTGTCTCTGTCTCTCTAAAAATAAATAAATAAATAAAATGGCTATGTCCCCCAAGATTATGTATAAATCTAAGGAATAATTTTTTAATAGATTTTATTTTTAGAGCAATTTTAGAGTCACAGCAAAACTGAGCAGAAAGTACAGAGTTCCAGGCAAGTTTTTTACATTGACTAACAGTAAAGAAAAAACTATTGTGACTTCCATTATGAAATAAAAGAGCTATTCTTAATTTGTCTCCTGTGAAAATCTACTCAGAAGCTAGGTAAACTAGATAACTATGTGGGCTACCAATTTATTGTCTCTTAACTCCAAATTCACCCTTCATTGCCTACTCTATGAAAATAAGATAGACCCTGTAACTATTTCTCCCTTGCAGCTGGCACAATGTTAAGCTATGTCAGAAAGGGGTTCTGGAAAGATACTGAAGGAGGAAGGGGCTTTCTTTCCTGATTCCAGTGTTTACCCCTTCTTGCTCCTACCACATGGCTGCCGGCTGCATGTGTGGGGAACACACAGTGGCACCTGTGCCCATGGAGTTCCACTGGTGCCCAATGGTCAGTTTCCCAACAAACTTAAGAGGCACTCCCATGGTCAGATCCCCACTGAGTTTTGCAAGCATCCCAATGGTTGACTTGCAGCTTTGGCTTCCTACATCCAGGCAGGGTGTTTCTTGCTTTCCCAGTGACTCTGAACAAGACCTGGTTGAGCCCATATAATAACTTCTCCACCATTCAGTGGGCCACAACCATGCCTTCTACAATGAGATCTGAATCTCAACCATGGAGGTCGGGAGGGGGGGTGGTTGGTGAGGCACTTCCATATTTGTTTCTTCTATGGGAACCTTCCTTCAGCCCTGGAGTTGTCTTCAAAGCTCTCTTTATCTCTTTACATAACAGAGGTTTTCTGTTAGAATTAATAATTCTTTATCTTAAACTTTCCCTATTCAAATTATTATGTTATCTTTGTCTCTTCACTGACCCTGATTGATACAGTAAACTTGGAAAAATAATTTTAATTTCTCAGTTAATTTCTCAGTTTAATTTCTCATTCATAAAATGAGGACACTGGGTTAGTTGGTCTCAAATGCCCTTTTCAGCTCTAAAAATAAACCATTCCAAGAAACCCTCCATGTTTTCCTACATAGAGTGCATTCTAAGTATACTAGAATGAATCACATACACAGTATAATTGTGTATTGTCCTCCTCAGCCTCAATTATATTAAATGGGTCTCCCTTCTTACCTGAATAATGGTTTCCTCCTTCTAGGTCAACATATTAAGTCATAGTAGCACCCAGTTTTCTTTCATGCACACAGTGGGCAATCAAATACTATAAAATCCTCTGTAAGGGTTTTAACTAGGAAGCTATCCAAGGAACAAAATGGCAAACCAGAGATTTGTGTATGAATATGAGAGAGTGAAATACATTATAAGTATCATTTTATCTATTTGTGGGATACAAACATTGGAAGGATACATTAAGTATAAAAAAATGCTCCTTCTGATACTGTTTACCCAAACCATCTCCATTACTATGCAATTTAAGATCTTTTTTACCTTTCTCTGTCTTTTACTGACTGTTCAGCCATTAATTTCTTCAGTTCTTCTAGACGCTGAAGATCTCTCATTTCCACTTCTTGCCACTTCTGTTCTTTTTTAGCCCAATATTTTCTTATCTATTGTATAAATGTTACATAAAATTTAAATTAACAACATATATGTTAAAATGAGGAGAAAAGTTAAGACAACATTATCCTGTGGTTCCTATAGCCAATATTAAACTTAAATGGTACTTTATATTTTTCATTTCTTAGATCTGCCTATAGTATATTGACAGCAGACAAAAAATAAACGAAAACCTGAAGATACAAGTCCTGAGAAACTGCATGGTTTAACAATTTCTGAAGTGGAAATGTAACTTGTGCCAAGATCTAAAGCCTGAATCTATGGCTAAAATAATTGACTTTCAGGGAACCACAATAGAAGCATGTTATTGTCTCTAAAGCATATGATCTACCTGTTACTCAAGAATATTTTTATCCTCTTATGGTAATGCAGTCTTTAACAAATATAGCATTAAACCTATTCTTACTTTAAAAGCATGAGTTTATTTATGCTAATGGACAGCAGGATGTTGAAAGCTTTATGCTTCTGGGGAAGTGGCAGGAGATAGGTGGGAGGAAGGAGAACAAGAAAAAAATAGCAGGGTTATGATATATAGTAGTTCTGACTTATGTGGTAAAATAAAGGACACATTTATCAAGCTCAAAAAGGTGAAAGCATTGTTCTTACTAGGCCTGTTTTATTTCCCTTCTCTGGAAATGGAGACAGCCTGAGAAAACTGGAAGTATACATATGCTCTTCTGTTTTTTTTAATGTTTATTTATTTTTGAGAAAGAGAGAGAGGGCATGAGTGGGGTAGGGGCAGAAAGAGAGAGGGAGACACAGAATCTGAAGCAGGCTCCAGGCTCTGAGCTGTCAGCACAGAGCCTGAGGCAGGGCTCGAACTCATGAACCGTGAGATCATGACCTGAGCTGAAGTTGGATGCTTAACCGACTGAGCCACCCAGGCGCCCCTACGTATGCTATTTTCAGGAGGATGAAACCATCATTCAAGGTTCCCCTGGTGATGGGGCAATTGAAGTTAATGTGTATTTGACAGAGGCCCCTTCAACCACTTGGTTCGCCATGTTGTGTGCAACTCAAGAGACTGGATCTTATTGGTAAAAAGTAGAGTACTTCAGTGGTGAATGATAATGAGTGACTGCCAGCAGAAGGTCTGTTGTGGAGGACATGTTAGCTTCACCCCCAACGTGGCATTGTCTCTTTTGAGAAGTGAATATGAAAACCTAAGTGGTTTCCAGACTTGCCTTAGCAACATGGTCTCTGACCACTGGGAGAACAAAGGAAGCCTCCCAAGCAACATGGCCACAGTCATAGCAGCTCTGCCACAGGGCCGCCACACCAGCAATCACAATGGAAACATCTGCTCAAAGCATAACAAGTAACTGGGTGAGGTCAAGGTACCATGATTTCACCCTGTAGATAATTGAATTTGGGGAGACCAGAGATGAAGCTAGAAAGATAGCAAAGAGAGGGTAGGGGAGGCAGAGAAAGAAAACACTGACTGATAAGGTGTGTTTCAAAGTCCTGACTGATAAATGCTGGGGCATTCTATCAGTGTCAGGTATGGAAACGTTAACAATGATTATATCATCTCCCTCTGGGGTTTAAGTGGTGTTTATTTTACACTTTGTGTATTTTTGTGTTACTTTATGTTTTGCAATGAATATGTATTTCTTTCATAATCAGAGAAAGTAAAGCTACTTCAAAACTAAATTTTAAAAAAGAGCAGATATTGGATTAAAGAGCATTTGCCTCTAGGCTCTAAATGACCAACAATATTTGCTTACTCTCAGTGTTGGCCTTGGAGGGAAGTCATTGGTCCTTTTGTCAACAATCCCTTGACTACAAGTGGACAAACACTTTAGGTCCAACCTGGACAACCAGGTTGCTGGTGTCCTCAGAAGACAGATACCATTTGGTGCAGTATCCTCTGAAGGTCATATAAATATGTCACACCAGAGTCTTTTGGTATCTCAGGATCAATTATTTCCATCCCCAACTCTCTAGTATGCTCAGACATTGCTACAGTGTGAGTCTCTCTCTCTCTCTCTCTCTGTCCTCTTTTTCTCTCTCTCTCCCCTCCTCTCTCTCCCTCCCTCCCTCCAACTCTCCCTTTCCTCCCTTCTCTCTCTTCCTCTATCTCTCTCTCACCACCTCTCTTTCTCAATCTCTCTCTCCCTCTCCATCTCCCTCTCTCCCTCCATCCCTCCCTCTCTTATGTGAGCCCAATTTATTCTTTCTCAGTGCTTTCTACTGGGCTCTCTGAAAGCCCTGTGTCATCACACATAAAATCCTCTACATCTTCAAACTTCAGACCACTACATGATTATTTTGACTGGAATTCTCTTGAGCGAAGGATGCTTATCCTCTGGTGCCCCACATGCCAGGAGGCTGAGGAATGGTTCGAGCATTTTCCTCGTTAACTGCTACTTTTACACTAAAGGTCATTTTCAAATATTCATGAAGAATTCAGATACGAGGGTCACAGCCACACAGAACTTGTCCAAAACAACCCCTTTTACTTCCCTAGACAACTTCAGCATCTGCCTGAATGCCCTTCCAACCTACTAATCTCACAGTTCCATAACTTCCTCTATTCCAGGAGTCATGACTTCCTCCAGGATTCTATTATCATCAAACACATTTCAGTTTCAATTCTGAAATCTTCAATTATAGCCATTGATTCTATGATCAGGACCTACCCATTCCTTTGCTATCATCCTCAGTTTTCTGATCATATAATTTTATTCCTCCATTATAGCCCTCTTCTCAAGGCCTTGCTAATTAGTATGTTTGTTTCTCTCTCCCACTGCACTTCAGAAAATGTGATTTATCTATCTTGGCACTTCCAACATTAACTACAGGGTTTAGAACATGATATATACCTAATAAACATTTGATTGATGAATGAATTACACAACTCTAGAAAATTATACCAAATTTATGGTTTCAACTGAATATTCATTGATAATCAGCATTCCTTTTATGAATTCCTGGTTAATACCTCTTGCGTTCTCATGAACATATTCCAAACCCGTTCACTATGTTAAGCTGCATATCTGCCTCCTCTTCTTCACTTTTATCAGGGGAAATAGAGACTATAAATGATACCTTCCTTGATGCCTGCCTTTTAGAAAAAGAGGTGTCTGTACAAAGGGACAATAAATCCCTCTTGGGCTCCAGATCCTATTCCCTAATTCCATCTTCCCCATAAACTTACTCCATCATTTACACCTCTCTCCCTTATACCTTCAACTTCTCGGTCTGTGCTGCTTCCTTCTCCTCACATGGAAATATATACAAATCTCACCCATTTACAAAAATTTAAAAGGACTTTCTTTAGACCCCTGAGACTGTAGCACCTCATCCTTCATTGTTCTCTTCTTCAGTCAAGCATCTTACTTACTGTTCTTCAATTCTCATCTCCTGTTTTATTCCTCATCTGTAATATTCCTATCTCTGCCTTCCCTCCAAATTCACTACTCTTACCACTGACTTCCAAGTGAGTGAACAAAATGATCCTTTTCAATCTTTATTTTACATAATTTCTTTGTGTATTTGATTCTGTCAACCCTTATCTATATAGTCTTAAGACACTACTGACTTTGGCATTCATTTGTTCAACAAATATTTACTGAACATACGCTTTAAGCCAGATATTGTGTTGTATATTTGGGATATGATGCTCAAAAGAGAAATAAGTTCTCTGCCTCATATTGCTGGGACTTTCTAGGAAGAGAGAGACAAAGAGAATAAATATGTAAACGAATGAATAGAATATTACATCATACGTTCTAAGAAGGAAATAATTATAGCAATGATTTAAAAAAATTGGGTAGAATTTTGACTAGAAGGCATATTTTTGTAATGACCTTTGAATCAAAATTTAAAAGATGAGAGTGAGACAATTATGGGAAGAAATGGAGGGTGATCACCACAGGAAGCGGGAGCTCTAGGTCCAATAGCATTGAGTGGGAAAGACTTTGTGCATTTTCAGGACTGGGAAGAAGCCAGCGTGGCTGGATGGAGCATGTGGTTGAGTTAAGAGTGGAGGTGAGATTGAGAAGCTAGCTGAGGGCCAGATGATTTGGCAAGGAGTTAGGTCTAGAAACAAAGAAAAGCTATAGATAAGTTTAAAGCAAGGTATGATGTGATCTGACTGAGATTTTTAAAAGATAGCTCTCGATATTGAGCGAAAAATAAGACAGTAGAGAAGCAAAGGAGAAACAAGGAGACGAGATAGAAGAATAAGGTAAAAATGATCACTTGGACCAGGAAATGAAATGTTCATATCTGAGATGGTTTTTGAGTGGGACCAGAGTGCTCACTGAGGAAATGAATATTAAAGCTGAAGAAAAAAGGAATCAAGGATGATTCCTAGCTTTTTGCTAGAGCACCTGGTTGAATGATGGTACCAATAACTGAGATGGAATACTGGAAGAATAACAGGTTTGGGAAAGAAAGACCATCAGGAGCTCAGTATTGAACATTAAACAGTTGACGTGACTTCAAGACCTTGAAGTGGAGATTCCAAATAAACGTGTGGAGGTACAGATGGGTGGCTCAAGGGTCGATTCAGGGCTGGAGGTATAAATTAAGGAAATATATACTTAAAATGGCATTTGATGCCTCAGGACTAGAAGAGATCTCTAGGGTCAGAATATAAATAGAAGAAAAAGGTGGCTATGTACTTTCATTCTTATCTGCCTTTTGCAAAGTTTTCTCAACAAAAATGACTCCATTTCCCCTTCCACCTGTCAATTTTACTCTACCCTTATTATCAAAACAAATCTCCTTGAATCATCCTCTGAACCCTCCAGGAAAAAAAGCTTAGCCATCCTTGGCACACCAATGACCGTTGGCGAAGGTTTATTACTCTCCATTCTTCATCCTGCCTTGTATTCCTTGATTCATTTTCATGAGGCTCTGACAATGCACTGTTACTGATACATTTAGGCATTTACTACATGCCTAGCATGGTCTATCCTACCTGTGTCCTGCTAAATCTCTCCTGTCCATCCTTTAAGATGCAATTTTAACACTGCTTACTCAGCCTTCCTCCTTCTTCTCTCCTCCAGACATAGGTGTACCTTCTAAGGCACTATTTATGTGTCCTTAGCATAGCACTTTCCATATTGGTTCACATTATTCATCTTTGCATTGTAGTACCTTGTATCATGTCTCACACATAATAGGGCTTAATTGATCACCATTAGGTGAGTGGAAGCTTCTTCTGGTCTCTGGTCTGAGAATAACAAAGTTGTGGATGGGAACAAGGCCAGCAGTTTTATTTGCAGGATGGTAAAGTCTGAACTAAGCACTTCCCTAAAGACAGTTCCATTCACCCTTTGTCAATTAATAGGAGCGGGAAGTATGTATGTCAAGAATTATTGGCTTTGAAAGCCTCAAACTAAAGTTAAGGCTAAGGATATTTAACTAGCCCTTTGGGACATTTGTTAAGACACAGATTTCAAACACCCTGCGTTTTACTTCTTGAGTGATACTTATAATATTCCAGTGATAGGGAAATCAGAGGTTAGTTAAAATGAGAAGAGTTGCATTTAAAGCTTGTCCCTTGGGGCGCCTGGGTGGCGCAGTCGGTTAAGCGTCCGACTTCAGCCAGGTCATGATCTCGTGGTCCGTGAGTTCGAGCCCCGCGTCAGGCTCTGGGCTGATGATGGCTCGGAGCCTGGAGCCTGTTTCCGATTCTGTGTCTCCCTCTCTCTCTGCCCCTCCCCCGTTCATGCTCTGTCTCTCTCTGTCCCAAAAATAAATAAAAAACGTTGAAAAAAAAAAAAAATTAAAGCTTGTCCCTTGACTCCCACAGATGAGGTTTCTAGACAAAGCTTGCTTTTCTGAAAAGCAAAACAGGCCCTCATTACTACCCCTCTATAATCTCAGATTCATATCAGGGATGTTCCCCTTTTCTTCTTCCACATTTTGCTCATTTTGGTAAAGTGAAGCCAGTAAAAGTGTCAATAAACTGAAGAAACCGTTCTCTAAAATAATGCTATGCTAACTTTTCAAAGAGTTTGAGATCACTTTTATATCCTACCTTACCTTTCTAATCTTCCAAACAATATGCTTCCTATTAAAAACTCCACCAGGAAGTGATGTTTACTCAGGGTTTAATTTTTAAAAACTTGTACTAATACTACACAACCATCAAATTATATTTTTTCACTCCTTCAGTCCAAGAATTATTATATTCAACATGAAATAAGAATTTCATGAAAGCAAAAAGTTAGGGCTCAAATATCATAGAAGGAAGACAGTTTGGTCTCTGATTTCAAGCAATATGCGTGGTGTTGAATTTTTGAACAAACTTCTACACCTTGCTCCCAGATCATTATTTCAAAGACTTTAATGACTTATTCAGAAGGAGTTCATTATTCTTAACCAGATACATAAAATGTATGAAATAGGAAGTTCAAAATATCCAGTGCCATTACTAATAAGCTATGGAGATAGAGCAACTTTCAGTCCATTTTCTAGATTCTAATTTACTTAGCTAATTCTTTGCATCTTACAGCTCTCTTTTCTACTTTTGGTCTGGAATATGAACCCTCACAAAACAGTGATATTGTTACATATGAAAGCAGCAAGACCTCTTAATAGAAAGTGTTCATATTTTTTTTACTGTAATTTTTTTTCCATTTGTTCCGTGTAGATCAACCTGTATCCCATAAAATTGCCACCAACTGAAGTATGACTCTTCTTTCTATACAATGAATTTGACAAGCATCTATATTTCACCAGATAACTTTTCACACTTTTGTGTGAATTTCTGAAAGGTAAGAAACATGCCTTATGTTGTAGTACTTATTTGTATCTAATATTGCATCTAGCTAATGAAATGTACATGATATGCAACTACCAAATGAATCCAGGGAAAAACGATATAGAAAAGCAACATTGCACACAATACTTTTCTTATATCAATTTATATAAATCCAAAACTATTAATAAAGCATCCAGTTAGACAATAAACAGTCAGTAGTCTACTCAGTCATGTGTGGGATGGAGGTGCATTTAATCTCAAAAGAGCCTGAAGGCATAGTATGTCTTTAAATCAGATTGTCTACGAATCAGATTAAAGACTTTTTTTCCTAAAGATGGACACTTTGTCACCTCTGGCCTCAAAACTTTTTAGCCAACATTCATCTCTTCTATACTTGTGGCATAGAGATCTCTGTGGGCTTCAACTCAGGATCTGCTGGAGCTTCTGAATAAAAATTTGGCCCCAAGAGAATTACTTTACATGACATTCTTTATGCAAATATTTGAAAACTCTCTACATGGGTAAGAAATCACAATACAAAGTCAAATTTGCCACCATCCTGCCAGATTATTTGAATAGAACTCCTTTCAGTCCACATTTCAGACTATTTGTATTTCAGCTACTTATCGGTGTCTTACACTTGAACATTTTGCCACCAATCTCCAACCTGGTAAACAAGTACATCCACCACTGGTAAGAGGGTAGATTGTTATACTCTTCCTGAATAACAAATAAAATCACTGGCAAAAGCCTTAAGAATTAAGAAACAAAGCTTGAGAATTAATAAGCAGGGACATATGCAAAGATTCAGGTATAGGTATGTTCATTACAGCCTTAAAAATGTGAAAGGTTACATATAATATAACAGTGCAAAATAAGAAATTGGTTAAATAGAGGACTCCTGGGTGGCTCAGTTGGTTAAGTGTCCAACTCTTGATTTCAGCCTAGGTTATGATCTCGTGGTTCATGAGATCAAGCCCTGCATCAGGCTCTGTGCTGACAACTCAGAGCCTGCTTAGGATTCTCTATCTCCCTCTCTCTCTCTCTCTCTCTCTGCCCCTCCCCTGCTTGCATGCACGTATGCACTCCCCATCTTGCAATAAATAAATAAACAAACAAACAAACTTTAAAAAACAGTTAAATGCAATATTTCACATAATGAAACACTATGCAAACACTAAAAATTATGTGGTAGAAAAACAAGATATACAAGATATACTAATACATGTTAAAATAGGTTAAAAATAATATGTGCAGTATGATTCTAGGTAAGTTAAATTCCTCATGTATATAGAAAAAGGATATATGGATATTGTTAATAATTTTCTTTTCATACTAGTTTAGGACTTGGGGTGACTTTTATTACATTTTGTGTGCTTGTTTGTATTTTCCAAACTATCTACAATGGACATAAATACTTTATAGTTACAAAAGTATGTTTTTTGAAGGTTTGACCAGAAAAAAAAATCAATATTTATAAGGACATGACTATGATTCATTCCTGAAGTTTCCAAACTCTATTTCTATGCCAAGTCAGATGACAAGAACATTGTATATACCTTTATATAATATTTTCACTTTTTATCACCTTGTGTGCAGCATCACTTTCACTTTCTAGAGAAAGGTTCACAGGACTATAATTTAATTTTATACCATAGGCCTTATAAAGGTTGATGCAATATTATATGAGGACTGATTTAGATTCTTCTGTAAAGCAGTTCTACTAAAAATGCTATCCACTGGGTGGTTTGCCTCCCTCCCCCCGGTACATGCTGTCAGCTCCTGATGTGCTAGGATGTTGTCTATTATTAGCAAATAAGAGCTAAATGCTTCCTTTTAACTTTAACCATGTTCAATTACAGCACCCCATTTTAGTCTTGGTTTGCTGACATAACTATATTCCCATCCTCTTAATTTTTTGTCTTACATTCTCTTACTAATTTTCTATTTTAATGATTCTTAATAGGAAACAGATGGCACACTCAAAATTAGAATAAATCAAGAAGAATATAATAAGAGGACAATTGACAAAGGAGGGTTGGAATTCAGGATAATCACAAGACATCATGCAATAGCCGGGCTGCTTTACCACCCATTGACCAGTCAAAGACAGCTATGTGGGGAGGGCCACCCGATAGGAGCTGAGAACTTTGGTGGAGGACACAGTGGTCAACACAACTCTGCAGGGGTAGGAACAGGGGGGTCAATTCTCCCAACCTCAGTCTCCTTCCTAAACTGATCTCTAGTGTTCCATTTTGACTGAATCCAACCAGAATCCAGGGGTCAAGGGAGCCATGTAACACAACTCCCTGGGCCACAGAAAAGAATGGAGAGTAGATACAATCCAAGGGGAGGATGTCCAGCACAATAGTATTAATGTTTCTTATTATAACTTTCTTGGAAGTAGGTGATGTCTATATGCATAAATACATAAATGAAATGAAATATCTTTTTAGGTGGTGTTCACTTTAGTCACTTACATGAGTATTTTTCCATGGCAGAGCTGCCTACTTGAATTGCCAATAGCAATTTCTGCTCTGATGTAGTCTTATGTCCTTAGAACAATGATGAGCCAAGAAAGTATTCTGAGGTAAACACATTAGTTATCTCCCTCTTAATGAAATGCCAGGTGGATTAAAAAATAACTGTCATGTCTTCCTTAGAAGTAAAGTCTATTTTCAGGATGGGCACTGAAATATTACATAATGATCGTGTCATATGTTGATATTGCTAAAATGGATTTGTCTGTAATCTTGTTTAATTTCTCTCTTTTCACTATTCATTAGGAAGGGAGTATATATACTGAGGATGTTGTATTTCACAGCCTGAGGTGTCACAGAGAGTGAAAAGTGAAAAGTAATCAAACCTCAGAGTCATTCAATCATAACTTCTTAGAGCTGAGGTGATTTTAGCAATCATTTAATCCAAACACCTCATTTTACAATTGAGGAGGCAAAATCCAACAGAGCCTGTGTAAGTTGCCCAAGGTCACCCCACCTTGTTGGGGCCTCCTACTTTGGCATGTTTTCCTCTCCACCTCACCATGAAGGTTCAGTGGTATCCTGCTCGTTCATTACATTCATTCATTCAAGCAGTATTTATTGCATGCCTTATGCCAGGCACTGCAGGTAAAACAATGAAAATAGACAAACCCCTCTTTTTTATGGGGCTTACATCCTAGAAGAAAAAGAGAAGACAGTGAATAAATAAATAGATATGTATCAGGTGGGATAAGTGCTGAAAAAACATGAAATAGAATAAATGGACAGAGTAACAGGGAAGAAGAATGTTGGTTTAAGTTTGGTGATCAAGGATGGACATTCTCTCTAAGATGACATTGGAGTGAAAGCCTGAATGAAGCAAGACAGTGAGTTGTGCAGACATCTGGGGGAGTAGTATTCCAGGCAGAGGAAACAGCCAATGCAACACCCTAAGAGGTCATGTGCCAGGGTGTTGGAAGGGGAGGAAGTGGACTGATATGGCTGCCACAGGATGAGTGAGGGGGAAAGTGGCAGAATATGAGATCTAAGAGATATAGAGTGTAGTGCAGGGACTAACATAATCTGACGTGAATTTTAGAAACATCTCTGACTGCTGTGTGGAAAATAGACAAAAGAAATAGTGTGGGAATAGAAAAGGAGGGAGCAGAGACATTCAGAGATTCAGAGATTATTATAATAGCTCTGATTGAGGGGCATCTGGGCAGCTCAGTCGGTTAAGCGTCCAACTCCAGCTCAGGTCATGATCACACAGTTCATGAGTTCAAGCCCTGAGTCAGGCTCTGTGCTGACAGCTCAGAGCCTGGAGCCTGCTTCAGATTCTGTGTCTCCTTCGCTGACTGCTCCCTCCCCCACTCATACTCTGTCTCTGTCTTTCAAAAATAAGTAAACTTTAAAAAATATTTTAAAAAAATAACAGCTCTGACTGAAGATAGAGCCTTCTATTTATGACAATTTATCAGTATGAGGTGTGCGGGGAAAAATAACAAAGATAATACCAAGGCTTTTGGCCCAAGCACTGGGTGCATAGGTTCCCATTTTTTGAGAAAAGGTAAACTGAGGAAGAAGTAAGTCTGGAGAGAAAAACAAGAATACATTTTGGACATACTAGATTTGAGGCAGTGGGATGTGTAAATTTGGAGTTCAGGAGAGAGGTCTAGACCAGAGATGTTGTTATTTGTCAGCATATAAATGACATATAAGTAATTTTGCATTGATTGAGATCACCCAAGAAGTATATATACTTAGGACTGAGTCCCTGGGACACTCCAAGGCCTAGAAGTCAGAATGGTGAGGAGGATTCATCCAAATTTATTGAGAAAGAGAAATCAGTGAGGTAAAAGAATGAAGTGAGATAAAAGAGCAAAGAGAAAATGGCCTCCTACAAGCCACGTATTAAGTTGGAAGCCCAATATCCAAGGAGGAGGGAGTGATCACTTCCTTTTAATAGTTCAAGTAAAGTAAGGACTGAGAACTGACTCCTGAAATTAACAACATGAAGATCAATGATGACCTTGGCAAGCACAGCTTGGCTGGAGTGGAGGGACAAAATAGCTCAAGAGAGAATGAGTGGAAAGAAGCTGGAAACATTGTGTAGGCCATAGAATGGTACAGTTTCTAAGGGAGGGTGTGTGGGGTAAAGGAAGAGTAGTTTTTTAAAATAGAAGTCATAATGGCATATTTGTAGGTTAATAGGAAAGATGTAGAAGAGAGAAATGGTAGTGGCAGAGAAATTGGGATAGCAAGCACTATACATGTGTCTGTTAATTAAATCAAATTACCATGAATAACCAAGACATAGAAACTGTAAAAAAAATTGATACCTTGAGTTAATTAAAACAAAAATTTTTTTTAACTATCTATTGGAAAATCTCTTACAGAGAATCATTTATCTGGCTTTTGATGACCCAGGCTGCTTTCCCCCCCCTCCATCTGACTTTTTCCTAAAACTGTGTCCTGACAGGGGCACCTGGGTGACTCAGTTGGTTGAGTGTCTGACTTCAGATCAGATCATGATCTCAGTTTGTGGGTTCAAGCCCCACGTTGGGCTCTGTGTTGACAGCTCAGAGCCTGGAGCCTGCTTCGGATTCTGTGTTTCCCTCACTCTCTGCCCCTCCCCCACTCACACTCTGTGTCACTCTCTCTCTCTCTCTAATTTACTCTCTTAACAACTTTCCTATACAGCACTGTTAGCTATGGTCACCATGTTGTACATTAAATCTCTGTTACGTATTTATCTTATAACTGAAAATTTGTACCTTTTGACTGCCTTCCTCCAATTTCCCCTCCTGCCACCCCCTCTCTTGTGAGAAGTCTGAGCTCTTTTTCAGAGTTTATTTTTTTTAATATTCCACATATAAGTGAGATCATATAGTATTTGTCTTTCTCTGTCTGACTTCTCTTAGTATAATTACTTTCTGTGACTACACTTAACATATGATTTCACTTTATCTGTCTTATGTCACTTAGCATAATGCATTCAAAGTCCATCTATATTCTTGCAAATGGTACATTTCCTCATTTTTAATGGCTGAATAATATTCCATTATGTGTATATATACCACGACTTCTTTATTCATTCATCCATTGATGGATACTTAGGTTGTTTCCATGTCTTGACTATTATAAGTAATGTTGCTTTGAACATGAGGGTCCAGATATTTTTTTGAGTTAGTGTTTATGATACCTTAGGATATATTCCCAAAAATGAAATTGCTGGATTATATGATAGTTCTGTTTTTTTATTTTTTTGAGGATCCTCCATACTGTTTTCCATAGTGGCTGCACCAATCCATAATCTTACCAGTGCGCAAGGATTCCCTTTTCTCCACATCTACACTAGTGTTTGTTATTTCTTATCTTTTTGATGATAGCAATTCTAATGAGCATTAGGTGATATCGCATTGTGGTTTTAATTTGTATTTCCCTAATGATTAGTGATTGAGCATCTTTTCATGTACCTGTGGCCTTTATATGTCTTCTTTGGAGAAATGTCTATTCAGATCCTTTAAAATTGTCCATTTTTAAAATTGGGTTGTTTTGTTTTTGTTGTTAAGTTGTATGAGTTCTGTATATATTTTGGATATTAACCCCTCATCAAATGTATGGTTTGCAAATATTTTTTCCCATTACTTAGGTTGTCTTCCCATTTTGTTGGTTGTTTCTTTTGATTGCAGAAGCTTTTTAGTTAGATGTAGTCCCACTTGTTTATCTTTTATTTTGTTGCTTTGAGCTTCAGGTATCACTGAAAAATCATTACTAAGACCCATGTCAAGGAGCTTTGTTCCTACGTTTCCTTCTAGGAGTTTCATGGTTTCAGATCTTATATTTAAGTCTTTAATCCATTTTGAGTTAATTTTGTTGAGTGGTATAAGATATGGTTCCAATTTCTTTCTTTTACATGTGCATATCCAATTATCCCAGCTACATTTAATGAGGACACTGTCTTTTCTCCATTGAGAATTCTTGGCTCTCTTCTCAAGTATTAGTTGACCATTGAGGGTTCAGTTTATTTCTGGACTTTCTATTATGTTCCATTAGTCTATTTGTCTGTTTTTATGCCAGTATCATACTGTTTTTATGACTGTAGCTTTATAGCATAGCTTGAAATCAAGAAGTATTATATACCTCTTTCTTTGTTCTTTCTCAGGATTTCTTTGGCTCTTCAAGGTTTTTGTGGATCCATATACATTTTAAGAGTGTTTTTTCTACTTCTGTAAAAAATGCCATTAGACTCTTGATAGTGATAGTGAATTTGTAGATGGCTTTCAGTACATATCAGCAACATTACTTCTTACAACCCATGAACACAAAATAAGTTTCCATTTATTTGTGTCTTCATCAATATATTTCATCAGTGTCTTGTAATTTTTAGTATGAAGAGATTTCACCTCTTTAACTAAATTTGTTCTATTTTTTAAGTTTATTTATTTATTTTTAGAGAGACAGGGAGAAAGGTCAAGCAGGGGAGGGGCAGAGAGACAGGGGGACACAGGATCCGAAACCGTGATGTGGGACTCAAACTCATGAATCATGAAATTATGACCTGAGCTAAAGTCGGGCACTTAACTGACTGAGCCATGCAGGGGATCCCAGTTATATTTGTTCTTCAGTACTTTATAGTTTTTGATGCTTTTGATGCTGCTGTAAATGGGATTGATTTCTTCGTTTTTAAAATTTTCATTTTTACTGTATAGAAATGCTATTAATTTTTGTATTAATTTTGTATCCTGCAACTTTACTAAAATCAATGATTAGATCTAACACTTTTTGGCTGATTCTCTAGGATTTTCTATATATAAAATTATGTTGTCTGCAAATGGAGACACTATTACTTCTTCCTTTACAATCCTGACACCCTTCCCTCCTTCTTCTCTTCCCTTCCCTTCCCTTCTCTTCTCTCCACTTTCATTGCCTGATTGCTCTACCTAGGACCTCTAGTACTATGCTGAATAGAATTGCAAGAATGGGAATCCTGTGTTGTTCCTGATGTTACAGAAAAAGCTGTCATCCTTTCACCATCGAGTATGATGTTAGCTATGGGCTTGTCTCTTTTTTTTAATGTTTATTTATTTATTTTAAGAGAGAGATAGTGTGAGTGGGGGAGAGACAGAGAGAGAAGGAGAGAGAGAATCCCAAGCAGGCTCCATGCTCAGTGTAGAAGCTGATGTGGGACTCGATCTCACGACCATGTGATCATGACCTGAGCCAAAATCAAGAATTGGACGCTTAACCAACTGAGCCACACAGGTGCCCCCTTTTTAAAAAAATCTTTTTTTATTCTGAAGACAGCATAAGTGAGGGAGAGGCAGAAAGAGAGGGCGAGAGAGAATCCCAAGAAGACTCCATGCTCAGCACAGATCCCAACATATGGCCTTTATTATATTGAGATACGTTCTTTCTTTGCCTGATTTAAGAGTTTTTATCATGAATGTATGTTGAATTTTGCTGAATGCTTTTCATGCATCTATTGAGATGATCATACAATTCTTTTCTTTCATTTTATTAATATTTGACTTTCTTATATTTGCTAAAACTTGTTTTGTGGCCTAACTTAAGATCAATCTTAGAAAATGTTCCATGTGCTCTTAGAAGAATGTGTATTCTGCTGTTGAATAGAATGTTTTGTATATGTCTGCTAGGTCCATTTGTCCTATAGTATTGTGCAAATCCACTGTTTCCTTATTGATTTTGCTTGGAAATCTACTTATTGTTTAGAGTGGAGTATTAAAGTCCCCAACTATTATTGCATTACTGTTTATTTCCCCTTTTAGCTTTATTAGTTTTTGCTTTACATATTTAGGTGCTCCAATGTTGGGCATGTAAATATTTACATTTTTACAGTTGTTATATCATCTTGATGTCTTGAACACTTTATCATTATATAATAACCTTTGTCTATTTTTATTGTTTTTAGCTTAAAGTCTATTTTATCAGATATGAGTATAGCTACTTTGGGTTTTTTTTGTTTTTGATCTTTTGTTGTTGTTGTTGTTGTTGTTGCTTGGCTGATTGGCTTTGGTTACCATTTGCTTGAAATGTCTCTATCCACCCCTTCACTCTCAGTCTATGTGTCTCTTTAAAGCTGAAGTGAGTCTCTTGTAGGCAGCATATTGTTGGGTCTGGGTTTTTGTTTTTTTGTTAAATCCACTCAGTCATTATATATCTTTTGATTAGAGAGTTTAATCTGTTAAATTTAAAGTAAATATTTGATAGGTAAGAACTTACTATTGATGGCCATTTTGTTAATCGTTTTCTGGTTATTTTGTAGATCCATTGTTCCTTGTTTCTTACCCTTATTTTTTTGAGTTTTGCTATATTTTGGCATTGATATTCTTTGATTTCTTTTTTACATTCTTTTGTGTCATTACTACAAGATTTTCCTTTGTGGTTACAATGAGGTTTACATAAAATATATTAAACTTATAACATCCTATTTTAAACTGATGACTTCGATAGAATTAATACATTCTACACTGTTACTTCTTTTTCTCCTTATATTCTAATACTCTTTTTCATTTTTTTCTTTTTCTCCTCTAGGTAATTTTCAATGTCCTACCCTCTCAGTTGCTGAATCTTTCTTCTGAATAGTTGAGTCTACTTCTGAAACTCTCTGTTGAATTCTTCAATTCAGTTGCTATATTTTCAACTCTAGGATTTCTGTTTGTTTGGGTTTGGGTGGGTTTTTTGTTTGCTTGTTTGTTTGCTTGTTTATTTGTTTTTGATGGTTGCTATATCCTTGTTAATGTACCGTTTTCCTAATTTTGTTTTGTTGTCTGTGTTTTCTTGTACTTCACTAAACTTCCTTAAGAGAGTTATTCTGAATTTCTTTTCTGAGAGTTCATAGATCTCCCTATCTTTAGAGTTTTATTGGTTTCTTTTGGTGGTGTCATATTTACCCGATTTTTCATAATCCCTGATTCCCTATGTTGGTTTTTATGCATTTTAGTAATGGGGCTCCTGTTGCAGACTATACAGGTTTGCTTTGGCAGAGATAGTTCTTCACCAGTCAGCTCAGTTTGGGTTTCTGAGTCTGTTTGCTAGTTATGCCTTTGGGAAGGTGGGGTTTGATATTATGGGCTATTTTTGTGTGAGGGAATTGTTCAAGCTCTGAGGACAGGGATTGGGGCGGGGGGTTGTAATTGGCTGAGAACATTTAAATAGGACTACTGGCTTGGTTCCCTATACAAGTGTGGCTGTAGGATGGCTCCATGGTTGTCTGAATTTTCTGGCCAGGCTTACTAGATGGTTAGGACTGGGTACATATTCAGTAATAGATGAAGCTATGAGTTAGCCTCCCTGCACTGGCAGGGCAGTAGGACAGGGCCCAGGGCCTGTATAGCTTATTGTTTGGGAAACCAAATGAGGCTTGGTTGTGCATTGAATTCCCTGGTCAAGTGAGACAACCAGTTTGCTCTGCAGATGAGGGAAGCCACAGGCTGTGCTCTCTGTTCAGGTGCCATTGCATGTAGGGCTGTTGAATCATCTATGCAGCTTCTTATATGCTCTGGTTAAGTTCCCTGGTTGGACAGGCTGAAGGTTATATTCAGTGATAAGCAGGGCTACAAATTAAATTCCCTTCCCTGGCACAGTGAGAGAAGCAGTTCTAAATCTCTGTTTGTTTTCTTAACCGAAGCCAACCCCCACCCCAGTTTCCCTAGCTACTGCTTTTGTTCTCTGAACTATCAGCTCTGCTGCCCTTCTCTCAACTCAAATACCACTGGGCCACACAGCTCTCAGGTGTTTTCACCAGTCCTTCTGGGCAGATGAGGCTGGAAAACACTCTCCATAGTAGGTAGGGCTATGTCTCAGCACCCTTGCCTGAATGTGAGAAGGAGGGGATACTCCAGGCGGCGCTCAAATGCCCAAACAGGCCCTCTAGTTCTGACTGTCCAGTAGTTACCCTCAGACTTGTCTATAAATTAATCCCCATGTCTGTGCATAGCCCAGGAAGCTCCATGCTCTGTACTGGCTTTGCTCTGGGGGCTATCAGCTCTTTCCACCCACCTCTCAGTGCCAGTGGACCACACAGCTTCCAGAAGTTGTTATAATCCCATCTGGTCAAATGGGACTAGGAGACACTTTCCACAGGGTGAGGCTGTGACTCAGCACCCTGACTGGGCATAAACAGACCAGGCTCTAGGACTGGCAAAACTCCTTATTTGAGGATCCAAATTAGACAGATCTGCACCCCCCAGTTTGGTATTGCAGATGAGTAAAACTGCTGGTTGGGATTACAATGTGGACACTGCAGATATGAACTCAGTCTGCCAAGACCTGTGTGCTGGTTGCTGCAAGCCCATCCCTCCTCCACACACACACACACCTTCTCCATCACAGATGCCTAGTGGCTGGGCCCCTGATGATTCCCTGCAATCCATGTTGTATGAGATCAGAGGAGGGGCTCCCACAAAATGACCCACAATGCTGGGAGAGGCTGGTTGTCTCCCCCTGGCCTTCTTCCACAAGACAAACTGGAGGCTCAAGGGAGACCTGTGTGGTGCTGCACTGTCATAGGGGGAGAGGCAATGGAGTGTCAATGTGTAGCCTCTTCTCTTACCCCTCTAATGCAGTCTGTCATGGTTTCTGGTGCAAGGGGCTGTTTCAGCCTCACCCCCATGTTCTAGGATTCTCCCAGTGCTGTCTTGTTCTGGAATAGAAGTCAGTTGTTCCTTTTCTGAGAGGGAATGAAGTCAGAAACAACCTAGGACACCATCCTGGTGACATCACCTAGAAATTTTCACTTTTAAAAGACAGTTGACACTAGAAAATTGAGGTTCTTAGACCACCATCCTATCTTTATGCCACCTGTTGATTCATACTGAGAGTTGACTCTATATTCAGTCTCATATTAGAATGTTAGAATCCATTAATTAATAAGCTTACATTAATGTTCATTTCTAAATTTTAATAACAAAATAAGGAATGTTATGAATATTTTTAAATCATATAATCCTTGACTTCTTTTGGAAAATCAAACCTCCCATATTACATTATTTTCTTTACTTAAACAATATTATTCAGAGGACTAATATTAGGGTGGAGGGAGGGGAAAGTGGGTGATGGGCATTGAGGAGGGCACCTGTTGGGATGAGCACTGGGTGTTGTATGGAAACCAATTTGACAATAAATTTCATATAAAAAAAACAGAGGACTAATATTAAAATTTCAGAAATAAACTCTGACCCCAGTTTATTTGGAGTCATTTTTACATAAAATATAACTATCTTCTCCTTTTAATTATAATATCCTAATAGTTAATTTACTCATTAGGTTTGATAGTTCCCATGTTCATCAGATTCCCAAATAAAAGAAACAATAATTAAAAGACAAACACCCCCTCAAACTTTTACTGAAACTTCACACTTCTAGGAGTTAGTAATTGAGAGAACCACAAAACTGAGGGTGGGAAGTAATTCAACAGATTGGGACTCAACCAGCTGGGGATAGTTTGGCTTTAGTGGCAGGTGGTTCCTTTGAAAAGTAGATGTTTGCAGTGAGAGATTTAGGTGGGTGTAGTTACAGCAGAGATCAAACTGGAGTTCAGAGAATTTCAAAGACTATTTCCAAGGTCCAAGGCATCAATGAGTTTTTATATTTCATAGTCTCCATTTTATGAAAATGTAAAGAGTGCTGTAAGCCCATTTTAAATCAACTGAATGTCATTGCATTACTATGTTACCGAATGCTGCGGGGTTTGTTTGTTTGTTTGTTTGTTTGTTTGTTTGTTTGTTTTGTATGTTCACAACTCAGTCAGTCCTCAGTGATATATTACATAAATTTACAATATTTATATCTTAAGTCATTTTAGTCTAAGTGGGATCCATTTAGATCACAATCTCTCTCTCACACACACACACCACTCCTTTCATCAAGGTTGAGAAGGAGCAGCATGAGACAAAAGGACCTGGAAGAAACAGAGGGTCTAGACTACAAGGTGCCATCTCAGAGGCGTCTCTGTCAGGGGATGTTTTCCAGGCAGTGCTCTGATCTTAAAGGTCCTTTTTTCCACTACCTAAATCCTCAAAATCTATATCCCCCTCCCTCTGCAATAGCAGAGCATTCACTGGAAATGAAAGATAATCAGTCACAGGCATTTGAAAGAAATTGCATAGGACAGTTCTGTATCGTGCAGTATGCAAACGTATACGGGAGCAATTAAAGACCCAAACACAAAGAAAAATTAATGGATAGTTGATGAACCTTACTAGAGTCAGTCAGGGCAAAAAGTTCATATGCGAAGGCCTGGACCTTGATCAACTGTAGCAAAACTAATAAGTTTCATTGGCATAAGAGAATGCACACTAGGAAGCATTCAGAGTAGCACGGGCCATCACATGAGGATAGATGCCCACAGTACGGTTTGATGATACAGGACCAGGAAATAATAGAAGAGGAGGTCTAGGCATGAATGAGGGCAAAGGCACTGTCCTGATCTCCTTCAGCTATCACTACCCACTGAGAAAGACAGGAAAGTCACACTATAATTGTGTGTGTGTGTGGGGGGGGGGGGGGGGGTGGATACACAAATATACCCATTTGTAAATACTGTGTATATATGCATATATATTTAATTTACTATATGTAGTCATGCTTAATTTAACTAATTGTAAATTATATATAGTTCACTCCATTTTGTATTTTTAATTTTGTTCTATTAACCCTTTTGTTACACTCATTAAGTTTGGAGCTAAAATAAGCCCTTCTTTATTAGTAGTAAAAGCTTCTACTGACCTAACCAAGAATCACATATTATCTTTGTGGTGGGGCAGGTAAACACATCCCTTTAAAAAGATACCAGAAAGGGGGCAATTTCTGTTTGAGTGGGGTGACATCTTATAATTGCATGAGGGACTGGGTATAATGTGTGTCATATTAAAGATGCTTGGTACATACTTACTGAACAAATGAATAAATAAATGGATGAATGATTGTCCTATTGGACCTTTAGTGGCCCCTTTGAGTTTATACACAATCTTACCATCAATATTTCCTACTGGGAGCTGATACAACTACTCTATGTATAACATGGTGAGAAGTGAAGAGAAGCTTTTCCTGACCCTAGGTAAGTGGCTTTGGTCCAGCGGCAGAAGTGTTAGGAATTCCAAGTTTCTGCTTCCTGCCACTAGAATTTTAGGAGGTCTATGAGCTCCTTTCATTCCATACTCACTCTGTCTGTTTCAGTCCAAGCTGGAAGTGTTTCTGATAAGATTTTCTCAAGAAACAAGTGAGCTTTTGCAGATTTTATGGGGATTCACTCCATTAGACAAAAGCCACACACCGACAGGTCTTTTCGAGATAATCCTTTCTCTTCCTTGGTTTTCCTTTGAGGTGGCTGAGAGAAATTGCCCTTAAACTTCCCAGAGGCTCTCTAGTTTGAGAAGATCTATGAGAAACACCCTTAATCTCTTGGAAGGGTCTTTTATATGACTGAATACTCTGTCCCTGTGATCTTTTCGAGGCTATAACAAAGAGTTGTATATTCATACTTTCAGCCTTTTCTCTATGGCATGATGACAGCAATAATCTCTGAACTCTAGAGTCTTTTGCCATTTAGATAGGTTGAGAATTTCCCAAACCATCAAATCTCTCCTTTTTACTATAAGTAGCAAAAAACCCCAGGTGACATCTTCAACACTTCGGAAATCTTCTTAGCTCATCACCTATGAAGTCCATTACTCAGGAATGTTTTCTAACTAACTGCAGCACGGAATTAATTCCTGCCACCACATAACAGTGATCCTCCTTTCTCCAGCTTTCAATAGTATGTTCATCACTTCCTTCTGAGACTCACCAGCCACATCTTTAACATTCACATTTCTACTAAGTCAGTTCAAGGCATTCCTGTCTTTTTTTCTATCATGTTCTTCAAAATTCTTCCTGCTTCCTCCCACTTGCCAACTCCAAAGCTACTTTCACATTTTTAGGTATTTGTTATAGCAACAATTCACTTCTAAATACCAAAAACTGTACTAGTTTTCTTAAATTGTTGTGTAACAAATAACTACCAATTTTGCAGCTTAAAACAACACTCACTTATGAGCTCAGACTCCTGTAAGTCAGAAATCCAGTATGTTGTGGCTGGGCTCTCTGCCCATGACATCCTAAGACTGAAATCAAGGTGTAGACAAAACTGAGTTTTAATCTGAGAGCTTTAGAGAAAAATATTTTCTTGCTTGCTTGCTTGCTTTTTTAAATTTTTTTAATGTTTATTTTTTTAGAGAGAGACAGACAGACAGAGCATGAGCATGGGAGGGGCAGAGAGAGAGGGAGACACAGAATCTGAAGCAGTCTCTAGGCCCTGAGCTGTCAGTACAGGGCCCGACACGGAGCTTGAACCCACAAACTGGGAGATCATGACCTGAGCCGAAGTCAGACGATTAACCGACTGAGCCACCCAGGCGCCCCAATGTTTTTGTTTTTCGAGAGAGAGAAAGAGTGAGAGAGCACGTGTGTGAGTGGGGGATGGGCAGAGAGAAGGGGAGAGAGAATCCCAAACAGAATCTGCACTGTCAGCATGGAGCCTAATGCAGGGCTCCAACTCACAAACCATGAGATAATGCCTGAGCCAAAATTAAGAGTCTGACGCTTAACCGACTGAACCACCTAGGAGACCCGAGAAAAATATGCTTTCAAGCTCATTCTTGTTTTTGGCAGAATTCAGTTCCTTATAGCTGTAGGACTATAGGTTACAGGTTCCCATTTCCCTTCTGGCTGTCAGCCAGGGCCACTCTTGGCTCCTAGAGTCCACCCACATTCCTTGCCATGTGACCCCCTCAATCTTCAAGCCAAAATGCTGAGTCATGTCCTTTTCATACTTCAAATCTCTGCCGACCCCTCTTGTGACCAAAGAAAACTCTGTACTTTCAAACTCTGATCTCCAACCAGGTCATTTTCCTTTCTCAAGGTTGTGCCATATAATATAACCTAACCTGCAGCATTTATTGTCCTGGTGATTAGGATATGTATTCCAGGAGGGCAGGAAATCTCTGGGACCATCTTAGGAGCCTACCTGTCACAGGCCCATTGGCCATTATCCATTGGCCCCTTTATATCCCAACAATACTGAAGAAGTAGATTTTATGGTCTGGGAACTTTTATTTTTTTTTATCATTCTTCTGTGTCTACCTTCCCCCCACCCCCTGCCACTCGTAGCTCTTTAGATCAGCATATTATTAGATTAAGAAACACTGGGAAAGAGATTTCATGATAAATTGTTCTCATAAGAACCCACAGACTCCCACACTGAGAGAATAGCCTTGATCTGAATTGAGAAGGTACTCTGGATTCCCTCCTAAGCACAGAGCTTCTCAAATCTTCTGAGAAGCAGTGTTCTAGCCCTCTAGCCTACATTCTGTTTATGATAGCCTACCTTCTTTTATTTTAGAACTGTTTCTCCTCTTCCCTGGTTACCTGTGGGATGAATATAATTCTGAGTATTTGCCACATTACCTGAGGATAAGGGAGACCACCTACATGCCAAGCTTTTATGGAAGGCTGAGTCTATCGATATTTACTGATATGATGTCACTTGAGGCTATGAGATCACAAAATGATAGCTTCCTCCCCAGAAACATCTCTGAGGTAAGGCAGAAAGTCACAGGGCTGGTGGACCATGGCTGGTGAAGTTACTCTGACTTCCCTGATCATGCTCCATCCCTCAGCTCTACAATGTGGGGAGCTTCAATGATAGATTAGGAACTGGTCACACTGGGAGAGAATTGTGACATGCTAGACTAAGGAAGGACTAGGTCTCCTTTTTATGTGAGCCTTGGTTGAAATCTCTGTTTTGAGAGTGAGGCTGAAACTATCCTTGCTTTGATCCCATAGAACACCAGGCACCAGGCAGCAACAAAACATCTTAAAATGCTGTGATGCAGAGTAGTTTTTATGTTCTCCAAGCCACCCAAAGAGCCACGTCTAGTGAAAGGGGAACACTGGGACCAATATTACATATCGGGCGCTTTAAGGTTCACCTAGCACAGTAATTTTGTTTCTTACAATAGCTCCTAGGGATAGTTTATGGAAAGACTTTATCTTTTGATTTTATCATGACAATAATTTTAAAAGTGAAGAGATGCTTCTGAAATATTACCATTATCACCCAACAGCCTATGACTCAAAACTTTCCTTGAGTCTTGGGATAAAACTATGAAAACTGTGAATGTTATGTTCAACTCGAGTTTTAAAGCACAGATTTGAAGATCAGTTTGAAAAGAACTGGGCACCTACCATGGTAAACTTTGGCATTGGATACAAATTAAAATGTTACTCCACAAAAAGACAGTATCATTCTCTAACAGACAAATTGCTGAGAAGAAAAATTAGGAGAATTCTCTGTTCTTCAGAATCCTCACGTGGGGTTTTATACATGGAGTTGTTTCTCTATCTCTGCTGCTGTTCACTTATGAGAAGAGAAATCCAGGCAGGAAAGATGGTGGATGGAGAAAAACAGAGCACCAGCTAACAAAGCAGTCAGCTTCAAGCCAGGGGAGCTTCTGACTTGAGAAATTATAGGAGGGTTTCTGCCAAACTGCTGTTAAACACCAAAGAACTAAAATTTGTCTCCAGCATATAAAACAGTTAGAACAAAGAGAGTCTGGATTTGTAGTATATATAAAGGCAGCCAGAACTTTGGTCAGTATGTCTGAGTTGACATAGAAATCTCCTTTCCCAGTTTAGGGGCTCAGTTGGTTCCTCTGGGTGGCTCAGTCAGTTAAGCATCCGACTTCAGCTCAGGTCATAATCTCGCAGCTCACGAGTTTGAGGCCCGGGTCTGGCTCTGTGCTGACAGCTCAGAGCCTGGAGCCTGCTTCGGCTTCTGTGTCTCCCTCTCTCTGCCACTGCCCCACTTGTGCTCTGTCTCTCTCAAAAATAAATTAAAACGTTAAAAAAAATGTTTTTAAAGAAATCTCCTTTCCCAGTTTAAACACATAGAAATTTGGGGCAAACTATAACACAAAGACACACAATGCCCCAGTGCTGAAGATAAAGATGGGACATAAAGTCAGAGCAGTAAGAGGGAGCCAAAGCCAAGGGGCCCTTGGGCAGAACTGAGCCTGAAACAGGCCTGAGGAGCTGGTGGTTGGGTGTTCAATATTAGGTGTGGGATTTATATACAGGAGCTGGAACCATGCCACTTAAAAAAGAGCAAGAAGTCCTGTAGAACTTGTCCAAACACCAAATGGGACTGAGACACACCAGGACCACTCCCCAGAAGTGACAAGGAAGCTGACTTTCTGCTTGGGACCAGAGCAGGGAAAGGGTCAGCAGCAGAACCCAGGCTGGTGCTGTGCATGAGTGCTAAGTCAGCAGCCACTCCAACCTCACAGAATTGGTCCCGAATCTCACAGTTAATATATGCACTGGTCCTGAGCCAGTAAAATGTGTAGGGCCCTGAGCAAAAGCATAAACTCTGTAGAGGTGTTCTCACTACCAGGTCATGGTTCATAAAGGAAAGCACAGTTCACAAAGAGAAACAGTTTAGGGGCATCTGGGTGGCTCAGTCTGTTGAGTGTCTGACTCTTGTTTTTGGCTCAGGTCATGATCCCGGGGCATGGGATCAAGCCATGCAAGAGAGTCCATGCCGAGTTTGGAGCCTGCTTACTATTCTCTCTCTTTCTATCTCTCTCAAAAAATAAAAAAGAAAATAAAATATCTTTTAAAGAAAGTTTAATAACTTTGATTCCTTGATCACTTTAAATTTCCATGAACCTACAGACACTACAGACCAAATGTAAAGGCAGATGTCCAATGAAAGAAAATAAATTTGCAACCTATATAACAAATGGAAAGCAATAATATCCAGAGTTTATAAAGAACTTCTACAGATTAATAAAGAAAAATAGACAAGTAGATAAAAAGCACTAATAAACAATTCCCAAAGGAAGAAAATCACCCAATAAACATGAGGAAATTTTCAATCTCACAAGTGATCAGGAGAATCCAGTTGAAGACACCAAGATACTGTTCACATTCATCACATTGGCAAAAGTCAAAAAGAAAATTTATAATACCTTATAAAGAAAAAAAGCATATAAAATTGAAAGCATAGAAATCCTATCACATAGTAATTCTCCTCCTCAGTGTACTGTAGAGAAAGCTGTGCACATGTGCCCCAGTTGATGTGACAAGTGGCTGCTTCAGCACAGGTGCAAGAACAAAACTTTAGAAATGTAAATGTCAACCACTAACAGAAGGGATAAACAGTAGCCTCGTTCTATAATGAAATACCATGTAGCAGTAGAAAGGGGTGAACTAAGTCTCTGCCTATTAATATGGCTATATCTCAAAAATGTAGAGTTAAATAAAGAAGTACATGCTGCAAAATGATACAGTAAGAGAGTATTCATGAAAAGAAAATGTAAAAGTCACAAACTATGTATTAAAAGATGTTAAAAGCAATAGATGGCTTGGAAAGATAGAAATAAAATTTATGATCGAGACTTACTTTGGGGAGGTCCTGAGTAAATCCTGAGTAAATTCAGTGCTAGGTGATGAGTACTAATGTGATTATTTTTATCAGTTTTTGAGGTGTAAACAAACAAAAATATCTAAATAAATACCCCAAATATATTTTTAAAATACTGCCTCAAATACACTCTTTTTCTTCCACAGATTGTTGGCAATCGTTTTAAAGCTGTTAATAAGTGTTGTGATTAGTATTTTGAAAACTGGGAAGCAAATGTTTTCTGAAAAGTAGAGTGATGAATTTATGTCAGTAAATGAAAAACAAACAATATAACAAATAATAAAACAAGAAGTAAATTCTTTAAAGGGCCTTTTGTATTGCATGAGTTGCTCTGACCCTAGTACAACGTATTTTATCAGCAAAGACACCTTTGACCGTCAGTTGCTGCACTGCAAACAAAATGCTCTCCCACGTGTCCCTAGTTAGTACAAGACTCAGCAGTCACAAACCCTGTCTTGTCTTTACCTATAGCATTGCTTCTAATCACAATTTCTTGTGCTCATGCAGGTCAGTAAAGCGGATTCCCCTCCATGTCCAATGAACCTCTGAAGCTTAAATGAACTGAAGCAAGACTAGAATCTCATGAATCTAAGAACTACCTATGATGATTCCATGCCAAACACCAAGATCACCCAAAGCTCAATCAGGCAATTAAACATTCATTCGCACATTCACAACAATAGCAGATTACATACTTTCTTTTTCTTCTCTGCTCTTTGAAACAATTCCTTCTTCTTCCATAGCTTCTCTCTCTCCTCCTCCTTTTCTCTTCTTCTGGCAGAAATTTCCATTTCCAGTCTTGCTACTTCTTCCTGGTGGGCTCGCCATTGAAGAACCTGAAATAAATAGAAATTCATTCCAATAGCTATACCCAGTCAAGTGATTTCACAGATCACAATGAGACTAGGTTCTATATCAAGCAGGTGTCAAAGTTTTTCCAAATACTCATTAAAATTCTGTGTGCACATGAGTGTGTGATATGTGCATTATGTATATGAAGTGTGTGTGTGTGTGTATGCATGTATGTTAAAAAGAGAGTAACTTTAAAATCATCTCATTTCAGAGATTTTTCACTTGGATTCATGGAGTGAGATCCCAAAGAGTCTGTGAATTGATTTCAAATAATCTATGAATTCTCATAAATAGTATGTAAAAATTTCTGTGTTTTTGCACAAGTATGTTTTTCTGGAACAACGGTTCCAGTTTCTGGTCAACAGTTTTCAAAAATTCTGAAATGATCCTAAGATCCTAAAAAGTTTAAGAACCACTAATATATTTCATCCTTTTATTTCGTATGTGAAGGAAATGAGCCTGAACGAAGATGAAAAAAAAATGTCTAAGACGTTTAAAAGAACTTTCTGGGTACTGGTAGGTGTTATTGGTAGAAGTGTAATTGGTATAACACTTCTAAAGGACCCGAGGCGATATGTAAATATGTATCACAATATAAAATATGCATAACCTTTGACCCACGATCCTATTTGGGGGAAGCTATTCAAAGAAGACAGTCAATTGAATAAGTGCACAAAAATGTATCCATAGGAATGTTCACTGCAGTGCTGCTTACACAAAAAAATTAGAAAGAGTCTAAATGTCTGGCAACAGGTGGTGGCTTAAATTAATTATGGCATTTTCATATAATGACTGCTATTGAAAAAGAATATTATATACCTTTATTCATTGACATAGAAAATATCCACAACATATTATTAGATGCAAAAAAGTAGGTGCAAAACCACATTAATAGTATGGTGTCCTTAATATAAAATATCATCTATGCATCTATCCGTAGAAAAAGTTTTGGAAGGAGATTTATCAAAGTAATAATACTAGTTATCTCTGAATAGCATCATTTCAAGAAATGTTAAAAATTTATTCTTTAAGCCTTTCTGTACTGAGTGACATTTTCACAACAAATATGTTATCTTTGTAGGCAGCAAACCAATGAAACTAACAAAATAGAAACAAACATTTACACTTTCCATGCGCACTAAGAAAGCTGAGAAATCAGAGAAAAGGGAGATGGACATGTGTGCAGAATTCTTTTTAGAAAAGGAAGAAACTAGCGTTACCAATTTAATACCTCATGTCTTATATTTAATATAAGCATGAGTCATTATGGTAATACATAAAATGAGAATGGAATATATAAAATACAAGGAATTAAAGTGACTAATAGTTAAGCTCTTTTCTCACTTTCAATATTCAAAGTCTGTTTTCTAAAAATATACTTCCCCTATTTATCAGAATAACCAAGGAAATTCAGACTCTTGTTTCTCAGACACACCTAGGTTTCCCAATCTGCTGCTTATCCTGGCCATTATATTTATCTTCTTTGGAAGCCCATTCCTAGAATAAGATCATCATGCTTTCTGTCCTGATCTGCTTCCAAACCACTCCTTCCTGCAAACCATCTTCCATCTGTAACATACTGTATTAAAGTCATGCGTCTTGTCAAGTGTTGCTAGTGATGGTGTTATATCATGTGGACCCTGGTGACCATCTCTTCTTGATGAAAGCTCTTTCCTGACCCACAACCTTGTTCTCTCTACTTCTCCACCAATGGATACTATTCTTTTCTTTTCCTGCTCTCTTTGTCCACCTTCCACCCCAAATTCTACTGTTATCCTTTCTCTTTGACCTCAGCTCAGCCTCTCTATGCTCATGTGTGTCTCCTACAAGTTAACCTATCACTTCTGTGCATATGACTAAAATGTACAATTTAAGCTTTGCCTTTTTGTCTGCAATCCCAACCTAACAAATGCTTAAGGCCTTTACTTTTTGCATGTGCACCCAAAATACAATATTTTCAAAATTAAATTCAACATCTTTAACATTGCCACAGTCTCACACCAAGCCCTGTGCACCTGTCTCTTCTTTCAAACATCCGGGATTGTTCTGTGGCACAACAAGCATCTGTGTGGTTTGTATTTTTTTATTATTGTGTACACCTATCAAAATGACTAATTCTTTACATTTTATATCTGACTTGGGCATTCTTATAGTTCTTTCTTTTTTTTTTTTTTATTTGTTAAAATTTACATCCAGATTAGCATATAGTGCAACAATGATTTCAGGAGTAGATTCCTTTGTGCCCCTTACCCATTTAGCCCATCCCCTTTCCCACAGCCCCTCCATTAACCCTCAGTTTGTTCTCCATATTTATGAGTTTCTTCTGTTTTGTCCCCTCCCTGTTTTTATATTATTTTTGTTTCCCTTCCCTTATGTTCATCTGTTTTCTCTCTTAAAGTCCTCATATGAGTGAAGTCCTATGATTTTTGTCTTTCTCTGACTAATTTCACTTAGCATAATACCCTCCAGTTCCATCCACGTAGTTTCAAATGGCAAGATTTCATTCTTTTTGATTGCCGAGTAGTACTCCATTGTATATATATACCACATCTTCTTTATCCATTCATCCATTGATGGACATTTGGGCTCTTTCCATACTTTGGCTATTGTTGATAGTGCTACTATAAACATGGGGATGCATGTGTCCCTTCAAAACAGCACACCTGTATCCCGTGGATAAATGCCTAGTAGTGCAATTGCTGGGTCGTAGGGTAGTTCTATTTTTAGTTTTTTGAGGAACCTCCATACTGTTTTCCAGAGTGGCTACACCAGCTTGCATTCCCATTATATTTCTTTGTTTTTAAGTTTATTTTTTTAATTTATTTGAGACAGAGACAGAGTGAGTGGGAGCAGAGAGAGAGAGAGAGAGAGGTAGAACCCAAAGGAGGCTCTGCACTCTCAGTGTAGAGCCTGATGCGGGGCTCGAACTCATGACTTGTGAGCTCATTTCCTGAGCCGAAATCGAGAGTTGGACACTTAACCAACTGAACCACCCAGGCGCCCCCAATCTTACATTTCTTAAGATCAGATGGGCTTTACTTATGACAAATCAATTTCTAACGTATTGAATTTCCCTTGACCACTTTGCTGTAGTTTCCTAGTTCACCCAAAGTCTACCTGACAAATGTATTTAGAAAAATACCAGAGTTCGTGGGGTGATGCCAATTTATCCAAATAAGACCTTAGTAATTTAGTTTTCTTACTCACAATCAATGTCCCATTTTAACTTAAAGTGTAATCTCTACACAGATTCTTTCCTGTGCCTTCTCATATGTGGCCATTCTTGTTCTTAGCCTCATGGCATAGTCCAAACTATTCTCCCACCTGGAACACCCTCAGTTTCCCCCTATTTCCTAGGATGCTCCTTGGCCCAATACATGTCCTGCATCTTTCATGAAACATTTTTCAACCCATGGTCATTTCCCTTTTCTTACTTCACTTACCATACCATAGCTGTTCTCTAATCATTTTGAGCATGTTTAATTTTTATTTATAGCAAGTTCCATGATACCTATGTATTTTGTTTTCCTCTTACACCTTCTAGCAGAGTGCTAGCACATCATAGGTGCTCAATAATTACCTTCTATTTAATTTACCAAAATAAAATGTTTTTTAAAAAGCCTAATAAATGGAGAAGAAATAAAAATATTAGAATAGATCATTTTGTAACACTTGCTGAAATAATAAATCCTTGTTTATGATCATCAGTGGCTACTAAACACATTAATAGCAGGTGGGAAACTTTATAATGGCTAGCAACAACTGAACACACTGAACAATCTTAATGTCACAGAGAAACAAGCTGATATCTTGGCCTCCTGATGGAAATATGCAATATTGCCATGAAGTATTCTTGCCAAGAAATAAAAATGAATATCAAATATCTAGACCTATTTATCAAGATATAGGAAATTCAGACAGTGGAGAAACATGCAATCAACAAAATTGAAATTTGAAAAACTTTAAAGGACTTTCGGGGCATGTGAGTGGCTCATTCAGTTAAGTGTCCAACTTCAGTTCAGGTCATGAGCTCTCGGTTTGTGAGTTTGAGCCCCACGTGGGGCTCTGTGAAGGCAGCTCAGAGCCTGGAGCCTACCTCAGATTCTGTCTCCCTCTCTGCCCCTCCCCTGCTCATGCTCTGTCTGTCTCTCTCAAAAACAAACATTAAAAAATTAAAAAAAAAAAGATTTAAGAAACATCAATCAAATGCAATATGTAGATTATATTTGGTTTTGATTTGAATAAACTAAATATAAAAATAAATTACAAAACAAAAATATTTCTATATTGGTTACTTGATGCTATTAGGAAATATTGTTAGTGTTTTTAGATATGATTATAATATAGTTATGTTTTTTAAAAGAGTGTTTTTAATTTTAGAGATAGATACTGAAATACTAACAGATGAAATGGGGATTTGCTCACTAGGGCCCAGTGGTCATGGGAGAGTGGGTAAGGATATAGATGAGACAAATTTGACTAGTGAGTTGATAACCGTTGGAACCAAGTGATAATACACTTGTGTGTGTTTAAATTTTTCCACACTACAAATTCTGTATGAATAAATAAATAATAAATAAATAAACCATAAAATCTCATGTATGTCCAAAGAGTTTCATATAATAAAATGCTGTAGCCTCAAAGTTCTCAGACAGTAGAAAGGGAGATTTGAGACACACTGAACTAATGAAAAGAAAAATGGCATACATTTAGCCTTTCTGAATACTAAAATTGTTTTTATAAATTTCAGTAAAAGAAGTTTGGGTTCTAGAAGTACTCTTCTCACCTTTTGATTTAAAATAACTTAAGGGAATTATCATTTAATAATGTTGTTAATGATGTTTCTCCTGTTCTCCAGAGAAGAAAAGAATATGGTAGTTTTTTATTTTTTTTAATTTTTTAACTGGTTAAGTTTATATTAAATCAACATAAGTAAAAACCATATCATGAGAGGCTATGGTAGATTTTTAAGTGGGAAAACACACTAAAGAATCCTGAAACAAATACAGGTTTAGTAACCAAAAGCCAATGGGTTCAGCTGTCAGGCAATACATGTATATATAAAACTCTGGGGAAAAGACTCTCGAGCAAGTCAGCATCAGCCTTTAGAAGCTAAATTGCTTCCATTTAATATTGGAATCATGAGAATGGTCAGGGACCCGTAGAGGTTTGCTTGAAATCAATAACTCACAATATTATCTGTAATTATAACCATACCTAAAAAAAGGTAAAGAAGAAAGGAGAGAAAGTTGTGGAAGGTAGCATTATATCCTAAGTAGCTGGGGTTGTGAGATCTTGATGACAAACAGGCTCTGCATCAGTCGGTGTCCAGGCAGTAGGATGAACAGGGCTTTTTGGAATGCACAATGGACATGGTAAAGAATTTGGTGGGAAAAGGGTACCATTGAAAACAAAATCCTTATCCAATGGATCCCCAGAGGCAGCCAAGGGATGTGGATGGCTCCCATGTGGAGAGAATGACAACCAATTATGGTATTTTCGAGATGCCCAAGAATAAGGAAGCTGGCAGGTGGGCAAAGGAATCAATATTATCACAATAAGCTAAAGTATAGAAGATTCTTTAGTGAACAGTGAGCAAAAGGAAGAATGACCCAGGAGAACATTTTAGTGGTTTTATTTTAAAGGGTTTGTTAATTATATAGCTTTAAACAAAGCATGTGAACATAACTGTGCAACAATAATCACCATGAAAGAACATTACCTCAGTGGCAGGCAGGAGCCTGTTATAAGGAAAGCATTATTTAGATTATTAACCACAGGACATTTTTCCAGGTCTTTAGTTAATACTTCAATATTCCTGCCAAAGGTACAATCTGAATGAAACCTTAACCCAACAAAGAACAAATGAAGTTTAAAATACATTCATCTATTGCAAATAATAAATTAAGGGTTTAAAATGAAAATGGTTGGTAGCATTACATGTGTCCCTTGCTCTTAATGTAAAAGTAAAATGGTTGAAGTGAAATTAATAAACACACATATTCTCAGAGTAAATAAAGTACTAGAAAAGCAAAAAATGAAGCCCATCAAAACGTCAAAGGTAGTAATGGAAATTAACATCAGGATAACAATATTAACACAATTTTGCAACAAAGTTGAGTGCTTTGAAAAAATTACAAGTGGCAATGTAGTATAAAGGACATGAGTATTGAAATGTTGGTCGGAACACCTGCTTTTTTTGTCTTATCTCTGCACTAACCAACAATGTTGTTAGTTTGAGCAAATGGCTAACTCATTTTTCTTATGTGTTAAAAGGGAATACTGGATCAGGTGACTTCTACAATTTCTTTAAGTCATATTATCCTGATTCTATTTTATTTATATTTTCCTTAAATGGAGACATCACGATATATGACATGCTCTGTAATTTTCCTCTGCAAGCAAAATGAATTGCAATGAGGAATATAAGTATTTTATAAGCCTGTTAAATAATAATAGACAATTAAAATTAATATAGAATTCTATTTCTCATATTCATGGAAACATTGTGTCATGTGTGTTGCCTTATACAGGAAAAGTTCTGTCTGACCACTACCTATAACCGGCAATAATAAAATATTAAAAACTGCCATTTCTGAGGGCTTATTGTGTGCCAGGCCTAGTCTTTATAAAAGCATTGAACACAAGATATGATGTGATCTTTGAGACAAGCAAGTTATCATCTTCACAATCCATCTGGCTAACTTCCACTTACCCTTATGCATGTCTAAGGTCAGATATTGTTTGCTCCAGGAAGCCTTCCCTAACTCACCATGTCCAAAGTTAGGTCCCTCTTCTCTACTTCCCTAGCACCTTGTCCCTCCCTTTTATTACAACATGCATTAAATCATTTATCTGTACTTCCCACTTGGCTACAAACTTCTTAAGGGCAGGAACCAAATTTGTCTTATTCATAAACTCTACACAGAGCTTATCATGGTTTCTGGTACTTAATAAGGGTTCAAGAAATACTTGGGATATGCACGGGTAAGGCTCGGAGGTTATACTAACCTCCGAGTTAGACTAACAACATTTTCCCTTCCTCCCACTGGACTTGTCTTTAGAAAAAAAAAAGTAACCCCCCACCACCATAATGCTACCATTTTCTGACTCCCCCACACCAGACTCTCGATCCTTGATTTCCCCAGTCCTACTTGTTTCCATGCCTCCTAATCTCCTCCTCTGCTTGTCTGACAGAGAAAATATCCAGGAAACCTTGCCAGGATTTTCAACAGCTTCTAGCAATATTAGAGGACATTGTGCAAAACTGTGGCAAGCAAATCCCCTTCTCTTTTTCCTCAATGTTCCTATAAGTTTGTAGATTCAGTTCACCTGAGTAAACTTCAAATTTTCATTTTATTAAATCTTAAACATTCTGATAGTTCCATTAAATTCTTTCCAATTGTCCCACTATTTTTCGATATTACCTAAGCTTTTTAATCTCATGTGTTCCATTTGTGTTTAAACTTTACTCATGAAGTAAGGACCTGTGATTTTGCATATGTTATTAACACTTTCTATTCTCTCCTTGGCATTTTCACTTAGCAAAAAGACTTGGTTATTCCTCTTGGTTTCACAATTGTCCCTTGGTTTCTTAGGTGACATCATAAGTCCATTTTTTATCACCTCCCTTGAATAACCACTTTCCATTTTCTGTGGCTTTTTATTAGTCTTTCTCAGAATCTCAAAGATTATTCTCTATTATCTTGACTGTTTCATGTCCTTTACTTTTCAAAGAAAGTTTTGCAAACTTTCATTTAATAGGATCCTGCAGAGTCTTAACTTTACTGTAAAACAAGACATGTAGATAAAGAAACAAACTAAATGTCATAAGCAGAAAACAATCAACAGATATTTTTTCATAAGGCACAAAAATCTACAAGCCTCTCAATTTTGTGTGTGAAGCTGACAAAGCCAAATTGTATAATATTGTCAGAAAATGGGGCTAACAGTCAGGAAATCACTTGCCTGCTGGCTATGAGATCCAGGGGAAATCACTTCCTATTTTTGGACCTCAAATCCTCTTTGGAAAAGGAAAAGGACTAGATCACTTTTTTGAACAGAGGCCTATAACTCATTAGTAGATAATAAAATCAATTTTGTGAATGGGAACTAGTGTTATTAAAGAAAATAGAACAGAAAATATCAAAGTGCATCTCATGTCATTATAGTAATGCTGTTTCAAGAAATTTTTGTTTCCTCTGTGTGTGTGTGTGTGTGATGTAAAATACATTTCTCATTTTATTTCGAGAAGCTTGAAAAATACAGCAGGAAGTTCTCTATAATTCCTTCCAATGCTAAAATTCTATGACTCTGTGATGTAAAGACTAAAGCTATTGTATTGTCATCATTAAGCCACAGTCCTTATTCCTCCCGCAATAAACCCAGAAGCACGGGACAGATGAGAGAACCCAGGTTTTATGACCATAAACCAGAGCTTGAGTCTTACCCCTGTAAATGATTAATGGTATTCTCTGGGGTACACTGCTTAACTACCTAGAACTACAGGCTAATGTAAAATAGGATAACAGTGATGCACAATTTACAGGATTGCTGTGCAAACACCATCAATCTGCACAACTCAAAAACTCAAGCATCATTCCAACACTGCTTATCCCTGACATTCCATATGTAATCCATTACCAAGTACCTCTGACTACCTCTTAGACCCATTCACTTCTCTCCATCTTCACAGCCCCCATTTTAAAGCTACAAGGATGCATCTGGCGTCTACTGTTATTTCATTCCATGCCCACAGCCCCATCTTACCGCCTACACTTTCAATGCTTTCCACTGCTTCCAACTATAGGCCACAAGGCCTCCAGGATTTGGCCCTGCCTATGTCTGCAGCCCCAGGTCATAACCCCATAGCAAGCATAGACTCAACCTCTGCACTCCAGGAGCACATGACAATCTTACAAATTCCCAAAGAGAGCACATTTTCTTCAGCTGTGTGGATATTGCATATGCTATTTCCTTTGTTTGGAATGCTCTTCTCTTCCTCCTTGCCTCCCCCATACCTTTCCCTACTCAGTACTTACTTAGTTCAAATTTCAGTTCCTATGCGGTCAGTGAAGCCTTACGCACCCATCCTACATGAGGTGAAGCCCCCAGCTACATGCTCTTGTAACAGCTTACTTTGCCTTCAAGATACTTACCACAGTTTAAAATGTGACGTTCAGTCTTGTAATTACATGACCACTATCTGCTTCTCAACCAGACTGTGTTCTCCACAAGGACAGGGACTATCTAGCTCACCAGATTAGCTCACCATTACATCCCCAGTGCCTTACACACCACCTGACACCCTAATAAATGTGAAGTGAATAAGTTTGGATGAATAAATGAGATAAGAAGGTATATGTGCTACACAAATGTTAACTATATTCTTGGATTGCTACAATTGCTTTCCAGTTGACTTTCCTGACTTCATGCCACTTTAATTCAACCCATTCTGTATACATTTGTCTATTGGATTATTTGTCACATATATTTGCTCCCCTGTTCAAGATTCTAATATTAGGGGCTTTGCACAGGCTACCATTTCAAGTGGCTTCTATACCTACTTATTTGGACACCACCTTATTCAAAAGGAGGATTCAATCTTTAAAGGCATATTTGGACTTGAACCCACACATCTGACCTTATTTCCTATTACTCCCCAGAGCAGACAAGCCAGACTTTCTTCCTCTTCTGCCTCTTCCTCTTCTCCCTGCTCTTACATATTCATGCTTATCTTTGTCCCAGGCATTTGCCTAGAAAGCCTTCACTCCTGTTCATCTGCCCTTCAGGGTCATTCAGGGCCCCGTCTAATGATTTCACCCAACATTTGCCATCCCAATTCTGATCTATATTCATGAATGGTGTCTAATATAGACACTATCCAGTCACTCTCAAGCCTGTCTTGCTTTATTTTCATTTTACTTACCATTATATAAAATCCTAAGAATTTTCATTACAAGGAGAATTTTTTTTTCTTTTCTTTTATTGTTAGATACATTTAGGTACATTATAGATTACGAGATGATGGATATTAACTAAACCTGTTGTGGTTATCATTTCATAATATATGTATACCAAATCATCACCCTGTACACCTTAAAGATATAGTGATACACCAGTTATTTCTCAAAACTGAAAAAAAATCATATCATTCATCAATTAATTTATTTTCTTGTCTGTGTTTCTCACTAAACTTTTAGCTCCATGATAACAGGGACTTGGCCTTATGTACTGCTCTAACCCACTCCTCAAACAGTGCCTCACCCAAAGTAGGTGCTCTATGAATATTTCTTGGGTGAATGAATGAGTGTCCAAGACTGAGATTAGAAATTGTTTACTTGCTTAGGCTGTAAACCTAAGATCCAGATACCTACTATCAAGCATGTCACTTCTGGGATTCCATAATTAGAGTAGGAAACTTTAGGCTGACCACTTCCTTATACACATCACACTTCCTTCCACTTATCCTCTCTTTCTCTCTGCTCTCTGCCCTTTTGTTAACAAGATAGGCTGAAATCATTAAGGTATCACACAGCTGGTAGGATCTGAACTCAACTTTGAACTATTTCACATTAAAGAAGGAGGATTAGACTGTAAGAGAACAGAATACTTCAGAACACATGAAGACTCTACTTTAGGGTATATATTCTGGGAATGAAGGTCTTCAGAAAGGTAAGGCTTATATATGTGCATAGCTATGTGGATAAGGAGTACTGACTTATTCTCCTTTTTATCTCCCATAGAAATCATCTCAGTGTCTGGAACACAGTGAATGTTTACTAAGTGTGTGTTAAACATATTTAGTACTTTATTGTCTTTTATAAAAAGGTTTTATTTATAAAACCATAAAACTTCCAGATGAAAACATAGGGGTAAGCTCTTACTTATCTATCTTGACTTTTTGACATAAAAGCAAGGGCAAAAAAAAAGCAAAAATAAATAAGTGACACTACATCAAACTAAAAAACTTCTGCACAGCAAAGGAAACCATCAACAAAACAAAATGGCAATCTATCAAATGGGAGAAAATATTTGTAAATTATATGTCTGATAAGAGGTTAATGTCCAAAATATATAAAGAACTCAAGCAACTCAGTAGGAGAACAAAACAATCCAGTTGGCAGAGGATCTGAATAGATTCTTTTATCAAAGAAGGCATACAAATGGCAAACACGTACATGAAGAAATGCTCAACATCACTAATCATCAGAGACACGCAAATCAAAACCACAATGAGATCTCACTTCACACCTTTTAGAACAGCTATCATCAAAAAGTCAAAGAATAACAAGTGTTGGCACGGATGCAGAGAAAAGGGGAATGTAAATTTGTGTAGTCATTATGAAACCAGTATAAAAAATTAAAATAGAAATACCATATGATCCAGCAATTCTATTTCCAGGTATTTATTTGAAGGAAGTAAACCCACTATTTTTAAAAGATATCTGCAACCCCATGTTTATTGCCAAAACTTGGGAAAAATTTAATTGTCCATCAATGGATGAATGGATAAAGAAAATATGTCTTATACACATTATGTGTGTGTGTGTGTGTGTGTGTGTGTGTTTATTAAGCCATAAAAGAGAAGAAAACACCTTGAGGGCATTATGCTAAGAGAAATAAGTCAGAGGAAGACAAATACTGTATGATCTTACTTATATGTGGAATCTAAAACAAACAAAATGCACTCATAGATACAAAGAACAGATTGGTGGTTGCTAGAGACGGAGAGGTTGAGGGTGGACAAAACAGGTGAAGGGAGTCCAAAGGCACAAAGTGCCAATGATAAGATAAATAAATCCTGGGGAGGTAATATGCAGAATGATGACTATGGTTAACTATAGTGTGTATTTGAAACTTCTGAGAGAGTAAATCTTAAGTGCTAAATAATAATTATGTGTGGCAATGGATGTTAACTAAAATAATTGTAGTAATCACTTCATGTAATATATACATATTTCAAATCATTATATTGTACACCTGAAACTAATACAATGTTATATGTCAATTATATCTCATTTTTTAAGAAAAGAAAAAAATGGTCTTGTTTATTAACCGTTTCACATGCATATCCCACATCCCAACTAGATTATGTACCGCTTATATTCTGAGGTCAAGTTTTATGCAGTTTTTGTAATCCATAAAATCCACTACAATGCAAACTCATGGAAGGTATTCTATGAAACACGTTATAAAGATATCTGTGATTTTACAAACATCCTATAAGAAAGTTGAGGCAACTTTCTGCTGAGCAGAAATAATAGCAATTTTGTATCAGAGATTTTCCATAAAGCCACCAACCCCAGAATGACTTCTCTTTTTATTCTGCAATTCTGAGCTATCTTACCTTGGGCTATAGTTAAAAACAAAATACAAATAAAATTTGCCTAACAAGGCATTTGCTTAATTAATGCAAGTGAAAGGGATTACCGACAAGAGAAGGAGTTATCTAGAATCCTTCCCTGTATTTAGGGTGGTATGATATCTAGAGAGGGAAAGTGGAAGATGTGTATTATATAATGTAAATAAGCATTAGTAAACTATTCTTAAATGCACAAGTTTACACTAGCATAGCCATACACCTCACAGCTCTGATATTTCCCTTAGAGTTATCATTTTAATTAACAGAGCCTCAAGAGAAATGCTCATAGGCCAGTAAACAATGGAACAGGTTTGTTTGGGGTTTTTTATGAGAATAAGATAATTTTGGAGCTATGATATGGGGACCACTGCTGAGAACAAAAATTAAGGAAAATGATTATAGACTATGATAAAAGTGATTACAGTTTATGGATTTCCTAATTGTTAGGACTCAAACAGGAAGCCTTCAATGAGAACATTGTTTTCCCCCATCAGCTCAGTTCTTTATAGATATAGCGCAGAATCAACAACAGATAATTTACAGAACTTGGCAGTACTTTTAACCTCTTCACAGAAACTCATTATATCTTACCTATATGGGCACTAAGAAGAGAAGTCAAGCAGAGATCACAAAAAGATTAAATGGGAAAAATCATAAAAGAAAGTGACTTCCATTATCATCAGCAGAACCCCCTTCACTTAGGATGTTATTCGGCAATAAATATTTCAAACTAGATATAGTGCATATTGATATATGTGTATTGCCTGAATGCCTTCCTGCAGAAAGTACAGTCAGAACATATCAATGAAAAAAAAAAGCAATATCTTCTTATGGGGAAAAAAAGGGGGGTTCAGGAAGACAAAAGTTAAAATGCAAAATTAAGGTGGCATTGTATCTGTGCACAAGGACCTCACCCAGATTATCCTCCAAAATGTTAATGGAAGTTACAGACAATAATTCCTCAAGCATTCACAAGATGATAAATCCTGTCTTGAACTTTTTCCAAATAGATACTAAGGAAGAAGCAGGATGCTATGCTGATACTACAATATGTTCATGGAAATGGGAAATCTTATTCCTTTCCATAAAGTCTTAGTAAGTCTATGAAATGAATGTTCTGAGCAGATAAACACTAGAACAATATGCATTATTTTGAATTCATTTATTTTATGTTCAAAATTTAACCAGTTTTACTTCTAAATGATGACTTCACTGAAGCTCGCTTATATATTCCTCTACCTTCCCCAAACTTCTAATTACTTATTCTGCATATGTTGCTCAGAGAAATAGCTATGACCCCTTACATAAAATTCTACACTACTCAGCCAAAGAGACAAGTCTGTCCTAATCCATAAAAACATATTAAATAGAACATATAAAGCATGATGGTGTGAATCTAATTGCCACTTAAGCTGTGAGATTTAGAAATTTGAATTTGGTCTTTCAAGTCTATGTTCTGCTGCAAATTTCCTGCTTACAGATAATTATTCCCAGCTAGAAAAATGATCCTATCTGTCACAACAGAGCTAATGCTACTGACCAGTAATTCTGTACATCATCATTTGCAAATGTCATGGGGATTTTTTACAATTATTTTTTCAGATGTTTATTTAATTTGAGAGAGTACAAGTGGGGGAGGGGCAGAGAGAGAGACAGGGAGAGAGAATCCCAAGTAGGCTCCATGCTGTCAGTGCAGAGCCCGACTCGAGGCTGTATCTCACAACAGTGAGATCATGACCTGAGCTGAAATCAGGAGTCGGATGCTTAACCAACTGAGCCAACCAGGTGTCTCGGATTTTTTACACTTAAAAGAACTTTGTCTTTTCATAGGAATCAGAAAAGTTATGGCAATCCAGGTTTCTCGTATGTGTGAATCCTCTATGTCATACACATTCCATGAATCACACAGGAAGAGGATCTAGTCCTTGAATAATATTATCATTAGCATTTAAATTAAGACATATTCTGCAACATTAATAAGAAAATAGCTCTAATTTATAATTGAATAAAAGCATATTTTAAAGAGTTAGTAACATGTCAGAATTAATAATGCCAATTGTAAATCTTTATTTCCTAGCTGGACCCACCTCCTTTATATACCCCCGGTGTTCCCAGGGTCTCCTTTTAGTTCTTTCCTTTTGACTTAACCCATTGGGACTCTAGTACCATAAATGTGCTCACAGCTCCCAAATCCATGGCTCCAGACCATATTTCCAACTCCCCAAAGAGTAATCCACAGCCCTCTAAAAGTAATGCATTCAAGAAAAAAAAAAAAAAAAAAAAAAAAAAAAAAAAGAATCACCATCTTTCTCTCAGAACCTGTATTCCCTATCTAGGTTGATGGCATTATACATAACCCAGTTGCCCAAGTCAAGATCCACTCTAGACTCCATTGTCTCCATTTCCCCTCAGATGCTGTCACCAAATCCTTCTTAGTATGTCTAGACTCTTTTATCTCCTCTCTAGCACCAAAGATACCATGTTCAGTCAAACTTCCATCATCACTTTCCTAGATCATGAGAATTATTTCCTAACTGGGCTTCCCACTTTCAGATTTATCCCATGTCAATCCATCCTGCACATCATGTCTGACTAATCCCTTTATAATGAAAAATCTGATCATATTTCTCCACTGGCTCAAGCCTTTCAATGGTACCCCACTGTCTCTAGGAGAGGCACAAGTTCAAACATCTGTCGGTGTCAGGTGAGTATCAAATTAGTAAAGGGGACTGTGTGTAAGACAACAGGTGGTGGCTGGGACTGTACTCAGATGGATAGGCACATGCCCTACCTAAAGGCACTTAAGAGCGGCAGTTGCTTTTGATTCCAGCTAGTTGTTGTCGTGGAAATGTAGGTCCTGGGCCACCAGATGTTCCAATTTTTCAAGAGAAGCTGGAAGAATATTCCTTTCTTCATCCTCCATGCTGTACCCATAACAAGCTACATGCGATGCTGCTTTCAGGCCCCCATGGCTTTGAACAGTTTTTTCTACTTCTGGAACACCCTGCTACCCCTACTTACCCTTTATTTTAACAGAAATTTTTATTCACCCTTCCAGATTCAACTTAAGTATCTCTTCCTCTGTAAGGCCTTCCCAGACCCAGCCACAATCAGAAAATTATTTTGTTCTAAGACCTACACTTATTACAGAATTAATCACAGTGTGAAATTATTTATTTTAAAGTTGTCTCCTCAATCAGATAACAGAATTATTTTAACACAAAGACTTATTCAGCTTTTTACATTTATTCTCAGCCCATAGCCCTTTTTTTCAAAAAAATAGGTTTCATACCCAGCATGGAGCCCAATGTAGGGCTTGAACTCAGGACCCTGAGATCAAAACCTGAGCCAAGATCAAGAGTCAGATGCTTAACCAACTCAGCCACCCAGGTGCCCCACCCACAGCCTATTACTGAACACATAATACTACTGGAATGAAATAGCACATAAGTGACTGCCATTTTCCCCAGATTATAATAAAGTATTAACAATCGGAAACAGATAGAGACCTTCACTGACGTCTGAAGGAATTTAACTTTGCTTTCATACAAAATAACAACTTTAGGTTTAACTGAAAAATGCTCATAATCTGTCTCTTCTTTCAGGCTGGTCAGTCCTTTACTTATATGCAGTGGCTCCACCCTGTTTTCTGACTCTATAAATTCGCCTTTTCCAGATTGTTATATAAAAGTAATTATATACCACATAGTCTTCTGGGTTTGGCTTCTGTGACTCAGCATAATACATGGGAGATTCAACCATGTTGTTGCATGCATCAGAAGCGAATTCCCTTGTATTGCTGAGTATTCCATTGTATGGATGCACCACAGATTGTTTATCCACTCACTAATTGCAGGACACTTGGATTGCGTCCAGTTTGGGGTGGTTATAATTAGGCTGCTATAAACATTTGCTGCAGGTTTTTGTATAAACATAAGTTTCATTTCACTTGGATAAATACCCAGTAGGATCAGTGAGTCATATGGTAAGTGTATGTTTAACTTTATCAGAATTTGCCAAACTGTTTTTCCAACTTTGCTGCACCAATCTGCATTTCCATAAGCAATGTATAAGAGTTCCAGTTGCTTCACAACCTCTCCAGGACTTGATGTTGTCAAATTTAGGGGTGGTTAGTTTTTGAGTGGAGGAATGATTAAAGCTGTTCTCACAGAAGTATAGTGGTATCTCATTGTGGTTTCAATTCACCTAACCTCTTATAAATCATTTTATCTTTACTCCTCCTTATTAGCTGGTATATCAGACATCTCTGTGTCCCACCTCACATCCTATTAGCAAATCTTTTTACTGCAGTGGCTGTTGTGGCAACAGCTGCTCCCAGGTATGACCTGAAAGCAACGCAACTTGATTTCACTTACACTATGTATCTCTCACTTTCTGCCCCATGGCTTCTCGGTCCCAACCCCCCATGTGAAATATTTGCAAAAACCTTCGATTCTAATGCATGCATAAACCTAGAAATGCAAGAAAATTCATACTCTGTTGGGAAACTTTTGGCCAAAAGTAGATGGAAGCTTGTGAATACATACTTTTCCTCTTGAAAGAATGGTTCCATCCCTTGGAAAAATAGTTCTAAGGCATTTTCTCTATGTCTCCTCAGAGGATCCCCAGTGAGAATGAACACAGACTGAATGAACACAGCCTGCAGTGGTGATCAGCAAAAGAATATATCTTAACAATAGCTTTCCCTCCTTCCTTGTTTAAGTCCTTCAAAGTCCCTACTTTTCTTCCTTGAGGTTACTTCCCAAAATAAATTATCTGTACATAAGCCCTTCCTTGGGCTCTGCTTTAGGATATACCCAGGCTAAAGCATCTTTGGAAAGTCCTTCAGTTCAAAGAGGAAGTAAATAACAGAATCAAGCAGTATCTATGCCAATACTTTCTGTAACACATCCCTCCCTTTGCTGGGTACTTTGTAGGCATGCTTTCAAGCAGAAGATTGCTAAGTTATATGACCAAATTGTTGGATTTTTAATACTTAAATATGTCTCTTTGATTAGAATCTCCATAAAATATGTGAAGATAGTATTCAGATTTATTGAAAACAATCAAATATTAATGTCAACTCACTGAACATTAATATTTAACTTTTACTCTTCACTAATTTGTAAATTTGCATTGTTTTATTTTGTTTGCACATTTTGTGACAAAGTCTCATGAGAATAATGTGAAAAACAACTGAAGTGGCTTACTTAGATGTAGTTTCTTATGGAAGGGGGTTGTTCTGGGTCCAAGGGCTCACATCAGATCTGGACAGAGAACATGAGTGACAATGATCCTTGTGTTATTTAGGACAGAAGCAAATAGCAAAGGAAAGGGTTGCTTTTTTGTATCAGGAGCAGAGTCCTGATCCTGATAATTCTGGCCACTAAAACCATATTCAAGTGGATCAGACAAAGATAACCCTTAGAAATGTCCATAGAGAAAAATAATTCATAGGTAAACTTGGGATCTTACAAAGGTTTGTATTATTATCATCACTTTTGACAACAGATACTACTTTTCTGGATGTTTGTTAGCAAGCAAGAGAAAGTTAGTCTATTCATAAGGATAGATCTCTAAATTTTCTTGATGACAATACAAGTATAACTCAATGCTTTTTGGCACAGATCTGTCTGGCACAATACTATGTATGTACACACACACACACACACACACACACACACACACACCACATACACACAGGCACTCTTTGCGTGGGAGTCCTTTTCCTATTGTAGAAAGCATTCTTAGTATCTTCATAAAAGGTAGAAGCTGACATAGTGGTAGACAGAAGCCACATATGTGTGCTCTATTAGAGAATACCTCCTGAATTTCATTCACACACAGTTTTAGACTTCATAGATGAATCCTGGAGGAAAAGCTCCTGGGGAAAAATGAGCAATTTAGGTGTGATGTGATTCCAGATTTTTAAAATCCCTAAGAGGAAATTATATAGATAACTGCTTAGTATTTACAATAATCAAACATTGTAAACATTTATGACAAACTGCCTTCATGAAACTGACCTATCCTTTTCCACCATAATCATCGTCACCTTCTCTGTCACCAACTAATATAATTAATGATATAGATTTTTATGGTTAATAAGCTACTCTGAGGGTTTTATGTGTACCCTTCTAAACCTTTCAGATAATAATTCACCAGTATATGAGTAGCTTGCAACATATCTATTTTATTAAACTAAAATCACAGAAAATGTTGACTATTTTTAGTTAGGAGTATAGCTATCATTTAAACAACACACCTTGTAACCAAACTTAGTGATTTTGTCACAAAAGTGAATTGTTCTTCTCTTTTCTCTGTTATTCTAAACACTTCAGGTTGGAAATTTCAGGTATCTTACATCCTCTTTGCCTCCCTATAGTAAATCAAGTTATATTAATTCATTCCTTGTTATTCTTTTCTCTTCCCTCTCTTCCTGTCCAAGTCCAAAAGGCTAGGTTGATGCTCAGTCTGTTAATATCAGGACCAATTATATGTGAGCTCTGAGAAGACATGAAAATTGCCTGGCAAGCTTAAATACAGCATTCCAAGTGGTTTTCATAAGATCATTTATAGTGGGAATTTCTGGGGAAAGCACAAAGAGCTGTAGCTCAACTTCAGACTTATGAATGATCTTAGAACAAACCTCAGAGCATGTGCTAGAGGTGGAGACAAATATATGGGTCCTAAATCCAAGTTAGTCTCTTCAATGGAAGAGGAGGCTTTCATAACTCCTCCTACATCTCTGGTTTATGGAAGGTGAAGTACAGTCTTGGATGAACAGAATAAAGTATCCTTGAATGAAAGTCAACAAGAAAAAGAGCACAATTACTTCAATGCTTTGGCAATTCTTATCTTTGACACAGATAAGAAAAAGAGTAAAGTCTATAATGCCTTACTCTCCATCAGGTATGAAACTCTCCCAGGCAGAATAGACTCAGTTTCTGATGAAGCTGCAGAAGACTTGCCCAGAGAGGAAGATGCCAGTTCTGCATGGGCATAGATGTGTGGGGCTTACTGCAGAGGACAGAACACTGAATGCAAGTCTGACATGGGAAATTTATCTTCTTGGGGTACTCAGTCAAGGTTCAAAAAGAGCTTGTCTAGAATCAAGTACACCAACCCTCACATCTCTGCTTCTTCATTGGGAAAGAATGAAATAATGAAACCCAGAATGTGTCTATCTCTTGGGTCTAAAAAACTTGTCCCACAAATTGAAGACTTGGAGACACAAGAAATAGGTTAGTTTTTCTTCTAACTGGAAATTATGTATTTGGAAGAGGCTAGAGAATGTGAGCAGTAAGCCTCTGGCTCTGAACAAAGAATCAAGAAAAAAAAATTGCTTCCTGCACCACAAAGTAGGATTCTAGATCAGCAAACTTCTACATGAGCATTTTATAAAGATCAGGAAGAAAATTTAGGTGGGAGTCATACAAACCTGATATAGAAGATGTCAAACTACAAGGAGATGAAGATGGGTAAAAAGTATACATTGTGGTGATAACAGGCATGATATATAGAGAGAACAACAGTAAAGAATGTGTTTGATGATTATCAGTAGTAAATAATACATCCAGTCCCCAGTAGTAAATAACAATGTCCCCAGACTTCTTCAACCTGTGACTACAAATAAAGTCACATTAACATTTGGGTACAAATTTTACTGCCTCCTTATGCTTACCTCCTCCCATGGGATTGCAGCCCACTGTAAAACGTCCCCAAAGTATTTCTAGAAATTAACAGAGGGTATATTAACAGGTGCATGTCTGATGGGCATTTGCCTCTTTCTTACACGTCAGGGGAGGATCTGCCATCTCTACTTTGATCCACTAAGTCTGCAGCTCTTGCAAGGGATTTCCTTGCAAGCCATCTGCTGGTGCTCACAAAGCCACCAAACCCTAGAGGTGCTAGCTAGCCCTGCATTCCCTTCAGTTTTTCTGTACCACAGTGATTCTGGGTTCCTTACAGGAATGCATCATGTTCATTATTCCCTGTTTCAAAGGATTCAAATGCCATGCCATCCCTCCACCATCATCTCTCATACATTTGTCTCAGGCACTTGAAAACCTGGATAGATACATGGCATGAGATTACAGAATCAGTTTGGGTTTGGCAGGAACTATCTTTCTCCACTGTCCTCCCTGCAAAATATCACAAGTCCCTTGGAGAGGATTCCAACCTTAGCCACGGACTCTTTCTCAGAGAAGGGGATAGTGTTTTCTCTGTGGCTTTCTGGCCCTTGCTTTGGGCTCAGAGCCTATGGTTGCTGACCTCCATGGCTATGTTTCAGGATAGCAGTTATTCCAATATATAGATGACCCCCATGCTATCTAACTCATAAAGTCTTGCATGGACCATGAAAATGTTACTGGAATATCTGTAGATGTTATTAGCCTCTGCATACAAACAAAGTCCCCTTACTCGAGGCTCTGGCTATTCAACATGTGATCCATGGGCCTGCAGCATAGGGATCACCTGAGGCTCATTAGAAAAGCATAAGTTCAAACTCTATCCCAGAATGTGCAGTTTGAGGAGATCTCCAGGTGATTCTTGTTTACATCGAAGTATGAGAAGATAGTGTCACAAACTATATCACTAAGTTTTACCATTTTAGAAAATCATGTCACTGACAGCAACACTGCTCATAGATTTGAGTCATGAATATGTACACCTGTATCCATCTGTATCTGCAGCCATCACGGTCACTGTGATTCTACATATAGATGCAAGTGTCTGACCATCATGTCTTCTGCTGGTGTCACACCCACACATTTGCACACTGAAATACGTATTATTTTACAGTCAATTATTTTACTTTACTCTCCTTTTACATTATGTTAGGGTATTTTATTGATTGCGTTTTCAAGTTCTGTGTGTGTAGGTTGGTTGTATTTTCTATGTATTTCATTTCAGGAGAGTAAGTGAGATTTTATAGAACATTTGTTGCAAATACAGGGCATTGGGTCTGAGGGCATTGACAACCACAGCCACGGTCCATGGGAATACATACACAAGTTTTAAGCAGGGAAGTACACAGCTAGATATTCTGCTTTAGGTCGACCATTCTAGTGGCTATTTGGAGGATAGATTTAGGGTCATAAGGCGGGGGTAGGAGGAATCGATGTGGGAGACTATTACTGCAGTCCAAGAGAGTTAGGAATGGACATAGACTAGAAGAAAAACTGGGCAGAGAGGATTCTCAGAAACAAGGATGAGAGAATTTCAAGAATAAAGAGGCAAGTCAATAGAGTCAAATGGATTTATGTGAATTTGTTTAAATTAGTAGCGAGGTGGCTACAAAACATTTACACAACTGGGAATAACAAGGCCAACTCACTTTACTGTGGCATGAATATAAAGAAAAAAGGACTCAGAAAAGGAGAAAGTTGAAGGAGCACTTCCTTACTTTTCTCAGAGCAGCATTTTCCCATTTATTCCTATGTCCCTGCAAGTGATCCTGTAGTCTTTAGGAAATGGCAGTGGTAAGACTCTGCAGAATGAATTCTAGTCCCAAATCAAATGCCAAATACGTCACTTCTGACAGGCCAATTTTCTGTGACTCAATGTCCTTATCTGGGGCTTAGGGATAATAATTTTTCTTCTCTCTTAAGACAGCTTTGATGACAGAAATATGTATGTCAAAGTATTTTGAAAAATTAAGGAAGATAACTAAATTGTGATTGTTATACTGTTTAAATTTCGACAATATAATAGGTTTCCATTCAGATCATCAGTATGCATGAGTGGGAGCCACGCCACTCACTTCTAGGGAGTAATTAGGTTTTTTCCTTTCTTGAAAAAGAAAGAAAGAAGTTTCTGGTATTAACACTTTTCTATGGCTTCATACTAGGGAATTTATGTGAACAAAGGGCCTAACACTCTATGGCTTTTTGGAGTTTCTCTCTTTTCCCCTCAAATCCCTGTCAATCTAGTTTTATAATCAAAGTACATTCTTTGGAGACCTTTGGTGACAGCTGGAAGTCAGAGTTGCAGTTTGTTATATTTATTCAAAGTATTTTGTAAAAGATTTTTGATGGGGAAATTTTAAATTGAAAAAAAAGTCTCTGGAGAAATTATTATTACTTTGGAAAAATAGAAGTAGTCATGATGACTTTGAAAAGATTCATATTGTAGTGAGCATTTTTCCTGCATTGTAAGTTCCAGACAGAATCACCCATGCACATCATTAGCAGTACTTGTTAGTATCCAAAGAAGTTTATGGCTTAAGGATAAATTCACTTTAAAATCAAAGTATTACCATTATACCTATAAATTCCTGACAAGCTTTCTTTCTTTCAGAGAAAGAAAGATGCCTAATTTCTCCAAAAAATTAAGTTGATTTAGTAATAAAAGGATTAACATGTAAAATGGCAATATTTAGTGATAAATTATTCATATAATGTGAATTTTTTAAGAGTCTTATCAGACCAGGATGAGGCATTAGAAGTTTGCTGCGTTTGTGTTCAAAGTTGCCTAATTGTACCACTGAGCCAACTTTAAGATTAAGTATGAATTATTACATTGGGTGAGCTGTAACTCCATTCAAACACACAAAATGGCATTTCCATCATCACTGATAAGGACTTTTTGTAGCTATATGAAATACTGTGAACTAAGTAGGCAACAAATATGGTCATTTATACACAGATAATCATGGTTTGGGACCGGCCTTTGAAAAGGTCTCTTGGAGACTCATTTTAGACCTGAGGACACCTTCAGATTGAGAGTGAGGGGATGGAGAACTATTTATCATGCCACTGGAAGTCAAAAGAAAGCTGGAGTAGCCATACTTATATCAGACAAACTAGACTTTAAATTAAAGGCTGTAACAAGAGATGAAGAAGGGCATTATTTAATAATTACAGGGTCTATCCATCAGGAAGAGCTAACAATTATAAATGTCTATGCACCGAATACGGGAGCCCCCAAATATATAAAACAATTACTCACAAACATAAGCAACCTTATTGATAAGAATGTGGTAATTGCAGGTGATTTTAACACTCCACTTACAGAAATGGATAGATCATCTAGACACACGGTCAATAAAGAAACAAGGACCCTGAATGGTACATTGGATCAGATGGACTTGACAGATTTATTTAGAACTCTGCATCCCAAAGCAACAGAATATACTTTCTTCTCGAGTGCACATGGAACATTCTCCAAGATAGATCACATACTGGGTCATAAAACAGCCCTTCATAAGTATACAAGAATTGAAATCATACCATGCATACTTTCAGACCACAATGCTATGAAGCTTGAAATCAACCACAGGAAAAAGTCTGGAAAACCTCCAAAAGCATGGAGGTTAAAGAACACCCTACTAAAGAATGAATGGGTCAACCAGAAAAATTAGAGAAGAAATTAAAAAATATATGGAAACAAACGAAAATGAAAATACAACAATCCAAACGCTTTGGGATGCAGCGAAGGCAGTCCTGAGAGGAAAATACATTGCAATCCAGGCCTATCTCAAGAAACAAGAAAAATCCCCAATACAAAATCTAACAGCACACCTAAAGGAAATAGAAGCAGAACAACAAAGGCAGCCTAAACCCAGCAGAAGAAGAGAAATAATAAAAATCAGAGCAGAAATAAACAATATAGAATCTAAAAAAACTGTAGAGCAGATCAACGAAACCAAGAGTTGGTTTTTTGAAAAAATAAACAAAATTGATAAACCTCTAGCCAGGCTTCTCAAAAAGAAAAGGAAGATGACCCAAATAGATAAAATCATGAATGAAAATGGAATTATTACAACCAATACCTCACAGATACAAGCAATTATCAGGGAATACTATGAAAAATTATATGCCAACAAACTGGACAACCTGGAAGAAATGGACAAATTCCTAAACACCCACACTCTTCCAAAACTCAATCAGGAGGAAATAGAAAGCTTGAACAGATCCATAACCAGCGAAGAAATTGAATCGGTTATCAAAAATCTCCCAACAAATAAGAGTCCAGGACCAGATGGCTTCCCAGGGGAGTTCTACCAGACGTTTAAAGCAGAGATAATACCTATCCTTCTCAAGCTATTCCAAAAAATAGAAAGTGAAGGAAAACTTCCAGACTCATTCTATGAAGCCAGTATTACTTTGATTCCTAAACCAGACATAGACCCAGTAAAAAAAGAGAACTACAGGCCAATATCCCTGATGAATATGGATGTAAAAATTCTCAATAAGATACTAGCAAATCGAATTCAACAGCATATAAAAGAATTATTCACCATGATCAAGTGGGATTCATTCCTGGGATGCAGGGCTGGTTCAACATTCACAAATCAATCAACGTGATACATCACATTAATAAAAGAAAAGATAAGAACCATATGATCCTGTCAATCGATGCAGAAAAGGCCTTTAACAAAATTCAGCACCCTTTCTTAATAAAAACCTTTGAGAAAGTCGGGATAGAAGGAACACACTTAAACATCATAAAAGCCATTTATGAAAACCCCACAGCTAACATCATCCTCAATGGGGAAAAACTGAGAGTTTTTTCCCTGAGATCAGGAACACGACAGGGATGTCCACTCTCACCACTGTTGTTTACCATAGGGTTGGAAGTTCTAGCATCAGCAATCAGACAACAAAAGGAAATCAAAGGCATCAAAATTGGCAAAGATGAAGTCAAGCTTTCACTTTTTGCGGATGACATGATATTATACATGGAAAATCCGATAGACTCCACCAAAAGTCTGCTAGAACTGATACATGAATTCAGCAAAGTTGCAGGATACAAAATCAATGTACAGAAATCAGTTGCATTCTTATACACTAATAATGAAGCAACAGAAAGACAAATAAAGAAACTGATCCCATTCACAACTGCACCAAGAAGCATAAAATACCTAGGGATAAATCTAACCAAAGATGTAAAAGATCTGTATGCTGAAAACTATAGAAACTTTATGAAGGAAATTGAAGAAGATATAAAGACATGGGAAAACATTCCGTGCTCATGGATTGGAAGAATAAATATTGTCAAAATGTCAATACTACCCAAAGCTATCTACACATTCAATGCAATCCCAATCAAAATTGCACCAGCATTCTTCCCAAAACTAGAACAAGCAATCCTAAAATTCATATGGAACCACAAAAGGCCCCAAATAGCCAAAGTAATTTTGAAGAAGAAGACCAAAGCAGGAGGCATCACAATCCCAGACTTTAGCCTCTACTACAAAGCTGTCGTCATCAAGACAGCATGGTATTGGCACAAAAACAGACACATAGACCAATGGAATAGAATAGAAACCCCAGAACTAGACCCACAAACGTATGGCCAACTCATCTTTGACAAAGCAGGAAAGAACATCCAATGGAAAAAAGACAGTCTCTTTAACAAATGGTGCTGGGAGAACTGGACAGCAACATGCAGAAGGTTGAAACTAGACCACTTTCTCACACCATTCACAAAAATAAACTCAAAATGGATAAAGTACCTGAATGTGAGACAGGAAACCATCAAAACCTTAGAGGAGAAAGCAGGAAAAGACCTCTCTGACCTCAGCCGTAGCAATCTCTTACTCGACACATCCCCAAAGGCAAGGGAATTAAAAGCAAAAGTGAATTACTGGGACCTTATGAAAATAAAAACCTTCTGCACAGCAAAGGAAACAACCAACAAAACTAAAAGGCAACCAACGGAATGGGAAAAGATGTTTGCAAATGACATATCGGACAAGGGGCTAGTATCCAAAATCCAGAAAGAGCTCACCAAACTCCACACCCGAAAAACAAATAACCCAGTGAAGAAATGGGCAGAAAACATGAATAGACACTTCTCTAAAGAAGACATCCGGATGGCCAACAGGCACATGAAAAGATGTTCAACGTCGCTCCTAATCAGGGAAATACAAATCAAAACCACACTCAGATATCACCTCACGCCAGTCAGAGTGGCCAAAATGAACAAATCAGGAGATTATAGATGCTGGAGAGGATGTGGAGAAATGAGAACCCTCTCGCACTGCTGGTGGGAATGCAAACTGGTGCAGCCACTCTGGAAAACAGTGTGGATGTTCCTCAAAAAATTAAAAATAGACCTACCCTATGACCCAGCAATAGCACTGCTAGGAATTTACCCAAGGGATACAGGAGTACTGATGTATAGGGGCACTTGTACCCCAATGTTTATAGCAGCACTCTCAACAATAGCCAAATTATGGAAGGAGCCTAAATGTCCATCAACTGATGAATGGATAAAGAAATTGCGTTTTATATACACAATGGAGTACTACGTGGCAACGAGAAAGAATGAAATATGGCCCTTCGTAGCAACATGGATGAACTGGAGAGTGTGATGCTAAGTGAAATAAGCCATACAGAGAAAGACAGATACCATATGTTTTCACTCTTATGTGGATCCTGAGAAACTTAACAGAAACCCATGGGGGAGGAGAAGGAAAAAAAAAAAGGAGGTTAGAGTGGGAGAGAGCCAAAGCATAAGAGACTCTTAAAAACTGAGAACAAACTGAGGGTTGATGGGGGGTGGGAGGGAGGAGAGGGTGGGTGATGGGTATTGAGGAGGGCACCTTTTGGGATGAGCACTGGGTGTTGTATGGAAAGCAGTTTGACAACAGACTTCATATACTGAAAAAATAAAATAAAATACTTTATGTAACCAAAACAAAAGAAAAGGTCTCTTGGATCAGACTAAACCCCATTATTTTAAGTAATCTCTACACCCATTGTAGGGCTTGAACTTATAACCTTGAGATCAAGAGTCATGTGCTGTACCAACTGAGCCAGTCAGGTGCCCTAAACTCCATTATTTTAAAGGTCACTCATTTGTTCTAGAACATGGACACTTTGTTAATATGACAAATGGAAAAGTATGATCCTTAATACTAATTACCAGCCTATAAACAGAAATTCCAACCTGTACAGCTAATACTAGAAATTCACTCAAAGATGGAAATTTACTGCAGAGATGAAAAAATTGTATTTTACATGCAAATCCTAGAATTTGAGACCTGGAGATAATTTAGTCCAACTCTTATCTTTGAGAGAAAAAGAAATTGAAGCCCAAGAATATTAGGTCATGTCTTCTCCAGATTACTTATGAGTTTGTTAAACTTAAACAAATTACTTACCCCCATCTAAGTTTCTGTTTCCTTGTTTATAAAATAGAGAAAATTAAAATATTAAATGACGCCATGTATGTAAATCACATGGCATAGTCCCTAAAATGTAGGAAATGTTTCATAAATGTTAGTTATTATTTTTCTTGTTTTTCTTTGTTTTTTAAAAAACATTTTCATGTTTATTTGATTTATTTTCAAGAGAGAGGGAGAGAAACAGAATGTGAGTGGGGTAGGGCAGAGAGAGAGGGAGACCCAGAATCTAAAGCAAGCTCCAGGCTGAGCTTTCAGCACAGAGCCTGATGTGGGACTCGAACTCACAAACTGTGAGATCATGACTTGAACCGAAGTCGGATGCTTAACCGACTGAACCACGCAGGCGCTCCTATTTTCCTTATTTGTGAGCCAGAGAGAAAAATTATAAGGTGATTATGACAAAACATTAGCCTAATTTGGAACATTTGGTAGGTGTGAAATGTTAAGTATCAAGAATAACCATCGTCACTGCAAAGAAGTGCAGGTTGCATTAGAGTAGCTCCCCAACTCCTCAAAAGGACTTTTTGCATGAAATAGTCAACCCTGTTGTGAACATTCAGGTTGTGCACTGCCAACTTTAATTTCTTCAGATGGCACAACCCCTTGAGTGTGCTATTTACTTTGCACAACTACATGTAGTAGCCCTGAGATAGTTTTCAATAATGATATATTCTTAACACTCACAATATTTATTCGCAATCCATAATTGGACTTAAGGTATCTATTGTAATTAGTCTTCACAATTTTTTTATTTTTAAGAGAATTTTTTGAATTCTAGTTTCTGCCCTGGAGGTAGGGAAAGATATTTTACACAAAATACAAAAGCATTAACATCAGAGATAAACTGATAAATTCATTACTTAAAAATTAAAAACTTTTCTGGGGAGCATGGGTGGTTCAGTCGGTAAGTGTCCAACTTCGGCTCAGGTCATGATCTCGTGGTTCATGAGTTCAAGCCCCATGTTGGGCTCTGTGCTGACAGCTCGCAGCCTGGAGCCTGTTTCAGGTTCTGTGTCTCCCTCTCTCTCTGCCCCTCCCCAGCTCATGCTCGCGTTCTCTCTCTCTCTCTCTCTCTCTCAAAAATAAACATTAAGAAATTTAAAAAATTAAAAACTTTTCTAAGTGGGAAGTTACTACTCAGACAATGAAAATGAGTGATAAAGAGTAGAAAAACATATCTGAAGCAGATATAACCACAAAGAGCTTATACCCAAAATATTTAGTGAATAAGTATAAACTGGTAAGAAAAAAGACAGGTTGTCAAATAGGAAAAAAAATGAGCAAAAGATTTGAACAGCCAATTTTACAAAGAAGAAATCCAAATAGCCATTAAGCAAGCTAAAAGACCTTCAACATCACTAGAAATTAGGGAACTGCAAGTGAAAATCACAGCAAAATACCAGTTCACATCCACCAAATTGGTTAAAATGAAAACATTTCAGAATACAAGCATTAGCAAGAATTTAGAACAATGGGAGCTTATATACGTAGCTGTTGTAACAGTAAATTGGTGCAGCCCCTTTAAGAAAAAGTGTGGGAGTACCTTGCAAAGTTGTAAATACATATATGCCCTTATCCAGCAATTCACTCTTAGGTATTCCCCACAGAAATGTGGTGTAAGGGAACATGTGTAAAAATGTTCACCGCAACATACTTCCTAAAAACTCTAAACATGCAAATGACCCAAATGTCATCAATAGCAAAACAGATCAATAAATCGTGGTAATCTACAGTCACATGCAACAACAAAGTATAGGGGAAAAGATGTCATGCATGATACGATAACATACTATTTTATTCTATTCACAAAATTTCAAATACAGGCAAAGCACAGGGATGCATATCCAGTGGTAAAAGCAGAGAAATGATTATCACAAAACTTGGCTTATACTATTCAGAGGCTGAGGGTTGGTGTCAGGGTAGAGCCTGAGAAGGAAAATGTGGGTAAGAGGCTGAAAGAAAGGGACTAAGAGAAGCATGCAGCCAGGGACTGGGGTGAGGCAGAAGTCTTGAAGAGGAGGGGGCAAGAAGGGTGACATGTATGGTAGACCTAGAGTGACAAATAAGATGCAGGGGCACCTAGGTGGTTCAGGCAGTTGAGTGTCCGACTTCAGCTCAGGTCATGATCTCACAGCTCATGAGTTCTAGCCCCGCATTGGGTGCTGTGCTGACAGCTCAGAGCCTGGAGCCTGCTTCCAATTCTGTGTCTCCCTCTCTCTCTGCCCCTCCCCACTTGTGCTCTCTTTCTCAAAAATAAATGAGCATTAAAAAAAAATAAAATAAGATGCAGATATGGAAGCTGAGGTGAGTCACAGAGCAAAGGGAGCTGAGGCACAGCAGCAGGCTGAGGGCAGGATAAGCTGGGGTCACCAAAACAAGCTAGGGAAGAAGGAGGCTACCAGCTGGCCAGAACTGGCCACAGGGCATGCTCTGCCAGGCAGTGAAGGTTGTCATTATATATTAACATTTCATACTATCATCTCTAGCCTGGCTAACTGCAAAATCCTCCAAATGGGTTAGCCAGCTTATTCCCTTGCCCCTCTAGCCTATTCTCAAACCCACAGTCAGAGGGATCCTGTTAAGCTGTTTAGGTCAGATCACAGCATTCCTTGCTCACTCCAACCACACTATTCTCATTTCTGTTCCTCAAGAGGCAGGGCCTTTGTACACGCTTCCCTTTGCCTAGATTTGCTGGTTACATTCCCCCTAGATACATAGCTTGTTCTCTCATCTCTTTCAGGTTTTTACTCAATTGTCATCTTCTCTCTAAGGCCTTCCATAGAGTATCTAAACATGCAACAGCACTCTCCCCAGTTTGGGTCCCTTTCTTTGCTTAATCTTTCTGTCACTAATACTTACTACTCTCTTGCACTATATATTTTACTTATATATCTTGTTAGGCATACTAACTTCTGTTAGAATGTATCACAAGGGTTGGGATTTAAGGGTCTTTTTCACATTTGACTCCCCTAGTACTTAGAAAAATGCCAGCACATACTCAGCACTCACTTAATATTTGCTAAATGAATGAACAAAAGAATGAATGAACAAACCCATCCATCCAGTAATGAAAGCTAGAAACCTGGGTAACTTTTACTCTTTGTTCTCCATTACCCAGTTCTGTCCAGTTTCTAAATATCCTTCTACCCCTTCTCTCTATCTCTATTTCCATCACTCTAACTCAGACCACTATCATCTTTCACCCAGACTGTGGCAATAGTTGCCTGACTTCCCTCTCCTCCTCTAGTAGTAGTCTCATAAAATCCATCCTCCCCTAAACTATCAGATTGATCTTAAAACCTGTCGATCTACTAAAACACTTTGATGGCTCCTTATCACTCCCGGTGACTACAACCCCAGCTCCTTGACATTGAGCATCCCTGCAAGATCTAGCACACACTTACCTCTCTAGCCCTCCTCTCGTCATTCTCTAGACCACAATTTATGATCAGGAAACACCAAAATGCTTTAGTATGCCAACAGGTTTCTGATCTGTGGGAGACTGGCTCATCTGTCCCATGTTTAGAATGTCCGTCCTCTCACTTCTCATTTTACCGCTAATAAACACCATCCTTTAGGATTGAGTTCAAATGCTTGCCTCTCCCAGGGTTTACTACTGCTGCCTCCCTCTGTATGCTGTGTACCCTCCTCCACGCTCCCATAATTTTCATACATACTCTCCTGTGGCACTTACCACACTCCATAATAACTATATGTTTATACACTATTCTTTTCTACTGGAATCTAAGATCTTTGCATCCATCTTAGTCATCTCTGTATGCATAGTGCCTATCACAGTTCCTGGCACAGGCAGGTACTCAAAAAATATTAGGTGACAGAGTAAATGAGTGATTTAGGCTATACACAAAGAAATTTTTGTAATAATCACTAAGGAAATTAGAAACAATCAACTTGTGTCACTTTCAGATACTCAGGCATTCAACATATGTCTTTTACAAATTCCATCTTTTGTGAAAGTAAAGAAATAGGCACAGAGCCCAGAAGAATCACTTTTAACATGTCTCTTATGGTTCTTTCATGCCCAGAAATTTGATTCTCTTTATTATAAATGCCGCAGGCACCAACAGATCACTTTCCTCATTTTTTGTTCAACTCTATCCCTTCACTACTCTGCCTCTCTCACTCACAAAAAAGAATTTCCAGCAAGCCACCATAACCAAATGTAACATTTGTCATAGTGAGACAATATAGGAGAAACTCAATATACATTATTTTAGACATTTACAAAATGGGAATTTTCTCAAGTAGTCTGCAGTGAAAATAGGCTAATGGGAATTCACTGGGTAAGAATCAGCCTGGTAACAACAGACAAGTAGTCATTGTGTTCAGAGAACTAAATTCTCCACTAGGTAGAAATGTACTTATGTACCATAGATATCGTAACAGATATGTCCTTCAATGACTAATATATTTAATTTCTCCATTACTACCCAGAGAGATCTATAAAAATACACGGCACATTAAAAAGATGACCTCATTTGTCCATTTGTAACCTGTTAATCTTAAACTTGAAATTCTTTTGATAAAAGATTTCCTGTTCCTTCTGGAGCTAAAAGCAAGGAATCAGGACTAGGTTTTTCTACCCAATTATCCTCTCGTTCACTGCCTAAAGTTTCCCTAATCAAACAATGCCAAGGTAAAAGGGCAAACTATAAAAAGCAGATAGATCTGCCCTCTGAGTTTCTAGTTGGAGAAAAGTATATATAGAAACCAGAATGAGCTCTGGAGTTACAAAAACCATGACAATTGTCTCAGAAAGACTTGGATGAGTTAATACCATAAACTGATTTTAAAATGCAAAATTTTTTTAACATTGAAAAACCATAAAAGCCAGGTGTAAACAGCATGAAATGCAAGTAGATTATCAGAGAACCTTGTGTATACAAAGTGTGTATTAGAATCTTGTCTATACAAGATTCTTCCTGTAGCATTTTTTTAAAATTAAAGTCAATTTTATACAAATATAATTTATTCAAGGGTATATGAAATCAATACTGGGCTTTTTGAGTACCTATGATGGATTATAATTGGAGTCAGACACTAGTGACACAAAGATGAATAAAATGTGTATCCTTGTCTTCATATGTTTAGAGTCCAGCAATAGACATATAAACATTACATCAGATGAAATAAATGCAATATGTGAGATGAACACGGGGAGAACAGTGTGGAATGGGGGACGGAAGAGCACATTTATCTATTGCATTACATATAAAAATCAGATCTCTAGAGAAAGTTGCACTGTTAATATTACCATTGTATATGATACAAAAGGAACCAGCATACCTTATACTTATCTACATATTAAAATGTGCCATATAAAAGTGCTAATAGTCAGCTGTTTCTGACCTACAAAAACAGCAATTTGACATGATTTAACCTATGAGTTTTTTAAAACAAATTTTCATGTATTTATTCCACAAATATTTGGTTATCACGTAGCAAGTGCAAGTGGAAGAGGCATGGAGAGAAGAACAGATGGAACCAATGGGGACTGAGAGAAGCTAAAGACCATAGTTACCATTTAACCAAACCTATTTTTTTCTTGAGATCTTCCCTAAAATAAACCATCGACTCAACCCTCCAAGAGAATGATACAGCTCCAAGGTCCCTGTGTCTGTCCTTACAGATAATAAGCTTTTGTGAGAATGCCTGAAGCAGAAGTAGAGTCTTAGGGAGCCAGGTACCCCAAATCCCTTGCTGGTAACTCACAGTCATAGTCTGCTGATTATCCCTCGTATTTATTCTCCCCTTCTTTCATAGTAATGACCTTTTAACTTTGGGCTGGACATCAACCACCTCAAACAGCCCATATTGTTCACCTTGTAGTCATGTCTGACAGTTGTGAAAAAGTGCTGGTTTATGAGACACTAAGTGGAACCAGAGTGTGCAATTTCTGGAAAGTAAATTTCAGGGGAAGTGATGTGGCCTTCTCCTCTTCCTGCTGATTAGGGAAGTCCCTCCTTCTCCAGCTTCTAAAAAGAAGCTCCTTTTTGCAAGGAGATCATATAATTGAAATCACATAGTATGGAACCTTTGCGTGTGGCATTTTCCACTTAGCATAATAGCTTTGAGATTTGTCCATTTTTTTGTGTGTATCAGTAGTTCGTTACTTTTACTGCTAAGTAATAATCCATCGTATGGAAGTACCACGGTTTGTTTATCCTTTCCCCAGTTGAGGGCATTGGAGTCTTGGAGTTGCTTCCAGTTTTAGCAATGAAAAATAGAGCTGCTGCATGTGTTTACTTATAGATTTTTGTGTGAACATAGGTTTTCATTTTACATAAATAAACATCTAGGAGTAGGATTGCTGGGGTATTGTGGTAAGTGTATGTTTAACAGCATACGTAACTGCAGAAATCTTTTACAAAGTGACTGTATCATTTTGCATCCCCACCAGCAATGTAAGCAAATTCAAGATGTTCCACATCTTTGTCAATATTTGGTATGGTCAGATTTTTATTTTAGGCTTTTCAATAGGTTATATAGTGATATCCCATTGTGGTTTTAATTTGCATTTCTCTAGTGACTAAAGATATTGAGCATCTTTTCATGTCCTATTTGCCAAATATCTTTTTTTGTGAAGTGACTTTTTTTTTTATTGAGTTGTTTACTTGTTATTAAGTTTTGAAAATTCTTCATTAACTCTGATTCAAGCCCTTCATCAGATATGTGATTTGCAAATATTTTCTCCTAGTGGGAGGCCTGTCTTTATTGTCTTCACAATGAGTAGAAGTTCTTAATTTTGAGAAAGTCCAATTTATCAACTTTTTCTACTAGGGATAGTGCATTTGGTGTTGTGTTTAAGAAATCTTTTTCCAATCCAAAGTCATAAAGATTTTCTCCTTTACTGTCTTTTCCTGTGTTTTATAGTTTTCAGTTTTACATTTAGGTCCATTTTGAGCTAATTTTTGTATAGAGCACAAGGTATGTATCAAGGTTCATTTCTTTTTGCATCTGGGTATTTAATGGCTCCCACATCACTTGTTTATAAGACTACTCTTTCTCCATTGAATTAACTTTGTGTCTTTGTTGAAAATCACCTGAACACTGATGTGTGGGTCTATTTCTGGATTCTCTATCCTGTTAAATGAGACACACTTAAATTTTTTTTAGTAAATATATTTTTATTTTTAATAGGAATTTAAAAAATACTGGCTTTCCAACCCCAAGTTGTGTTTTCTTCTCTTAAATTACCTAGTGCTCGTGGTTATCATTGCCTAAAGTTGTATTGCATAAACTCACTCTAAAATGCAAACAGACAATATATGTCATATCCAATATCCTCATTTGTAAAACATCTTATGAGATTTTTTTCTGATTTGCCACTGAAAAAAAAAGGCATTCATTATAAAGAACATTAAAAAGTACAGCCTCTTTTAGACTTTACAAAATAGACCCCAATGCAGATAAATGCACTTTTTAAAACTAAGACATTTTAAGAATAGGGCTAGCTTGATTATTTTACTTGGAACTAATACATAGATTCATCAAGTCCCCAGGCCTTGTGGAATTTCAATTAGCTACCTGCCAAGAGCCACAGATAGCATAATATAGCTGTATAGAGGAAATGCCATCTGCCTCTGTGAACAAAAATCACTCTAGCATTGATGCCTATGGTTCCTCAGAGCTCTCTTGATTATGCCAATATTATGCCCATGGTTAACTACAGAGAACTTCTCTGTGAATGTCCCCAACTGCAGAGACTATAGGGAAGCCAGTAATGTGAGGGATTCATAGATAACACTGATTATGCTGATGGTGCATGGCACAGCTGACCACACCAAGACATTGATAAACAAATGCCCTAAATTGGCAGAAACTACTGAATCCTTGCCAAATCCTGTGATAGACTAGTCATCTAAGTTTTTCCAGTGTCTTGGGTTTTTTCTTTTTCCTTTTCTGATTAAGGAAGCATGTAATGTGAGCTTCGTTAATGCCCAAGAAGAAATTTCTTTTATCTTTAATTACCAAGGGAAAAAAACCTGAGATGATGTCACATTTATAAATGGAAATGACTTACAACTATAAATATTAATAGACTGTTATCATGTGATGAAAGCATCCTTTCCCTTTGGCAGGTGGTCACTCAGCCCATGTGACTTATGGCTAAGCTTTCTGTGGTCACCTCCCCCTTTATGATGATCCTATACAAGGTACTGTGTGCCTATAGGATCACTTCCAGCTTGAACCAGGTAAGTGGTGGGTCCTTATTGATTCTGACGCCTGCTCATCTTAACCTGCAGTCAGCAAGCAGGCAAGTTAGAGCAGCATAGCAAAACCCAGACACCTTCTGGGCCAGAGTTATTAGGTGCATACATCAGAATACACCCTAGTTAAAGAAGAAAAGTATTAATGGCAGGATTGTGGAAAGTTCATGAAGTCTTTGGAAGGGTCAGAGAAGCAAGTTCTAGACTAAGCTTCCAGGAATAACATCCAGAACCACATATCACAGTTGGTGAGGTCACACTGATTCTGGCACAATTGGGAAGTTGCTGCCATCACCACTGACCTCAGGACATGCTACCTTTGCTCTTGATCACACCAACAAAATGGATCTCCACGCCATATCTGTCCCTCCACATACCTTGTTTCCCTTTACCTTTTGTTTCAGGACTGTGATTATCATGTGCCTCGATATTATTTCCTTTGTATTTATCCATCTTGGGGTTTGCTAAGCTTCTTGAAAAAATACATTGATGTTGCTCATCCAGTTTGGTAAGTTCTTGGATGTTATTTCTTGAATATTGCCTCTGTCTCATTTTCTCTCTCCTCTTTTTGGGACTTTAATTACATGTATATAAAAACTTTTACTATGTTCCATATTTCTCTTATGCTCTCTATTCTGCTTTTCATTTTATTATTTTCTCTTTATATGCTTCAGTTTGAATATTTTCTATTGATCTGTCTTCAAGTTCACTAATTCTTCTGCTATGTCTATCTAATCTGATCTTAAAGCTTATCCACTGAGTTCTTAATTTTAGGTATTATATTTTGCATTTCTAGAATGTATTTTTTTCCTTTTAATTCTGAGTCTGTTTTATTCCTTGATTATCTATCAGTTGCTTTTCCTGTTTCTTTGAATGTTTGATCATTTTTATTGTGGGCTGGACATTGTAATAGATCTATCCTATGGTCTCTAGATTATATTACTTTTCTCTAAATAGTGTTTTGTCTTTAGTCTGGAAGGCAGTTAAATTGCCAGGGAATCTCCTGAATCTTGTTGATGCTTTATTTTTACTTTTCTTAAGCCAGGTATGTTTCAGTTTTATCTATAATCTTATAGTATAGCCCATACTTCTAAAACATTGTCTCTCTAGAGGTACAATTGAATGTCTGGAGTGTTCGCCAAGATGTCTCTACTTTGGCTGGGGTAGAATTCAAATACCTGCCCCTCCCCAAAACTGTATGACCTTTGAAATCTCTATTCAGTTCTCAGCTTTGAGTAGTTGTTCTCTCTTAGCCTTTTGGTGTCTCACTTTGTGCATTCAGAGCTTATAGGTTGGCTAAGGACCCATGAGGTATTTTTATATGCATTTTGAGGACTCTTTATCTTCCATTCCTTTATCTCTAGTACCCTATACCTCAAGATATCCCTTCGCAGCCTAAACTCCAATATCTGCTTCCTTCACTTGTCAAGACTATAATTTTCAGGGCGCCTGGGTGGCTCAGTCAGTGGAGTGTCTGACTCTTGATTTCGGCTCAGGTCATTATTTCACAGTTCATGAAATTGAGCCCTGTGTCGAGCTCTGTGCTGACAGTGTGGAGCCTGCTTGGGATTCTCTCTCTCTCTGCCCCTCTCCCACTTGTGTTCTCTCTCGAAAAAAAAAATAAATAAATAAATGTTAAAAAAAAAGACTATAATTTTCTATGTGGGTTACACTTCCCTCCACCTTATATTGAAAAAAACTGTTATAAAGAAATCTAGAGCGAATATAGGGTTCAACTTCAAAGTTTCTCTTATTTCAAGAATTTTATCTATGCACTTTTTGTCCAATTCCCGAAAATGTTTTTTTTTAAATATTTTGCTCAATTTTTATAGTTGTTTACCATATCAACTATTCATTATCACTGAAATAGGAACTGAAAAAACCCTCTACTTTACATTAGGTACCATTCATCATCTGATTTGTGAAACTCAAGTCTAAGTCTGTTCTCCATCAGCAAAGAAGCCTGAAATCTGTGGAGAAGGAAGATTGTAGAAGGGGTTGATGCTATGAGAAACTATCAAAATGTGAAAAGGGTGCCAAATTATATTTACTCAAAAGAGTATTTTCTATCCCATTACTATCTGATTCTCTAACTACTGTGTCTTCTTGATCAGGTCAGACAATCAGCTAGAGATGCAGCAAGGAGCACAAAAGTAAGATGAATCGGAGAAGAGTGGAGAAGTGCATGGTAACTTTGTTTATGCCTAAAATGTACCTTTTATGGTTACCAGGTTTTATTTTTAAAACCGCATTTCAGATTTCAGCATATTCCATATTGACAATTACGACTTATACTTCACCCCTTAATGACTTTGCACATCCACATGTTTCTACAGCTAGCTTTCTCATAAATAAGGTAGAAAGAAGGTAGTGGAAATAGTACTATATCAGGAAGTATTGAGAAGGTGGGGGTAATTCCTAAGGCTTATTATATACTTTGCTTTAGCAACAGTTGCTGAATACCTACAATATTCCAAGCACCAAGCACAGGGTGTGGTGGGTTGGGATGGGACATGAAGGAATAAGGAAGTTGGAGTGAGTATATGTTATACCAAGATGAATAAGATGGGGTTGCAGTTGTGTAGTAGACATAGATTTTCCAGTGTGCCATAACCACTATTAAGTCAGGGTTATATATAAGGGGTTAGGGAGAACCAAGAATGGATTGAATCTGGCCAGGGACTCAAGAAAGTCTTCCTGTAGCAGACATTTAAGATGAATCTTGAAGAAGAGTGAGACTTAGCCAGACAAAAAAAGGTAAGAGAGGCATTCCAGGCAAAATCAATAATAGCAGGGACCTAGAAAAGCAAGCCAGGAAGTGTGGCCATTGTTATAAGCAAAGGGTGCCACCAAGGAATTGTCCTGAAGGGAAGGTAGCTCAAACTGCATTTTAGATAGAGCATTCTTCATGCAGCTTAGAGGGAAAAATTCAGAAGGGCAGGATGTGAAGCATAGCCATTAGAGCACTACTGCAATAGTCCAGGAACTGGCCTTTCTAGTGACAGAAAGAAAGATGTGGAGAGTTAAGGTGTAAAATTTCCAAAGGTGGTAAATAGCTACGGGGGTGCGTGAGGGAGAAGAGGAAGCTAAGTTTTAAGAAAAAAAGTGCAAATTTACTGGAGGGAAACAAAAATACCTATTTTGGACACTGACTCTGATGCATCTGTAGACTTTGAAGTTGATGTAATTGGTAGGCAGCTGGATAAATGAGATTCAAGAGAGAGCTGCTCAGAGATGGTGGAGGTGGGGAGGAGATTGAAGAATACCTAGCATATAAAGGTAGGTAAAAAACCTGAGAGGGATTAGGAACCAGTGAAGTAATGAAAGAAGAATAAAGAGTAAGGATAGAAACCTGAGGATAGCAGGGTTTTAGGATTGTGCAGACAATGACAAATGCACACACAGACTAAGTATTCCTCAAAGATATGGGAAACAGAATAATATTTTAGAAGCTGAAATAATATTTTAGAACAAAGGGTACGTGGTCAACAGTGAGAAATGAAGCTGAGGTCTACTAAGATAAGGATGCTAGAGCACTGACAGGATTAGGTAATTGGGAAGTCACTGGTGACCTTGGGGAGAGGAGAGGATCTTGACAGAGTAGGGCAGTCAGAAGTCCTGAGAAAATATAGATTATTCTTTCAAGTGCTTGATTTCAAAGAAAAGGTTAGAAATTAGGAGGTGCCCAGGAGCTGGAGGATGATTTAGAGTCAAGAGAAGGTTTGATTTGAATAAGAAAGACTTAACCATATTTATGGGCTGGGAGAAATACCCACATAATAAGAAAGAAAATAATCAAAGGAGATAATCAGTAGAATCAAGTTTCTAAAGTGTTTAGATGGGTCAGAGTCCCAAACACTGGCAGAAGGACTGGATATGAACATGTAGAAAGCATCACATCCTGCATCAGGAGGAAAGTGGGGGATTAGCAGAAGACATAAAGACATAGGGTAGGGGGCAGGAATTAGGGATCTATCTCATAACTCCATGACTTCATTTTTTTTGATAAAGTAGGAGGTAAGTTGCCTCCTCGGGGCATGAAGGGGAGGGTGTATGGTACTAGGTAAGGTTACTGAAAGGATTGGTGACCTTTTGAAATAGTCATAAGAGGAACGGGGAGAATTGGCAAACTAAGGACAGGACTAAGGTCTCTCATGTGGCATTCAGAGTCCAGGTGAAGGTGACTTTTCCTTAGTAGCACTTGGCCACCCAGCATGGATGCAGAGAAAGTCAACCGTAAAGCAGATCTGGGAATGAGGTTTCCCAGCCATGGCGTAGACAAGCATGCCAAAAATCAAGCGCACAGCTAACAGAGTGGTCTAGGCTGGATGGTGAGGAGGGGCTGGTGGTCTGAGAGAATTTAGGGGATCAAAGAGTGGGTTTGGTGGTAGCAGGAGAATGAGAATTCTTCCCTGTTTTTTCTCGCCGCTCGGGTGAGAGGCCTGCACTCGCTACCACATCCATTACTGATAGAAAGCCAAAATAAAACAGAGAAGGAGGGAAAGAGAGAGAGAAAACTCATTATTGCAAAATTCCTTTAATGCTTTTCTTTAAAAGCACGAGTCATCTAAATCATCCCCCAAGAGGCTTTTTAAATTCCAAGACTAAGAACAAAATTATGGTTAAACATTTAATTAATGTTTATTATAGCTAGCATGTTAGTTTTAGAAAGGTCAAATATATGATACAATGAAGTAATATTTTTCAGATTCTGTAGGTCTATTTTATAGTGCACTGGGGCTCGCAGTATAATAAATATCTTCTATTATTTTGTAAGATTCTTGTAGCAAAGCTATGTAGGGCCAAGATAATTTTGAATTTCAAGTCAAATGAGCTGGCATGAACCTTAGGCAAGTCACTTTATCTTTCAGGACTTTAGGTTTTAGACTTGTAAAATGAAGGATGGGGGTAAATTTCAAGTTTCCTTCCAGGTAAAAACAAAATGAGTATAATTTAATATTTTAAATTACTATAGAATTGATAGGATTACTCCTTTTCTGTTATGATATACTAGTGTTCACAGCTGTAATTTATTAAGCCTCAGTCCTCGATCAGGAACACAAACTCAAATGATAACACCATCTCTATGGGAAATAGAATCCATTTTGTATCACAGTTTACATTATGTTCCACCATCCTCTGCTCACATTTACTTTTCGGAAACTTCGTTTCCAAAGGTTCAGAGATATTTGTTTACCATCTTGTGACCATGGCTGTCTGAGGAGGCACCATATTATATTGCTTCCAAAAACCAAGCCCCTGATTTCACTGGGTAGGTACTCCGTTGCAGCAAACCCTGCACATCTCAGGTTTTTCACTGGAGGTAACATGACAAAATGACTATAAAGCATCTATTAGAATGCCTGAAATGTAGGGAACACTCCACAGTGTATACACAATACACTGAACAGCATTACATGTGAGAAATAATCAAAACACAGCATTATTTTTGTCCCCCATTTAGAGATTTCTCCTGCCACGAGATGAAAACTAAGCAGAACCCATAACTCACCCATGTTACAAAGGGGCCCACAGTCATAAGTCACAAAATTAAATGGTCTGGTTCCAAGAGATTCATCAACTCTTCCCTTTTATTCAGATGATGACATCTCCTTTCATTCCCTAGATGCTTAGACAGTCAGAGTGCACGGGCAGGAGGGAAAAGGGGACAAGATGTACAGAAGACAGCAGAGTTCTCATGAGATTGGTGACCAATGCCGTCCCAAGTAAACCTGGCAGGTGGTTAATGCTGACTCTTGCCCTCCTACCAGTTTTGTTCTCTTGATTGATAGCTGGGCTGTTTCTGGAAAAATTTCCCTAATGTGGGTCATGTACATTGTCTAACTACTTCTCTTCCACCTATCAGGTTCCCATTTATTGCTATTCCACCCCACTTTTTGGGGGGGAATCCCCTCTCCTTTGGCAGGAGCCCTGTTGGACAGAAAAATCTCAAGCAGGATGCCTCTGAAAATGACCCTGTGCCATTAGCCAATGATTTCTTAAATAAAGCAGATGAAAAATTGATAAATAGTATTTCATGAGGACGTTCAGCTTCCATTAAGAATGTAAGAAGCTGGAAAGATTGTTGCCTCCCACTTGAAGCACAAGAAAAACCTGAATAGCCTACATCAGAACTTCTCTTGAACCCATCAGAGAGCTGAGGTCAGAGGGCAAATAAACCTGAAATTTACAGAAAGGCAGATGTCTCCAAGGAGAGAAGCAATGTGGAAACTGGCTTACTTGAGACAGAGTACCTGGGAAAGACACAGCCACTGTAGAAGTGGGTAAGAAGATTGCAGCTAATCGTCTGTAATGGGTTAATAGTTAAATTTTTACAATTTGCTGCTGTCATAGATGTGAGAGTATAGAACCCGTGAAAGTTATAGACATAAGGGGAATTTACACCCCCTCACAGGCTTTTTCTCCACAAACTTCACAGAAAGCTCCTAAGAAAGGTCAGAGTCAGGGGAGGTGTGCAGAGGAAGCCTCTTATGTTAGCACAGGTCTAAGAGATATGAACAAAACCCCTATAGAACAAAAACCGCTGGGGTGCCTGAGTTGTTCAGTCGGTTGACACTCAGGTCATGACTGTTTGAGCCCTGTATCTGGCTCTCTGCTGTCTGTCTGTCTGTCTGTCTGTCTCTCTCTCTCTCTCTCTCTCTCTCTCTCACACACACACACACACACACACACACAACTCTTTCTCTCTCACAAACATAAAAATAAACCTTAAAAAAAAAAGCCCCTGGGGGGGGGGGTTAGTAAGGGATGTAGACCCATTATAGCCGGGGAAAAAACAAAAAACAAAACAAAAGAAACCCACCTCTCTTGGGTGGGAGGGGGCAGGAAGATCTCTCCCACACAAGAACCACCATGACCCGAGGCAGAGTTTGTCTGCCATGGGGTGGAGGGCAGGATCACCAAGCAGGTTCTAGTCCCAAGACCAAGAGACAAAAATCTTGCCTGAGACTGAAGCTGAACCGAAAAAGCAGAATGCCTCTCCCCTACCAGGCCAGCAAGTGTCTAGTAAGAATCTACTGCAGGGGAAGGAACAACAGTGGCAAGTGTCTCCCAGGCACAGGCTCACAGGGGAAGCTTAAAGCCCACGCCCACCATAAGCAAAGTAACACAAATTGCCAAAAACTGAAAATAGGTCATAAATGGATAAACTGTGCTTAAACCCAGGCATGGAATACTACTCAGCAATAAAAAGGAGTTAATTATTAATACACATAACAACATGGCTAGATCATAAATGTATTATGCTAAGTGAAAAAAGCTAGACCCAAAAGTCCACATACTGTATGGTTATGTTCCTGTGACATTCTGAAACAGCCAAAAGTATAGGGATAGAGATCAGTAGTTGCCAAAGGCTGAAGGTGGGTGTGGGGTTGAGTACAAAGGGGCATGAAGGATTTCTGAAGGGTGATGAAGCAGTCTATACCTTGCTTGTGGTGGTAATTACATGTCACGCATTTGTCAAAACTCATGGAACTGTACGCTAACTATAAAAGGGTGATTTTACTGCATAAACTTATATCTCAGACATTTAAGTTAAAAAAAAAGAATTTCATTAAAATTAAGAACTGTTTGTTTATCAAAGGACACCATTAAAAGCGTGAAAAGTCACAGAAAAAAAAAAAAGAACTTGCATGCAGAATGTATAAAGAACACACAGATGAATAAGAAAAAACAGACAATCCAATAGAAAAACAGGCAAAAGTCTTGAGTGGGCATCTCACAGGAGCGGATATCAAATGGTCAATATGCAAATGGAAAGTTGCTCATAATCTATTCTGAATGTAGATGAAAAGCACATAGAGGTACCACTACACATACACAAGATTAGCTACAAGTGAAGATTGGCACTCCCAGTGTTGGTGAGGATGTGGAGCAATTGAAACTGGTTGAAAATGGGTATAACCACTTTGGAAAACTATTTGGCTGTATTTTCTAAAGCCAAACACACCTGATCCAGCAGTCCTACTCCCAGGCATTTATCCAATAGAAACGAGTGTATATGTCTACCCTAAGACATGTTCAAGGGTGTTCACACAGCACTGTTATCATGAGAGCAAAAGCCTGGAGACAACACAAATTTCCATTAACAGGATAACATATAAATAAATTGTGGGACATATCTACAATGAAATACTACCCAGCTATAAAGAAAAACAAACAATTCCAACATGCAACAAGAATGAAACTTAACAGATATGATGAATGAAAGAAGTACAAAAGAGTATATACTGTGTGCTTTGAGTTGTATGAAAATCATGAATAAGCAAAACTAATTTATGGTGATAAATTCAGAATAGGGGTTATGGGTATGGGTAATATATACTTAAAAGAGGCATGAGGGAACCTGAGCTGCAGAAAATGTTATATATTTTGATCTCGGTGGTTTTTACATGGGTAATATATATTTGTAAAATTTCATTCAATTGCACACTTATGTTTCTGTGCTTTACTGCATGCATGTTTACCTCAGTGCAATACAATAAAAAGAAAATATCCCCCACAGAGTAGCTGAAAGGCTAATGACAATGTGTGCAAATTTAATACAAAAAGACTATGAGTATATAAAGACTTGTCCCAGTCCCTGACCCCTGTGCGTTTCTTATCAGCCACAGATGGAGAAGAAATGAGCATTAGATCTGTAGCCCATGGTAGATTAGACTTGATGCAGCTTCTATTCCTTCTAGGTCCCAAGTTTACACAATGCCCAAAATAATATCTTTTTGTTTACAAAAAATGCAGAGCAGGCATTTTTCCTCTAATTTTTTTTTTTTTTTGGTTTTGTTTGTTTGTTTGTTTCACAGAGAGAGCATGAGTCAGGGAGGGGCCAAAAGAGAGGAAGAGAGAATTTTAAGCAGGTTCCACGCTCACCATGGAGCTCAATGCTAGGCTCAATCCACAACCCTGGGATCATGACCTGAGTGAAAATCAAGAGTCAGCCACTCAACCAACTGAGCCACCTAGGTGCCCCTCCTCTAATGTTTTAAAAGGGACATTTGTTTTTATAGCTATTTTTATATTTCATAGCTATTTTACAGCTATTAATTGCTATAGTGTAACACCTACCAGGTTATCTTTTTTCTACCAATAGAATCAAACTTGTTGCTCTATCGTTCCCCTACCACATCGTTTATCAGTAAATAAAGATTTGTGTACTTTACTGTGTGTATGCTGTACCTCAATACAATTTGTTTTTAATGGTCCTGCCAACAACACTCCACATGGGGCCTCCAGGACTCGTGCACTATGGGGAATGCAGTTATTCCCAACACAGAGGCCATCCTTGTTTTCAATTCTGCCACGGAGGCAGCTCCTCTATTTCCCTGTAAGCATCAGACACCAATCTTTAAGCTCCAGCTGCAGGAGATGCCCCCTAAACTCTCCAAGCCACCCTGGAGGCCCCTCGCTGGGTGTGAGGAAGAGGAACACCCCATCCGTTCCCTCTTTCACTTTGTTGAAGGCTCTTACACAGCCCATCGAGATCTCCTCAACATATCTCTTCACAAATCCTCTCTTTTTTTTTCATAATTTTACCTTTTTTACATCTTTAGTGTGAATGAGAGGTCCCAGGGTGTTTGAGCCAGAATCAGACTTGACTTTATGGTTACATTCTACATTTCATCCAGCATCTGTCTCTGGTGTGCAGCATTTGTGGTTCGTGTTGGATATCTCTCAATCCAAACGTAAACATGAACCTTGGTAACTTCCACTTGAACCATATGAAATTATTGATTGTTGGTAACTTCTTCTTGGTAACTTCCACTTGAACCATATGAAATTATTGATTGTTGACGACTGTTGATCTAAAAGAATCACAATTTCATATGGTTCAAACTAACAATTTTTAGATTTTTTTAAATGTTTATTTATTTTTGAGAGAGAGAGAGACAGAGCACAAGTGGGGAAGGGACAGAGAGAGAGGGGGACACAGAATCTGAGGCAGGCTTCAGGCTCCGAGCTGTCAGCACAGAGCCCAGTATGGGTCTCGAACCCACAGACTGCAAGATCATGACCTGAGCTGAAGTTGGATACTTAACCACCTAGGTGCCCCTCAAACTAACAATTTTATTGAAAATTAAATTTTTAGAGAAACTGAACTTTAGGTTCAGTTTGAACAAAAGGGAAAGTGGGTTCTTAAATGAATACCAGGGCAAATCCTGAAACACCTTTAGCAGAGCACCTCACCTTGGCTTTCAGATGAGCACACAGTTCCTGTTGCTTTCTCCTATCCTTTGCCAACATGCCCTCCATGGCATGTGCTGCACAGGCCTCAGCAAGTGTCAGTACGGCCTTCTTCATAAAGTCTCTCCTGTTCTTATTCCAATTTGATATCAGGATCCTTCGCTGCTCCCTAGCAAAGCGATACTGATCACAATATTTCTCATGTTCCACCTGATAAGAGATGGTAAACACTTATTATGAAACTGAGCCTGTGCTTTATGTCATTGTTACAAAAATGAATTATAACCAATGATTTTGAAAAATTGGGGACAAACATCTTAATATTAAATGTAGCAACCAGGACAAGGTACCAGTCCTGTAGTTCTGAGCTTATGGCTAACTGGTGACTAAGGACCAGCTTATAAGTCCTAGTTTCCTCGTATAAGATAGAGTCTGATGAGGCAGCCTTAACACAACTTCCACATCTATGTGGCAATGAACCTATGAACAGAAAGCATTGCTTCCCCTACATATAATTTCAAAAATACTCCATCTTAATTTTTTTTTTAACATTTATTCATTTTTGAGAGACAGAACATGAGTAGGGGAGGGGCAGGGAGACAGGGAGACAGAATCAGAAGCATGTTCCAGGCTCTGAGCTGTCAGCACAGAGCCCGATGCAGGGCTCGAACTCATCAACTGTGAGATCATGACCTAAGTAGATGTCAGATGCTGAACCGACTGAGCCACAGAGGCACCCCCAAAATACTCCATCTTTAAATCAGATTGGGTATCTTAACAATTACTTAAAGTTCATCAGTTAGATACATGCTAATAAGCATAAACTTCTATGATAACCCTAAAAATTCAGTCTGCCCTTGATTACTGAATGTCCAGGTGTTTGTATGTCTAAACTTGAAGGAATTCCAGCAATGATGTTAGCTCTTCCCATCCTGCACTCCTGATGGACATGACATTCTCACATGGGTACTGGTAGTTCCTGTTGGCAATGCATCCCAACCATGGGAGACCTCAGAGCTCTGAGGGAAAGAATAGGAATGGAGATTGCCTGAGTGCCTGAGTAGTTTGAAAAATCTTTGTAGGTGATTCTGAAATGCTCCTTATATAAAGTTGTGTCTCCTGAAGTTGAGAGCCACACTGACCTACATATTCTTTATCTTGCTAGTATAGACCACATCTCTGAATTTGGTACATTATTTAGCCCCTAAACAGCAGGAGAAAAGAATCTAGCAAGTAGGATAAGGTTGTCCTAAAATAATAATTTAGGTATGGTTAATCAGGGACATGATAAAACAAGCTATGGCTTCAATTAAACCAAATATCAGCTACCAAAATCTCTTCTGGAAACTTCTGAACTTTGTTCCTAAAAGCCAAAAATATACTTAAAATCTGTCAAACACTAAGAAAGGAAGCATATACCATGCAGAAATGCATACTAATGAGTCCAATATAAGAAGTGAGTATAAAAATCTTTATCATGTTAATAGCAGGTAAACATAAAAATTTACAAACTTAAAAATGACAGCTGGTCAGAGAAACAAATAGAATCAACAGGGAATAAAGAGAAAGATCTAATTTAATAAACTAAGACCAAAAGAAACTGGAGTGAATTATTTATTGTATAACATGTTTTTCATAAAACAGGTATCTGCTATAAAGGTGAGAATTAAAACAAATAGTTGTTGGGTGGGGGGTGGGGGGTAGGAAAGGATAAGAAAGGATGGTCATACTAGCTGTGGCCTTTGCTCTGGTTTCTTCATCTGTAAAATAGGAATACAAATAGTACTTTTTCACCTAATGTTATGTGTCTTACAGCAGTTTAGATGACTGATATAAGGTAAATTTGATACACATGTTGGTCTTATTACTTGCTTAATTTAAAACAACTACAAAAATGCAAAGTATTTGATAATATTTTATAGCATGGCCCATTTAGAAGTTAAGACTTTCACATGTGTGTTTACATACATGTTTTAAGGTGAGTTATTGTGAAGTTAATTGGTGACATGGTAACTTCTGTTTTCTTGTCTTTGTGGCCTTATTAACTAGAGAATGAAACAATAGTCTCCCAGGCCCTTCTCAGGGAAATTTCAGTCATGACTCTGAGTTCTAACTTGGGGCATGTGTTTCAGACCTGACTAGAGAGATCAAGCAGAATTGTCGAGGTGGAGATTATATACAGAAAAAAGGCTGAGATGCGCAGGCTTTGCGGACAGATGAGCAAGCACCCCATTTTCGGGCAAGACCCAGAGATTGCAGAACCTCTGAGGGTGGGCCAGTGACTGCACAGACCCCTAGAGGTCAAACACTAGCAAAGCAACCCAGGGAGCCACAATAAAGATCTCTGGGGCAAGTAAGCATGGGAGAATATATGTGGCCTGAGGGGTTCTCCACCTTCTTATGTATGATATAACTTGAAAAATGAGAGAATTTCAGGGCATTTGGGTGCCTCAGTCAGTTAAGTTTCAGCTCAGGTCATGATCTCATGGTTCATGGGTTTGAGCCCCATGTCAGGCTCTGAGATGGAGCGAGATGGAGCGTACTTTGGATTCTGTGTCTTCCTTTCTCTCTGCCCCTCTCCCTACTTGGGTGCTCTCTTTCTCTCCCTCTTTCTCTCTCAAAAATAAATAAACATAAAAAAAAGAAAAATGAGAGATTTTCAACCTATAACCCTATTATTTTCTAGAGTATAGGAAAAAATAATTTTTAGACCACCATTGTAGAAATACAAATTTTCCTTAGTTATTATGGACCACTGAAACAATTTAACTTGCTGTTATTAGGGTCCAGCACTCACCAAATCATGCCTAGATTTGTGAGGAAAATATCTTTGTAACATGTTGAGATACAGAGTCCTTCTACCACAGAGATCTGTCGGATACTGATCCAGAACAGCCTGGTAAATCCAGTGGTCTTCTTCACTTAAGTGGAAATTTCTGGAAGCAAGAAAAATGTCACAACATATTGTTAAGCAATCATGGAGTTTGAGGGAATTCACACTGCTCAAGCTATTAGCAAATGGTACTGATTATAGAAAACAAAGTCTGGGGTGGTTTATTTTTTTTTAATACATTAGCCAAATTAAATGTGTGCTATAGAAAATGTTCTAAATTCTAATAACACAGTGAGTTCTTCAATCCTTTATGGGTCTTGCCATGAGTTCCAGGCATAATTTCAAGAAGTTGCCACGTGACATAATATTTTAGAAGTATTTATTCTATCTTGCCAAAACAATATTTTAAAAACCATGACCAATGGATGAAATAAACAAATATTGGAAAATAAATTATTAAGACATACAGACTAAAAAGGAATTTTTATTCCTGGAGGAAAACACAAATGTAGATGATTAAATGAACAATTGTACAAAGGAAATTAAGGCCTGAGGAAAGCACTAACTTAGGATTTGACTTTAAAACAAGTCTAAAATGATCATCTATTCTCTCAAATTCTCACTTTGTGGGATTAAGACTAGATATTGTTAGTGAGCAGATTACCAATGGTATTAAATTTCAGACCACTGAAGAAATCATTTGTAAATAGGAGCTCTTCAAGGTCCTATCCAATAACATGTCTACCTGCTCCAAAATGCCTTTTGTATTTCAGAATACTCGTAGGCACTGGCCTGGTTTGTGTTCTATAGAAAGAATTAGCAAAGCCCTATGCAGAGTGAAAAGGTTGCAATATCAGCTTGATTTCTAATCTGAATTAATGTCTCTTTATTATTCTGGGTTCATTTGCATATCGTTATTCCTGTTTAATAAATTGGAATAATCAAATACAGATGCAATCAGAGTGAATATTATTAGCAACAAGTATTTATTTGATCCAAGATGGAGACTTGCTATTGTTTGTTTCTACTATATCAATGATCTTCTGCTTTAAAGTTAATTGTGCAATTCACAGAATTTACATAATATGTCTTCTATGCCCTTGAAAAATATTTGACAATTGAAAATAGAATAAAGATCTCTTTGAATTAGTGATACAAATGGGATTCCACTGTCCTCATACAAGGTTACCTAGTTTCTGTAAAGCATTTCAGTATTTCGGTAAGTAGCAAGAAAGAAAACATTCTTTTTCAAAGATACTCTTCACTAAGCTCTATAATGGGAAGAAAAGAGGGTTGGAGGTGTTCTACCAGGAAGAAGCATACTCTACAGTTCTTCTGTATGATGTAATAATCTATTGCAGAGAAAGAATTTAAGATGAACTCATTCATCGAACACACTGAATGCATTGGTTCTGTCTGAATCAGTTATGAATGTGTAGACAGTAGAAGTCTTCTGCAAACAAAACATCTAGGGGTATTAAGCCTTCAGAAAGGCCTGCCCAAGTGTACTTGGCATTTGAAACACCCTCAAGTCTTCATGGACAATGCCTCAGGTCCTCTCTCCAGGAACTCATTTTCATTTGTGATAACAAAAATGCATTTTAACAGCAGAGTCAGCCACATAAATTTTTTAATAACATTTTTAATGTTTATTTTTTCTATTAGAGAGAGAGAAAGAGAGAGAGAGAGACAGTGTATGAGCAGGGGAGGGGCAGAGAGACAGACACAGAATCTGAAGCAGGCTCTAGGTTCTGAGCTGTGAGCTGTCAGCACAGAGCCTGACACGGGCTCAAACTCACGAGTCGTGAGATCATGAAGTGAGCTGAAGTCAGACGCTTCACCAATTGAACCACCCAGGCACCCGTCCACATAAGTTTTCTTTTCTTTTCTTTTTAATGTTTTTATTTATTTTTGAAGGAGAGAGAGAGAGAGAGAGACAGAGCATGAGTGGGGGAGGCACAGAGAGAGAGGGAGACACAGAACTCGAAGCAGGCTCCAGGCTCCAAGCTGTCAGCACAGAGCCCAACCCGGGGCTTGAACCCACAGACCATGAGATCATGACCTGAGCTGAAGCCGGACACTCAAACGACTGAGCCACCCGGGCGCCCATAAATTTCCTATTACTACACCACAAAAAACAAAAAAGAATAGGCCTGAAGTCCATGTCTTCATTTATGAATTTCAACTGTTTCTCTAATCAAAGGGACTTGAACATGACTACCCACCTTTATTTGATTACAAATATAGGTGTGTGTGGTGGGGTGTGTGCTGAGGAAGGGAAAATAATAGAACTGAGGTCCAGTAAATTCTCTGTTCTTTTAAGTTGTCATTCATCTATATAGCAGATGCTGTTGTTGCCTTGTTGATCTCCCATATTAACCAGAATTCCCATCACCAAGATGCTGATAATTCACAGATGCACCTCCCTTTTCTGGAGAATTTGCCCTGGACCAAATGGGAAGTGCCTCACCGAGGAGGCTTCTCTCCCACCAGTTCTCGAGGGCCAGTTGCAACCAATGTTCGGCTGATACAGGGGTACCAAAGTCCAGCCTACTTGCCTCACGATAGAACCAATTCCATGATACCATTCGTGCTCGAGAGTTTCACTGTGGCAGCAAACTGCAGCCCATTTCTACTGAGATCACCTCCATGCATAGATATTTCCCCCTCCTCTTTCCTTCTTCCCTTACAATCCTTCTCCTGAGAGTATTGCCCAACAAATCACTTGTTCTTACAATTCCTGTCTCAGCTTTCCTTCTACAGAACCTGACCTACGATAATCTCGAAGCAATCTTACCCATAATTTTCAAAAGTAGTTTTAGTCCTTTGGTAAATGGAGAAGTACTTCTAAGCTAATTGCTTTGATGATCTCTCATACTGAATGGTGGCGCAAGATTGCGGCTATACTCTAAGAGAAAGTGCAAATAGCAAACATTTACAAAAATGCTTTTCAAATAAAAGCACACATTAACGGGTGTACATTGCCATAAATAAATGTAGCAGCAGGAGAATTTGTGGTACTGAGTGCATTTTTATATATTGTGTGAAAGTATTAATTAGGTGCCATTTTAGTGACAACATTAAAACCACTTAAACATATGAAATGATAATATAACAGTAAAACTATTTCAAACCACGTATGTCACAAATGATCCATTTTTGCTCTCCTTATTGATTTTAGAACGCTCACATCTCAACAGCTTTTTCTAATTACCATAATTACACAAATTGTAAGTCATTTTTCTAATATACATAGAATAAAAACTAAAAACAGGCTTTAAAATGATATATAAATACTCACAATATTATTATTTTAGAGTATTTATAGTCATTTCCAGAGCCACAGGCTTACATTTTGAGGCAAATATTCACATCAGCAATAGTAATGGCACAGTCATACATCTCCATTAGGATGCAGTTGGTGAGGGAGAAAGCTCCCACCATAATATATACACTGAGTCTTCTGGATAGTAAAAATCTAGGAGGAATATTCAAACATAAGAGCCTCTTCACAATAACAAAGTAGCTGTTCCCTTCTTAGCCTCTAAAATAAAATAAAATTTAATAAATCTGCATTTCTAACTTCCAATCTGAACATTTACCTTTACTAATCAAACATCTTTCCATTGTGCAGAAAAAATCTATGTAAGATAGCTAAGCCATATAAAATAACTAAGGTTAGCTTTTACCTTCCGAAGTTCTTGTTTAATTTAGTTGCTCTGCTGGTGATTATAATGACAGAAGTAGCTAAACCACACACCTACTGAAAAATATTCTGATCGCTTACCTATTTTCTCAATTTGGAAAGTGACTCCATAATTTTAAAGAAAAGTTTAATGAAGGCTTATAAGTCATCCTAAATTTTTGCAATTTTTAAATTATCTTTAGACAAAATATCTTTGGCAGGTTTGTGTAATTTCTATTCTTTTTGTCCATCCAAAATTTCTAATTTCAAAAGTTTCATAACTTTCATCTTTATAACAGCACACCAAGATTTTACAGTTTCCAGGTGTATTGGGCACTTCCAACACTTGAGGAAATTCCAGACTTCAGAAGTGTGAGATAGCTACCACTCAATCCCCACCCACTGTTCCTGCCCCATAATGAAGTCCCATGATATAATTTCATCATGATATCCCAGGATGTGAAACAAAATAGGTAATTCAGGAAAGAAGAGCCATGGCTGTGAGAATCCAGCCACACCAAGGCTGACTATCTCCCTAATTCTACCTGTCTGAATCATTCCAGAAATCCTAAACTGACTCACAATTAACTTAGCTACCAATTTTCTTCTTAGTCATGTTTAAGCCTCTTCCTTAAGGTTCTGGCTCCATGACATCAAAACACATTTGTGGTGGGGAAGAGGTAGAGAGGCAGCCAATGGTGGCAAGCAAGGTACATAAGGGTAAAAGGTACTTTAACACCAGGAGTAAGTCTATGAAAATAAACATTGTGCTTACAAACTGGCTCAAAGTTGTTTTATAATTTTCTCATAGTGAAGGCAGCTTTCCAGCAAAATGGTAGTATCTCCTGAGGCTACCTGATGCATCAGACAGCTGGCTCAAGATTGGCAACTGGCCACAGTGAATCTGGCCCAAAGAAAAACTCTTAACTCTTCTAGTGTTAACGGTGGCGGGAGACACCTAGGGATCCTCCACTAAGAAGCAGGATTGCAGTGAAACACTGGAGGATTAATGTGGATAAAATATAGCTCTGACATAATCTGCTTGTTTGCCTGTATTGGGTCTGACCCTCTAGAAAATACAGCTTGACTTTACTTTTTAATGTTATCTTTCCATATCAGACTCAAACACTGAATCTAATCAGCCTGGTTCTTGAAACTGTCTCCCTACCCAACTACTACCCCACCCTACCCTCATTGTCCAAATATAAATCTATCTTTGATTTTCAGCCTGGTTGCAGGTGGTTCCCTAGCTTTAGACTTGTTTCTGACCAAGAGAATCTCCTCCTTGGATTTTGTTTTGGTAAGTACATTGTCTTTTCAGGAGAGCCATTCCCACTCAGCAGTTCTCACCTCCAGGGTCCCCAGGGTCTGCCTTCTTAGGTGGGAGGTGACAGCCAGAATAAGGTGGGCTCTCAAAAGTATGGCCGGAATCCACTAAATTAAAGAATCAATAACAAAATGGCCCATAAGGTAAAGCCAGAACTCGCATCAGCATCCAAAGGCACACTTCCTTCTTCTGAGAGGGGACAGGAAAGTGAAAATATGGCAGGTTTGAAAATTGATGGCACCCGAATTTCTTATAGAAGGGTTTAAGGGTATGAATCTGGCCAGAAGAGGAGGTTAAGTGATTTATTTGGAAGCTACACTTCCTATTGACATGGCAAGTATGCTATTTTTACTTAGATTTTTTTTTTTTGGAGTAATTGTCATAGAAAGCTCAATTTTTTACTTGGAATGTGTATTTTTTTATAAGTGGAGTATCTGGGATGATGGCATGCCTCCTAAACCATCCTTTGTCCCTACATCTATCTACACTAGTTTTAAGACGCAATATTATTCCTAGTGGAAACTTTGAAAGAATATGATCAAGATAAAACAGGCTGTTAAAAGTAAAACATAATGGCTCAACCACTCCATATGCTACATTTTTAATAATTATATTCCTCATAAGAAGTGTAAGGAAAAGGTAACTGTGGCAGACATTGCCCCTACTCCTGCTCCTGCCCACCAGAATCCTAATTTTATTCAAGATCTACCTTCCCCATAGGGTCCCCACTCTAGGGAAGGTGAGCACCATCCCCAGCACTGGGAGTAAATCTTGATTTATTTTAAGACATTTACAAACATCCATTCGTATGGTCAGTATTTGATCTAGGCAGGGACAAACGACCCATTCTGGCCAATGAAATGTGAGGAGAAGTCTTACAAGTCAAAGGTTTTCTAGCTTACAGGGAAGAAGAAAAGGTCCTTTTCTGTTTCTGTGTGTTGTGGTGGGCAGTGCTTCAGGAAGTCAGGGTAAGAGAATGCAGAAAACCAGGCTTCTCTGTTCTTGGGCTTCTCTACCTCTGTACTTTGTGGAAAATAAGGAATTACCTTATTGTTTAAGTGACTTTGGCTTGGGTTGGAATTCTTTTGCTTACAGCCCTAGATATCCTATTTGATAGCTAACTGAGGGGAATAAAAATGACTTTTTAAAATGTGGCATCCTGTGCTGGAGAGAATGTGGAGAAACGGGAACCCTCTTGCACTGTTGGTGGGAATGCAAACTGGTGCAGCCACTCTGGAAAACAGTGTGGAGGTTCCTCAAAAAATTAAAAATAGACCTACCCTATGACCCAGCAGTAGCACTTCTAGGAATTTACCCAAGGGATCCAGGAGTGCTAATGCATAGGGGCACTTGTACCCCAATGTTCATAGCAGCACTTTCAACAGTAGCCAAATTATGTAAAGAGCCTAAATGTACATCGACTGATGAATAGATAAAGAAATTGTGGTTTATATACACAATGGAATACTACGTGGCAATGAGAAAGAATGAAATGTGGCCTTTTGTAGCAACATGGATGGAACTGGAGAGTGTTATGCTAAGTGAAATAAGTCATACAGAGAAAGATACCATATGTTTTCACTCTTAGGTGGATCCTGAGAACCTTAACAGAAGACCATGGGGAAGGGGAAGGGAAAAAAAAATTGAGAGGGAGGGAGCCAAACCATAAGAGACTCTTAAAAACTGAGAATAAACTGAGGGTTGATGGGGGGTGAGAGGGAAGGGAAAGTGGGTGATGGGCACTGAGGAGGATACCTGTTGGGATGAGCACTGGGTGTTGTATGGAAACCAATGTGACAATAAATTTCATATTAAAATAAAATAAAATAAAATAAAATAAAATAAAATAAAATGTGGCATCCTAATATTGCTTTGGAAGGAAAGTACTATGAAGGATGAAGAGATGCAGATCCAATGTATCCAGAGACCACCATCTACACTAACATTCCTCAGATGATTGGCAACAGACAGGTGTTCAACATCAAGGGCCATTTTAAAGACAAAAACCCAAAACTAACAAAAACAGCTCAAACTCAAATGAACAGAATCAGTAAAGACAAGATAATCTATAAACACATTATAAGCTCTATTTTTTTATTTATTTTTATTTTTTTAGCTTTTTATTTTTTTATTTTTTTAATGTTTATTTATTTATTTTTTCAGTATATGAAATTTATTGTCAAATTGGTTTCCATACAACACTCAGTGCTCATCCCAACAAGTGCCCTCCTCAATACCCATCACCCACCCCCCCTCCCTCCCACCCCCCATCAGCCCTCAGTTTGTTCTCAGTTTTTAAGAGTCTCTTATGCTTTGGCTCTCTCCCACTCTAACCTCTTTTTTTTTCCTTCCCCTCCCCCATGGGTTTCTGTTAAGTTTCTCAGGATCCACATAAGAATGAAAACATATGGTAAGCTCTATTTTTTAACCCTATTGAGCCAGAATTTGTCTCCATGTTACCATGTTATTCTTCATTTTGGGGAAGCAAGAAGATTTTTAAGTGCAATACAGTTGAAGTGAATAAAGTTACTTATATAGGCATTATGACTCCATTTTCCAGGTTCAAAAACAAGAATAATAAAACTGGCCTATTTCTTTGAGATAGCATGAGGAAAAATTTAATTAACCATAGGACTTTTGAAATTTTATCTATCTATCTATCTATCTATCATCTATCATCTATTTAAAGTAGGCTCCACCTGCAAAGTGGTGCTTGAATTCACAACCCTAAGATCAAGAGTCACATGCTCTACCAACTGAGCCAACCAGATGTCCCAGGCTTTTGAAATTTTAAATGCCACATAAAAATGCTATCATATCACCTCAAACCAACTACCAGTACTCATGAAGAAAGTATGAGTGGATTAGAAGCCTGATGGTTCTCTTTCTCAGTTCATTATTTTTTAGACATTAACAATATTTAACTTTATGTTCTTATATAGGCACTAATATGGCAAGTAGACATAAACCTATGAAGGTGGTGATTATAATTTCTTTTTTTTCTTCCCCTTCCCCTCAGGCCACACTCATGATGATAATTTATTACATTACTGGTTCTCCATAGTCTCAGTTCTAATGATATGGTTTCCTCAAAAGGATTATATATATCCACAGTTGGACCTCAAGTTATAAGGAGTAGGAAAGCCTTGTTATATGCAATTGATTTGATATATAATATAGCATTATAATTCTTCTCTTGTCAAAGTTTGACAAGTCTGTCCATAGAAGTTTTAATCTTATCTTTGTTTTTAGTTACATGTATTTTATTATTTTAATAATAAATTCTATCTGTTTTATCCACATTAAAAAATAACATATGTCAATTGTCCTGGACACAAATCTGTCAAGCTGCTATGTTTCCATTTTCTCCAATCTGATTTACTCAAGATTAATATGATTTCACATCAAGCAAAGAACAGAAGCCTCTCATAAATGGCTCTTACTCCTTCATCCCTTAAAACACAGATTCTTCAGTTTCCAAAACTATTAAAAATGTAGCCTTATACACCACTACACTGTGTAGTTTCTAGTTGAAACAATTATACCAAGAAGGTAGGTGTGGGCTGCAATGATACTAACTATAAAGACTGTTGACCTAGAAATTTATAACCACTATTCTCAGACATAGTTTCACAGATACATTTAAATAAACATAACATCCAAGTAAATGTACAGACTCTGTTATTAATTAAGCAAGGCAAACTCCAAGACTAGTTTTTAGGGTATCTTACAAAAATTGCATCCATTTGTTCCCTTGATAAAATGCATTCCACTATAGCCAAAAGAATTTAAAATATACTTTCTTCCCACGACAAACCCAAAGTAGGTTGAACAATCACCACATATGGTTTTTGATTTAAGAATCATAAAGTAATTGGGGCGCCTGGGTGGCTCAGTCGGTTGGGCGTCGGACTTCGGCTCAGGTCATGATCTCGTGGTTTGTGACTTCCAGCCTTGCGTCGGGCTCTGTGCTGACAGCTCAGAGCCTGGAGTCTGCTTCGGTTTCTGGGTCTCCCTCTCTCTCTGCCCCTCCCCTGTTCACACTCTGTCTCTCCCTATCTCTTTCAAAATAAACATTAAAAAAATTATAAAAAATTAATCATAAAGTATTTTCAACGTTTTTTGTGTTTTTTTTTTAATTTATTTTTGGGACAGAGAGAGACAGAGCATGAACAGGGGAGGGGCAGAGAGAGAGAGGGAGACACAGAATCGGAAACAGGCTCCAGGTTCCGAGCCATCAGCCCAGAGCCTGACGCGGGGCTCGAACTCACGGACCGCGAGATCGTGACCTGGCTGAAGTCGGACGCTTAACCGACTGCGCCACCCAGGCGCCCCATCATAAAGTATTTTCAATGATGTGTTTATTTTAAGAGAAAGATATTAAATATACATGACAAAAAATAAAACGATAGTCTACAACTATTACCTCCCTGTAACAAATATAAATTCCAAGCCAGGTTGGACAATCCATGTTGGAATATGCCAAGAGAAAATGAGAGTTGCAGTGACCCAGGATGTTGCTCAAGTGGGTCATGTAACCTATGTGACTAAGTAACACACCAGAGAGAGACAGACAGCATGAGCGGGGGAGGAGCAGAGAGAAGGGGAGACACAAAATCTGAGACAGGCTCCAGGCTCTGAGCTGTCAGCACAGAACCGGTCGTGGGGCTCGAATGCACAGTGAGATCATGACCTGAGCCACAGTCGGACGCTTAACCAACTGAGTCACCCAGGCACCCCAATAGTAACTTTCAAGTAACAAGTAAATTGAAATAATTTAGTTGAGAAAATATGAAACTATGGGCCTTGGCAATATACACATAGAGGGACAGAATTGTTATAATCATTGTTGATTTTAAACAGTACTCAGATTCTGATCTCATAAAATAATAGAATAATTACGGATCAATAATTAAAATTTAATATATCTATCAAACAATAACGTAGAAATTACTTGTTATCACTCTATAGCTTTTGCTGCACATTGGCTTCACATCTGACATAGCTAAATGGAGCATCAGACAATTATATCTCATCTATATGATTAATTCATCCAAATGTTAGGAAATTAAAGCCACAATCTCATCTGAGTCTAAAACAAGCAATTAAACTTGTCTTCACGTTACTAATGAAATACAGACTAAATAGAATCTAAATAGCTTCACACGTATTGAATAAAGAAATAAGTTCAATTGCAGTCAGATTTTTAAAAACTATGTTTTAGTAAAAGACAATATCCTTTAAAGGACACTGTCCAAGACAGTAGCCATGAGCCACATGTGGCTATTCAGGACTTAACATGTGGCTAGTCCCAACTAAGATGTGCTACAAGTATAATATTTCAAAGACTTTGAAATATTAAATTTTATTTTATATAAAATGAAACCAGATTTCAAAGACTTTCTATGAAAAACAGAATGTAATATATCTGATTAATAATTTTAATATATTGATTGTATCTTGAAACTATAATGTTTTGGAACTACTACGTTAAATGAAATATATTATTAAAATAAATTTCATTCTTTAAAAAAGATTTTAATATGGCCACTTAAAAATGTTAAATTATAGGGTGTTAGATGGCTCAGTCAAGCATCCAATTTTGGTTCAGGTCATAATCTCGTGGATTGTGAGCTCTGGCCCCTCATCGGGCTCTGTGCTGACAGCTCCGAGCCTGAAGCCTACTTTGGATTCTGTGTCCCCTCTCTCTCTATCCCTCCCCTGCGCTCTCTCTCGCTCTCTCTCAAAAAAAAATTTTTTTTAAGTTTTAATGTTAAATTATATATGTGGTCCACATCTCGCATCGTACTTCTATTGCACAGTACTTACTTATCTAGCAGTGAACACAATTTACCAATGTGATTGATAAATGTAAATGCTCAAAGTGGTGTGGTGTGAGGGAAAAGCGTTCAAGACAGATGAGCAGAAGAAACTCATTCTGCTCAGCTATCTGCTAGCTCAGAAACTTTGGAGAAATTGTTCACTTTCTACTCAGCTGTAGTTTTTCCATCTGTAAAATAGTTGTCTAAATGGCCTATGTTGAGGATTAAAATGGCATGTATTTGTCATGTCATGTAACGGGTGCTCATTACATATCAATTCACTCTTTAACTTGGATTTTTAAAAATCTGTGTTTTTGCTTTACAAACAGGGAAAAACATGTATGTCGAATTTATTTATGATTTTACTACCTGGGGATAACTACTGTTATTGTTTATTTGGATAAGCTTCCAGTCTTTTTTCTGTAGCTACATAGATGTAGAAATAACACTTTCAGAGGGAAAAGAAAAAAAATATGTAAGAGAATCCATTTCATACAAACTATTTTGTGGCCTAACCCTTAATTAAGTTGCATAGCAACATATTGCAGTTATTTGTGTCATTAAAATTTTTTTAATATAATTATTAATGACTGTGGTATCCCATTACATGGATGGATCATAAATGATGAAGCTAATCTTCTGTTGGCTATGTAGTCATTTCAAAGATTTTGCTATCATTAAAGAATGGGGGGAAATATTGAATATCCTTGAAACCACCTATTTATTTCACTTCTATGATTATTCCCTCTAAGATTATTTCTAAACAACAATAATTCACATTTATAAATTTTTGATGATTTATTGCCAGATTGCCTTCCAAAAGAGTTTATATACCATTCATGTATAAAAATGCCCATTTCTTCCATATTTTCAACCTTGGATATTTTTTTTAATGCTTTACCATTTTGTAGGTAAAAATCTTTTTTTTAAGTTTTATTTATTTAATTTGAGAGAGAGAGAAAAAGAGAGCATGAGCAAGGGAGGCAGAGAGAGAAAGAGAATCTCAAGCAGGCTCCACACTATCAGCACAGAGCCTGATGCAGGACTTGAACCCACGAACTGTGAGATCATGACCTGAGCCAAAACCAAAAGTTGGATAGTTAAACAACAACGCCACCCATGTGTCCCAAAATCTGAGTATTTTTTAAAAATTTTATTGCTTTGATGAGCAGGGAGGTCTTCGTAAACTTCCTTGTCATGTATATTTGGAACCACGCCCAGAGTTCCATGGACTGCCACTATGACATCTATTCACCTCTTCAGCACCTGCACCATGTGCTCTGCATCCCCACCAGTTACTGTAGTAGATGAGCCATCAGTGTTTCTTCCCCTACTTGTGTACCAAATCCCATTACTGGATTTTTCTCATCAGCATCAAATATAGTAATATTTTCCCCATTTTAAGCAAAACAAAAGACCAAGCAACAACATAAAAGTCTGGCCCTACTTTCTTGCTCTCCTTTACAAAAGAAATTCTCAGAAGAGTTGTAGGTACTTCAACTTTCAAGACAATATTCAAGGTTGTCTTCAATCCTCTCCTCCCAGTCACTTAAATCCAACCCAATTAGGCATTTGTTCCCAATGACTCAACAGTTGTTTGTTCTCTAGAGCCAAGGGTCAATTATCAGTCGTATATTATTTGACTTAGCAGCATTTACTCAGTGATGATCCTTCCTCAGCTCACACTGTTGACCACTCCCTCTCTACTTGCCTTCCTGGACAGCATAGTTCCTTGGTTTTCTTCATATCTCACAGATCTTTTCTCAACACCCAGTGTTGGTTACCCCTCTTCTTACTGACTCTGTAATGTCAGCAGATTCTAGGGATCTCTCCTTTGTCTCTTCACTCACTATTTCGGTGATCACACCCAATTTCATGGTGGTGACTCACAAACATGAATCTCCAGCTCAGATCTCTCTCCTGAACCCCAAAGTCATGTAACTGACTGCCTTCACAAATCTATACTTAGACATCTGATAGCATCTCAAACTCAATATGTCCAAACCTGAACACCTGATCTTCCACACAGCCTAACCGTACATCGTTTACAGTCTGCCCCATCTCAGTTGATGGGAACTCCATTTTTCAGTTGCTCAACCCAAAAACTTTGGACTATTCTTTTGTTGTTCTTTTTCACGTGCCTAATGAACTCTATCAGCAGATGCTGTTGGCTCTAAACCCTTAAAATGTGTCCAAAGCCTGGCTATTTCATGCCACCTCCACTTGCTGATCCAGACCACCATTATCTCCCACCTGGTTACTTTAATAATCTCCTAAGTGTTCAATCTTTTCTTGCTTCTCCCTGCTTCCATCTTAAACACAGCAACTCCCAAAGTGGTCCTGCTAAAACGTAAGTTAGGTCTTGTTACTCCAAAATCCTCTCACACTTCTGCTCCCAGTAGCTTTCCATGCCACTCATAGTAAAATCAAGTCACTGTAGCTCAGGGAAATGAGGTTACTGACTGGTACGCACTCCCAACCAGAGCCTACCTTTGGACCTGGGGACACAGTCATTCCAACCCAAACCAGTGAGCTGCTAAAAAAATAGAAAGAATTAAAATAAATGTTGGGATTAATGATGGCATCCACTGTCTTTAGCCCAATGAAAATTTTATAGTTTAAAAATGTCCCCCAGATATTTCAACCTTATGTCACAGCACTATGCATCTATTTAAAATAAGCACCCATCACTTGTGCTGGTATGGACATAAATGCACACAATCTATATGAATTCTCACAAGGCCTAATAACTAGACCCAAAGGAGAAAATGGCCTTATCAAAATCTTGGCAGATACTGGCAAAGTAGAGGTCCAGTTAATACTATAGCTAAACATATAATTCATTGTACTCATTAGAATAGTACATTTACATGCCTTACTGCCCACCAACCACAGATTGCTGATGCCAACCACCTCTGTATTTATTCAAAATAGCCCAGTTACTCTCCCAGTTTTTTCTTCAAAAAAACTACTCCTGAAAACGCATTTAGTGTTATTGATGCTTCATCATTTATTGCCAGCATATTTGTAAAATAGTCTCTTCAGTTGACTCTTGCATATAGTCTTTATTTGGTCAGGATATGTGTGTGTGTGTTTGTTGCTTCCCCTAAACATTCTAAGCCTTTTATTTTCTTTTTCTTTCTTTCTTTTTTTTTTTTTTCTTAAGTAGGCTTCACTCCCAGCGCAGTGTCCCATGTGGAGCTTGAACTCATGACCCTGAGATCTAGACCTGAGCTGAGATCAAGAGTCGGGCACTTAACTGACTGAGCCACCCAGGCACCCCTTTTCTAAGACTTCATAAAGGCAAGGCCATATTCTAGTCTAGTCTGTCTGTTGACTCTCCTACCAAGGAGCTTAGCAGAAACCACTGTATGTTAAGGATTTCCCAATGAATCTTCATCAAGCAAAACATATCAATAATTATATAAAATTTATTCTGGATAATTATATGTGACAGACTATTAAGCTAGAATTTATGAACCTATATTCCTCCAAAGTGAATTCCTACTGCTCCCTTCACATGCCTTGCCACTCTTACCTTCATTGTTTTCACCTTTAATTCAACTCAACGGAACAATCATTTATTTGAAAGCTGCTCTGTGCCAGGATGGGCCAGGTGCTAAGGATACAAATATTGCTAATAAATTATTTTGTCTTCAAGGGGTTTGCAGTCTAGTCATGCAACATCCCTTCTTAGAATGTCCTCCCTGCCTCCTATCTTATCCAAACTCTACTCATTCTTTGAACCTATAGCGAATTTTATTTCCTCCACTAAGCTTTCCTAAGCTATTTTTTCCTCAGTGTACCTTCCCGCTGAAGAAAACTTAGCATGTGATGTATGTCCATCATATTCTCTACTTAACCTTCAGTAATGGCAATAGAACTGTGTATCTCAACTTTTTTCTGAGTGATGCAGTGTTGTACAAAGGAAGAGCAGAAACTGAGTTCAGATGAAAAATAAGGTAGGAAAATGGGCTGTGAAGATAGGTCTTAGTGGAAAGCATCCACTTCAGGCTGCTAAGGCAAACTTTTCCAGGTTTAGGAGCTGCTAACCTAGAAACACCACAATCCTAGCCAGATGTTCTAGGGGGACAAGATTCATCTGGGAGGAAGTGTAATGGGGCAGCCAACATGCTTTAAAAGGAAGGAGTCAAAGGGGCACCTGGATGGTTCAGTCAGTTAAGCATCTGACTTCGGCTCAGATCACAATCTCGTGGTTCATGAGTTGGAGCCCTGCATTGGGCTCTGTGCTGACAGCTCAGAGCCTGGAGCCTGCTTCAGATTCTGTGTCTCCCTCTCTCTCTGCCCCTTCCCACTCCCACTCAGTCTCTCTCTCTCTCTCAAAAATAAATAAACATTTAAAAAATTAAATAAAATAAAAGGTAGGACTCAAACTGACCTTCTTCATAGCTGTGAGAAGTAAGTGAAATGATTCATTTTCATAAATACCAAATAAAAGTTGTGCTGTCTAGTTAACAATAGGTTTACAACCTATTGGAAATATGTACAAACCCCTCCTCCTCCCCCACAATGGAGTCTGAATCCCTTACACACTTCACTTCCTGTTTTTTCTTCCCCCTTCCCATTTCACAGGCTTATTTTCCACGGGCTTTGCAATGAGCATGAGCCAAAGAAGTCTGTGCGTCACCTCAAGGAATATACATTTGTTCCAATCAGACTACTTTTGCCTTACATGGGCACAGGTGACTTCCGGGTAAGGCTGTAACATCTGTAGTACTCAGCCCATGAGGAACCAGGGGAGGGACTTGCATGCTAGGAGATAAATTGCCTGCTGCAACAACCCCCAGTGTGCCTGTCCATCAGACAATGCTCTTGCAAGAATGTTGATTAAAGCCTCATTTCACTGTGCTCTGAGTCTCTGTATCCCTCCTTTGATTGGGTCAGTGGGCTTATTTCTCACAATAGCCACAGCAGCCTGATTATAATGCATCCCCCTGGAAAAACAAAACAACAAAACCCACACCCGTCTCGCTCTTGCTTAATGAGCTCTAAAATCTCTTTAACAAGGTTGAGATGGGGAAAGGAGAGAGAAGGTTTATTTTATAATTAGAGACTTCAACTAAGTGCATGGTTGAGTTAACATTTCATTGTGACTGAGTTTCAATTAAAATGTAATTAATCAATCAACACATATAAATGATATATTATTAATTTTTCCCAGCTTTAGTGAAAGGTGGGAAGAAAAAAAAAAAAAGGAAGGCAGAGAGGCAGGGTGAGTAGGGGCTCTTAGAAGAACAAAAAGTTTCTGCCCAGGAGGAACCACGACCATTGCCACAGAGATGTAAGAAAAAGTCCTGGGTCAGGAAAGGTTTGGACTTCACCTACGATTGCCTAGTATATGAAGACAAGTAAAAGCTGTAACCAGAGTTGGATCAAGAAGCTACTAAAGCAAGTAACTCTACTTGATAAGATTTAAGGTTTTCCTTGTTGTCACTTATTCCTTAACACTAGCAATTTCATATAAAGGAGTTTCACTTATAGGCAATACATTAAGAAATATAAGAAATATAGTAAAAGGCTTACTTTAATTGACTATAAACGTGTCACTTGAATAATTATCCTTTCTTTTAACATACATATTCTTTGGTGGTAACTGGATGGCTCAGGCGGTTAAGCATCTGACTCTTAATTTGGGCTCAGGTCATAAACATGGTTCGTAGGTTTGAGCCCTGTTTCAGGCTCTGCACTGGCAGCACAGGGCCTGCTTAGGATTTTCTCTCCCTTTCTCTCTGCCCCTCCCCCCTGCTCTCTCTCTCAAAATAAATTAAAAAAAACTTTTAAAATATATATTCTTTGAAGAGAATTTAGAGGTCAATATACTAGAATAAAAGGCATATTTTCCTATAAAATATTCTGCAGAAACTTCACATGCAAAACACACATGAGGTAAGCTATTGATCTGACCCTACAGTGGCATTTCTGGCTTTATTTATTAAATTAATTTTAATATAGAATTTACACTACAGAAAGGGTACCCGGGTGGCTCAGTCGGTTGAGCATCTGACTTAGGCTCAGGTCATGATCTCACAGTTCGTGAGTTCAAGCCCCACACTGGACTCACTGCTGTCAGTGAAGAGCCCAGTATGGATCCTCTGCCCCCCTCTCTGTCCCCCCACCTGGTGCTCTCCCCAAAAAAATATTTTTAAAGAAGGATTTATACCACAAAAGATGACCCTGTCAAAGGTGAATTTTAAATCCCCTAATGTTGTATTTGTTATTCAGAAGAGGATTTGTCATTTTCAGATACAACTAAAAGTCCATTTTCTTAAAAAAATGTAATGTGTTTTAAAAATTTTTATAAAACATATTTTGTGTTTACTGTAGAACAAAATCACAGTGAATTACAAGTAACATAATTCCATGGGTACATTTTTCCATTGCAGTCAATTATTATTAGTACTGATTTATAAATTTCCACTAAAGAAGAGCTTCATGTCTTAAAATCAAAATTCATAGTTACTAAAAATTCATGCTTCAAAACTGTTTCTTAACTATGTAGTAAAGAGCTCAATGAGGTGAGTATTTTCATCATGTTTCAAGCTTATAAAATTTTTACAACCATTGTTTGGGGAAATTACTTTAGAGGAAAGAGAACCCTCATTCAACAAATAGTCAATCTAAAAACTTATTGATTGACTACATTTCAACCACATAGTAATTATGAAAACAGTAAAGCAGAAGTATAGCAGCCTTCAACAGAAATAAAAATTGAGTGGCAAAAATCGACACAATTCAAGTAGCTTTATCTTATCACCTGGCTATGTCTTCTAACTGCAGATCAACATCTTGAAGTTTCTTTTGATATTTCTCTGTAAAGTTATAGAACTCATTAAGAACTGAAGATTTTAAATCAGGGTATGGGCATTCCAAGGTTTCTAATTCCATGGGCACTTCACTAAGCTGGTTACATCTTTCTTCTGAAGAATGATCTAGTATCTGAAAAACAGTTTATGATTGTTTTATTTAACATAAATGACAAATTGATAAACAAATTACTATATGCATCACACTTACTTTCATACTCCAGTCTGAAAGATAGTTTTCTATTTTCTGTTGCTCCAGGCTAAGTCTTTCAAAGACAGCTTTCAATTGTGTCTTCACAAAGTCAACCTGTAACATATAGATAAAAGAAAGTCCCTTTGAGAACCTGTGGAAGAGGGTTTAAGAGATGCCATAGCCAGGCAGTGCTTACCAGAAGGGGGCTTTCAGACATCGATCCTAAAAATGGAGCTAGGAGTATGGTGGGGTCATAGACACTCTATACCCTCATTTGGATTTTGTTTGTGGTAAGGCAGAGACCTTACCAGACTATTTCTGGCTCAATCACCCTTTCTTCTGCTAGCATCCCTGCCTCCAGTCCCCAGCTGGACATGGGGTTTTTAATACCTTTTTAAAAAATATATTATTGGGGCATCTGGGTGGCTTAGTTGGTCGAGCGTCCAACTTCTGCTCAGGTCATGATCTTGCAGTTCATGGGTTCAAGCCCTGTGTCAGGCTGTGTGCTGACAGCTCAGAGCCTAGAACCTGCTTCAGATTCTGTGTCTCCGTCTCTCTCTGCCCTTCCCCTGCTCGCTCACTCACTCTCTCTCTCTCTCAAAAATAAAAATAAAACATTAAATTTTTTAAATTATTTAAAATATATTATTTATAAAATCAATATAACAACACTACAGAATAACTGAAAAATAGTAAGAAAAATCACCTAAAAGTTTATATCTAGTGCAACTATGACCATGGAGCTTATGGTCTAGTCAGGGGAGGCAGCCAATACACTCATAAAAAAATAGATAAGAAAATTATCAAAAGGAGGTAGGTGATGTAAAAACAGGGTGCGGTAGGGACGCCTGGGTAGCTCAGTTGGTTAAGTGGCTTCAACTCAGGTTATGATCTCACAGCTCAGGAGTTCAATCCTCACGTCAGGCTCTGTGCTGACAGCTCAGAGCCTGGAGCCTGCTTCAGATTCTGTGTCTGCTTCTCTTTCTGCCCCTCCCCTGTTCTCTTTCTCTCTTTCTCTCTCTCAAAAATATATAAAGTTAAAAAAAAATTAAAAAACAGTGTGAGATAATAGAGAATGACTATAGCTTCTCTCCTATGGGTGATCAGGAAAGGCTTCTCAGAGGAGAGAACATTTAAACTAAGACCTAAGTGACAAAAAGTGCCATCAGTGGGACAGAGAAAACAGACGATGCAAAGGCCTTGAGATGAGGAGTCTGGTATGTATGAGGAACAGACAGGAGGCCAGCCTCAGTGTGACAAAGTCTAGGAGAAAGGGGGAAGTGCCAGGTAGGAGATGAGGTTGAAAAAGGGGGCTGGATGTACAGGGAGGAATTGTGGGCCAGCAGGAGCTCTGCAGGGATCTACCAGGGGGATGACTGGACCCCACCACACTGAAGGTAGAATCCCAAAAGGCACTGTAAGGAGGGGCAAGAATGAGTGCAGGGAGACTAGTCATGAGGCCATCATAACTTTTCAGGTGAGAAATAAGCATGCTTGGACAGATTCAGGGATATGTTTAAGATATTGAAGACACAGAATTTGCTATACCTTCTATTTAAATACAAGACACATGTTTGTTTCTTATGTCAAACTGTTCTAGTCAGGATAAAAATGAGGTATTACATTATTAAAAGTAAAGGTAATATACTGACCTCTTCCAGTACTTTCACTGAGTTAAACTCAGTATGTGAGTATGAATGCTTGGAAATGTGATGCTGTCTGTATTTCAGATCTGCTCTCAACTGCTGAATAGGATTTATCACATTTTTAAGATACACGCACCATTGTTCTGATAACTCTTGTTCTATGGAGAAACAAAATTAAATCCAGGTAACACTTTATTATTTTTTTAAGTTTATTTATTTACTTTGAGTATGTGTGTGTGTGTGCGTGCACACGCACACATGCAAAAGCTGAGGAGGAGCAGAGGGAAAGGAGAGAGAAAAACTCCCAAGCAGGCTCTGAACTGTCAGAGCAGAGCTGACAAGGGGCTCAAACTCACAAATGGTGTGTGCGTGATCATAGCCTGAACCTAAACCAAGATTCAGCAACTTAATCAACTAAGCCCCCCAGGCGCCCCCAGGTAATATATTACTATTCTAAATTTCTTCAAGAACAGGACATTAAGAGTGCAGATTTAGCTTTGGATTCCTTTAGGAAAAAAAACTGGCAGTTAACAGTAAGAAAACATAAAGTGAGTGGCCCACTTTCATCTTCAAAACAAAACTCCCCTTTAAATATAGGATAAAAACAAAAAACAAAAAATCTCACCAAAATTTGTAAGGTCAGTAAGACATTCATTTCCAATGTTCTCTTCATTGAGAAAGGATTTTATTTCAGATTCCATTTTATACCTGAAATAGACATTATCTCTATCAGCTTTTTAAAAATAATCATAAACATACGTGGGTTTAAAAATATCTAAAAATAGAAATTTAATCTTTTTTTTTTAATGTTTATTTATTTTTGAGACAGAGAGAGACAGAGCATGAACGGGGGAAGGTCAGAGAGAGAGGGAGACACAGAATCTGAAGCAGGTTCCAGGCTCTAAGCTGTCAACACAGAGCCTGACGCGGGGCTCAAACTCACGGACCGTGAGATCATGACCTGAGCCGAAGTCGGACGCTTAACCGACTGAGCCACCCAGGCGCCCCTAGAAATTTAATCTAATGTGGTCCCATTCACCTATTCATGTATTCAGACCATATACTAAATTCCTAATATGGATTGGACACTTGCCAGACACTGACACAGAAAGAAGCACAGATGAACACTTCAGGCAGAAGTAACAGCGTGAGCAAAGGCAAGTGCCTGGCACATCCTGGCAATGCTTCCTGTGGAAAGAGCTTAGGGCACTAGGAAGCCACTGAGGGATATTATGCTGATCTCACCTGCCCAGCAGATCTGTGTTTCAGAAAGATTCCCAGGCAGGGGAACCTGGGTGGCTCAGTAGGTTAAGCCTCCGACTTCAGCTCAGGTCATGGTCTCATGACTCATGGGTTCAAGCCCCACATGGGGCTCTGTGCTGACAGCTCAGACCTGGAGCCTGCTTTAGATTCTGTGTCTCCCTCTCTGCCCCTCCCCAATTTGTGCTCAGTCTCTCTCTCGGAAAATGAATGAGCATTAAAAAAAAGAAGAAGAAGAAGAAGAAAGAAAGATTCCCATGTAGCAAAACAGAGGATGAGTTGGAAGGAGGGGTAGTCAAATAAAAACAGAAAATGAAAAGGAGAGGATCAGGTTAACCTGGACCAACAAGGTAGTTATTCCAAAAGTTAAGAGATGATGAGGTCCTGAACTAGAGAAATGAGAGTAAAGGTATGTTTTGTTTTTATAGACTAATAAAAGCAATAAATCTTAATGATTTTTATTTTATTTCAATATAGTCATTTTTAGAGTACAACCATAACCAGCTGAAACTGGACATCTGAAAACATTGTAGTCTATCCCTTGCTTACGGCAGATTTAACGAAATCATAGAAGAGTTTTGATTTGTTGTGATTGTTAAAATATAATATTGGAAATGGTATAAAATAATAAATTATCAACAATTATAACACTTTACTACAATTATTATTTTTATTTTTGCATATAAGTTTCTAGCCCTTGTCCACAGGCATATGTATGTTAAATAACTATAATTATGAATTAATTGGTAATTAATGGTAATATTCATCATCTTATATTGGGGTTTTTCAATAACATTTAAGATATTTCTAAATAATTCTCATAATTATCCTTTATTTTAATGGCTGCATGGTATTCTATTTTATATATGTGGCATCATCTTCTAAACCAGCTCACTTACATGGGACAGAGACTTTATTTGCATGTATAAGGGGGGGGGTGCTATTGTAGATGACACTTCGCTGTCTACTCTTTATGTAGTTTTTGCCAGAAGCATTTTTTAGATTACATTTGAAACTGTTACATGGAGAATGGGTGCAAAACCTAAGCTCTAAAACCAGAAATTATTTCATAGTGGATTTGTATAAACAAAAACATAGTACTTATCAACCTTCTAGCTCTCCTACTTATATTTCAGCATCCAGAAAGTCATAGTAAAACATATAAGCCAACAGGAGAAGTGGCTTTGTTCACACAGGAGACCAACCTGCTACTTGCATGTAATAATTCTGGTAAGTTCCATCCTAGCTTCCTAGATTAACAACCCTACCCATCTGCCAAGACCAGCCCTTTTTGCTGATTGTCCTGATGGCCCAACAAAATCCAAAAGCATTTTTTATGCCTTCTAGAACTATGACAATCTGAAACTAGCTTGTGAATGAAGGCTAACATTTCCTGAATTGTGTTCTATAAAACAGTAATGTCAATGAGATGCCATGGGGAGGGAGGGGGATGGGAAATAGTAAATAAAATCAGATATGTTTCTACAGTGAAGGATTTCTCAAAAACTTGATTATGCTAAAATACAATGAGGTTATACAAAAACGGTAGGAAATGTATTTTCTAATTTATAGGAACATGAAATTCATTATTCTCCATGGAGTAACTTGCAGAATATTTGTTTTGCAGAATATGATTTAGGAAATATAAAGATTGCGGTGCAACTCAAGAGCATTAAAAATGGTAACTCTGGAGAAGAGAACCCTGCCCTGTTCATCAATGACATGCTAGACTAGGCCCCCGGGTTCTTCAAGTTGGAACTCTGTGCAGATTACAACCTCCTCCCATCTGAAGAGGGAACAAATATAAGGCAACTTTCTGTGCCCATGTATGCCAATTTAAGTACCTCCCAATGCTGTATGGGCTATCCTCTGTTTCCAATAAATATGATGGTACTACAAAAAAGCCTCTTGAGTTCTTGTGTGACCATTTGCTTGATGATATGTTAATCTACTTCCTAGATCTGCCTAGTTGCAATGTAACCACCTGTAAGGTAAACCAGCCTGGTGAAGGGTGTTCTTGAACTCTCAGGAGTCCACTGTCATATAGGTCCTCATCCTTCCAGGAGGGTGCCAAAGTTATAGATGTAGAATCTGTCTCCTCAGAACATCAAACATTCCCAGAGCTTCCTGAGATGACTAGCCTAGCCACTTAATTACCAGTTTTGGTAGAACAAGCAAACTACAGGTCCAAGAATGGTAGTCAGAAGCCATTTAAGCAAACAATTAGCAAAGGGACGTGGATCACGAAAGGCAGAGCAAGAGAATACGTTAAAGTTCCAATAATGGAATTAATAGCCAGGAGACCTGCAGAAAATCAGCAGGTCAGAAAGCTTGGTTTCTTAGAATCAGCTATTGCATCCACTTCTCAGTTGAAAGAGTCTATCCCAAATGAGCAAACCACAGAGACAACAAAGGGAGTCACACAACCAATGGCTAGAGAATGAACTCAGGAGCTGGGCTTAGAGAGTTCTCTGATGCTCTGAGTCATACAGTGTGAATGCTGGTGTTAATTTTATCTTTAAAGATGCATTTACAGACAACATTTAATTGTTGTTGGTAAAACCTCGTGATATCCTCTGTAAAAAGGTGATATTTAAAAAATGTTATAAAACTAAAAGTGTGAGCAAAAGACTATATGTATTCCTAACAGAGATTTGGTTATAAAACATCCCTGTGTAGTGAAAGTAGTAAGGTGTACAAATAAACCCTGAAAATTTTATGATTCAACAATTCTTGTTAAAATAAAAATTATAGGGCTGCTTGGGCGGTTCAGTAAGTTAAGCATCTGACTCTCGATTCCTTCTCAGGTTGGGATCTCATGGGTTTGTGAGTTCAAACCCCACATCAGGCTCCATCCTGACCATGCGGAGCCTGATTGAGATTCTCCCTCTCTCTGCCCCTCCCTAGCTCATGCGTGTGCTCTCTGTCTCTCTCAAAATAAATAAAGTTTAAAATAAAAACTGTCTCTCTAAAGAAGACATGATGGCCAATAGGCACATGAAAAGATACTCAATGTCATTCCTCATCAGGGAAATACAAATCAAAACCACACTGAGATACCACCTCATGCCAGTTAGAATGGCTACAATGAACAAATCAGGAGACTATAGATGCAGGAGAGGATGTGGAGAAATGGGAACCCTCTTGCACTGTTGGTGGGAATGCAAACTGGTGCAGCCACTCTGGAAAACAATGTGGAGGTTCCTCAAAAAATTAAATACAACTACCTTATGTCTCAGCAATAGCACTTCTAGGAATTTACCCAAGGGATACAGGAGTGCTGATGCATAGGGGCACTTGTACCCCAATGTTTATAGCAGCACTTTCACCAGTAGCCAAATTATGGAAAGAGCCTAAATGTCCATCAACTGATGAATGGATAAAGAAATTGTGGTTTATAGACACAATGGAATATACTTGGCAATGAGAAAGAATGAAATGTGGCCTTTGTAGCAACGTGGATGGAACTGGAGAGTGTTATGCTAAGTGAAATAAGTCATACAGAGAAAGACAGATACCATATGTTTTACTCTTAGGTGGATCCTGAGAATCTTAACAGAAGACCATGGAGGAGGAGAAGGGAAAAAAAATTTGAGAGGGAGGGAGCCAAACCATAAGAGACTCTTAAAAACTGAGAATACACTGGGGCACCTGGGTGGCTCAGTCGGTTGAGCATCCAACTTTGGCTCAGGTCATGATCTCACAGCTCATGAGTTCAAGCCCTGCATCAGGCTCTGTGCTGACAGCTCAGAGCCTGGAGCCCACTTCGGATTCTGTGTCTCCCTCTCTGTCTGCTCCTAACCCACTCACATTCTGCCTCTGTCTCTCTCAAAAATAAACATTTTTTTTAAAAATTAAAAAAAAACTGAGAATAAACTGATGGTTGATGGGGGGGTGGGAGAGTGGGTGATAGGCATTGAGAAGGGCACCTGTTGGGATGAACACTGGGTGTTGTAAGAAAACCAATTTGACAATAAATTTCACATTAAGAAACTAAAAATTAAAAAAATAAAATAAAATAAAAACTGTCACAGAAAAGGTGGTCATAAGAGGGAAGTATATAGTAATCCAGGCCTTCCTAAAGAAGGAAGAAAGTTCTCAGATATACAACTTAACCTTACATCTCAATGAGCTGGAAAAAGAAAATCAAATAAAACCCAAAACCAGCAGAAGACAGGGAATAATAAAGATTAGAGCATAATGCTATCGAAACCAAAAAAACAGTAGAACAGATCAATGAAACCAGGAGCTGGTTCTCTGAAAGAATTAACAAAATTGATAAACCCCTAGCCAGTTTGATCAAAAAGAAAAAGGCAAGGACCCAAATATGTAAAATCAAGAAAGAAAGAGGAGAGGGGCGCCTGGGTGGCTCAGTGGGTTGTGTCCGACTTCAGCTCAGGTCATGATCTCACAGTTCGTGGGTTCGAGTCCCACATCAGCTTCTGTGCTGACAGCTCAGAGCCTGGAGCCTGCTTCAGATTCTGTGTCTCCTTCTCTACCTGCCCCTCCCTGACTTGCACTCTGTCTCTCTCTCAAAAATAAATAAACATTAAAAAGAAAAAGAATGAAAGAGGAGAGATCACAATCAACACTGCAGAAATACAAACAATAATAAGAGAATGTTATGAGCAATTATACGCCAATAAAATGGGCAATCTGGAAGAAATGGAAAAATTCCTAGAAACATGTAAACTACCAAAACTGAAACAGGAAGAAATAAAAAATTCAAACACATCTATAGCCAGTAAAGAAATTGAATTAGTAATCAAAAATCTCCCAAACAACAAGAGTCCAGGGCCAGATTGCTTTACAGGGGAATTCTACCAAACATTTAGAGAAAAGTTAACACCTATTCTCTTGAAGCTGTTCCAAAAAATAGAAATGGAAAGAAAACTTCCAAACTCTTTCCATGAAGCCAGCATTATCTTGATTCCAAAACCAGACAAAGACCCTACTAAAAAGGATGCATAGCCCAATTTTCCTGATGAACATGGATGCAAAAATCCTCAACAAGATACTAGCCATCCAGATCCAACAATACATTAAAAAAATTATTCACCATGACCAAGTGGGATTTATGCCTAGGATGCAGGGCTGGTTCAATATCCACAAAACAATCCATGTTATACATCACATCAATAAAAGAAATGACAAAAACCACATGATCCTCTCAATAGATGCAGAGAAAGCATTTGACAAAATACAGCATCCTTTCTTGATAACAACCCTCAAGAAAGTAGGGATAGAAGGATCATACCTCAAAATCATAAAAGCCATATATAAAAGATCCACTGCTAATATCATCCTCAATGGGGAAAAACTGAGAGCTTTCCCCCTAAGGTCAGGAACAAGACAGGGGGGATGTCCACTCTTGCCACTGTTATTCAACATAGTATTAGAAGTCTTAGCCTCAGCAATTAGACAACACAAAGGAATAAAAGGCATCCAAATCAGTCAGGAAGAAGTCAAATTTCACTCTTTGCAGATGACATGATATTCTATATGGAAAACCCAAAGATTCCACCAAAAAACTGCTAGAACTGATCCATGAATTCAGCAAAGTTGCAGTATATAAAATCAATGCACAGAAATTGGTTGCATTCTCATACACCAACAATGAAGCAACAGAAAGAGAAATCAAGGAATCGATCCCATTTACAATTGCTCCAAAAGCCATAAAATAGCTAGGAATCAACCTAAACAAAGAGGTGAAAAAACTATACACTGAAAACTATAGAAAGCTTATGAAAGAAATTGAAAAAAATGAAAAAAATATTCCATGCTCCTGGATTGGAAGAGCAAACATTGTTAAAATATCAATACTACCCAAAGCAATCTACATATTCAATGCAATCCCTATCAAAATAACAACAGCATTCTTCACAGAGCAACAACAAACAATCCTAAAATTTGTATGGAACCAGAAAAGACCCCAAATAGCCAAAGCAAGCTTGAAAAATAAAACCAAAGCTGTTGGCATCACACTCCCAGACTCCAAGCTGTATAACAAAGCTATAATTATCAAGACAGTATGGTACTGGCACAAGAGCAGACTCTCAGATCAATGGAACAGAATAGAGAACCCAGAAATGGACCCACAAACATATGGCCAACTAATCTTTGGCAAAGCAGGAAAGAATATCCAGTGGAATAAAGACAGTCTCTTCAGCAAGTGGTGCTGGGAAAACTGGACAGTGACATGCAGAAGAATGAACCTGGACCACTTTCTTACACCATACACAAAAATAAACTCAAAATGGGTGAAAGACCTAAACATAAGACAGGAAGCCATCAAAATCCTCGAGGAGAAGCAGGAAAAACCTCTTTGACCTCGGCCATAGAAACTTCTTACTCAACACGTCTCTGGAGGCAAGGGAAACAAAAGCAAAAATGAACTATTGGGACCTCATCAAAATAAAAAGCTTCTGCACAGCGAAAGAAACAATCACCAAAACTAAAAGGCAACCGACAGAATGGGAGAAGATATTGGCAAATCACATATCAGATAAAGGGTTAGTATCCAAAATCTATAAAGAACTTATCAAACTCAACACCCAAAAAAACAAATAATCCAGGGAAGAAATGGGCAAAAGACATGAATAGACACTTCTCCGAAGAAGACATCCAGATGACCAACCTACACATGAAAAAATGCTCAACATGACTCATCATCAGGGAAATACAAGTCAAAACTACAATGAGATACCACCTTACACCTGTCAGAATGGCTAACATTAACAACTCAGGCAACAACAGACGTTGGTGAGGATGCGGAGAAAGAGGATCTCTTTTGCACTGCTGGTGGGAATGCAAATTGGTGAAGCCACTCTGGAAAACAATATGGAGGTTCCTCAAAAAATTAAAAATAGAACTACCCTATGACCCAGCAATTGCACTAGTAGGTACTTATCCAAGGCATACAGGTGTGCTGTTTCAAAGGGGCACATGTACCCCAATGTTTATAGCAGTACTATTGACAATAGCCAAAGTATGGAAAGAGCCCAAATGTCCATCGATGGATGAATGGATAAAGAAGATGTGGTATATATACACAATGGAGTATTACTCAGCAATCAAAAACAATGAAATCTTGCCATTTGCAACTATGTGGATGGAACTGAAGGGTATTAAGCTAAGCAAAATTAGTCAGTCAGAGAAAGACAAATATCACATGACTTCACTCATATGAGGCATTTAAGATCAAAACAGATGAATACAAGAGAAGGGAAGCAAAAATAATATAAAAACAGGGGGGTAAACAAAACATAAGAGACTCTTAAATATGGAGAACAAACAGAGGGTTACTGGAAGGGTTGTGGGAGGGGAGATGGGCTAAATGAATAAGGGGCATTAAGGAATCTACTCCTGAAATCATTGTTGCACTGTATGCTAACTAACTTGGATGTTAAATAAATAAATAAATAAATAAATAAATAAATAAATAAATATCTTTTTACAATAGCATAAAAATAAAGTATTTAGAAATAAACCTATAAAAGATATGAAAGATCTCTATATCTATTGAAAGACACTAGACTAAAATAAATGGTGAATTGAAAGACTTGATAGGGCTAAAAATGTCAATTTGCTCAAAAACCATTTGCCAATTCAGTTCTATTCTAATTCATATTTCTAACAGGTAAAAAAAAAAAGTAAAGTTAATGACCTTTAGAAATTTGAATTTGAGTAAACTACAAAAATAATCTATTGTGATGTACAATATCCGATTAAAATATACATTTTTAAAGTATACCTTAAAACTAGTATATTGCCTCAAATGGAGGGAAAACACATCTGCCTTCTCCTTTTGCCCTGCCCTTTGAAAAGAAATTTATTTTTCAAAGATTACATTTAAGAACAAGTATAGAATCATTATTTTGTTACTTCACCTTGAAATGAGAGCTGGAAATAATGACAAAAGTCAAAAATGCAAATTGACTTAGTCATAATGCAGTTACATCTAGAAATCAGTCAACAACTTGAATCCCTGAGTTCCTTCATTCATTCATTCATTCATTGAAAGCAGTCAAAGATCTCCTCCAAATCCTACAAGGAAAAGATGAAGCTGATGGTATGTTTGCCCTTGTTTGCCACTTCATAGGGAAAGCAAACATGTAAATAAGACATTATAATTCAATATGCTAAGAGTAAAATGAGTAATTACAAGTATGAAAGGGAGTGTAGAAGAGTTAAGTGATCAGCAGATATAGAAGATTATCTTTTCTTCCAAAGCAAAGCAAAAGCCATATTAACATATTTGCTGGATTCCAAATTAAATTGAGGAAATGAAAGAATTTTAATTTGACTCACAAAGCATAACTTTATATTTTTAGTTTAATGGCTTCATTAACACGGAACGTTATAGAACGTCTAAGTAAGTACAACTCTTAGCGAGTCTTAAATGTTCTTATAGAGATTTCCCTCGATTCTTACCTGACGTCATTTAGCCTTTGGTGTTCCTGCCACCACACTTGCTTGTGTTGTTTTATTAGTGTCTGCTCTTTAGATGCTTTTGAAGTCTGCACTGCTTTTCGGATCTAGATTTAGAGGAACAAAAGAGGAGCAATTCCAATGTTTTCTGAATGTGTTTTCCACAATGAAATTGTTTAATTTGTAATTTCTAAGTTACATATTTATCTCTGTTCAGTCCTATTAGTGCAACTTCTGAGACAGAGCCCACCTTAAAATAAATAATTCATTAAACAAAAACCAGGGAGGTGAAAGAGAAACTGGTTTGGAATACTGGCCAATTTAAAAATTGTTTTTAAAGTATCTATGAAAAGATAGGTAATTATATTTTCCATACATACAACAAATAACACCTTAATTCATGTAGTCTCAGAAAATTTTTCAGTAGCTTTCCATATATTTTCTCATCTTTTTGATACATCTTCCCTGCCAGGCACTATGGGCATCACTATTCCCACTGATGCATGAGGACTGAAGTTCAGAGAGGTTAAAAAACGTGGCCAAGATCCTAAAGCTCATAAATGTCAGAATTACATAGAACCTTAGTGTTCACATTGGCTTTTACATGATCCTTCAGCATAGGATGGGGAAAAGTCATTGGATAAGTTGTTAGGAGGCCTGGCTTTTGTCTCAGCTTCAGCACCTACTAGAAATAGGACCTTGAACATGTAATTTTAATCTTTCAACTCCATGCCTTCATAAATAAAGTTTTTTAAATGTTAGTAAAATACTTTTAAAAATTTAGGCAAGTATTTATTTGAAGGTACAGAAGTTGACAAAGAAATATGTCAACTTTATATTGAAAACTGAAACCTGAAAACTCGTGTAGCATTGAAACCCACATTTTTGACTAAATTTAAATTTTCCCCAGATTGTATGGCTTTTCAAAAATGTAGCACATAATTAGTACTTTGGAGTTTGTTGACAAATTGTATCAGGCCTGGATCTGTTTGCCTTAATGTCCATTGTTGGCCATCTCCCTGATCTGCTCCATATCACAGAGCAGCCTGTGTTTCCCAGACACCCCGACTAGCTGACTTGCAGCCAGGTTCAGCCAAGGGAGACACTAGTAGTAGGATCCTGAAGGGAGGGGGGAAAGGAGAAGCCAAAGGATTACTCCGCCTGCCTTCTCTAGTATCACAATCATCTCCAGGAGCATCTGCATCTTCTCCATTGCTCTGACTTTTCTTGACAGTTCTAATACAGTTCCAACAATTTCTGGGTAAATTCAGCAGATGGAATGTGGTACAGCCTTGCTTTGTCTAATGTCCCTCTGACCTAGGCATGGGAGCGCCTTCTGTTGTTAACCTCTACATTACTTCATGGTATCCTGTTTGCCTTCTCAGCTCTACACCTGTGTAACAATTTCCTGTATTAAAGACCTGTCCTCTCTTAGTCTTCAGTGTCTGTTTCCTGGTTGGATGCTGACTGATACGTACGTGTATGGTGAATTCACGTATTCCGTATTAGTACTTCTAAATGTCTATGAAAGCGCTATTCTCAAATCAGAAATTTGATGAAACATGCATATTTTATATTTTCTCTGCTACTAGAATACTTGGTATCCTGAAAGCCTTAACAGATACATCTTCAATGCTGAAGATATAAAAACTTCAGAAGACAAATCCTAAAAAGACTCTTCAGAATGCATGCTATTTCTAGCTGTCATTCACTGATTACTTCAACCTTGAGTTTATCCTTCCACTGTTCTGGTTACTGATTCAAAATTAGGGGTGTAAGAAAACAAAAACATGGAGTCAAAGTCAAATCTTTTCCTCAGGGGGTCTTAAGAGGGCTACAATTATGAAATTTAGGAGAAAAGTATATTTAAATAAGAACAGGACACTGCAGAAAAACATTCAGCAATCCTCATTCTACCTACTGAAAACATAAAAGTACATGTTTCTAAAATCTGATGCTCTAGTGTTTGCTTTAAGAATGCTTAAAACTCATTGCAACTGTTTGCCACCTACAGCCTCTAAAGTTTGTTGCAGCAGACACAACTTTTAAAATTAGATTTCTTTGACATATTTGGTCCATGTCGTACAAAAAAATTAAAACACATTGGTGAAAGATGTGGACACGTTTTAATGGCTTAAAAAAATCAATGCTGTCTTTGAGCCCAGAGAAAGACCAATTAAGTAGACTATAAAAGTCAAAATAAAGCTACTATTTTTCACTAGACATTTCCAATATTTTAAAGAACATCTTGATTTTTTGTAAGTTCACTCATTGACTCCACTTCTATCCTCAGGCCAAAAGTGAAGAAAAATAAAGTCTTAAAAGAACAAAAAGATTTAAAGTTGGATCTCTATCAATAGATTTCTAGGAGATTCCAATTCATTTTGCTGGGCAGTAAGCCATACGAAATCAATATTTAAGGTGGATGATGACTTATACGGAATGTTGATGAATTAAAAATAGCAAAAATAATAAATTCATCAAGGAATCTGAAACTAGAGGTTTCCTATGTGGTTTAATGTGATGATCCAAGATAATAATAAGACTCTAGGTAGGCACCTTGAGATACCATGATAGCCCTTCGGGTCAGATGACCTATCTTTAGATATATGCAACAATAGCTAGTGGGCAACTGAAGTGTTGGTTACATATGTGTATACATTTGTCAAAATTCATCAAGGTGTACACTTAAGAGTTGTGCACTTTATTATAGGTGAGGTATGTACACTTTAGTATATGTGAGTTATATCTCAATAAAGATAAAAGAAGAGTTAAATGTATAAAGAGCTATTAACAAAAATAAAAAGAGAAAACCCAACTACACTGAAATGAAATTTCTCATCTAGCAGGTTAACAAAACCTCAGATGTTTCACAAAACACTCTGTGAGGCCATAGGGAAACATGCTCTTTCCTATGTTGCTAGTGGAAATGCAAAATGATGCAGCCCCCCACAGAAGGGAATCTGGAGGTGGGGCAAAATTTCTTATGGATTTGCCCTTTGACCTAGACCTAACCTTATTCATAGAAATCAATCTGAGAACTATATTGGTAAAACTATGTAAGAAGATAAATGAACAAAACTATTCACTGAAGCACTCTTTGTGATAGAAAAAGAATGTAGCACAAAAACTCCATCAATAAGTGTTCTTGCCAAAATAAATTGAACCGGAATCTGATCAAGTTTCCAGATATAACCACCAGTTTACTGGAAATACAAGAGACAGAAACACATGTTAAATGACACCACCAGGATGTAATCAGCAAAATCCAGACTGTAAGAAATACAATTTCTTCAAAAAATAAATTACAAAAACACAGGAGGATAGAGGAGGATATCTAAAAAATAAAAATCAATTATAATATATGGATCTTACTTAGATGCTGATTTAAACAAACTTTAAGAAAAAAATTGAAGACAATCAGGGAAATTTAACACTGGATATTTGAAATTAAGAAATTATTAATATTTTAATGATAATGGTATTTTAGGGTTTGGGGTGGTGTTTTGTAGCCCTAATCTTTTAGAGATACATACTGAAATAATTGTGGTTAAATGTTATGATGCCTGAGATTTGTTTCAAAATAACCTGGCACAGGGGAAAGTTATGGTAGGGAGTATAGAGAAAACAATAGGCAAGAGTTGATTATAGTTGAAGCTAGATAAATTACATAGAGATAATGATATCATTCACTCTAATTTTGCATATGATCACAATTTCTCATAATGTTCTTTTAAAAATTTAGTAGATAGATACTTAGTTGAACAAGAAGAAATATCCATTCTTGCTAAGCAAAGCAATTCAAATAAAAATAATAATAAAGATCCCTTTTATACTTACCTAAACTAGAAATGAATAGTTAACATACAGTGTACCTAAAATTGGTCTCTGTTTCCAGGCCAACTCTACTATTTGGCTTCAGACTCGATCTCAGCCTGTGAAAGCTAGATCACTCAACGTCCATATCAGTGTCTTATCTGGCAGCCCAAAATTTGTGCATGATCAACGACAGGGATTTTATAGGGACTATCACATCTGATCAGTATAATACCAGTAACAGAAACCAGGCAGGTCTTCTGAATTTAATGTTAATTAACAATAATTATTACAAGAAATTATTGTTGGGGTGCCTGGGTGGCTCAGTCAGTTAAGCGTCCATGGTTCGTGAATTTGAGCCCTGTGTCGGGCTCTGTGCTGACAGCTCAGAGCCTGGAGCCTGCTTCAGATTCTGTGTCTCCCTCTCTCTCTACCTTTCCCCTGCTCCTGCTCTGTCTCTCTCTCTCTCTCTCTCTCTCTCTCTCTCTCTCAAAAATAAATAAACATTAAAAAATTTAAAAAAAGAAATTGTTAATTTATTTTCAAATATAACTAAGTATTCCAGATATAAGTTGAAGCAAAACCTCCTTATGTGCTCTAAATGTTAACATTCTATCATTCAATTTAAGTATGTTTACATTTAATATTGCCAGAGTATAGTGCTGTAATAATTAACAATGATTGTTAAAGCTGCTAATCTCATGTGCAAGGAAAAAACACATTTAATTAGTAAAAGAAGTAGGAAATAAACTGATATTTAATACAAATATTGAGAGAATGTGTTAACCATGTAACATTAGGAAGAAGTATTCTTCTTGAGCCAATGCACATTTTACAAAAATGTAAATACCAATACAAGAAAGAATAATAGAGATGACATTATTATCACAATCCTAGTTGGTGTAGACTGGTTGGTATATATCTTAGCATTCAAAACATTAAACAAAATAAACTTTAAGAATTATTTTTCATTTCCAGTTATCTAATTCCATTTAAGCCACGAGTCTTTTAAAGAAAAGTCCTATTTGGAAATTGTTCACATTTTAGAAGAGTCCATTAAAAGCAAAATGTCAACTTGCTATCTTCTAAATTAAATGAAAAGGTAAGACCAAAAATCATGTAAAACAACATTCCCAATACATCTTTCTTAATCCAGCTATACTAAAAAATAAAAACCGTAAAAGGAAAGAAGAAAGTATTCGAAAATGATGAGGTATCTAGGACACATTTTGTTCTCACTAACTGGAATTCAAAACAACAGATATTATAAAAATGCCTTAACAGGACAATTCCTTATCATTATGAATCTATGGAAACTAAAAATTGAACCAAAAAGCTTATCAAAATGATTGCTACACACTGTGAACCACTTTCACTAGTTGAAGACAAGGGATTTTTTGAGATTTGCCAAGTAATAAATCCCAGGTACAGTTATTCCTAGAAAATATGTAACTAAAAAGCTTCTTCCTGAATTACATTCTACAAACAACAAGGTTATTGATGTTATTTAAAATGTCAGTTGAAAGTGATCATTTGTTTAATCTCACAAATATGTAGCACAGTAACCAGAGAAGCAATCTAGCAGCTGACAGGGCTGAGAAATTACTGCCCTTGAACTTAATATCAAAACTTGAAAACCACATTAAAAATTAAAATTTTAAAGTATGTTTATTCTTTGATAGTGATTCTATCATCAAAGAGAAATTCACTTTGAACAAACACTGATTTTGACATTCAACCATTCCACATTCAGCCAGAAAAAAAATTGGTAAATGATGATGGATGCATAGAAGCATGGATTGGTGGACAAATAGATACATAGATAATATTTAAAATGTATGTGTATCTATATGAATATATATGTACATATTCCAGTACTGATAAGAGTGTAGAGAAGTGTCTGTGATGGTATCTTTATTAGAACAATACCTTGGGAAAGAACTTTTTTAAAAATAAAATTCATAGTTTTTAGCCCAAACATGCCAATCATGGGAATTTATCCTATGGGGGTAGAGGATTCTAAAATGTGAAAGGTGTCTCTGTATGAAGATATGTAATTACCAAAGCATGATTTCCAATATCATAAAACTGGATACAATCCCAATATCCAAAAATCAGGATAAGGTATGCATCTTTTTCTATTTGAAGTACTCATCACTCTTGTTTTTACTTCATTTTTATTGACCTTGAAATCCCATTTCCAATGTCATTGCCTCAAAAAAAGCCTTCCCACTCAACTAGGATCAAGTCCTATTAGTACACACCAGACAGCATGTTTTTATTATTTGATAAACACTGACTTTCCTCCTCCTCCTCTCCTGCACACAGTACATTCCATGAGGGTAGGGATGTATTTTGCTCATTATTGTATCGTTGAGCCACATAATAAATATTTATTTACTGGAGTAATTAAATATTATAAAGATTATGTGGCAAAGTGTTAGGGGGAAAGTATACAGGATTTCATGTTTATGTTTATCATGGGAGAAAATAAAAAGTGTATGTATATGTTTATGTCTCTATACATGTATGTAGTGTATATGTGATATAAATACAATGGATCAGAATATAAGTCAGAAATATGAAATAGTTCTATTAGGATGATAGTTATATAAGTGATTTTGCCATAAAATTTCTTTCACTGTCCTGATAATGTCAATAATATCAAATTATTTTAAAGTTATATCTGAACTGAACAAATAATGTCGTATTTGAGAGGTTCCCTTACTTGAGGGGATATAGCTCATGGATATATGGTAATTTCTTTAGAATAGGTATGAAATGTGTTTTGGAATCATAACATTTGCCCAAAAGATATTGGGCACCTGGGTGGTTCAGTCCGTTGAGCGTCCAACTTCAGCTCAAGTCATGATCTCATGGTTCGTGGGTTTGACCCCATGTCGGGCTCTAATCTGACAGCTCAGAGTCTGGAACCTATTTTAGATTCTGAGTCTCCCTCTCTCTCTGCCCCTCCCCCGCCCATGCTCTGTCTCTGTCTCTGTCTCTCTCTCTCAAAAATAAATAATAAAAATATTTTTAAAACATCTTAAAAAAAGGTATTAACCATGAACTGACTAAAATTTAAATAAAAACTGAAAAAAAAGAAAAAGAAAAAGGTATTAACCATAAAAAGCCATCGAAAACTAATAAAACACAAAAATATTAAATGAAAATAAAAACTTGTAAATTACTTAATACGTTACTTTGCCAAATCAGATTTTTAAAAAATAATTAAAAATGCAACCAAGCAATGAAAATGTTGTTTATAATGTACTTTATTATTTGCACAAGAGGGAAATATACTGCATGAGTAATCCTAAACCATACATGGTCCTAAAATACAGTGCACAATCACTTGCACCTAAACCCTTTTCAAATCTAGTCCAGGTTCACCTTTCCTGATATCAGGGCATAAAAGGAAATTGTAGGAAAGAGAGGCACCTGAGGGCATATTTGTATGATGTTGCAGAAAGAGCCTTAAATGATAATCCATGGCTGTCCCTTATTTGCAATTTTTATTGTTCAGAGCAAGTTAGAAATTGTTGAAAGCTAAAAGTAGAGGGACAGCTGGATAGCTGAGTGGGTTAAGCAATCAACTCTTGATTTCGGCTCAGGTCATGATCTCATGGTCTGTTAGATCGAGCTCTGCATTGGGCTCATAGCTGGGAGTCCACTTGGGATTCTCTCTCTCCCTCTCTGTCTCTGCCCCTCTCCCATGTGCACATGCATGCTCTCTCTCTCTCTCTCAAAATAAACTTTTAAAAAATAAATAAACTTTTTATAAATAAACAAATAAAAGTAAAGTTGAATTCATATCTCAGGGTTGTTATGAACATTACATGAGGAATGCATGTAAGCTATATACCACATTGTCCAAGAGCATTCAATAAATGATAGTTGCTATTCACTACTAGTAATAGTTGGAAGATTCTAAAAACTATTCAGAATGTTATTTATTTTCACATTTACTTTATAAATATGACTTTACTTCCTGGAAATTCAATTTTCCAAAACTAGAAAACACACATACACATATGCATAACTTCTAACTAACCTTTAGCTCTGTAGAGGCAGAAGCTAATTTTTTTGCTTCAGTCAATGCATGCAATTGTTGATAGTCTACTGGTTTATACTTGGTACTTCTCATTCCATTTTTCAAATGGAACATCAGATTGTCTGTTTTTCATCAAAAAAAGAAAATGACAAAGAAATAGTATCATATTATTGGAAGTCTAAATATAGTTATGGTAACATGTTGGTCTTATTTTTAATTATTTTTAAGCAAAAACAAGAATAAATATTACAACACTCATATTATACTTGAACCTCTATCTCTAGAAAATTTAAAAATATCACCAGTATATTTCTTGCATAAAATTACTTTTAAAAGAACATAAAGGGAATATTCCCATTTAAGTAAATATATTGAGAATTTTAGAAAATTATAATGCCAAGATACAAAGTATGACCATTCTTTTTATTTAAAAAGTTTTAGGCGTCAGGGCACCTGGGTGGCTCAGTAGGTTAAGCATCTGTCTGATTTTGGCTCAGGTCATGATCTCACGGTTCATGAGTTCAAGCCCCGCGTCAGGGTCTATGCTGACAGCTCAGATCCTGGAGCCTGCTTTGGATTCTGTGTCTCCCTTTCTCTCTGCCCCTAACCCACTCACACTCTGTCTCCGTCTCTCTCAAAAATAAACATTAAAAAGAAATGAAAAAATTTTAGGCATCAATGGTGAATATTTAAGTTTCATCTTATGAATGAAATTAAGTAGATTTTTTAAGTCATAGCTGCATTTCTAACAGAAAAATTGAAATAATTTCAATTAAATTTGAAAAAAATTGAAAACAAAACCTAAAATTTTAATGGGCCAAATAGGAATAAAATGATATAAAATGACCAAGCAGCCAATCTCCATCCAAATACATAAAGTGTCCTAGTTTAGTATGATATTAACTGTTTTGATAAAGTAAAACATAGGTAGGAGGTATTCATAGGCCAAGTAGCATAAAGCATAATAATCTGAGTAATCCAAACAAAAAAAAAATGCACTTTTGCCTCAATTATATGAATAAGTAAACTGTGTAATGTAAAGTAATTGAGATTAATTAATTATATCATGAATCTCATGACTTTAAGTAGGCTTCAAGTGATTTAAGGACAAGCACAGTAAAAGAAAGTATGGTTATCCTCATCACTATTGGAAAAGATTAAAGCATGCATTGCAAGGAACTGGAGAAACCTTTAATATGACCAAATAATGAGCTTTCCATTAAAATTTTGAAAATCAACATTCCAACTTTACATCATGCATCATCCACCATAAATCATAAAACAGATACGGAAGTAGAAAATAATACCTGGGCTATCATTTTTCTGAATCATCATGAATAGCTGGTCTCTTTTATTCATGTCCTCCATATCTGTCAAATAAAAAAAGACAGCTAAATTTCAGTGTTATTTTCCAAATGTTTTTAAAGATGGGTTAATCATACTGTTTTTTAAAACAAGGCCCAGGACTGGGTGCCAGAACTCTTTGTATTTAACTAAAATTTACTTCTCCACCCTCGAGAAGCTTCCTTCCATTAGTTTTTTCCCTCTATGCTTTTCCTGTTCTTGATCTCTCCTTTGAACCTCCAACATTTTAATCCCTTTCTCTTGGATTGCCTTAGTGACTGATATTTTGTGATTTAAAAATTGTGTAAGCTTTATCCTGAGTTCCTAGGAAAAAGAAGCTACATAAATTAAAGAATAAAGCAGTTAGCCAAATGACTCACTAGTAACATTAAACAAATCAGCATTTGTAGCAGACACTAGGATGTGCCGTCTATTTCTAGAAAGCACTTGATTCCCAGCTGTCACTTCCTTCAGGGTTAGACTCAGTTTCAGAGAGCTACCTCGTCCAAAGGTATACCATTGCTGGGGCAGCCTATACCCAATGACTGAGCAAGGCAGAACTATAAAGCCCCACCAGTTTGGGCCCAGTGTGGGTCACCCTGATGGGCAATATTTGATCCAGATCTTCTGGCAGGGTTGACCCAGACTTTATCGGACCTACATTGAAACTGACTTTTTCATCTGCCCAATCCTGCTGCTGCTTCTTCCTTTCACAGGTTTGGATGCCTAATGAATACACAGCACCCTAAGCTCTGCCTCAGTGTCTCCTTCCTGAGAACCCAACCTGCAATAGCACTGAACTGAACTGACATCTTTTTTAGGGCACCTCTGGGGCTACAGACTAGTAAAGTGGTTCTTAAGTAACAGTATCCATTTTTCACAAATTTTGTTCCATATCCACTAGGTTGAACTACTCACATCTAGTAGCTTTTGCAAAACTAACCTTGCTAAATGGAAGAGAAAGTAGTACACATACACGACTTTGGAAACTGCCAAGTTCCCAAGAATCATGGTGATTGCCCACTAGCTTTTGGAATATAGGGATGAACTCCAGTGTATAATAACTTCTACAAGGAATCCTTGTTTCAAGCCCTCAGTAACATTGACAATCCTCTCTATAGTCTGCTTTCTACTGACACCTACAACTTATGTTAGGATTCTTCTTTTTGGGGGGAAGATATTGCACATCCAATCTATCAACCTGTACTGCCTCAAGCCACCATCACCACCCGCCTGATGGCAGCAGCAGTTCCACTTTGTACCCTTATAGTCCATTCTTCAAACAGCAGCCTGAGCAACCCCTTTAAAAACTCTAGTCTGACCCTGCTGAGTCCCTTCAATGGCTTCCCATTTACTCTTTAAAATAGTGCCCAAACTTCTTCAAGAGGCTTATAAGGCCCTCCAAGACCTTGTCCTTGGTCATCTCCCCATTCTCACCTCATCCACACATTCCAACCACACTGGTCTTTCTATTTCTCAAACATACCACGTTTATTTTGCCTCAAGGTCTTCCCACTTGCTGTCCTCTCTACCTTACAGACATTTTTTTTCCTCTTTTTACCTGGTTGGTTCCTACTCAGCCTTCAGCTACACCAACATGTTGTTCTTCCTCAGAGAGACTTAACCAGACTTCTCCGTCTAACTAAGGGAGGATGCCTTGTTTCTCTCTCATCCCATTCCTTCCTTTCCATAATAATTTGTATCAGTCTTCACATCTGCATGTTTCCTGATTCAATATCTGTCCTCCTCCACAAACTTGTGGCCTGTGTGCGTCTTACTTCTGATTGTATTCCTGGTATCTAGCACAGGTAGTAAATGCTCAATAAATATCATTTGAGAAAAACAATGAAAGGTAGCTGGCAGTAGCTCAATGTCTTCTAGCCCCCCAGAAGGGCTGCGATAATAATTCCTTAGTTCATACTATACCCTCTTTCTTCCAACAAAAAACTTTCATTTTTTATAAGTCTGCCTTAATAGCATAGCCTACAGGAAGAAATGGCACATTTACATGCCCTCAGAGGCCATCGGGTCAATGAGAGAGTGAAAATCATAGGGACTGCAGAAAACATGAAAAACTGAAAAGCATTCCATGCCCAAAGATAATCAAGTACATCTTTTTTTTCCTTTTTTCTTAACAAAGGTACTGCACAAATAAAGTGAGTGTCCAAAACAAATGGATGCTGCACTTAGCAACCTGTCTGTGAGCTCTGCCTACCACATCTCACCTCTGGTTTTCATCTCAATCTCCCACCCGTCTGAGCTGACTATCCCCATCTTGGAGAGACCTCGCCAATTCTTTAATTGATTCACTTTAGGTTTTCCTCAGTGGGGAGCCCAGCCCCCTCAGATTTACGACTCATTTGTCTTGGGATTTAGATTGCAGGATCGAGGCTGTGAATCAAAGTGGGGTTTTGCAGACTCCCTTTAGGTTACTTTGATCTAACATTGATTAATTTGTTCCTCCTGATGTTCAGAGAAAAGTCATGAAGTCCAAACATTTCTCACCATTTCTACATGGTTCAAATATTAATTATGACCATAAGAAACTTATAATATATTCTGGGGGCACCTGGGTGGCTTGGTCGGCTAAGCGTCCGACTTCGGCTCAGGTCATGATCTCACAGTTTGTGGGTTTGAGCCCCGCATTGGGCTCTGTGCTAACAGCTCAAAGCCTGGAGCCTGCTTCGGATTCTGTGTCTCCCTCTCTCTCTCTGCCCCTCCCCCACTCATGCTGTCTCTCTCTGTCTCAAAAGTAAATAAACATTTAAAAAAAAATTTTTTTAAAGAATACATTCTGGAAATCAAAATTGCAAAAAAAAAAAAAAAAAATACTACTCTGCCTTCATGAACTTGAAATCTAGTTTGGTTGCAACTGTACAGAAGATGAATCCAAAACACTTCTTGACCTACATTCTTTAATATTTATATATAAATCATAGTTACTTACTACTTACCTTTCAGGGATGTTGAGGACCTCTGAACTAAATAATTATTAAAGTGAGATAATATAAAACTGATTTAGTTATAGTGTTTTTTATATCAGTGGATTAAATAAACATTCAGATTCAGAATCTGAAAGGTTTGCATAAAATTTAGCTCGTCCAACTTCTCATTTTAGCATGAGATGGTTGGCAGCCCAGAAAAATGACCAAAATCACAGAGAACTTCAAGTCCTAAATCATACTCATAACACAAAAATCTCTGAAAATGAAGGTTTATTTCATAATCACTATTGTGGCCAAATCCAATCTGAGCTGAAATCATTTGGCGGCAAATTTGACCCAGACTGAAGTTTATTCTATTTAATGTGGACATTCATGCATTTGTGCAAAAGTGTCAATATGTTTCTGTATGGGGTGCTACCCAGATACCATCGGTCTTAAGGAATATAGGGCAGATGCTCTATATCACAGCTCTAAAAATCTGAAAAATTGACACTACATCTGGCACCACAGACTTCAGATAAGGGATTATGAAGCTGTACTAAAACAAGCAGCCTCTGATTCCCAAACAAGCATATGTCATCTAGGCCATTTCAACTTTATGCTTACTAGTGAAATTCAAAGTGGCTACTTCAGCTGGCCATTGAGATGCTTTTGGCTGAGTAATGGCCACTCGAACAGAATTTTCCATGTTACATAATTTTAAAGCTTTCACAGTTTTAGAAATTATTTCATGTTCACATTACGTGACATTTTAGAAATTGCTTATGAGTATTATCAAAATGTTAAACATTTTACAGCTATTCAATTACTGAAAATATTTTCCAGTAATATGTTTCTATGAGAAGATTCTTAGAGTGTAGGAAGAACGTTTTGATATGTAATGTAATGATAGCTTTGCGGTAGCTACAGGATTGAATCAAGATTTTAATATAAAGTTAATTTTTACAGACTTGATAGAGAATCTAAACTCAAAAAAAAAAAAAAAAACCATGACCTCAACTAGTCTCTATGGGGTAGGTAAGCTTCTCTAGAGATGAGAAAAAAATAGCAAAGAGATCATTTATATAACAAGGTAATCTTTTTACAGTGTGAAAATTTGTATTCCTCTCTTTGCTGAGAAAATCTCTTTTAATACACTAAGGAAGAAAATGTCAGTTGTACTTAGGCTTAAAATTGTACAATGCATGGATAATTTGTGAACTCTAAACTGTCTAACTGTATAGATATGTAGATTAGCCAATCATCCTGTGAGGGTAAGTTTTCAAAATTGATAGGGCTTCTGCCAGGCCAAACAGTGTGAGGACAACACCAACGTGGAAAAATATCTTGGATGTAGCATCAAATTATAACCTTTTTCATATGAAAGATCTCATGACATTTCAAACGTTAATTCAAATACTTTGGCCTAAGTTTAAGCAATATTTTTCTAGCATGCAGAATTCCCTTTTAAATTCTAAGCAGAATGGTGCATATTACTTCCATTATGAAACATTTTATATTGTAGTTAGCATCAAATAAAAATATTGTCCTGGAAAAACTAATGGAACCAAGAGCGAATCCATGAAGGTTAATAAAAATATTTAAATAAAGTGTTCAGTTACATAATAAATATCTCATATTCAATTCAAACATAATGGAAAAGCTCAGACTCAAAAGAGCAACTACAACTAAACGAATAAAAACAAAATCCCTAGGAAGAAACTGTACAAGAAGTGTGTAGCACTCATACCCTAAAAACACCCACAAAGGCTTATTAAAGGAAATAAAATTTAAATAGAGAAAAATAATTCTAATTTTGTGTATCAAATATTTAATAGTGGCAATTTGGGGATAGCAGGATTATAGTTGATTTTGGTTTCCTCTTTTTGTTTGAGCAGAATTTAGAAAATATTTTTTACACGAAGAAGAAATATATATTTTAAAAAATACTGAGCAGGGGCAATAGTTATTTCACTATATATGAGGGGAAAAGATACCACAATTTCTATATTTTACCAGTCAAAAAAGAAACTGGATTTTATGACATCAAGAATCCTTTAAGATGTGAACTTGTATATATGAGTATAATTTTCCATACTAATACTGAATTGACTTATTTCTCACTAGTCTTTCTATTAAAAAATAGGATATGTTAAGTACATTTGTAGAATTTTATAGAACTTGAAAATGTTAGCATTAAAATACTCACAAGGTTATTTTTTAATGCTGTATGAGGAATAAATATATTAAACTCTTCTTTCAATTATTAAAGTACTGGCTGGGGCATCTGGATGATTCAGTCAGTTAAGGGCCCAACTCTTGATTTGGACTCAGGTCATGATCAGAACTTCGTGAGATAAAGGCCCACATCAGACTCCGTGCTGACAGCTAAGAGCCTGGAGCCTGCTTTGGATTCTCTCTTTCTCTCTCTTTCTCTCTCTCTCTCTCTCTCTCTCTCCCCCTCCCACCCTGCTGTCTCTTACTTTCTCAAAAATAAATAAACATTAAAAAAAAACCAAATGCAATCATGATACATATATAGTTCTCCCCCATCCATGCTCTCTCTCTGTCTCAAAAATAAATAAACGTTAAGAAAAAAAAAATTTTTTTAAATATTTTACCCTTATACTGCAAAAAAAAAATCCATAATCAGACAAAGGAAATCTACAAAATATCTGCCTTTTTCACAATTCATATAAATTTGCTTTTGAAGCAAATTCTACATACAATCAACCTTTCTGTTTATCCCTATTTTTATGTCTATAATATCTCAAAGAGGAGAGTCTAAATCAACCTCAGTAATGAAAATGATTAAAATAAAAATCTACTTATCCCATATGCTTTTCAATAAAAGACTGGGGAGCAGAGTAAAGTAGAAAGAACACAATTAATTGAAGCAAGGAACCTAGAAGTTTCTGAAGGACTTTAGAGTTCCACAGAGAGTGGAAGTAACTTCAGGGGAGCCTCTCACGCTTTTATTCCTGCTACATCCTCAAAGCTGTTTTAATCATTTCAAAAGCACAGGAGAAATTGCATATGTACCTAGTTTAAAACAGTACATAGTAAAAACAAAGGGTGGGGGATGAGGAAAATTTCCAGACATTGAGGAAATAAGGGAATAGATAAATTCACAAAGCTCACATTTATAGCCTCAGAAATTCTGACCTGAAGCCATAACAACAGTTTCAAGCTTTGGGGAAATTAGGTAATTATTTATTTATTCACATTTATTTATTTGTTTGTTTATTTTAGAGAGAGAGAGAGTGCACATGCATGAGCAGGGGAGAGGAGCAGAGAGAGGGAGAGAGAGAAAATCTAAACAGGCTTCATGCTAAACACAGAGCCCAATGTGGGGCTTGATCCTAAGACCCTGGGATCATGACCTGAGCTGAAATCAAGAGTCAGACGTCCAACCGACTGAGCCACCCAGGTATCCCTACATTATTTGTGAAGAAACACTATTTTGTCCCCAGTTTTTTCCATAAGGGTGCAACCCATCAAAGAAGAGTATTAAAAGTGATCCTCTGTTGTGAAAAGATTCACCACTTGCCCTTCTTGACTTGCCACTTTGGACATGCTTAAACTGGAGACTTTGTCAACCTTCTTCTGATACAATTTGGGAATCCAGTTCCTCATCCTATATATCTGGACTTGAAGTTAGAAGCTTATCTGCTTCCCCCCATACCTTTTACCCTTAACGTTTCTGTCAATAGAGGAGTATCATATAATTCACCACCTCCAAATCTCGTGTCAATTTTTGTGGTAGCATTTTATCCATTCTCCTGGCCCTAGCTACCATCACACAAGTGCCTGAATGTGTGATGCCTCAAAACCTCCAATATTTCTGATCTACCAAATGTTTTCTTTTGGCTTTCCAGACAAGGTTCAAATTCTGTATAGCTGACAATGACCTTTTAAATCTAGCTCTTCTCTATTAGCCTCTTCCTTACCCATTACCCTATATGCACACTACACTTCAGCATTCTCAAATTATTTGAAGATCCCTGAATACACAATGCTGTGGTAGACAGAACAATGACCTCCCCCAAAATGTCCTCATCCTAATCCTCAGCACCTTTTAATATGATATGATATGTGGCTAAGGAGAAATAAGGTTGCAGCTAATCAGTTAACTTTAGCTATAGAGATTACCCAGGTGGGCCCAATGTAATCACAAGTGTCCTGCAAAGAGGAAGGCAGGAGTGTCATAGTCGGAGGAGGAGATGTGAGGTGAAAAGCAGAGGTCAGAGAGAAGATGGTTTTGAAGATGCTACTCTTCTAGCTTTGAAGATGGGGGAGTGGGGCCAGACTCAAGGAATGCAGGCAACTCTTAGAAGCTGGAAAAGGCAAGGAAATGGATTCTTCTGTAGAGCCTCCAGAAGGCATGCAGCCCTACTGAAACCTTGATTTTAACCCAGTGAGACCTATTATGCACCTATGACCTCCAGAATTATAACATAATAAATATGTGTTGTTTAAGCCACTAAATTAGTAGTGATTTGTTATTTAGCAATAGGAAATTGACGGTGCTCTTTCACATCTCCTTACCTTTGCGCATGCTGTTACCTATGCTTGGAATGCCTTTCTCCACCCCTGCCTCTCTGGCCAATGCCTACATACGTTTCAGTCTCATTTTAAGCATCTAACTGGAGCTTCTCAATACAGGTAGAGATTATTTATCTCTTCTCTTGTGCTACTATTGTACTTTTGTATATCCCAGCTGATGCAGTTATTCATTTATTCAATGTTTATTGAATATCTATTAAAGACTAGACTAAGGGATATAGAGTTACTCAGGCTCTGCAGAGAGACCTGCCCGAGGCATCTTCTCTGAAGTAGCCCCTTTCACCCTCAATCACTCTTTATATCCACAATCTAATTATTTCCCTTCATAGCACTTAACTATGTGGCATTATACTATGTATTCATTTATTTATTTGCTTATTGTTCACTTCTACAACTAGGATGTATGCTCTATAAAAGCAAGGCCTTTAGCTGATCATCTCTATTTTTCCAGAGGGCCTAAAATAGTGTAGGTCATATACTAGACACTCAACAGGTATTTGCTGAAAAAGCATCAAGTGATTGCATTACAGATCATGAGCCTGCTCCTAAGGCATGGTGCTATTAGAGGCAAGCACATAGTTTTTACATCCTCTTTTCCAATTTTTAAAATCTAGGCTCACTTGTATGAGATGAAAGTTATTATCAAAAACAAAACTCCAAACCAAAATGGTCAGTGCACTGAGGTATATGTCAAGAAGTCCTACTTTATCTTGGTGAGTTTCAGCACTGATTGTAAGTTCATGTTAACTTATAGTTGAAGGTGTCCCTTGATCAGCTATTCAGCTGCCAATCACAGCACATAACACATTTGTGTCATCTTACCTCTCCAAGAGTTTGGGTAAGAAGGCCATGCTTTGCAAAGTACACACAAATTATCTGGTCTTATCTCCAACAATATACTGTTCAATGAAAAAAGCAAATTTTACCATGATATTTACCATATGATACCATTACATAAACCTGCAAAGACACATACACTGTATTGCACAAACACACCCCACACACATGCATTCTACAAAGGAAAAAAGTCTAAAGAATATACAAATAGTCCAAACTAGAATGCAGCTGGAGGTTGGTTTCAAAGGGGACTCTGATTATCTGTAGTGAAATCTTTGCTTTTTTACAAAGAGAATGCATATATATATATATATATACATATATATATATATATATATGTAATTAAGAGCAATAAACATAACTCCCAAAGATCTTATTTCTAAATAATTATATTATCTATTGTAGAGTTAATACAATTACATTTGAGTTTATAAATGATTATCCAGTGGGTTCTGCTAGTGAGAGCTCCAGAGCCTAATGACCCAACCCCACCCATTTCTGCACCTGCTAACACTTGGACTACTGCCAAAGGACCTTGACACTCCCATGTTGTAACAACCCTGTGAAGCCCAGCCTGAAACATCCAGTTAACTTTATCTTTAATTTTGAATATAAGCAAATAATTTCCATACAAATTTGTTGTGCCTTGTACAAGAAATTTCTTCTGACATTTTCTCTAACAAAATGATTCAAAATACAGTATTTTTACATTTTAATTAATGGCCACAAATGCACTGCTCATTCTTTTGATTACAAGTTTGTTCATTAAAAGACTATTAACATCAAGGCCATAAGCAAGGTTATAGAGTTCAACAATTAAATGGATTTTTGATGTGCTTTCTACCATTACTGCTGAGGAAATTGTGTCATCTTAATTTTAAAATTGTGGCAGACATAGCTTGGTGCTAATATCCATTCTCCCTTTTTTTCTTTCCTAGCAGAACCCACTTTTGTTCAGGATTAAAAGATTGGCCTTCCTTGATATCCCTGAGACGCTAAGTGACCATGTGACACAGTTCTAGTCAATGGGATTTAAGCAGACAGAGGTCTGCTGGGAATTTGGGGATAAGACTTGTCTTTTCATATGAGCACCACCCCTTCTTCCCTGTCCTTCCCTCCTTTCTCTTAGCCTGGAGATGTGGATGTGAAACTGGACATGGAGAAGCCATCTGTGACTATGTAGTGAGGATTAGGATGAAAAATGTATACTAACTATCCCAGAGAAGAAAGCCAAAGGGAGCTTGGGACACTGATGATAGCAAGAATGTGCTGCAACAGCTGTGGGCTACTTCTGTCTGGGCTTGTTGTTATGAGAAAAATAAATCCCAAGCTTCTGCAAAGCAGGTTTTATAACTTTTGGCCAAACAAAATTCCCGACTGATACAGAAAGGGAAAATATGAAGCACCCAAGAAGTTTTGATGCCTTTTCATATAAAGGAGTATAAAAATTCTTCTAGAAAAGTACCCATCAATACAGGCACAGGATAAAATACTAGAAAATAATACTGTTGTTGCTTTTCAATAATAGCATGAGAAAATCACAGCTAGAAAATTTTCCAACTCCAATAGAGTTTCAGTTACAGTTCAACATAGCTGAAAGAGAGTAGGTCAAGTGTGTAGGTGATTCTGGAAGGGGAAAGAAAACAAAAATCGCAACCTTAATTTCATTATCAAAAAATAACACAGAAGAATGTATCTGTGGGTTTTCAATACTCCAGGATAAATAGTTTTTCCACAAAAGATCAACCATGTGAAGAGGAATTTTCTTTTTAAATGTTACGAGATTTTTTTTTTAATTTTTAATAAAAAAATGACCATCAACCATTCTTTAACAACAAACACTACAAAACTATGTTTAATGACAGTGCTTAGAACACAGTAGCACTAATACATTTTGAGTGGATGAAATAATTATAATGGGTGGGAAATATTAATTCATTTTTGTGTAAAGGAAAGATCTCTAGTCAAAGACATGAAGAAATGAAAGGAAAAGATTAAAGGAATTAAGATAAAGTTTAAAGTGGGGGAAGAAAGTGTGAAGAAAAAGAACATTAAAAGGAACAAAGAAAGAGAAAAATATTGTGTTCATTCCTATTTTCTATTTCCTATTTCCTATTTCTAGTTCCCTCGAGTTTGGTCAAAAACGAAAGCATCCTCCACCCTACAAAGTCAAACTCACAGTTTGGATCAGCTGCACTGAAGTGGTTAGAAGTTTTATTACAGTGGAGGGCAGGTAATTTTCCAGCATCAAAGGTGGGCCCTAAGGCAGGTGTGGTGGGATTTCCATTGGCAGGAGGCAACTAACTCAGGATGAACAGCTCCACTCTGGAGAAGAGAGATGGAACATCTGATGTGAACAGATGGACTGAATGCAGAAGGTGTAGTGAGAGATGTCAGTCTTTTCCTATTTCGATTTTTGTTTCAACCTAGTTCTTCACACAGAAAAGGAAAAAGAAATCCTCCACTATCCTCTCTTTCATGTTCTCCTTCTACAGGAATCCATAGTCTCTGAATAAATTTGAAAGTCTTTGTATGGAAAATCCCAGTAATGTCTTATGAAATCTGGGCAGGGTGGGTGGGATGGGTAGAAGAAAAATAAACTTCTCTCCCTTAACAGTGAAAGAAGAGGGGCACCTGGGTAGCTCATTCCATTAAGCGTCCGACTCTTGATCTCAGGGTCTTAAGTTTAAGCCCCGCATTGGGCTCCACACTGGGTGTGAAGCCTACTTTAAAAAAATAAAAGTAAAAAACAAAAAAAACAAGAGTGAAAGAAAAGCTCTGCCTAGGGTGGTGGAAGAGGAGGGTAAAGCAGAGGGTGGTGAGAGGATCAATTGTCATGTAATACAAGGACAACAATACAAGAATTTGGCTGCATAGGATTTTCCAGTTGGCTTTAAAAATACCATCAAAGGAATTTGGTCCAAAATATAATGGTCAGTAATAAATAAAATATTCACTAACATATGACTACTACCTGTCAGTGGCAATTGAAGACATGGGATACATGAGATATCCATGCAATGGGAGATTTTAAAAGCTGGTCCTGTAGAAAATATTGCCGACAACATGGGTTTGTTTAAAATATAATTGAAGGTGCCTGGGTCGCTCAGTCAGTTAAGGGTCTGACTCTTGATTTCAGCTCAGGTCATGGTATCTCAGTAAGTTTGAGCCCCATACTGACAGCGTGGAGCCTGCTTGGAATTCTTTCTCTCCCTCTGTCTCTGCCCTTCCCCCACTTGTGCACATGCACGTGCTCTCTCTCTCAAAATAAACTTTAAAAAATAAATACATAAAATAAAATTTAATTGATATGAAAACAGCACATTCTCAAAATTGAGATATACATTAACTCTAGAGTAGTGTTGGGCTTTGGAGTAAGACTACAGAAGACTGAATTCCAACTCCCCCCTTATAAGTTATGGGACTCTCAGCAAATTAATTAAATGATAGAAAACACTTCATATTGTAAAGATGTCAACTCCTCCAAATTTATATACCTCTACTGAAATCCTAGAAGATTTTTTGGTAAAATTAGCAAGCTGATTTAAAATGTGTACAGAAATGCAAAGGACAAAGGATAGCCAAGAAAAGCTTGAAGAAGAGAACAAAGCTGGAGGATTTATAGTGCTATGTATCAACATCCATCATGAAACTATAGTAATTAAGACAATGTGTTATTGGCACAAGGATGGATAACTAGGCCCATGAACAGTACAGAGAGGTAAGAAACAGATCCATATATAACATATAAGGTCACCTGATTTATGACAGAGGTGAGTCACACTGTAGTGTGCAAAGAACAGTCTCCAGTAAATGGTCCTGGGATAGCTGGATGTCCATATGGAAAAAAATGAATCTTGACCCCCTACCTTCCAACATTAACAAAAATCAATTCCAGATGTATTGAAGATCCAAATGTGAAAGATTAAAAAATGAAGCTTTTAGAAGATTATATAGGAGAACATATTCATGACCTTGGAGTTGGCAAAGATTTCTTAAATAGTTCACCAAAAACAAGCTAATCATAAATGGAAAATGTAGTAAGATGGGAAATACTAAAATTAAGAACTTCTGTTCATCCAAATACACCATTAAGAGAGTAAAAAGGCAACACAAAGAGTGGTTAAATATATTTGTAATACATATATTCAATAAAAGACTTGTATCCAGAATACAGACACATTTAAATGCCTACAAATTAATAAGAAAAAGTCAGAGAACCCAACAGAAAACAGGGCAGAATACCTCAATAGACACTCCACACACACAAAAAAAGATATCCAAATGGCCAATAAACATATTAAAAGGGTTCAACTTTATTCATTAAGAAAATACAATTTAAAACCAAAATGAAATGCTTCTATAAACACACTGGAGTGGCTAAAATGACAAAGACGGAGGAACGTCTGGGTGGCTCAGTCGGTTAGGCCTCTGACTCTTGATTCCAGCTCAGGTCGTGATCTCAGTTTGTGGGATCTGCGCTGACAGCATAGAGCTTGCTTAGGATTTTCTCTCTCCCTCTCTCTCTCTGCCCCTTCCCAGCTCATGCGTGCTCTCTAATCTTTGCGTGTCAACTAATCTTTAGACCCCATTCAAGTTTTGTCAATTGTTCCAATAATGTCCTTTCTAGTAAAAAAAACTCCAGTTCAGGGGCGCCTGGGTGGCTCAGTCGGTTAAGCATCTGACTTCAGCTCAGGTCATGATCTCGTGGTTCATGGGTTCAAGCCCTGCACTGGGCTCTTCCCTGACAACTCAGAGCCTGGAGCCTGCTTCAGTTCTGTGTCTCCGTCACTCTCTGCCCTTCCCCCGCTCATGCTCTGTCTCTCTCTGTCAAAAATAAACATTAAAAAGTTGTAAAAAAAAAAAAAAAAAAAAACCCACTAGGTCAGAATTAAGCATTGCCTGTAGTTGTCATGCCTCTTCAGTCTGAAATTGCTACTCAGTCTTTCTTTGACTTTCATGATCTTGATCCTTTTGAAGATCACAGACCAGTTATTTTGTAGAAGGCTCCTCAGTTTGAGTTTCTCTGATGCTTCTTCACAATTAGGCTATATGTCTGTGGCAGGAATGTCACAGAAGAGATTTGTGTCCTTCTCATTGCATCCTATCACCTGACTTCCTTTTGTCCGTTACTGATGATGTTCATTTTGAACACTTAATCAAGGTAGCATCCACCAAGGTACTCCACTACAGAGTTACTCTTTTTCCCACTTGTAATTAGTAAGTATTTTGTAGAGACTTACTTTGAAATGCTATAAAATCCCTACATTAAATATTTAATTTAGATATTTATTTCGCTCAAATGTGTATAGGTTTATTTTATTCAGTAGGCTATAATCTGTTACTGTAATTATTTTTTTTAAGATTTTATTGTTAAGTAATCTCTATATGCAACATGGGGCTCGAACTTACAACCCTGAGATCAAGAGTTGCATGCTCTACCAACTGAGCCAGCCAGGTGCCCTATTACTATAATTATTTATTTTGATGTTCAAATTATCTTCATATTGGCCAGGAGAAGACTCTTCAAGTTGGTCTTTGTGTTCTACATGTTTTAAAAAACAATACTCATTTATTAGCTCACAGATCTGTAAGTCAGAGGTCTAGTATAGTGTGGCTAAATTCTTGGCTGAATGAAATCAAGGTATCAACCAGGCTAAATTTCTCTGCAGGTTGTCTGGACAAAATTCACTTGCGAGCTCATTCTTACTGCTGGCTGAATTCAGTAACTTGCAACAAAGGACTGAGGTCATCATTTCGTTGCTTATTTTCAGCCAGTGGTCACTCTCTACAACTAGAAATTGCTTTCATTCTTTTCCATGTGTCTTCCTCCATCTTCAAGACCACCAGTAATAATCATTCTCATGTTAAATCCCTCGCATGCTTTGAATCTCTTTGACTTTCTCTGTTTCTGACCATTAAACACAGATTTAAGGGGCTAATGTGATAATATCAACCCACTCAATAACCTCTCTATGGTAAGACCGACTGATCAGGGACCCTCATTACCTCTGCAAACTCCTTTTGCCATATAAAATAAGAAAATCACAGGAGTAATATCTCCTCATATTCATACTCCTGGGGATTAAACAAAGCATGCACACTGGGGGGCAGGAAGTCTTGGGGCCATCTTAGAATTCTGGCCTACTACTACTTACTATGTAAAGTGTTAGAACAGTGCCTGGTACATTATAAACACTATACATGCATTAGCTGTTATTATTATTACTATTACTATTATTATTATTATCTAAAAAATTCACAAAAATCTTAAAAATAGCAATGACAGTAATGACAAGGGTGTAGTGAAATGACACCTCCATGTAACATCAAAGAAATATAAGCTTCTTATTAGAAGCTTCTGGTGATCAATTTGGCAATGTGTATTGAAAGCCTAATATTTCTGCTTCTAGGAATTCATCCTAAGGACATAAACAGAGGTAAACACAAACATATAGGAAAGAAGACATTAGTTATAATATATTTATAATAATAAATACTTTAAAAGAAACAAAAATCTCCCTTTAAGGGTTCGATTAAATAATACTCAATATATATTGCTATTCAAGGGAATAATATGTAGCCTTAAAAATATAAAAACAAAAAACAAAAATACAAGGTATGAAAATTTTTGAATGAGGAGGGGACACACTCATGTTAGAAGAGAAGGAATTAGAGGTTGCAAAATTGCCTTTGTAGTCTTATCCAATTTTAGTACAAACACCAAATGGATTCCTGCTTTTCTTTATCTCTCTTGAGCTGTGTTACAGTTAAACACCTATGGCACAGAAAGATGGGTATTAGCCTCCTCACATTGCTGTAGGTCAAAGAAGGTTCCTGCTGACCTCTTAGGGACCCCCTAGAGTGTGAGGTGGCCCTCTGTCAAGACAGGGTCACATGAAAAGGGAGAGAACATTCTCTGACACCACCTCTCTGGTCATGCCCATTTGCCAAAACAACGAGGGCATCCTGAACAAGAAGGCTTTGCATTACCTTCCCCACCCCCCCACCCCCCTCACCCCCCCACCCCCGCTTTTCTGTACTGCTGCCTTACCCAAGGCCTTAAATTGCAAAAGTATGGTCTTACTTACTCTCATTCCTAATGTATACTCCCCTTTATACTAAATTGGTTAAGTTACACTCTCAGCTTAGATTTTAGAGTAGGACTTTTGGTTGGTTTTATCTATAGTGAGAGTCATTCGAGAGTAAAAACTATATATTAAATGGGGTGAAGGGGGAAACAGAAGCTAACAATTATTAAGAGAGCACCTATAACTCTTTATAACACCATGAAATACCTACTATTAGTCCTGTTTTAGAGGTTAGAAAACTGAGGCCCAAAGGAGTTAATTAACTTGTCCAAAGGCATACTTCTAGGAAATGGTAAAAATTGGTGTTAAAGCCACTGGTTTCACACTTTTACCAAATTCCAATGATTCCTGGTGATTTTTGAGACCAGGTAGGTAAGTAGGTAGATAGATGGAGAACACACCAATTAAAAAGCTCCCTGGGGAGCGCCTGGGTGGCTCAGTCACCCAGTCAGTTGAGCATCAGGCTTCAGCACAGGTCATGATCTCATGATTTGTGAGTTTGAGCCCTGCGTTGGGCTCTATGCTGACAGCTCAGAGCCGGCAGCCTGCCTTGGATTCTGTGTCTCCCTCTCTCTCTGCCCCTCTACTGTTCACACTCTGTCTCTCTCTCAAAAATAAATAAAGATTAAAAAAAATTTTTTTTAAGCTCCCTGGGGTACCTGGGTGGCTCAGTTGGTTAAGCATACAATTCTCGATTTCAGCTCAGGTCATGATCTTACGGTTCATGAGATCAAAACCCTGCATCAGGGTTCTGGGGATACCCTACTGGGGATTCTCTCTCTCCTTATCTCTGCCCCTCCCTGCTCATGCTCTCTCTCTCAAAATAAATAAATAAACATTTTTTTAAAAAACCCCTAAGAATGTTAATGATTAGCCTAGTTTAAGACCTACTATATAGTACATATCACTGCTTCCCTATGCCTGAAAGCAAATTAGCCATATGCAATATGATTATACTGCAGATTAATTTTTTTCTCCTAAGCTTTTTTCAGCTCCAGCCTCTTAGACTCTTACTCTCAAATTAGCAGATACACTTTTAACTGGGGCATCTAGATATCACCACAAGTTCAGACTGAAAAAAACTTTCCCCTTGCTCTCTGAACCCAAAGACAGATACTCTAAAGTCCATGTTTAGAACTAGCATCTTTCTACAGAGCCAAAAACTGCGGACAGTTTCTTCTACCTATTACTATATAACACAAGTCTTGATAAAAGTCAATATCCAGGCCTCTGAAGATACCAACTGTCCATTTCTTCTTCAGGGATTCCCCCTACTCCATCCTTCCCAGATTCCTTCTCTGCAATCACCTTCATTTACTTTTAATTTGCATCCATCTTTAGCCCTAGCCATCTGCCCCACTTATGTTCTAGTTTTTTGCCAATCTATCTTTGGTAATCAACTCAAACCCATTGTTATATCTGAGCTATATAACAAGTATTCTTGCGGGGAACAAAAAAGAATGTAAGAAAATATATATGGTTAAGTTCTGTGTTCTTTTGAAATCAGTCTTTGAGTACTTCCTTGTCTTCTGGAATAATGTATTGTTCCAGTCTTATCTTGTGCTTTGCTTGTCACAGTCCCGGAATTGGCTATTTTTTCCAAATGGCTCTGGTTTCTTGGAAGATGGTATTTAGAAGTTAAGATCTGGCCCCTAGATGTGCTCATGGCTATTGGGATATCATTGCTCCTTGACCCTCTCTATAGGCAAAGCTAGAAGTACACACAAACACGAGCACACACACACACACACCTACCTCTATATTTATTTCTATTTCTATTTCTCCTTAAAAATTAGATAGGTAGGTAGGTAGGTAGGTAGATAGATAGATAGATAGATAAAGAGAGAGAGAGAGAACATACCATGCCAACTGATATCTCCAAATGCAATACAACAGCATGAAGTTCATTCTCATTTTGTCCTTTTCTGCATTTGTAACTCCTTACTCTAACAATGAAAAACTCAGCCCCCATTACTCTTCATATTTTGTTATTTCATAAGCACTTTATATATACCCATCTCTCATCTCTGATACCATTCCTCCTCTACACAAACTCCTTCTTCGACCTACTTGGGTTCCAACATTCTACAGAATATATCTCCACCACTACCATATAAGTTCCAATATTTCATGTCAGACTAGACCCTTCTAAATAGACTTCTTCCACTCTGACTCCCCCCCTGGGTACCCCAGCCCACTGCATAGATGTGGCTCCTCTGGTTGGGTTTCAAAACCTCATGTCAGGCTGCCCTTCCATATATATTTACACTCTACTCCCCCTGCTTGAGTTCTAACACACTGCAGTGGATCACTCCCATTTATAGGTTCTCCTCCACAGCTTTGCTTGAGTTCTGACACCCACACAAGGCTGCCCCTCCACATGGATGCGGTCCTTATTTTGGTTGGTCTCTGACAGCACAGGTCAGCCCTCCCAAATGAATCCTTTCCTATTTGGGGGGATATTTCATCAGGGCAATGTGATACCCTGAGTCACTGCAGTTCCCTCCCTATTCCAGTGTAGAGACCAGTCTTGTTCTGCCCTTTCGAATGGCTTCAGGACTGATTGTTTAGGAAGGGAAGAGAAAGAAGAGGAAATTGGATACAGGAAACATTGCTGCCTTCCTAGGTAATGTACCTTAACACAAATTCTTGACTTTATTCCTACTACCATTTAAGTTTTCTATTGACAACTCTAAGGATTTCTGATATATAAATTAATTTATCCTATAAGCAGTCACACTCTTAAAGACCAGTCAACATTTTCTCAAGTCTTTGTATTCTAAGAAATTAAAATCTATAATCATCAAATTAATAAAGGTAATTACTTTTTAATGATCATAATTATAGGGATGTAACCAATGACAAAGAAAGCCATTTTTCCTTCCAGGGAGGGAAAATATCATACCACTCAAGAGTGTGAGCTCTGGAGCTAGAATATTAGATTTAAACCCAGCTCTGAGGCCTCTAGGAAGTTCCTTAACTTTTTTGTGCTTCAGTTTTCCCATCTGAAAATAGAGGACAAAAATGGTACTTCTTAGAGTCATGAGGACTATGCCAGATAATACACAAAAATTTCTTACAAGAGCATCTGACATTAAAAAAATATCATTAAAATACTACTTATTAATGTTACTATGAGGGTACTCCCAAATACTTGAAAATGTGCTCACAGACTCTGATTCTCAGACCCTGATTTGAAAAACAAGATATTAAAATGTAGACTCTGGGGCGCCCTGGGTGGCTCAGTTAAGCGTCCAGTTCTTGATTGGGGCTCAGGTCATGATCTCACAGTTCATAAGATCAAGCCCTGCATTGGACTCTGTGCTAACAGCGCAGAACCTGCTTGGGATTCTCTCCCTCTCTCTCTGTCCCTCCCCTGCTCAGGCACTTGAACGTACTTTCTCTCTCAATAAATAAACAAACATTAAAAGAAATGTAGACTCTGACACTTAGTTAACCGCTTGGCACTTATGTCATAATAAATCAGTGAGCACAAAGATAGGCACTAAAATTGTATGAATGGATTTAAGACTATATATTTACCTCTTCCTTAAAGACTGTGTTTGAAATAAAAACATGAAATATTTAAATTCTCTTAGAGAACTTGTAAATCTCCTATTATATGTTGGTGATCTCTAGTGTGAGAATAACTCCTTAAAACATAATAATATATTTTCATTCTCTCTACAACTTGAGGTAGATTAAAAAGATTAAATAGCCCTCTAAGAATTTTAGTTTAGCTTAAATAGACAGGCTTTCTTTCAATTATTCTAAATAAGAATCACCTAGAACAAAAAAAAAAAAAAAAGAAAGGAAAGAAAAGAGAAGAAAGTTTATGTGTGATGGAATTCATGCTAATCAACTGCAGAACACGAGAAAAGTATGATACAGTTAATTGAGCTGATCCTAGATCAACTCCAGTTTTCAACCCTCATTCTCTTACAAGCGAGGTCATTACGCTTTCAAAAGCACTTATCCACATCTTCACAAACTAATTAAAGAAAAACTTCATTTATAAATAATTTCGCCAGAGTCACGTGTAGAGTGCTCTGTATGACTACTACCTTACGTATTTAGATTCATTCTGCTCTCTGACTCTATTATTTTCTCAAGATTTAAAATGTATTTCCAGGACAAGTTTCTCACATTTTCTAAACTCAGTGCAAAAGTTTATGTGGAAGAGTGAAGATGAAATATCCCACTCTAAAAATGGGCTGGCACCTCCTTGGTCATAGTCAGATAATGTCATTGTCAAACCTTGACTCAGGCTAGGCTCTGCTGTGGCTCATGGAAAAGGAGCCTTAATTGTCCAGAAACAGAAAGGAAAGACTGTATTGTTCATTCTCATGCTTCAATATGCATGCGCTTCTTTAGTAATCAAGGTCATTTCTTAGCACTTATTTCAGAGAAAATTCTAGTTGTCTGCGGATTGAAGGTGTCCCACTTTATAAAAGAAGTTATTTTAAGAACTTTTACCCTATTTACATGCTGCTTGGGAGTACAGTGGATATAAAATAACCGCCTTTGTCCTTAAGTGAAAACCTTTCAAAAGCAGCAGGAAGATTTAATACAGCTATGGTGTGTGTACTCTTGAAACTTGCACATTATGTGGCTCACTTCCTCCCAGACAGAAAGCTGGAAGGGGAATCCCTGGGCAGGCAGTCTTCACTCAAGACAAGAGGATAGAAGGACTAAAAGGCATATGAAGTCCAAAGAACAGGAAATCTCAGCCAAACACACCAGGAGGAGAGTTAAGAAAGAAAGACAAGGCAGGGAGATCCAAGTTCACAATGAGGAAAATGATGCTGAAGCAAAGCAGATGGGGATAGAAACAGGAGGGTAAGAAAAGAGTGGTGGGATTGCACATTAATTGCTTAGAGCACAAGTTTTTCAAGCCCTTTCCTATAGTCGAACTCTTCTGTAAACAAAATTCCTTTTCCAAGATTGTAAACTTAAGGCCAAAGAAAGTTTGAAGTCAGTCTTTACCCGGTGACTAAAGTTCTGAAACATAAAAGTTTAACAGCTGTCATAAACCATGTTTCCCACTAAAAGAAACCAGTTTGCACTGAGTGTGTATGAAGCCAACATGCTGAGAGATGGAGGTAGTGAATTCTTTTGAGGCCCACAGTGAATCTTGCCCTTTCCTTGGCCTCATTCGTTCTCCCTTTGTTGGTATTCCTGAGCCAACATGTTGTTTTTTGTTTTGTTTTGGTTTTGGTTTTGGTTGTTGTTATTGTTGTTTTTGCCTAAGCTAGATTGCATTGTAACTAAGAATGCTGACAAGTACACTCAGGTGATACAAATGTTTGGCAGAAAGTACTTTACTGTGTGCAGAACCCTTCAGCATCTCCACAGAGCAACAAAGTTCTCCAGATCAGAAACTGAAAGTCACTGCCCCAAGTAATACCTATTATTTGAGACTTGTCTTCCTGGACAGAAATAGGTGTAATGTATGACTAGGGTCAAGGATGAACCCACACTACTTCATTCATTCATTCAACACATATTTATTGGATTCCTGTTATGTGCTAGGCACTGTGTACTAAGCATCTGGTCCACAATGGTGGACATGCTCCCTGCTTTCTTGGTACTTACTAATGGCCTGGTGTGCTCATGGGCAGTGAATTACAGAAGACAAGGCTCTCTCTGCTATTGATGGTGGTTACTCTTTCATAATAATGCAACAAAAATATTAGTATTCAAATGAATATTCGATATTTATCACGAACATTTAATGAAAAGATCAATATTATTTGCGAAATGCCTATATTACCAGTCCTAAGCCATAGTAGCTCAGCTTATAACTACCATCAAATCTCACAGAACATTTAATCAAAGTGACATAGATGAATTAAACATTTGCCACAAAGTAATGAGGCTTTATTTTATACTACTAGTTATTGAAATTGTTTTTGTTCCTTTCTAATATTGAGAAAATCTTTCTTTACTCCAGAAAACATAAGTTAATTGCTAGCCCATATTGCTTACCTTAGCACTTAATATTATTACTTAAGAATAGAAATGATTAAAGGATGCCCCTATTACAAACCAAGATCTTCTAAGGGTAACTAATCTTTAAATAGTAAAACAATTAAGTCCTAAGGTGAGAATTTTGGTGTAGAATCATGACATCAATTTGAAAAGTTTTTGCCACTATATTGAAGGACAAGGCTGGGCTTGCCAGGTTATGCAAGTATAGTTGTAATCATTTATCAGAAAATACTTTGGGGACTATGACCACACTAGAGACAAACAAAACCATTCAGGAATGCAGGTGACTGTTTCAAAGTTCCACAAAGTTTCCACAGTCACAGAGGCACAAGTGGAAGGTATGAGAGGATAAGACTTGGATGAGAACTTGTGCAATGGGGTGCACTTCTAAGGTAAAATCACAAGGAGGATCATCCCAAATTCTTTCCTTTCACTGGCAGTCTCTCTTTTCCCAGGAAGTGATGACCTCACCAGACATAGTCCCATTGCAGGGTCAAAATTTCGCTGATGTACTCAGACATAAATCTACTTCCTGCATCTGAGTCATCTGATTTTTTCATCTTGGTTTCTCACCTCTAGTGTAAGGTTGCACCAGTACCAGTTTAAAATAGATGAAATGATTGAGGTCTCTTTGCAGGGCATTCACCGTCCTGTACTGATTCTTCCACTGATTTATTCCTTCACTCAACATTTATTGAGTGTATACCATGTTCTGGTCACTGTAATAGATGCTAGGGCCACAAAGATGGGAAGACACAGGCTGTATCCTCTAACAGCTCTGAGATATGGTCTCTAAACTCATGCTAGTGCTCTCTAAGTTTTTCTAATCCATACTCTTAATAAAATTGTTATGTTCTGTCAATAATGGATATTTACCATTTGCAAATTCTTACAATTATGATAGGCGATTACTATTATTGTACTCCTTTCATCTAATATCTCAGGGCAAAATAAACCCTTAGGATAATGTTCCCAGATAGCAATTGTTGATGTAAATCTATAATTTAAATGATCTTAATAATTTAAATCTTCTTGAAAATACGGGAGGTGCAGGGTGCTTGGGTGGCTCAGTCAGGTAAGCATCCAATTCTAGATTTTGGCTCAGGTCATGATCTTACAGTCCTTGGGTTTCAGCCCCATGTCGGGCTCTGCACTGACAGCAGAGACCCTGCTTAGGATTCTCTTTCTCCCCCTCTCTCTGCCTCTCCCCTATTCACCCTCTTTCTGTCAAAAATGAATAAACGTTAAAAAAAAATACAATCAGGTTGGTACCATTATTGTTTTTACCTATAATGCATTTGCTCGCAGGGCCACTGCATATTACTGCATACCACAGGCCATCCTACTCCTTAGGAAGTCCTCACAGAGGTACAGAGGAGTCAGCGCTGATATTTTCTTGTCATTTGTTGTACCTACATTATAAATATCATTAGGAATCTAGGGATTTTGTAGGAATGTGTTTAAGGCATTTGTCCATTAAAAAGGTTAGGTTTAAAAAAAATTTTTTTTTAATGTTTATTTCTGAGACAGAGAAAGAGCATGAGGGGGGGGAGGGACAGACAGAGAGGGGGACACAGAATCCAAAGCAGGCCTCAGGCTCTGAACTGTCAGCACAGAGCCCGACGCAGGGCTCGAACTCAGACAGCAAGATCATGACCTGAGCCGAAGACGGACACTCAACTGACTGAGCCACCCAGGCGCCCCAGTTTTGGTTTTTTAAAAAAGCTAGCATAATCTGTAAGCTCTCATAAAACCACATGAAAGTAATTATAACATTTCTGAATATGTTGCATATAAGAAAATGAGTGACAGCACACTTGGTATAATGGGGGAACTGAGTGAGGGTGCCAGGATGTATCCATGCATTAAAGATAAGACAAGTTTACTTTATTTCCTTATGTTTGAAATAAATATAAAAGGAAGATCTAACATTGCCTTCCTGCGCCTTCCTGCACGGAGTCAACCTTCACTCCACCTGGAAGAACACCCGTCTGCACCGTGCGACAAAGATCCTGACATCCGAGGTACCAGAGCACGAAGGGCAGACAGCCTCATTTCGCTTGAGGTGGAAGGCCAAGGTGGAGAAAGGTAGGACTGGTGTCATGTAAGGTGAGCCTGAAAGAATATTAAGGTGGTTTCATCATGTATAGGGGGAGAGAAGGCCTTAGAAGACACAGCTATTAAAATCAAGGAGCACAAGAGCGGGACATGTTTGGAGGAGTACAGACAGGCAATTCTGTGTGACTGCAGGTGAGGGGGCCAAGTGGGCAGCTTTATATATAGACAGAGAAATAACAGACAAGAAGAGGATTGGCAGCAATCTGCTGGTGCCAAGAACACTGATGGCTTCAATTTAGAAAAGGTCAGCCAAAATTAAATAGATGAGCTGATGAGAGAGCAGATCACAGAGGTGGATAGATTTTTAAAGAGAAATCATTGAGGAACATGTCATATTAAAAGACACAGCCATACAGCAGCTTTCTTGATAACTAAATAAATGGCTCTTATTTCCTTGAATATCACAGAGAGTAGGACCATAAAAGCCTTTCCTAGTACCAGATATCTGTGGGTTAGACAAATGGAATAATTACATAATAAATTTGATTTTAAAGGATGCCATGATCATTTTGCCTTTAATGGCCAAAGAGCTTTCTGAATTCTTAGCCCCCGATATTCCTCTTTGTAGCCTTGTTATTCTTCAAAATGTCTAAGGGACTCTGGGGACTGACCAGTGAGAGGTGTGTGGGTTCAAATAGCCAAGTGAGTCCTTGTCATTGAACTGTATCCTACTTACAATCACCATCTACCAGTTTTGCATTTATTTACAAAAAGCAAAGCTAACTATTCTACATTAATATATGCATACATTCAAATACTACTCTTATGTGAAATTATCATATTACCTACCTTAAATATCTTACAATTTTATTTGTCAATTATGCTTCAACAAAGCTGGAAAAAAAATACTACTCTTCTATTCCTGGAAAATGCAAACTTTTGCAGAAAGACAATATACTATAGTTAAGGCAAAGCAACAATTTACTACTAACAAATGACCAGGAATTTCAGTTGAGGATCCCAGGTAGCATCTGAACCACAATAAAAGAATAAAAATATTTCATTACTAGTTTCCCAAATGGAAGAAGGGAGAAGAAAATAGAACTATTCTGGGATTGCCAAAAAGCACAAAGAGGATTCATGTTGCAAGGAAGCATGAGCAAATTCTACAAGGGTTGGCACACTAACCATTAAGGGGATGTTTTGGGCAAAGCTGACTGATAAATAACAGTCAGTCCTGAGGCTTAGCAGATGTCAGGGAACTCTTAGCATCAAGTCACCATGAATTCTTCCAACTCTTCGCACTCACTCTTGCTTGCAGGAAATAAGAAATCTAGGGAAACCCTACACTCCATAAGGCTCCAAGAAAGGGGAGAAAGAGAGAGAAAACCAACCAAAAAAGTCAGCTCTTTTGTTGCTTCCTTTCTTGTGCCCTATACCCCACCACGTCCCCTCTCATTAAAGTAATTCCAGATTTAGCTCATAAGCAGTAAAATTTGACCACCTTATTCTTACCACACATTGACAACTAAGAATTTTTTCACTTATTGTACTTCAATAATATAATTCCGTTGTTTGTTCTTCTTCTAAAAAGAGTTATCTTGGGGCGCCTGGGTGGCTCAGTCGGTTGGGCGGCCGACTTCGGCTCAGGTCATGATCTCGCGGTCCGTAAGTTCGAGCCCCGTGTCAGGCTCTGTGCTGACAGCTCAGAGCCTGGAGCCTGTTTCAGATTCTGTGTCTCCCTCTCTCTGACCCTCCCCCGTTTATGCTTTGTCTCTCTCTGTCTCAAAAATAAATAAACGTGAAAAAAAATTAAAAAGAGTTATCTTATTATAAAAAATTCAAACAATACATAAAGCGTCCATCATAATCCTATCCCTTGGAAAGAGCCATTTTGTGATTATTTCTTTGGCTTTGTTTTCTCCTTCATTATTCATTGGGTCTGTTCCTGCATCCGAACAACAAAAAAAAACCCAATTTTTAAAGATCATATTTTAATTTTAGAAATATAAAAGATGTTCAAAATCTATTCAAAGCAAAAACTCTGCATTAAAAATATTTTTTTTAGTTGAGCATAGTTGACACAGAGCGTTACATTAATTTCTGGTGTACAACCTAGTGATTCAACCTCTATATGTTAGGTTGTGCTCACCCTAAGTGTCAAAATGTTGCATCTTTGTAGCATAAATGTAATAGGATAAAAAGCACCAAGCAAAAATATGGTCCATCTATTTGAGGGAATAGCTCTAGGCAAAAAGTAAAGTAGGCAACAAACTTGTGTGTCTACTTTCCTGCTTCTGGGGCAGCCAGAAGCATAGCCCTCACACTAGGGTCCTATCCCAAGTAACGCCACACAGTCCCTCCACCTGCACAGTGACCCATACATTAGAATGGTGCCTACTTCTCCCCTGCTGTCCTAGGAAAACCCCACATCTCAACTAGTTGTTTATTATCTCCTTAACTTCATGTTAACATGTCAACGAAAGAAAGGTTGCTTAAGCAGGGAGCTTCCCAGGAGTATGCTTGTTAACACAAAGGAATCTCTAAAGGCTAGAATTTCAAGGTGCATGATAAAGTGAAATGGAAGAATTTCCTGTAGTGTGCAGAGATAATTTTGATTCGAGGAACCATCCCCCACTGAAACCGAAAATCAGATGAAAAGGCTGTCCCTGCATACTTGAGTTCCAACATAACGCTCATCTGGTTGGGATATTACACTGTAAGGCAGGCAAGCTGAGCAGCAAGAGGAAGGGCTTTGGAAATAGGTACACGTGGATTCTCACCCACACTGCTGCTGGCTGGAGGAACGCTTGTGGCAAGATGTTCATTGTTGCTGTTCTCGTTGAACTTTTCAGACCTCGTTTGTCACCTGAAAGCAGGGCTGCTTTGGAGATTAAAATGAATAAAAGAGCATGTATAAAGTGTTTGGCACACAGTAGGTACTTAAGAATAGGAGTTACCGCTCTTTGTTTTGTTTTTTTCAGTCTTTATACAATATAAAGACTGGGGTTTTCCCAGTCTTCTGTTAAGCGAAAGTTGATGGAATAGGCAAGGATGGTCCAACTACTGGCCAATGGGGGAACAATACATCTCTTACTGTACTGTCATCATTCACTGAAATGGTTAGAATGTTGCAAAAATTTTCCCTTGGGAAAGGTTACAAACCAGGCCAAATTTGGTCCCCAGACATAATTACTTTAGCCTTCACAGTGTTTAGTTTTTTTTTATTTGAGTTAGTTGCCAGCATTTAATAATCAGGACATATGACATAAAGTCTCTATTTCCATCTTTTTTAAAAAAAAAATCACGTTTCAAAAGCTTATTCCCTAATGAAAACAAGTGCTTGAGTAAGGAGCAGCTAGCTTTTTTAGGGAGGACACACATTCTCCAGGAAGGCCCAGTCCTTGCCATGCCTTGCAGCCAACAAGGAGGAAGAATGTCAACAGCCATTTATCATCCAGCTTGCCCTGTTGGCCTTGCTAACTCTAGGCTCTCCACACTAATGTTCATTTCTGGCCTAGTTCCCAGGGCATCTGAGTTAGTGACCTCTGCCACGAGAGCTGATGGACATATTCCATGATGCACAGAAGTATATTCAGGTTCCGAAATCTGATAATCTGGGTTTAAATACCGATTCTCCAGATTGCTGGTTTTGTGACCTCAGGCAAGTTACCTCCCAGAGACTTAGTGCCTTCAACTTTGCAAGAGAAAGTATAACTGGCTCATCTCACAGAACTCTTGTAAGGTTTAAATAATGTAATACTTACCAAGAACTTTTCGTCACAAATGGCCGTAACAAGGGGCAAAACTGTTAACTACCACTGTGACAACAATGACAAGGATGATGATGGTGATGGCTACTACTTACTACTACTATCACGATTACTGCTAGTAGTGGTACCACTACAATTAGTACTACTGTTTGTTGAGAAGGATAAACACACTTCTGGACTCTCTCCATTCACATTTCTTTTTTTATGTTTATTTATTTATTTTTGAGAGAAAGAGAGAGAGAGAGAGAGCATAAACGGGGGGGGGGGGGGGGTGGGGCGGACAGAGAAAGAGAAGAGACACAGAATCCAAAGCAGGCCCCAGGCTCTGAGCTGTCAGCACAGAGATCGACGCAGAGCTCGAACTCATAGACCACAGGATCATGACCTGAGCTGAATTCAGATGCTTAACCGACTGAGCCACCCAGACGCCCCTTCATTCACATCTCTGCTTTCTCAAACTGAAATCTGAAATTCACTTGGAAAGCCCTAGGGAACACGGAGCCTTTTGAAAGTGAGAAAGAGCAGTCTCTATCTGCACTGTGCATGATAGCAATGAAATTGGCTATGGGATGAAGTCAGAGAGCTTCTAATCTCAAAGGCAGTGAGACCACAGGCAAACCAGACTCATTAGCAAGCCCAGGTGAAAACGGCAAAAATCTGTTACAAAATCCCCGTAAGAAATATGTTTTAGATAAGCCAACCCGGCAGACAGAAGCAGAACAGGGAGGAAGTAGGACCTCTAAAGATTTGGGGGTAGAAAGTTTCAGAGCGGCAAGGGAAGTACCACAAATTGGCACTGATGCAGGAAAGACAAGCTTCTGTCTCTGGGGATGAGGTATTGGGGCAGAGCAAGGGAGGAGAGGGCAAGAATGCAGTGAGACAAAGACAAGACTAGAAGAAAAGGGAGATCACATAGATAGTGCAAATCCCACCATGTGTGACGGCACACAATCTGAAATGACTGCTCCTTAGGGCTTCCACAAAGTGGAGAAAAACAACAAGGCTGTGCACCTAATGTACCTAACAGCCTCAAGGCGGGACTTCCATCATCAGCACAACAACTAACATCCATCTTGTACAAAGTACTTTCATGTTTATCATTTGATCCCAGGCTAACTATATGAAGTAATATCCTCTTATTTTACAGATGAATAGCGAAGAAGAGATTAAGTCAATTGCTTAAAGGCACAAAACCAGTAAATGGTGAAGATTGCTAGAGCTTAATTCTTCTGAAACCAATTACTTTGCACTGCTTACTGCATCGTCTTATGAAATTGCATTTTGATCACCATGTGGTTTCCAGATCTGCTTTTTCTTTTATAATTTTCCTTATTTGCTTAAGGAAGTTTGTTTTACCATTTGTTTGTTTTTTGTTTTAATGCAGATATACCTTGGTTGACTACAGAAAGGTCAAGAAAAAGATATGTCAAAGCCTGGGCCAACATAGCTAAAGAGATCAATTTCTCAGAGTGATTGGGTGGCTCAGTTGGTTAAGGGTCCAACTTTTGAGGTCATGATCTCATGGTGGTGAGATGGAGCCCTGCTTTAGGCTCCACACTGGGTGTAGAGCCTGCTTAAGATTCCCTCTCTCCCTCTCCCTCTGCCCTCCCCTGCTTGCGTTCTTTCTAAAAAATAAAAAATAAAAATAAAGAGATCAATTTCTCTAGGGTGCCAGATATGGGGTCACCAAAAGTCCCAGCTATATAAATCAGAGTAACCCAATTTCCCTACCACCCAGCCCCAGACCAATGGAGTTGGAGATTACAATGTAGTAACATTTCCATACAGGATTTATAGTAACTTCATCCAAAATACCTTTATTCTCCCAATGGATAAGTTAATCTTATATTATTCTAGTGGGAATGAAGGATTATAGACAAAAAGAGACTTTAAAAAGTTGTAGGAAAATGTAACTCAAAGGAATATTCTCTGCCAGGATTTAGAACTTGCCTGTTTATATGGTATAAGTTTGCCAAGGACTTTCCAGTTAATACTATGCTTTCAACAATGATTAGAAAGTAAAATGTACTATCTCAAACTGAAGTAATATTTTTTTTGCAGGTCATGTGATTTTGCTTTAAAAGATTTTTCCAGTGCTGAGAATAGAACATGTCTCTAAGGCCCCAGTCCAGTGAACTAAACAAAGTGGTTACTCCACTTTTAAACGGTCTGTTTTGAAATGAGCAAATCTTAACACTTCATCAAGCTAAGAAAAGAAACAAAAGGAAAGAAATAGTCTCTTGGGCCAGGAAAAGCTGAGATAGGTTTGAAGATGCGGAAGCTGAAGTTACCTGTAAGGTTGCCAGACTAAACTGAATCAATTGATTCCATTTTTTTTTAATCAAACAAAACTCACCACAAATCTATTGTCCATTTTTTCTGACCCGAAGTCTGCCTTTCAAAATTAGCTGAAATGCCTATTGAATCCAATGATACACAATCGATTGGCAGATGTTGACATTTTGTAAGATAGGGATTTACAAATCCAGTGCGGAAGTTTGTAAGACTGGGCTTTCAAACAAGGTATGCGTGTGCGCACAGGCACACGTACACACACATTCGCATGCCACGCATGCACACACCTTCTCTCCAGAAGGTACAGAATTGCTCATTTCAACCACTGAGGGAAAGCACCTGCAGCACATATAAACCATCTATTACATCACCCATTAAAGTGTATATTTTTGGAGCCACTGACCTTTATGTGAACTAAACAATAAGCTGTTCACAAACCTGACAGAGAGCAGCTTTTCCAAAGTAAAACAGTGAACCACTGTCCCTAATGCACCCATCAAACTAAACAATTAAATGCCATCTAGCACAAAATTTAAAAAGCCATTGTAACAAAACAGTGCCAAGATTATTGGTCCTGTCTCAAAAAAAAAAAAAATCGCTGTTTTCCTTTGGCATTTATTTAAACAAATAAAAATAAAAAGAACTAATTTATTTATCAGATGAATGCCCTGAATAAATTTAAATCCCAGCAACTCAAGCTGCCAAACTCACTTGGGCACTGGTGGCCACAGGCTGGTCCTAAAAACACAGTCTTAATAACAAACGGTTATTGTGTGGATCCAATAGGCCTGAATTCAAGTCCTAGTTCTTTGGTTACTACTTGCATGGCCTTGGGTAAATTACTTAACCTCTTAGCTTCCATTGTTTTTTATAATATAAGTATCAGAATGCTAGTCACCTATTGGAAGTTATACTATATGCAGTTATAAATCAAATCATATATGAAGAGTTTAGCGCAGTGCCTGGTATGAAACAAATGCCCAAAAAGGTTAGCCATTATTACAAGTGAGAAATCTCATAGAGAACCATATAATTTCTCATCCAATCCGAGACACTTTTGAGGTTGAAAGGGGGCTCTCTTAGCAATATGATGGCAGGGATGGAAAGTCAATGTAATCATTGTGTAGCACAGTCTGGTAGCATAGAATACTCTAGAACGGGAGCAAGGTTTTAATGATAAGCAACATGAAATATAAAATTGTATTAGTAAAGGAGAATGCCTAGCTACCTAGCAATGAGAAGGAAAGACTCAAACTAATTAAAAATTTCCAGTTTTGCGCAACAACGTGGTCGGAGCTAGAGACTATAAGGCTAAGTGAAATAAGTCAGTCAGAGAAAGAGAAACACCATATGATTTCACTCATATATGGAATTTTGAAACCAAACAAACAAGCAAAGGAAAAAAAGAGAGAGAGAAACCAAGAAACAGACTCTTTACAGAGAATAAATTGGGGGATGGGTGAAATAAGTGATGGGGATTAAGGCAAGTACCTGTCATGAAGAGCATCAGGTGACATATGGAAGTGTTGAATCACTGTACTGTATACCTGAAACTAACATAACACTGTATGTTAACAATACTGGGGTTAAAATGAAAAACTTAATAAAAAAATTAAAATGAAAATGTCCAGTCTTGTAATCAGCTGATGACATGACCATACCAGGGGCAACTGTCAGTATAAATTTTTTTTTCTGTATTCTAAATTTAAACAGGTCAAACTCTTTTGCAATATCACTGTATACAACACTTTGAAATTAAGAGTTTTTAACATTTGCAGGTTACTTATTAGGTCTATATATACCTTCCCATGTGGTGTCTTCAGCATAGCTTTTACGCTAAAAATTAAACTCATTTTTAAATGGTGGAAAAAATAGCACAGCAATTATCCAAATAATCAAACCAGGAAGGCAGTAACCTGGACAGTGCACCAAAATATTTCAATCACTAGAGAAGACCAGCTTCCTCTCTGACATCCTTAAATCAAGCATTGGGCTTCTAGCAAATTAGCCAGTCCACTTGGAAGCTTCTAGGAGTGTAATCAATAAATGTTTACTTAAAATAACCTTGTTGATTTTGATAACCTTATGGAGATCTTGTGAATGTGTATGTAGATGATTTCATTAGTCTTCTTTGGCAAAGAAAAGGTAAGTTACCAACTGACAAATGAGTTAGTAGCAATATTAAGAGGGCATTATGGGAATTTGTATGGAACCACCAAAAGAATCTGAATAACCAAAGCAATTTTGAGAAAGAAAAACAAAGCTGGAGGCATCACAATCCCAGATTTCGTATATACTTCAAAGCTGTACTAACCCAAACAGTATGACACTGGCACAAAAATTGATACATATATCAATGGAACAGAATTGAGAGCCCAGAAGTAAACCCATGCTTATATAGTCAATTAATTTATAACAAAGAGGCAAGAATATACAATGGGGAAAAGAGAGGCTTTTCAACAAATGGTGTTAGGAAAAGTAGATAACAACTACATGCAAAAGAATAAAACTGGACCACTTTCTTACACCATGCACATAAATAAACTCAAAATGGAATAAAGACCTAAATGTGAGACCCAAGACCATACAAGTCTTAGAAGAGAACACAGGCAGTAATTTCTTTCACATCAGCCTTAGCAACATTTTTCTAGATACGTCTCTCAAAGCAAGGGAAACAAAACCAAAAATAAACTATTGGGACTATCCCAAAATAAAAAGCTTTTGCACAGCAAAGAAACCATCAGCAATCTACTGAGTAGGAGAAGACATCTGCAAATAATATATACAAGAAGGGATTAATTGCCAAAATACATAGAGAACTTTTATAACTTAGCACCAAAAGAACTAACGATAGGACTGTAAAAAATGGGCAGAGCATCTGAATAGACAGTTTTTCAAAGAAGACCTTCAGATAGCCAATAGACACATGAAAAGATGCTCAACATCACTCATTATCAGGGAAATGCAAATCAAATCAAAAACCACAATGAGATAACACCTTACACCAGTTAGAATGGCTAATATCAAAATGACAAGAAATAACAAGTGTTGGTGAGGATGTGGAGAAAAAGGAACTCTCTTGTACTCATGGAAATGTAATTGGTACAGCTACTGTGGAAAATAGTATGAAGGTTTGTCAAAAAATTAAAAATAGAAATACTACATGATTCAGTAATTGTATTACTGGGTATTTACACAAAGGAAATGAAAACACTAATTCATAAAGATATATGCACCTCTATGTTTATTGTAGTATTATTTACAATAAACAATATATGGAAGCAACCCAAGTGTCTATCAATAGATGAATGGATAAAGCAGATAAAGTATATATATATATTATACACACACACACACACACACACACACACACACACACACTGGAATATTGCTTGGCCATATAAAAGGATGAGATCTCGTCATTTGCAATGATATGGATGGACCTAGAGAGTATTATACTAACTGAAATAAGTCAGACTGAGAAAAACAAATGCCATATAATTTCACTTTTATGTGGAATCTAAAAAACAAAACAGGGATGCCTGACTGGTCCAGTTGGTAGAGCATTTGACTCTTGATCTCGGGGTTGTGAGTGTGAGTCCCATGTTGGGTATAGATATAATATAAGAAAAAAAAAGAAAATCTTTTAAAAACAAATAAGCAAACAAAAGGCAGAAACAGACCCATAAATACTTGATGGTTGCTGAGGGGGAGGATGGGCAAAATGTGTGAAGGGAAATGGGAGATAGAGGGTTCCAATTAGGGAATGAATATGCCATGGGAGTAAAAGGTACAGCATAGGGAATATAATCAGTGATTTTGTAAGTGTTCTATGGTGACAGAGGGTAGCTATGCTTACGGTGAGGTCAGCAAAACATATAGACGTGTCAAGTCACTATGGTGCACACTGAAACTAATGTAACATTGCATGTCAACTATACTTCAGTAAAAAAGAGAAAAACAAAAAAACATGTGAGGTGCTTTTCAAATTTAATAATTCTATATGACAAGTTAGTGTAAGATGTATCAGTATTTTAGAGGCACCTGGCTGGCTCAGTTGGTAGAGCATGTGACTCTTGATCTCAGGGTTGTAAGTTCAAACCCCATGTTGGGGGTAGAGTTTACTTAAAAAAATAAATAAAATAAAAAAAATTTTAAAGCTATATCAAAAAAATTTTGCATTTAAAAAATAGAAATATAAATATTTTGAGTAAGCAATAAATAATGTAATTTTCCTTCTTAGCAAAAATAAATGAGTATGTTTTTTAAAAATTGAAAAAAGGGGAATTATGGGGAGAGTTTTTAAGATTGTTTTTGAAAGAACAGCAGAAAAGCAAGAATGCATATTGTGTTTTCATTAAGGAATATAGAAAACATTAAGAAAAAACTACTAAAAATGGTTGTGTACAAGGCAGGAGGAGCAGGGGAGGCAGGGATGGAATGATGGTAAGATTTCTCCTTGCATACATTCTGACATCATTTTAATTTTTGAACCATGACAAATATTAAATATTTTAAGACTTAAAAGAATTTTAAAATTGCCTATTTTAATTTTGATTTTTTAAGTTCCATCAGCGCAGAGCCCAATGCAGGGCTCAAATCCACAAACCATGACCCAAGCCGAAACCAAGAGTCAGATGCTCAACCTGAGCCACCCAGTTGCCCCCAAATTGCCTATTTTAAAAAATAAAGTCTGGGACACCTGGGTGGCTCAGTCGGTTAAGCATCTGACTTTGGTTTAGCTCAGGATCTCATAGCTTGTGGGTTTAAGCCCCACATCAGGCTCTGTGCTGACAGCTCAGAGCCCAGAGCCTTCTTCGGATTCTGTGTCTCCATCTCTCGCTGCCCCTTCCCCACTCATGCTCTGTCTGTCTCTCTCTCAAAAATAAATAAACATTATGGGACATCTGGGTGGCTCAGTTGGTTAAATGTCTGACTTCGGCTCAGGTCATGATCTCGCAGTTTGAGTTCAAACCCCACGTTGGGCTCTGTGCTGACAGTTCAGAGCATGAAACCTGCTTCAGATTTTCTCTCCTTCTCTCTCTGCCCCTTCTATGCTTCTGCTCTGTCTCTCTCTCTCTCTCTCTCTCAAAAATAAATAAGAACATTTTTAAAAATTTTTAAAAAGAAAATGTCTTATTCTAAAATAAATACACATTTAAAAATTTTTTAAAAAGTAGAAAGTCTGTTTTGTTTTTTTAAGTAAAAAGCTGAAAGAGACTGTCTTGAATCTACAATGAAACAATTTAAGCATAGAGGAAGAAAAGGTACCTCCCTACCTCTTACAACTATAAACTTTACTTATCATGATAGATGATGATTAGTAAATCTAAATGAAGAAAACGGGCCAGTCTTATAAGGACAATCCACAAACAGACAATGAAGACACAGACAGAATTCACATTTGATCAGATTATTACCCAGATTTTCAGTAAATTTGCAAAAGAAGATAGAGAAAACTGAAGAAAATATTGGAAATATGTGCAAAATAATTTAAACTTAATCGTTTACATGAATAAATTGTGTTAGATGTTTAGTTAATTAGCAGTAAACATTAAATTAACAGCTCAGTAAGACTGAATCATGTTTTTAAAATTCTAGGGAAGTTAATGACTTCCTTATTTACATACTTCATATTTTGTTCTAGTAGACACAATAGGTAATTACATTTATTGGAGAGTATACTTTTGGATATTGCAATAGCTTAAAGTAAACCATATGGAAGAATGGCTAGGATTCATAAATATATGTTTATATGAGGCATGTAAGAATCTTGCATGTATGTGAATATATGTGTATGTGTGTATTTTATACATTTGTGTGAATGCGATGACTTCTGAAACTATTTCTACAATTATTTGTAAAAACCTAAAAATTATAACCAGTTTATGAAGGTGAGAGCAATCTGGCTGAAGCATCTGCCTCTTTTTTTGATTGTCAGGGGTTCTGTGTGATGTGGCTGACTGGACCAGCACTTACTTCCTCCTTGATTTCTCCATGTAATCTCCCCAAACCAGCCTGATCTGTGACCTTGTTACCCTGATCCACATTTCCCTGGATAGTTTGAGTTCTAGAAACAAATCACAATGTTGTGGGAGCTCTGGCTGAGACCTGAAATGTCTTTACACAGTTATGAAGGCTCTCCTTATCCTCTCTACTGCCTGAAGCCTAAAGAGAAATTCATTTCTCTGTAACAGGGCTGACACATATGGTTGGGCAGTGAGTTAATGGCATAAGAGGTTCTGGCATTGAAAAGAAATGGGGCTAAAAGTCTTGACTATACTCTGCCTGCTAAGCCACATGCTGAGGTATGGGGTTGCATCTGCCTGTTTCTAATTCACACACAAGTGTCCTGTGGGCTAATGTGAGCCCTGAGTCATAATTTCACGTCCAGGTGAGAGACTGTCCCTTTTCTATTCTCTGACACTCCTGTCCTCACACTGAAGCGTAAATAAAACACTACAATGTATACTTTCAGGAAGTCCTTTTAAGGAACACTCGAGAACACAGCCAGGTAGGCAGATGACATTTCCAGTATAATCAATGAGCCCAGTTTTGTCTAGTTTAATACAAGTGTGGCTGGCTTCTTTCCTGAACTTCTCTGCTTTTCTCTGTCTCACTTCCCTCTCCTCCTTCCCCTCTCCTCTCTTCCCCACTCAACATTTCTCTCTCCCTCTCCCCTTCAACCTCATCCCTAAGACCTTGAAGAAAACAAGATTCTTTCTGCCTGAGTTTTTGATACAATGCTCAAATTTGGGTTGAAACAGTTCTCTCTGAAGCCATCTGCCACCCAAGCTGTTTGCATCCCTCAGTGAATTCTCATTTCTAGAACTAGGGAGGAATCAAGGGCCTAAGCTGCCAGCTTCTTCTGAATTCACCCCTTTGGCTCCAGGCTGCCCTGTTTTTCATTGTCGGTTTCTGGTTACCTTAGCTTCCCCCTCCCCAACCCCCCAGTCCCCAGGCATCTTCTTTTCAATCCTAGGGTCCATCAGGAATCACACGGTCTCAGGGTATCTGTCCCTCTATCATGCCACCAACTAACTGTCAACTTCTTGTTCTTTACCTAAATAGCATCCCCCAAATCCACAGCTGTACCAAAATACATGATTTTTTTAAAGGACATGGTAAGCAAAAGAAGTGCAATGACAATACATATCCTATTTAACTGGAAAGAGAAATATATACAATCAGGATACCAATACCTATTAAATCTTTGGCTACATGGCATCTTATAGACAAAAAAATTAAGGTTAAAGACCTCTAGATGTAGAGAAAAAATTGAGATAAAGTGGGTTCAACTAAAGAACAGACCTTAACTTGGTTCAGGGTTGGAGTCTATTTTATATGTCAGGGTTAGTAAAAACCTTGTAATTATATGCAGAATTTTTGTGTGTTAATTTTCCTGGGGAGAGATTACACAGATTTCATCAACTTCTCAGAGGGAATCTGTGACCCAAATAAGCTTAAAATATTGAAGGAGAGTCAGTGACTAAAATATCAAAAGAACCTCACTCTAAGTAATTGATGAAATTAACTAATATTTAGACTCTTTTAAGTGCAAATATTAAATTCTATGTGTAAATATTAAAGTGGTCTCATCATTGGTGGGAGTATATTATAGGCCCAGGTAAGCTTTTCAAGTCCATTCAAATAATTTATACATTATCAAGAAAATGTGAAGGTATTCTTTAAAGAGGCATTTCCTAAACTTCTGTGATGATGGGGTACTTCTATTTGAAAAAGAAGAAGTCTTAGGTCCCACCTCACAAATACTGAATCAGAATTTAGAGGGGAGAGGCCCAGGAATTATTCATCTTTATTTTTTTAAGATTTTATTTTTTTAAGATTTTATTTTTTTAAGAGTAGTTCATAGCAAAATTAAAAGGTACTGAGATGTCTCATATACCTCCTCCCCCCCAAACATACAAAAAAGCCAATTACCAATATCCATCATTACCGATATCCCCAACCAGATTGGCACATTTGTTACAATTGATGAACCTCACATTGATATGATACATCATTATCATCCCAAGTCCACAGTTTACCTTAAGTTCACTCTTGGTGTTGTATATTCTATGGGTTTAGACAGATGTATAATGACAGAGTAGTTTTATTGCCCCTCAAAATCCTCTGTGCTCTGCCTATTCATCTCTTCCCCCTGGAATTTTTTTTAAAGTGCCCCTGATGATTCTTACCAATAGGAAGCATTTTATGGAAATTTTCCAAAGCTGCTATTAATTAATGTCCTTGTTAATTACACAAAACCAAATGGACTGACAAAAAAAAACAACCCTATAAACTTATGCCCTAATTTTTAAAAAGTATCATCTATTAAAAGTTACATTACTTCTTTGTGAAATCTTGAATACAAATGATTAATAAATTATAAATTTAAAACATTTTTACCTTCATAGCAATATAACAAGTATTAAAGTTAATCTTATAATTCATCTGTAACCAGATACAAAGGCTTTTCTACTCAATTTTTCCAAACCAGGTACTATGATACACTTACTGAAATATTTAGAAAGCTTTATGCATGTAAATCTAGGAATTTGATGAATTATCATGCCTAAAGTATTACGAAATTATTAAAGGAATCTTAGCATAAAAAGCAAAACGTTAAAAGAAGCAGCAGGGGGTCAAGTATTCTCTCTCAAACATATTATTTCATTAAACTAATAGTGTATTCACAAAAGGAATATTTTTCTCATGTATTACCAATCACCCCAGGGAGATTATTTATAATGGTCACTCTAATGGACTAGCCCAGCTAGTTTATTCTACAGTGCCAACTTTAATAAAAACATAATGGGAGGAAATTTCTTTTTAATTTTAAGTATTTAATTTTAAAAATTAATGCAATCAATTCAATTCCACAAATATGTTATTAGTATCTACTACAAGCCTGGCTCTAGGCTAGCTACTGAGGATAAATTGATGAACCAGGCACAGTCCTACCCTCAAAAAGCTATCCTGTTCTAGATATATTTTTATTTTTCTTCTGCTTTTAAAAATTTTGGGTAAACTAAATCAGGGGTTGGCAAACTTTTTCTGTAAGAAGTCAGATAAGAAATATTCTATGCTTTGTGGTCCAAATGGTATCTGTTGTAACTATCCAATTCCATTGAGTTGCATGAAAACAGCCAATATGTAATCTAAAAAGCATCATTCCAATAAAACTTTATTTACACAAACAGACTGATGGTCAGATTTGACCCTTGGGCTTCTGTTTGCCAATCACTAAATAGTTTGTGAATGCTTATGTAATCTTCCAAATGCCTATTTAGCCTTTATCATGTCTGCCTTACTGAAAATGCATATGCCAGGAATAGTGAAAATCAGGTATACCAAGGAGACAGGTAATTAAAGAATTACAGAAAAAAAATAGGCCAAGAGAAATCAAGGAAGTTGTTAAAGGAGGAAAGGCAGTTTCACCTAAATAGAAAATGATTCGGGGTGCCTGGGTGGGTAGGTAGGTTAAGCATAGGCTCTTGCACGTGGCTCAGGTCATGATCCCATGATTTGTGAGATGGAGTCCAGCATTGGGCTCTGTGCTGACAGCACAGAGCCTGCTTGGTATTCTCTCTCTCCCTCTCTCTCTCTGCCCCTCCCCTGCTCTTGTGCTCTCTACTCTCTCAAAAATAAGTAAACATTAAAAAATAAATAAATAGAAAATGATTCATCAAGAAAGGTAAAGATCATAGTGCAAGTATGAAAACTTTGAAAATATTTGTGCAATCACAGCAGTGATAATAGTATAATGCTACAGAATAATCCACTTCTATGCAAGACCACCTTTATAGCTCTAACTTGCTTTAAAATGTAAATGTGTTAAAGGATTGGGCATAAAATTTAAAAAATGTAATGCATAATCATTTTTAAATTCAAAATACAAATAAGCACACAGAAAAACTGTAGTTTCTCCTCAGACACTACCAACCCAGAGATACTACTTTGCAACTGAATGATTTTCAAATGCGTTATAAGAGCTCACTCTTCAAAGGATCCTTCTGCGGCCTGAAGAATCAGTGCTTCACGTACTCATTCACTCCCTAAGTCCACATTTTAGATTGCTCAATCTGCTTAAGTGGCCATACTGCAGGGTTTAGCACCCAAGAGCCTATCACTGTAGGAATCGTGTGTGCCAGGCATTGTACGAGGAGCTTTCTAGAGATCACCTCACTGAATCCTCCCCACAATCCAATAGTGGAAGAAGGCACTATTATTATGTCCAAGTTAGAAATGAGCAATCTGAGGCACAGAGAAGTAATCTACTCAAGGTTAAGTACCTAACTAGTGGCACAACCACATTATGAACATAGCAACTTTGTCTCCATCATCCATCTTTAGTCCTTCCCCTGAAGGAAGGTAAGTAGATACACACCCTACTGTGTAGCCCTGCCATCAGTACTCTGACATTAGTTGTTTTCACTGTGATAAACATAAATGTGAAAAGTATGAGGGTCTCTGTCACTCAGGAAGGAAGAATGGGGACAACGCCACAGTTGTCAGTAGTTTGGTAACTCCTGTTTATTGACTTTTAGTAATAAATTTGAGTCCATACTTTGGTTTCTGAGGGCCACAATTTATTTTTTATTTTTATTTTTAAATTTTAATTCCAGTGTAGTTAACATACACTGTTATATTACAATATAGTGCACAATATAGCGATTCAATAATCTCATATATTACTCAGTGCTCAAGATAAGTGTACCCTTAATCCCCTTCACCTATTTCACTCATCCCCTCAGCCACTTCCCCTCTGGTAACTATCAGTTCTCTATACTTAAGAGTCTGTTTTCTGATTTGTCTCTTATTTTCTCTTTTGTTCATTTTGTCTTTTAAATTCCACATGAGTGAAATCATATGGTATTTGTCTTTCTCTGACTGGCTTATTTCACTTAGCTTTATACTTTACAGATCCATCCATGATGTTGCAAATGGCAAGATTTCATTCTTTTTTTATTTTTTTATGGCTAATATTCCACTGTATATATGCCACATCTTCTTTATCCATTCATCTATCGATGGACACTTGGGCTGCTTCCATAATTTGATTATTATAAATACTTCTGCAATAAACATAGGGGTACCTGTATCTCTTCAAATTAGTATTTTCATATTCTTTGGGTAAATAGCCAGGAGCGTGATTGCTTCTATTTTTAATATTTAGGGGAAACTCCATACTGTTCTCCACAGTGGTTGCACGAGTTTGCATTCTCTGAGGGCCACAATTTAATCAGTTAGGTGTCAGAATAGTCCGTGGTCCTGAGCTTATGGGGGGGGGGGGGGGAACCACATTCTTTACAATATGACAAGAGCAACACATGAGCCTAGTGTGATGTTCTTGGAAATGCACTACTCAGTCCCCTTCCAGTGCACTGCTGCCAGGAGCAGAGCTGATAGACAGTCCCAACTGTTGCCCCCCCTGGATCCTTGATAGTGTTCACAGCAAACCACATTTCCCCTGGGGCTGCTTGCAGCAAATAACTGAGCACGGCAGGGACACAAGTGCCAGTGGCTTTCTGCTGGACAAAAGATACCTCAAATTAGTAGCTTCTCCACAGGGATTCCTCATCAACATGACTGACACTTTCCTGGAACTGTACTGATGTTTGAGACTTTTTACCCAATTCTTCCTTCCCTTTCTCCCTTCACAGATGTCAGACCCGTCTCGTGGTCTGTTGCTACTTATTCTGCTCCCTCTCTTATATCCTCCACAGGCATTTTCCCATAAATTGCCTAAACCTATCTTGATGTCTATTTCTTAGAGGAGCTGAAATGATACTTATAAGCACAACAAATGTGCAACTTTTCAGAGGGTTAATAGAATCTCAAAGCCCACCCCCATTCATGCTCTGTTTCTCTCTGTCTCAAAAATAAATAAACATTAAAAAAAATAAAATAAAAACATAAAAAAGGGGTGCCTGGGTGACTCGGTCGGTTAAGCATCTGACTTCGGCTCAGGTCATGATCTTGCAGTCCATGAGTTCTAGCCCCGCGTTGGGCTCTGTGCTGACAGCTCAGAGCCTGGAGCCTGTTTCAGATTCTGTGTCTCCCTCTCTCTCTCTCTGACCCTCCCCTATTCATGCTCTGTCTCTCTCTGTCTCAAAAATAAATAAACGTTAAAAAATAAAAATAAAAAAAATAGAATCTCAAAGCCCATTTGTGTATTCCTTAGAATGTAAAAACTCCAAATAAAAAACCTCTACAGATGGTACAATGAAAGTCAAATGAAAGATAGATACTAAGTCAACATTGGCATTATTCTGCTCTTATAGTTAAAAAAATGTGGTCAATGATTGTGGCTACTGGGTGGCTTAGTCAGTTGAGCATCCAACTCTTGATTTGGCTCAAGTTCATGGATTTGAGCCCTGCATCAGGCTCTGCACTGACAAAGCAGAGCCTGCTTGGGTCTCTCTCTCTCTCTCTCTCTCTGCCCCTCCCCTGCTCATGTTCACTGTCTGTCTCTCTCTCTCTCTCTCAAATAAATAAATAAACTTAAATAAAATAAAATGAAGAGGTTGGCCTACATAATTTCTAAGGAACTTGTCAACTTAAAATATTATACTAATATATGTTTCAATTAATAAATTGTTCCAGGGAGATAAAGTTAATTTTAAGGCAAATATAATATCAATAATGTTATTTCAGAAGAAACTGATAGTAACTTTAGGTTTATTTGAAATCCTCTTTTCCCAGCATTATAAATCATGTTCTAGCAACACCTTCTTTCTGTTTCTAGTACCTCTCGCGGTTGTTCCTAACTCTAGGTCTGTTGCATATGTTTGGAAAGTAGTTCTTACAGCTTTTCAAATGGCTGGCTCCTTCTCATAGTTCACGCCTTGGCTCAAATGTCACTTCCCCCAAAAAGACTTTATGTGACCATCCTATCCAAAATAAACCTCTCATAATTTCCTCAAGCCTCTTTATCAGAATTCCCTTATATGTTCTTATTAGTTTTCACCACTTGTTTGATTGTCCATTTCTCCCCACTATAGTAGAATCTCTATGGGGAAAACATTTTGTCTGTCTTATTTATCATTTTATCTCCTAGAATGATACCTAACATGTAAGAAGCTCTCAATAAATGTCACATGAACAAATGAGTTAGCAACTGAATAGATACACCCTAAGAGAAAACATACATTTTAACTTTTTAAAAGAATGAAAAGAGTTATAAAAATCATTTCTTGTTCAATTTTTTCCAGGGCCATATAGAAGCAGAATATAAACTTGGCTCTGTGTGTTGTTTTTCACAATTAGAGAAGATAATACCCTAAATGTGAGCCAGCAGTGGCATTAGTTTTAGCTTTCGGCTAGGTTTTTCTGCAGAAGGTCAATAGAATTATATGCTGATCAATATCAAGATCATGTTCTAACTAATTGAGCAAAAAGGCTTTAAATTCCTGAGGTTTTAATATTTGGAAACAGCAAGTATCAAAATAATTCTATTGCTTTCCAAAGAATTGAAAATCACAATGCCTAACAATAAAGTCATGAAATAGCTCTATGAAAATTTAATCACTATAAAAAGGTTATATTAAGAATGAGTCATAGAAATTTAAAGAAAACATTTTTACAAGGTAATCCTTTAAATGAATTTGATATCATAAAGTACAAGGAACAGACATATCTGAAGTCAACTCTCAATTTTCCACGATATAATCAAGAATTGTCTCATGAAGAAGTAGCAGGGACAGTATAGGTTTTGGGCCTTTGCAAATCCTGGCCCTGGCACTTACAATGACTTTCAGTAATTCACTTATTTTTTAATGTGTAAAATAGTACTACTAATGCATGTTGCATTATTAGTGATACTTGTTTTGAAGCTTCATGATACTGAACATGGAACTAGGAATATATAAGACAATAAATGGTAGCTAAACTGGACAATGAAAATGTATTCGCAATGTAAGTCTCTGGTGCTCAAGAGTATGTGTGTGAGAGGGAGAGATGTCAGAACTACCTAATACTATTACAGGAGGATAGTGTTGCCTCCTTTATAAAATTTACACAATCTATACAGTTGAAAACTGACTGAAATATTTTGGAAGTAGGCCTTTTCCCCGTAGAAGTACAAATGACAAACAGCAACCAGGAGGTGAATCTTTCAACCATATTTTTAAAAAGAAAAAAATTACCCTCGTAATGAAAGTTTATGTGAAATTAAATTCTTCTATGCTATTATTTTCAATGAAATATGAACCTCATTTTTTAGAGGCTATAAATAAACTGTCATTCAGAATATATGAAATGATGCATATTAGGCAATAACTCATAAAGTGGTCAACAATATTCATTTAGGATCTATCATGCTCATAATTCTATAAAAATAAGAAGGCAATCATTGACTCGTTCGTTCAGCAAATATTTATGTAGTGCCTAATGCTGGAGACATGCTTATTTCCACTGGGGATAAAGTGGTAGTGACATAAGTAGTTTTCTACAATTATACACAAAGTGCATGTTTAAAGGTTAAGGAAGGCTGTGCTGAAGAAGTGATAGGAGCTAAAATCTACAGATAAATCAGAATTAATCTGGAGGAGGGGATGATTGGAACATGAAAAAGGACATTCCAAAAAAGATAATTGCATTTGCTGAGATCTTATGGCAAGAAGGAAGGTGAAATCTCCCAAGAACTGAAAAAAAGCCAGTATGACTGGAAAATAGAATGAGGGGTCTTATGGTGACAGAAAAAGAGAGGTACGCAGGGCCTTTTAGGCCTGGTTTAGGATTAGTTTCTTTATCTAAGACCAGTGAGAATCCATTGAGGAGATTTAAGGAAGCAGGTGACATGTGTAGACTACGTTTTGGAAGATCACTCTAGCCTGAGATATTGGGTGAATGATTAGAGGGGATATACAGAGGTCAATTAAGGGACTGTTACAATAGGTCAGGTGAGAGGCGATATTTGGCTTGTACTAATTCAGTGGCAATGGTAAGAAATGGATGTAGTCAATAAAATTTAAGACAGCAAGATTTGCTGATGAAGAGAGTATACAGCTAGGGACAGTAGGGGAATAAGGGAGAAGAAGCTGTCCAAGCTCTCTCCCTAGTTTCTGACCAGCACAACTGGATAGGGTGGGGGTATAAGGCACTGAAGTATGAACCACTGGGAAGGTGAGAAGATCACAAGATAGACTGATCAAAAACCAGAAAGATACAAATTATCAATATCAGAAATGAAAGAAGGGCCATAACTACAGACAATATATACCTTGAAAGATAATAAGAGAATATATTATCAACAACTTTATGCCAAGAAATTCAACAACATATATAGAATGTACAAATTACTGAAGGACGTAAATTATGAAAGATTATTGAAGAATAGAAAACCCAAATAGCCTCATACCTATTAAATTAATTATATTAGTTGTTGAAAAGAAAAAAACAAAAAACAAAAAACCTTGAAGGACAAACTTGCAGAGCTAGATCATTCTACTGGTAAATTCTATTAATCTTTAAGGAAAAAATAATGCAAATCCCAACCAAACTCCTTCAGACTTTAAAGAAGGAACACAGACCAAATCTTTTTTAAAAAAATTAATTTTATTTATTTGTTTTGAGAGAGAGAGAGAGAGAGAGAGCAGAGAAGGGGCAGAGAGACAGAGAGAGAGAGAGAGAGACAATCCCAAGCAGGCTCTGTGCAACACAGAACCTGATTGGGGCTCAAACTCAAAGAGGGTGAGATCATGACCTGAGTCAAGATCAAGAGTCAGACACTTAATTGACTCAGCCACCTAGGCACCCTCCAAATCTTTTTAAAAAGTTGGCGTTACCCTAATACCAGAACCAAAAATGAAATTACAGGAAAACTAAAGACCAATGTTCCTCAGAACAAAAACAAAAAAACCCTCAATAAACAGCATATTACATCCAAAAATATACATAAAGAATAGTAGACTTGGGGGTGCCTGGGTGGCTCAGTCAGTTGGGTGTCCATCTTCAGTTCAGGTCATAAATTCAAGTTTCGGGAGTTCAAGCCCCACATCGAGCTGTCAGAACAGAGCCTGGAGCCTGTTTCACATTCTGTGTCTCCCTCTCTCTCTGCCCCTCCCCTGCTCATGCTCGTTCTGTCTCTCTCTCTCTCTCTCTCTCTCTCTCTCTCTCTCTTAAAAATAAACATTTAAGGGGCACCTGGGTGGCTCAGTCGGTTAAGCCTCCGACTTCAGCTCAGGTCATGATCTCGCGTTGCGGTCCGTGAGTTCGAGCCCCGCGTCGGGCTCTGTGCTGACAGCTCAGAGCCTGGAGCCTGCTTCAGATTCTGTGTCTCCCTCTCTCTCAGACCCTCCCCTGTTCATGCTCTGTCTCTCTCTGTCTCAAAAATAAATAAACGTTAAAAAAAAAAATAAACATTTAAAAAAATTAAAAAATAAATTAAAAAAAAAGAATAGTAGACTTGACCCAGTGATGTTAATCCTAGGAATGTAGTGTTGGTTTAACATTTGAATATCAATTAAATTAGGGATATTGACAAAATAAAGCAGAAAAAACATTTGATCATCTTAGGATGCAGATATATTTGACTAAATTTAACATCACCTCATAATTGAAACTTTCAACAAACTTTGATACAAAGGAACTTCTTCAGCCTGATAAAGGGCATTTGAAAAAAAAAATTATAATTATAATCATATTGCAAGGTAAAAGAATGCTTTTCATTCTAAATCATAAATAAGGCAATGATGTATACTTTGACAACTCCTAGTCAGCATTGTTCTGGTCTTCACAAGCACACATAACAGAAGAAAATAAAATGCAGAGACTTTGGAAAGAGGAACTAATACTGTCTTTATTCAAAGACAGCATATTGTACCTATAGAAAATACCAAGTAATAAACAAACAAAACCTACTGAAATTAATATGTGAGTTTAGCAAAATCATAGGATATAAGAACAATATACAATATTCAATTGTGTTTCTACATATTGGCAATGAACAGTTGAAAAATGAAATTTAAAATACCATTAAAATAGCATCAAAATGGGGCACCTGGGTGGCTCAGTCAGTCTGTCAGATTCCTGATTTCAGCTCAGGTCATGATCTCAAGGTCATGAGATAGAGCCAAGCCCCTCATCTGGCTCTGCACTGGGCATGGAGCCTGCTTAAGATTTTCTCTCTCCCTCTCCTTCTGACACTCCCCTCCCTTAAGAACTGGAAAATATTCCCAAGAGACATTAATGAAAATCCAAATAAAAGAGGAGATATACTACATTAATGGTTCAAAAACTTGATGATATTGTCAGTTCTCCCGATAGTAATATGAAATGTAATGCCATCCCAATAAACTTCCTAAGTTGGCTTCTTTAAAAAATAGAAATTGAAAGCTGATTTTAAATTTTTCCAGAAAAGCAAAAGACTTAGAACAGCCAAAATCATTTTGAACAGGAAGAACACACTTGGAGAACTTAACTATCGCATCTTAAGACTGACTATAAAAGATACAAGTATCAAGACATTGTGGTTTTGGTTTAAGGATAGACATATAGATCAATGAAACAGAAGCAAGTCTAGAAATCAACAAATATGGTGAGTTGATTTTTTAAATTGTGGTAAGATATATATAAACCTAAAATTTACTATTTTTGAGTGTCATTAAGTACATTCCCATTGTTGTGTACTATTACCACCATCCATCTCCATAATTTTCTCACCTTCCCAAACTGTAACACCATATTTATTCAACTCACCCTTGCCCTCCCCTCTGGCCCCTAGAAATCACCATTCTACTTCCTGTCTCTATAAATTTGACTGCTCTACATATCCTCATATAAGTGGGATCATACAATATTTGTCCTTTTGTGACTGGTTTATTTCACTTAACGTTAGGTCTTCAAGATTCACCCATGTAGCATGTGTCAGAATTTCCTTACTTTTCAAAGCTGAATAATATTCCATTATATGCATATACCACGTTTTGTTTATCCATTCATCCTTCCATGAACACTTGGGATGCTTCCACCTTTGGCTATTGTGAATAATGCTGCTGTGAACATGGGTATACAAATAATCTGTTTGAGTCCCTGCTTTCACCTCTTTGGAGTATATACCTGCAAGTGGAATTGCCGGGTCATATGGTAATTCTATGTTTAATTTTTTGACAAATTGACTTTTCCATAGCAGCTGCACTATTTACTTTCCCACCAACAGTCCACAACGGTTTTAGTTTCTCCACATCATTGCCAACACTTGTTATTTGGGGGGTGATTTTCACCTTTTTTAATAATGGCCATCCTAATGGATATAAAATGATAGCTCATTTTAGTTTTATATTCAGTTGATTTTGAAAAATCTATGCCGATAAATTCAGTGAGGACAGGATGGTCTTTTTAACAAATGGTGCTGGATATCTACTGGAAAAAAAATGAAAGTCAAGCCTTACTTTATACCATACATTAACATTAATACAACAGGTAAAATTATAAAACTTCTAGAATAAAACTGACATAAACCTTCATCACTTTGAATGTAGGCAATGAATTATCACATAAGGCAGCACAGCCCAAACCATAAAAGAAAAAAGTTGATACAGTGGACTTAATAAAAATTAAAACTTTTGCTCTTCAAAAGATACTATCCAGGAACTTAAATTACAAACAAAATACTAGGAGAAAATATCTGTGTTAAGTATATTTGATAAAGAACCTGTATCCAGAATATGTAAAAACATTATAGCTCAATAGTAAGACAACCCAATTTAAAAAGGCAAATTATTTGAACAGTTGCCTCATAATAGAAGATACATACATGCCCAACAAACACATGAAAGGATGTTTAACATCTGTAGTCATCAGGGAAATGCAAATTTAAACCACAATAAGATACCATGACACACATTAGAGTAGCTAAAATTTAAAACATTGACAGTACCAAGTGCTGACAAGAATATAAAGCAAATGGAACTTCATACATTACCGATGGACATATAAAATGGTATAGCTGCTTTGGAAAACGCTGGCAGTTTCTTCAACAGTTAAACATAAACTTACCATAAGGCCCACCAATTCCAAGAGAAATATAAATGTGTGCTTACACAAAGACTTGTACACAAATGTTCATAGCAGCTAACTCATAATAACCAAACACTGAAATTCAATGTCCATCAATAGGTAGATGAATAAACAAACTGTAGTATATACATATAATACAACACTACTCAGCAATAAAAAGGAATGAACTAATGATACACACAATATGGCTGAATCTCAAATCACTATGCTGAGTGAAAGAAGTAAGACGCAAAAGAGAAACATGTTGTATTGCTTCCATTTAAATGAAATAAATCTAATGTGTAATGACAAAACCCAGATCAATTGTTGCCGGGCAAAGGGCAGTAAGGAAAATTTATGAAATGAGAGAAATGATTGCATTGGTACTTATAAGGGTGATTGGTTTACCAATACCTATCAAACCATACTTTAAAAGAGGTACATTTTTGGGTTATCTGGGTGGCTCAGTTGATTGAGCATCTGACTCTTGATTTACAGCTCAGGTCATGATCCCAGGGTTATGGGCTCAAGCCTCACATTGGGCTCTGCACTGAGCATGGAGCCTGCTTGCAATTCTCTCTTTCTCCCTCTGCCCCTCTCCCCCACTTGTACTCTCTCTCTCTAAAATAAAAAGTTTTAAATAGGTACATTTTGTTTTATGTAAATCACACCTCAATAAAGTTGCTTTAAAAATACAACTCATCTCCGTCCTAATGTTCAATATTTAAAGAGAAGAGAAATATGAAACAGGAAAAAAAATAAAGATCTATCAGGAAATTAGATAATTTGGAACTTAGAAACTCAACTCTAAGTCTTTCATGTAATACAGTGCATTAAGGCCAGACTCCAGAACCAGAACACCTGGGTTCAAATCCCAGCTCTGCCATTTAGAAGCTGAGTAATTTTGAACAAGTACAATAATTTATCTGTGCCATAATTTACTATAAAGTGAGGATAATAACAGTATACCTACTTCATATAGTTCTTATAGAGACTAAATGAAATGATATAAATGAAGTGCTTAGAACTGTGTCAGGCATACATAAATGCTATGTAAGTATTAGTTATTATGGTGCAAATAAAAATGACTACAAATCTACTTCAGGCTGCTCATTTCTGATGGATGTTCAGTAGTCTAGTAAAAAGTAAATGCAATATGCTTAACAATGAGAATCATTTCCTATGTGCTATATTAGCAGATCATCCAAAGATCTCATGGAAGGAGAACTTGGAACAAAATCTGAAGTACTAATACAATCCTGATGTGAGTGGATTAGCATACAGCCCTAAATTTGGACAAATTAGGGCAACCTTAACATCTCTTACATGGGTCCTAATAAAAATGGGATTTTCATTTCTAGAGCTATCATTTGGCCAAATTAAACTGTGAAAAATATAAATGTACAATACATAAGAAGCAAAATGAAGAGGGGTGCCTGGGTGGCTCAGTCAGTTAAGCATCCAACTTTGGCTCAGGTCATGATCTCACAGTTAGTGAGTTTGAGCCCCATGTTGGGCTCTGTGCTGACAGCTCAGAGCCTAGAGCCTGCTTCAGATTCTGTCTCCCTCTCTCTCTACCCTGCCCTCAATTGTGCTCTGTCTTTCTTTCTCTCAAAAAGAAGTAAACATTAAAACAAAACAAACAAACAAACAAAAAAACACCCTAGAGGCACCTGGGTGGCTCAGTCGGTTAAGCGTCCAACTTCAGCTCAGGTCATGATCTCACATTTCATGCGTTCAAGCCCCACATCCGGCTGTGCACTAACAGCTCAGAGCCTGGAGCCGCTTCAGATTCTGTGTCTCCCTCGCTCTCTGCCCCTCCCCCGCTCATGCTCTGTCTCTGTCTCTGTCTCTCTCTCTTTCTCTCAAAAATAAACATTAAAAATGTTTTTTAATTAAAACAAAAACCCTAAAAAAAGAAGCAAAATGATGAGATTCTCAGACCTAATTATATTAACCATTACATTTATAAGCTAAATATCACACCAAAAAATCCAAAATAAATCAGAAATATCTAATTAGAAGATTGCAGAATAAGCACAGAACTTAGTTACCTTATATATCCTGGAACATCTATTGACTTCTTTATTTTTTCTTATGTAATTGTAGCTTCTTTTTACTAGTAAGAGTGATAACAATATAAATTTTTATTATGGTAAAATATATATAAAATTTACCATTTAACCATTTTTATTAAATTTTAACCAGTTAATAAAATATAATCGACATACAACATTGTATTTGTCTTAGGTATACAGCATGATGGTTTGATATATGTATGTATTGTGAAATGATTATCACGATTAGTTCAGTTAACATCTGTTACCTCACATAGAAATGTTGTGCGTGCATATGATAACTTTCAAGATCTACTCTCTTAGCAACTTTCAAATATACAATAGAGTATTTTAAACTTTAGTCACCATGTTGTACATTACATCCCCGGTCTGATTAATCTTATAACTGAAAGTTGCTATCTTTGGAGGCCCTCACCCATTTTGCCCTCTTCCCTTGCTTTTGGCAACCACCAATCTGATCTCTGTATCTGTGAGTTCTAACCTTTTAGATTCCACATTTAAATGAGATCATACAGTTTTTATCTTTTCCTGTCTTATTTCACTCAGTGTTGGTGCCTTCAACGTCCACCCATGTTGTCTCAAATGGCAGGATTTCCTTCTTTTTTATGGCTGAATAATATTTTGGTGTGTGTGTGTGTGTGTGTGTGTGTGTATGTGTGCGTGCGCATGTGTGTGTATGACTTCTTTATCCATTCATCCCTTGATGGATGCTTAGGTTGTTTCCATATCTTGGCTATTATAAATAATGTTGCAATGAACTTGATGGCTCCTGATATCTTTTTAAAATAGTGATTTTTTTCCCTTTGAATAGATATCAAAATGTGGAATTGTTGGATATGGTAGCTCTATTTTTTTTTTAATTTTTTTTTTTTAACGTTTATTTCTGAGACAGAGAGAGACAGAGCATGAACGGGGGAGTGTCAGAGAGAGGGAGACACAGAATCTGAAACAGGTGGTAGCTCTATTTTTAACTTTTTGAGGAACCTCCATACTGCCTTCCATAATGGGTGCACCAATCTACATTCCCACCAACAGTACACATTTTTTCCACATTCTCACCAATGCTTATCTCTTGTCTTCACAATGATAGCCATTCTGAGAGTTGTGAGGTAATATCTCATTGTGGTCTTGATATGCATTTTCCTGATGATTAGTGATGCTGAGCACATTTTCATGTATATGTTAGCCATTTGTATATCTTCTTTGGAAAAATGTCTGTTTAGTTCCTCTACTCATTTTTTAATCAGTTTTTTTGTTGTTGTTACTGTGTTGTGTATCACTTTTCTACATGATCATGTAATACATGAGTTTTTCTCTTATACTAGTATTTGAAATAAAAATATGCTGAAGATGTTTTATTAAAAGGCATATTTTTTGCCAAGTGACATCCTATGGCTTGGGAATTCTAATTTCTACTTTTGTTGATATATTTATTTTTGAACTTCAAAAATAATGTTTATGACCTGACAAAATACATGTACTAATCCTTTCCTTCTTTCTTACAAAACCATGAGGAAAAGTGAAATACTCATTGATTTATCCAGATTCAATATCTTCCATGTCCACATCAGGTATATGCAGTATAATTTTCTAAACACTATAAATTTTCTCCTCTCACCCAAATCATCTCTTGTGCTTTTTTTCATATCACATATTTGTTACGCTAGCTCTACAGAACATCAGGTATAATAGACTCCTTAATCAAAATGGATAAGCCCCTCCCTATTTAAAAAGCTCACGTAGTTAAATATTAAGGTGGAAAATATGCTTTGTACCACATGATAATCTTGCTATTAGATCTGGCTGTCTTTTTCTTATTAAAAGAGTGGTTATATTTTTAAAATCTACTTTGATAGAGAATAGAAAAAGAGCTCCGTTATCAAAAAACAAGATTTGTTAAAGGTAGTATTGAAAATAAATAATTGGCTTTTGTTCATGAATGGCTAAATCTATTTTGTGGTTTAAAGAGCTAAGAACAGATTGCTTCCCTTAGATTGTTAGCAAAGAAATGTTTTCATCAATTAACATTCTTTGCTAAGAACAGTTTTTTCCAGTGCTATTTCTCAAATGGAGCATTACATAAATAGACCTGCCCAAAGGACAGTTCTTGGGCTTTTTTCTTTAATGTTTCAGAATATAACAATTATGGCATGCCAGTTCAAAACGCTGGCAGAAAACAAAACAAAACAAAATCACAATTCAAATAGATAATTTACTTGAAGGAAAAAGTTGCCATTGGTAGCCATTCCTGCAAATTAAATAAGAGACATCACCAATAAATTGTGTCAATCTTCCTCTTCATCATACTTTTGCCCAACATTTACATCCCAGTAGGATGAAAAGGGCAAGGAGTAGGAAATAAAGAATGTTGTCACAAAAGGCCCTGAACTGTAAAAACACACCATTCAATTCACCGAGAAATATTCCCCTGCCTCAGCTTTATCCTTTCCTCTTCCAGCTGTGCTAAAGTGTTTACCACTTTATGAGGGTCTATAGAGTAGGTGCAATAATTGTGAACATTTGTTGAGCAGTTTCTTACAAGCCAGGCACTATGCCAACAGCTTTATCTATTTTGATTGACTTAATTCTCAAAATAACATTTAAGCAACACTGTTGTTCCCATTTTTCAGAATAGGAAACTGTGGTAAAGATCATATAGCTACTGAGTGGTAGAGACCAGATGCATACCCAGGCTTTAGAGTCCATACACCTAGCTGTCTGTGCTACTCCCTGCCAGTGAAGGGAGATTAACTCATAGGCAGTGCTCTTCAACATGCATACAAGTAGACCTCTATCATCTTTTTTTCTTGATAGAGACTTGCTCCCTAAGGGTAAAGGTAAGTTTCTAGAAGGAGCAAAAAGAAGGCAAAATATAACTGGAGTTAAGGGGAGAGGCAGATATTGAACCAAGAAAGAGAAAGAAGTATATTCAAAGACAGTTTATGAGAAAAAACAAATTCCAATGACTATAGCAAAGTGATAAAAACACTTTTGGTAAATTTCCTTCAAGAAAATAAAGAAAACCAAGCCAAGATTTAGAATGAGATCATGCAGCATTTCACTTTATGCACAAATTAACCTAAGCCCAGAGAAGATTTTAGTGTGACTGTTACACTCTACAGATCAGTAAACACAAGAGAGATTAAATGACTTAGCCAAGACAAGAAGAAGCAGGTAGCATAGGCAAGGATAAAACTCAGCCAGATCTCCTGACTTTGAGCTCAATCCTCTTCCACCAACTATATCAAACACACTTTGTCAGCTTTTAAAATATAGATGTGGTGGTCGACATGGTTTTGACTCAATTTCTGGACCATAAAAAATAATTACAGAGCATACATGTTGAAGATTAAATACAAATATCTTAAGTTATCATCTCTTCACAAATAATATTGTAGAAGAGCAGTGTAGATAAAGTAGTCATTTATAAATGCAAGGAAGAGAATTCTTGGCATAAATGCATATTTTTTACCTCTAATGTTAAAACATAACATATAAAAATCTATAAAAATCTTTAAATTGAAATTAGCTTTGGAAAAATGTTTTAATTGTTTTTTTTAATTTGTTTTTAAAAAGTTTGTTTGTTTGTTTGTTTAGAGAGAGCATGGGGGTGGGGGCAGAGAGAGAGAAAGAGGGGGAGAGAGAGAATCGCAAGCAGGCTCCACACTATCAGCATAGAGCCTGACGTTGGGCTCAAACTCATGGAACCATGAGATCATGACCTGAGCCAAAACCAGGAGTTAGATGCTTAACTAACTGAGCCACCCAGGTGCCCCTATTTTAGCTTTGAAAAATTTAGTCACATGCATATATATGGCAAAGAGTGAAATGTCCAAATCATATAAATTTCTTCTTTACTAGAGAAATTGAAAAGGTTGGATGGAAAGAATCTTAATTGAGAGTTATATAGCCAGTTTTAGTGCTGGTTTATGATCTCTAATGTTCTTTCCAGCTCTAAAATTCTATAATTCTAGAAAACTGATAATTGAAATAAACACTAGATGAACATATTATAATTTAAGTATATTTGACCATGAGATTATGATACACCTCCTAACATAAGCCTATGAGAAACTGTTTATAGTGGCTTCAAAAAAAAGATTAATAAATTAATAAAATGCTGATGGTTGGTTTCTATGGTATTTCAGACTATGATAATAATTATTATTATTTTTTACCTGTTGAGAACTAGAAGGGAGAAAGCAAAAAGGAAAGCTGAAGTAAAGTAGAAATAAGGAGACCTCTTCTTAGATAAATTCTTAGATACCAAAGACCCCAATACTAATGGTCAGATATAGGCACAGTAGTATACTCATACTAAAAGTTCAGAAGTTTATGTATTTCACCTTTTTTAAGTTTAAAAGTTAATGAGTAATGTTTGTGAGAATGGAGAAGTATGTTATATCTCATTTTCACTAATGTGGGGCGGTCAGTGGAAAAAAAAATGAGTTTTCCAAAGCCAAATAGTAAATCATTGAAAGCCTAGAATTTTGAAATCAGGTTTTCTACTGACCATAAAAATGAATTAATTCTGTGTGGATGGAATTTTTTTTTCTTATCTCAAATTCTCTACTTTATGGCAATTTCCATGGCCTTCTTTCTAGTGTATTTTTGTTATATATGTCTCACTTTTACATCATTTGGCTATGTCAAAAGAATAAACTTCTCAATACAACTCAAGATTTCATTGACCTCTCTCAAGTTGGACCACAGTTATGATTATTGTCTCTAATGATGTTAAAAATTCAAATGTGACTTGTTAGAGGTAAATGATCTAACTGATCTTCAAGACAAAGAAAACACCAAAAAATTAGAATGTAGTCTTCCAAAGATTTATTCCTACCACCTGAGGTAGACAATACAGAAAAACTAAAAAAGCAACAGAAACAAACCAAAACAACAGGGAACGAAGGTACATTTTATCTAAATATATTCTATTAAAACTGAGGTCTCTTGGGGCACCTAGGTGGCTCAATTGGTTAAACGTCTGCCTTTGGCTCAGGTCACAATCTCATGTTTGTAAGTTCAAGCCTCACATCAGGATCTGGGCTGACAGCAGACAGCCTGCTTCAGATCCTCTGTCCCCCTCTCTCTCTGTCCCTGCCTCACTCACTTTCTTTCTCTCTCTCTTATAAATAAATACATACATACGTACATGCATAAATAATAAATTTTAAAAAATAAAATAAAAAAACTGAGGTCTCCCCTTCAAACATTATCAATCACATATCTCTATTATTAAACATTATTATAAGTTTTTTAAATGTAATACCATACTAACATTATATAAATTATAAAACACAAATATAAGAAAATACACAAGTACCAAAAAAGATGTATTGAAATATATGGTACTGATAATTTAAATAAATTTTAGTGGGAATTTTGTGATAAATGTTGCATTACCTTGAAAATCATGGTTTAATATCTGATAACAGAAGGATTCAAGTCTAAGATCATTTTATTCCCATGCTTGGCTATAAGGGCTATAAAAGCTAAGATAGATATCACAAAAAGATATGGAAGAAATACAAATTTGGCTTCATGTACTCAATTATAACACTCAAATTTCAACTCCATCTAATACTTATACTAAGGTTGTATTTTTATCTGACAAATTTCTGACTTCTCTATCAATCAGTTCTCCCTGAAGTTTTTTTTTTTCCTTTAATGTTTAAAACCTGGGGTCTCAATCCACTGAAATGCTGTTGGGAAGATTTTCTGTCACGTTAGAAAATTGTTTCCGGGGCACCTGGGTGACTCAGCTGGTTAAGCGACCAACTTCAGCTCAGGTCATGATTTCGTGGTTCACGAGTTAGAGCCCAGCATCAGGTGCTGTGCTGACAGCTCAGAGCCTGTAACCTGTTTCGGATTCTGCTTCTCCCTCTTTCTCTGCCTCTCCCCCACTCATGATCTCCCTCTCTCTCTCACTCTTTCTCTCTCTCTCTCTCTTTCTCAAATAAACATTAAAACATTTTTAAAAAAGAGAATTGTTTCCAAATTTACTAAGTGATCATATATGAGAGTTTTAAGATGTGCCTATGTCATTTTTTAAAGTTTTTGCTTGCGATAGTTTTATTGAGACATAATTTATATTCCATGAATATATATCCATTATAAGCATGCAATGTGATTTTTAATAAATGTATAATTGTGCAATCATCACCATCATTCAGTTCTAGAATATTTCCATGACCTGAAAAAGTTATGCCATAGCCACTTGGATTCAATCTTCCGGTCCCAGCCCAAGGTAATCACTGATCTGCTTTTTGTTTCTATATTTTTTTTCCTTTTTTGGAAAGGTCATACAAATGGTATCATAAAACATGTGGCCTCTTGTGGATTTTTCCTCTTGGCATAATATAATGTAGGTTTATCCATGTTGTAGCATGTATCCACAGTTATTTTTATTGTTGAATAGCATTCTATTGTACCACATTTTATTTAATCATTAGTTGATTGACATTTTATTTCCAGTATTTTCCTATTATGAAAAATGCTGATATTATTGATGTAAACATCTTTGTGTGGACACGTTTTACTTCTTGAGTAGAAATCTAGAAGTAGAATTGCTGAGTCACATGGTAAGTTTATATTTATATTTGAAAGAAACTGTCAAATGGTTTTCCAGAGTTGGGTATACTAACCCATAATTTATGATAGTTCCAGTTTTCCACATCCTTGTCATCACTCGGTATTATTAATAGGTTGGTGTTATTAATCTTTTGTCTTATACCCATTCTAGTGGTTGTACAGTTGTGTTGTGGTTTTAATGTCCATTTCCTTTATGATTAATCATGTTGAGTATCTTTTCGTGTGATGATTTGTATAACTTTTTGGTGAAATGTCTATCCAAATATTTTGCACATTTTTAAATTGAGTTCCTTGCTTTCTTAGTTTTGATGTTTAGAAGTTCTACATAAATTCTAGATATAAGACCTTTATCAGATGATGATTAGAAAATATTCCTTCCCGGGATGCTTTGCTGGCTCAGTCAAAAGGCATGCAACTCTTGTTCTTGGGATTGAAAATTTGAACGCTACATTGGGTATAGAGATTACTAAAAAGACAAACTTATAAGAAAAACAGAAAAGAAAAAAGAAAGTATTCTTTCCCAGTTTATGACATATCTTCTCATTTTCTTGTTGTTTTGAAAAACCAAAATTTTATTTAAAAAACCTTTATTTCTATTAAGTTCAATTTATTTTTTCTTTTATGGATCATGATGTTGTATCATATCCAAGCAATCTGTGCCTAAAGCAAAGACACAAAAATACTGTACTATGTTTCTTTCAGAAGTCTTATAATTTTAGTTCTTACATAATTAATAGTTCTTACAGAAGTCTTACTATTTTAGTTCTTAGGTGTATGATGTATATTGAGTTCATTTTTCTGTATGGCTTAAGAGTATAAGTTCATTATTTTGCACATGGATGTCCAATTATTCCAGTAGCATTTTTTAAGTTTATTTATTTATTTTGAAAGAGAAAAAGAGAGCATGAGCAGGGAAGGGGCAGAGAGACAGGTAGAGATGGAGAATTCCAAGAAGGATCTGCACTGTCAGTGCAGAGTTCGATATGGCGCTCAAACTCACGAACTGGGAGATCATGACCTGAGACGAAGTCAAGAGTCCCAATGCTTAACTGACTGAGCCATCCAGGTGCCCCATCCCAGCAGCATTCCTTGAAGAGACACCCCAGTCCCCATTGAACTACCTTGGCATTTTTTGCTGGACACCAATTGATCGTAAACGTAAGGTCTTACTTCTGTACCTTCAATTCTATTTCATTGACCTACATGGCTATTATTATGCCAATATTATGTTCTATTATTGCAACTTTATAGTAAATCTTGAAATTGGATATTTTAATTCTTCCTATTCTGTTGCTGTTTTTGGTATTCTTGTTCCTATGTATATACATTTTAAGACTGGCTTATCAATTTCTACATAAAGTATTTGCTGGGATTTTGGTAGGGATCACATTGAATCAATAGGTCAGAGTTCTTATACTTTGTAAAAATGTATTCCTAGGTATCATGTTCTTTTCTGTGTTATGAATGGAACTGTTTTCTCAAGTTGTTTTCAAATTGCTAATTCCTATTTTATAAAAATGTAACTGATTTTTATGTACTTATCTTGTATCTTGTGACTTTGTTAAATTCATTTACTACTTCTAGTATTACTTTTGTTGTATATTTTTCAGAATTTTCTATGTATAGGGTCACATCATTTGTAAGTAAAGACAGCTTTAAATTTCCCTTTCCAATCTACGACTTTATTTTTCTTTCCTTATTACAATGGCTAAAACCTCCAGAACAGTGTCGAATAAAAAAGGATATGAGTAGATATCATTTCATTCTCAATTAAGAGAAAACATTCAGTCTTTTGTCACAAATGTGATGATAGCTGCAGGTTTTTCATAGATGCACTCTATCACATCAAGGAAGTGCCCTTCTATTGCTAGTTCGTTGGACATTTTTATCATGAATCGGTGTTGTATCTTGTCAGTTGCCTTAACTTCATCTATTTTCATCATTTTTTCTTATTTTTAAAAATATAGCCATTCTTGACTTGTGGTTTCTGATAAGATAATAACAAGCAGATGCTATTGATTTATCCCCCTAGTCCAACCCCAGAGATGCACAGAAGTTATAACCAGCTGTGTGGAAACCCGGTGATGAGAGTTAGCTGACCCGGTACGTAAAGAAACAGGGGCACAGGAATGGGAAGGGCCAGGTGCCACGGTAGGAGAATAGGATATAAGGAAAGCACTTGTGTATGATATATGTCCTCTCCTCTACTGTTCTAATCGGCTTCTTGCCACCTTTCTGACAGAGACAGAGCTCTGGAGTTAAGAAAATAACGAAGTCATATTTTCACAAAATTTAGGGAAAATAACTTCAAATCCAGTACTTCATACAACATATTGTTGTGGTGATCATTTGACGTCCTGGGGTTGGCACTGAGTCAAGAGCTACTTTACAAATGGAAATTGTTGACTTGCCAAGTGCCCTGCATCTATCTGACAGACTTCTGCTTTAGGCTTCACTCAAAGCTATATGGGTACCATTAGTAATTAGTATACTTCCAACATAGATCCATTTATGATCCATTTTTCCATCTATGATCTATTTATCCATCTATGATCATCCATTTATGATCACCAAATTTTTGACAGACTGTTTTTGCTTGATCTAGAATTCTTGACTGATAGGTTTTTCTTTCAGCACTTTGAATCTATTCTTCCATTGTTCTCTGGCTTCTTTTGTTTCTGATGAGGAGTCAGCTGTTAATTTTACTGTGGGTTTCTCCTTGTACATAATAAATTGTTACTTCATTGTTACATAATGATCTTGTTGCTTCAAAATTTTCTTGTCTTTGTCTTTCAGCAATCTGATGATGATATATCTAGTTTTGATTCCTCTTATGTTTATTCTATTGAGGGTTTACTGAGTTTCATGGATCCATAGATTAAGTTTTTTATAAAATTTGGGAAATTTTAGGTTGCTGCTTCTTCAAATATTTTTATATGTCCTTCTATCACTCTGTTATTTCTTTCTTTCTTAAGATTTATGTATTTATTTGGAGAGAGACAGAGAGAGTATGTGCATATGCAAGCAAGTGGGAGAGGGGCAGAGAGTAAGGGAGAGAGAAAATACCAAGCAGGCTCAGCACTGTCAGTGCAGAGACTGATGCAGGGCTGGATCCCATGAACCATGAGATCATGATCTGAACCAAGATCAAGAGTAGGGTGCTTAACTGACCAAGTCCCCCAGGGTCCCCCATCCTTTCTTTCTTGTACTCCTAGTTGTCTCATAAGTTTCTGAGGCACTATTCATTTTTCTTCAAACTTTTTTTCCTTTCTATTCCTCAGATTACGTAGTTTCCATTCCTTTTTTATTTTTTTTTATTTTTAATTTTTAATGTTTATTCATTTTTTTAATGTTTATTTTTGAGAGAGAGAGACAGCATGAGTGGAGGAGGGGCAGAGAGAGAGGGAGACACAGAATCTGAAGCAGGCCCCAGGCTCCAAGCTGTCAGCCCCATGCAGGGCTCAAACTCATGAGCAGTGAGGTCAAAGTTGGACGCTTAACCCACTGCACCACTCACACACCCCTCCATTCCTTTTCTATAGTTTCTTTTTCTTTATTGAGAGTCCCTATTTGTTGAGTTATTTTTCCTTTAAGGTTTTAAATGTATTTATAGTAGCTGTTTTGGATTAGTTGCCTACTAAATCCAACAAGTGGAACCACACAGCATGAACATTGGCTATTTTTCTAAATTTAGATTATGCTTTCCTGTTTCTTTCTTTCTTTCTTTCTTTCTTTCTGCATGTCTCAAATATTTTTGTTGAAAATTGGATACTTCAGCTAAAATATTACAGTAATATTGGATCAAGCTTGGTTTTCCTTCTGAGAATTTTTTTTTTTTTAATTATTTGCTGGAAATTAGACTTCGGAATCTGTTTCCCCTGAGCTGTGGTGCCACTGATATCTCCGGTAAATTTTCCTACCTTATTTTTATTTTTTAGCCTGGTTTCTAAAAAATTATTATACATGTATAAAATATATATAAATTCTATTATTTTCTTCCTCTACCAGTGGCATGGTAAATGATTCTACCTTGAAAAAGCAATCACATTGCTCATATTTTTTTTTTTTTAATTTTTTTTTTTTAACGTTTATTTATTTTTGAGACAAAGAGAGAGACAGAGCATGAACGGGGGGAGGGTCAGAGAGAGGGAGACACAGAATCGGAAGCAGGCTCCAGGCTCTGAGCTGTCAGCACAGAGCCCGACGCGGGGCTCAAACTCACGGACCGTGAGATCATGACCTGAGCCGAAGTCGGCCGCTTAACCGACTGAGCCACCCAGGCGCCCCATATGCTCATATTCTTGAAGTTCTTCTCTTGCTCCCAGTTTCACAGGAGAACTAAGCGTTGAGGAATATAAGGCTTTGAGCTTGGGGAGTGGGGAGGAATAGACATCACACTAAACAAAGCTCTTTTATCCAACTTAGGAAATATTTGGATCATTCATTTTTTATTTGTTGCTCTTCATAGTCCAACAAGATGGTCATAATATATGTTCTGCTGTCAAATATTTGCATAATATTGTCACAAAACCTTTTTATTGTAAGAGACAGACTCACTAAAGGCAAACCAGGAAAAGAATGTGTGAGAGGTGACTCTAAGAAACAGAAAGCTCATGGAGTACTAAAAAATGAAGTGTGTTCTAGCCTTGTGAGGAGAATAGGATCCCAGAAAACACAAGGGCCAACACAGCAGTTCTCTCTGTATTTGTTCTCTTAATTTCAAATTTCTAAGAGAAGAATCTGATTGGCACTATTATAGGGTATGGTCAATGGTCTATAATAAACTGGTCACATTTGAATCAGGTGTCCACCGGGCTGAACCATGGCCAGCTACTAGGTCATGAGGCTTGCAGGGCTGCATACTTCAAGGGCTGTGGATATAGGTACTTAGAAACACGTCTATTACATTTACCAGATGTTTGATCCCTTTCTTATTTTATAAAGTTGTTAAATTCTCATGATTCCACTGTGTTCAAACAACAACAACAACAACAACAACAACAACAACAACAACAACAACAAAAGAATCAGAGCGACCTGGATGTTTCGGATGAAAAAAAAATGTAGGTAGCCCTTATTTAATCTGCTTGACAAAGCTGAGTTTCAACTGTTTTTCTCAATACACCAAATTTTATGGCCTTAACTCTGAATAGGATAACTTCATGCCAAAGCATGTACAGCCAGTCCTTCTCACACTGCCCCCCCCACCAACCCCACCTCACCGAGGGGTAGAGATAGGTCCTCACAGAGATAAGATCTAAGGCTTTTCTCTCTTGGGTGGCTACATGACAGAAACCTCTATGCTGCTCTGCCATACATTATCTCACTTTTCTACACTGAACCTCCAGTCCCATCTTTTTCTAAGTACCTCCCAACATTACTGATCCTACAATTTCATTGTTAGAAGTCAAATTCTTCCAAGGACTAAAAAAGGATTAATGAATGGTGGCTTTTCTTAGTGTGAGAGACACTTTAGTAGTCCAAAGCACTATGGAAGTTACAGTCATGACTCTTACTGTATCCTATCTTCTATGGGAGAAGGCTCACACAAATAACTACACCATGGGGTAGAGTGTATTAAGTGCCACTATAAAATACTAAGGCAGAAATCATCCTCTCCAGAGGTGGATAAGGTGAGGAAATTTTCAGAAAAGGCTTTAGAGGTATTGGATTGGACCTCTAAGGGGAGGATTTGCATATTCAGAGAATGGTCTGGAGGTGGCATACAGTCAGTCAATCCTGAGCAGAACTATTATTTTTAGCAGCCATTCGCAGGACCAGTTTATTCCACTGCTCTCTTTCCCTCATTTGCCACCTGCCTCTGTTTTAACATTCCTTTTAAAAACAAACAAACAAAAAAAGCAACTATCAATTAGTGTGTTTTTTGGAATTCTTATATTTACTGCTCCCACCTTCTCCGTAGGCATCCAAGAATAAGAAAGAAGAGTGTTTCTGCTCTTCCCCTTTCTTTGCTGCCTCTATGATTTTTCAGGAATATTAATCATGGTGAGCTAATATGAAAATAAACATCAGAAAGGTACAAAGTTTTCATAATCATGATGGTTCTCATTGACTTCTTTCTGAGATGGTAAGTGAAAATTCCCTTTGATTTCTGTTTACTTTGTTCTTGAAGGTGGTGCTCACCAAACCTTTTTAGTCTTTTGAACTTTGCCTTAGGTCCAACCATCAGCATGAGCAGAGCCCTGCCCGCCCCCCCCCCCAACCCCCAGCTTCCCACCTCTACTTCCCATCAGTTAGACCCACCAAAGTGGTGTGGCTAGCAGGTTAAATGCTTCCTCTTCTCAAGTTGTTCATTTGCATTTATATGGAACCTCAGACTGGGAGACAATGGTCTCCACCTTCCACTGGAAATCTGGAAGTAAGGCACTGCAATTAGCAAGTAAAAGGCCCTTTTTGTAGGAGAGAACTTTACTGGCAAAATGGGTTATGATTTTGAGGAGAAAACGCACAATCTTCAGAATCTTTTTAGTTGTATTCAAGGGCCAGCATACTGGAGGTTAAAAAAGAAAAGCCTTAATAAATTTCCTTCAGACTGTTTTTTGGTGAAAAGAAGGTGAGGAAAGGGTGGTAGGTTTGAAAGAAGGTGGTTTCACAAAGGGTCAGATATGCATAACATGTAAGGAAAACTTTTGGAGGAGAGAACAGAACATACGATGTAAGAGAGAAATTTACAATCAATGGAGCAAAATCCTGGGAAGAGAATATGGTCCATGTTCAGAAGCAGAAATAGAGTATGGGTTTAGCACAGAAGAGGGGCACCTCTTCTCAGCAGGACTGAAGTAAGTGATCAAGTGTAAAAACGGAGACTGAGTGTTAGGAAGGTTAAAATAGAGGAACTCCATGATGGATGTCTCAGCCAAATATGAGGCAAGATCACTTAAAGAACTGGAAGAAGACAAAGTACAGTGGGGGGGCTTGAGGAAAGCAGAAATAGGACAGGTTTGAGAGAAGTACCCTGGATAATCACCCTCCTCATTGAGGAAAGGAGTTTAGAGAATCAGTGAAGACCCAGCCAAGTCTGGAGAGCCTAGAACTCTTAGTGGAACACAGTGATTTTGTAAACTTGTCCAGCAATGCATGGTAGTATTTTCAACTGAGTATAAGAATTAAAAAAAAATAATAATAATAACAATAATTAATAATGATAATGACAACATTTTAGGGGACCTTGTTCATGGTAGATTTTAGTAAGATTTTAATCATTACAAACATGGAATACACAATATCAAAATACTCATCACACTTGTGATCTGAGAAAAATACAAAAAGAAAAGATTATTGGAGTAAAAAAATTAATTCTTGTTGTCTTCTTTCTATGCTAGCCTAAGGCAAGAAAAAAGGAAATATTAATGTTATTTTTCCCATGTTCTTTTCATTCACTATTATTAAAAAATGTTTTTAAACCAAATCATTGGCATCATCTTAGTACAATAAAAATGAGTCTTGGGGCACCTGGGTGGCTCAGTCCATTAAGCGTCCGACTTCGGCTCAGGTTATGATTTCACGGTTTGTGGGTTCAGGCCGAGCATCAGGCTCTGTGCTGACAGCTCAGAGCCCAGAGCCTGCTTTGGATTCTGTGTCTCCCTCTCTGCCTGTCACCTGCTCATGCTCTGTCTCTCTCTCTCTCAGAAATAAACAAACATTAAAAAAAATTTAATAAAAATGAGTCTTATAAGAATTTGCATCTTACTTTTTTCATTTTCCAAACACACACACACAAGAGCCAGAAATGAAAGGCATGATGAGCAAACTTCCAGGATGGCAAGGCTCTACGGTCCCTGCTGATTCCTTCCCAATTCTGGAAATATGTGGGGGGAACACTCACATGTTCAACTGTTCTATTCTGCACTTCAACCCTGCATAAGATTATCAACGAAGTTTACATTTTACTGCAAATTGTAAGAGGTGTTTTTCCAATCAAGATACCATATTAACAAGTCTTATCTATTTTTGCAATTTTCAATTATAGCAAGATAAAAACTAATAGCAAAGCATATTATTCAACTTAAAATTCAGCACAGTAGTTAGATATATGTACCTTGCACACACATTAATCTCTTTCTCTGAACAAATATTTGTAATTTCCAAAATCCTAACTGCTTTTTCACAAAATATGGTCCCTCCAACTTAAGAGGCAGTAACATAAACATTACATTCTTACATCTTACTAACATGGCAAAATCACCAAAAGAAGGAACCTAAGAACATCAGTGGCTACCTGATAGAGCAGTATAATGCTTAAAAGTCTAATGTCTTCATGAAGACCCACTTGAATAGCCAGCATTTAACTATGAAAGTTATTTACAAAAAACAATCAGTATTGACAAGCTAGCACAAAGTGACCAAATGAAAGCATAGAACCTGTTATTAAAGCTCAAGATTTTTCTGTGTACTGATTCCATAACTCAGTTTATTTCTTCATAAAATTTAGAGGTAAACTGGAAAATACCCAGAAAACTTCAATCAACTGCAATCTATTTCCTTTACTCTCTGAGATCATCGGAACGCACGAAGAACTGACTTTATCACCTGTTTTTCCCCACTGGGTAAACTGAGGGGAAAGAGCATGCACCTGCCACGCTCACAGTGTGGAATGTACACACAGGTGGGTCTTTCATAAATACCCTTCAATGGAGGAGGGATTAGAGGCTTGCTTGGAAAAGCAGGGAACACATTTAAGTGACGACTCGATGACATCCAACATATTATACGTCAGCCAGTTCCTTACTAAAATATCATTCAAAGGAAATCTTTGAGTCTCCTTTAGGTTAGGCATTAAGTTTTTAAACCCAGAATTTTGAGGCAAGATCCGCCCCAGGGAAAGGGGAGTGGTTCGGAAAAACACGTAGAATTCAGGTGGATCAGTGACGTCAGGAAGAAGCAGCGAATTAAGAGATAGGGAGCAAACTCACCTGGAGTAGCAGAAGCTGCACACAGCTCAAAGGTCAAAGGTCAAGGCCTCAGGGAGTTCCCCCGACGCAGGAAAAGTGAAATGCCCACTCCTAGGTTCTCATGGATTCGTACAAGGGCTCAGCTGTTCCTGCCTTTGAGGTGAGATGAGGGACAAACCCTCATGCACAGCTGGGGTTGACAGGAAGCCGAAGCGCAAGCTGCCTCAGGTGTCAGAGCCAGCACGCGGGAATCTCCCTGTATTTCTTCCCTACACCCCCTCCCGCTCCCCAAGCCTGAGACACCTCCAGCCTCACTCCCCACCTTCTTCAGGCCCTCTCGCTCTTAACAGCATCGGTCTCTATGGCGACCTGAAACCGCAGTTCGCATTGGCCCGTTCAATATGAGGGCCGGGCCAATAGGGAGGGCCAGCCTTCTCCTTCCGACCAATGGCGTTGGCGGGGAGCAGGTCCGGAGACGGCGGCGTGCTGACGTTCCCGGGAGCCCGGGGCTGGCTGGGCAGGCGGGCTGGCGGCTGGGCGGGCGGCGGCGGCGGCCTCTGGGCAGTAGAGGGGGCTCCGGGGCTGAGTCCGTGTCGACGCCGGCCGCGGAGGCGGCACCATGGGCACTGGGTAGAGGGGCAAGTTGGCCACCGCCGCCGCCCGGGGTGGTGGGAGAGCAGCTTCGGGGGAGGGGGCGGGTGGGGGAGGGAGGGGCGGGCAGCCGCTTGGCCGCCGCACTTTTTTAATTTTTTCGGGTGCCGCAGCGACGACCCCTCGGCGCAGATGTCCCTGATCCCCCGAGCGACGACGGGCGCTGCCTAACCTGGAAAGTAAGTGTGCGGGCTCGCGGGAGGGCGCGAAGACTCCTGCCCCCGAGACCCCCGGCCCTCGCCCCCTCGCGCCGGAGCCGGGACCTGCGTGTGAGGGACGCGTGGGGGACGGGCGCCTCCCTCCCGTTACTCCGTCCCCACCGCCTCGCGGCCGCCTCGGCTTTCCTGCCCCGCCTCGTGTTCCTGCCCGCACTCGCCTGCCTGCTCCCCTCCCCCCGGCAGGCGCACAAGTTTCACCCTCCATTTGCTTTTCCCGGCTATTACTCTCCTCCGGTCTCCCCTGCGCGCCGCGCACGACCCTCCCCGCGTTGGCTTGTTCGGATCCAGATCCCCCAGCCCCGAACTTGAGCGCCACGCCGAGCCCTCCCGGACGTCTGCCTCGAGGCTCACCCGCTCTTGCCCGCCTGGCACGCCGCCCCGCGCCCCCAACACCCTGGGGCGCCCGCCTTCCCCAGCCCTCGGGGCGGTCTGTCCGTCCCTCCAGCCCCAGGTCCTGCGTCCTGGCCCCCTTCCCTTCCTCCCACGCCCCTTTTGCCTGCACAGTCTCGCGTTTGCCCCGCGAGTCCCGCGCTCCTGCGGGTCCTGCCCACCCCCCTCCGTCCAGCGCGCCCCTCGCTCTTCGCGGCGTATCCTCACGCTCCACCCCTCCTGGTTCCCTAGCCTAGAGCTTCCTCCGCTGCCCTCCTGCGCTGCCGCTTCCACCTCACCCTGCCTGGAGTTAAAGCGGAGCTGCGGTACCCACCCCCACCCCCCCCAACCCCGGGCCGTTCTGGAGTCCCTGCCCACCGCTGGGGCTGCCTGGTCCTCTTTCCCCTACCCGGGAAACGAGGGGATGAGCGACGGGGCCGGAATTTGGCTGCGTGTTGGCCGAGTGCGACAAACTGAGAGCGCGGGCAGTGCAGGCGCCGCGGCGGCAGTGGCCGCTCGGGGCGCAGCAATAGGCAGGTGTGTGTGTGTATCCGGGGGGCGGGGGCGGGGGTGGGGGTGGGGGGGGACGCGCGCCGCGGGCTCCTCGGCTGGCGACAGATTGTGCAGGAATGCGAGGAATGCACCAGGGGCATAGTCCACTCGGCCCGCCGCGGCTGCACTAGCGCCTTCCTGGCCCAGCTTTCGCCGCTCAGCCAGAGGTCACCGGAGCATCTTCGGAGCTGGTGAGCCTAGCTCCACTCCTCTCTTCCCCTTGCCTCTCTCCATGCGGCAGAGAGGGCGGCAGAGGGGAAGCGCGGCAGTTCTGTTGGGCTTCAGCTAGCATTTAGCCTGGGTTTTTGCTGCATTGGTCTCCAGGATCGTGAATTTGGGGTGGATGGCGGTGTAGCCAAGGTTATTGATCATTGCACAAGGTTCTTGGCAAGTTTGGTTTGCAAGATTTGAATAGTGCCTGTTTTTTACGAGGGTTTTCTGAAAACCTGCAGGAAAGGTGCCCAAGGTTCTTAGAGTAATGAGCTTGCAGCCAACGCATTTTAGCACTATCAAAAATGTCTGTTAATGCTCATGGATAGGGATGTACCGCAAGAGAGAACTTGAATGCATCACTTTGCTGTCACAAGAATTGCAATTTTTTCTCGTCATGCTGGGTTGTGTTTAGACCTCTTATAATACGTAATGAATAGAAACAGAGAAGCAGTGTTTGGTCAGCGATGGGACAGATAGAACTGTCTGGTACAGTTAAATTCGGGGCGTGTCAGTTACCATTGCAAGTAACTGGGGACAACACAATCATGTATATTTCAAGATGTAATTTATTAGTTGAGGTCTCAGTTCTTTTTGTTACTGAGTTTGAAAAAATAAATGCAGCCCTCCAACTTTCAACTAATGGTAATTATGTATAAAATCAATAATAATTAATATACTTTTTCGTCAAATTTTATTTTCTGTAATGCAGGAAAGCACATTTTCGACAGACGGTGTGTTTCTAGAATTGGGCTTAGATTATTATATTTTAAAAGGGAAAGTAGAAGACCGCTTCGCTTTTTGAATGCAGTGTGTTGCAATGGAAGTAACATCTTTTCTGGTACCTGTGAAATAGTTATGGAAATGGCAACATTATAATGAGAACAACCGATGTCCAAAATAAGGTTTCTGGATGTTGAAAAGCATACTATGTATGCCTTTATTTGACACAGTTTGCTTTGGAGGTTGAGTTTACTACAAGCCTCTCCACACTTCGTTATTTTTGTATCAGATTCAGGAAAATAATAAGTTGATTGTCTAGCTGTCTTCCAACACCTACTTTGTGTGAATCAAGTGCACTGAAAAGTATAAGATGAGTACCTTTCAGTTAAGGACTCAACAGAAAGGAAAAATAGAAAAAAATGAAAAAACTTTGCACTGGGAAAGGTTGTGTGTTTTAACTGCTACATTGTTTTTTTAGGTAGGTCCCTAATCTGTAGACCTTCTCATTTATAGATTTAACTCTAAATTGGAGTTAGTAACACTGTAGGATATTGGGAGGTGTTTATGGATGCTAACAGGAAATTTGTTATGTAACAATATCATATTACAGCAGAGTTTAACACATGCTTATTTGACTTGATGTGAAGATTAGAAAGTAAAAGTACAGTTTCTCTGCTACCTTAGAAATTTAAATGACTCATTCAAGTATATAATGTATATACGTGATTGGCTGTGCAAATAGTTTTACCTGCTTCAGGTAAAGGTATGCTTTCAGTTGGAAATAGATTTTAGTTGTTACAGATACTTGAAGAGAAGTAGCTCTAAAACTAGTAATCATTCACAATCAAAAATAACATAAATTGTGTTTTGATGATAGTATATTCCCTTACCAACCCCTGCTATTTTATAAGTAGAAGGTACTGCTTTTCACATATTAGATGTTATACTGAAGATTCTAAATTGTGGAATTAAGTGTCCAGTTTTCTTAATTCTTAACCTATACTGGTTTTGAGGGGAGATAGGGGAGCAGGGTAGTGATGGGAAGCATAAGAGAAGGTAAGCAGAAAGTAGGAGCAGCTGGCGTTCATCCAGAAAAAAAAAAAAATGTTACTGCTGCATTTACAGGCTGAATAAATCAATCTATTTCAGTGAGTGGTTCTGGTATAATTTGACTTAAAGAAACTACTCCCTAACTCAGTTTAATAAAAACTTTAGCAATTGTATGACCTTGATTAATTAAATTAAGTCTATATTAAGTCAGAATTGCAATTTCTTATTTCTATACAAATTGGGAAAGTAAATTTAATTTAAAACTTTTAAATTCACTTAATTAAAAAAACCAGTTATTGCCAGTTTTAAAATTGAATTCTTTCCTTGTTGTTGGCCAAGGATTGATTTACATAGAGAATTGTCACATCACCAATCATTTGGGAAGTCCAGTCTCTCACCTGACTGCTTTGAAATTTTAAAGTATTTTGAGAATGCTCTATAATCTGTTGGGGTTCCCCCCCCCCATTTCAATCAAGGGGTAAATCTCAAATTTGCCTAATTTTAAAATAGAATTATAATAATGAAGTCATACCTGCATTATTAACTGGAAGATAAAGTAGGGGTTATTCTGGGGTTATTCTGGGGCATAAACATTCATGGAATTGTATGTCACTTTGGAAAGCTGCCTTCATGCCTTCATTGTACTGGGAGATAATTACTTCTTCAATGTCTTAAATGGTTTTGTAGTGCCTTTCCTGCGCTGAAGGGGGAAGAAGAATCTGATACAGGACACCAGTGGACTGATCATGTTTAGAAAATTAGGTAACTATTTCATGCCCAAACTGTAACTACAAAGAGCTGCAGAGAGAGAGGAAGTAAAACTTTAAGATACCTGAATGTGAGACTTCATAAACTGCCAGTAAGTGATGATCTCAATCAGCAGATCAATTTGATGCCCAGCTGTAAGAAATAACAGGCTCCTTTTAGGATAAGGAGGTGAGGGCCTAAGTGACAAAGAGCAACAATTCATGTGCTTGCTCGTTTCAGTTGAGAAGTTGTACAACATTCATATGTTGTTCACATTATCACTTTAATAAATCAGTGGAATTATCTTCATCTTTTGGGGGCTTTGTTACTGTAACTAATTGGGGATATTACATGATGGTGCTTTTCAGTGAAACTTAGAATACTGCAGACATTCCATTTGTCACTGGTCTAAGTATTTTCTTTTTATAATTTAGATTTACTGTTATTTGGTATACTAATAAATGTTAGCTACAGTGCTGTTCATTTGATTATTCATAGTCTTGATATTATAGTTTATTGTGACTAATACATAATGATTCACTGCAGATGATAAAATGCCATTAGAGATTGGATTGTAAAATTTTAATACTATAAAATATATAAATTAAAAATATGGAGGTGTCTGCATTATTTTAAGTCATGTCATTATGAAACATTTTTCATGAACTGTATAATGCCTGCTGATTCAGTAGATGCCAGTCCCTCTAGGTAGATATAATATCATATAGCCTTCATTAAGTCCAGAACTCAACAAACAAAGGGTGGGTAGGGAGGGGGTAAGTGAACCAATAACCCTCTTCAACTGCCAAGGCATGTTTGCTTCTATCATTATTGTCTATGTTAAATATAAATTTAGTGAGTTGTAAATATCCAGAGAAGTTTATTCTGTTCTTCCTTAATCTGGATCCCCTCCCCTCCCCTGCCCCCTTTACCCGACGTCAAACACTACCACCCAATGCATCTGTCTGCTTGGAGAGGCAGAGAAAGCCCCTTTTCAGGAGCCATTTAATATTGAAGCTGATGCTTAGTGTTCCAAGTTGAATTTAGAGTGGATGCGGGTTTTTGTCGTCAAAATGGCATTATATATAAAAGGTAAAATGTGTCATTGAAGAGGGGTCATCAGAGTACTCTGTAGGCTTTGGAGGCCTGGCCTGGAACTTGGAATACAGTTTTTCATAGATGCCACGGCTGACTTACACATAGGCTTTTAAAACACTAGGAAGTAGTGTCTGAAATTCTGGTCCTTTGTAAGCTCTCTCAAATTGCAGACGGGGAGGTGAAAAGCACTCTACTCCAGAAATTAGGATATCTACCACTAAACCTTATGGCCCTAATAAACCATTTAACATTTGGGTTATAGCTTCCTCCTTTTAAAAATGCAAGGTTTTGGGGGCACCTGGGTGGCTTAGTTAAGCATCTGACTTCAGCTCAGATCATGGTCTCGGGGTTCCTGAGTTCAAATCCCACCCCCTGCTTCAGACTCTGTGCTGACAGCTGAGCCTGGAGCCTGCTTTGGATTCTGTGTCTCCCTCTGTCTCTGCCCCTCCCCCACTTGTTCTCTCTCTCTCAAAAATAAATAAAAACATTAAAAATAAATACAAATAAAAATGCAGGGTTTGGGGTGGCTGGGTAGCTCAGTGAGTTAAGTGTCTCTTATTTCAGCTTAGGCCGTGGTCTCACATTCCACGGGTTCAAGCCCCACGTTGGGCTCTGTGCTGACAGTGCAGAGAACCTGCTTGGGATTCTCTGCCCCTACCCTGCTAGTGTACTCTCTCAGGCGCTCTCTCTTTCTCTCAAAAATAAATAAACATCAAGTAAAAATGAAGGGTTCGGATTGCATTGCTTTGCTCAAGGTTTCCAAAGCCCTCCATGCTTTTGCTTTTTTTTTTTTTTTTTTTAAAGAGAAGTTTCCTAAGCATTAGTTTATGTAATCAGTCTTCTTTCTCCTTCCCCAAATCATAGCAACAAAGGAGTTGGAGTTCTCTTTTGGGACTTTTGAATCTCCTTCATGGGCACCTTAAATTGTTTTGTTTTTTTCTTTTGTAACAAGATCATTTTGGCAAGTGAGAGGAACGGATTAATGTATATAAATGTTTTCATGGTCTTTGGCTGTCTACCCCTAACCCACCCCTCATCCAGAATTAACCATGGTAGTTTAGGTCAGAAAAGGTCCTTGGACTTTCACCTTGACACTGAGTGAATCCATAAAATGTATCAGTAAAGCAATGAGGTGTCTGCTTAGAAGTCAGACTGCCATAGTTCAGTTCTGTCTATTTGCTAGGTGTGTGACATGCTAAATTATATAAATTCTATAGATCTCATTTTACTCATTTGTAAAACAATGATGTAAGTATCCACCTCAAATGGTTGTGAGGAATAAATGAGTCAATGCATGTAAAGCCCTTAAAGCTCAGGGCCAGCTCTTAATACATTTAAACCCTTATTCTTGCATTGTTGTACTTAATGATACTTTCTGTAGCATCTACTATATATTGGGCAAATTATTAACTTGCTTTCTTTTATCTTAGTAAATACGATTATGAATCTAAATAAAATATTTCAGGGAAAATATAAACTACGAAAGATAAATTATGAGTTTGATAGTTTGCAAGAGATTGTTCATAAGGAAAAGAATCCAGCAAAATCAAAGAAGGGCCTTTTTAAAATAGGGAAGTTATAAGTTCTTGGGGTGCTTGGGTCGCTCAGTCGGTTAAGTGTCTGACTTTTGCTCAGGTCGTGATCTCGCTCGCGTTCGTGAGCTTGAGCTCCTTGTTGAGCTCTGTGCTGACAGCTTAGAGCTTGGAGTCTGCTTCAGATTCTGTGTCTCCCTCTCTCTGCCCCTTCCTCGCTCACACTTTATCTCTCACAAATAAACAAACATTAACAATATTAAAAAAATAAAATAGGGGAGTTACAACTTCTTTAGTTAGGCAATATGTAAAGGCATGTAAAATACCACTAACCAACACATGTAGGAGGTTTGGTTGAATAATTCCTTAATAAACGTGTTTGAAAGGTAAAGACTGATAGTATTATATTGCAGGGGCCAGAGTGGAAACGCTTGCAAAATGTAAAATATCTTTTAATTATGTATATAACTATTGCATTTGTAATTCTAATTAGTATCATTTTATACAATGTCTTTCCTAGTCTTTACATGAAGAAAGTGTTAGTGTTTTTTTTGTTTTGGTTTTTAATATAATTTATTGCCAAATTGGCTTCTATACAGCACCCAGTGCTCATCCCAGCAAGTGCCCTCCTCAATGCCCATCACCCATTTTCCCCTCGCCCCCACCCCCCATCCGCCCTCAATTTGTCTCTCTGTATTTTAGAGTCTCTTGTGGTTTGCCTCACTCCCTCTCTCTACTGTAACTATTTTTTCCCCTTCCCTTCCCCCATGGGCTTCTGTTAAGTTTCTCAAGATCCACATATGAGTGAAAACATATGATATCTGTCCTTCTCTGACTTATTTCACTCAGTGTAATACCTTCCAGTTCTGTCCACGTTGCTGCAAATTTCATGATTTTATTCAGAAAGTGTTAGTGTTAATCATATATGCATTTATGGCCTAAAATGCAGCTTGTAAATTAACTTTAAAAAAATATATATATAGGGGCGTCTGGGTGGCTCAGTTGGTTAAGTGTCCGACTTCGGCTCAGGTCACCATCTCACGGTCTGTGGGTTCGAGCCCCATGTCGGGCTCTGGGCTGATGGCTCAGAGCCTGGAGCCTGCTTCCGATTCTGTGTCTCCCTCTCTCTCTGCCCCTCCCCCATTCATGCTCTGTCTCTCTCTGTCTCAAAAATAAATAAAAACGTTAAAAATATATATATATATATACGTATATATATATATATATATATATATATATATATATATATATATTTATTTATTTATTTATTTTATTTTATTTTAGAGAGAGCACACAAGCCAGGGAGAGGGGCAGAGGAAGACAGAGAAAATCTCAAGCAGGCTCCATGCTCCGCACAGAGCCCAATGCAGGGCTTGATCTCACCACCCTGGGACCATGACCTAAGCCGAAATCAAGAGTTGGATGCTCAGCCAACTGAACCACCCAGGCACCCCTTAAATCAGCTTTTCAAACTGATGTTTCTGTCCAGAAATGAGCACTTGAAATTGACAGGAAATTGCCAAAGCAATGAAAGACTAGAAGTTTGGAAGATACTTAATGTAATAAACCAAGAGACAGTGGTTTAAGAGATATAAAGAGTCTCTTGTTCTAGACCTGGCTGTGTTACTACATAGGTGTGTGTCCCATGAGTAAGTCCTTTACCTCTGGGCTCTAGTTTGCTCGTGTATAAAATGAGGGAGGGAGTTGAACTAGATGCTCTCTAGAGCCCTAGTACTTATATTTCACCATGCTTAGAATTACATGTTGTCATTCTGTTTAATTTTTCCCTCAGCAGAAATGAGGACTGTCTTCTCAAGTATTTATTAAAATTTACTTTTTAGGATAAGGGGAGAAAGTTGAAGTTGTATACATGAAATGCTCAGCTCATAAAAATATAAGCATTGTAGCCAGACAAACATTTGACCTAATGTTGGCTGAGTCAGTGGCTAACCTCTTGGATTCATTTGTTAATAGCCAGTTTCCTGTGCACTTTTGAGGCTTAACCCCTAATTGAGACTAAATTTTCCGGAAGTTGGATAGAAACAGAAGGGGGATTTAGGTGGTGATTTGAGGGGACTAGTCTTGTTAAAATGAGAAAGACCCACTTACCATTTGCTTTAATTTTGTTTTGTCCTCAAAGACATGAACTGAGAGTTGTTCCTCTGAAAACATCTTGCTTTTCCATAAATACTTTATGTTCGTAGGAACTCACTAATTCATATCTCATTATAGAATATAGATCTCTTTCATTTAACTCTAATCTTTGCATGCAGACAATGTACAGTGTTCGGAAACTGGTGGATTCCAACAGGATGATATTGTTCTTGGATTGTGTTTTTTGTTTTTGTTTTTTAAAGCAGTTAAAAACTCTGTTGAGGAGAGCTTCTTCTAGATCCTGCTCTCCCCTACAAAGGGGAAAAAATCCTTATAGAACTTACATATGTATACATCCATAAACAGTAGTTTAAAAATATTGAGATCAGCTATTTTCTTTTGCTAATGTAATCAGTACATTATTTTCAAAAGGAGAATTATGTATGTATACTAATGTATGCAATATTAATTTTCAGTGTCATGATCAAAGTAAACACTTGAATAGGCTTTTCAGTTTCCATACCTTCACAAGAATTAGAAGCACTCATGTAAAATGGAAACCAGTAATAACCACTTTGAAGTGAAGCGCATCATATATTCTGACACCTGTACCCTGTATTGAATAGGAAAGAAGGACTGATCTAGCTAGTTAGAAGTAACTTCTTATTCTTTAATACTACCAAGGGTTCAAACAAAGGGACTGAACACAATTAGTGCTTCATATTTACTGGAGCCCTACCATGTATGTGTTCTGTTTTAGATACCTCTTATTTAAAAAGATCTACGATTCATTTTAGCTCCTTTCAAGCAACATTCATTAGTCCCCTGCTCTGTATCAGACTGTGCTAGGCCTCATGGCCAAATAATGGTTTCTGTCAGGAGTTTTACTTGGATTCAGTATTGAGAGTCTCCATCTTTAAGGAATTTGTGATTAATTTTACAATCCAGTTGGGAAAAATAATACACATGAACTGGAAAAAAAAAGTCCTAGAAAACTTTGGTATATAAATAAACATGCAAAATTTTTCTGTAAGTGTTAAGAAAGAGCTGTAAGATGACTTTGTATTAACTGGGTTTTAGTTAAATTTACTTTTTTGGTATGTGTTGATACATTACCAGAATCTAGATAGACAGCTGCCTGCCTTAACCACTGTCTGTGGCTTTCTTTGGAAAAACCTTGCATCTGAAAAAGTACGCTCTTACCAATAGTAAGGTAGAGATTTCAGAAAAGGTTTTAATCATGAACTTGATTATTTGGTTATATTTCTTAGAGTACTTTACCAAATACCCTATGTAAAATGATCACAATGAAAATGAATTCTTGATGAAAAACCATAATTTATGCTTCAAGACTTACCATTTTAAGTAAGTTCTTTTTTTTTAAACTTTTTTTTTAAATTTTTATGTTTTTATTTTATTTTTGAGAAAGAAAGAGAGAGAGACAGAGTGCTAGTGGGGGGAGGGGCAGAGAGAGAAGGAGACACAGAATCTGAAGTAGGCTCCAGACTCCAAGCTGTCAGCAGAGAGCCCGATGCGGGGCTTGAACTCACGGATGGTGAGATCATGCCCTGAGCCAAAGTCGGACACCCAACCGACTGAGCCACTTAGGCGCCCCTTAAGGAAGTTCTTATTTTCATTTTCATATAGCAGTACTTTGGTTTATTGTGTTTTGTGCTTTTCTTTATTCTTTATGCAATTTATGTGCCTTTATAAGTCCAGACTCATTATCTATTATTGAAAATATCCCCTTCCGTTGTTATGAATAAACAGAAGAATGTTTTGAAAATCTCTTGTGACATCTGCTAGAATAAATGGTCTCATTGAATCTTACCTTAAATCTCAGACTGATGTACTGTTGGGAATTTTCCACTTATTGTCAATTTGTCAATGACTGAATAAGCAGAAGAGTCAGTTTTTTTTTAAAGCACTAAAAAAGGAATCCAAAAACCCAATTGGACTTGCACAAGAACTGCTATTATTTTGAGACCTGTGATAAACAACTCAGCTGTTGAAATGTCTAATTCAGACTGTCAGCAGATGAAAAATTCAGACTGTCAGTCTGAAATCTTTAGACAGGCTATTGGCAGGTGTCAGTCTTCAGAAATATTGTTTGTGGGTCATTTATTTGGAGCTCTGAACACAGTTTTCCATAGAAGCAATATAAATCCAGAAATTCAGCATCCTAAAATATAACTAGAATTTAGAATATATTGGTTCCCATTGTCCTCCTCTGAGCTCTTCAATGGCAGGGATTTTGTCTTTGTGTGTGACTTATTCTTGACCTCTAGTCTTTCTAGATATTTATAAGAATAAATTGTGTTTTTTTAAATATTTTTTATTTGAGTATAAATGACAACGTTACATTCGTTTCAGATCTACAACATAGTGATTCAACTTCTATGTTATGCTATGCTCACCCAAAGTGTAGCTATCATCTGTCCCTATGCTGCACTATTACAGTATCACTGACCTATTCCTTATGCTGTCCCTTTCATTCCCATGACTTATTCATTCCATAAATGGAAGCCTGTATCTCCCCTCCTCTTCACTCAGTTTGTTCACCTCTCCTCCCTCCTGGGAAACATCAGTTCTCTGTGTTTTTAGGTTTGATTCAGCTCTGTATTTATTCATTTTTTTAGACTCCATATATGAGTGAAATCATGGTATTTGTCTTTCTTTCTCTCACTTATTTCATTTAGCATAATATCCTCTATATCCATCCATGTTGTTGCAAATGGCGAGATCTCTTCATTTTTTAATGACCATGTAGTATTCAACTGTGTGTGTGTGTGTATACACACATACATACATACATTCACCACGTGTGTTTTATCCATTAATCTATTGATAGACACTTGGGTTGCTTCCATATCTTGGCTATGTGGATTATGTGATATTTCTGTTTTTAATTTTTTGAGGAACCTCCATACTATTTTCCACAGTAGTTGTACCAATTTACATTCCCACCAGCAGTGCATGAGAGTTCCTTTCTCTCCACATCCTTGCCAACACTCGTCTTTTCTTGTCATTTTGATGTTAGCCATTCTAACTAGTATAAGGTGATAGCTCATTGTGGTTTTGATTTGCATTTCCCTGGTGATGAGTGATGTCAAGCATCTTTTCTTGTGTCTGTTGGCCATCTCTATGTCTTCTTTGGAAGAAAACTGTTCACGTTCTCTGGCCATTTTTTAAATCAGATTGGGGTTTATTGGTGTTGAGTTGTAGAAGTTGTTTATATAATTTGAATATTCACCCTTTATCAGATAAATCCTTTGGAAATGTCTTCTCCCATTAATGAATGAGTTTTAAATTGCAATTTTGGAATACCTTCACCAACTACTCTTGGATTAACTTCTCTCTGCAGCCCTCTTTCTTTTGTAAATTATTTTTGTAAACTGTTTATCATGCATATTTCAATGGCAACACTGCATTTGCCTCATAGAAAAATTACCTTTGTAATACAACTTGCTAGATAATTTATCATATCAAATTCCTTACTAAAAATCCTCAGTTAGAAGATGTTAAACATATTGATTCATATTCATATTAATTTTAATTGCCTATATTATAACTATGGTGAAATGAATTTACATAGTCCTCTTTTTCGTACTATTCACATGCAGACATCAAGCTCCAAGACCAGCTTGGTCAGGTTTTGGCAGTATGACATTGAGCAAATTTTCTGTGTCCTTGTCTTTTGTAAATTAGTAATAACTTTTATATACCCAGCTGATGAATTGAGGTCAGGAGTAGATGTAATTTTAAGCACATGAAGTTTTTCAAAGGAAAAAGTTTACTAAAATAGTATAATTTATACTATAAACCTACATAAACATTAAAAATACTAAAGCAGGAAATTTCATAGCTTGTTTTAGCCCAGTGGGTACACCAAATCTTTGTTTGATTTTAACAGTGCAGTTGGAAATACTCTTAAGACATTTTGGTGGTCCCTCACCTAACCTCAAGTAATCACAGTGGTAAAATTTGAATAAATAATAATTTAAAAAATAAATTTTAATTGTGAAATTATTTTGAAATCACACGTGGCTTTAAGAAATAACACAGAGATCCTGGGTACCCTTTACCTAGTTTCCTCCAATAGTAACATTTTGCAAAACTACAGTACAGTTTCATGACCAGGATATTGACACTGATACAGTCAGGATACATAACAAATTCTATCACTACAGGCATCCCCTATGTTGCTCTTGTAGAGCCACAGCCTCACTTCTCTCTCACCCTCCCCCCCTCCTTAATCTCTACCAACAATTTAATTAATTTAATTTAATTCCATTTCTATAATTTTGTCATTTTAAGAATGTTACATAAATAGAATCATATAGTGTGTGACTCTGGAGTTTTGGGTTTTGTTTTTACTCAGCATAATTCCTTAGAGATTCATTCAGGTTGTTCTGTATCAATATCTCTTCTGTTTAATTGCTTAGTATTACATAGTATGGATGTACCACAGTTTAATCATTCACCTATGGAGGGACATCTGGGTTATTTTTAATTTATGATAATTTTAAGTTTACAAATATAACTGCTGTAGATATCTGTATCCTAGAAAATGCATAGGAATGAAATTGCTGGATTGATTTTTTTTTTTAAGATACTATTTTTAAGTAATCTATACCCAGCGTAGGGCTCGAACTCAGAAACCCAAGATCAAGAGTCCCATGCTCCACCAAGTGGAGCCAGACAAGTGCCCCTGAATTATAATTTTTGAAAGCTTTCTTTCTGTGATTACACACTGAATTACATGAGGCCTCATGTAAAGTTAGGTAAATTACCAAAACTTGTCTGTAAAATATATAGACAACTTGTCTATAAAACATAAAGTCTTTTATCTTTTGTTAGTGTTTTACAAATACTACTCCCATAAGTTTACCTTATTTTTAGCAAAACATCATTCATTTTAAGTGGATATCCTGAACTTGCTTTGTAGCTTGACTTCAGTGTTTGTTTTCTGTTCTGTTCTGTTTTGTTTTGGACAGCAGGTATACTTAATTTCTGGTAGCAGTACTGTATTTTTAAATGCAATTCTTGATGTTGCGTTTATTTGGAATTTCACCTATGTAGGATGTACAGCATTATAGGTAATGTTCTTCCCAAAAAAAAGGTGTTTATTGTGTACCATGCTAACAGGCAAAGTGGGGACATAAAATGAAGACATCAGTATCCTTGTATGTGATTGGAATTGATCCAGCTGTCAGGTAGAAGACAATAAGCATACCTGGTATTTTTAAAGGCAAGGACTCTTTTCTTTCCTAGGAGAGAAGACATTTTTTAAAGCATGATTCTCTCACTTTCTCCTCTTAACCCCCTGCTTTTTGCGTGATTACATACAATTTCTGCTAGAAAAAAAAAATGCTGAAATTGTCTAGCCTAAAGTCTTTACTAATAATAATTTGATTTTTTGAATTAATGTCCTTCTTATCTTGAATGTCAAATATGTTTCTTCTCATAGTTTAAAATACCACCAGATCCGTTAGTTTTATATCTTGTTCTGTATTGCTTATTTTTAGTATAATACATTTATCAATGCTTTTAGCATTCATAGTCTTCTGCAATCCCAGCTGAGAAGACAACTGATGATCATGAGCAATCCTAAAACATAGCTTATCCAGTAACATTCTTTTTTAACACGTGCTTTTAAGGATTTGATCCTTTCTCTATATTTGAATGATATAACCTCAGCACCTTTTAATTTCACTGAAGTATGATCTTCCCAACAATTTGTATATTTCCTGAAGGCTTTTCTCTAGGTGACTAGTGTTCCCTTCTCTGTCTCGTGAGCCTGTGGTTCTTTTCCTTCAAGATCTAACTCAGTGACCCCTTCCTAGTGAAGCCTTCTTTGGCCCTTCTTTCTTACCATTTTGCATGTAACTCTGCTATGAACATGTGTCACGTTGTGTTCAAGTTGTTTTCTGTGTCTCTGTTCATGGCTATGTTGCAAGTCCTGATCAGGTTACTGTGTCACAGCCATCATTGTAGCTCTCACTTAGCAACGTGCCTGCCATATATTATGCCCCAGCTGCGTGCTTTGTGTGAATGAACAATTAAATACTTTATGATCTTAGTTGTCCTGTCTCCCCTAACCTTCAGTGACTCCTGGTTGTTCACCTTCCAGGATGGCTTCAACACTCCTTAGCCTGCCTACCATTTAAGACCCTTTACAATGAAACCCTAATTATTCTCCTTCCTGAGCCTTCCCCATCAGCAAAACTAGTTTCTACTTGCTGTTACCTGCTTCCCTGCACCGTAGGTTTGAATCTTTCAGCCCTCCAAGACCTGGTTCAAATATTTCCTTGTATGGGTGACCTTCTGTGACCACTCTGGTTGACTGTTCTCTGTCCTCCAAATGTTTTTACTTGTACTCTTTTTTTTTTTTTAATTTATTTATTTTGAAATAGTGGGAGAGAGCACACAAGCAGGGGAGGAGCAGAGAGAGAGTGGGGGAGAGAATAACCCAAGCAGGCTCAGCATGAAGCCTGACTCAGGGCTTGAACTCCTGAACCCTGAGATCATGACCCCAGTTGAAATCAAGAGTCAGGTGCTTAACTGACTGAGCCACCCAGGTGCCCCTGTACTCTGGCTTTTAATGATAAACTTCCCGTGGTGGTTTTTCTGTTGTATTGGATTGTTCATCTCTACCTATTAATGTTTCTCTTGTCTCTTTCTCCCAAGTATAGTCTCTTGAGGGAAGTGTCCTTGTCCTGCACATGTGCTATCCCAAGTGACATTTTTCAAGTAGAGGTCACTCAAGAAATAGAGGTTGTATCTGCTGGTGATATGGGTAAGCAGGGTTAACTTTTAATTTAGGCATACCAAAATGTCCATGAAAAGGCAGTCTCTCATCTGTCCTTTCATTTAGAGTTATTTGCAAAGCACCTAGCATGTACCAGTCTTTGGTATATGTCACTTAGATATTTTGGTGACCTCAGTAGGCAAATAAGCTACATCAAAATGAAGCTTTGATGGTTAGTTTTTAAAGACCCCATCTGTGAAGTAAGGTGTATTAAGTGGGGGTTTTGCTCCTGTAAGTTGTTGTCTTATATATATGTGTGTGCATATATACACATATATATATATATATATATATATATATATATATATATATATATTAGTGTCACATACTGAAAAGAGTGAAAACTGTAGCTGAGAAAACAAAATTTACCTCTTGAAATTTGTTTTAACAAGGAAAAGGTTATATGCTTCTGAAGCTACAGAAATGTTGATGTCCAATATGGTAGCTACTGACCACGTGGGCTATTTAAGTTTTTTAATTAAAAGTTTAGTTTCTTATCCTTACTGGCCACACTTTAAGTGCTGGATAACTTACAGATGGCAAGTGGCTATTGTAATAGATAAAGAATGTTTCTGTCACTGCAGAAAATTCTGTTGGAACTGGTATAGAGAGTAGCTGGGACCAATTATAAATAAGAAAATTGTAGATGCTTTCAGAATAACACAGCAAGATAGTATAACTTTACAGTCTTCAAAGCATTTATGTTCATATTTATTTAATCTTTTTAATAACCATAAAATCAGTGATATGCTACCTTTATTTCACATGCAAGGAAGTTATGAGCATCATCACAGCAATAAAAAGTAACTCTTAAAAGGGAATTAGAATATACTATAAGTTCAGTTTGTGGTTCAGTTCTTCATACTGAAAGCAATAGTTGTTATTTAGTAGTAAATACTTGATTAATGAATTATGGAAAGCATTGGATGTACATGAATGTATTTTATTTTTGCTTTCACTTAAAATCCCATCAAGTTAAAAAAAAAATCTCTTGGCTTACCTATTGAAATTTTCAAAGGAGGTCAATGAATTCTAGTCAATAACCTTTTTTTTTTTCCCCCTGAGGCCTAGTGCTAGGTGTGAGGAGGGATGTGGAAATGAGGCAGAAAAGGCTTACTTCCTTTGTTCATGACCTACAGTAAGGATATTAGCTCTTAGACGTGACATTATAGTAGCAATTGAACCTCAGAGATCCCAGAAAATGTCATTATTGATTACAGAAAAGCTTGATCGTCTTCACGTATGTAGCAACTTCAGGCTGGCCAGAGCCTTTTACTTTCTATTCCGTCTACATGCTGAGACCTGTAGGGACAGCAAAGTATAAAAGGCAAAGAACTTGTCCTCAAGAAGCTTGAATTAAAACTGCTATAATTCTGGGGATAAAAGAAGGAGGACAGTTGTGCTGAACACCTTCCATTTGTGGTTTTGCTTTGAAAAAAATTTTTTTTTAATTTTTTTTAACGTTTATTTATTTTTGAGACAGAGAGAGACAGAGCATGAACGGGGGACGGTCAGAGAGAGGGAGACACAGAATCTGAAACAGGCTCCAGGCTCTGAGCTGTCAGCACAGAGCCTGATGCGGGGATCGAACTCACGGACCGTGAGATCATGACCTGAGCCAAAGTCGGCCGCTTAACCGACTGAGCCACCCAGGTGCCCCGAAAATTTTTAAATTAAAAACTGCCTGGAACACATAGAAGTTTGAGTATATGGAATAAGTTAATCCCACATGCAAAATATGATTCATTTAATGTATAGACTATCCCCTTGCTTCACAGTCATAGGGAAGTTAAGGGGCAGAGTCCTCCCCCTTTTCTTGTTTTTTCATTAATGCTGACTTAAGACACAGTAATTTCATCTTATTCTAAATATCCATAAATTAACTTCAAAGCAGAAATGCTGATGTAAAATTTGAGTTACTTTAAATTGATATATTTCAACCTTTCATGCTTTTTAAAATATCTAACACATAACAAATCTATGCTATAGGTTATAGTTTTTTCACTGCTTGTAAGAAACGAGGTGATCGACACTCCTCACGTGAATGCATAGGCTGTAAGTATTTTGCAGGTTGCTTCTGTGCTCTGAATCAGTTGGGTTGTAAAGACATTAGAACTGACAGAGTCAGTTTGAAAATAGGTTTTCATTCACCTTTTTTGGATTCATTTTAATTTGCAGTTTTGTACTAAGCTGCTTAAAGCTTTTTGGAGCAGAGAAAGAGCTGAGGAAGAATACATTTTCATTATATATCTTTTAAAAACCATTTGATAAGCTATATTTAAGTTTTGGCTATCTGTAGAATGAGCCTGAATAATTTAAGCATGTTTAATTTTTCAATAATCAGAAGTGTTTAAATGCTTTTGTTAAGTTTAATGTGGTAACTTAAATGGAATTACTTTTCAATGACTGGTGCTGCTTTTCTTTGAAATAATGCTTAGTTCAATAAATGGCAGTTAATAGAAGGAAATCATCCTGATTTTGTAACTGTGGATAAGACTGGAGAAATATTAAAACAGGCATTCATTGATATTTAGGTTGGATGCTACTGCTCATGTCAAATCAACTAGAAGAGGAGATGAATCTTCCTTCCAGTATGTCTCCTCTCATATGTGTGATGAGCTCCTGTTACTGCAGTGATGTGCACAATTTGAAATAAAGCACAGTTCTTCGTGTCAGCACTTGAAGGCCTTTTTTTTGACAACAAGCAAAATGTTAGACATTTCAGTGTGAATAGCTCTCATGATCCAGAAAATACGAGCAGACAATTTAATTGTTCTTGACTGTAAAAATTAAATCTGATACTAAATTTAATCCAGGAATCTATTCATGTAGGATTTTTCCCTTATTTTGAACAAAAATTAAACTTGCATGTCTAAGCAACTACATTGATGTAACATTCAGAAGAAAATTCGTCCTAAGTGATTTATCACCCATACTTCCTGATTATTAATTAATCCTATTCTTTGACTTCCTTGCTCCATCCATAGCCTTCATCTTTAAAAATCTTTCCTCCACTAAGCCCCCTTTTGGGTTGTGATTATTTCTTAACCTCCAAGACCTGGAAATATTCCTCTGTCCTGGGTGGCTGCAAAAGTGTTTGTAGAAAGGGGCTTAGGCTGGTGGCCTGGGACTTTGGGTGGACCATGGTCTTAAAGCTGTGTTTGTAAAAAGCATGGTGTCTCTCAGTTAGACTTTGACAGACAGAAATTCCCAGCTGCAGTGGGCTTCCACCAGTATTCTAAGGAAGACAGTCTTTTTGCCCTTCCCTCAGCAGTTTGAGACTCTGTTCCATAGTAGGAATAGGGGAGGAGGATCCAGGGGAGGTTTTGTACCTTTCCCACAGCAGCCACTGTTCCCATGCACCAGCCTTGCACCTAGTGGGAGGCTGCCTCAGGACTCTTGGGGTAGCACTTGGGAGGTCCATGGAGAAGAACCTGAGTGTGAATTCACCTCTTGTCGTGGGTGATTTCTGGGTTCTCTTGCTTGCCCACGTTCGGACTTTAGCAATATGCTAAAAATTCTAGCTCATTTCTTACCAGCATTCAGCAGTATCTGCCCTGGTAAGCCAGCCTGTCATTTGAGGTGCCTCTCATCCTTTAATTCCAGGTTAATTGGTTATACCGAGGTTTCACGTCTTTGGTGGATTGGAAGAAAGCTGTGAATTGGCAGATTGTGTGGTGTTTTGTTGCTGCCATCAGGGTGAGATCTCTGATCTTCCTCTCTCCTGGAAGAAATGTTACTTTTATAGCTGCTTTGAAGAAGATAATCATTCTACTTGAAATGCCAAGAACCCCTGGCCCCACTTTTTAAATCCTTTTATTAAAGCTTCTTAATTTTTTGATAACCTATTTTCCACCTCCCTACTAAGTCGTCAACTAAATGTCATGAAACTGATCTTATTCTTTTTCTTTTTTTAATCTTTAGCACCCAGCAGAGTTACTTGGCACAGAATAGGCACTCTAAGTCTTTGTAGACATTATAGCTGCATTTTAACTTAAGTAAGGACATTATTGTACTTAAATGATGGCAGCATAATCTGTGTCCTACCCACATTCCATGGCACTCACCATCAGTTCATTATCTGTTAACCCAACAGAGCCCTGCTGCAAGCCCCTGGGACTTGTAGCGTGAAGGCTTTCTCTGCCTTCAGCGTTGGGTCAGGTGAGAAGAGCCAGGAGGTTATCACCTGTAGGATCCCTAACAGCCCTCAACCATTAACCAACAGGAGCTGGACCAGTAACCTCTTCCTCACCCCTTGCAGGAAGTATTTCTGAGGCCCGCCCTCTGTAGACTTCCAGAAGTCCCCAGCAAGCATGGGATCTGCTTGCTCACAGCACTAACCTGCTTGCTAATGCACCCTGTATTGATGTCCTTCTCTGGCCTATCTCACTTGTCCACTTCCCAAGTCAATTATTTGTACTCAAATCCTTGTCTTGGGGTCTCATTCTGGGGAATTTCAACTCAGTGAGACACTTACAAGTCACATAAATATTTAGACATTTGAAGTGGTTCTATGTATTAGGAATAGTTTATAGAATCAAGGAGATTTGAGTGTATGCAAACTTTATTATTTTTTTTTGAGAGCAGTTACAGCTTTGAACAGATTTTCAAATGGTTCTCTGCTCCCCCCCCCCCCCGCCCCCAAAGAGTTAGGACAAACTGCAATAAATGAAAAGAAATACCCTGCCTTTTTCTCTTTAGCTTAAGAATTGAGAGCAGCTTTTAGAAAACTGGTACACTGATTCTGTGTAGATGCAATGAGGAAATCACTGGGGCATTGTAGATGCACATGTAATCATATCTGAGTGACTAGATTTTAAGGTTAGGATTTCAGGTTTGCATTTATGTTGCTGGTTGTCATCCACATGCACAGCAAAAATGGGCTGTGGTGTCACATTTTATAATTTTCTGTACTTTTGAATTAGGGTGCATCCTCTGAAGTTTTAACTGAAATAAAAAATAGTGTTAGTCTTAGAATAGAAAACTGCTATTTTAAATACAGAAAAATCCACTGTTAAAATACTTCTTTTCAGATTATAAATGTGATCCATACTTTTGTAGAAAAATCTTAAAAAAAAAATTTTTTTTTAACATTTATTTTTGAGAGACAAACACAGCACGAGCAGGGGAGGAGCAGAGAAGGAGAGAGACACAGAATCCAAAGCAGGCTCCAGGCTCTGAGCTGTCAGCACAGAGCCCAACGCGGAGCCTGAACCCACCAACTGCGAGATCATGACCTGAGCCAAAGTCGGGACGCTCAACCGACTGAGCCACCCAGGCGCCCCTGTAGAAAAATCTTTAAATGCAGACTTAAAAGCAGCACAGAAGAAAGTAAAATCTACCTATATTTACCTGCATCCAAAGGTGACTGCTGTTGCCATTTTATTGTAAATAATCAAATTCCTTTTTAAATTTATTAAGCCACACATCTCATGATCCACACTCACTTGAGGATAGCATTGTTGTTGAAGTGAATGGTTATAGGATTAAAGCCTTTCAGACCAGGGAAGGATGTTAGAAATCACCACCTGGATGTCTCAGTCAGTTAAGCATTCGACTTCTGCTCAGGTCATGATCTCACAGTTTGTGAGTTCGAGCCCCACGTTGGGCTCTGTGCTGACAGCTCAGAGCCTGGAGCCTGCTTTGGATTCTGTGTCTCTCCCTCTGTCTGCCCCTCCCATGCTCATGCTCTGTCTCTCAATAATAAATAAACATTAAAAAAAAAAAAAAAAAAAAAAAAGGAAAAGAAAAGAAATCACCACATGCAGTCCCTTCCTTTTCTGGGTGAATGACCAGAGCTCTGAAGAGGTAGTCACTCAGGTTCATGTGCATGCCTGCATCAGGAGGCATAGGTGCTCTCCTCAAGTAGTTGTGTCTAGGTGTATCTGCAGCCTAGTCATCCTTTGTAGGAATAGGCTTTGCAGGTTGGGCCTTCCAAGCTCCTGAAGAGTCCTTACTATGATGGATGCCAGATTGTTCTGGGCATGCCACACCCCTAGTTTACTTCTTAAGGTAATCAGTCTGCTACTTCTGTGGTCACCTTGCTTTAGGTTACTGTGGGTGAATTATTTGGAAGACTAGACTTCAGGTTGAGTTGCAGGAATCAGTGGCAGGTGTGTGGCATCTTTGGAATCTGTGTTACTGATACCATTTTTGTCATCCAATCTCCAAAACACATCTAAGTCAGAAAGCTGAAAAACAGACCCAAGCCTTAGCCTGAAGCTAAACTAGATACTGTGTTATAACTGCAAATTATTAGCTAGCTCATAAAAGATATGTTGACCTTACTGGGCGTTACTATCTCTTTCATTTCATGGATTAATTTTGTGTTTGATTTTATGTTTTAGTTCATAGGTGTTCTTTTTTAAGCTATGTATAGTGATTACTACATTATGCTTTTTAAATTTTAGGAAGTACTGAAGAAAAAAAAAACATACACGCAAGTGGTATGGAATCCACACGTAGCCCTAGATTTGGCATTCAGGTGTCTTCAAAAAATGGAATCAAACTATTATGAATATTCAAAATATACCTTTTTCTAAAAAGTGAGTACAAGGTACACAGTTTCCAGAATGACTCAAATATTCAGTTTAAGATGAATCCAGTAATTGATCCCTAGACCATTCATTCTCACTGTGTTACCGAAACATTCAAGTGGCCTCTCTATCTGTTCTTGGACTTCAGCCTGACCAAGAATATCTTTCTGCTTCATGTTAAATAGCTGGTCTTAGTACTTAAAGCTTTGGCCTAGTGATACATTGTGATGTTGAAAGTAAATATGAGAAGCTAAACTAAAGATACTATTGAACTAAATCTTATGTCCTAGAAGTTACATAGAAGGAATTGGTGAGGTGGCAATGAATGATGTGCTAAAGAAATTTGCATCAGGATTTGTCTTCTGCTCATGTAGTTCAATTAGTTTGTTGCTTCACGCATCATATCTTATGGTCATTCTATTTAAATCTAAGAATTAAACTTGGAGGTGGTGACAGGGAAGGCCCATGCATGCTATCTAGCTGGCCAATTTAAAATTAGTCTCTTGGGGCGCCTGGGTGGCTCAGTTGGTTAAGCATCTGACTCTTGATTTGGGCTCGGGTCACGATCTTATAGTTGTGAGATTGAGCCCCATGTCAATTGAGCCCTACCCTAGGGCTTAAGGTAGGCCGGCTCATGGTCTCTCTTTCTAAAAAGAAATATAAATAAATAAAAATAAAAATCTCTTAAGTGGCACAGTCAAACCCTGCCATAATAGTATTAGTGGGATACAGAAAATTCAGTCCTGTGAACTGTGTAGTTGGATCAGTGCAAGGTTAATGAACTGAGCAAGGTGAGTCTGCCTACAAAGCTAGCCAAGCACAAATTCAGGGAGTTTGGGTGCCAATTCAGTTATATATACATTTTTTATATGTGAATTTACATTATCCTAATGTGTTAGTTGTGAGGCACTTTATCACAATATTTGGCTGTAACTTGTTTGTTATATAAAGCCTTTCCTTCATAAATTCCAGACTTCCTATCCTGCATGTGTTGGTGAGCAGAAAGAAATTCAGAATAGTAACCAGTTGGCATCCATTAGTCTTTATATCCAAGAAAAGCAGTAAAACCATTATCAGTAATTACAGAAATCTTAAGTGCTGGTTAGGTGTCTCTGATTTTGGAACACTGGCAGTGACCAAATATTTAGGTCTGGAGTATGAACGTGACCTCTTGGTTTGGCCAGAACCTGTCTTAAACCATTAGATGCCTTCATGCATAGTTCCATGCCTTATATGGAGGACACACATAGGAGATCAGTGTACTCCATCAGTTTTTAATCTACAGTCTGCCTGCATTATGTGTACCAAGGAGAGGAAGAGAACTCGTTGACAGCAATAGATGGTGGGCCCAGTTGTTTCAAGGCCACAGGAAACTCTCAAAACTACTGGGCCTATCTGATTGCATAGCAGCATCCTGGGCAAGGTACCTTGTTTCCCATTAGCTAATTTAGATGAGAATTCAGAACTTTAATCTCTCCCTCCCACCTCCCCCCACAAAAAAAAATTTTAAAACAGGAAATGATCTAGGCCAACTCAGCTGGAGGTGTGCTTTTTACAAATAATTAGAAGAAAATCATGCCAAAGTGAATGAACTACTTGAGTGCAGCAGAAATATCAGCTCTTGTAGCATTGAAATATTAATTATGGCTTGATTTCTTTGGAAGTCAAGCAGCAAGGGACAGACACTGTGAAGAAAAGTGAAGTATCCGTTTCATAGCAGGGGTCCCTAAAAGTCTATTGTCATATTGATCAACTGGGATTAGACTGAGGTTCAATTCCCCGGTAATAGTTTCCTGATTTAAAAAATGACTAAAACTCCATTCCAGTTAAGCCATAGGAACTAACTTCTGAGGTATGCAAATAAATAAGCTAATAACTATAATAATGCTTCATATATGTAACAGATAAGCCAGGGACAAAGTTTATTCTCCCGGCTCTTGTGTTCTAGAGAGATTTCTGGTTCAGGCTAAAAACACTTTCAGTGTTCTAAAATAGACTGGCAAAGGTTAGAGATCTTCAGTTTGCAATTTTGTTTTTGAAAGGGTGTGGTTTGAAGTTGAACTCCAAATGTTAGCTACAAGATGTAAGGTCGTTGAATAAAGACAAATTTTGACTTTATCCCAGACTATAAAGATATTTATTTAGATTATTTTGAGTTTTTAAAGAGAAACGTTCAAAAGATTACTTTTGTACCTTAAAAGTATCACATTATGCTGTATGCTTCGTTTCTTCATTCAGGGAGTTAGAATATTGTAAGATGACATATTCACAAGCTGGTAACTTGTTAATTTGACTTTCAAAGTTTAATAAACACTTTGGACTGTGCTGACCACGTGACCTTTAAATTCTTTGTACTCAAAGATAGCCAAATGTTTTAGAAGTATCGTACCTAACTACGGTACTAATCGAGATAAATGAAGTCATCAGCAACTGTGTGTTGTCTGCCTGCCTGTCTGCTGTCCACGGCTTCTTGGCAGTATCTCCTCTTTTTCTGTAAAATAGCTTTGCAAATATTTTTGATCAAATCACCTAAGTTATTAGTAATGACTTAAACCTCAATCTGCATGGTGAAGCACAAAATATGAACTCTACCTAATATTTTGGTAGTTATCCAAAAATATAATTTGAAGTGTAATGGGTGAAGGGGTCAACAGGTATAAATTTTCCAGTTATAAATAAGTCCTGGGGATGTAATGTACAGCATGCTGACTGTAGTTACTAATACTGTATTGCATATTTGAAAGTTGCTTAGAGAGTAGATCTTCAGAGTTCTTATCATAAGAAAAATAACTTTGTGACTGCGTATGGTGATGAGTGGTGGTCATTTCCCAGTATACACAAATATCAAGTCATTACATTGTACCCCTGAAACAAGTATAATGTTTTATGTCAATTGTACCTCAAAAAAAACCATAATTTGAGCTTTTGGGGTAAGTGAAACTGGCAATCACTAATGATAATGAGACTTTTTGTTTAAGGTTTTTATGGAATATTTCAAATATAGAAAAGTACAGAGAATAATGGAATGAGCACTGATGAAACTATCATTCAGACGTAAATCTCGTTTTGCCAAATTTGCTTAAGATTTCTGAAGTTGGTGTTTATCCTTTTCATCATGTTTTTATTTTTACTGTGTACATGTATTTTTATAAATATGGGCCTTTAGATGCTGAAAGTCTTTGTTAGCTTTATATGATTTTCTGTCACTTTTTCTCTGGTATTAGAGTTAGTAAGTTACACCCACTAAGTACTTTGATGGAAGGGACTTATTCCCATTCCTTTTCTAGACTGGGCTGCCAAACCAGGAGGTTTCTGTTACTTTTCTTTTTCCATTAGTAGGAGTCAGTTAAGCAGTATTATTTTTTTCAACATGGTTAGCTCTCTAGCGGTTTAGATGTTAAATATGAGCTAACTTATAAATGCAGCATAATTTTAAAAATTTTATTTTTCCTTGATATATTCATATTTAAGCTTCAATAAATTTGACATTTTTGTACTTAAAATGAGAATCTTGACATGTTTATCAATTTGGAATAGAATTCAACTAATAGCAACCATTTTCATAGGAAAAAACTTCATTAACCTGTAAGAGGTGGTAGTTTGGTTCTCTAAGATGACAGCTGAGTAAGAGTTTGTATGTATTAATTACCTGTGATTTATTAGTCTCTGACTTACTATATGACCCAGGCAAGCAATCCTTTTTCCAACTCATGAAATAGAAGTGTATTTTTAAAGCATTTGTGCTTTCTCTTCTGGAGCTATGTAAATTTTGTACTTCTGTGTTCCTACTTGTCTTATTCTTCACTCCAATTTCTCTTTGTATCTTCAAGGAAAGAAATTTCAGCCCATTTCTTACATTTCCATGGCTTAATGTTGAAAAATTCAGGGCTTGCTCCTAACGTGGCTCCACTTTTGCTTCATCTCTAGTGTCAACCAGGGCTGCCCGTGTGGCTTCAATCTTCACTTCTCAGGTCCTTTGTCAGCTGAGGAGGATGTCAGAAACAGGGGGACTTAGTCTTTCTTCTCAGATTTGGCTCAGAACTGCTGCTGCTTTATGGTGAGAGCCTTAATTATAGACTTGCCCTGTATCTCTGGGTTAGGGGCGTACACCTGTCCTTTTCTGTTCAAAAGTCAGTGTCAGCTCAGAGGTTTTGTTGATTTCTGTTGAATGTTTCCTGTCTTAATTTTAAGTATCTAGCAACCTTTAAAATTTGTCTCCTATAATGAAGAACCTTTGTTTTCAAATATCTCTTCTTATACAAAACCACTTATTAAAATGACCATTGTTTCTTTTTAAAAATTTTTTAAATGTTTTTGAGAGAGAGAGAGAAAGCAAGAGCACGTGCATGTACCAGTGGGGGTGCAGGGCTTGAACTTAACGACCATGAGATCATGACCTGAGCTGAAGTCAGATGCTTAACTGACTGAACCACCCAGGAACCCCTAAAACGACCAGTATTTCTTTAGAGGAAAAAATAAAACACCCCCAAGATAGATAAAGTATATAAACAGGAAATTTATAAAATTTAAAACCAAAAATTGAAGTGCTTTTTAAACTTGAGGTATATTTCACATACCATAAAATTCACCTTTTTAAAGTGTAGAACTAAGTGGTGTTCAGTCTATTCACCAAGTTATGTAGTCATCATCACTCTTATTCCAGAACATTTTCATCACCCCCAAAATAAACCCTGTACATGTTAAGCAACAATTCCCTATTTCCCTTTCCTCCTAGTTGCTGGAAACTACTAATTTACTTTGTGGATTTGCCTATTCTGGACATTTCACATGAATAGAATCTTACAGTATGTGAACTTTTGTGTCAGACCTCTTTTACTTAGCATAATGTTTTCAAGAGTTGTCCATGTTGTAGCATGAATTAGAACTTCACCCCTTTTTAAAACTGAATAACACTCCTGTATGCATATCCCACGTTTTGCTTATCCCTTTATCAACAGTGGACAAATAAATATTCCCATCATCACAGAAAATTCATTTGGACAGTGCTGGGTCTAGATTTATTTTATTCTGAAGTTTCTTATTCTAAGGAAATTGTCACTGGGATTAATTTTTTTTTTTTTTTGCCCGAGTTATCTTAGAGACTTAGAATTTGATATAGAAACTTTAGAGAAGGTGCAGATCACTGTATTGGATGGTAATATATCTATTCATACTATTCATGTTAACATTGTCCTTCACTCCTGTGCATTTCATCTGTGTTTGATATTTGTAGCCATCTTCTTTACACTGCAAATGACTTTAGAAGTGTTAAGTTTTTGTTCTCGTTTTCCCCAAAGGGTTCAGATTGACTTCTCTCTGAATGTCCCATGACCCTTTTGAAACTCCTTGAAATTTCACTTGCAGGTAACACTGTGAAGGGAAAGAATTACATTTTGAAGGTTTATGGTGTAGTGGTTCTTACCTTGTACATAGACCAAGTGATTTTTTAAAGTAGCTTTTCCCCATCCAGTGTGAAAATAGTAAATATTTATTGCTAGGTTCTGAAACTTACAGTACAGGTTCTGTACATTAAAAGTAGTCTTTTGGCCCATTTCTTTTAAATTTTTTTTTTTAACGTTTATTTATTTTTGAGACAGAGAGAGACAGAGCATGAACGGGGGAGGGGCAGAGAGAGAGGGAGACACAGAACTGGAAGCAGGCTCCAGGCTCTGAGCCATCAGCCCAGAGCCCGACGTGGGGCTCGAACTCACGGTCCGTGAGATCGTGACCTGAGCTGAAGTCGGACGCTCAACCGACTGAGCCACCCAGGCGCCCCCTTTTGGCCCATTTCTAAATCACCAGTGAAGCAAGCTGTCTGCTCACTGGTGTGTGCTTACAAAAAATCAGTACAGTATTTTGAATTGGGGAGTTTGCTATCTTTTGAAAGTTGAGGTAAGTGTTAGGGACCTATGATTTGTTTTGTCCAATTCTCATGGCAAAGTTACTTTTTTGTCCTCAGTTACTTGTTCTTTGTTAATACATTTTTCTCAAAAGTTTTCCTAATTTCTAGTGCCATTCTGGGAATTCTTGATCCTTTCTCTCCTTTTTTTCCTTTCTGTATTACAGTTTGCTCTTTTTTTTTTTCCATGTGTTTGTGTTTTGTGTTGTCACTGTCCTTTCATTCTGTCCTTGTATTGTTGGGGTTTGTATCTTTAACTTGAAGAACTTGATCTCTATCAATTCATATGAATTTCATTGAGTCGGAGAGAGCCATTAATCTGGAGATTAATTGGCTCTGGCTGGACACTAGTGACAAAATATGTAATGTCATAATGAGGGTGGAAGGTACTGTTTTGTGCATTGAGATGGTGTTTGGGGAACCTACTATCTAGAAGAGTGATTTGTAATTTTTTTTTTTTAATGTTTATATTTAAGAGAGAGAGAGAGAGAGAGAGAGAGAGAGAGCACGCGTGGGACAGGGGTAGAGAGATGGAGACAATCTGAAGCAGGCTCCAGGCTCTGAGCTGTCAGCACAGAGCCTGACAAGGGGCTTAAACTCACATGAGCCATGAGATCCAGATCTGAGCTGAAATCCGACACTTAACTGAGCCACCCAGGTGCCCCTAAGGAAGAGTCATTTTTGTTTGTTTTATTGTTGGTTGTTTTTTGAAACTTTATACTATGGGGCATATTTTTTATTAAAGTTAATTATTGTTTTTAATTCTTGAATTTATTAACATCTTATTAAAACCAACTGAATTTGGAATTAGGTTGTACTCTAATAATGTGTGTAGATAGGTAAATTTGAAGAGAAGTTAACATAACCTGAAAGGTGTTGATTTTCATCAGTTCTGCAAAGTATTTTAAAGCTAGTAAAATTTATTGTCAGTGGGTTTCAGTTTTATTTTCTCATCTTTTGCCAGTCTAACTAATGAATCTGTACAATGTGTGTGTGTGTGTGTGTGTGTGTGTGTGAGACATTATAAAGTAAACATAATAACATGAATAGTTAACATTTTTCCAGACCTTTTTTGATTCTGAGCTAATTCTGCATCAATTCTACTTGCCTTTGAGAACTGAAGCATTGACGTTCTGCTGTTTGAAGTACCCATTGCTGTCCTCATTTAGTAAATGTGTAGAGATGTTTGTGGTTCAAGGTTAGTGTTTCTTAATATGCATGTTGTTGTCTATTCTTAGCAAGAATTCCTTCCTTTGCACACTCATGCCCATGTATGCCTTTCTCAAAGACCCTACCTTCTGAGGCCTCTGGTGTATTTTCTGTGATGAGGATGGTAACAATTGAACTTTATTCCAAATGACATTTTAGGAAGTTGTAATAAATGGACTTTCTTCCTTAAAGTGGATGGTTACCCATGAATCTATTTGAGATGTAGTTATGGGTAAGTGATAAACAGAAGATAGCCTGGTTTGGTAAACACAGGAAACTGCTCAGTGGGGTGCCAGGTGAGCCACATGTGGACTTGGTAGAAGGGAGTGTTTACAGTAGTAAAGTTGTGTGAGTAGCAGTAAGATATTGTTACCGTCCAGTCTAGCATACTGATGTCTCACCTCAGCATACCTCACTCATTGTCCTCAAGTGCCAGGTCTTTAGAAAAGAATCAAAGTGTCATTTGATTAGGTCACTTCCCTATTTATATAGGGAAACAATGACGTACCATTGCTCTGTGATAAAGACTGAAAGCCTAAATAAAACAAGTTAATTAAAAAAAAAAAAAAAAAAAAAAAAAAGACTGAAAGCCTGACCGTAACCTACAAGGCCTTGTGTGACCTGCCTTCCTCTATTCGCAGAGGTTCCAAATTGGCACAAGTCTAGATTTCCAGTTTCTCTTCAAGTAACAGTCGTTGTTTATTGAGTGCTTATTATATGGCAGGAACTATTCTAAACATTTTATGTGAATTCATTTAATACTTACAACCACTCTACAAGCCAGGTATTATTAGCTCCGTTTTACAAAAGAGAACATAGAAATGCAAACAGTGAAGTAGGTCATCTAGAGATATGCAGCTAGGAAGTGACAGAGCTGGGATTTCAGTCCAGGTGACTTCTTCCTGGACCTCAGGCTTATAACCACTTGCTGTGCTGATAGGCTCTCAGTGTAACCCATATCACTGTTATTCATAATTCCACATTTTTTTGTAGAATTATCTGATTGAAGTCTCTATTTCCTCCAAGACTCTAGGTTCCATGAAGGAGGAATTACACCCTTTCCCTCTTTACCATCGTTTTTAGAGGTCATTACAAGCATTGTACTTACTGGTCCATGTATGAATAATGGTGGTCGAATGAATAAATGAAAGTGATTTGATGTGACCCGTCACTGAGCTTGACCATGAGACTCGGCCCTTCTGTAAGCAAAATTATTTAATCCGTTAGTTCATTATCATCTGTAAAATCAGAAAGTGGTAGTGAAATGTCTGTGAAGCATGTTGGATTCTAATACAAAAAAATGTTTAACGTCATAATGGCCAAAGATTTGTTTTTGTTGTTTTGTTTTGATCATGAGTATAAGAATAGGTATAATTAGCTCATGTTCAGTTACATCCATCAATAATGTCAGTAATTAAAATACATTGGCATGTGTAATCTAATTAAGGTTATGTTTATAGTAAATTATTATTTTAATTTAAAATTTAAAACCTAACACTGTTCATATTTTATTACAGAAAGAAAACATACATTCTGACTTGAGTCTCATTGAATTTTTAATTTCTTAAAAAAATTTTTTTTTTAATTTTTTGAGAGAGAGAGAATGCACAATTGGGGAAGGGCAGAAGGAGAGAGAGAGACAGAGAGAATCCCAAGCAGGCTCCACACTCAGAATGGAGCCCAAGTGGGGCTTGATCTCACAACTTGTGGATAACTTGAGCTGAAATCCAGAGTCAGATACCTAACTGACTGAGCCACCCTGGTGCACTGAATTTTTTTTTTTTTTTTTTTTTTTTTACTTCTAATTGAATCTATGTAATCACTAATAGTGGAGTTCAAACTAAAAGAAATACAAAATTGGAATTTGATAAGAAACATTGTATTTTGTAGCATTTAATGTATAATCACAATAAAATTATTTTGGAAATGCTTGGTAGCTCAATTTCTAAATTCTTTTGTGATAGGCTATAATTAAACTAGTCTTCCTATTTGAACATGTAGATATGATATAAGAAGAAAATTTCATTAAGTTGTATGACGCATGGAGAAAATGTTAATTGTGCCCTAAAAAGTAGAATTTTCTTTGTGGTTATTATTAAAGTAATAAATCATGATGAAATCGAGAAATTTAAGCAAAATGTGGCTGAACATTTTCCACTGTATCAAATCTAACGTGGTTTTTTTGTTTTGTTTTTTAACTAATACTTCTGTGGTAGTGTAGAACTGACTTTTAGGTGAAACTGAAGACTTAGAGAACAAAGTTGTTTTTTTTTTTAACGTTTATTTTATTTTTGAGACAGAGAGAGACAGAGCATGAACGGGGGAGGGTCAGAGAGAGAGGGAGACACAGAATCTGAGACAGGCTCCAGGCTCTGAGCAGTCAGCACAGAGCCCGACGTGGGGCTCGAACTCACATACCGAGAGATCGTGACCTGAGCCGAAGTCGGATGCTTAACCAACTGAGCCACCCAGGCGCCCCGAGAACAAAGTTTTAAAATGACTGAGATTCCTAAGACCTGCCAATCTCCTGTAGCTTTCTGAATGCTGTTTCAGCTTACTAAAAGTTGTGGAGGGTGAAGTAAAATGTGGGGCTTAGAACCAAGTGGCCCATATTCCAAATCTAGCTCTTCTTGACTAAACCATAAAGCAGAGAATTGATTAAATCAAGCATAATAACCTAGTGCCTGCTACATAGCAAACCAAATTTGGGCAGTGGTCTGGAAAAACACTTAAAAGATGTATCCTGCATTATCAGCAACAGCACATCATTGTCATGAAGTACAGAATAACTGATTGCAAGTCAGTCTTTTTTGCTTGAGATGGTCCTCCTTGAGCACCAACAGCTCAAGGCTGGATCACAGACAGTAAAATGTGTGACTCCAGTGACATTCTTTGTAGGTTAAATAAGACTATTTTGGGACTGGTCATTTTAGTTATGGCTATGTGAAGAATGGTTATGGTCAGAATTAAGGTAACATTTTAAAAAAGTATTTTCCATGGTCATGGAACTTCATGGTCATATACCTGTTTCCAGCACTGACTATATTCTTTATGAAATGTTACATCAACATTATACTTTGTATAAGGTATAACTATAAACAGGGGTGGGACAGAACACAGAGAAGTGGCCAGAGCATTTATCACAAAATGATTTGACCTTTAGTACTGATTTTAGCACTAGCCTGTCAGCTTTGTGTGATAGTTAAAAACGATTGCAAGTGACATAGTGGAGCCTTCAGGCCATACATAAATAGGATGTTTTCAACTGGCACAAAGCCCTTTTTAAAATTGCATTTGTATGAACCATTGTATGGTGCTTCTGTATATTTTCTTATTTACCAATTGTCTTAACTATGATCTTTGGAAATATGTAATAATAATATCTTTATACATGTTTTAAATGCCAGGAAACAGACTTAAAAAAAAAAAAATCTTTGACTTGCCTAGTATCTTGCAACTAGTAAGTAATAGAATCCAAACCTTAGTTTTCTGCTGTAAAAATAAAAAGTCTCTGTAGCCATGCTGTTGCTCTGAGTTAATGTGGGCTATGTCGTATGTAGAAAGAACCCATCAGTTTAGAGTTTTGGTTTGTTCAGGTATAATGTTGATATAATTGTTGAAGTTAAATTTTGATAAGACTTGTGGTGAAAGAAATGTTAGAATAGTTTCTACAAATACTATTTCATACTTGTTTCTTTATATCATTTTGATTGCTGAATAAAGACATTGTACTCTACCACTTGCATACACAGACCTGGCTCATAGCGACTCCATGAAGTCGAATGAATGAATGAATGAATGAAAGGAAGGAAGGAAGGAAGAAAGGAAAAAGATTTGGCAGGTGTTTGTGTCTTGTAAGAGAAGTCGTTTGGGGAATAAATATGATAGTGAAATATACAAAGTAAATTAAGTAGGAAACTCCTGATATGTGCCTAAATCATAAATGAAAATATTAATTTGTTTCTTCAGGTATGGAAGGATTCACTTCTGCATTCTTCCATAGGATCAGATCACATTCTAGGTAGATTCTCCACTTTTTTCAGTTTCTTCCTTCTATACCCACAACTTTCATTGCTACCTGTGAAATGGGTTTTTAACCATTGTCTGTGCAGTCCTACAGATTTTTGCATACATGCCCTACAAATCAAATTTTATCTTCTAATGAAACCAAATTATAAAAATTTGGGGGAGGGGAAGAAGTATAGGATGCGGATAGGGTATAAACTTTAAAAATGTATAAAAGCTTAATTTAACAAATATTTGTTGACCCTGCTATGTGCTAGGAGCATTCTCTTCCTTCTCTCACTAGCACATGCCATCCCTTCTGGAATTCCTTCACTTTTTTCTCATTTGGTCTTACTCTAACTTCTGAGATGTTTTCCAGAGATGGTGCCTTGCAGAATTCACATATGTACCATGTGCTCTTTCCTTATTTTTTTTTCCTGTATGACTTCTATTGTTCTGCCACTTAAAAAGAATGCGAGGAAGCATCCACAAAGAAAAAGTGGTCATCCCCACCCCTGTCTTGACTCTGGTATTCACTTATATCACTTGTATCCAAGTATTCAGTATGAGGTAATAGATGGTAGACAGTTCTTAAGATAGCCTCCAGGGATATGGAATGCACACTTTTGTGTAATCTCCCTTGAGCATGGCCCGAATTTATTATTCACTTCTAATGAATAGAGTATTTCTTAGCATGATGGAATGTCACTTCTAAGAGCAGTGTTACCAGTATCATGATTCTTGATACCTTTGTGGTATCCATTTGCAAGATGGATAGAATCCATTCCTGAGTCAGGGAAAGGGCAAGGCCTGTGACTGCTTAAAAAGAGCTATCCAAAAGGTATCTGGAAACAGAAGGGAACAGGTGAGCAGGGCACATGGCCTTCAAAAGTAGGCTTCTTTTCATTTCTGCTGACTAAGTCGTCTTGGGGAAGGCATTATATCTCTTTCAGCCATTATTTTTTCATTTTTCTTTAATGGATGGAGTTAAATTTGAGGATTTTGAGAAATCTCTTCAATTCACATTCTGCACATCCAGAAATCTAACATTTTTCTTGTGATAAGGAGGTTTCATTTAAAATAAAAAGTCCCATCCAGGTAGAGTGAAATGAATTTTTTCCTTCAGAAACCATGTTGTAGGTATGAAATTCATGTACCATCTTAAAACTTCTGATATTGTTTCACTGGTTGTTAGCATATCTAGGCTTCTCTTTTTTGAGTTCCTATTTTTATTAACTTCTTAGAGTAATACCTTTTATAGTGATTATGGAAGCAGTTTTAATGTGGTCACACTATCTTAATCTTTTTGAGTTTGTGTCCCTGACCCGCAAGTTTCTGAAACTAAAAATTAACTTGCTAAGGGAAAATGATGTGTCCCTTTCTCTACGCTGTATTTATTTTTTTCCTCTTGTGGCGTTGGTACGACATGCCTGAAATCCTCTATCTTCTAAAATGTTCCTGGTATCTAATGATGGCACTCAAAATACTATATGGGGTTCCCTGACTCTTTGGCCTCCTGCTTTAGCTGGATGTTGGCGGATGTTTTTTTGCCAAGAGCCCCTCCCCATCAGGTCTAAGGTTTATTAACCCTTTTCAGAGTATAAGAAACTAAATTCTAAGTTTAAGCCCTGTCTTATTCATATGGTTCACAAAATTATCTTGCCAGTTGGACTTAATGGAAATAATTTTTAAAGCTATGTCTGTCAATTAAGACATGTATATATGTTAAAAATATAATTTTGTCCAGCAAAACTTTAACAAGATATTGTAGGAGGGCATTGAGGTAAAGGGAGTCTGTATTTCTCAGGTCTGGTTCTTGTACTAGTAAGCTCTAAAACCCTCCTCACAGCCCTCCTCCCCACCCCCTCACCCCCACCCCAACCTCCTCTGAGAAAGCAACTAGGAATGTAAATCATGTTTCTTTAGCTGCTGGTCATTAAAGATTAACAGGGGAAATCTTACTCTCAAATTGTGTTTTGACACATGAACACATTAGAGATACTAGATCAAATGGACACATTAGAGATACTAGATCAAACAGTTGGGTTTACTTAAAATACTTCAGTCAACTTAAGGGTGTGCGAATCATTCATACCAGATGGCATCTACCTAGGATATTTGAAGGGTAAAATTGGGATATGTATAGACCAAACCTGTGAATTTAGTTTATGAAGAGTTACTGTGCCCACAGAGTGGTCAGTGCTGTTGTGAACATACCAAGGCAAGGGGATTTAGGACATTAAATCTTTCACTTTTCTTTCCTTCTAGGCTTCTGGTAACAGACACGGTTACCAAAACAAATTTTAAAACCTCTTTGAAGGGAAAGCAAATGTGATAATACAAGGGGAAAAAAACATATTTACTAGAATTTTGAGGGGGTTAAAAACACATAAGTATATGTATTTATTGTAGATTTTCAAAAAACCTGTAAGAAATTTCTTTTTTTTTTTTGAAAGTAGTCTCCACTCCCAGTGTGGGGCTTGAACTCACAACCCTGAGATCAAGAGTTCTATGCTCTACTGACTGAGCCAGCCAGATGCCCCAAAATCTCTGCTTTTAATGGCTGTTTTTAAAAATTGCTGTTGCCGGGGGGGCTCCTGGGTGGTTCAGTCAGGGTTGAGTGTCTGACTCTTGATTTTGGCTCAGGTCATGATGCCAGGATCCTGGGATCAAGCCCCACGTTAGCTTCTGTGCTGAGTGTGGAGTCTGCTTGAGATTCTCTTGCTCTCTTTCCTTCTGCCCCTCTCCCTTGCTCACACTTGCTTGCCCTCTCTCAAATAAATGATAAAAAAGAAAATGCTGTTGGGCTTTAAATAGTGATAATAGTTTATTTGTCCTAGATGGTTGAAGTTTGGAAATGAGGAATAACAACTTAGAATAAATAGGCATTTTTCTGGAGGAAGAAGTGAGGACAGCAGTGTTCTCTAGGAGTCCGTGCAGGGAATGGTTTTAAACATCTGACCCCTCTTGAGTAGGGCATGCACTTCTGGGTTTTCTGTAGTGAACACCCTAGAAGACTGATGAAACTGCCTTATTTGTTCTCCCTACTTTGTTTACGTGCTAATCTTTATTTTGTAAAAATTACTTAGTAGGACTGAAGTGAGGGTTGAGTTGTTCATGCATTTCAGTTGGTGACACTTTGTTATCATTGGTCTCGGCCAAGCCAGTGTTTTATTAATTTCCTGTTATCGTCATCTCCTACATATACTACCCCCCACTACCAGAGGCACTTTTTCTAATGTGTTTAGTGTGGGGTTTTTTGTACATACTCCTGTATAATGTATATTTTATATTATGTAAGTTGTTATGTAAATGGTATTATCCTCATTCCGTTCATTTAAAGAGCTGTCCCTGGGCCTGTGTGAATATTAGCTTGTTGGTTCTGAGTGCAATTAAATATTTCATGATAAACATTCTTCTGGTTTTACCTCTCTACTCCTCCACACCTCCCCACCATCACAAAGTGGGATCCACATCCCTTGGGATCTGTACGACAATTTGTTTTAGAACTGTGCGAATCACTCTGTCATAGACTGTAAGTACATTTAATCTGCATGAGCAGTACCTGAAGGTCTCCAGGAAGGCAGCATCCGTCTATATCCCCACAACCCACCAACGTTTGGTGTGGTACACCTTTCTAATTTTTGCCAGTCTATCAGGTATGAAATACCTCATTCTTAGTTTGTATTTTTCTGACTACTTGTGAACTTCATCTGTTCATCTGCTTGTTGTCTTTTTGGATATAATCTTCTGTAAATTTTTTACTTCTAGATTTTGCCCACTTTTCTATTGGGGTTCCTATCTTATGGTGATTTGTGGGACATTGTCATATTCTGCATATTAGTCCCTTATCAGGGCATTGTAAAAATCTTCTAATCTCTCATCTGTATGTAAACTTTATCCATTGAAAAGAAATCCTTAAAATAAGCTATCAAAATAGGTGTGTGTGTTTTTTTATCTTTATCTTTTTTTTTTTTTTTTTTTTTGCCTTACGGCAAAGTAGTTACTAAGTCTTTTCCTATTCCTGGGTTTTGAAAATGTTCTCCAACATTTTCTTCTTCTAACTTTATAATTTTACATTTCACGATTTGGCTTTTTTCCCATAGGGAGTCCACATTATGTCATGGCCCTGATTAAAAGCCTTTAAGTGGCCTAAGTTGCCTACAGAATAAAGCCAGAACACTCAAGAGGGCATATGGAACCCCTCAACATCTGTCTCATATCTTTCCTCCCATTTGGATATGCCCACACTCCTCCTTATTCGTCCTCATAATACGGGATAACACAAAATCTGATGTTTTCTATAACATCCTGTAACAGAAAAGTGAGTATTGTGATATAATTCAATAGTATTTTCTATATTTAAATCATTTTAAAACCCTAGGAAAGGGTATTCCTTTTGTTAATTTTTTTCTTTTCTTTCTTTTTTTAGAGAGAGAGACAGAGCTTGAGTGGAGGAGAGGCCGGCAGAGAGAGAGAGAGAGGGAGGGAGGGAGGGAGACACAGAATCTGAAACAGGCTCCAGGCTCTGAGCTGTCAGCACAGAGCCCGACTTGGGGCCTGAACTCATGGACAGCGAGAACATGACCTGAGCCGAAGTTGGACACTCAACTGACTAAGCCACCCATGCGGCCCTCCTTTTGTTAATTTTTTAACAGAAATATTTCTTTTTTTTTTTTTAACAGAAATATTTCTATTTAAATTATAAAAGGTAGAGGTGCCTGGGTGGCTCAGTCCATTGAGTGTTTCACACTTGATTTCAGCTCAGGTCATGATCCCAGGGTTGTTCAATCAAGCTTTGGATTCTCTGTCTCCCTCTGCCCCTCCCCTGCTCATTTGCATTCTCTCTTGCTCTCTCGCTCTAAAATTAAAAATAAATTATAAAAAGTATGGAACATTCTCATTATCTTGGGAGTCAATACAGAAATGTCCAAAGTAGGAAATGAAAAATTCTGAACACCAACCCTTTCAAACTCTTATCTTTATTCCACAATCAAGGAGGTAGAGGGCCAGGGAGGAATATCAAAAATCCTAATGCCCAGGCCATGGCCATGTTCAGACCAAATGAACCAGAATCCCTGGGGGTGAGACCCAGGTCTTGATATTTTTAATACCTCCCAAGGTGATTCTAATATGTAGCTAGTGTTAGAAATACTAATTCTTACAATACTTTAAAAAATAAATATAGGTCACACCAAACATATTTTTCAGCATTCTGTTTTTTTCGTAAGTACTTGTTAAGTGAGATTTAAAGCCCTACCATTGGTTTAAAATTTAACCATAATGAAACACTGCTTATTTTGAAAATGTTATCAAGTATGCTACTGCTGTTAATCAACTTGAATAGTATTATAGAATAATTATCTTAAAGTGGTTACATATTCTTGTGAATAATAGTAACTTTTAAAAAAAATATTTAAATTCAAGCTAGTTAGCACACAGTATAGTATTGGTTTCAGGAGTAGAACCCAGGGATTCATCACTTCCATATAACACCCAGTGCTCATCCCAAGTGCACTCCTTAATGCTCACCACCCAGTTAGCCCATCCCCCCACTCAACACCCCTCTAGCAACCCTCAGTTCTATTTATTTAAGAGTCTTCTATGGCTTGCCTCCCTGTCTGTTTTTATCTTATTTTTCATTCCCTTCCCCTATGTTCATGTGTTGTGTTTCTTAAATTCCACATGAGTGAAATCATATTTGTCTTTCTCTGCCTGACTTATTTCGCTTAGCATAATCACTCTAGCTCGATCCACGCTGTTGTAATGGCAAGAATTGGTTCTTTTGGATTGGCAAGTGGTATTCCATTGTATATACATACCACATCTTCTTTTTCCATTCATCAGTTGATGGCCATTTGGGCTCTTTCCATACTTTGGCTATTATCAATAGCGCTGCTGTAAACATTGGGGTGCATGTGCCCATTTGAATCAACATTTTTGTATCCTTTGGATAAATACCTAGTATTGCTATTGCTGGATTGTAGGTTAGTTCTATTTTTAACTTTTTAAGGAATCCCGATTCTGTTTTCCAGAGTGGCTACACCAGTTTGCCTTCTCACCCAACAGTGCAAGAGTCCCCTTTTTCCTCATCCTCACCAACATCTTTTGTTTCCTGAGTTGCTAATTTTAGTCATTCTGACAGGTGTGAGGTAGTATCTCATTGTGGTTTTGATTTGTATTTCCCTGATGATGAGTGATCTTGAGCATCTTTTCATGTGTCAGCCATCTGGATGTCTTCTTAGGAAAAGTATCTGCTCATGTCTTCTGCCCATTTCTTCACTGGATAATAATGGTAAATTTTGACTTACATATTAGTAGTAGTATAAAATTCTTCCCATTTTACATTAGGATTCAGTTTGTCAACACCAGTAATGAATGGCCAGCGTCCTTGTGGGTGCTTTGTTTTTATTGTGCCAAATGGCAGAATATAATCAGGCACTGAGTAGGAACTAAGGTTTGTAAAAATTAACCCCTCCCCCCCCAAAAAAATTACTCAAAGTTAATCTTGTTTTTTTTTTTTAAACTGGGATAATATCTTTTCTTTTATCCTCAGTGACTTCCTCTCTATTGTCTTCTCTTAAACTTGTTTCCCCAAATTTGAACAGCCAGAAATCTGCCTTCACCTCATGAGAACTGGCTGGGGCTTGCTGTTACCTTTCCCAGCCAAGTGCCCAATGCTGTCCTCCTCTTCCCCTCCCTGCTGGTCTTCCCACCGCTCTGCTCCAGCTTTGCTCAGGAAGATTCCCTTGATCTCCTAACTGAAGTTTTTTATGCTTCATCTTGCCCAGCAGCTTTTGGTTCTATTGACTTCCCACTCCCTGATGAAATGTCTTGTCTTCCTTGCCTGTTAGGATACTATTTATTTTGTGTCTCCTTTCATCTTTCCAACTCCTATTTCTCAAGTTCCACTTCCTGCTGACCACTTTGCTCCCACTTATTTTTTTAAATCACCTTTTTTTCTTCTTAAAAAAGTGTTAAACATGTTTACAGTAAGAAATATGGAAAAAATTTAAAAGATAGACTATCCAAAATCTCACCACTTAAAAATAACCTTTTGATTTTGATTCTTTATGAAATATGGGATCATGCTGTGTATGAAGTCTTTATATCTAACCTTATGTCCTCCCTACCTAATGATATATGTTTACCAAATGTTTTTTTTTTTTTACATTTATTTATTTTTGAGAGACAGAGTGAGACAAAGTGAGAGTGGGGGAGAGGCAGAGAGAGAGAGGGAGACCCAGGATCAGAAGCAGGCTCTGAGCTGTCAGCACAGAGCCCGACGTGGGGCTCCCACAAACCATGAGATCGTCACCTGAGCCGAAGTCGGACACTTAACTGACTGAGCCACCCAGGCACCCCCAAATGGTTTGTTTTTAAGTTGCTTACTGTTTGAACTTTTGGGGCTTCTGGGTGGCTCAGTCAGTTAAGCATCCGACTCTTGGTTTCAGCTTAGGTCACGATCTTACGGTTTCCGGAGTTTGAGCCCTGTATTGGGCACTGTGCTGACAGTGCAGAGCCTGCTTGGGATCTCTCCTTCTTTCTCTGTCCCTCCCCTTCTCACACTGTCTCTGTCTCTCTCAAAAATATATAACTTTAAAAAAATGGGATCATGCTGCATATGCAGTCTTTATATATTGCCTTTATCTCTCCCTTCTTAATATATATATATGTTTATTTAAAAAAATTTTTTAATGTTTATTTAATTTTGAGAGAGAGAGACAGAGAGACAGAGAGAGAAAGACAGAGACAGAGGGTGAGTGGGGGAGGGGCAGAGAGAGAGGGAGACACAGAATCTGAAGCAGGCTCCAGGCTCTGCACTGTCCACACAGAGCTAACCCATGAGCTGTGAGATCGTGACCTCAGTCGAAGTCAGATGCTTAACTGACTGAGCCACCCAGGTGCCCCCCAAATAGTTTGTTTTTAGTGTCAGTTATTGTTTGAGCTTTTAAAAATTCTTTTAAAATAATATGTATGTTGTTAAATCAAATAGTACCAAAAGGCATATAATAAATTACAGGAGTCCTGTTGCCTTATTCTTTTTCCTAGAGGCATGTACTTTGAATGATTTGAGCTGTTTTTCTGATATTTATCTCTTAAGTTTTAAATAATCTAGTTATACTATGGGGCGCCTGGGTGGTTCAGTCGGTTGAGCGACCGACTTCAGCTCAGTTCATGATCTCACAGTTTGTGAGTTCGAGCCCTGTGTTGGGCTCTGTGCTGACAGCTCTGAGCCTGGATCCTGCTTCGGATTCTGTGTCTCCTTCTCTCTCTGCCCCTCCCCCGCTTGTCTCGTCTCTCTCTGTCTCTCAAAAATAAATAAATGTAAAAAAATAAAAATGTGGTTGTACTATTTCTTGAATCAGTAATATTAGACACTAGTTATTGTGTAAGTGAAAATTTCTGCCTTACACCTCTTTCCTCTTTCCATTTTTCTAATACTGATAAATCATAAGTTTTAAAAATTAAAACACTTCGTTGTTTGCATTATTTCCACTATGTAATTATCATTCATCAATGAGCCAAATAGTCTTTTGTCTGTCTTCTTGTACCAGTATTTATCCTCCAGTAGAAATGCTTTTCTCATTTTTCATTTCCTTAATTTTGTTTTGATTTATGGCTGAGTCTTTCCACACCCTCCTTCGGCCTCTTAGTACCTTTTCCCCTATGGTGGTCAATCCAGTCATAAGTGAGTTTCATTGTTTTCTTTTGACCCACCCTCTTGGGGCCACACCTGTCTTTCCTGCTCCAGACTGGGCTGGTTGCTCTCTAGGTCTGCTTCACAAATGAATATCACTGCACCTGAATAACTGTTACCCAGGGAGTGAAGGGACCCCTGACGCTCCTGCATGTTAGGGGATAAATTCAGTGATACAGTGATTTTAGCAAATGTGGGGATTTGAGAAGGTTTCAGAAAGTCTCTAGTCCCTGTAGGCATCAAGCACTTGCTACTGACAGAGAGCAGTGGTTCACCCTGGTCTTATGATGTGTGTGTGCCTGCTCATTTGTCAACACACTTCTTGATGTTTCAGGAATGCTAGTCAAGATCTGACCATTGATTTGCCCTCTTTTCTCTTTCCCCTTTTCTTGCTCCATTGAGATCCCTTCTCTCAATCTTCTTTCGTGCTCTTCTGTGATTATTGATTGCACTGCTAACATTTTTGGTCTTTGGGGAAGAAGGAAATGGAATCCAGGGGTGCAAGATTTATTTAAAATAAGTCTGACATTTTCAGACTTCAGGAAGTAGGCAGACTCTTGCCATTATAAAAATTGGATCATTTTCTTTTTTAAAATTTAGGAACTTTTAAGTGATTCACTGATGAAGAGGGAAAAGCTGTTTGCACTCAGCATATTTCTCATCATACTTCAACTCAAGATATTCATCTATTTTACTACTTTAGACATTTGCTCTGTTTTCAGCACTCTAGGACAAGAGGTTTTATATTTTCATTATGTGCATCCTGAAAGTCATTTCACCTCAGCACTAAAATTGTTTTGTTTTTTTCTTAATCGTGGAGGGGGAGACGAGTTCTGTTAAAAAAAAAAAAAAAAAAAGACTTCCTGGTAGCAAAAATGGTTATTTTATCTTTTTAAAGTTCTACCTTTTTAGCAATAATTGTTAAAACATTATGGTGTCATTTTTTTCAGACTGGAAACAATGATAGACCCTTGTGCAGATGAGGCTCAGTGAATTGAGCTCATGTTGTCTCAACTGTTATGTTCTGAAATATCAACTGTGCCAAAAATACACTGTGAACTAGAAAGTTCCTTGCAATAGTTTGAGTAACTTAAAATATACCTGAGTTATTTGAAAATAGATGAAATTAGGAATGTGAGAAGTCTGAAATGATGATTAATGACATTAAGGGTAATTTGTTTTAGAATAAAATATTTGAACTAGGCAATCACAGATAGTAAAAACACTTAAAAATATCATAGATTACTTTCATTACTCATTTTTTTTAATTTAGATTTTTTAATATGAAAATTTTTTAAACCAACTGCAAAGACTTTTGAGGCACTAAATATTCTCACTGTAGATAAAATGCATTTAATATTTCTTTTAATTTGTAAGTAAACGGTTACGATTTTTTAAAATTAGAAGTTTTAGTTTTGCTCTTTGTCCATTAAATTTGAGCAAATATTTTAACTGCTTTGAACCTGTTTCCTTATCAGTGAAGTCAGAATAATTCCTACCATTAGGGTTTTTGTGGGTTTTTTTTTAAATCAGTGAGATTAAATAAATGGTTGTTATTTTATCTTTTTAAAGCTCTGCCTTTTTAGTAATAATTATTAAAACAATATGGTGTCATTTTTTTTCAGACTGGAAACAATGATAGAACCTTGTACAGATGACGCTCAGTGAGTTGAGCTCATGTTGTCTCAACTATTCTGGAAAGGAAGTTGGCACTAGGCATTAACAACCTTAAAAAATCCAAAAAGTACATTTGGTTCCTGACTTCTAATGTACTGTAAGGCAATAATCAGTCAAGTAAACAAAATTGTTTTCTGCTGAGTTGTTTAGAGTATTAAAAACTATAAATCTGAATACTAAGTTAATACACCATCCAATAGACTTCTGTATAGCCATTAAAGATAGTCCTATGTTTTGAAAATAAAAAGAGATGTATGTTTGTATTTTTAAGCTTTCAATATGGTAAATGGATATCAGCTTAAACATATTTCTTAAATGATTACAAGATTGGCTAACTTTTGCTATTCTGTGTTGGGCTATATTTGCATTTATGCATTTTTGAGTGCCCTTCCTTTTCCCCTTGGCTCTTTGCCTAGTTCACTGTTCCAAATTGCCTTCCCTCTTGCCTGCTTTTTTTCTACTCCTCTTTAGTTTCTTTGCTTTTCCTTGCCCAGTGCTAGATATAAATCACATGGAGAAAATAAGTACTGGTTGAAGAGGAGTTACCTTCTCTTTAAAAAAAGAAAATCTTCCAATTCTTTAATGTGACTTTAGAAATGGTTTTTCACTTTTATTGGAAACTTATAGAAAGAGCTAAGGAGAAGATAGACCTGGGCTTGAATCCAGACTGTGCCATTTGCTATGTGTTTGACTTTAGGTTAGTTATTAAATTCTCTGGCTTCTATATCTTCAACAGTCCTGAACCAGGGATGATGTGTGAATGGTTTGTCTTGAAGATTAAATGATACATTGTTTGTAAAGTGCTCAATACTGTTTGACTTCTGTATGGGAAGTATTCAATAGATTGTTGCTGATGTTGCTATTGTAACATTAATTTTTCAGAGATGGAGGCCAGACATTTTATTTTAAATGCTGTGTTGGTGTTCAAAATGCCAGTAAACATTGCCTATTCAGTGTGTATTCAAAAACCCCCAAAACAAATCAACAAAACATAAAAGCATGGGATAGAACTCAAAAGTTCATCTGATGTTTTACATATAAATATTATATAAACTTAGATGTGGAGTGTGGCAGAAAAGGAGTATGGGTAGAGGGGAAAAAACAAATCTTAGCTCCTAACTACATTAAAAAAAAAAAAAAGATGATGATGATGAAGAATGGATGACTGCCTTGAGGCAATGTGAGGATGGTAAAAAGGGGAGCAGAAGATTTTAAGTTGTGCAACTATTGCACATTTTTAAATGAACGAATTCATTTAAAAATTAGAAAATATAGGTGATTTGAAATAGACAAAAAAAAAACCCTACTCAGATATAAAAAGCATTTTTAATGTTTGTTTGTTTGTTTGTTTATTTATTTATTGAGAGAGAGAGAGAGAGAGAGAGAGAGAGACAGAGCATGAGCAGAGAAGGGTCAAAGAGAGGCACAGAATCCGAAGCAGGCTCCAGGCTCTGAGCTGCCAGCACAGAGCCTGTTGCAGGGCTCAAATCCAGGAACTGTGAGATCTTAACCTGAGCCAAAGTCGGATGCTTAACCGACTGAACTACCCAGGCGCCCCTAAAAAGCATTTTTACAGTCTTCACTGCATTCTCATGATGGATTTTGTATTTTGGTACTTTGTTTCAGAATTTTATTAGTCAATGTTATTAATTTTACCCAGTGTTTCAAAAATGTTACTTGTGTTGTGAAAAGTAATTTCGTTTCTTGAGTTACATTTTTATTTACAGCGTTCATTAGTGGTAAAAAAAAAAAATCATTAGGAATCTAGTTTGTTATGCTGATGTTGGCCATTTAGCCATCTTCCCTAGGATATATCTTTAATATCTGGAGATAATGCAGTGTTAAACCATGGAAATAAATTTGTAGGGCAGACAGTCTTAGGCTGTTCTGGAACTTTCTCTTATCTGCCTTGCTCTTAAATATACTGCTGCTCCTTTTGTTCAGATAATGCTGTTGCTTTTGTATCAGCAGTGGGAAGGTTGTGAGTTTTTTCTCCAGAGGTGGGAGATTTGGGGGGATCCAGTTGCTATGCCTCTCCTGACAGCACATGGCTTTGCATAGCCCAGCTGGCTATGGTAACATCATAACCAGAAAAGAGCAGAGCTCCCTGCCTAGGGATTGAACCCATGGGGCTACTGCATCAGTTCAGTGCTCCTGAATCCAAAATAAGTATGAAAGCATGTACAGTAAGAACTGTAAAATACCCTACATGAAAGAGGCTGCTGTGAGGGTACCTTTGGGGGTCCAAAAGAGCAATTACTTTAGATTCCCTACATGTTTGAGTAGTTTATTATAGCGGTTAAGAAAGAAGACTTTGGAAACTTCTTATTTATTTATGTTTATTTATTTTGAGAACACAAGCAAGAGCTTGAAGGGGGGAGGGGGGCAGAGAAAGAGAGGGCAAGAGAATACCAAGCAGGCTCCAAGCTGTTAGTGCAGAGCCCAAGGCAGGACTAGAACCCATGAACTGTGAGATCATGACCTGAGACAAAATCAAGACTTGGACACGTAATCAGCTGAGCCACCCAGGCACCCAGGAAACTTCATTTTAAATGCAGAAGACCCAGGCGCCTGATAATAGAAATGCAGAAGACCTCCAGCGAAGAGCCTGCTTGGGATTCTCTCTCCCCCTGTCTCTCTGCCACTTCCCCACTTGTGCTGTCTTTGTCTCTCTCAAAATAAATACATAAACTTAAAAAAAGTAAGTGTGTAAGACCAGTGACCCCCTTTACATCAGCACTGAGGATGCATAACTCAAGTGTTTGGAGTTGGGGGGGTGGATTTCCTGCTGAGCAAACTGCCCCATCTTGTACCTTTTGTCAGTGAAACATGCTGTTGACCCACCTTGCTCAGTGTGCAAGCTTGTTGTGTGGAAAACTTAGTTCCTTGTGACCCAATTGTGTCTTTAGCTCTAGAGAAATTGTAACACCGCTGAGTTTTGGTCAGATAATATTTAACACATGTCTTCATTTAGGCTAGAATAGCATAGGTCAGTGTTCTGGTAATTCTAAAGGATAACTGGTCATGTGTCCACTGACCCGGAGAAAAATTTGTGTTTGTGTGGGTAGCAGAACAGAGTACCACTGACCCCTACTACAGTTGGAAAGTTCAGTGGCCTGACATGATGACAATGTGTTCTAAATCATGCCATTGCCTTAGTACTTATTCTTCAACCACTTAGTTAGAAATGAGGTCATTTATTTCTGGGGGAAAAAAAATGGCAATACTTGGACCGACTTGAAAAAAATTCCCTTGCCCATAGATTTGTCTCCGTTTTCTTGAATAAAATGAAGGATATCCAAACATAAAGAGTATAGAGATTCAGAGTTTAAAGAGCCAGATGCTTGAATTGATCAAAGTCTCACCTCTCCGGACTTGAATTTGCAATTTCTGATTCTATTATGTACAATTATGTGTATCAGAGTGAGATCTTAATTTTCCAGAAATGTTAGTAAGTTCAAATTATTGTACTCATGCTAGAGAAAGTAGTCATGAAAGACTTCCATGGTAAGTTGTTGGCACACTTGGGGATAGGACAGAAGGTAATTTAGTATGTTTTACATTCATGAATAATCAGGGCAGGCTAATCTTGCATGTTTGTTTCCTAATTATTCTATTTTTAGTACTCCCATCAGTTCTCTTTCTGCTGCAAGAAGCTGGAACATCCTAACCGCAGTGCAGTGCGCACACCCATAGCACAGTGGCAAATGTGAAGGCCCTAGTCAGCTTGGTTGCTACTGTAGAGAAAGCAATCATCCTGATAACTGCCAGTGATGACTGCCTTGGTGATTATACCAAAGTCTATTATTAAGCTTGCAGAAATTTTTATTTTGCCTTACAAATGTGTTTTTCTTCTTTGATAAACATGCATAATAGCAAAAAAATAAAGATAACCCTTCCTTATTAAAACCTGAGTTCATAAAGAAAAGGCACAGAAGGCTTCCCTGTTTGTAGATATTTTGTTTCCCTGAGCAACAGAAAATGCAGTTCTTACTTAACTTAGCAGCAATGTCATGGAAAAATAGAAGACTGCAGATGGTAATGCCTCCATTTTTTCCCACAGATGTGCCTCCAAGTCATAGTCTATGGCTTACTTGAACCATAGAGTCCATGATAGCATGCATAATGAGATGCAGCCAGCTCTCCTGTGTTGTTGGCCCAGAGACCCCTGGGCTGTGGAGATGCTCTTATAGAGTTGGCCAGTTTGGGCCTTGACCCTGGCTGGGCAAAAACGACCTGTAGCTGATGAAGTTGTGGTTCCAGATTAGGTCCTTTCTGGTTTTCTGCTGGCCTTCTTCCTCAGAGTGACTTACCAGGTCTACAAACCTGGTGTGTCTAAACTGCACTTATCATTTGCTCCTCTTCTTGTCTCCCCTAATTTCATTAATCGTACCAGACATACAACCATAGCTCATCCTTGAGTTGTCTCCTTCCCCTATTCCCATGTCCAGTTGGCTATCTCTGGTTGATGACTTATCTGTGTAGTATTTCCCAAACCTAGCGTCTCAGCTTAATTCCCACTTTTATTTTTCTTCCTACCTGAACTGTTAGGATAAGTTTACACAAGGCCTCCTATCCCCTCTTCTTTCGAGCCAGCTTAACATAGAAGCTAAAGTGGTTTTCTTGAAACTTGAAGGTGATGCTATCATTCTCCCGCTCCGATGTTTCCATTGGAGCCCTAATGCCCATCATGTGGGGTCAAACTTCTTAGCCTCACTTGCATGACTAGCCATTCTTGTTTCCCAGGATTTATCACTATCTCCCTTGAGGCCCCCTGTCATTCATCTGAACCAGAGTGATCATCTGATCTATACACATCCAACAGTATGTTGCCCCCATTCTCTCTGACCGTGCACTTTACTCTGCCTTGAATTTTCTCCATGATTTTTACTCACTGTCCAAGGGCTTTGCACCCTTTAAGGCCCTGCTCACGTATTGCTTCCTCAAAGGTGTTCGTGATTGCTAACGCCCTCCTTCCTCCTGCACATGTGTGTATACACACCATTGCCCACTTGTACCTCTTTTAATAACCTCAAATACTTTTTGACAATGTGTTTATAGCCATCCATGTCTTACTTTTTACTTCTGAACTTAATTTTTTTGAGGTTAGAATTAGCTTCTGAGTCACTGTTCTCCATGGTACTGGGCATGGTGCCACACACATCAATAAATGGATCCACAGATCTTGATTTTTCAGATTCCTACTTGTCTGTGTTTTGTTCTCTACAATTGCCTTTGATATTTGGTAAAAATTTATGAAATTGCAATTTATAAATTTGGTAAGTTTATGTAAATTGTAAATTTGGTAAAATATATGAAAATGTTAAGAAAACTAATCCTTGACCATTTCTAAGAAAAGTTTGCATTCCTTTGTTTTAAAAAAATTTTTTTTTAACGTTTATTTTTATTTTTGAGACAGAGAAAGAGCATGAACGGGGAAGGGTCAGAGAGAGGGAGACACAGAATCCGAAACAGGCTCCAGGCTCTGAGCTGTCAGCACAGAGCCCGAAGCGGGGCTCGAACTCACGGGCCGTGAGATCATGACCTGAGCCGAAGTCGGACGCTTAACCGACCAAGCCACCCAGGCGCCCCTGCATTCCTTTGTTTTTAAAGCAATTTTATGAGGAATTTTGTGGTAACATTTATTGTGCTCTATAAGTAGGGAAAGAGACTTCTTACTCTACCTTTTTATAGTTTGGAGTAAAAAATCTATCAATCAATCTGATAAGACGTTAAATGCTTTTTTTAATATTTTTAGCAGGCCATGGGAGTTTGTATATTGGTGATGTCAAGGGTTGATTACAATGGGAAATGATTTCCATTCTTCTGTTAGTTAGGAAAGGTTTCCTATAAGAGAGAACCTTTTAGACTCCCCAGTATTAGAGGGAAAGAAAGAGAGGTGTAGGTATCTGGGAGAGGACCTGGACTGGCAGAAAGGTATTTGTATTCGGAGCTACTATGACAATTGTGCCTTTAGGAGCTATCTGGTCATTCTGGTCTGCAGCTCTGATCTGGGTAGAACGGATACCAGAGAGCTCAGACAGATCCCAAATCACAGTGCCCAGCCTCGGCGCTCTTACTGGGCTGCTTGAGGCTGCCTCTAGCCAGGAGCCATTTTGTAGAACTATTGCTTCGTCTGAGACTCCAGAAACCTGGTAAAATTTAGCATGGCTGCTAGCCCTGGGCACAGATGGGTTTTAGATTGAACTTAGCGAGGACAACAAGCATCGTCGAAACTCCCTAAGGTGGGGTCCAGGCTCAGCAGCAGTCTGCAAACACTGTACTCTCTGGAGCAGGCTTTCTTACTTTGCTGCACCAGACCCCGTTGCTTCATGGGCTGTGGCCTCAAGTGGGCTATTTGACTTCTGATATGTGTTATTAAAAAGCTAACATTACCAATGATAACATCTCGTTTAATAAAGCAAAACAACAGCAAACCCAGTATTTATTGTTGCCTTACAACTCTGCCTTTGGCCTTTCTAGGTATCCACTGATGTCACTTAATATGAATCATTTTATTTCTAATTGCCACATGCCACTTTGGTTTGTGCGCTTCTGTTTCTCAGCATTCCACAGATGCCACATTACTCAAAGCTGTGCTGTAGTGCATCTTCACAGATTTCTCCTTCCCTGCCCTGCACAACCTCCCCGCTTGAGGTTCTCATGTAGCAGCTGCTTGCATACCCTGCTGACAACCATCCACAGCACATGTCCAGCCAACTGAGCATGGAGTGAGCATGTTTTCAATGCTGGTGAACTGGCTATGCTCCAGGACTTTGCCACTCTGTCTTGCCATCTGATACTGCTTTGTTGAAGAGCAGATTTAAATACCTGACTGGGGGCAGAACCAAGTTTACAGCTCAATGAAAGGTACATGATTACCATTTAAGTCTCTGTTAAAATGTGTGGTTTTGATTCATTTTCATACTGTCTCCTTAGCACATGCACAATATCACCATGCAGACAGGAGGTTTTCTTCCCTAAAACAGGTTGTAACCTTGATCTTCCCGCTTACTCTTCAGTTCTTAGTATCTTCAAGACAACAGGATCATTTGTGTCACTCAGGTTTGGCTTTCCCAAATCTGTACTTCAGAGGCATGGGCATTGGGCAGGTTCTGGATAGTATCTGCAAAGCACATTTGACCATGCTTTAGAGTCTTCTTGAGGTTTTCTGAGGGCTAAAGGCACTTAGCAGAGTAAAATGGAAACCGCTTACTTGACTTTGTGTTACTGCATTCACACTGAAGAGTTGACCGTACATTTAAGACTATGAGCATGAAACCTGAAGATCTTAGTGTGCTTATAAGAGCAATCACATTTTAGGAACTGGGATAATCCAGGTCAGCTGATGATGAAAACTTAGCAGATATCTTGATGTTATTTCCTGGAAATAACGTACTGGACACATGAATGACCTCCAGGTCCATCAGAATCCAGATTCCCGCCTCTGTAGGCAGCTGGTGCATACCAAATCTGGTCCTAGTTTCTTCTGAGCTTGATCTCTTCCTTTTCCTAACGTGGGAGCTCCCCAGAAACCTTTCAGAGAAGCTAGTGCCCTGGGCTGGAGACCTTAGTTTGAATGGTCTCTCAGGTCCCTTTGAACTTTAAAATTCTATGACAGAATACCTAACCTTCAGTCCCTGCTTCTGCTCTTTGCCTGCCATCTTACCTGTCTGAAGATCTGCCACCGAGGTGTCTTCTCTTCAGCGTGCTCCTCACCTTCTGCGCACTCCTTTCTGCCCACTCACCTTCCACGTGAATCACTGCGGTGGCTTCTAGCTGACCTCCAGCCACCACCACGCTTCTTTCTGGTCCCTTGGCCCACCTAGCCTCATGGCAAACAAAAATACGTTTCCAAGGTGCCACGACCCTTTAGAGAAAAATGCGTTTGGTGAAATTGGAGACAAAAAGTGGTTCACAAAGTTGTGTTAACTCACATGCTAATAGGTGCTGATAGTGATACAGAATGTTTATGTGTGGTACAGCCTCTGCGGTGTGTTAGAAATAGTTTTTGTAAGAATAAAAGTAGACATTCATAAAAGCAAAGAATAGTAAGCTCTCCCTGCTTTAAAATAAACTTTTGGCACAAATCCTTGAGACTTTTCTGCTCCATGGTCTTCTATTTATATATTTAAGAATGCTATGGGAATTCTTGGTAAGAAGTGTTAAAGACTTTAGGCCTATCTTCTACTTCTCTTAGCATTGCTCTCCACATCTGTTTTGCATAAATGCAGTCAGAACCTCCCCTCATAGGAATTCTTTAGCCTAATTAAAACTTTGAGCCATAACACATGTGAAGGAATTGGGAAAGCTCCTAGAAGCGACATTTGTCAGATGATAGAAGCAATATCCAAATTGTTAACTATACTTGCTATGTTTCTGATATTTCATAGATGCGTGTCAACTCATGTAGAAGATATGTCGAGAGGAATTTCAGTGATGCTCTGTCTCTAATTTGTTTCATATTTCATTTAATTGGTAGCAGATATAACACTTCAGCTGCAGATGCCCTTGATTCTCCCTTTACCTCTAATTTTCTTTCTGTGATCCGGAGTATTGTGATAACTTATAAACAAATAGTTCAATGGCTTGACTCAATTTGCTACTAAAAGTAAATCCCATTAGTAATTTTATAAAGAATATTTTTGTAAGATGAAACATACCTTCATTTATGTATAAACATTTTATCAAATCATATTTTTTCCGTGGGGATGCACTCATAAATTTTTGAAATTGTGCTTTTAAGACATTGCAATTTTATGTTAAAATTTTGGACATTCCAGGCTTTTTAAACACCTTTTATTTTTTAACTGAAAATTTTAGCAGCTGGGCAAAGTTTATACCATTCGTTTACTTAAAACAATTTTTAATTCCAAGCCCAGTAAATGAAGACTTTTTGAGTTAAATATTGGCCATCCAAAATTTCAGCATTTTTTGTATACTTCAGAAGAAATTGTGTTCTTTAATATTTTTATTGTGAAATTTTCTATAAATATAAACCTGAACCGTATTTTCATTATTCTGTATAGAATGATTAAAGCATTCTGTTTTATTATGTTACGTCTGATTTGTTATTTTGGGACAGTGGTTCTTAACCTTTAGTGGGTGTCAGAATCACCTGGAGCGATTGTCAAAAACAGTGCTGTGTCCCTACTCCTAGAGTGTCTGATTCAGTAGGTCTGGGGCATTGCTGATCCTGCTGGACTATTCTTTCAGAACCACTGGTTAGGAATTCCAGTAAATAGTATCTCTTATGATTTCCAAATGAGTGTGAGATACAAGAGAACGTAAGATAATATAATTTGTAAAATTATATTTATTTATTTTTTTTTCAATATATGAAGTTTATTGTCAAATTGGTTTCCATACAACACCTAGTGCTCATCCCAAAAGGTGCCCTCCTCAATACCCATCACCCACCCTCCCCTCCCTCCCACCCCCCATCAACCCTCAGTTTGTTCTCAGTTTTGAAGAGTCTCTTATGCTTTGGCTCTCTCCCATTCTAACCTCCTTTTTTTTTTTTTTTTCCTTCCCCTCCCCCATGGGTTTCTGTTAAGTTTCTCAGGATCCACATAAGAGTGAAAACATATGGTATCTGTCTTTCTCTGTATGGCTTATTTCACTTAGCATCACACTCTCCAGTTCCATCCACGTTGCTACAAAGGGCCATATTTCATTCTTTCTCATTGCCACGTAGTACTCCATTGTGTATATAAACCACAATTTCTTTATCCATTCATCAGTTGACGGACATTTAAGCTCTTTCCATAATTTGGCTATTGTTGAGAGTGCTGCTATAAACACTGGGGTACAAGTGCCCCTATGCATCAGTACTCCTGTATCCCTTGGGTAAATTCCTAGCAGTGCTATTACTGGGTCATAGGGTAGGTCCATTTTTAATTTTTTGAGGAACCTCCACACTGTTTTCCAGAGTGGCTGCACCAGTTTGCATTCCCACCAACAGTGCAAGAGGGTTCCCGTTTCTCCCCATCCTCTCCAGCATCTATAGTCTCCTGATTTGTTCATTTTGGCCACTCTGACTGGCGTGAGGTAATATCTGAGTGTGGTTTTGATTTGTATTTCCCTGATGAGGAGCGACGTTGAGCATCTTTTCACGTGCCTGTTGGCCATCCGGATGTCTTCTCTAGAGAAGTGTCTATTCATGTTTTCTGCCCATTTCTTCACTGGGTTATTTGTTTTTCGGGTGTGGAGTTTGGTGAGCTCTTTATAGATTTTGGATACTAGCCCTTTGTCCGATATGTCATTTGCAAACATCTTTTCCCATTCCGTTGGTTGCCTTTTAGTTTTGTTGGTTGTTTCCTTTGCTGTGCAGAAGCTTTTTGTCTTCATAAGGTCCCAGTAGTTCACTTTTGCTGTAAAATTATATTTAAATTGCTTTTTAACCATAATTCCCTTTCTTGATGTTCTCAAGATACTACATTTCACTTGCCTGGATTTAAATGTACATAATGCTGACAGTTTGACTGCTATTACTTGATAAATTACCAAATGTATATTTGCTAGTTTTCTTTAATTTGAGAGGTGATGATTTGAGCATTGCAGTGACTTTTATGCTGTTAGTTTTGCGTCAGTATTAGAGACTCAGTATAAATAGGTTTCTATAAAGTACATGGCCCAGTGCCTGATACACAGTGGATGCTCAGTAAATGTTGGAATGAGCGTGGGTGTATGAGCAGCCCATTTTCCTCCAACATAATGGAGTTACTCCTAGAGAACTTGGCTGACCCAACTTTGAAAATTCAGGAGTTAGCTGGTGTATTGACTTTACCATTTTTACCATCTTGGCTTCTTATGCTTGTATTCCTGGGGGATGATTATCTCACTGATAACTTAGCCCTTCTACTAGCAAGAGTGGGAGACAAGTTAAACATAAAATTAAGCCTTCCCTTTTCTCTCACTTGTTAGTAATACTTATTCACTGAAATAGGTAGTATTAACTTAAAGTTTCTTTGGGATGATTTGGGTTCATTATTCAAGTTGGCCTTACGATCTTCTAAACATATTTTTTTAAAACACTTTTTTAGGTAATCTGGAGTATGAGTGGATAGCAAGTTAGATATTATTTTTGTGCCTTTCTTAGGAATTCATAGGAATTTCTAATTCTTTATTGTGGCATTCTAACCAAGTTTATTATGATATTTCCCAAAATATTGGATGCATTGAACATCTATGTAACGTTCCATTTTTTAGTAATTTCAGGGCAATTTTAGCTTTGTTTTTTGATAACTGTCCTGCTGGTTAGAACACGTAGACTGCTCATACCAGTGTTCACAAAGATGCTTCTTCCACACGAGAAAATGGACAAAAGAGCTTAATAGTGTTTTCAGGTGGAAATTAAGAGAAAGCTCCATTCCATAATTTCATGGGTTTTCATAATTTCTATACTGCTCCTGCTTTGTTCATGAGGATATTATAAGAGTGAATTAAATAACTATTTTGAATGGCTTATGCTACTGATAAGAAAGGTACTCCATAAGCCACACAGATTTAGGAGAATGGTGAATTTAGCTGTGGACATGCTGAGTTTGAGTGTCTGGAACTCAACCTTGTTGATGGCCAGTAAACATGAAAATTGCAACTGAGCTCAGGGCTCCAGAATTATATTTTTAGTGTTTAGCCTAGAAGTGATCATCAATGCCTCAAGATTACGTCCCATTCCCAGAAGTAGATCTACTAGGAAAACCAGACAAATCCTTAGGAACTACTGGAACTTAGGAGGAATCAGAAAATTGAACTACAGTCATATGACCTGGGCTTCAGTTCTTCCTCCTACACGATGTTGATATCTACTTCTGTCACTTATATTTAAGGTGAGGGAAGATGAGACAAACAGACCTGGTGGTAATAAGTGTTAAGATGAAAAAGCAGAGTGAGTGAGGGGGAAAGGAGTGAGGGTCATAGGGTGACTGAGAGGGGATGAGCCAAGGTCAAGGTCAGGAAAGTCTCAGCTGAAGTGAGTGACTCAGCAGTATGAAGTAAAGGACAAAGAGCTAGAAAGAGGGAGCATGCCAGGGCCTGGAACAGCAAGTACAGAAGCAGTTTGAGGCTGGAATGTCCCTGAAGTACAGGTGCAGGTAGAGGGGCATGAAGTGCAGCTGCCAGCTCTGTGCCAGCCTTCACTTGTGAATGAGACCTCCAAAATACTCTGGAGGCACATCCTTCAACTGTGAATTTGAAAAGTCCTCATTCTGAAACATTAAAGCATTTGGAAAACAGTAAATCCCAGCCTTTTCCCTCAAAGCTGTATACTGTAAATTTTGAAATTTAAAAAGTTGTGTAGTATTAAGAAAGTACCTTTGAGTTGGATGGTAACACACTCATCTTCCCCTAGGATTGCGTTGCTGTGGTTGCACCCCGCAGTGAAAGAACCCTGCGGGGAGAACCAGCAGATCCATTAGCCAGACTGCAGGCAGCTTATGTCCCAGCTGTCAGCCTCCAGTCATCTCTCTAAAGTGCCATCCTCGATGATGGTCTTCTTCAGGGATGCTGCCTGGCTGCCTGGTTGCTGAGGAGATGAAGAAGGTTCAGGAAGAGTAGCTTCTGCTTTTATGTTTTAATGTGTTGGTTTTACTCTTGAGTTGATTTAGAGAGAAGGGTTAAGAAAGTAAGGAATTTGGAAAACCACCCAAGTAGATGATCTCCAAGGTCCTTCCTGTTTCTAGAGTTCTGTGAAGCTGTTTTTATGAGTCCTCGTATATGTTGCTACCACGTAATTTAGCCACAGCAGCGTTTGATACCTGTTGGTGATCTCAGGCATTTTTGACAGAAGTGCTTGTTAACTGATCTTGTATTTGGTTAAAGGGCTTCCTTAGTGGTAGTTTCTCCTATGTTTAATACTATTTGTTTTGTGATTATTTTTGATATCTGACCAAGAATTGACACAATTATCTCTTCAAATTTATACTTATGTCTATTTTTTCACCTTTTAGTAAAGTTTTATAGATTAGAATAATTCTCTGAAGAGAATAAGAATGGACCATTAGAGTGGAACTTTCCCCTATTCCCTCTGACTAAAATGCTTTTATGAACTGTTGCCAAGAAGTTCCTGTAGATGTAATTTCGCCTTGTATGATGTTAGGATGGATGGACCAGCCAACTGCTGCTCAAAGTATTTTTGACTAGGGAAGAGAAATCAAAAGTAATTAATAAAAGCACAACTAAGTGGTTTCTAAAAGTATCGTATTTAGTGAATGGTTATTCTTCATGGTTGCACTCACTTTTGAAAACATGGTCTTGCAAGGTGCTGCTGCTACTTTGTCTTTCTTGATGACAGTATAGAATTACAGAAAGTCAGGGGTAGGAAACAGTCCAGTGATTCCCCTGGTCAACGTAAAGCCTCTTCCATCCAGCCTTAGGCTGTTTTGTTCTTCTTTTGCTTTGAAGGCTGAGACGACATGCCCATCACTTGTACATTTTCACATTTTGTACACTTATCACCATACGTATGTTTTGCACTTGTGCAGATATATTGACCCATAAGTGATTGGTATCACACACTGAATTGGAATACATGAATTCCAGTCTAGAGAGAGACCTGTGTGTTTCTCTCTGTGTGTTGTTGTTGTTGTTGTTGTTTTTTCCATGTGACTGACTGTGAAGGTCTGAAGATGACTTTATACTGTTAGTGGAGTGGCTTTGTTGTGATGTAATTTCAGTAGCTGCTCATGGCAGCTGTTAGTCGAAAGTACATTGGAAGCCAGCTGGTTTAGATAGCACAGTGGTGAGGATCAACAGAGTGCTGTGAAGCTGGGACTCAGTTATGGCAACATGAGACCGTCCCAACTAACTCTCAGACGTGTTTCATCTGACACTTTTCCCATCTCCCTCTCTTGCCTACCTCACTCCATTTAAGAAAGTCCACTTTCTTCAACGAGTGACTTTTGCAGGTCTTGATAGACAAACAGACTTTGGGCTTCTTGAATAGCTTACTCTTTCAGTTTTTTTGTGACCATCAGATTATTGGAGTTAATGTTGATATCTTGCTCAAACTTCCTTTGTTTCTTTCACAGATATCAAAAGAGCAGAGGAGATACATTGTATTAAGCAGCCGTTAAGAAAGTGAAGTTTGGGGGTGCCTGGGTGGCTCAGTCGGTTAAGTGTCTGGCTTCGGCTCAGGTCATGATCCTGCGGTTCATGAGTTCCAGCCCCGCGTCAGGCTCTGTGCTAACAGCTCAGAGCCTGGAGCCTGCTTCAGATTCTGTGTCTCCCTCTGTCTGCCCCTCCCTCCGTCTCTCTCTCTCTCTCTCTCTTCTTTCTCTCTTCTTTCTCTCTTCTTTCTCTCTCTCTCAAAAATAAACATTAAAAAAATAAAATAAGTGATGTTTGGGGCCTTGGAATTTCTTTGACTACTACTAGAAAAAGCTCTCAAAATCTTTATTGCCGGTCAAATGCAGGGTAATGTCAACCCAGTGAGCTTTTGTCCATGATTGAAAAATTCCTGGGTCTTTCCCCATTAGTAGACCTCCACTTCTGCTTATTGTAACTCTACCACAAGGTGGCTGCTTTCATAGGTACATGCATTTCCCCACCCAAGGAGTACTTGATCCCTTAGACATTCCATAGAACATTGAAAACAGAAATGAAGATACCAGTGAGGGAAAGTTAGAAACCACTTCAAGTTCTAGGCATTTCTTAATTCCCACTGACAATTCTTGCATGTGTTTTGTAATAGTTTACAATTGATATATGGGTAGAAAATTGATACTGAGAGATCCAGCTGCTCTCAGAATAATCATAGTGACTCAGAAAGAGGAGAGAATTGTTGGGCTATAAAATGAGTAGATTGCCGTTTCAGTGTCTTTTTCTATTCCATCAAAGTGGCAGCTCACTCCATCTTCATCAGACGTTAAATTAAATGTCTAATTTATCATGGTACCTCTGATGTTCAAACTTATATTTGTTGCTGTAATTCTTAACAAGTTGTGAGGGTACATACTTCCATTTGGACAGATGGTACTTTTGACACAGCTGTTATAATCCTGCTAGGCTGATTGGACATCAAAATTTTATATTCACACTATTACCTTAATTGTAGAGAGATTCTAGGGTGGTTGTGGAAAGTCGTCTAACATGTGTTCTCCTCCTTTGCATTGCCAGGGTTCTAAATATTTATCAATCATTACTTATTTATACCCTGTAATGCCATACTTTATTGGTGAATGTTCCACTTTTCAGAGGGCATTAGGTAGGTTCTCTGCAGTATCTAAGAGAAATATGATCATATCCCTATCAACCTGTCAGTGAACTTCAAATCACAGTTCATGATCTTCAGATTAATAAAAGCAAACATCCCCCTATCCTCAAAATTAAAATGACATGAAAATGCATCTAGGGCACAACATTTTAATGTTTGTTTATTTTTGAGAGAGAGCATGTGCATGAGCAGGGGAGGGGCAGAGAGAGGGAGGGAGACGCAGAATCCGAAGCAGGCTCCAGGCTCTGAGTTGTCAGCACAGAGCCCGACGCGTGGCTCGAACCCACGAGCTGTGAGATCATGAACTGAGCTGAAGTCGGACACTTAACCAACTGACCCACCCAGGTAGGGCACAACATTTTAAACTCAAAATACTTATTTTTTGAGACGTGGTTATGTCATATTAACTTAGATTCTGAATTTGTGATCAGTTTGAGAGACTGAAGTTAGCTTTGCATTCTGAATAAATAAAATGTTAAGCAAAAAAAAAGTAATTTTTTTTCAAAAATAAAATTTTAAAAGATTTGGATGTACTTAATCTTTGAGGCGTTCTATCACAGTGTTTTAAAATCACTAAAGGCTGATTTGGATCTGTTCATTAAATCAGGGCACAGATACCTATATTTTTAATAGTAGCAATAAAAAATATGTTTTTATAATATGGACTAATCCAGTCCTTTCATTTTCTTGCCCATTTAATCTGAACAGGTAATGTTTCAGTATATTGAGACACAGTCAAGACTTTGCTAACAGCTTTCTAGATTATTGTGGGAGTCATAACTCTGATTTATAGGGTCTCATTTAAAGTACACTTTTGTTATACACTAAGATCTGCAGCTGAGAATTTAGAAACAGCAGAGTGAGCACATCTTGGCATGGGGTGTGTTATCTCCTGCAAATGGAATGTAGCTTCCTTGAGTTGTGGTTCTTCTTCCTAAATTCTTTCTTTAAGGAAGTCAGACCCTCACCTAAAAAGAAACAAGTTACCTAACCAGGAAGATAGAAAATGAAATCTGATTCTTTTTGACATTTCTTTTAGTGCCAAGTACTGAACAAAGGACCTCTTTAAGGAAGTCCTTTGTTCAGGGGTTCTTTGCTTTTGAATAGGAGCCATCTAATATATTAAACATTTTTCAGCAAGTGCAGCAGTGAAACGCCAGTTTCTGTTTTCAGCTCCTTACATAGTAAAACCAGTTCAGTCAACAGGCAATGTAGGAAATGCCCCAGCACGTGTTAGATACCAGAGAAAATACATACACAACTGAATCCTGGTTTCAGTACATTTAACTCTAAATAGGTGAGGGAGCATTTTAAGGAACGTGAAAATGAGCATTGTGTGTTGTTAAGATTCTAACTAGATTAGTTGGACTTGAGAGATGAGTCATCCAAAAAAAAAAAAAAAGGCAATTCCAGAACACATTGAGGAATGCCTTCTTAAGGGTGAGGCTCTTAGAAAGTATGTGTGTGGAAGGAAGAGATGGTTTGGTGAAGTAAAGGCAGGGAACCTAGTTTTATCCTCGCTTGTGAAGTTAGAAACCAGAGGTGGAGGGGCTGTGCTCTAGAAATAGCTGCAGGAAGCAAGCACAGGGCTGGAGCTCTGTGAGGGGAGGGGAGCAGAAGGGCTGAGTCAAAGGCTTGAGAATAGCTCCCCCACAAAGGGGCTGTGTTGAGAAGGACCTGCTGATAGCAAGAATGCCCACAGGTTGGGGACAAGCACACACAGAGGGGCCCCTTCCAAATTTCCACCTAACTTTGGACCACCATTCTCTTACAATTCTTCACCCTTCAAGGTCTTGTTGTCCCTTCAGTTCCTGTTGTCCTAAGGAGCACACCATGGTCAGGAAAGACCTGTAAGCCTCCGTGAGTTGAGGGAGGAGCCCTAAGAGAAACATAGGGGAGAAGGAACATGCAAAGGCCTGTAAAACCTGTGCTAGAGTCCCCTACTCTGTTACTCACCCCACAGAACCTTTCCTCAAATCCCTTTTTTTTTTTAATGTTTATTTTTGAGAGAGAGAGACAGCATGAATGGGGGGCATGCAGAGAGGGAGACACAGAATCTGATACAGGCTCCAGGCTGTGAGCTGTCAGCACAGAGCCGGATGTAGGGCCAGAACTCACAAACTGCGAGATATGATCTGAGCCAAAGTCAGACACTCAACCGACTGAGCCACCCAGGCACCCCCTCCTCAAATCCTTTAAATTGATGATCTTTATTTTTTTTATACATATTGTGTTAGGTTGATCAAAAGTATGCCCTTCAGTTAATTTGAGACACACAAGTTGATTTGAATGCTAAAATTTACCAGTACTTCCAAACAAACAAATGTTTGGAAGAAATTAGCAAGTTGGAGAATTTGCTGTAACTTTGAACAATTTAATGTATTATTTATCTGATGAATAGCATTTGCTTAGTTAAGTGTGTCACCTGATTGAATTTCCTTCTGGAAATTTGAGAGAGCGAGGGAGACAGACACACCGAAGCCAGTTAGGAAGACATTTTCAAAGTGCGACATTTCTGGTGTGCAATTTAGTTTGTAAGTTTTCAAACGGAAAACATTACCTTTCCTCTGACTGAGAAATGCCATTTAAAGTTTACTCATGAAATAGGAGCATATGTAACAGAAGCTAGTCGTAAGAGATACCCACTCCGTATCAGTCCCGTTGGGTGTTTTAAAAAAAAATCATGAATGAAGCATATTTAGTCATAGAAGTGGGTAGTATTAAAGCCAGTAGAAATGGTATGGTATGAATTATATTGTAAGTTTAAAATGATACACCGTGTGTGGAGAGTACTTTTTCTGGTTGCTTATTGCAAGTTTGATGACAGTTCTATCTTGTTATATATGCATTTGTATGCGTCCGTGCCTTGGGGTGACGAGACCAGAAACACAGAAAGCACTGTGAACTTTAGTGGTAGGCTTTATTTAAAAATATGTAAAATAGAGATAATTGCCTATGTGCTTTCTGGATATCATGTTTGGAATACTGAACCTGGTTCTTGGTTTTGAAATTGTTTGCACTTCAAATAATGAAATGCACTTTTTTTTTTTTTAAAGCAAAATTTTTGGACAGATTATTAGACATAATTGATATCTCAGAACTGAGGTATGCTTCTGCAAAAGTTGATTCAAACTAATGAATATTAAAAGAATCTAGTTTAAATAACACAATGTAAGTTGGCAACACAATGCACAGGGGTAGCAAATGCACAGCAGTGCTAGAGATTGGTGGAACGGTTGGCATAGAAAACCTTCCTCGGCAGCTCTGCAAGTGTGTAGCTCTTTTTCTCGTGTTCTCGAGTGACTGACAGGTGTATGTTGTGCATGGTGACTAACCTCTTTATTTATGTGGGTTTTGTGTCCACCTTTCTTAAGTTTCTGAATTAGAATGAGGGACCACTTAGCTAGATTGTTATCTGGAGAGAACAACTAGTGGCATCGAGGAGGTTTCTCCAAAATCACACCACAGAGCTTTGAAGTCACTGCAGTTCTGAGCCTGTCCTCAGTTTTGTGGTTCTAAGAATCAGGACTAATATGGAAAGCACAGTGCTAAGTTATAAATTCATAATTACCAAAATGTCCATGTTTGCCAGATAGGCTTCTTTCTCCCTTTTAGCCATCAGGGTAGCTTTTGGAGTGGTGAAACTAGAGTCCTGTGAAGAGATAGTTTCAAGAGAGAATTCATTTCAGGACCCTCTCTGTCCCTTATAGAGAAGATCTCATATCTTTTTACTTCCCCAGACAGAGTCAGAATCTAGGTTTTCCTTTCCATACTGACTGTTCTCTTCTCCAATTCTGATGGTAATTATACACGATGTATCATAATCACATTCTGATTCTGGTCTGGATGTTATGATCTTTTCCTTGATTATTTTATAAAGTTCTTTAGGAAAACACATGCACTGATTTTTAGGTTTTTTTTCCACCCATATCTAATCTTATCCTTATTTTAGTGGTTTTTCTAAATTTCTTCTCCTGGGAGCAGCCCTGTTTTCTTTTTCTCTGGATTTTGAGGAGATGCCCTGTTGCATCTGAATGTGCCCTGGGACGATATGGAAGCTTAGAAGTAGTGATACTTGAGGACTTCTCTGTAGACTTCTTAAACAGACCACCTGGACAAATGAGGACAAGGTTTCTAGGATTATATTTATCATTGTGTCCCTGGGACTTGGCCCGTGAAGGAAAGAATTGTTTTCTCTTACAGGTTCTGTATGGCATGGTCTTTTTTGTTTGTTTGTTTGTTTGTTTGTTTTTTAATGTTTATTTATTTTTGAGACAGAGACAGACACAGCATGAGCAGGGAAGGAGCAGAGAAAGAGGGAGACACAGAATGTGAAGCAGGCTCCAGGCTCTGAGCTGTCAGCACTAGAGCCCAACGTGGGGCTCGAACTCACAAACTGTGAGATCATGACCTGAGCTGAAGTCGGACACTCAACCGACTGAGCCACCCAGGTGCCCCTGTTTGTTTATTTTTGAGAGAGAAAGTGTGCGTGTGAGCGGGGGAGGGTTCAGGGAGAGAGGGGCCAGAAAATCCAAAGTGGGTTCTGTGCTGACAGCAGAGAGCCTAATGCGGGGCTTGAACTCACGAACTGTGAGACCATGACCTGAGCTGAAATCAAGAGTCAGATGCTTAACTGACTAAGCCACCCAGGCGCTCCTTCAAGGCACGTATGTTCTTTTTGAAGTTGTCTTAACAGAAGTTGCTCCGTTCCCCACAGTTGCTTTCTAGCTCTTCACTGGGCCTTTCAGATGTTTTATGCTACTCCAAGTGGACACCATCTAGTTTTTCCTCTCTTCCACTCCTCTTTATTCATAATGTCTAACTCCATCCAGGTCACATTCCCAACTTCTCTGGGGCAGAGGCACCTGACTCAAACTCTTTCCTCAACTCTCACAATCATATGAAGCAATCTGTCACTCTCCTTCCCTTATGGTTCCTTCATCTTCTTATGTTCAGTGTTTTCTCCCTCTTTCTCTCCTCCTCCTCATCCCCACCTCAAGGTTAGACCATTGGCATTCTCTGCACACAGCACATTGTGGTGTTTTGTCCTCTGTCTTTGTGGTAAGTGTCATCTTTCCTGATGACCCTCCTACTGTGGTATGTTTTATGCATCGTTACTGTTGTATTTGTCACCAATTTTTATTCTTTTCTTTCCTGCTAGACTATGAGCTCCCTCAGCATCTTGCTGGTTCTAAAACCTACACTATCTGCCATATAAATGTTACTTCAGTGGAAACGCAATATACTATACTTTGATCCTTTCCCTCAGTTTGTTTCATTCTTTCACTGAACAAACTCTGTTGAACACCTACTATGTTTCAGGCACTTCTATGGCTGCAGAGAATACGGTGGTGGTCTAAATGGCAATAGCCCTTGCTCTCACTGAACCTAGGTGTATGCTTGAGGGACAGAGAACAGTGGACTGGAAATTACAAGTAGGGTTCACTGAAGCTCCATCTGTAATCAACAAAATTCTAGAACCTTTGGTATTTTTTTCTTGTGCTTTCTTCAAAAAGCTGTTTGGAGATGTTAAGTGTGAAAATGTGTTTGTCTTCTTGAAAACAAAATATGGCATTAAACATAATCTAAATGAATAAATGAGACTGAAAGAAAATCATCAGTTCTCTAACTCAACCTGCTGAAGACAGGGACAGGTATAGTTGTTCACCTCTGGAACTTTATTTTTGATGCCTAGAATTTTCCCTTTTACACTAAAGAGCTGCTTAATAAATTGGAAGTCATTAGATGCATCATTGCTTAAATCAGCATTATTAAAAGTGATTTTAGGGGTCCCTGGGTGGCTCAGTCAGTTGAGCGTTCAACTCTTGATTTCAGCTGAGGCCGTGGTCTCTCAGTTCATGAGATTAAGCCCTACTTCAGGCTCTGTGCTGACAGCACAGCAGAACCTGTCTGAGATTCTCTCTCCCCCTCCTCTCTCAAAATAAATATACTTTTTTTTTTAAGTAATTTTAAACATGTGTAAAACCAGTGTTTTTGATGATACTGTCATTGAAAAATGTAAACTTTTCTTTCTCACCCGTGCTTTCGGTAAGTCATTTTATAGATTAACATCTGCCCAAACTGGACCTGTTTTGAGGAAATTGTTATATCCCAAATGAAGAGTTGATCTCTCCAACCAAAGCACCAGTATGCATTTTATATATATATATATATAAAATATATATATGTATATACACACACACACACACACACACACACACACACACACACACACACCTAGTCTCTTTTCTACATGGGTGTTCATGAGTAGAGCATGAAAAATATAATTAAAACTCACACCTGGCCTAGAGCAGGCTGGCTTCTTCTTCTGGAAAGTCATTTATTCCTTCACTTAGAAATTAAGTTTTCCAAGAAATTGGTACCCAACTTACAGCCAAAACACAATTTCATGCTTAATTTTGTTGGCAGGAATCTTTATTGAAAAGAGCTTAAATTTTTCTTTCCCATTTTCTGAAAAGTACTTAATTAATGTTTTTCTTTTAATAAACTGACATCACTGGAAAAGCTGGGGAGAACCAAATTTTAATTGTAAAGGATGGAGCAGTGCCTCTGCTAGCTATTATTGTTCAATAATAATAATTTTTACTATACTGTGGAATTTCTCAAAGTATGTTCCTCAAAGTGTTACTAGGTGACACAAAGAGAAGGGGTCAAGTAAGTGTAAGATACCAAGATGAGATTAAACAGGTTCATTTATTTTAAGATCTTTCAAAATCTTTAAAATGCTCTGTGCCACTGCTTCTCAAACTTGAAGGTGTGTACGAAACACTAGGGATCTTCTTCACATGAAGATTCTAATTTAGTAGGTCTGGGGTAGGGCCTGAAATTCTGCATTTCTTACAAGCCCTAAAGTGCTGCCAGTGTAACTGGTCTACAGATCACACTTGAGAAAACAAGGTTTTTAGGGATCTTCAAGAGGAATCGGGCTCTATAGCATTCTCCAGACTTATTAATCACAGGAACCTTCTTTTTGACATACTAGAAGTCGTCTATGGAGCATACTTTGAGAATTTTAAATTTTAAATGGAATCTGTCACATTATAAGTGAATGTATAATTTAAATAAACATCTACTGTAGAACTTCTAAGAAATCTAATACAGAACTAGGTTATTCTCAGCTAGACAATTTAGTATAAATCCTAAGACACTGAAAAATCATTTAGCTAGTCCATGTAAAAAAAAAAAGATAAATACAAGGAACTAAAAAGACAACCACTGTATAAGATAGGAAGTTGTTACTGGGCTGTATACTTTTTATTTTTAATAGACCTTATAAATATTATTAAATGCCCAAGTCCTTAATTAAACAATTTTGCATTATTTTTATTGCCTCTAGTAATTCACTTATAAATTACCATATTTCTAAATCCCCATATGTGCCGTGTTAGTGATTTCATTGGTTTTTAATCTTTGTTAACACTAGCATTTGATATGAAAAACTAATGATAAAAACAAATCTTTTATTTAAACAGCTTGAGATTTGATATGGCTTACCATATTCTTAATTGCAAATGAGAGGAAACAGTAGTCTAGGGAGGTTTTTGAGAAATCTATTGAACCTAAAGCAAATTTTTAAATGTAAAAGCTTAATAAAACTAATTAATACATCAGAGGTGGGCTTTCCCCCAGCTGCATCCTTCTGCTACACCTGGAATAATTTCCCTACTTACACATGCCTTTTCGAAACCCTTCTCTGAGCACCTGCCTTCTGTGTTTGAGTTCTTAGTGCCTCGTTTATTAGCTCAAGCTACATTTTATTGTAGTTGCCTTTTTTTTTTTTTTTTTTTTTTTGGGTCTTCCCTTTTAGACTGTAAATTGGATTGGAGGTCAGAGTCTTATATGTCGTACTTTCAATAACGTCTAGTTTATAGTGTAATACATAATAAGTGAAAGATCGCTAATGCATTAAATAAATTATATCTTTATAAGATAATTCAGCGCTTAACATTTAATGTTTTAATCTTATGATACTTAAAAATAATACAAGTTAATTTTTTCCTTGTCCTCATTTCCTGTTTTGATGGTTGTATTAGTATTACTTGCTCATCATGTAACAAGCCGTCTTAAATCTCAGTGGCTCAAACAACAGTTTTTTAAATTTCTCACAAGTCTAGGTTGGTAAGGAGGTTCTTCTGGTGTTACTTGGGCTCACTCTGGTGGCTGCAGTAAGCTGATGGCTTGGTCAGGGTGGGACTCTTCCAAGATGGCCTGTCTTATATGTTCTGAGGTATCTGCCAGAGTGGCTGGGAACACTGGGCCTCTGTCTCCACAGTATCTTTTTAATCCTGAGCTCTTTCACAGCGTGGTGATATCAAGGTTCCAGATGAAGAAGCTACAGGGCCTTTAAAATTTAGCCTCATCCACACTGGCCACACTGTGTGAGTCACAAGAGGCCAACCCCACATTCAAGGGGCACACAGTGGGCTCTGTCTCTTCTGGAGAGGAGCAGCAAAGGCACACTCACTTGGAGTTACTCTGTATGTATTTTTTCCTACCAGGTTAAGTAAGAACATGTGTACAATTTATTTTCTTCAGCTTTTCACCCTCTGATGCTGACATCATGGGCAGTTTATTTAGACTTTAATCTTCACTTGTCGGAATTACTTGCTTAGCATTGTTTATATTGTGTCTTAGTCCTTCTATAATATGTTGTTTGGTTCCAGAACTTCCTTGAAAGATTGTTGAAGCCAAACTTTCTTGAGTCCCGATATGTCCTAACATGCTCTTATTTTGCGTTCATATTTGAATCATAGTTTTTGGTCAGTACCAGAAGCTATTGTTACATCCACTGTAGTTGATAAGGGCTCTGATGCCAAATGGACTCTCATTCATTTGTAAGCGATTTGTTTTTCCTCCATGGTAACATTTACAATCTTTTCTTTATCCTTGGAACCTAGATATTTCAATGGATTTGGTTTAGAGGTAGTTCATTTCATTCAGTTTGTTCACTTATTGGCCTATTTTAAATGATTAGTTTTCAGCTCTGAGAAATTTTCATTTTTTATTTCCTTTAATATTTATCCTCTTTTTTTTCCCCCTGTTCCTAGTACTCTTACTAGTCAATAAATGTAACCCTGGACTAGTCTCTAGTCTCCAAACTTCTTTTACCTTTTTCATCTGTTTTTTCTGTCTTTTTTTTTCAAGTTTCTGAGAGAATTATTCAGATCATTCTTATGAAATATTCTTTTTAAAAAATAATCTCTACGCCCACGTGGGGCTTGAACTCAAAACCCCCGAGATCAAAGGGTGCATGCTCTACTGGCTGAACCAGTCAGGCACCCCTCTTATAAAATACTCTTTTTGAAAAAATGTTATTCTGATATTTATTCTACTGAATGAGATTTTAATTTTTATCCTATGGCTTTAAAAAAAATTCTTTTTAATGTTTATTTTTGAGAGAGAGAGAGAGAGAGAGAGAGAGAGACAGAGCACGAATGGGGGAAGGACAGAGAGAGGGAGACACAGAATCCAAAGCAGACTCCAGGCTTAGAGCTGTCAGCACAGAGCCTGATGTGGGGCTCAAACCCATGAACTGTGAGGTCATGACCTGAGCTGAAGTCGGATGCTGAACCTACTGAGCCACCCAGGCACCCCTATCTTGTAACTTTTTATTTCAAGGCCACTGGCTGTTTCTCTTTCATGCACACAGCTTTCAGTTTAAAAACAGCATCATTCACTGTTACTTCTACATATGCCACTTTACTTTTCCTGTTTAGGGAATTGATTTCTTCTGGGCATCAGTAGCTGATCGAGGCACTGCTCTGTCTGGATCACTCCTTTGTTTGTCTCTAAATAAATAAACATAAAAAATCTTTTTTCATTTTGTTAACAGTTTTTCAGTGTTTGCCTGTGTTACAGGGACTGTATCCACACTCTTCACACTCCAAGGCACATCATTCACATAGAGCACGGTGTGAACCGCTCCCTTTGAGGTGTGAGCAGTGTTGACCCTTATGTTATATATTAACTATGTGTTTTATTTTCAGAAATTATTAGTGAATGATATATGAGGTTTCAGGCATTTTATTTTGTAATGTAAGCCCATTTTTTATTGAAATAAATACCTTCACATTTATGAGTTATATATTTAGTATAGTTTTATATGCAGAAGTATGTCAGTTCTCTATTTCCTTAGTCTTCAAGCTATTAAACACTATTGCAATCTATTTATAAATACCCTAAATTTTTATATTTTATAGATCATATCTAATAAGAATTTATCATTTTCTGCTATATTAATATTTTTCCCTTTTCATGAAAAAAAAAACTATAGAAGAGTACATAAAATATATATACAATTAAAAAACATTAAAAGGCAGGGGTGCCTGGGTGGCTCAGTTGGTGAAGCATCCAACTTCAGCTCCGGTCGTGATCTTGCAGTTTGTGAGTTTGAACCCCGTGTCGGGCTCCAGATTCTGTGTCTTCCTCTCTCTCTGCCCCTCTCCTCATGCTCTGACTCTCTGGCTCTCAAAAATAAATAAACATTAAAAACAATTTTTTTGCCTGGCTCATTTGGTTAAGTGTCAGACTCTTGACTTGGCTCAGATCATGATTTCACAATCCGTGGGTTCGCACATCGGGCTCTGCGCTAATAGCTCAGAACCTGCTTGGGATTCCCTCTCTCCCTCTGTCTCCAGCCCTCCCCACCCCTTCTCTCTCCATCTCAAAATAAATAAGTAAAATAAATAAATAAAAATTTAAGAAAACCACCTAAAAGTGTAAATATCCATTAATAATTCCCCATAACAGTCCAGCTCTCCAAAAGTTTTTAATGTGCTCTTCTAAAATTACAGCCTGCACCTTCCTTGCAGATATAACCACTCCTTTGACTTTGATAGTCATTTTCTTGGTACCTATGAATACATCCCTAATAAACAATTTTATCTTGCCTATATTTTAAACTTTACATGTATGGAATTCTACTGTTTGTATTCTTTTGTGACTTCTTTTATTCATCCGTATGCTTTTTAGAGTCATTCTTGTTGTATAGACCTTTCATTCATTTGTTATATGTCTGTAGGTAAAATACAGTGCATGACTATACCACAATATATTGACCCATTTCACTGTTAATTGTCATTTGGGTTGTTTGAAATTCATAGCTTCCACAGAGTGCTGCCATGACCTTACTTAATATGGTTCTCCAGGAGTTTGTGTGCAAGAATGTCTCTGTATAATCGGGAGTGGAATTACTGGGCTGGGGAATATATGTATCAGTAGCTTGACTAGATAGATGCCAAAATGCATTCCCAAGTGATGGCTCCTTTACATACTGATCAGTAGCCTGTGATATTTACCAGTGTTCTACATCTTTGCCAACATTTGATATTGATAAATGTTTTGTCATTCTGGGGGTTGTGTATTGATATCTCATTGTAGTATGAATTTACATTTTTCTAGTTACTAATGAGGTCGAACACCTCATTTTTGGCCATCCAGATTTCCTCTTTTCAAGGAGGTCTGTTTACACTTTTTGCATTTTCAAAAAAAATATCAGGTTATCTTTCACTGATCTTTTGATTGTAAAAATAAATCCATTAAGTCAAAATACTTAACTGCTATACATAGTTTATTCTCTAGAATTACTATGCTGTTTGGCATATAGCTTCCTTCTAAACAAATTCTTGCCAAGAAGTTTAAATTTGTTGGATAACTGTCTGATGAGAAGTTTAGTATGTAACCAACTATCTGTAAGCTTCCTAAAGAGTTGCAGATTTTAGTAATGCTTCTTACTTCCAGGATATTTTAATACTCTTAACTGTGAAAAGTTCATCTAGTACTACTTTTAGAATTCTAGAATAGATTCCATATGGTTCTGAAGGTGTTTAACTTCTCAGGCACATTCCTGATTCCCAAGTACTTCATTCTTCCAGTTTTGTTACAAGTAAAGCAAAGAAACTTGTCTTTACTACATAGGATACTCTGTAATTTATTCTCTTATAGTATTTTGTTTATCTAATGCTTATTCAAAAACGTTTATTATTGGGGCGCCTGGGTGGCTCAGTCGGTTGAGCATCCGACTTCGGCTCTGGTCATGATCTCATGGTCTGTGAGTTTTGAGCCCTGGGTCGGGCTCTGTGCCGACAGCTCAGAGCCTGGAGCCTGTTTCGGATTCTGTGACTCGCTTTGTCTCTGACCCTCCCCTGTTCATGCTCTGTCTCTCTCTGTCTCAAAAAAATAAATAAAGGTTAAAAAAAATTTTTTTAATGTTTATTATCCCATATTATTAATATCCTAATTTGAATTGAATTTAAATATTCATGATTATTTTCTGTCCTTTATTATTTTTCTTCATCTGTTCTTAGGCATTATTATTTTATCCTATCAATTTTGAAATGGTGGTCATCAATCATCATAACATTTTGTGAGTGTTGAAAATGAAGTCATGAGATATGTTATGGTCCAAAATACTAATGCAAAAGTGGAGAAGAAAAAAAAATATGTAGACTCCAGTTTATATCACTGGATAAGATGAAACAAAGTATACTTCGTATACTCTGGCTAAAAATTATCAGTAAAGAGAGTAGAAATGAGTAAATAGAGGAAAATACGGTATGTAGTTGATCTTCTATCCCAGAGAGGTTTAGCACAGAGATGATTTTATGGATTAGTATCATCTGTGATAAAAGGGATTATAGATATTGAGTCATAGATTGTACCCATATATATTATTACATCCATAGCTATATGTTACATCCCTACCCTGCATATATTACACCCACTGCCTCAAGATTCAGTACTCACACTTGAATATATGTGGCCTGCAACCTTGAGCAGGAAGATTTCCCATAATTCAGTGATAGTTCACTGTAAGATTGAGATACACACATGCACACAGTTATACTAACAGTTTCACCTGAAAGCTTGTCTTTGATAAAGATTATAGAGAAAGCACAAGTCTGTCTTCCAAAAAGTGTTTTGCAAGGTGCAAAAGAATGCAGCTCAACAGAATGATAAAAGTAGACCTGGGCAAAGAGGAAATTTAATAAGTAAAGTCTGGAATAAAATGAGAAGACACGTGTAAGAGTTGGTCACAAACTCACCTCTGAGCTTTGTACAACCAGCCAGAAAAACAACACTAAGATTTTCATTGTCCATCATTTCATCAAGAAAAAGCACAACTTGCTGCCCTCCAGGTGCCTTTACAGATAGCTGTGTATGATAGACAACATTCTGAAAAATGAGGGACACTGAAATCAGTTCAGATGTAGTTGTTTTCTTATCTTAGTGTCTGCCTCAAGATTCAGAGGACTTTGTTCCCTATTTCTAACATATACCCAGGGCAGGATCCCTTCTATACCATTCCTGCTACTTGATCATCTGAACTGTGATTAAAGACCTCTCATGAGAGGGAATGTACCAGCTTTAGAGGATTCTTGAAATGTTGGACACTGGACTATTTGTTTCAAAAGGAGAGGCCCTCCCACATGAAAAGATGCTCAACGTTCCTCCTCATCAGGGAAATACAAATCAAAACCACACTCAGATATCACCTCACGCCAGTCAGAGTGGCCAAAATGAACAAATCAGGAGACTATAGATGCTGGAGAGGATGTGGAGAAACGGGAACCCTCTTGCACTGTTGGTGGGAATGCAAACTGGTGCAGCCACTCTGGAAAACAGTGTGGAGGTTCCTCAAAAAATTAAAAATAGACCTACCCTATGACCCAGCAGTAGCACTGCTAGGAATTTACCCAAGGGGTACAGGAGTACTGATGCATAGAGGCACTTGTACCCCAATGTTTATAGCAGCACTTTCAACAATCGACAAATTATGGAAAGAGCCTAAATGTCCGTCAACTGATGAATGGGTAAAGAAATTGTGGTTTATGTACACAATGAAGTACTATGTGGCAATGAGAAAGAATGAAATATGGCCCTTTGTAGCAACGTGGATGGAACTAAGTGAAATAAGCCATACAAAGAAAGACAGATACCATATGTTTTCACTCTTAGGTGATCCTGAGAAACTTAACAGAAACCCATGAGGGAGGGGAAGGAAAAAAAAAAAAAGAGAGGTTAGAGTGGGAGAGAGCCAAAGCATAAGAGACTCTTTTTTTTTTTTTTTAATTTTTTTTTTTTAACGTTTATTTATTTTCGAGACAGGGAGAGACAGAGCATGAACAGGGGAGGGTCAGAGAGAGGGAGACACAGAATCTGAAGCAGGCTCCAGGCTCCGAGCTGTCAGCACAGAGCCCGACGCAGGGCTAGAACTCACGGACCGCAAGATCATGACCTGAGCCGAAGTCGGCCGCCCAACCGACTGAGCCACCCAGGCGCCCCCATAAGAGACTCTTAAAAACTGAGAACTGAGGGCTGATGGGGGGTGGGAGGGAGGGGAGGGTGGGTGATGGGTATTGAAGAGAGCATCTTTTGGGATGAGCACTGGGTGTTGTATGGAAACCAATTTGACAATAAATTTCATATATTTAAAAAAAATACATTAAAAAAAAAAAAAGGAAAGGCCCTCATGAGCTTGCTCTCATGGCTCCAGCCTTTAATTTTGAATAAAAATAATAAAACCGTCAGCCAAATTTGATTCAAAGTATAAAGACGGTAATGAAAGGCAAATACGAGTTTGTTACAAAACCATTAGTTTTTGATCTAGCTCTTAGGATCATAAATCTAAAGCATCTAACCTTGTTTGTCCATAGCAGCCCTTCAGAGGTTTATAGACATCTGCTTGACTGCATAGTCTCTCTCTTCTTGAAGTCAGACTTTCTCTTCTTGTTCCATTAACTGCTCTTTCTGTGTCCCCCTACCTCCCACCATTAAGGTCTGAGTTCATAAGGAGTTCATAAGGAGCAGGAGCTGTCATTCATTTTGTCCCTACTCCTGTGACTGGAAAGAATGACTGAATCCCTTCACCATCCTGCTCATTGTTTCCTGAACGGATACATTTGTGTCCATTCCTGGAAATGTGCCATCTGTAACTGGATGTGGACATGTCCCCAGGAGCCTGAAGGAGAGGTGTGCACTCCCATCATCTTCCTATCATCTTAAGTACTGACCTCAATACAGCATACAATCACCTTGGTTTTGGAACAGCTTTGTCTCATGCATGGTTCACTCATCCTGCTCTTGAACCTAAGTCTATAGCCTAAATCTTTTCCCCAATGTGTTGCTGAGCTAACCTCAATATAAGGCCCACATTTATTCCTATTGTTTCTATCTCATCCAGGCAGCTCATTACTACAGTGTGACAGTGTTTTTGTATCTTAATTGTATTATATAGATTAATTCAGTATTCATAGTGATTGAAGAATTTGAGCATGCCCTGTGTGTTATTCTTTACATTATAGCCTAAGTTTTTGGTTGGGATTGGGTCAAGATCAAACTTCTCTGGCATTACATTAGAAACCTTTATAGGATGATATGTTTCTGTTAGCCGTTTCCAGACTGTGAGAGTCAGCAGTTGCCCTGGGCCAGCCCCATTTCTGTGCTGATTGTAATACCATGGGGGACTTCTAATACACATGCCTCACTGGAGTCTAGACACACTGCATTTCCATGGTTACGCTGCCACAGACAGAAATTAGAACAGCTTAACATGACTTTTCTTTGGTGGGCCCCTTTTTCGTTCTCACAAATCATCTCTTGGATAAAATCCTTTTAAGAATCTCACCTAAGATGTATGTCTAGCTCTCTAGTTTATAATGTGAAGAGAGTCTACTTTTGTCTTCTCAAAAACAGCAATGGCATTTTCCTGCTTCCAGTTTTCTGTCACCTCTACCATTCTCTGATTCTCCAGAGAGCCCCCACAACAGTTCGGTTTTCTCCCATCCCTAGAACGTGATTGTCCAGATCAGGCAAGCTGAGGTCATTGAAGGAAGCACGAAGCCTAATTTCTCACAGTCTCTTTGCTAATAAGCACTCATTGTTATTTGGTTTTTTTCTTTGTTGAGGGGAAAAAGTAATATCATTCTGTGACTCTAAGTTTGATTCCTACAGCTCCTTAAATTGTTATAAGAGCTACAAGAAAGTGAACAGAAGACCATGTTAGGTTTAGAACTTGTCAGAGCTGTGGCATCCCTCCTCTGCCCAGTGTTGGTTGTGGTATTTGGAGACTGTTCCAGAGATGAGGGGCAGGGAAGTGTCTCACCTCAGTTACACATGGGCACCATGGTCATCATTCTTTAGCCCAACAGTATTAGCAATTGCCTGCAATGCCTTTCAGTCTTGAGGAATCTGAGAATGAAAAACATCATCCCTGCCTATGAAAATCTCTCCTGCTGAGTACTAGTTTCTTCTGTGAATTTATAAGCTCTTCACAGCCTCTACCTATAGACTTTGGTGGTGTTTGTTATTCCACTACTTGTGTCTTGCTGTATTTGGCCTTGATCTGATTCATATTTTGCTGCCTCAGCTGGGTGATGAGGCCACTAATGGTCAGTGACCCTGCCTTATGCCTGTATCCCCTTAACCCCATGCATATTATGTGGGCAGAGTGGTATTCAGAAAATGCTCATCCAGTACTGCTTCTGGACAGAATCATCAAAATATTGTGAAATTAAGTGTGGTACATTTACAGTAATGTAATAAAATAACAATAATATAATTCTTTATCTTTCAGGGCACCTGGGTGGCTCAGTCGGTTAAGCATCCGACTTCAGCTCAAGTCATGATCTTGCAGTTCATGGGTTCGAGCCCCACATCAGGCTCTGTGCTGACAGCTCAGAGCCCAGAGCATGCTTCAGATTCTGTCTCTCTCTCTCTTTGGGCTCCTCTCCTGCTTGCGCTCTCTCTCTCTCAAAAATAAACATTAAAAAAAAAAATTCTATATCTTTCAGTAAGACTTCTCCTATTTATGTAAACAATTAATAATTATTTCCCTGGTGATATTTATTTTCTCCTTTTCTCAAATTCTCTTTGTTCATTGAATTTATGTTTCTTTTTTCCTTACACATTGGTATTTCATGATATTTTACTCTTGACATTTAAAATTTTTGATTCTTGGCATTATTTGTTTCACTGTTGCATAGTAACATTTTTGTTCTCTGCAACCATCTGCTTATTTTAAGGTGTGTAGTTTTTCAATGGCATAGAATACTTTCATATCTTTACTTGCCTTAAATGTTAATCTAGGATATTTCGTGTGGCATTTGTTTCTTCATAGACTTCATATCTTGTTTTTAGTGAGCACCCAGTAAATATAGAAATGGGCTATTTTATTCAGTTGATGATATTTTAAGTGTATTTTATATCTCAGTAAGCCTACCACGTATACTAAAAAATAAAGATTACCATAAAATACTTCCATTGTGCTGTAGAAAGTATTAGTAGGCCCTTTTTTTAATGAGGAAAGTGGGCTCAACAAGATGGCAACTTGTCCAAGGGCACTTAGGTTTTGATCCTAGACCCACTTACTCCAACACTGAAGGGAGTTCCTCCTCTGCTCATACTTGAGGAGGTCCTCCCCCTTGAAGGCCAGGCTCTGCCCTGAGCCTTGGCCACCATAGAAATAAAGAGAGAGAATTCACTTGCTGGAGCAGGCATGCAGACTCTTCATGAAGCTGGCGTTAGAGACGCATCACATTCACTGCCTATTTCTGCCTATTAATATGACGACAATAAAACAACCACTGTTAAAAGCCCAGAACTTAGGGGCGCCTGGATGGCTCAGTCCGACTTCGGCTCAGGTCATGATCTCATGGTGTGTGAGTTTGAGCCCTGTGTTGGGCTATGTGCTGACAGCCCAGAACCTGGAGCCTGCTTCAGATTCTGTGTCTCCTCCTTTCTCTGCCCCTCCCATGCTCATGCTCAGTCTCTCTCTGTCTCTCAATAATAAAATAAACAATAAAAAAAATAAAAAGCCCGGAACTTAAACCTACCTTCACTTACTGTATAAGTCAAAAGAGTGAAGATGAGAGACGGAGAGAGGCGCAGGTGGTGCACATATCTTCCCTTGTCTTACAGGTTATGATTTTAGAAAGAAACAGCAAGCTGGTATTGAAATTTGAGGGAATGGGGAGGTTGGAATCCCCAGATCATACTATGGAATTAAACATTGTGGAAGTTGATAAAGAGCTGAAATGGAACAGTAGAGTAATTTTGAGGAGTAAACTGAAGACTATCAAGAAGAGTTTTTATGGTCTGAGATACCCATATATGAGTATGCAGAGTTACACATTGAACAAATAAGGTCTCATAAGCGTCATAGCACTTGGGGAGATTTGCTTAATGACTGGAATGCGACATGGAAAACATGGTCAGTCCTTCATTTATATATTCATTTATTCAGCCAACATGTATTGAATACCTATTACATATGCCAGGCACTAGGCTAGTCTCATGGTATGGTAGACTGCTGCATGATTAAGTTATTTAAAAAGGTACAACATTTTAGGTGGGAATCTTTTCCCAATCTTTTCCAAATTTATGAAAAGTCCATAACAGGTCAGGTGATTGATCTGGCAAACACACTGCTCTCAGTGTGTTATCTTAGGAGAGGCACCCCCTCTGTTGCCAAGAACTCATTCTTCTGTTAGAAGCTATGAGCCTGCAAAGTAGATCCACTAAGGAAACCAAATTAGCTGTAATACTCCAAAGATATCCTTGTTTCAGTCATTAATGCCTTCCGTTTCTTTTAAATACAGGAGACTTTTGTTTATTTTCAAGCCCAAGTTATAAACCTTCTTTTTTTTCTATTACATAAGCCTCTTCTGTAACCAGTAAAGCATTTGAATATTTGTAGATGTCATGTGTATACTTTATAAATTGGCTCCTATAACAATCTAAAGTATTTATTATTTGTTTCATGATATAATCATATTTATTGGCTATCTGAATAGAATATTCAGCAATTCAACAAGCTTCTAAAAACGCTTTAGTGTCCTTAGTATGTTTTTAATTAAGAGCCCTCCTCCCCAACACTTTTATGTCATTTTTCCTATGATGTCTTTAATATATTTTCTTCGTATGTATTGTTGTTATTATTTTTTATTATCATTTTACTTTTTCGTAGTACTAGCTGTACTTTGGGCCCTAGATGTTGCCTTTAAAAATCAAACAGCTGTAAGAAGCTGTGATCTTTGTATGTAGAAGTCCGTGGTATTTCCCAGGAGCCATCTGCAAATCCTCAGCCACTGCCTGCTCTGCATAGGAGTCTGTGAGCCCGTGTTAACTCTTTGCCTGCTTGCTTGCAGGAGGAATGCCCGCTCCTGAGCAGGCCTCATTGGTGGAGGAGGGCCAGCCACAGACACGCCAGGAAGCTGCCTCCACTGGCCCAGGCATGGAACCCGAGACCACAGCCACCACTATTCTAGCTTCCGTGAAGGAGCAGGTACATCCTCTTGCTGGAATTTGCAATCAGTTCTTTCTTCAATGCCTTTAAAAATTAATCTTTGGATGTGTTTTAAATTTGTCTAACGTCCTTGATGCCTTCACGTTTTTTAATTATAAGGTGTTTACATCCCTGAGTACATTGGGATGACTGGCATGTAGAGCCGCTCCAGGTGCCAGTCAGAATCGGAACATGCAGGATACTTGTGCGTCTGCAAGTAAGGACAACATCGATGGTGATTGGTGTCTCTGTCTCTCCCACATCGCAGAGTGTGTGCATGCGCGCCAAGCTTTGTGAAGCGTAGTTTACCCTGCTGACTTTTCTGTCAGGGCTCTGGCATCCCGAGGCCTGTAGTATCCTTAGATATGTTGAACCTTCTAACATTTTCATGTAGGTATTCTATAGGGTTGTCTCTGTGATTTTTTTGGATAAAGGCTATATTTGTTGTGTTTGTCTGAATCCAAGTATATTCATTTTGTGAGCTAGTGTTCTAAAACTTGTCAAACTGTGCCAGTTTGCTTCAATGTCATGTTTATGTTCAGTTTTTTAATAAAGGATACTATTTATCCTTCAAGTACAAGTAACCTCCTAAATTAGATCTTATCTGTTGTGCTTAGAGAAATTGGAACTCCTGCATTTAATTTCTTCAGATTTAAAAGCTTAATGAGGTAAATGTAAATTTAAAGCTCCACTGTTTTCTTTTCTGCCCCCTCCTTCAAAAATAAGACTCTTTCTGTTGGAAATAATTGAATAGTAATTTTTTAAAAAAAAATCTTATGGTTAAACCTCTGGTTCTTTTCTTCTCAGAGTTATAAACTTAGATGTATATTTGCTGAAATATTTTTTAAAAAATCAATAGTTCAGATGACTGATTATGACAGAGAAGAAAGGAATATTCACTACCTCATTATTTCACTGTTTGCTATAACTTAAAGCTAGGTATGTAGAGTGAAAGAATACTCCAGAATGATATCTGACATTAGAGCTATGTTTTCAAGAAGAATTTCACAGCTGATTCTGGTAACAAGATATCAGAATATTTTCCATCCCCTTACTAAAATGTGAGGCTTTTAAAACATTCCACAAACTAATTTGAGAAGACACAAAAAATTGTTGTCAGTACTGTTTTCATTTTCCACCAAACTCTAGGTTATCCAAGCTTCTCTCACCTTTGAGGAGGAAAACAAAGGACTCTTTTCTTATTGTACTTCATAGTTGTCAAGATTTGACCCAAAGAGCTGTAAACTGAGGAGACTCTGATTTATTTAGAGCTGTTAGTGTATACCGCATTTTGGTGGAACGTGACAGTAAATTTATCAAAATGCCCAGAACTCACTTAAAGCTAGAAACTGTGTCCCATAAACATAGCTACAGGAACTTTGCATTTGTACTTTGAGACCACATACCTTGCATGTTGAATAAAATTGGAAGCCTATTATGATTTTGGCACTGGAATTCCTTGATGGCCTCACATGACTTGAGCATTTTATGTTTTGGTGATAAATAGTATTCTGAATGAATATTTTGTAGGAGATAGCAAGAAGGGTTCCTGTTTCTGAAGATAGCCAGAGGAATACAGGTATTTGTTATTTATTAGAAGAATTAAAATATATATCCCAGATTGTTTGTTTAGTAAGAGGATATACTCTACCCTTCTATTCTTGTTCTAAGAATTTGAATCCATTAATTTATGTTTGCAGTTTTCATTCTTAATTTCTTTTAAAATTGTTTATCATCGCTCAGCACTCAGCATTTCGTTCAACCCAAGACACCGTATCCATGTCTCATTCCAAGATACTTACCTGATTTTAAAAAGCTAACTCAAGCTTCTGTGGGATTTTTGTGCTACCAGGCAAGATACTCTAATTTCTTTGTAGTTGGGGTAAAAATTTCTTAGGACTTTCCTAAAATGTCACTCCCTATCATCTGCCCAATGAGACAGAGCACAGAAAAGTTAGGAATAAGAAAACCAATTACTGTTTACCTTATATATATGATTTGAAAATAACTAGTCAGAATGCTACATTCTTAATTGTGTTAGATTCAAATGAAACAGTTAATGTTAGAGCGTGTCCTTGATCATGTTTTATATCAAAAGAATAATATTCTTGGGTGGGATGTATAATTATTTAAAAAATAAAAGCCTCACTACCATGCAACGTTCATGGCCATGAAGTAATAACATCAGCTTCTCTGTTGTCAAAGAAGAGACCTTGTTTGGTGGCAGCCATGTCTCAGGAAGGATGTCTCATTAGGGCACAGAAGGAAGAGACCCCTTCAGTGCAACTGAAGTGGCCCTGGCTCCTATCACTACTTTCCATGTGATCTTAGGAAGATTTCTTAACCTCTCTGTGTCTCAGTTTCTCATCTGTAAAGTGGTGATAATGATCCTGAAGATATTGAAGTAACCGTTGTAAAATGTTTACAGTGGTGCCTGGCACATTCTAGTAAGTGCTCATGGTAAGGGTTAATATTACTATTTTCATCAGCATTTCTACCTAAGAAGAAAAGGTTCCTCTTAGGAGGATCTGGTGATTCTACTCTTAAGTATGTATCAGGATTCAGTGAACCTTCTTTGGACATGGATATGAAGACAAAACAACTTTCTGAATATTGAGCTCTGTTTATGCTGTAGTAGTATTTTACTTCTGCATGTCATTAAACTTTGAAAACTTCACCATGCTGGTCTCACAAACTAGAACTGCTTTATGTATGTATTATCAGAAATAGAGCATGTGAAAATAAATTTTATCTACATGGTGATTTAGTGCAACCCCATCATAATGTCAAGGCATTTGGATAAAGAATTAGAGAGTAATACCTTTTAACACACACCTGAATGTTGAGAGGAAAAGTCTGGGTTCTTGAGTAAAGTACATCCAGGCCACTAAAACACCTCAGACATACTTGCCCTGGGCCATTCACATATAAGTAGTAGGGAAGGAAATAGCAAGCAACCAAAGCAATCTTGTTAACAAAGCATTAATCTCTTAATATCCAAAATCGGATTTGGGGTGTCATAAAAACATTTAAATCTTCCTCTATGGGGCCACACTTCCCCTAGGATCCCAAAGACATAATTGTTCCTTATTCCTTGACAGAATGCTAAGATGCATGTTCTCTCCCTTTTGTGAAGTGGTAACCTTTCACATTGATTCGGTCACTTAGGTGCATACCTGTGCAGTTATAGAAAAAGTCCTTGCTTTTTGACAGATAGAAAGAAGGGATCTACTTCTGTTCAAGTTCTGCCTCTTTTGTGAAGCCATTTGCACCCCAGCTGAGGTCAGGTCTCTCTCTGCTTTATTCCACTGCTTTATATTCCCTCTCTAGCACTTTATTCCACTGCTTTGACTCTTACTGTATGCTTCCTTGGATTATATAGTCAGCTATCTAAGGATAGAGCCATGTTTTATACAGTGTTTCACACATGTGTCACAGGCTACTCTCCCAACCCCTTTACTATATTAGACTTGTAATGATCGATCAGAAAGGGAGTGAATGAATAATACTGGCCCTCAGATTTCTTTCCAGCTAACTGTTCTGTGAAGATAATGGAACTTGCGGCCACATTCATAGAACACTGCTAAGCCAGAGAATCTCACAGGGAGTGCTTAGAAAACTTAGTTACTCACCTGTGTATTTTTATCCTTCAGACAACTTGTATATATTCATACTGATCTAGGAATTAAATCTGATCTCTGCATGGAGCAAACTAAAATTTTATTTCCTGTTAATGGTTAGATAATGACATAAGTGTTATAAATGTCGTCTCCCATCTGTCCAACTTAGCTGAAAATTAAGTGTACGGAATAGAAGGTTATGGTTATCTTGGTGATGTCACAAAACATCCACCATCATCATGCATACCTGGTTACACAGGTAACCACCGAAGAAATCTCTTTCAGTTAAGGATCATGTTTTAAAAGAAATAAAAAATCATCCCATGGGAATAATAATGTGCTCCTTGAACTCAAATCTGAAATTACCTGAAGAGCCAAGTAAACGTAAGCCACCAGTTGGCTGTAATCAAGATCAGCATTGGACAGGTTCTGTTATTGAACTCAACTCCCAATAAGGATCCAGGAGTCCACGATGAACATAGATGTTGAAAACAAGGAATTTTTTTGCATCCTGAGAGTTAAATGTATGGCAAATTTAAGAAAGGTCTGGTGTCTAGCTTAATGTCTTTTGCATAGTAAGGTAAAGAAATATGGCCAAATGCGGTGCCCTCAAAGGGCCCTGCCTCCTCCCATGAAAGCCTTAGACCTAAATGATTGATTTCGCCTTGAAGTGGGTCGTACATATTTGGATGCAAAAGAATTAGAATTTGATAAGACATTGGCTGCTCATCCAGAACTTTGCTGCCACCCCCTGCAACTTAGATGTGTCAGTGTGCTAACTTCACAGGCTCAAAGGAAACAGTGAGCCAAAGACCATGTGCAGGCTATTGTTATCAATGGGAAGAGTATATGGTAGTTTTTATAGCTGATAGGAAGTGATCTGGATTATAGAAACACTCTGTAAAAGACTATGTGGCCAATCATAGGGTTAACAAGTATATTTCATAGCTCTATATAGGATGCAAATTGATTTGCATTCTGTAGATCATGCATAATTACATTATTACATTCTTTCATCTTCTGTCATAACAGTTGCTTGCATAATTGAGACCTCTATTTGAACTTGGCCATACTCAGGCACTCTAACCTCCATTCTACTGTTCCTTCAAACCACACTCTTATTTTTGGCTTCTGATTTAAGAAGTTTGAAAACCACATTTAAGGTTGAGGCCAATCCAGATAGCATGAAATTGTAAGCACAGAACAGATTTGGTAAAACATGCTCATTTTACATATACGTTTCTTAACTCTGGTAAAGTCCTAAATTAGATAGTGTGTATACTTCTTTTGTTGCCTTTGGTGAGTTAAAATTGCAATGTTCATTACTTGTGAGGCTCTCAGAGAGAAGCCTCAAGACAATATTTTCTGACTTCAGTGAAAATTTCAATTCTGCCTTCAGTGTGTCCATATTAATGTAGGTGATACTTAAATATCAAAGAGTGAAATGAGAGTCATTAAAGATCCTTAATTTTTGAAGATAAAATAAGGAAATTTGGAGCCAACTGTGCCCTATTGATATTACTTCATTTTTACATGGATATGTTAGCTTCAGTAATTACACACCCTTCCTGTATGGCAGAATGCCCAGAACTGAACAAATTCCAGTGCAATTATTTACTTTATTCCTTCGAAACTGAAACAACTCAACTGTTGTGCACCTGCCTTTGCAACTTCCTTTTATTTGGTCCCTAAGTTTATTTACAATAAAATCATTCTCTCTGACACACCTCAAACACATGCAGAAGACAGAATTTTTATTTCAGCTGTAAACAAGCATAGTTTTTTGCTTAGCTAAAAGCACTGTAAGAACAATGCCTAAAACTTGGCATTTTTCCTGTGGTAACTTAGTAATTGCTCCTACTGGTAACTGGATTATTCTGGCAATTGTAATTACCACATAATGTATAGTGAAGTCTTCCATGCCTGAACTGCATCATCAAACACAAGGTAAGATTGGATCTTTTCTTAATGATTTCTGTGGGATCATCAAATTTGAAAGCGTTATCTCCTTAATATTATGGCAGTGTGGTTCAAGATGAGGTCAGGTGGTAGAGTACCTGTGATACTGTTCAGCCTGGATTCAAAAATTCTGAACCCCGAGACTTGCTTCTCAGATCAGTCTTCTTTAAGTGTGCTGTGGTCAGACTGTAACATTTCTCTTCCATGTGTTCATGGTGTAGGGTATCCTTCACTTCAGGTGTCTCTGTGGTTAAGGAATACAACTGAGTATGGCCAACAGCTTTATTCATTATGTGAGTGTATGCAAAAAAAATTGTCCTCAGCAAGATAAAAAATTAGATTGCCAAGTTAGCTAGCAACAGTTATATCCCTTTTGTGATGGCCTGATAAATGATCAGCTGGACCTATTGGCAAAGTTCTCCAGTCTTCTATGTCTCAGGAGTGCATCCTGAGTAACTATTTGTTCTATTTGAGTCAGTTGGAGACTCTTTTTAGGTTTATTGGGTGCTGTAGGTTTTGTTTGTTTTGTTTTGGGGTGCTTTGCTCTGTTTTGATGTGAAGAGTTCTTAAATTCCAGGAATTTGAACAGGCTCAGTCTGGCTTTGCACACATAGCTGTATCACATATGTACACATGAAATACATAGTAGGTGCCTAAAAATACTTACTGTATTAATGAACTGGGAATGTAAAAATGCTCAAGATCCCCCTGTAGTTAGCTTTAGTGCTTGCTTTTAACTAAGTAAAAAATATCCATGGAAAGCCTCCTGTAAACAAAACACTCTGTCCAGGAAAGGGAGGGAGGGAGGGAGGGAGGGAGGGAGGGAGGGAGGGATGGAGGGAAGGTAAGCTGATCTACAAAGATGATCTGTTCCGTATAGTTGCCACCTCAGAAGAATGCAGAGGCACAAACCATATTGTATACTTTATGTGCAGTAATTGGCAAGTATGAATATTCATTTATGGAACCACAAAATCCAAGAATGTGTGTTTTTGCCCCCTTTTTTATTTAAGCAGGTTATAGATATGTATTGTATTGAATCAGTTTTATGTAAATTTGTTAACTTAGACATTTTTAACTTCAATTTTTGCCATTGAATTAGCATTACCTTTCGTTCACATTTGAAAGTAATGCAGTATTTTTCCTTTATTAACACTTAAAGCTAACCCTGACTTTGTATGTTTAAAATGATAATTTCCTTTTCACTTGAATAACAGTTCCTGTTCAGAGTTAAATTATGAATATATGGAATATTTTTTCCCCTGTACATGCAAAGTTGATGCTATTAAAGTTGAAATGAGTGACTGCTGAGTTGGTGAGATTAAATGGATGACAGGATCATTCAGCATTGAATTCTCTGCACTGCGTGATCGTTTTTCTTTTTAGAATCATTTCTGGAGAGAAAAATATTTTAGAAACATTCTTTTCCCCTCAGGTCTAACCCTGCAGTTACTCCATAGCTATAGCAAAACAGTCTATCTTCATGTTGAAGTGCTCTCGATTTCTAAATTGCCGTTTTTGTTACTTTTGCAGAAATGGGTCCATATGGTCTTGCTGCATCTGTTTATATGTTAGGAATGTATTGTTTCCAAAGTGATCAGATCTGCTTGTACCTCAGCAAAGTAATTTAGGTTATGATTATTGCATTTTAGACATTCCTAAGAAAAATCATTTAAAACGTATAGTCTTTTTTTTTTTCAAGTAGTTCAAAGATAAATCTATGTCTTCGCTTAGAGAATCTTAAGAGTTTTTATGCACTCAAACCTTAATACAGGGGTTGCATGTAATAGAAACAGTCTGCAAGCAAATTGAAAGAGCACATTATTGAAATTTGAAGACAAATGCATGTTATGCAATTCTGTATAAGTTATATTTCAGATATGAATGTGGCTATCATAAATTGAAAGATAGTTTTCTTAGAATTGAAATCTCTTGACTGTTGAAAGAAATTGTAATTTTCCTTTAAAAATTGGAGTTCAAGGTATGTTTTAATGTATAGGCTACTTAATTTATATTTTAATTTGCAGACTTTTATATATGAAAATTCCCACAGAGCAGCATGACATCAGGAAAGTATTCATTGTGTGGAATCATTGTCCATAATAGGAATATATCTGATTTGCAAGTTTTCCTAAGATCATTCCTAAAGCCTAAATCAAGATAAAGGTCCTTAGCCACTGCATAGGCCCTTTTATTAAGCTGTTCTAGGGGAATTGATGCTTACTATTTTAACTTCATCTTCAAAAACTAAGGACTGGGGCACCTGCGTGGCTCAGTCAGTTAAACGTCTGACTTCGGCTCACATCATGATCTTGAGGTCTGTGAGCTCGAGCATCGCGTCGGGCTCTGTGCTGACAGCTCAGAGCCTGGAGCCTGCTTCGGATTCTGTGTCTCCCTGTCTGTCTCTGCCCCTGCCCTGCTCATGCTCTGTCTCTCTCGTTCTCAAAAACAAATAAACATAAAAAATAAATTAATAGTAATAATAATAATAATAACTAAAGAGTAAGCCTGCCTTGCCCAAGTGCAGAGTAAATTGACAACTCCTTATTTCATTTGTGACCTTAGCTACCTCATATGTTTCTTGCTTTAAAGCTATAATTGTTGAAAGGAGAGAAGCTCACTGGAGTTTTCCCATTGCCCCATTTTCTCCTCTGTTTCTTAATAAGGTGAATACTGTTTTCTTTATATAATGTAAGCTCTTAACAGCAGGATCTTTATTTTTCTTTTATTTCAGTTAGCAAAGTATTATGAAACAAGTGAATTCTTATTAAATTATTTTGTAGAAAAATGTATCTTAGTAATTGCTGCTGTTAGCATTATTTTAAGCAGATTGATTAGAAGATTTGATGGTCTGTAGGTAAGAATAGGAAACATATTTGTGTAACTATGCATACCGAACAGAATGCTGTTACATGTAGCTTCTTTGATTTGTACTACAGAATAAGGAAAACCTATTTTACTAATATGAAACCATTTTATTTGGGTGAATTTTTTTTTTTTTAATTTCTGAACCCTTGATAAAACTTTTGATTTTCCATAAAAAACGATGAAGAACTCACTCTGTTGTCAGAGTTAGAGCTCTCCTAATGTGAGGCCAGTAGAACAGGTTTGAGAAGAATGGTCAGTGCATCATCCATGTCAGGTCTGCCTTTTTGTGATCACAAAGACCAACCCCCACCCCCACCCCCGTTGCTTTACTGGTTTTGCCACTTATTCTAATAGCCAGACTGCTATTTCTTCTCTCCCTACCATCACCACTATTATCACCACTACAACTGGAAACCAATGAAAAACTTAGGAAAGATATTGTCATAAGGATAGCTTTTAAGAATCCATGAACTCTATGGAATAGAAATCTATTAGGAGACTAATAGCTAACATTTATTATTACTTACTATGTGCCAGGCATTTTGCTAAGTGCTTTGCATTGAGGATCTCCTATATTCCTTATCCCAACCTAACGAGTTGATGCTTTGAAAATCTTTTTTTTTTTTTTTTTTTTTTTTTTTTTTTTGGTCACTGAACATAATCTGATCCAAATTTCTTTGTTCCATGCATTTTCCCTCCTCAATAGATGTGGTGGGAAATATATAATTTTAAGCGATACAGGTAAATTGTTTTAGTAAATTGTTTTTAACCCTTAAATTAGCCACAGCATTTTCTGTTGCTTTTAACCTAAAACCCTGAATTATTCAGAGAGTTGTTATTATTGCCCCTGTTTACAGGGAAACTGAAACTCAGGAAAGTTGATTAATTTGCCCAAACTTACACAGTGAATAAGTAGGGAATCTAGGATTCACAGGAAATTATGTTACAGAGATGTTTACTAGACAGTTAAAATCTGCAGTGGAGTCAATAAAGAGAAGAATGGATACAGAGGAAAAGTGAGTCATTGGCAGTGACAAGATTGTTTGAGTGGTTATCTTGGAATATGAAGGAAAAGAGCAAAAAGGATATGATAAATGTTAGTAGACATGGAGCCTATAGAAAATAAATCTAACATAAGCATTATGAATGTTCTCAGTAAACATTTTAGAGTAGCTAGAACAGAAGCAATAGTTAAATATAATTTTAAAATGTTTTTTCTAAGCAAAAAGTAAAGCTGTGAGTGTACTCAGGGGTTATCACATTCCAGGCATCACCTATGGAAAAGAGATTAGTCTAGAAATAACCTTGACAAAATTTTGTATTTACAAAAATATAGGAGAAAAAAAAAAAAAACTAAGAATCCAGATTAAAAAAAGCAATTTATCTGCAAAAGATAAAATCAGACTGAGATCTAGCTTTGCTGAAACAGTAGATATAAGAAGAGCATAGAGCAATGTGTTTAGAGTGTTGAAGGGAATTTTTTTTTAATCCAAGAGTTTTACACAGGGCTAAATTATCTAATGTGTGAAGGATTAAACAGATATACTCAGACATTCAGGGTCTCATGAGATATAGTCACCCTTGCACCCTGGTATCCTTTTGATAATTGAAGATGTGTTTTCTTCAGAAAGTCCCCAAATTTCAGACTCAGGAATGAGAAATTCATGTTACAAAATAAGTAGTGCATCTTTCCTTACTTGATTAAGATTCCAATCCAGGAATCAAGGGTTATTACATGTTATCAGTTAGATTTTGCAGTTTCTCTCGTACTCTCCTGTTTCCTGTGGTCCACAAGCTACATACTCCTTCAAGTAGTTCAGATGGATGTGTTAAGCTGGTGACCACCACTATAGGCCATTGTTTATTCTGATTCACTTTTGATAATAGCAGCTAAACTGCTTACATGTTTTAAATTTTTTTTTAACCTTTATTTATTTTTGAGACAGAGAGAAACAGAGCATGAACGGGGGAGGGTCAGAAAGAGGGAGACACAGAATCTGAAACAGGCTCCAGGCTCTGAGCTGTCAGCACAGAGCCCGACGTGGGGCTCGAACCCACAGACCGCGAGATCACGACCTGAGCTGAAGTCGGACGCTTAACCGACTGAGCCACCCAGGCGCCCCAAAACTGCTTACATGTTTTAGATACTCCACAGGGAGAACACCCAGTCAATGCAGAATTTCATTTAGAAATTCGATGGTGGGCGTCTCGGTGGCTCAAGTTGGTTAAACGTCTGTTTTTTGTTCGTTTGTTTTGTTTTGTTTTTATTTATTCTGAGAGAGAGAGAGAGAGAGAGAGAGAGAGAGAGAGAGAGAGAGACAGGGAAAATCCCAAGCAGGCTCTGTGCTGGTAGAGCAGAGCCCGACACAGGACTTGAACTCAAAACCCTGAAATCACGACCTGAGCTGAAACCAAGAGTCAAGGCACTCATCTGACTGAGCTACCCAGGCACCCCAAACATCCAGCTCTTGATTTCAGCTCAGATCATGATTTCACAGTCCTGAGATCCTTAGGCTGCAGCACTGGGCATGGAGGCTGCTTGAGATTCTCTCTCCCTCTTCCTCTGCCCCTCCCTTGTTTTTGTGAGCATGCACACATGCTCTCTCTCTTTGTAAAAATAAATAAATAAATAAATAAATAAATAAATAAATAAATAAATAGAATTAAATTAAAATAAAATTTGGCGGCACTTTTCATTGTCCCAGCATGTAAGATGTTTTGCAACCTGTAAACTTCTATTGAATGACTTGAGTCATGATTTGTTGGCTTATTGAATTTGCAAAGGACCCCCCCCCCCAAAAAAAAAGTCTCGAGTTTGAGCTGGGAACAAATTCCTATTCCTATTATCATCTTCCATTGACCTATGAGTATTATTTTAATTGTGCTTAAAATATCAATGTTGGTAATATGCTCTTAGTTATATTAAGATACATACTCAGAAAAGTCTTGTAAGGAAATTCCCAAAGGCGTTCTGGAGTACAAAGGATAGGATTTGTATCCTTAACACTGGACAAGGTAAGCATCAGGAGATTAGCAGATACCTGTTGAATGAATGAATGAATGAATAAAATGAAGGTGATCTGTGCAAAGTAATTACAAATGAATAACGAAAAACAAGGTGGGGGGAAAGGGGAGATATTTGATATTAACAGATAATTGATGACAGAAGGAATATAAATGACATATACATATGACATAATTTTCTTACCTCACTAGTAATCACAGAAATATGAATTAAAATAATGGGGAGGCATCTGGGTGGCTCAGTCGGTTAAGCTTCCGACTTTGGCTCAGGTCATGATCTCACGGTCCATGAGTTCAATCCCCACATCGGGCTCTGTGCTGACAGCTCAGAGCCTGGAGCCTGCTTCAGATTCTGCATCTCCTCTCTGTGCCCCTCCTCCGGTCGCTCGTGCGCTTGCTCTCTCTGTCTCTCAAAAGTAAATAAACATTAATAAGAATAATGGAATATCTCTGCCTATTATATTAGTAACAGTTAAAACAGTGTAAGTGTTGTGATGTTGGCAATTTCACATAGTATTGATGAGAGTAAATTGGCACAACCGTTTTGGAAAGCACTTTAATGATCTGTAGTAAAGGCATTAAAGATGTTTGCATCTTTGGCTCGGTAATTCCAATTCTAGGGATCCAGTCTAAAGAAATATTTACTGTTAACACAAATATATTAATCATAGCGATGTTTCTAATATCTAAAAATTGGCAACAGCCTAATTGCCCAATATGAGTAGAATGATTATATAATAGTGTATGTATATGATGGGGTTTGCACAGCCTTTAAAAATCACATTTTTAAAGAATTTTTAATGATGTGGGGGGAAGAGTTCACAATACAACTATATGTTATAGAATCTTGCTATACAAATACATATTCATGTATATAAACACACATGTGCACTCATTAATAAAACAGGAGATACTCCTGAAGGTTATGTAAGAATCTTCAGATGCTTTCCCCTTTGTATTTTCCAAATTTCTTACAGAACACATGTTGTGCTTAATAAAAATTCTAAAGCCACAAAATAATAGAATCTAGGAGGGAGAAAGCCTTTATAAAAATTATCATAAAAAAGTTACTACAGACTATGGTTGACAGAGAAGGAAAGAAAAGACGTTTATATAAGTTATAAAATGTGGAAAACTTGTCAGATGAAGCATGGTTGAAATGGAAAATTTTGCATGACTAGCAATCTTCAGATCCAGAAAGGTATAATGGCAGTGATTAAAAGCAGGAGCTCCCACTTCTACCCCTGGCTATGATGTGTGACTTTGAACTTCGGGTGGAGGCTCCTGTGTCCTCATAATGGTTCCAATCTTACTAAAATAGCAAGTACTCAATATAACATTTACTACAGTTGTTATCCTTGAGAAGGTAGAAAGGTTTTGGAAGCGCAGTGTTCTAGCCTGGGGCCACTTAGGAGGGACCTGGATCCAGAATGAGAAGTACTCAAAGGGAGATGCCCAGGCTAAGATGTGGCCCATGGAAGGGGTTCCAAGCAAAGGACCAAGCTGAGGTTACATGCCTAAGGACCCTTATGTCATCATGCTGATGAAGCTAGTCGGAGGGGTCAATGTCTGTCTGGATCCGTAGAGATAAAGGTTATGTCATCTTAATATAATTTTGCAAATTCAACTCTTTACAGCTATCTTTAGAGTATATTCGGAAATCTCATTAAGAAATTCCTCAGATACATCTTTACCAGTTGCCTTGGAGGGAATTCTAGCAAGAATCATTAAGTAAGAGAAGGGAGATGCAAAGAAGTATATAAAATATCCATTTTTTTGGACTGCCCCCCTCCAGGATATAAATTCCAAGGATGCTTTCCACTTTATTCCAGAGTTTTAGAATAGTGTCTGATACAATCAGCTCTCAGTACTTATAGAAAATACACACTTGTTCAAAATGTTTGACTATTCATGGAAAACAAGTAGGGAATAAAACACAAGTACGCTAGTGCAGATCATCGCATTAATTACCTAGGAAAGGTGAAGGAGGAAGTAGGAACCCCTCCCTAGAACACCGAGTAGGAGGGGCATATCCAAAGTAAATAGTTTCTTCATGATGTGTTTAGGACAGCTTGTACCTGATTACTTTTTCCTTGCTATTAGGAAACTCAGTCTTGCAGAAAATCAGTAGTCCAAAGAGATTGTTCAGAAATGATGTTTTTTTTCTAAAGTATAATGGTGGTCTTTGCACCTTAACTGGAACCACATGACACTTTGGGTTCTCCTGTGTGACACGTAGATATCAGCAACTCCACCCAACAGCCTAGTGACAGAAGAATAACTACATCTTGAAATGAGGTCATACATTTTTGTGGGGGGTGGGGGTCAGTCTGTACTGTCATGATTATATTTTCTACCTTTTAAATGCTTCCTGCTATATTCTCATTGAAAATATAGCTTTAGTGAGTCATGTCTAAACCTAAAGAAATCCTGTGCTTTTACAAAGGAGTTGAGAATTTGTCACTGCTCTGATGGTCCATACCCCTAATCTGTTCTCACCTTCCATAACCCGGATATAGTCCAAAACCAGTTGGAATCACTTGGACTGATTTATTTAACCTGGAAGAACTCACATTGGTATATTCTAAACGTTCCTTTATGACATATTCCTGCACAGAAAGGTAAATGTAATAATTATGACTGCTTACTTAATGACTAGAGCAATGCAAAAAATAAGGAGCTATATCCAATACAATTTTTGTGTCTGACAAATACCACCCCAATTTCAAAGTCCTTTACCCCAGACAGAGTAGAAATATACCAAAAAATGAGTACGTTGGCCACAAAATATTGCAAAGCACAAGAACCAGTTTGCTATTCTGTGGCTGTTTTAGCTAGCATGTTGACTGGTTTTTAAACATCTTGAGGAAACCATGTTCATTATTACAAATACCTTGACAGCTCCAAAAATAATGGCAAATGGCCACCTAAGAGCCTAGGCCAGGCAGTGGGTCTGGGGTACCAGTCAGGAGAACTGAGCCAAAAATCACGGGTCCCTCCTGTTAACACTTCACTGGGATATTTTGGAAGGTGTTCCACGTAGGCTGATCATGATCATCCCATTAGCCAAGGTATCCTCTCAGCCAGCAAGCCTGCACGTAGGATCCTCTAGAAGAGGCACACAGAGCCCTCTGAGCTTCGTTCTGTCCTGAGGACATCACTTTACCCTAGTGAATATTTTTAAATGAGGTTATCCTCATTATTATTTATGGTAAGAATCTGATAATCCTAACTCATCAGGGAGCTCTTACAGAATTTCAGTGTATTCTTCTAAAGATTTCAGTTGTTTCAAAATTCATCTTGGTACAGTGGAAAGAATGTAGGCATTGATGTCCAGCTAACCTGGCTCACATCCAGACTTCTACAAATAACTTTATGATATTGGGCAGGCCCTCATAGCCTGTTGCCCCCTCTGAACAATTAGAATAATAATGTATAGTTTGTTGGTTGTATATTTAAAATGCAAATAATGCTTGGTACTTAACAGGTGGTCAAGTCCCTCTGTAGAAGCAGAGCTATCTGAGGTGTTTTATAAATATTGACACTTTATCTTTTGGGGGGTTTTTCAGTGATAAAGCTGACATGGAAATCTAGTTGCTCTTGAAATTGCTGTAGCAAAATGAAGCCACCCACCCAGTATGGAGTATTGTGTACTCTGTTGCTCTTTATTTCCTGCAGAGCATTAAATTTATTTTCCATCTTTATGTACCAGAAATCTTTAACTCCCAATCTTCCAATTTTGTTTGGTGAGCTGAGAAAATCCCCATTTGTTTCCTACTAGAACCTGCCTTAGGATTTCTTCTTACCTGAAATGCATTTGAACATTATGTAGTCTAAAATGATGTAATATGATTGTTCCATAAGCGCTCTCTGCCGGATCTGAGAAACCATTAATTGTTTGGAGAATATGAGCTGTGGCTGGGTAGAAGCAGTAGGTTCTGATTCACAGTGCAGGATGGTGTGCTCAAGCAATTTGGTGTGCTCCAGGTATTAAAGCCATCATAGGGAGATGGATAATGTTCTGTTTTGAACCCCTTAAAGATGATTCCCAAGTTATCATATTGGAAAGAATCCAGAGGAATTATTTCTTGGAAGGTTTTAATATTTTCAGTTTTTAATATTAGGTCGCAAGTGCCCTGTAATATTCAATAAGTCTTTGTAAGACATGTCCACAATTCCTGGCAGACAGGTGGCAGATATAAGAAAAGATAAAACACTACAAATAAAATGAACACCAAACTCTGATTGGATGTAGCAGTTCTGAATTGTGTTTCTTACTGAGCGCTAACGAATACTGCTCTGATGCTGTGGCATTCAGTGAGTATCTATTCACCAACCATCAATTATTGACAGTTCCTAATTGTCAATATTTATTGAGTACAGTGTGATAATAAGTACTTTGTACATATCATCTCCTGTATCCTCACAACCGTCCTATAATAAGTCTCTTGCTGTTATTTATAAGCCTTGGTTTACCAATAAGGAAGCTGAGTCATAAGGGAGTTTGTGAAACCCAAGTCCTCCAGAATCATCCACAGCAGAATTCTTTGTTCCTAGAATGGGACCTGCTGCATAAAAGGTACTCAGTTGATATTTGTTTGATACCAATCTGGTTAGAATCCAGAGACTAACAAAAGATTCAGTTCCAGGAGAATATCTGACCCTAAAGCCTACAGCCTGAATTACTTCATTTTTCTGCTCCTCTCCTCCTTCAGTCGGCCCTATATTAGACCAAAATTGAAGACAGGACCCCAGCCCTCTAGATGCACAATCCAGTGAAGATGGTTACAAACCAATAAAGGGTTGTATATGTTTCCTAAGCTTCAGAATAAGAGTTGAGGAAGGTAGGCACTAAAATAGCTCTGTCATAAATATGTGTTCCCTTGGCTTCAGGTTTAGCTGCTATAATGAGACATCATAATAGTGTGGCCTAAACAAGATGGAAATCGAGTCTCTCTCATGAAACATTCCAGAGAGTAGTGGTCCAGAGCTAGCCAAAGCAGCTTTGCCATGTGGTTGCCTTCTCTGGGTCTGAGGTGGCTCAGTTCTCATTAGGATCTGGCTGGCAGGTAGCGGTAAAGAACCAGGGGAACATTCCTTTCGGAGAACATGGTCTAGAAGACACTTGTTCTTCACAGCAAGCTGTGTCCAAAGCTGGGAACGCATGTTCCAGTTAAGCAACAATGAGATCAGTGAAAATGATTCTTCTTTTTTTTTTTTTTCGACGTTTTTTATTTATTTTTGGGACAGAGAGAGACAGAGCATGAATGGGGGAGGGGCAGAGAGAGAGGGAGACACAGAATCGGAAACAGGCTCCAGGCTCCGAGCCATCAGCCCAGAGCCTGACGCGGGGCTCGAACTCATGGACCGCGAGATCGTGACCTGGCTGAAGTCGGACGCTTAACCGACTGCGCCACCCAGGCGCCCCGAAAATGATTCTTAATAGCCAGCAGTCCCCTTGGGAGAGTATGGGTGCTCTGGCACCTGGGCCTTGGTGCTCCTCAGCTGTTTTCCACCTGCCTTACTGTACCCTCCTTTAGATTAGCATTAGACTGGGCTGTGCCATGCTGGATGTTTCATGGTAGGTCCATAAAGGACCAGAATCAGAATCATTACACTGATTATTATGTTTTCTGAGAGATGGTTTTGTTTCTCTATTTAACATTAGTAACAAAGAGGTGCTATGGAGAATATGGTTCCCTTGTATTCTCAGTAACTTTTTATTTTAAAATGCTTCAAGTTCATCTTTCCTGTCGATACTGCTTAAATTTTTAAAAATCCTCATATTGAACTTTCCATGATATTGCCATCTTGTAAAATGATCATAGAAATTAAATTTTTAAAAAATTCTCCTATTGAGCTTTTCATGTATTGGGGGAGTTTTCCTTTTTTTTTTTCTTTAAGATTCTTCCAGCCGATTTAGGAATTAAGCCGACATGAGACAGATTAATAGGAGGAAAAGCCCAAGTTTTATTAAATGTGCATGATGGCCCAGTAATGAAATTGAGACCCAAAAAGTGACCAAGGCAAGCAGTTTTTATACATTTTAGACAAAAAGACAGTACAGTAGTGTGGAATTGTCAGGATAAAGAAGGCAGATGCTTGGGAACTTCAGTTAGTAAGGAATTTTAAGTGGAATTTGGGTGGAGGTAGTAGATTAATAAAAACTAACCAAATTTGTTTCTACAGCTTTCACGGTTTCAAAGTCCCTATCTCTTTACTTAGTATAGGGGTGGTCTGTTTCCTGCTTTTGAGAGGACAGAGAAGAGTGAGTGTCCTTACACAGTTTCCCAAGTAGCTTCAATTCAGAATGATCAACATGCCACTGTGGCATATTTGAGGTGGCCTGCCCTGGGCCTCTAAACATGCTATTACCATCTTGAAAAATAGTAATGGAAATTGCTGAATATGCCCAGTATAATAATTGATGCTGCTATGAGATCCTAAATGTTTTGTTTCTATTTCTTTACTTCTCATTTTCTGCGTTTGGAAAACTCTTTTCATTACCCCTTGGGTCTTAAATTTAAGTATTTTTTATAATATGATCAGGTTTCTCTCCAGGGAACTCCTAGGCTCAATTTATATTTGTAAGCATGTTGAAGGCAGATAATTCCCCCCATTACCTGAAAACTTTTTCCTTTACAATTTATAATTGGAAATGAGTGAATTTCAAAGTGTAATCTCAACTAAAGCACAGAGCCTGATGTGGGGCTCGAACTCACAGACTGTGAGATCGTGACCTGAGCTGAAGTTGGGCACTCAGCCTACTGGACCACTCAGGTACCCTGGGATTGTTTTACTTTAAATATGGCAGAACTGAAGTGTAAATGGGTTGAGTTGCTGTTCATGGTCACACAGTTCATATGCAGTTAACAAGAATCTTCTCCCTTATCCCTTGACCCCCTTTCCACTACCAGTTGCTGAGCTTGTGCTCTTGGCCAAGGTTCAGGAGAGCCACGCTTAGGTGAAGCAAAACCACTCTCTAGTTGTGTCACCCTAGCCCAGCCACATAGTGTTTCCAAGCCTGAGTCTCTGTTGGATGAATGGGATAAGAGTAATTAGTTGACTGCCTATTGCATGAGGGGTAAGACTCATCATGAGAATACAACTATATAGAAATCCTCTAAGTTGTAATATTGTTTCGAAGCACTGTTATGATATCCTTATAGTTAGCAAAATGACAGTTATTTTCCTTTAGGAAGTGGTATAATATAGCATTGTGGACTAAGAAATAAGGGTTCATTTAGGCCTCAAATATTTTCAAGTTAGAAATCTTAATTTGGTTCTCCCTGCCATAAATATTCTCCTATTGTACCCTCCCCACCCACCCCAGCTTAATGAAAAAGTCCTGGTTGTGTTATGTTTGCTTCATCCCACTGATATGTAGGCTGCATAAAGGAGACAGTGACAACAATGAAGAATTTGTTTTGATTGGTGATTCCTTCTGCTCTGATTAGTGAATGTGGTCTGAACTGAACATGCCACCAGAAGCCAAAAGGTCCTGTATTCACATGCAGTCATCCATCCAACTCAGTATATACACATCTATTTTCCATGTATAAATAAATGTCAAACTTCTTCACATTCATCATCTGTTGGAACTTCAGGACAGAAGAAACCATGTCAAGAGAAAGCCCTCTTTACCTGCTGGTGGAAACAGGAAATGGTAATAGTGAAGAGACATTTAAGGAAGCTGGAGTTTAATAAATGAATCTCAGCTGTTCCACCTAGCACCTTCTACCTTCAAGGCTTTTCAGTGAAAGGACCAGTATCTGGTTCTGTCCTCTGCACATGAATACACAGTGTTATTGGGCACCCAATGATCCAGCATTTGTAGTCTTTAGTTCAGAGCATGAAAGAGGGAAGGTCTAGTTTCCACATTTATATGGGAGCCACAGGACACAAGACAGTTGAGAATTACTTCTGATCGGCTTTGTTTCCTCTGGAGGAAGTCTTCTCTTTGCGAAGGCTTGGCTTCCTCACCAAGCGCCTGGGCCTCCTCACTCTCCCTCTGTCTTCCCTTACTTTAACAGCTGTTTCCTTTTCCTGCTTCCACAGCTTTGTCCTTTTTGCTCTTCCTACAGTCCTGCCAGCAGCAATGTTTCCTATTGTTTGTTCAAAGAAAGGGAGGTGGAGAAGAGCTTAAAATGTGAGGTATGGGTAAGTGTTCTTTTAAGTTGTAAACTGATGGAGGGTAATGTGTAAGCTGTTGTTACCTCTTGCAGAGCATTGATAGAATCTCATGAGTTCAAATGCTTTTAATAGTAACAACACAACTATTATGGGATCTAAGCAAATGCAAATTATTTTTCTAATAATACCTGTATTCAGTTTGTAGTCTTCATACTTATTTAAAAACACTTGGAATAGTTTTTTATCATATCCATGAACAACTGTAGCTATTCATATATAGATATATTTATATAGCTACTTATATGTATTTTATAGCTGTTCATTTCTGTAAAATATATTTTATCTAATGTATGAATATTAATATATGAAAGTTTTAATATATTCATATTGATGTATGAATATATTAGATATATATTCACTTATACATACACATATATAAATATATATATATATACACATGTGTGTGCGTGTGTGTGTGTCATGTTTGGTTCAAACCTGGTGCTATAGTTGTTGTGCCTCTAAACTGTTAATGAAATTTCACAAATACATTGTATGGTTTAATTAATGTTTATAAAAATTCTTTGAAGGTTGGGGCGCCTGGGTGGCTCAGTCGGTTAAGCGGCCGACTTCAGCTCAGGTCACGATCTCGCGGTCCGTGAGTTTGAGCCCCGCATCGGGCTCTGGGCTGATGGCTCAGAGCCTGGAGCCTGCTTCCGATTCTGTGTCTCCCTCTCTCTCTGCCCCTCCCCCATTCATGCTCTGTCTCTCTCTGTCTCAAAAATAAATAAAACATAAAAAAAAAAAAAAAAAAATTCTTTGAAGGTAAAATCTCTAGATAAATGCAAGAATTATGATTGCTTTCTTCATGTAATTCCCAGGACTCAATTTTTCTTACATATAGTTTCTCACATGATCAATCAAGGTTTATATGTAATACCTTTCACAGTATTTTAACTTAAAATCATGTTTTGGTTGAGGTACATACTGGATTATTCCTACTGGTTTTACTCTTTTTTTTTTTTAATTTAATTTTTTTTAATTTACATCCAAATTAGTTAGCATATAGTGCAACAATGATTTCAGGACTAGATTCCTTAATGCCCCTTACCCATTTAGCCCATCCCGCCTCCCACAACCCCTCCAGTAACCCTCTGTTTGTTCTCCATATTTAAGAGTCTCTTATGTTTTTGTCCCCCTTGCTGTTTTTATATTATTTTTGCTTCCCATCCCTTATGTTTATCTGTTTTGTCCCTCAAAGTCCTCATATGAGTGAAATCATATGATATTTGTCTTTCTCTGACTGTCTAATTTCGCTTAGCATAATACCCTCTAGTTCCATCCATGTAGTTGCAAATGGCAAGATTTCATTCTTTTTGATTGCCGAGTAATACTCCATTGTGTGTGTGTGTGTGTGTGTGTGTGTGTACACATATATATATACACCACATCTTCTTTATTCATCCATCAATGGACATTTGGCCTCTTTCCATACTTTGATTATTGTTGATACTGCTGCTATAAACATGGGGGTACATATGTTCCTTCAAAACAGCACACCTGTATCCCGTGGATAAATGCCTAGTAGTGCAATTGATGGGTCATAGGGTAGTTCTATTTTTAGTTTTTTGAGGAACCTCCATGCTGTTTTCCAGAGTGGCTGCACCAGCTTGCATTGCCACCAACAATGCAAAAGAGATCCTCTTTCTCCGCATCGTCGCCAACATCTGTTTTTGCCTGAGTTGTTAATGTTAGCCATTCTGACAGGTGTAAGGTGGTATCTCATTGTGGCTTTGATTTGTATTTCCCCGATGATGAGTGATGTTGAGCATTTATTCATGTTTCAGCCATCTGGATGTCTTCTTTGGAGAAGTGTCTATTCATGTCTTTTGCCCATTTCTTCACAAGATTATTTGATTTTGGGGTGTTCAGTTTGATAAGTTCTTTATAGATTTTGGATAATAACCCTTTATCTGATATGTCCTTTGCAAATATCTTCTCCTATTCTGTCAGTTGCCTTTTAGTTTTGCTGATTATTTCCTTCGCTGTGCAGAAGCTTTTTATTTTGATGAGATCTCAGTCGTTCATTTTTGCTTTTGTTTCCCTTGCCTCTGGAGACGTGTTGAGTAAGAAGTTTCTGTGGCCAAGATCAGAGAGGTTTTTGCCTGCTTTCTCCTCGAGGATTTTGATGGCTTCCTGTCTTACATTCAGGTCTTTCATCCATTTTGAATTTAATTTTGTGTATGGTGTAAGAAAGTGGTCCAGGTTCATTCTTCTGCATGTCACTGTCCAGTTTTTCCAGCACCACTTGCTGAAGAGACTGTCTTTATTCCATTGATATTCTTTCCTGCTTTGTCAAAGATTAGTTGGCCATACGTTTGTGGGTTCATTTCTGGGTTCTCTATTCTGTTCCATTGATCTGAGTGTCTGTTCTTGTGTCTTTGTAGTATAGCTTGAAGTCCGGGATTGTAATGCTTCCTGCTTTGGTTTTCTTTTTCAAGATTGCTTTGGCTATTCGGGGTCTTTTCTGGTTCCATACAAATTTTAGGATCATTTGTTCTAGCTCTGTGAAGAATGCTGGTGTTACTTTGATAGGGATTGCATTGAATATTTAGATTGCTTTGGGTAGTATCGACATTTTAACAATATTTGTTCTTTCTATCCAGGAGCATGGAATCTTTTTCCAATTTTTTATGTCGTCTTCAATTTCTTTCATAAGCTTTCTATAGTTTTCAGTGTATAGATTTTTCACCTCTTTGGTTAGATTTATTCCTAGGTATTTTATGGTTTTGGGGGCAATTGTAAATGGGATCAATTCCTTGATTTCTCTTTCTGCTGCTTCGTTGTTGGTGTATAGGAATGCAACCGATTTCTGTGCATTGATTTTATATCCTGCCAGTTTGCTGAATTCATGAATCAATTCTAGCAGTTTTTGGTGCAATCTTTAGGGTTTTCCATATAGAGTGTCATGTCATCTGCAAAGAGTGAAACTTTGACCTTACAAAGTCTAATCCAGCAATATGTAAAAAATTACATACAAAGTCTAATCCAACAATATGTAAAAAATTAATTCATTATAACTAAGTGTGGTTTATCCCAAGAATGCAAGCTTGGCTTAGGATTTGAAAATTAAGCAATGTAATTCAACACATTAATAGAAAGATGGAAAAACCCATGTTATTAACTTAAAGAAAAAGCATGTGGAGGGGTGCCTGGGTGGCGCAGTCGGTTAAGCGTCCGACTTCAGCCAGGTCACGATCTCGCGGTCCGTGAGTTCGAGCCCCGCGTCGGGCTCTGGGCTGATGGCTCGGAGCCTGGAGCCTGTTTCCGATTCTGTGTCTCCCTCTCTCTCTGCCCCTCCCCCGTTCATGCTCTGTCTCTCTCTGTCCCAAAAATAAATAAAAAAACGTTGAAAAAAAAAAATTAAAAAAAAAAAAAAAGAAAAAAAGAAAAAGCATGTGATAAAATGAAACTTCCAATTATATTGAAGTCTTTCAGCAAACTAAGTTAATGTATATCTGTGGAAAACCTAAAGCTCATAAACTTAGTGATAAAATACTAACGACTTTACCTTTTAAGATTTTAGCCAGTGTTATAAGGCAAGAAAAAGAAATAAGAGGCACACAGATATGAAGGCGAAAGTAAGACTTTATTCACAGAAAGGATGATTTTATATGTATAAACTCCAGAATGGGGGTCAGCCAAATTTGGTCTATCACTTATTTTTGCATGACCTGTGCCTAAGGTGGATATTATACTTTATTTGCTTGTGCAGGTGTATTGTGGATACAACCATGTTGGAAAGCAGCTTGGCAGTTTCTTCTAAAATTAACCAGTCTGCTTCTCATATGACCCAGTAATTCTTCTGGGTACAACCCAGGAATGAAATATGTCCACACAGAAATTTATATATGAATGTTCATAGCACCATTATTTATAGTACCTCCATATTAAAATTTTAATTGTTGGGGCACCTGGATGGCTCAGTTGGTTAAGCATCTGACTTCAGCTCAGGTCATGATCTCGCAGTTCGTGGGTCGGAGCCCCACATCAGGCTTTATGGTGACAGCTCATAGAGCCTGCTTCGGATTCTGTGTCTCCCCTCCCCACCCCCCCCCGCTTCTCTCCTCCCCACCCCTGCTTATGCTCTCTCTCTGTCTTTCAAAAATGAATAAACATTAAAAAATTTTTAAATAAAATTTTGATTGTTGATAAAGTATCTTACGGACATACTGCTCAGCAACAACAAAAAAATTCCTTATACAACATGGATAATGTCTCCAAAATATGCTGTTAAAGACGTCAGACCTAAGAGGGCTTACTGCTATTATTTCATTTACATAAAATTTTAGATGAAATTCATCTATAATGACAGCAAATCATGGTTGCCAATGAGCAGGTGGGGAAGAAGTACTGCAAAGGAGTTAAGACAGTGTTTGGAGGGCGATGGAATTAAATATGATTTGAGATGTGGTTCATTGGTGTGTACAGTTAATAAAATCTATCAAACTATACCTTTAAAATGGGTGTGTTTTATTGTATGTAAGTTATATCTCAACAGAGTTGGCTTTACAGGTAAAGAATATTAATGTCTTTTTAAATCCCATATGGCTTGACTTAAACTAGACAGCTTCAGTAAAGCACAGATTCTTTGGTAGATTTTTTTTTTTTTTTTTTTTTTTTTACCTCCCCATGCAGCTTGGTAATAGGCACCCAATAAATGTTTTTGAGTAAATGCCTGAGTGAAAGATAGAAACAATGTGACATAATAAGCTGGGAATAGAAGAACAGAGTTCCCTGGAGTTCAGCCAGCAAGACTCCAGGGCCAGAGTTCAAGTCTAGGAGAGACTGGGTGAAGCTATTGGATATAAAATTTTTGTTTTAGATTTGTTCATCCTCACATTTATTTTTCTATTGGGGAGGAATGTGTGCAATGTAATCTGCCACGGCTGGAATTACAGATAAAGTCTTTTGATGGTAGAGAGGGATTCAGACGATTAACTGTGGAGTACTTTATATAGGAAACGATTTTATTGAAATAACGTAAGGAAGTCTGTGTTAGTAGATTTAATAAAATCAAGCCTGACTCATCTGTTTGAGGGCCAAGATTATGGAAATAGCATCTTATGCTTCAGGAGTATTTTAAGATTGAAACAGATATAACTGTTCATATTTACTTAGGAAGAAACAGAATTGGTGGATAAGTAAAACTTTAACCCTGTGGAAAAATTTAATATTTGTATTTGGCTTCTCTGTGTTAATGCTGAAGAAATTGCTTTAGGTTATACAACTCCATAAATGTTAAGTTTTCAGTGTTACCAGAGGGGTACTTTCGGAGGGAAGGATCATGTTTTATTTCATGTGTGAAAAATAAACCTGAGTCAGTGTATTTTGGTGTTTAATCCTTTAAAATTTTATTGCAGTATTTTTCAGTTTGGGGGAAAATTCTTAGTGGCCCTGTACCTACATCCCTGTAAGGGATGAGTGCTTTGGTTGAAGTCCTCTAGATTTCATACTTTTTATTTTTTGTTACCCTAAGAATTCATCGGCTCATCTTTGCCTTTTCTGAAGAGTTCACATATTTGGTTTTGTGGCCTTGTTTGGGTCAACAAATGTGGTTAATCCAAGGAAAGCATCATTTTATTCTACCTACACACCTCTTGTAACTGAACATATGTGTGTCCTTGGAGAGAGAAGAAAATTAGCCTCACCCCAACTCCATTCATTTACCTACAATTTTCCTATGAAATGTTTGTAATCAATTGGTACTTAAAACATCCCAGACCTGGTATTTTGCCAGAGGGGACTGTTTCCTTCTGGGAGAGGGTCTTAATGGTGTTAGTCCAGCCTTCCTCTGGCAGCCTTACTTCCAGGTAGTCAAAACCAGATCCAGATTTCTTGACATGTGTTTGATAGACCGTCTTCTTTAGAATCATCCAGTGTATCTGCTTGTGTAAAACTAATCCTAAAATGATAGAATGGGGGTGGGGGGGGGGGGTTGGCACAGTTGGCAGTCGCCAAAGTAGTAATTGTTTCAGGCAAGGATTGTCAGTGGCTGCTAAAACTGGTGGGTTAGCATGAGAAACAGTATTATTTACATGATCTGTTTATGTAGTCTCAAGGTATCTCCCTGCAAGATACTATTAATTACAAAGGGAAAATAAGTATCTTAACAATAGAAAAACCTGGCACAGACCATCTAAACAATGAAGCAAATCAGTATCTGCCTTCTCCCCCTTTCCCCCTCCTCCTTAGTTTAACATACGTAGATGAATTTGAATAAGCTAAGATTTAGGTCTAATTTTCTTCCCTCTGGTCTTTTCTGTGCATAAAATATCCTAACTAATGTCTCTGGACCATGATTTCCATGATAAAGCAAGAGCCTTAGTTTCTCTTCAGACTATGCTATATGCCAGAATATTTCAACATTCTAGTGTATTTTTGTGCCTTGCAAGCATACAGATACCTTTGATCTTATCTAGCTAGGTGTTTGCCTCTCTGTACCAATACCTGTTTAAAAGTTTTGAACAGTTACATTTTTGGTTCCCAAATGGGGTTCTTGGAAGGAACACAGTCCACAGATAGCCATACAGACTTCTATAGGATTTGGTAAAGCTAATTGGCAGTACTCCTATATTGCTCTAAGACCTCCATGTCCCCTAGGATATATTATTCATCACCAACACTTGATCCATTTCCTTGATGAACTAACTTACTGTGCAAACATCAGTGCTTTCATTGGTCCAGTGCTCAGTGTGAGATTCTGCAGTCCCCATCTGTTAGCTCTCAGTTCCTATAAGGGTGAAGGCCAGTGTCCTCTCCCCTCTGAGTGGCCTACATACAAGATTTTGACATAATCACCAGAGACTAGCTCAAAGACCTTTTAGCTTTTTACGGGTAGATGAACGTCTTTTAACCTCTTAGGAAACTCATTTTACACAGACAAATTTGGAATCGGAAACAGACAACTTTTTTTTTTCTCCTTAATGTATTACTAAGCAGAGGGAAAAGGCAGAGTGGTTTAACTACATAGCCCAGTACTTTAATCTTTCATGTTAACCAGTTCAGAAAGAGTCATTAATATTCCAGTGCCCATCTTTGCATTTATTAACGAAATTTAAGATTAAAAAGTTTTCTTGATTTAATTACAATGATTTTATTGAAGATATAGTAGCTTTGATAAAATTTCCCTTATTTAAAAAATTGTATGAATTTATAGAAACAAAACATCTAAGTTGTGAAAAATATTTATGAGTGTGCCTAATATATATGATTGTGGTCTTTTAAAAGGGTTCTAAAATGATTCAACCTAATGTGAATGATATTTTACCTCAGTGCGGTGTAGCTAATGGTAATTAGTATCTTTCCAGCATCTTGGAGGAGAAAACACCAGAAGGGTTGGGGACACTTAGAGGACCCAAACCCTACTCTCTGGCAGCCCTTTCTGTGGCTTTGCTCCAAAGTAACATTTATAGATCTCTCAGGAAAAAATTATTCTATTGCCCAGGAGAAGTTAAGTTGGACAATGTATTAATGAGGACAAATGATTCCTAAAACATAATATGCATCAAGGTGGATTAGTGAGTGAATCTACAGCAGTATTTACTGGCAGAAACATAAGAAATGCATCTGTAGGTTAAAATGTCATACCTTAATAAAAAGAAAATAGAAAGCTGTGTGTTAATGGTTTTGAGGAAAGTTTATCAAGGTGTAATTTACATGCAATAAAATGCACACTTTCAGTGAGTAGTTCTATGAGTTTTGACAAATGCATACGGCTATATAACCATAATCAAAATACAGAACATTGCCATCACCCCCAAGCAAATGTTCTGTAGATGGTTTTCCAAAAGGTGGCTATAGTCTGAACAAACACACTGTGACCCAGCAGTCACTTGTCACTGCAGCTGTGACTCTACTAGGGTGATCTCTAGTCTTTCCCTGTGGCTTCACAGTCTGCAAGGGTGGCAGCTTGAGATCTTTTCAGCATAAGACCTTTCCAATTTCACAGACTCCATGAGTCTGCCTCCTCTCAGACCCAATGGAGAATTTCTGGCACTCTGTTCCAGTGAAAAACAGTGTTTGAAACTGCTCTTATCGCTAAAGTTCTACAGCTGTGAATTTTTTAAGTTTATACAGGGCTGGGCATTTACATTTTAGGTAATCATTATTTATTGTTATTTTGTTAGTTTAGGTTTGCAAAATAAATACTAAAAGAGAAAGCTTATAAACTTTTGGGAAACAAATGGCGTGCTCTACCAGGGAACTCGTGGGCTAAGCAATCTGGTTTTTGAATAACAGAGGAAATAGATTAGGTTGCTTTGCTGCTTTTTTATGCTCTTTTACATAAAAAATACAACTGTATACTCAGTGTCTTGCACAAATCACTTTTTTAGAATAATATTTTACAAATCCAAGTATTTGTTGATCGTTATTCTTTTCACTATTAAGTATTAATGGTCATTCTCTAATGTAACTCTGGTTTGCCTGCTAGGCTTAAATGGAAAAGAACAATCTCCTTTCTTAGTGTTCGAATTTGCACTAGGCCTGTGGCCCTTGGGTCAACTTTACCAAAGCAATTTAAACTATTAATAAGGACACCATTTTTATTTGGCAGTTAACAGCTCTAGATGGAAAATCCCAAACTATTTGCTTCTAGGTTAGAGGAAAGGCATTAATTTGTTTAGCACTACTAGTGCTTCTGTAAGTCTTCCCTTCCTTCCTATAGCAGCAAATACAGTTAGGGAGCTAGTTTCTTGGCTGCGAAGCCATTTCTGGGATAATTGATCAAATTGGCAAAAATAGCTGCCTGCTGCTCTACCAAAACCATCTCAGCCAGTGTTCTCCCATCTGGTATGTGATCACCCTTGGCCCTTCTTTATCCAAAAGAATGAAGGTATAACCTAGATAGAACTCAGTTTTAAAGAGAGAGGTCAGCCACTTATTTACCCACCCCTAAGGGAAAAAAGTATTTTCCTAAAGAGTAGTTTCCTAAAATAAAGTGATATCTGATCCTAAAATCTTTTGACTTTCTGCAGGTTTTTTTAAATCTTTGAAACTATTTATATTTGCTAATTTACCATTGCTTACTCTATTTAGCTGTACTATTGACTTCATTTAAAAATTGTTTGTATAGTTAATTACACTTATCTGTATATGAAAAAATCAGGATAAGTATTGCACATTAACACAATAGCCTTGGAAAAGTAATTTCTGCAGCTTTTTATTGCAATATTAATAACAAATGGTCACTTTTGGAGAGCCAAATTCAATTTTAACACTTGTTTCTAGACATGATAGACTTGTAGTAAATTAATATGCTGTGCCTCTATACTGTGATTGTAGTGGGCAAAATATGCTTCCCTCCCCAAAGATATGAGGTCTTAATACCTATAGCCTGTATATGTTACTTTATTTGGAAAAGAGGTCTTTATGGATGTAATTAAGAGCCTTGAAAGTAGGAGATTATCCTGGATTATCCAGGTCAACTCTAAATGCCTTCACAACTGTCCATGTAAGAGAGAAGCAGAGGGTCATTTGACACATATATAGAGGAGAATGCAATGTGAAGGTGGAGACAGAAATTCCAGTGATGTGACCAAAAGCCCAGTATGCCACTAGCCATCAGAAGCTGTAAGAGGCAATGACCAGATTCTTCCTTTCAACTTCTGGAATGAGTATATCCCAACTTACCACCTGATTTTAGCCAAGTGACACTCATTTCAAGTTTCTGGTCTCCGGAACTGTGAGAGTATAAATTTCCATCATTACAATCCACCAGATTTGTGGTGATTTATTATAGCAGGCATAGGATTTGATGGGTGGGATGCTGATGTAACAAATACCTAAAAATTAGAAGTGACTTTGGAACCGGACAGTAGGTAGAACCTGGAAAATTTTTGAGGGACAGAGTAGAAAAGGCCCTAAACATACTATTGGTAGAAAGATGGACTTTAAAGGCACTTCTAGTGACAGCTCAGAAGGAAATGAGGAAGATGTAGTTGGAAACCAGGGGAAAAGTGATCCTTGTTATATGTATAGTGGGAGAAAACTTAGCTGAATTGTCTACCACAGTTCTATAGAAAGCAGGTAAGCATTGAACTTGACTATTTAGCTAAACAGATTTCCAACCAAAATGCTGAAGGTGCAGCCTCGCTTGTTCTTGCTTGTTTTTGCTTGTTTTTGCTTGTTCTTGCTTGTTCTTGCTTGTGCAGCCTTGTTTGTTCATAGTAATAAAATGTGAGCTGAAAGATATAAACTGAGGGGAAAACTTTCAAGCAAAAATGAGCTATAACTTGATTTGGAAAATTTCCACTCTATCCAGATTGCAAAAGACACTAAAATTAGGAAATGTATTGTTAGGAAAGTGTGCTCTGGAGAGTAGGCCAAAGGTGTAACTGGACAATCTTTAGTGCTGACACAATTAGGTGTGTGACTCATGGATCCCCTCAACCATCTCAACAGGAAACAGGAATGCAGATGGGATTTTCCAGGAAAGATCTGTGGAGGACCGTCTTCTTTAATGGCATGAATACACGAGGGATACGCATGGTTTTTGGGAATATTAAATCAGAAACAATGCCAACTTGACTGAAAGAGACACAGGATGAAATATAAGAAGGCTGTTGGACCTCCAAAATTCTGTAGGCAGAAAACAGCCTTATAAAACTACTCAGGATCTAATATGTGCTACCCTTTAAGAAAAAGGAAAAAAATGACTCCAGGGACTCCTGGAGTTTTACTTCCAGGCCTTGAAACTTTGCTCCACAGGACTTTGAAATTACTTGGGCTGCGTGGCTTCCATTTTCTCCCTTGTGGAGTTGGGGATGTCATAAATGTCATCCTATGCCTGCTTCACCATCTTATTTTGGAAGCAGATAACATGCCTTCTAGTTTCACAGATCAACAGATGGAGAGGAATTGTGCTCCAGGATGGATCATATCCAGAATCTCACCCATACCTGATATAGATGTTTAGATCATGAGATTTGGGACTTTTAAGCAGATGAGGTTTACATCATGAGATTTGGCTTTTGTGGTTGATTCTATCATGGGTTGGGATGGGGTCCACCTATTCTGCACATGAGACAGACAAAAATCTTTGGCCAGATGGACTATGGTAGGCATAATAATGCCATGTCCTGTCTCTTGCCCCACCCCCAACCCTGCCTCTGAAGATATCCGGGTCCGTATTCTTGGACCTGTCAAGGTTACTTTATTTGGAAAATGTCTTTACACATGTGATTAAAGATATTGAGATGGGGAAATTGTTCTGGATTATCCAGGTGAGGCCTAAATGCCATCACAAGTGTCCTTGTAAAAGAAAGGTGGAGGGGGAGTTAACACAGAGAAAAGGCATTATGAAGGTGGAGGCAGATATTGGAGTGATGGAGCCTCAAACCAAGGAATGTTGCAGCAACCAGAAGCTATAAGAGGCAAGGAAAGGATTCTCCTCTGGAGATTCCACAGGTAGCATGGCCCTGTGGACACCTTGATTTTGGCCTACCGAAACTGATCTTTAAATTCTGGCCTTTAGAACTCTGAGATAATAAAATTTTGTTGTTGTAAGGCATCAAGTTTATGGCAATTTGTTAGAGCAGACAGAAGAGACTAATATGGTGACCCTTTTACATTTAGCCCTCAAGAAATGTTTGCTTTATTTTCCATTTCAATTTGATTTCTCCCAGGTTATTACTAGGAGTCATCAAACATTTTAAGGAAATACTTGATTGTACTGTTAGATATTTTTTCCTTTTTGTAAAAAAAAAAAACGTTTTTTCTTTGCTCTTTTGATTTTTTAAAATATGCTTGGTTTTGATACATATATATTGCTTTATCTGATGATCTTCATTCATTTTTGAAGGAATTCTTCTGTTGTTCTTCCTCTATCTTGGGTAGAGATAATTTTTAAAAATGTTACCTTGATTTATATTTATCTTATGAGTTTTTCAGATATAAAAGACAAAAGAAGAGCTTTAAAAGACATTGAAATTATCTTAGCTTTTTTAATCAGATGTGGACTTTAGTTATTAAGACCTAAAATGATTGTAGTTAAATAACAATGTTAGGCAATAGTTTGAGGTTAAAAAATATACTGACAAAGAGTGATGCATTCATTCTTTCAATGTATGATTAGTAGAATGAGTACTGGAAAAAATACAGTGGTGAAGAAAAATTTTAAATGCATGGCTCCCTACCCTTGTGAAGCTTATATGTACTTGTATCACAGGTTCAGCCATTCTAATCGTTAGAATCTATCCTGTTATCTAATTTAATGATGGCCCCCTTCCCACTTCTCTTTTCAGAGTTTTTGATCATGTTGGAATTAGAATCTGATAGGGGAAAGCACACATTAAACACATAAACTCAAAGGACTTTATATATGTGAATTGATTTTGAGAAGTGCTGTAAATGAAAAGAGTGGATATCACAGGAAAATATCTAGGGGGACTTACTTTAAATGGATGTTCAGATAAGGCCTTTTTCAAAGAGGTGGCAGTGAAGCTAAAACAGGAACGAATATTCTTTTCCTCATGTTTCCCACTGCTGCCTCTATGCTAGGTAGGATAGTTTCTTGAACTAGAAGACTCATGGGCTTCTATCACCAAAATCTCTCCAGAATCCAGCTACTCCCTATCTGCATTGTCCAGCTACTCCATAGTCCACACGTCACCCCCATCAAATTTCAGCCCAGACTTGCGGAAGCCTTCTGACTGGTTCTCCTGTTTTTACCCTTTCCCGTCTGGTCTAGTTTAGTCTCAACAGAGGGATGCTGTTAAAGGGGAAATCAAGTTTGGTCATCCTTCTACCCAAATCTTGCAGTGACTTCCCATTCTCAGAGTAGATGCTAAATGTCTTTACAAGGGCCTCTGAAGACCTCTATGATCAGATCCACGGTTTCACCTCTCTTTATCAGTCACTGCTTCAGATGAAGTTTCCTCAATGAACCCATGCCAGGCACATTTCATGGCCTTTGTACTTGTCCTTCCCTCTGCCTGGAATACTCTTCCTTTGGCTCTTCCTGCCTTGATTTTTTTCACTTCCTTCTAATTGTGATAATATTTGGTAATCTCTGCAGGATAGTGTCTGGGGACAGTAAGCAAGACTTGGAAACAGAAAGGAGTTGTTGGCTGGGGTTGCCTTCTAAGAATATTAAGAGTAAGGTTTTCTTTTGGCTACAAAGTCCAGTAATCCGCACACATTACCTAATCACGCTGTGGATCAGGACCCCCTTAACTCAGGCTGTGACTACCTGCACACTGTGTATGAGATCTATCATACCATGGGACAGGTGACTGCCAAGTCACCTCCTGAGGCCTAAGACCTTCTAAACCCTGGAGCACCTGTCATACCTGCACCTGAAGCTCAACAAGACATCTGTACTCAGCTGTCTACCTCCCTTTCTCCTAGGAACAATCTGCAAGTTCCTGCTCTCTACTTCTAGAGACATTAAGGACTTCATCTCTCACACCTCACATTGTCTTTCTTTCTTTCATCACCAGAAGTCTACTCCTATCTGGTTATCCTGTTAGCTGCCAGTCTTCCATCTTCCTCTTTCTGTTTATTCTCTTGCCCAGTCTAACCCCCATCCTCCTCATGCTTCTCCCAAACTCTTCTTCTGTGTTCTCTGGAACTCCTGTGGAAACCACTCACCCCACATTCTCAACACATCCTCAGTCACATCCTCATATCTTTCCTTCCCCACGTCTTGCCATTTATAGCAGTCTGGATGTCCTTTGAGGGGACTCCATATGCCTTAAAACTCACTCTAGGGACATCTGATTATTCTCTTAACCTCTGGGTTGCTCAAGCTCAGGAAGTAAGACCATTCATTATTCTCCTCCATCTCAAATCATTTACATATGTGCACCCTGCTCCTTTGAGACTTCCATGACTGGTTGTATCACCGTTTCCTTCTTATTACTATCATTCAACAGCCTTTTGGTTATTCAGTTTCATTCACTGAAGACTCAACTCTCAGTTCATAGTCACTTCTCCAGCTCACCTCTGCCATGTGTCTCTAGGTGATTTCAGTATCCCTCCAGATAGCCCATCAAATCTCTGGTAGAGCAGTCCTTTGGCATCCTTATCTTGAGTGTCCTATTCCTTTAAACATTGTATTCTTAGACCAAAAACCACTGTCCAAAAATACCAAAAAAATACCACTCACCTCCAAAAATAATTCTTCATCTTCATTAGAAGCTCCTGTGCTTTGGTCTTGCCTTGACCAACACTACTCTTAATATACCAAACTCACATAGTCCAAGAATAGGGAAGGTAGGAAAACCAGAATGCCGTATCTAGAAGAAAGGTAAAAAAGATGCTGGGGCACCTGGGTGGCTCTGTTGGTTGAGCGCCTAACTTTGGCTCAGGTCATGATCTCAGGGTTTGTGGGTTCAAACCTCACCTTGGGCTTTCTGCTGACAGCTCAGAGCCTGGAGCCTGCTTTGGATTCTGTGTCTCCCTCTCTTTCTTCTGCTCCTCCCCTGCTCTCGCACTGTCTCTCTCTCTCTAAAATATAAATAAACATTAAAAAAAAAAAAAGCCAAGTGGCAAATCAACAGGTGTCCACTACATAATAATACTTGCTTCATCGCATGTTTCCATTGTATTGTGGTTTAGTATTTATCTTACGTGAAATAGTCTTGAATATTCTAATTACATAAATAGATTCTAAGGAAATTGTCTCAGTAAAAACCATGTCTAATCAATTAAATATGACTGCATGTTTAGTGAAGTGATAATTTCTAATTGTGCTCTAGGTGTTTAAGGTACTTCCCAGTCTTCTAAGACAAAAGTCAAATACAACATCAAAAATGGAAGAAAAGAAACAAGTAGTTTATACTAATCTTATGTAAACTCTGAGTGCTTATAAAGTAATAAAGGTTTGAAATTGTTTGGCCAGCTCTTTTCTCTGGAGCTTGTCTGGAGTATTTGAAATTGTGAGCCAGCTGTCCTGCCCAGCAGGCTTCTGCGACACCACCTTTCCCATACAGCAGGTGTGTATTAAGGACATGTAAACTGATTTTAATAATAAAGCAAAATGTAATTCGAAAGGCAAGTCTGCCACCAAAACATTATACCATGCATTACAAAACCAAATGTAAATGATTTGGATTATATTCACACCATTGGGTGTCTCTAGTAGCATAAATAACAGAATTGGTTGTGTAAAAATAATGAATGCTCTTCAGTCTTTTGATTTGAATATTTGTAAAATGTTATACTCGGTCTCCAGCGCCTTTACAACCAACTGTGGAGAAAGTTAAGTGTGTTCTGTTTGGACATGAAGATGAATGGAAATAATTGACACTCATCTGGACTTTTGCTTTGAGTTGATTTTCTGATGGTTATGATGGATTTTGCCCATGCCATCTGTATCTTCACCTGGTCTTACTTTTGATCATGACATGATTTGTAGGGTGGCTGACATTCTGTGGTGATACATAGATATAAACTCCTTTTTTTTTTCTCTGCAGCCTCTTTTTTGTTATCAGTGTATTGTCCCAGCTGAGCCAGAGGCTCAGCAAAATCTATGAGACTGAGGTGGTTTTAATGTCAGATCGTTTTTTTCTATAGTTATTTTGGCCGCTGTTTACCTAACTCAAGGTACTTTAATACTCCTGATTAAATTCAAAGGGTAGTACATTTATATTCTGTCATAATAACAATGAAGGATTAAACAAATATTTATGAACCAGAATCTGAATTCAATATTTACCTGTGATAAAAGGTAATGCCTTATTTATCACATTACTACACAGTGACATTGGCAACTTCTGAAATAGTTTAAAGATGTCTCTTGTTTTCCGAATAAAAGAGAAATGGGCTACGTGCAATTAAACACATATCAGTGTGAATGTATGTGTGAAAAATATCTTCACACAGGGTAGTTTATTTTTTAAAGTTCCTTCAATACACTAATGACATACAGTTTAGTTTAACAGCTCGGTGTGTTGTAATCAAGAGTGTGAATAGGCAATCAAATACTTGTGTGAAATTCTGCTCCCCAAAGAATTCACGGCAAGCCTGTTGCTATGGTGCATTCTCACCTGGGACTTGTTTAGCTTCTTTCTCAATCAGATATATTGACAATAATGAGCTAAATAACAAAATCCTCACAGCAAATTCAGAATGGGGAAATCCAGATAGATAAATGAAGCAATGTGGCTCTTCCTTCTTTTTCTGCTTGCACTTAGGAGTTTTTATTTATGATCCCAAGAGTTAAGATACAATGAAGGCATTACTGTCTTACTGTTAAAGTGAACTGGATGTCATAGAAGGCACTGTGTGTATCAGATGGGAACCATAGAGAAGAAAACTCTGAAAACTGCATCTCTGAAAACTGCAAACTAGATTTTCTCCATCTGCAGCTGTTTCCCTGGAACTTTAGAAACTGTTCCTTGTTTGAGATCATCAGGGTACTATTTAGTAGTGCCTTCTTATTTAGGTAATGCCAAAGTAGAGCTTATGAGTGGCAGTTATTAAATTGAAGGAGATCATCACACTAAGTAACAAGCTGGGCAGTGAGACCTTTGATGGATTACTTAGGCTTGTGTTGTTTTTCAGAGATTATTATCTTCCTCTCTCCACCTTGAAATCTGTTTCATTGCCACACTCTGTAGGTCATGGTGTGAGGCTGAAAGACAGTGATATAGAGAGAACCGACTCTGGAGTCACACTAGTTAACTTCCTATCCCTTCTCTGCCAACTACCAGCTGTGTGACCTTCGACTCTTATGACCCACATCTCAAAAATGAGTATAATAATATATACCTCATGGGGTGGTTATAAAAATTAAGAGGTGCTTAACGCATAGAAATCATTCATTGGGGATGATTGTAGAGAAAGCATTAGGACAGTATGTAACTCATAGTAAATACCTAACAAATAATAGCCAGTAATACTAGTGTCATTATAAATTCTTAAACGAATCTGTGCCAGATATAGTCTTATTAAAAACAGGAAGAAATACAAGAGAATGGTTAAAATTTTATATAATTCTGTCATAAAAATTTTAGTCACGTGAATGAGATGGGATAGGGAGCCAGAAAACATCCAAGCCATTCTGTATACTGTCCCAGAGTTGCAAGCCTGCTGGGACTACAGTCTTCTGCCCTGCAGCCTTTGTAATGAAAATGTCACTATTCTTAAGTTAAATCCATTCAGTGAAGTATGTTCTGTTCTAAAGCAACTTGATGTGTACTATAGAGAAAACGTTGATTTGCCAAATCATGTATTTTTCCCTACTCTTTTCTATGCTTTACATTCATTACCCAATATTATTATAATGTTTCATTTTAATTGTACATACTTTATTTTATTTTAAAAGATAAATGTCACAAATGTTGATTTAAATTGATGATTTAGGTGTAGATTCAAGGTGAGGAATAGCCATAGCCTGCCTGTGGTGATCCTCTCCACAGCCCTTTTATTCATCCTGTAGCAAACCGTATTATCCCTTCTGTCCAGTGGGACCCAATCTCCTCCCCCGCTCATATACGTGCAGGCAGGCAAGGTCCCAGGACCTAAGGATGGCACCCGAGGGGGGTGCAGACCAGCATGCTGGCCTCTGCTTACCTGAACCTTAGGCCCTGGACAGGAGCACTGGCTAACCTGATTGTCTGCTGATCATTTACACCAAGCATTCGGGTCAGAGGAAGCATCTTGCCACATCAACTTCCTGCTCTTAGAAGGAGAGAAGACAGTTACAGAATCAAGCTTGATCTTTTCATGTCTCTCAACTAGAGGTATGATTTTTTGGCATGAAAATTACTGGCCAAATTATCCTCAGAAAACAAGAGGAAAACAGGTTAGGTTTTTTTGGTTTTTTTGTTTGTTTGTTTGTTTGTTTGTTTGTTTTCAAGTATTTTCATAAAAGACATAAGAAAAATTTTTTTAATTTGAAATTTAATTGCCATAACATTAGTTTCAGGTGTGCAACATAATGAGTCTTATATATATTTGGCAAAATGATCACCACAGTAAGTCTAATTAAGGAATTTCTTAATGGAGTAAGATGATGAAAGATACGAATCAAGACTTTGTGCCTTAGCTCAGTCTCTGAATATTAAAGAACAACTTAATATATTTACCCACTATCCCCATACTGTTTTGTTTTTGTTTTTGTTTTTTAGTGTTTGTTTGTTTCAAGAAAGAGAGAGAGTGAGGGAGGGGCAGAGAGAAAGGGAGAGAGAGAATCTGATCCAGGGCTCAATCCCACAACTACAAGATCATGAAATGAGCCAAAAGCAAGATTTGGATGCTCAACCAATGGAGCCACCCAGGCGCCCCCTCCCCCATACTGTTCATTGGCATTGATGTTTTGATATCTTCAAGCTGGCCATATAAAGAAATTAGGCATTTTAATTTTGTGAGAGTCATGAGAGTCCCTAACTTTGCTGAGATTGATTGCTCTGAAATTTAAGAAATAGAAAGTAGAGCATATGATAGCTCAGTCATTTATTATGAGAGGTGCTTCAGCCAGTGTTCTCTTGTGATTTTGTATATAAAATTGGATCCTCTTAAATGAAGATTAAGAGGGGAGAACACAAAATGACAAAGCAGAGCTGTTGAGAACACAATATGATCAGACGATGAAAGATAAATTATTAACTGAGTGGTATAACAACACCGTACGATGCTAATAGCTTAGTGAAGATGGAATCCAAGACATCTGTCTATACTCCAAATTACTTCATTTTTTCTTCTACTTAGGAATTGAAAATATATTCCCAAACTTTTGGCAAATAAACCTCAGAAGAGAATATGGTACATTTTTCAATGTATATTTTTACTTTATAATGCCTAGTTCTTTAAAAACAGCTTGACAGTTTACACAGCACTCAGCATCTTGTTCATATATGAACACTAACTCCTATGTGATATGGGTATTGTTCCCATTTAACAGATGATTAAACTAGGGTTTACAAATGTTAAAGTGACTTGTCCAATATTATACAGCTAGTAAGTGGTAGAGCCTAGACTCAGATCTAGATTGGACCCCAAATCCTATAATCCTTCCATCTTTGTTTCTCAAATCATATGCCTTTAAAGAAGCTTATGAGCTTTTAAACTGTTGGGCCTAGGTTAGCAAACTTTTGTGCATAGGCCAAATCTGGCCCTCTACCTGTTTTTGTTTTTGTTTTTTGTTTTGTTTTTTATGGCCTGATTTTTTTCTTTTTACATTTTTAGTTGTATAAAAAACAATCAGAAGACTGTTTTCATGACATCAGAAAATGAGATGAAATTCAAATTTTGGTGTTCATAAATAAAAACAACCACACTCATTTTATGTTACTTTCTATGGCTTCTGTCATACTACCAGGACTGAGGTGGCTAATTGTGACAGAGACCTAGCGTGTTGTCCACAAAGCCTAAAATATTACTGTCTGGACCTTCATAGAAAAAGTTGGCCAACTCCTGCTCTAGGATTTTGGAACCAAAATCTGCGATTAGAAGTTTTTTATGGAACATGAAAATTCATTAAGGCTTTCATACACCTTAGGTCTTTTGATGGTCCCAACAGCTAGTGAGGCAGATGGTGTTTGCCTTCTTGTACCAGACAACCAGGAAGTGGATGCCAAACCACGTGGTCTCATCAGCACCACACAGCTTTTCATGTTCACTAGCTTTCTAGGTACTTAATTTTATTTGGCATCTTAAAGTATGGGTTTATTTTGACATTTCAGCTTGAATATTTTAATCCAGTTTCTCACTGTCATGAACAGAAACTTGATGTCAGATTTTGTCTGCTCTGGTCCTGTGACCCCCACAAAGACCTCGGGGGGGGGGGGCAATTGTGAAGTTCATGCACTCATATTCTCTCTGTCTCTTTTTCTTCTTCCCTCTCCTCCCTTCTTTCTCACTTCCTTTCTGCCCACCACAGTGCCTGGCACATAGTAGGCACTCGAATGAATGAATATGAATGAATGAATATTTAGCCAAGTCAGTCTTTAAAATTACAGAAAGAAAGGTCATAATACTAGTTTTATCCTTGTAGATAAAGCCTTTCACTACTGAATTTTGTGGAGGTTGGTTGCAGAATTTGGCCTAAGTTTTATATAGAATTTGGGGTTTTTAAAAATGTATAGAAGCAGTCCATGTGTATGTATGGATTGTATAATGATGAATGTATAAACAAAAGGTGGTATATACATATGATAGAACATTATTCAACCTTAAATAGAAAAGAAATTGTGACACCTGCCACAACATAGATGAACTTTGAAAACATTGTGTTAAATGAAATAAGTCAGTCACAAAAGAACAAATACTGTATGATTCCACTTATGTGAGATACCTAGAGTGGTCAAATTCATGGGGACAGAAAATAAAATGGTGGTTGTCAGGGGCTGGTTGAAGGGAAGAATTAGGAATTATTATTTAATGGGCACAGTTTCAGTTTGGGAGGATAAAGTTCAGGATATGGATGGGGGTGATGGTTACACTGCATTGTGAATGTACTTAATGCCACTGGATCCCACACTTTGAAATTGTTAAAATGGTAAATTTTACATTATGTATATTTTATCACAATAAAAAACTAATATAAACAATCAGCTATCATTTAAAAAACATTTCTACTTAGAATATCTATCAATTATGTAATATAATAAAATGACTACCCTTTCAAACTAATAGTTTTAGTTTATCAAATGAAAAATTTACCATTTGGTATGCAGTACCTAAGTGATTTGGCCCTAAAATTATTTAAAATTTAAAGTTAAGTGTAGCATCCTCTTTTGTGTTTTGTTTCCACAAAGTATGTTGATGTATAGGATTTTTAAGAAAGATTGTATAAATTTGATTTTTTGGTTATACTGGGCATCAGTTGCTCTTTTCTTCCTTACTTGTTAGCAGTTTATGGAAGAAAATTAACCATAGATCAAGCTGAGATGCACCTTTCTAAAGGTACCAATTCTTTCTTAAAGAGTCCTGAGGAGTTCCAAGAGAAATGCACACAGTGGAATCCATTAGATCAGTAATTCATTATATAGCATGTGTTTTCAAGTAAGATAGTTATTACTGTTGTCATGTATTTCATGCCCTTCATGAAAACTAATTCTTAAAACATTGTCTTCTTTAGTAAGCCAAAATTGGAACATTTAACTAATTGTAAAAATTAGCAAAAAACTTTGTGTGGTTTTACATGAATAAACAACTCTTACTCTATTTCATCTATAAAATTAGTAACAGAAATGAAAGTGCAAGTTAAAAGAAATTCATCAAAAGTATATAAAAATACAAAAAAGTGTGTACATATATATATAAGTATATATAAAGTATATATATAAATATATCTATATGTATAAAGAGTATAAAAGTAAGCCATCCTACAAATGGAGAATTCTTTTTCCCAAACTGTTAAAACTTTCCCCCAAATTAAGTTTCTTGAGTATATGTCAAGAAAAATATTTTTGCATACTCCAGTTGTTTTTAAAAACAACTGCCTGGCTCTGCTTTCCTTTCTTTGAAATGATTCCACATTAATGCATGTGGATTTACTTCAGTCCTCTGTAGTGACTGCGTGCGGTCCTATTACATAGTTGTATGTAATATGTTGAATCAGTCCCTCGTTGATGGATGTTGGATTATTTCCAGTTTTATTTGGTCAGTTTTGTGTACCTTCCCAAGTATATCCAGAGTCGCAGCCTCTGAACTGGTGGGCCAATGGGTAGGCACATTGTTTATTGTTGTTAAATTGCTGTCCAGGAGTTTGCACCAATACACATTCTCAAAGCACCTTTCCTCCACAGCCTTCCCATTGCTGTGTACTGTGCAATCTGGTAAGTCCTCCTCCTCATGGTTAGGGGCCTCTGTAGATCACTGGACTATTACTGAACCCCTTAAACTACTTTAATAGCTTAAGAAAAGCAAAAATCTCTCTTCTCCTCTCAATCAGAATACCATTTTCCAGGAATTGGATTGTTTCTTAAGCAGGATCTGTCCTGGTAGTGTTCAATAATTTCTTTAGCCCTCTTATTCTTTTCTTTAATTTTCTGAATTAGATTGTAATTAAAGAAGTCATATGCTAGTTGTAAAAAGTGAAACAATATAAAGAGATTAGATAAAAATGTAAATAGTATCTCAGTCCTTTTTCTGAATCCTACCTCCTGAAGTAACCAATCTTACTGACCTACATTTCTATCAGTTTTCTCCATGTTCAAATTCAGAGAGGATTTTTTATCTTATTATTTTATTGTGTTTTACTCAGCTCTCCAAATGGTGTTTTCCCTTAATCATAGATAGCCGTTTTGAGGCAGCAGATAAAGGTTCAGCTTATTCCTTTTAATAACTATTCCTTTTAATAGTAGTTATTACATGTAGTGTGGAGATTCTATAGTTTGTTAAAATACCACTGTGTAGATCAACATTCAGATTCTTTCTAACAATGCTGCACTTAATATTTCATATATATGGTTGCTTTTGTTTCTGTAGAATAGGTATCCAAAAGTGGAATTGTGAGGTCATAGGGAATATTTATTTTTAATTTTAATAGATGTTATCAGGTTGTTTTCCAAAAGGGTTACAACAAATGACACTAATGTGAATAGTATGCTCCTCCTTTGCTGGCTCCTCCCCAGACCTGGATGTTACCACTGTTAAAATGTTGGCTAATACAATGAAAATGGCATCTCATCGTTACTTGATTTTCTTTCTCCCTACAAATGAAATTGAGCAATTTTTTCTGATATTTTAATTAGCATTTATATTTGATCTTTGACCACTTGTTTTGATACTCTTTGCTCATTTTACTATGTTTTTGTAAAATTGGTTTATATGAGATTTTAAATGTCTATTATGTTACAAATATTTCGCTTTTCTGGTCATTTGACTTTGCATATCTTTTGGCAGATGAACGTTTGTTTTTATGTAGTTACATATGGCTGTCTTATCCCTTACAATTTCGGGATTTCTTATCTTAGGGATGTCTCTGTCATCCTAAGGTTATAGACATATTCTCTTAGTTCATCTTTTCACATATTTGGGGTTTTTTTCTACATTGATTATAGAACGTGTGTGTGTGTGGATGTGTGTGTGGCTTGAGATACTAATCTAACTTTGTTTTCATTAATTATACCAGGAGTTTTTTTCTCATTGAATGAAATTCTACCTTTGTCATAATTAGTAAGTTCCCATATATACCGGCATCTGGCTCTTTAATTCTTATTACATTCCAGGGCTTTATTTGATTTGGGAAGAAAATTTTGAAGCAGTAAAATCTATTACAGTTCTAAATATAACCTTCAGGAATAGAAAATGAGACCTCAGTGTTTTCAGCTTCCTGTAATGGCAGGAGCAAGAATTTAGAATTCCATTCCTAGCTCTTCACTTACTAATTATATGACCTTGAACAGGTCATTTATTTTTCCTCTCCCACCCTAAGATTGCTCAACTCCATGGCCTGTACTAAGGATTAGAGAAAATATATGTAGAGTGCCAGACCCACAGTTGGCATTCATTCATTGGTGCCCACTTTTATTATCAGTGTTATGATTTAGCAAGAAATAAGAAAGTAAGACATTTAATATCAGATTGTACCTGTTCTAAACATAAGCAGATATATTTCTTGATGAATATATATTATATGTAAGAGAAAAAGAATTCTAAATGTAATTTAAAGATTCTTTTCAGTGCACCTGGCTGGCTGAGTGGGTAGAGCATGTGGCTCTTGATCTTGGAGTCATGAGTTCAAGCCCTACATTGGGCGTGGAGCCTACTTAAAAATATTTTAAAAATTAAAACAGAGATTCTTTCAGACAGATGTATTAATCTGGACAATAAAAATAGCATGTTCAAACCTGACACTTTTGTTTTTCTAAAAATGTTTCTTTTTTATCTTTTGTTTTTCCTTTTTTTCTAATAAAAGTCATATAGATCACACAAGTAAAAAGCAACAGCATACTGTCTGCTCTTTTAGATAAGTGGAGGAAATACAGCTACTAAGAGTAACAAAGAGGAAATGAAAATTGCTCTTATAGATAGCTAACCGGTGGAAGGAGCAGGATGTCAGGAGAAAGCAGGAGAGGCAGAGACAGACAGACGTTATGGAACAACACAGAGTGGCACACAGTGGACCTGAAGACTTCAGTGGGTGGGAGTTTGGATGCAGACGTACTGAAGTTGGACTCAGCCTATTGCTAGACATGCCCCAGTTCTGTCCTCAGGCTTTAGTGCTCTTTGTAGGTTAGATATATCCTATGGTTATCAATAATACATTGATTGTCTTAACCTTATTTCTCAAGAATCCCAGGACAATTTCTGGAGGTTTAGAAAGGAAAGATAATGTTAACGAAGCCATAAAGATAAAATGTAAAATTAAGAAGTTCAGAAGACAAAAAAAGTTGAACACCTCATACCTCTTGAGCCAGGTAACAAGCCTTCACAAGGAACCATTTAATTGTCTAGGGCCCAACTGATCAATGTGCATTCCAGTTCTACTAATTCCCCATACACTGTAGCCATAAAATATCTGCAAAACAGAAAGAACAACTGTAAACTAAGTTTAGTAATTAAAAAAGGACCGTCATAAGAAAAGATCTACCTGTACTAGTTGGTATTTGTTTCCTTTCCCCATTACGTTTCATTAAGTTACTAACCAAATCTTAAATTAATCATTTTTTAAATTAGACTTATTCTCTAATGCTATTTATTAGACCTACTAAAGAAAGGAAGATTAAATTTAGGCTTGATTTTGTTTCTGCTACCATTTTTATGGTTTATGCTATGCTTATAGTAACTAGTCCACATGGAGGAAGTGGAAGATTGGTCATTTATTCTTCCCACTTTTCCATTTCAGCAAATAATGATTTATTTGCATTATCATCATCTACTGTGCAGTCAATTAACTCTCAAATAAGCATCTAACATTACGTGACATGCATCATTGAGCTCATTAATTTTGAAATATTTATATACTACAAAACCAGATAAATTGTTGTCACTTATTTTTCATAATTTCTTAATGAATTTTAAAGTAATGAGTAATAAAATTTTCAAGGTATTACATTTTAAAGAAAAACTTCCTTATGTTTTTGACATTTAATTCTTTTTTTTTTTTAACCTTTATTTATTTTTGAGACAGAGAGAGACAGAGCATGAATGGGGGAGGGTCAGAGAGAGGGAGATACAGAATCTGAAACAGGCTCCAGTCTCCGAGCTGTCAGCACAGAGCCCGACACGGGGCTCGAACTCACGGACTGCGAGATCATGACCTGAGCCGAAGTCGGACGCTTAACCGCCTGAGCCACCCAGGCGCCCCGACATTTAATTCTTTTTAACTTATTTTTTATTTTTTTAAATTTACATCCAAATTAGTTAGCATATAGTTTAACAATGATTTCAGGAGTAGATTCCTTAGTGCCCCTTACCCATTTAGCCCACCCCCCCTCCCACATCCCCTCCCATAACCCTCAGTTTGTTCTCCATATTTATGAGTCTCTTCTGTTTTGTCCCCCCTCCCTGTTCTTACATTATTTTTGCTTCCCCTTCCCTTATGTTCATCTGTTTTGTCTCTTAAAGTCCTCATATGAGTGAAGTCATATGATACTTCTCTTTCTCTAATTTTGCTTAGCATAATACCCTCGAGTTCCATACACGTAGTTGCAAATGGCAAGATTTCATTCTTTTTGATTGCCGAGTAATACTCCTGTGTGTGTGTGTGTGTGTGTGTGTGTGTGTGTGTGTGTGTGTGCGCGCGCGCGCACACACACACACCACATCTTCTTTATCCATTCATCCATCAGTGGACATTTGGGCTCTTTCCATACTTTGGCTATTGTTGATAGTGCTGCTATAAACATGGGAGTGCATGTGTGCCTTCGAAACAGCACACCTGTATCTCGTGGATAAATGCCTAGTAGTGCAATTGCTGGGTTGTAGGATAGTTCTATTTTTAGTTTTTTGAGGAACTTCCATACTGTTTTCCAGAGTGGCTTCACCAGCTTACATTCCCACCAACAATGCAAAAGAGATCCTCTTTCTCCGTATCCTCGCCAACATCTGTTGTTGCCTGAGTTGTTAACGTTAGCCATTCTGACAGGTGTGAGTTGGTATCTCATTGTGGTTTTGATTTATATTTCCCTGATGATGAGTGATGTTGAGCATTTTTTCATATGTTGGTTGGCCATCTGGATGTCTTCTTTGGAGAAGTTTGACATTTAATTCTACCAGAGAACTACCTTGTTAGAGAAACGACAGCAGCAGTTATTGACAACTGCAACTGATACTGGCTCAGGTGTCCATTTTCTGTGTTGTAGTCCTTCCTCCATATTTCCTTTACTACTAGGACTTCTTCACGTATATGTATTTTTAAGCATTAGTAAAACCTCAACTAAAAGAAAACAACTAGAATTATTTCTATTTACACACACACACACACACACACATTCATTCTGCCTTTTTTTAGGGGAGGAAGTAAATGAAAATAAAACAAGGCATTGCTAGTTCAATGACTTAAAATGTCAGTAGACTGGTGGGCAGGATTTTTAAAATGGCATGTTGCCACTGGGAAACTCCTCATTTTCTCTGAGGCAGAGCATGAAGCCTGAGAGATCAGAGAATTCAGCAGGTGGAAACAGGTGTAAGTAGGGGCTCCCGGATGGCCCAGTGGGTTAAGTGGCCAACTTCGGCTCAGGTCACGATCTCACTGTTGGTGAGTTCCAACCCCACACCGGGCTCTGTGCTGACAGCGAGGAGACTGCTTGGGAATTCTCTCTCTGCCCTTCCCCCACTTTCTCTCTTTGTTTCTTTCCAAAAACCAGGTATAAGTAATTGTGGGGGAGGAGGTAAGCAGTGGCATGGAGTAAGTCATATTAATGGCTATAAACCACCGTGTCACTGAAATTATGCACACATTGTTTTAAAAAATAAAACCTTATTTTACCCATGTCACCATGAATAATAGGAAATTCCTGATAGAACTAATTTGTTAACAGAGCAATCAACAAAATTGTGGGAAACGAGATTCTAGTCCCAGGTCTGCCTCCGCATCTCCCTTTGACTTTAAATAAAAGTAGAACGGGGCGCCTGGGTGGCTCAGTCGGTTAAGCGGCCGACTTCGGCTCAGGTCATGATCTCGCAGTCTCTGAGTTCGAGCCCCGCGTCGGGCTCTGTGCTGACAGCTCAGAGCCTGAAGCCTGTTTCAGATTCTGTGTCTCCCTCTCTCTGACCCTACCCCGTTCATGCTCTGTCTCTCTCTGTCTCAAAAATAAATAAACGTTAAAAAAAAATTAAATAAAAGTAGAACATTAATTTGCACCATTGATTACCTGCATTGCAAGGATATGATCATTATTACATCTGAAATGTTTTAAGACCCTAAAAAAGGATCAGCCATAATATATTATGCCTTTCTCTGGTACAAATACTCAGGAATCAGTTTAAAAGTTTATGCAATCAATTATAACATACAAATAAAATATGCTATATAAAATTCACCCTGAATGAATTAGCAGGGTTTTATTGTTTTGCTTTTGCAGGGAGCTAGAAGGATGCTGAGATTAATGAAATAGAGTCCAGCTTAGTATTGAGTACATGTAGTGGGCCAAGCTCTTTGCCCAAGGGCTAGATAAAGGACTGTAGGTGTTCATGGAAAGGTAATATTTCAGGTGGATGGAACAACATGAGAAAAAGCTTTGAGTGGTGTGCATAGAAAACCATAAATAGTTCAGTTTAGGTGCCTGAAGGAGAGTGACAGGAAACCAAGAAAAGGTATTTGGGGAGGCACACACACTACCTTGGGTCTTAAAAAACAGCTGAGCTGACTTCATAAGTTCTATTGTGGATGGGGTGGGAAGGGCATGGTGCACAATGGTTAGCACTACGCAGAGTCAGGCTGATGTGATTTCAAATCCTGGCTTTGAATTACCTGAGGCAAGTCATCCCTGTAGGGAGTGAGGGTAACCCTGACTTCCTTGCTGGTTGATTGGGGGAGTTAACCAAGTAGTGCATTTACAGCACTTAGCAGAGACTCTGCAGCCCAGAGAGCCGCCAGTATAGGATAGAAATTATTGACTAGAATTGTGCCTTTGACAGACATGGCTGGAAGAAACGTGAAAGCAGAGGCAAGGTCCCTGACCACCCTGGTGGGGAAAGACTGAGGGAGGGGTACTGCAGTAGTCCAAAGTTAATGTGAGCCTGAATTAGGGGAAATGGCAGGAATGGTGAGGAAGGGAATGGATTCAGTCCATGTTAGAGAGCTAAAGCAACCGATTTCGGAAAGCATTTACCATGAGAGGTGTGGGGAGTAAGAGAAAGGAGGGAAATGGTGAAAACACTTGCGGTTTGAGCCTGGGTGAGAAGGGAAGGGTGACTTCATTAGCATGCTAGTCCTTGAACTTCTGCATGCACAAGAATCTCCTGGAGGACTTGTTCAAGCACAGGTGGCCGGACTCCACCCCTTCTGATTCAAAGAAGTTTCCAGGTAGTGTTGACGCTAATGCTGCTGATTCAGGGCAAACACTTTGAAAACCATGGCAGTGGAGAAATAGTAAACACAGGAGAAAGGGGGAGGTGTAGCAGAGTGGAGGATGTGTCTGCTGGTACAGCCACTTAGCCAAACATTGGATCTGATTAGAGATAATTTGTATATCACAGGTGTGGATGGACCTGTGTTCTGGTCAGATTGCCAGGTGAGAGACTGAAGAAGAACCACTGGCAAGGAGTTACCATTAAGGGGACAGTTTATTAAAAGCAATCAGTGGTACTATAAAAAGGCTTGGACTTTTTACCTGTTTACCTTGATGTTGTCATCTGCATCTGGTTCTAGGCAAAACGCTTTCCTCGTACGTTGTATTGAATACCTTTCTCCCTTTATTTTTACTTCTAATAAAGGAGCTTTGGTGACAGAGTTACAGATAAGAGCCTGAGCTTTAGAATAAAAATTTAGAGCATCTGGTAAACTTCCCCTGCTTTCTCTCTGCTTCATTAAAACTGAAAGCTAAGAGATCAAAGCTAGAAGCTGGTATAATCCTGTGTGGTTTGATAGGAGGATAAAACAATAAGATCTTAACATTGCTCATCCTTGGAATGTTAGCTAGTATAACAAAAAATCAGGCTGGTAATTGTATCTTGTATTTTCCTTTTATCTCAAACAATATCTAAATGCAAGAAGCTGTGGCTATATAGTGTAGGGCGGCTAGCCCTGCAGAGGTGCCCTAATCATTCATACCCTTCTTATCTTCAGAGTGGGAGGAGGTCAACAGTTTCCATTTGAAGGTTAACCCTTTGTGGTGCCCTGCCTTTTGTAAATATTCTTTCTGGACAAAAGTAATTAAAATGTTGTTTTCCTGTATGTGTTTCTAATGTAGAATACAGGTTAAATACCCCTTTCTTAAACCATCCCTAAATACAATAAATGAGCTTTATTTTTCAGTATTGCCTAAGTTGTGTTTTGCAAGACAATATTGTTTCTTGAGATGTTAATAGTTGTTCCTTGAAAAAGTGTGCTTAGTCTCAGTAAATCAAAGTTGCTAGGTTTTACAAAGGTAAGCTGATTTCCTATCAGTAGACGTCTTAGATCTTTTAAAATCTAAGTGTTGCCGAGAATCCCCAAGAATTGGAATCTTCTGGGCAGCATTTCCCAAATCTGGTTGACCTGGAACCTCTTCCTTTCAGGGCATATTTCGTGGGACACTGATGTTCTCAGAACACAGTGAGAAAGTCAGTGTTAGTTGTTTAAATCTTTTTAATTTTGAATTTCCTTTTGACAAAGGGAACTAGCCAGTACAGAAGAGATGGCCATGATATGCCTGGCACTTCTACAATTAATTATGGATGGTTTAGGGATTGGCAAGGAGACCTAATAATGATTTGTAAGGTTGGGTTTTTTTTTAATGTTTATTGATTTATTTTGAGAGAGAGAGAGCACGCACGTGTGCACATGCACAAATCCAGGAGGGGCAGAGAGAGAAAGAGAGTCCCAAGCAGCCTCCACCCTGTCAGTGCAGAGCCTAACTTGGGGCTCCATCTCACAAACCGTGATATCATGACCTGAGCAGAAACCAAGAGTTGACGCTCAATTGACTGACCCACCCAGGCACCCCTGTCAGTTATTTAACCATGATAGGAAGTCAGGACATTTAATCTCCTTTACATTACTGACTGGTTATTTTGAGGCTGAGAAGTTAAAGAACCATTTGACAATATGGCTGCTTTGGTTTAGTACCAGCCTAGATTAAAGAATGGCATTTAGGATGTTTTTGAGGATTTCTTATTTGCTCTTAAGTAATCACTTTTAAAAAGGATCCCTAGGCCTGGCTGAAGACCCCCAAAGATATGATCATGACCATAATTTGTTCATATTTTGAACATGAGGGAAAAAAATGCTATAGTATGTATATCCTGAGAGCAGGACATATCCAGCACAAATTTCTGTACTTTAAAATTTTAACATATTATTATTTGGTGATAATTGGTCTCTTAGTGATATAAAACTCTTTCAGCACGCTGAGACAGAAATATACATTTTGGGGGAAGGTTTTTAAGCAAAAATGATTGAAATAAAAATGCTTTCTTGCTTAACCACTGATTGCATCACATAATAACCATTTATCAGGGTTTTTTTTCCTTCAGCATAACCAGTACTCAGTACTTTCCTGCTGAGATTTATAGGCATGGAAAGACATGTTGACTCCTGCTGTGTTCCACGTGCTCTGCTGATGTGAAATGATTTTTAGTACACAGATGAACATCTTTAAAAATTACTATGTACTTGAGTTTATATTAGAATTGTAAAAAGCATTAGAAACCAGGATTTTAATTATTTTAATGTCTGAGATACTGTGTTTTAAAAAACAAGTCAACTTAAAGAAAAATATTTACCAAAAAGGTAGTATAGGTCAAAGGGAAGGAGACAAAGATTAAGGAGTCCTGAGACCAAGTAGGTGCTTTCCAATGAGAAAGATTTGAACATTAAACTGAGAGGAAACTCTTCAGAGTCAGGAAAAAAGCAAATCCCAGAGGAGGCCAGAGGGTGTGGAGAGGCTAGGGATAGTCAGGAAGGGGCCACTCCCTCCACTCAGCCTGGAAGAGATTGAAGATTAGTTGAGTGTGGGGACAGGAATTTGAGGGCATCATGGCTAATGGCCTGCTGTGATGCCCACTGCTCGCTCTTGTCATTATCACGGCAGTAATAACTACTGTAGGTACCCCTGAAGCAGTAAATCAAATAGAATAACTAGAAGTAAATATAGATAGTAGTGATGGAAGTGGGCAACTCTAGTTGGATTGCATGAGCCTGAAAGCACAATGAGCTTTTGTACATATTTGGAGGAAACATGGTTTTTATCAATTAAGGGGGGGAAAAAAACGTACTAATATCAGGAATGTAAGAGGGAATGTAATTACTGATCCTACCAGCATGAGGACCACGAGGAATATTACAAACAACTTTATGCTAGTAAGTAGAGGTAGTGAGGAGCCAAGACTTTTGGGTACTTCAGGTATGGACTGTGAAGAATGTATAGTGTTTGCCAGAGAGAGAGGTCAGCAAAAGCACTATTTTCAGGAAAGAACTACATTTCACATACAGTCTGTAGAGTCTTCTTAGTAACCCAGAGACAGAGAATATTCTGAGTAAATAATGAAGAGTTTATAAGGAGAGAATTTGCAAACTGGAGTAAGGCTTCCATAGGGCACAGTTAGAAAGGGTCAGGAGATCTGTCACCACGGGCCATCAGTGAGGATTTTAAAAAGGCCACAGGAAAATAAAGTATGCCCTGTTTTCAGTGCCAACACCAGAATCCTTGAAGCTAAGGTGGAGCTCTTCCTGCTTATTAAAGGAGATGAGAGTAGAAGGCTTCCTGGGGCTTCTGGAAACCAGAGGAAGTAGACAATAGCCTCGTGACTACATGTGCAGGATCTGTAGTGTTTCCCTTTGAAAGGAACACCGAATCACCAATTTAGGACCGAAGTGCCTGGGAGTTTAGGTAAAGAAAGGTAAACCTAAATAAGAAGGGAGAAAGATTTCACTCTCAGTGAGCAGCAGGAACAGGTGGGTGTGATAAAGAACCAAGTAGAAGTTTCAGCAATGGAAAATATTGTCATTAAAATAGATGAGATAAACCCTTAACAGGGCACATAGAGAAATAGCGAATTGAAAGTAATACTAAGAAATTTCCCCTGAATATAACTGAGAGAAATTAAGAGAAAATATGAAAAATCTGTTAAGACTCTTCATTCCTGGCTTACCCTAACCAGTCTTTTCCCTGAAGGAAACTAAGATAAGCTGAGTAAAATATTCACATTGTTTTTTGTAAAAGCAGGACTAAGCTGGAAGGGAAGTAAAGAATCCACAGAAACCAAAACTAAAATGAAAGTGGGAATCTTAAGCTAAGTAAGTAGTAAGTAAAACTGGCTTTCACCTTGAAGGTACTTGCCAAACCTAGATGATCTTCAGCATGTCACTTGACAGCTACAAGCTACTTGTCAAATGAGGGATCCTTAAGGTGGGGAGTCAAATGGGAAGTCCCTTGCCCAAAGCCAAAACTTGACCAAACTACCTTAGTAGGCGGGTAATAAGACACCTGTCCCACACAAGAGGACGAGCGTGGGTATTGGAAGTAGGGAAAATTCTCCCCCCTGAGAATTCATGATGCCTATGGTTTTCCAAATCTGAATGGCCAATAAACATATGAAAAGATGTTGGTTATCGGGGGAAATACAAATTAAAACACATGCAAAGTAGCTGCCCATATTTATCTGATTATCAAAAAGGGAGGTGGGATTTAAGCCCCCAAATGCAAACTGATGCCCGGGAGAGAGAATGTGTAGAAACTCATACACTGCTGACTGGAATATAAATTGGTCACGTGATTATTAAACACCAAATTCAGGTGAATGGTTTCTTCTGAAGAGGGAGGAAAGGAGGGAGAGAAATAGGATCCATGAGAAAGAAACCAGGATTTCAATGTATCTGTAATATTTTATTTATCAAAAAACCTGAAGGAAATGTAGTAAAACATTAAGATTTGCTACAGCTGGGTCGGGTTCTCCAGATTTCACTGTTATTGTTTATACTTTTTCTGTACAAAGTGTCTCACAGAATTTAAAAATTAAGAGTGAGAGAAAATTTCTATCTTTATATAAAAGGAGGCCAAAAAACAATACTGTCTCAGGTCGGGTTCTCACGGAGATGGAGTTTGGGGCACAGAGTATCTATTACAGATCAACACTTGGGGGCAGAGGGGAAGTTCAAATACTCAGCAGGCTGGCCCAGCCCCTGGGGAGCCCTGAAGCAAATCTGGGCTCCACCTTTATACTCCCACCTCAATCAGTGGTTGGCTGCAACCACCCAGAAGGGCGTGCCCTTGGGCAAGGACGTTCTCTGCCACTGAGGCACCCCTGAAGTGGCTGACAGCCCCGCAACAAGTCCTTCCTCAGGCTTCCTGCCCAGCTCTGTCCACCATATAAAGCATGAAAATGAAGTTTTTCTTCTATTCCCTTGGCTCACTCTCAGAGAATATTTATTGGTGTATTTACCTGAGAGAGAGGAGGTAAACATAAAGAAAAGGTTTCAAACACATGTAGACTCCATTTTATAGCAGATTAGTAGCCTTGACTTTCTGGGTTTGTTTATGGTCTTGTTTGCCAGAATTTAAGAGGAAACTGTCATATGCTAAATCATTGGCAAATGCTTTTAACATTGCTTTCCTTGTCTTCTCAAAGGAGAACAAATACAGGGTCCCCTTATAATTCAGATGCCCAGTTTTGGATACTGATTTAAGTGTTACCCTCCACAATGTCAGTTTAGAGGATAAAATACAAAATTTTTAATTTGTAGGTGGTATCTCTGTGTAATCATATTAATGAGTGTTATTTTAGAAATGATCAAATGTATTTTTATATGACTGTAATAATAACTTCCTCATCAGGCAGTCTAAGAAGTTGGTAGAGACAGAACTGTCAAATATTTATATCCTGCTCACCCATCTTGGTGGCAGTCCCTTATGGGTGTTTGATTTATATTCTGTAGGGGTAATATGAATACTTTTGCAACAAGGCATATATTTTTGCTTGTAAATATTCACAGGTATTAGGTAACCTCTACAAATTTCATGTTTTATAGCTTCCTGATAATCTGTTTTCAGGGCTTTAATGACATCCTCCTAATAAGAAGTGTGAGCAAATACTGGGCAGAATGGTTTTGATAAAGGCAGCTGGTGATGTTCAATATTATAGGTCCATGGCCACTAGGGATATAATGTGGACATTACTCAGTCTGTATGAAGGTTGAAGGAATTACCCAACTTTTAAATGAAGAATGTAGCTACTTCATGGGTACATAGGTTTAGCTAGCAACTCGACTACTGTAAATGGTTTCTGTAGGTGCTTCAGTCAAGATTTCTAGTTGCAAAAAACAGAGTGACAAGGCTGATTATGCAGAAAAAGGCATTTAAATTAAGCGTGTATTTGTGAATTCCCATATTTGTTGCAAGGGCTGGAGAACAAGCCTTGAGATTTAACTTCCAGAAACAGTGTCTCGATCTGTACCACAAATTGGTTTAAAAAAAAAACCACTGACATTGCCACCTGGCATAAACATAGCAGTTTTGGGGAAGGTCATTTCTGTATTGGGAGCTTGACCTTGACACCTGTCGCAGAGGTTGCAGCAAGAAAGTGAAAGAGAGAGAAAATAAGCTTTGTGTTTTCTGATGTCAAAGTCTTAGTTTCAGGGGCGCTTGGGTCGCTCGGTTGAGTGTCCACTCTTGATTTTGGCTCAGGTCATGATCTCATGGTTCGTGAGATCGAGCCCTGCATCAGGCTCCATGCTGACAGCATAGAGCCTGCTTGGGATTCTTCTCCTCTCCCTCTCCTTCTCCCTCTCCCTCTCTCTCTCTCTGTCAAAAATAAATAAAAAATTTTAAAAAATAAGTAAAAGTCTTAGTTTCAGCATCTGAGTCACAGTGTAACATCTTCTTGGCAGAGCCAAAGTCACCCTCTCTGCTTCTGAGGGAAGGAATGATGGGACAGTAACTTCCAACTTTCTGCCTTGAAGTGGGAAATATCCCAACCATTTCCTTGAAAGAATGCTCAAAAGGTCATAGGCAACCTCAAACATGATAAAAATCCACTGAATTGGAATTTTCTTGTATGAATGAAGATTTTTTTTTTTATGTTGTAATGTGAAACATACTTCAATTCTACCCTGGTAACTTTTGGCCATCCCAAAATGAAGAAAACACTACAGCCCTCCATCCCTAGTAGCCACTGAACTCAGAACACAAAGTTAATGTGATGGCTCTGGGAATATTTTTTGGATTCACAGATGGTCCTTGCTGGCCCAGCTTGATACAAGCAACCAATCTTCTGGGATAAGAGGTATAATAAACAACTGAGTAAAATAGTTAAAAGATTGCAAGTGTGTCACAAGAAATGTGCTGTTATTTAAGGGCAAAGAAAAACCAAGTGTGAGATAAGTATAATACTATTTGTCCTTAAAATCAGTTATCTTAGCTTGATACTGAATGTTGTTATCTATCAGGTCTTTTGTTGCTAAGCTGACAGAGGTCTAGGAAATGTTGAGCAGAGATAGGTATCTTCCCACTTTGATCATGTTCTATAGCATTATTGAGCCAACTATTATTATTCATTCAGGCCCTGCCTTATATACCCACACCAACTAGGCTCATTAGAAAAGTATTCTCCATATCACAAAGCAGTAAAGAGTTCAGGGACTGTATTTTAAAAAATTGCAGTAAGAGTAGTTTGTAGAATTTACAAAGCCAGGGCTGCCAAGTAATAGCATGATTGCCTGAATCCACGGGGCGCTAACATTTTTCAGTTAAATTGTTTTAAATTTTTGCATGGCAAACAGATATGTACATATTTTCATAAATAATATTTAAGGTGGCTTTATTTCTGATTAGTTTCTAGGCTTAGGCTTCATATACCTGGTATTTTGAACTAGCAGTCATTGCCCAATTAAACTATTTTGAGTTCAGCATTTGCTTTGAGTAGACTTATAAGGAGATAATATGGCACAGGGGAGCTTGAGGTGTTATTGGAGATGTTATTTGTGGCTTAAAGCCTTTGGAGTATACTTGATTTGATCTATAGATGTTTTATAGCATGGCATGCTTCCTGTTTATTAAAATCTTGTCAAGGTAACAGTGAGATAAGCACAAATGAAATTAAAGCATCTTCTATGATAGAACTTCCTTGCCTTCATAATGCAGCATAGAATGAATAATATAATATCTGTAGACAGTCTTTCCAAACTTCTAAATACAGTTTTAAATTCCGTATTATGTTTCAGGCTTCATTTTTTTTCTGCCCTTCACACAGTGACACATGAATTCGTTTGTAACAATAGAAAATTTTTCTTGCTTATATTGCAGATAAATATAGCAAGATTTTTTTCTGTGGGATTGGAATGATTTTTTTCCCTAACAATTAAAAGGCTCTGTATCAAACATGAAAAAGTGATTCTCCTATGGGAATTTACATTTTTTCAATATAGAATGAAGGATATAAAAATTGCTCTTGAGGCTGAAGAGCTTACGTTGGTAGGTGGGCACCTGATGTAGATACATCAAGTATGGACTCTGCAGACCTTACATTTAATATAGTACTGTAACAGAAATACTGTTTGCAAACCTCAATTAGAAGAACACACAAACCAGGGGTGTCTGGGTGGCTATGGTCGGTAAGTGTCCGACTCTGGATATCCGCTCAGGTCATGATCTCACGGTTCGTGATTTCAAGTTCTGAGTCGGGCTCTGTGCTAACAGCACTGAGCCTGCTTGGGGTTGTGTCTCTCTTCCCCTCCCCCATTGCTGTCTCTCAAAATAAACCTTTAAAACTGTTAACAACAACAAAAAGAACAAAAAAGCAGATAAATATCCACATGTTTCCCATTCCTAACAAAGGCTAACATTCTAGTGCCTTTAAATTTGAAACAGGTACAAATCAGTATGTTATCTAGGCCCACAATTCCATCCAAAACTCTTAATTTCACAAAGCCACACTATATACAGTGCTCTGTTATGGGTATGTTCCTATGTTTCCTGTGACACACATTAATTCACATATCTGTCTTGGCACCTTATATACCTTTTATTTCCTTGAATCACAGGAGCTTCAGTTTCAACGACTCACCCGAGAACTGGAAGTGGAAAGGCAGATCGTTGCCAGTCAGCTAGAAAGATGTAGGCTTGGAGCAGAATCCCCGAGTATCGCCAGCACCAGGTACAGGGCTGATGGCTCTATCGTTTTACATGCCTTCAAGTTACATGCCTTATTAAGTTGTCCTGGATGCAGCAAATGATTCTGTTAGTGTTGTCACTGTTAACTTGCCTTTCTGAATTTGACACCAAAAATGTCAATTTATTCTAATTTGAGAAGCCTCTTGCAATATTGATTATCCTTCAGTCCTGTGCTTGAAATGTTTTATGTGGCATTGGTAAGTTTCTGTAGCAAAAGCTAGTATGCTGCCTTTAGAAATTTGAGTTCTCATATGTAGATACAGTTAATGCATGTTTGCACAGTTAATTACTAATTACTTGGTAAAGCTAATTGGCTTTGAAAGCCTGGCATTGATTTTTTCAAATAAGAAATATTTCTAAAGGATAACATTTAAGTAGCTTTTAAAAATGTCTCCAGTTGACCTTGAGGTTTTCTACAACTCTGTAAAACTGCTATAAAGAATAATTACCATATGAAATAATTTAGTGTATTCACATAATAAATTCAAAACCAGTATATTGCTGGAAAAAAAGCATGTTTAATCAGAATTACTGTTTTCTGTTTAAATAGCCTCTTGAGCTATGTAAAAACATCATTACTATAAAATTATTGCTATAAGAATGAAGTGGTGAAATCACTACTTATCCTATTTGTGGATTTCCTTCTTGTTAATTACATATTCTAGTACAGCCTACCACAAAATAACTTCTATTACTTACATTTTTAAGCTTGCTTTGTTTACTCTTGCATAGGAATGTACCCACAGTAACTTGTCTCTTAAGTTATTTCTAACATCATCATTGTTCTACTTTTCAGTATCTTCTATTACTCATGGCCAAGAAATCCTTCTTGGTGAAAGAGTACTGCCTGTTGTTTCTCCTTTCAGGCTAATTGTTGCTATGGATTTAAAAAATATTAGGCTGATAAATTGTGTGCTTGTGAATCTTTTCATCTCTGACCCTTAACGTTTGTGTATATTGGTATGTTTAGTAAGACATAAAGCATACAAATAAGATTAATAAAAATTTTTAAATACAAATACAAAATTATGTGTTCATATTTTAGTTATCCAGACAGTTATTTTTATAGGAAGGGAAATTATAAGCAAGGTATAAAAATGTAAATCAAATATTTCTAACTCTGGCTTTGTGGTACTCAATGAAATAATTTATCAAAGAAGTTAAAATTGTGAAAAATTAATTTTGACTCTATTCAGTATTTTTAAAAAGCCATCTGTATCTTTAGCACCAAAAAGAGCAATTCACAACCTCAGTAATACAGTATTGTATGTTTCCAAAATGTACAGGCCAACAGATTTTAAAATATATAATTTGATACTAACAAAATTTAATTCAACATTTAATGAATTCATTTAGGGCTTTTATTCTGGCAATGTAGCTAATTAAACTAACATAGAATTTCTCTTGATAAACCCCTAGAAATATTTGATACATCAATAAGCAAGTCAATACCTAGAGGAAATGGCAAAATAGAAAGGAAAATCCCCAGGTCCTAGAAATAAACTGAAAGCCAGAGCCAGAAGCAGTTGAGCTGTCTGTACAGGAGACCTAGGGACAGTCAAAACCCACCCCACTTCCATGTAAAAGCACTAGAGTCTTGGATTTAATACCCATGCAGGGACCCAATAACGAGGCCTGGTATAATTTGAAGGTGGTACATGTGACCTTAAGATAGCTGCATTAAGCAACCTATGACCATTTCCCATCGCAGACTCCAAGCTTGTACCACGTGTGGGTTTGGAGTCCAAGTGTAATTCTTCACATTGTTCAGGAATCCCCAGCCGAGAAATTGACATCACTAAAGATGAGCTCACAGCCAGATATTATAAAACTTGAGTCAAAAAAAAACCTCAACAGTGAGTGAGAATCAACTGGCAGAAGAGTACGATTTACAACTTGAAGAATATGCTATCATTGGAGAGAGTTTGATAGTGTGCATAGGACAACAGGTATAAGGATGTGCATTAGAGCATTGTTTGCAAAAGTGAAATATGAGAAAGAATATAATTATCCATCAGGATGGAAATGGAAAATAAACTGTGGATGAGTAAATGCCAGAACAGTTAAAATAAAATAATTGGTTTGCATGTATCAACATGGACATCTTTGTAAAACAGACTCCTGAGTGAAAACCACAAATTGCAAAAGAATAGATGTAAGAGTATATCATTATGAACATTTAAAAAAATATATGCAACAGTACTATGAAATATTTAAACAGTATTTGATATTGTTTATGGATGTATGCATGTGTAGTAGAAGTATAAAAAGTATTTTGGAATGACACCAATTTAAGATAGTGGTATTTCTCAGAAAGAAGGGAGGAAGAAGCTATCAGAAATTAGGCTTTAGCCAAATCTGTAACATGTTATTTAAAATTGCCATCTATAGGGGCGCCTGGGTGGCTCAGTCGGTTAAGCATCTGCCTTCGGCTCAGGTCATGATCTTGCAGTTCATGAGTTCAAACCCTGCATCGGGCTCTGTGCTGACAGCTCAGAGCCCGGAGCCTGCTTCAGCTTCTCTGTCTCCCTCTCTGTCTGCCCCTCCCCTGCTCTCACTATGTCTCTCTTTCCTTCAAAAATAAATGAACATTAAAAAAATAAAATAAATTGCCATCTACAGCAAAATGACATAATATTAACATGTTAAATAAGGGGGTGGATATGTTCATGGCTATTAGATCGTTTTCTGCACTTCAATTTTTAAAGTATTAAATAATTTTAAGATTATATAGTTGAATTAGCTTATTCCTAATTAGTTAGCTAATCTGTTAGTAAAAATACATTTTATAATATTTACTCTCTGTGATTTTGGTGCTTTGTGTCTAGATCTCAGTGCCTAGTGTGGTGTGTGGCATGTCACTGGGTTCGGTCAGTGACTTTGGGGTAAGTGAATGGATCCTGCAGAAAGGGAAGCTGGTTTGACCAGAGGAAGGGGGAAAACGTGCACAGAGGTATATAGGATTCCACACTGTGGTTATACTAGAGCGCCAAGAGGCTCCCGTGTCTAGGATGTGTCCTAAAAAGACCTGATGGCTTATGAAGTTGGGAGGGTAAAGCTGGCATTTGATCGTGGCAAACAAGGAAAGAGGGTGATGAGAATCTTAACCTTCATTAGGTCTATAAAGGAGACCTGTGGAAAGTTGTTTTTGGAGGTAAGTGTCCTGGCAATGTAGGGCCTACATAGTTCAGAATGAAGAGAGACCAGACAACAGGACAGGAATCTGTTATGGAATTTTAGGGTTATGAGTAAGCCTGGTTTTGGCACTCAGTGAGATTGCTAAGAATCATAAGTGATCCATTTTGATTGCCCTACTCCAATCTCACGCTGGATTTTCATGTATTCCTGATGCCTCCCGTGTAATGCTAACCCTTCCCTACAACCTTTCCCAACTTTCTCCAGGAAAGTCACCTCTCTTCATCTGAACTCTTAACTGTGCCTTTGTTAGCTTTCCTGTGAGGTGGTAAGTACCACCCTGTCCCCACAACCCTGGCACAGTACCTGGTGCTCAGCGGGCAGGCACTCAGACAAATGCTCATTGAATGAATAATGAAACTTAATGAAGCCCAATGTGTTTTAAGCTCATCAAGTTAAGGATGCTTTATCATGAGGGCATCTAGTTGGCATCTTTGGGTTTCTCTCTGCCCTTTTTCAGTGTGCTTTTCAGTGGACCTTGAGAAGCCTGTTGACATAATTACTTTGCTCTGTGACCACCAGGTTTACACACAAGCAAGGAGCCCATTAGAAAACAATGTTAGTGAGGAGAGCATAGGTTTTGGTCACTTGAGAGATCCCCCTGTGTCTTCCAGTCCCCACCAGCTGTTCATCTCAGAGCAAGATTCTAAAGAAACACAGAAATTAGCTCTCAGACCCAAACCCTCTTTCCTGTCAGCCATTTCTGATTTGCTCAAAGGAAATTAAAAGTGGGACCACTGCTTATGTTCACAAAGTAGATTCAGGACATTCTTACATGAATCAAGTCAAGTAAGCAACATGGGGGATTTGACAACCATCTGTCTTTCATATCATTTTATTTAGATCCTGTGTCAGAGTTGGTAAGGTGACCGTAAGATTTTCTTATGTTTCCTGGTCCGAAGATGACATCTTAATAACTCAGAGGGAAACGAAAAGCATATTTTTATTTACTTTTTCTGTTCGAAGCATTTGCCATTATTGGCCTCACCCTGTGAATAAGATGGAGGCGGTGGCATGAGGTCGTATTTAATAAATGGTTGTCTTGGGGCGCCTGGGTGGCGCAGTCGGTTGAGCGTCCGACTTCAGCCAGGTCACGATCTCGCGGTCCGTGAGTTCGAGCCCCGCGTCGGGCTCTGGGCTGATGGCTCGGAGCCTGGAGCCTGTTTCCGATTCTGTGTCTCCCTCTCTCTCTGACCCTCCCCCGTTCATGCTCTGTCTCTCTCTGTCCCAAAAATAAATAAAAACGTTGAAAAAAAAAAAATTTAAAAAAAAAATAAATAAATAAAATAAATGGTTGTCCTGTTGTGCCAAATAGTACACTATGGAGTCCTCTCCCAGAGGAATGGCCCTCCAAACGAGCAGTTTGGTTTCCTTACACTTGCAGTACCAAAGATAACTTTTTAACCCATGCCGTGAGATATTCTCATTTCATAGGTGGAGAAACTGAGCCTGTGCTTGTTTTTATTTAGGAAGTGTCCTAAAAAAGTGAACAATTGCCATTGGCAGTTTACTTGTAATATGCCTTTTTGAGAACTTAAAAACAAAACTCATTAAAAATCATTTTAAAATCTTAATGATTAAAGTAATTGCTTAGTTTTTCTATTAAGGCCCCTTTGGAAATCTAGTTCTAAACAAGGTTAATAAAAACCCCATTTCTGATAGGATTTCTCATTTGCTTTATTTACTACAAAAAAGCCCTAATAACCCAAGCAGTAGCAACATAGAATGATTCTTCATCTGGAATTGATGGTGCTTATATCCTAAGATGATATGTGAAACCAAAAATAATCATTGTGACTTTGAAAAGCCTACAGTGACTTATGAGATTAGTTAATAGAGAAGTTACGGCCTCACTGCTTTGTGCCCAAGTACACTACAGTTACTTGTGCGTTTACCATTACCTGTGTATTTAGTATTTCACCTCACTGAGGGCAGGCTGTGGAAATACTTCATAAGGAAGTTAGAACTTTTTTTCATATATACTGAGTATAGTATAGTTGTTTATATATTTAATATTCACTTCATTTAAAGTGGGCTATGGAATCAGATAATAAAGAAGGTCTCACTTTTTTTTCATTTGTTTTGAGTACACCGTAGTTATCTATGTATTTAATATTTTCCCTCATTCCAAAAGCATTTGAAACATCTTTTAAAAATACAAAAACCAGGGGCGACTGGGTGGCTCAGTCGGTTGAGCTGCCAACTTCGGCTCAGGTCGTGATCTCGCGGTCCGTGAGTTCGAGCCCCACGTCGCGCTCTGTGCTGACAGCTCAGAGCCTGGAGACTGTTTCAGATTCTGTGTCTCCCTCTCTCTGACCCTCCCCTGTTCATGCTCTGTCTCTCCCTGTCTCAAAAATAAATAAAACGTTAAGAAAAAAAAATTTTTTTAAAAAATACAAAAACCAAAGATGGAGAGAGGAAATTAGAGCAAATGCAAGATAATGATTAGAAAAACAAGATGAAATCAAGGTTAAAATAGTATAAGAAATGTATGTTGTTAACATTCCACGCATTCGCTAAAAGTAGGGAACCACTTTGGCTCTGAGTGACCTAGTACCCATCCTAAAGAGAGAAACACTAATGAATTGTATGATTCAAGTGTCTCTAGTATAAAAATAAACCAGGTTGCTCAGGAAAATCTGCCATTCCTGAGGCCGGGACTTGAGTGGTTTCTCCTGTGAGTCAACATTGAGGGGCCACTATATGATGTGGCAAATAGTGTCCTCGGTAGTCTCTCTCTGAATTACAAAATCAGACTGCTAGGTCTCTTTCTTCCATTGTTAAATGGGAGTATAAATGGATAGAATAGCGCCTTACCTGGAAGTAATTCTCTAGGAGGCCAATTCTGACACTAGTTAGACTCAAAGCTGAATTTAGCATGTATAGATGGAAGGGTTAATTTCAGGTCCTCCAAGCAGGCAGCATGCCATGAAGACTGTCTGCCACGGCTTTTACAGTCATGGGTGACAATGGGTGCTGAGATGTGAGATATCCTACGTTAAAGATCACTGTGCAGGTACATGGTGTGAGTGCCTTAAAAAGGGGCATGACCCTCATGGGATGCTGAAGTGTGTACGGCTCATTGTAGGAGAATCTCAGCACGGGTACCTCAGGGAAAATTGCCCTTTAAACCTCTTGCCTCCCATGGACTAAGCAATAAACTTCAAATCCAAATTTTGATGAGCATGGAATTTTATTATATTTCCCCTTGCATCCCCATCATCAATGGGGTTTCATTCTAACTCTAGTCTAGCTTAGATTTCACTGAATAGAGTGACAGTAGAAGGTCCCAGTGGCCCTCAGTGAGAGGCCCAGCTCCTCACCCTCAGATTTCCCCTGCCCACCTATACTCCCAATGGATAGAAAGGGCAGGGGTGGCCAAAGTATTATTCTTACTCTGCTTTTGGGTTTGGGTTTTGGTTTTGGTTTGGTTTTTACTGACTGTGGAGCTAAATATGCTCATTTTAGACAATTTGTGAAATTCAGGAAATTAATAAAGAGAAAAATCCATAATTGTGACATTCAGATAACCATTTTATTTTCTTTTTTAAAGTTTATTTATTTATTTTGAGAGAGACAGAGACCGTGCAGATGGGGGAGAAGCAGAGAGAGCGGGAGAGAGAGAATCCCTCTGCTCAGGCAGTGCAGAGCCCTACTTGGGGCTCAAACTCACAAAACCGCGAGATCATGACCTGAGCTGAAACCAAGAGTCTGAGACAACCAACTGAGCCAACCAGGCGCCTCACCACTTTGCTTTTAAGTTATGTTTATTGAAGTATAATTTACTTACAGTAAAATTCACCGTTTGTAACATGCAGCTTTATGATTTTTTAGCGTTTTGGCTTGTAGTTTTGTAACCATCACCATATAGAACATCTCCACTAACGCCAAAAAGAAACAACCACTTTTAAATGTTTGCTACATTTCATTCTTTTGAGAAAAATTTTTTTTATCTTTTTAATTTAAGATTGAGGTAATTCCCCTAACTTTTGGTTTTGTCTTGTTTCTAAAGTCGCACTTCGATATTCCAGGCCTCATTTTTAATGGCCCTCTCTGCCTGATAGCTTGAGGCTGAACCAGTGACCTAGGGATGTTAATTCAGCAGTGGTTAGAGATCATTACAGCCTAACAGGGGCAAGGGGCACGGTGTGGGTGGAAGGCTTGGTCAGGGCAAATACTACAAGGCAGATTCAGCTTTCAAGTGTACAGACACATTTCATGTTTCACATTTCATGCAAGCAGAAGAATTACACAAGTCGTTCAACTTGTGTAACAAAACTGTGCAAGGAGAAGAAAATGTAATTGGAATTGAAAAGTCGATAAATGAAAATATCATTTTCGACTTCAACAGGCTATTTCTGAGATTTTGTTGTACAGAATTTCAAAACTATACCTGAGTGCAGACTTGGGATCTTCCCATTCATTTCCCAAAACTAAGTTACTTCTAGACAAGTTGTAGATAATGAAAGAAAAAGGTTGTTTCTTTAGGACACATAAATTGGTTCCATGTATTTTATCTTATACATCATAGTTTGTCCATTTATCAAGACGAAACACTAACTTTTCCTTTGCATTGAAGTCAAAAAGAGATTCTTAAAAAATGGACCTTTAATTGTAAGAAACATTAATAGCAACTTTTGGAATCAAAATACAGTTTCTCAGTTTTCATTTTGATTTTTATACATTGTCTTAAACTTTGATGACCCTATTTGGAAGCGTTTGGTTCTTTCACATTATCCTTTAACTGGCTACTGCTGGTGTCAGGAAGTTATTCTAGACTTGGAAAAATCCTGTCCATACCAACTGAATGGGGGTGGGGGGGAATGGGTAGCGATATTGAAATTAAATAACTTCACACTCTTCCCAAGATTATCTCTCCCTTTCAGTTAGTTTAAAGCCCTGCTAAAATAGAATTCTTTATGGTTTCAAAAAGGTCATACAGTCTTGACAAATAGTCTTCTTATCGCCACTTAAGAAAAGAACTGTGTTATTTTTTAATGAAAAGATTTGATTCCGCACAGCCATTCAGATTTTTTTTTCCCACACTTTATAGGGTCATCTGTGAGTGCCCATCAGGCTTCCATTGATACTATTAAAAATTCTAAAAATGTTTTAGGCTGACAGTAGCAAAAAGGGCCTTTTCATGGTTCATGTCTTGTCTTCAGCGAATATTTTCAAGTCATTGTGAGCTAAACCTCCTCAAATGATACATTCTTTAAAAAATGAAGGGTCTTTGAAAAGATTGAATGTTTGTGCCTTGACAGTTTATTACATGTTAAATGTACCTCTTCAAGAAGATGCCTGATAAAGTTCTGTCCCTTTGACCTTCAGAGCTCTCACCAGTCAAAACCTGAGTTTTTTAAACAATAGTTTTATTGAGATATATTTTTAGAGCCTAAAATTCATATTTTCAAGGGTACAATTTTCACAGTTGTTCACCCATTACCACTGTTCCATTTTAGAACATTTTCATCACCCCAAAAATAAGCCCTCTACCCATTAGCACCCCGTTCCCATTCTCCCTTCCCCACAGCCCCTGGGAACTACTCCTCCGTTTTCTGTGTCTGTGGATTTGCCCACTGGACATTTCCTATATACAGTATCATGCAATATACGGCCTTTTGTGACTTGGCTTCTTTCACCAAGCATGCTGTTTTCAAGGTTCATCCATGTTGTAAGCATGTATAGTACTCAACCCCTTTTTATTTCCAAATCATGTTCCATTGTATAGATAGATATACCCCATTTTGTTTATTCATTCACCAGTTAATAGACATCTGGGTTGTTTCTACTTTTTGACTATTGTAAATAATGCTACTATTGTCTTGGGTGTTAAGAGGGGAAGATCCCAAGGGTATTGCTGTAGGCATTCTTAGTTTGGGGGTCAGGGAGTGGCAGAAGTTTTCCTTAGCCTCTCCACCCATCCTCCTACTCTCTCATGAGAACTCGCCTTCTGTCCTTTCTCCTCTGCTTTCTCTTATGGTAAATCCTTGTATACTGCTGCGCTAGTTGTCTGTGTTGAGTTACTTTAAGTGTGTAGTAAGAAAAGCTATTTGGGAATCCTGTGATACTCACCAGAATATAATTCACCCAATTCCATTCCTAAATGTTGTCTTTTAATGGTCACTCTCTCTTAATGGTCAAACAAATAAAAGATCTCTGATTTCACTTCTAATTCAGACCAGATGAAGAATAAACTATTTGATATTGGAATGTAATTATCAGAAACTCTCTTGGGGATCTCTGCAGTGAATATTTATGAAATGGATGCTCTTATGAGTAGATTTAGTAACACTGAACTTTTATGATGCAACTGCTACTATAAACAGAGTAAAGAGTACCACATCTGAAAGATATAAATGAGTCTGTGGCTGACCTGCAGCTCTACAGAAGTCATTTATCTGGAGCAGTTTACTTAAGCACATTTCCTCCGGAAGGCATTTTAATTATTACTTCTCATTGCCATTCCAGTCACAAGCCAATTTCATCTGGGACTTACAAATCCAAGTGACAACTATCTCTACTGATTTGAATTAAACTTGTATAAACTAGGTCTTCTGCAGGGCATGTGAGCCCAAGGTAATTCAACCAGTATTCTGTTAAGCTAACCTATTTTAACCTAAGAACGTGACCATGTAGAATGTGGATTTTAAGCCAAGTAGTTTTTATAAGAGTGTCTTTATGGACATTATACAACAAAATGTTTTAATCATAGTAAAAAAATATTTCAAAATGAACTACCTATTTCTTAGACTGAGCATTTAAAAATGTTAGGTGGGTGATACAGCTAGAAGGAACCATGAAAAGAGATCAAGTTTATAGTTAGCATCACAGTTTGAGATTATCTTTTATTTTTTTTAATTTATTTATTTTGAGAGAAAGAAAGGGCAAGTGGGGGAGTGGCAGAGAGAGAGGTGAGAGCGAGAATCCCAAGCAGGCTCCACGTTAACAGCACAGAGCCCAACATGGGGCTCAAACCTGCAAACCATGAGATCATGACCTGAGCCAAAATCAGGCACTTAACTGACTGAGCCACCCAGGCACCCCAAGGTTTCAGATTATCTTGATTCTTTCACTATATTTGATTAAATATGGAGGCAGCCCAAATGTATCAATTTTCCTAATTAATGAAGAGGAAAATACTTTTTAAAAGTCAGGGGCCCATGCTTCTAAAATATATGTATCATGCCATGATTTAATTGTCTTTTAAAACACCATTTTAATTAAAATAACATTATTTCATTTTCTTTAATTTTTCATAGTTCACATTCTGTAATTACTATTCTCAAAATATATAACAGTGATTAATTATTCAATCAATACATTAATTATATTACCAGTCCCCACTCTGTCATTTTTTTTTAACTATGTATGTATACTGGTAAATTATAAAGTAATTTAAATAGGCCATACAGAGTATATTTCAAGATACTTCCTGAAAAAAAAAATTGACCTTTACTGCTTCATAGGAATTAATAATTACTTTAATCATATATCTTCTTTTTACTATCATTTTGGGTTTTATCTGCATCTTTTAATCTTGATCTTGAGAAATGTTAGAAGTACTAAGAAGTACAGAGAATAACAAAAACTCAACTACTCACATCCCAGAATTGAAAATTATTGATAATTCATCACATTGGCCTTTTTTATTTAAAATTATTTTTAAATTCAAGCCCTCTTTGCCCATTCTCTCTTCCCAATAGCTGACCACTAGTATATAGTCTTCCAGTTTACTTTGCATACTTTTATGTCCTATACGTCCTTGACCAGTATTGTGTGTTGCTTTTTTAACCTACACAAAATGGTATAGTGTGTGTATCATTGTGCACTCAATATTTTTCTACTCAGTATTTAAGATCTATCCATGTTGGTATGTGTAGGTCTAGTTTATGTTTTTAACTATTGTTGTGTATATATATTTCTTAGAATAATAAACCGGCCATTTCTTTATTGAAGAACATTTAGCTTCCACTTACCAATACTTTAAATAATGAAACAGTGATATCTCTTAGTTTACACATATAGAGTTCTGGAAAATATAGCATTATAAGTAGAATATTAGGGTTATAATGTACATTTTTCAATTTTTCTAGATCTTCCTGAATTGCTTTCTAAAGTAGCACAACAACTATAACCTCTCAAGCAATATGCGGAAAAGTTCCAGGGTGTGTGTTCTCTGTTTTTCTGTTTGCTTCTTTCTTTGGCCAACATTTAATAATAGGCAGGGTCTTTAAATTGTACCAATCTAACATTATCTTATTTTACTTAGCATTTTCTTGATGACTAATGGGATTGAGTATTTTCGTATCTTTATGATCCATTTGAGTATTATGATCCATTCATATTCTTTGCCCATTTTTCTAATGAGTAATTTGGCTTATTCTCTTTGGTTCTATCATTATTTTTTTTGCACTGAAATAACTCTGAAATGTACATGTTAAAATAATACAGGTCTTAGTACATTACAACACTAAAAGTTTACTATACTAATCTGTTTTTAGGATACAAGTCCCTTAGTATCATTACTAGGTATGTAGAAGTTACATATTCTATATAGGATATGTAATAATTGATATGTAGTAATGTAAACATTAAATATGTATTAATAATATAAATACATAAAGATGAAATAATAGATACCTAATTGTCCAAATTTGCAGTTTAGGGTAGGTGAAAGCCCAAACAGATGATACGAACATTGCTTTCTATTTCTAGATTTCCTTTCATGATTCTTTTTTTTTTTTTTTCCTCTAAACTCACTGAGTAAATATGTATACCTTTGCTTTACTGTAGAGATATAAAGATCTAAAAGTCTGGAAATTCCCAGCCTGTAGAAGGGACCATTGTGCATAACTAGCAATATGACAAAGCACCTTAGTAGCAGCATAAAATATAGGTTTATATTTTATTATTTTTAATTTTGTAAAGAGCTCCATGATGATCAGATTACATTCTCTGTCCTGTCTCTATCCCAGAAGGCTTTTATTTGGTGTCTTTGATTCTTATATTATTAGGTTAAAGTACTTCTTTATATTATAAGGAAGAGAACAATAGTCGTTGGGCACCTATTGCATAACAGACACACTCATTATCTTCTTTTTTTCTTTCCTTTTAATTTTTTTTATGTTTTATTTATTTTTGAGAGCAAGAGAGACAGAGCACAAGCAGGGGAGGGGCAGAGAGAAAGGGAGACACAGAATCCAAAGCACGTTCCAGACTCTGAGCTATCAGCACAGAGCCCAACATGGGGCTCAAACTCACAGACCACAGATCATAACCTGAGCCGAAGTTGGAAGCTTAACCAACTGTGCCACCCAGGCACCCCAGAGACACACCCACTATCTTAACTGTTCAGCAGTGTTTCCTTTTTGGTGTTTTGTGTTTTAGTTTGCTTTGGTTTTAATTATTACTATATACCTGAATTTATCATTAGGATGATATTTTCCCCCACAGATAGCATTGTTCTTTTGGTTTTTCCCCCGGGGTGTCAATAAGTGGTGTGAGAAGACTTAAGCATCCCACTTACATCCACTGTACCACTCCCAATAGTTACAGCCTATATCAAATGGTGCCCTTAGCCCCGTCTCCACTGCCACTGTTTTGTCTCTTATGGCAATTGCAGTGGTTACCATTTATAGTTTGGTCCATCACAAACATGTTAAAAGAAGTCATGTAGATATTAAAGATTCTAGGAAACATTCTTGAACAACATATTCCCCCTAATGTACTTTCTGGAGTTCGTTGTTTAAGGGGGAAAAGTTTGCTATTTCTTCATCTAATCATTTTAATCTCTGTGATGAAATAAAGGAAGTTTAGTGTTAAGTTCACATTCTCATTACCATTTGGCAGGTTAAGGACATGGAGCAGAAAGACTGATATAAGTAATGAGATGTTCCTTTAACCCTTCAGAGAATTACTACTATATACAGCTCTAACCCAATGATGTATGGAAAAGGAAATAGAGAATGTGATTATCTACCTAAAAGTGAGTGCCATCCATTAGTGCATTTTCAGCAGTTGATCAGCTTGCCCTAAAAATGGATATGGCTTGTCTGCCCCCCAGGGGAAGGAGGGAGACAACCTACAAGTTTGCCAGACTTTGTAGTGACTGAATTGTCATTAGGGCTGTCCTCCCTGAGGCTTCACAGTCTATTTAATAACTAATAAATAGACTAATAAATCAGTCTAATCCGCTTGTTGCATGGGTTTTTCTATTCTCCAGTTGTGTTACTCTACTATTAAATAGGGGGGAAAACACTTTTGAAACTGAAGAGGAACAAAAGCCTGTACGCTACAGATTTTCACAGCTAAAAAAATTTATATTAAATAATTACACATTTTAGCCACTGTCACATAGTTTAGATACAACATTTGGTTTGCATTAATAGACTCCCATAATCCAAGGAGGAATGACTTTAGGGTATATGTGTGTGCTTATTTCTTTTAGCTTTGTTTTTATTGAAAAAGAACAAATAATAGCCAGTTACTCGAGGATCCTACGACTTGTCATCTCTGCTTCAGAACATGTCAATTAAAGGTTGATCTAACCCCAGCTTCAGTTACATTATCTATACAGGGATACTTGAGGCACAGAGAAAATTCAAGTAAAATTATCAACCGTGATTCAAGAATTTAGTTGCTTAGGAAGGACAACACGTGATCTATATCTGTTTTCTCAGTGGTATTAGCAAAATACTTTTTAGTAAGACTTACTGGTAAATAGTGAGTGAAACAGTATTGTATCTCTATGAATGTAAATATAAAGGTAGAAAGTAATTATTGAGAGAAGTAGTACATTAAGAATATGTCCAGAAGTTAAAAACTTGGGTGAACTTCGCAACCACTGACAAAATAATATATCTAGATCAGTGATCATGAACAGCAGTTAAAATCATTAGCTAAAAAGATGATGGGAAACTTTACACTGAATGGATCAGGCTGACAGCATCTGAACCCATCAATCTATTCTTATGTTAATATTGCAAACCAGGAGATAGTCAGAAATTATGACCTCCTGATGTGATGCAATTGGAAGAACATAACGTCACTTGTGATACATTCTTGCCCAAGAATTTCTCAGTCATCTAAATATAAATACCGAGTCATAGGAAATATGAAGCTGAGGGAACATGTTGAATGACAATGTGCTGATGCATCAGCCAGATCTTTCTGTTGGGCAGATGAAATTAATTTCAAACAGGAAAGAAAGAATTAAGAGAGAGGGAAGATGAAACCAGACCTTAAGAGAGATGTATTTTAGAGACCAGCATCCAAATATAATGTGTTGACCTTGTTTTGATTAGATTCAAACAAACCAACTGTGTTAAAAAATTGAGGGACTCCTGGGTGGCTCAGTCAGTTAAGCATCTGACTCCTGATTTTGGCTCAGGTCATAATTCCAGGGTCGTGTGATCGAGCCCCACGTCCGTACTCAGCATGGAGCCTGTTTAAGATTCTCCCTCTCTCTCTCCCTCCCCACCCCCTGCTCCTCTCCCCTGCTTGCCTGCTCTGTCTCTAAAATAAAAATTAAAAAAAAAAAATTGAAACACGGAATTTGAATATGACTAGATATTTGTTGATACTAAGAATTTTACTATTAATATTTTAGGTGTGATAATGTTATTGTGGTTATGATCTCTTTAAAGTATCTAGAGGTACATCTAAAGTATTTATTACAGAAGTGATAAGATGTCTGAGAGACTTCACTTCAGAATAATCTAGTAATGTAAAGAAAATAGTAGGTAAAGCTGGGTAATGAATATATAAGGGATTTATTATAATCTGTTTTCTTCTTTATACACATGTGTGTGTGTTTTAAATATTGCATAACAAAAGTTTTTTTTAATGTTAAGTGATTGAGCTCTTTATTTTCTGACTGAAATTATGGTTAAAATTTATCTGTTTCATTTTTACAAAATTGAGATGGTTCTATTTCTTAACATTTGAGTGGTGGATGTTCTCTTTAATAGTTCAAATAAAGACTATTTAAATTGAATAGATTATGAATCTTCACAGAGTGCACCACACATTTCTTGCTGCCTTTTCCATCAATAATGTTGGCTTATTATGGCAATGAATGGGAGGGCACTGAAAGGGAGAAGGAAAGATAAAGCTGATCAATCACTTCTTCTGTCATATTGCAAACCATTGTCCTTTTCATTCATATCTCTCAAAAGAATAATGCTGGACATGAAAGCTAGGAATTTAATACAGTCTTGCCCAAATGCTTGCCTTGTCTATTTGCCATAGATTGCCTGTTCAACCACTGAACAGTGTTTATGGATCACCCTTTCTGTATCCAAAATGCTATTTTAAGAGACTTTATCCTGACCCTCCATTATCATTGTTGTCATTCCTTCTCATTTGTTCTTTTTTTTTGTTAATTTTTTAAAGTTTATTTTTTGAGAGACAGAGTGCAAGTGGGGGAAGAGCAGAGAGAGAGGAAGACACAGAATCTACGGCAGACTCCAGGCTCTGACATGTCCACACAGAGCCCAATGCAGGGCTTGAACCCACGAACTGTGAGATCATGACCTGAGCCGAAGTCTGAATAATCAACTGACTAAGCCACCCAGGCACCCCTCTTTCTCATTTGTTCTAATAGGCTTTTTTCTTTTTCATTCCTGTTTGGTAGTTTGGAAACACTTACATGTGGGGGATAAACAGAGAAGAGATAAACAGAGGGGATGTGTGACAAATTAGGGATCTATGAGGGCTTTCAGAAGACTTTTAAGCATTCTGGAACCACTTTCCTAAGTTCCATAGGTCTTACATAGAAACATAGCATATACTATGCCAAATGTTGACTGTATCCTTGTGTCCATTCTTTTTTCAGAACAGTTATTGATGATCCTGGGTCTATCCCACGTGTGAATTCATTCCTCCTTCAGCACTAAAACAGCTATTTATGGTGCTTGTCCGTGAATTAAGAACTGAAAATGCTGTTACAGTGAGAAACATAATTTTTTTCAAAAAGCAAAGGAGAAATTTAATATATCATGTTCTTTCTTTTAACACTTATAGTGAAAATAAAAGTTTTTTTCAGAAGTTAAAGAAACTTTACTGTTTATAAAAATTAAAAAAATCAATCCTTTGGCTGATCAATGGAAAGAAAGTGAATATCGTTCTTTAGACATATGCCAAATTTGATAGTGTCTTTATATGAGTATAAAGAATTGTATGTGAATAAATCATTTGCTTTTGAATGTCTAAATGGGATAAATAATCAGGGGAGTACATGCTTAATAAAACATTTAGGCTTTTATAATTTAAAATTCCTTTTAAGTAAACTTTTATATTGGCTTTTCAAAACATTTTAAAGCCTAAAGTAAAAAATGAAATTGTATGCATCATAAACAAAGCTATTTATAATGATGAGTTTTACGGAATTTGGATGCCAGCCAGTATATCTTACTACACATCTCCACAGCTTAGTTCTTTCTGTGTTAACGCTGCTCAATCTCATGCAGAGCAAGTAGAAAAACAGGACCCTTCTCCTGCTCCCTACCAGTGTAGCTTTTTTTTCAAATATAAGATTTAAATTGTTTTATACATTTCTAAAAAGAGTGTGTTTTTGTGTGTTCTTTCTCTTTTTTTTTTTATTTTCCATCTTTAAAACTGTTTCTCATTTCTGTTTTTTTCACCTTTGGAAGGTTTTGGAAAGAACAGAAGTGAGGGAGACAATAGCAGTTTTTAGACCATGGACAAAAAATTTGCAGTAGCCCATCTATTCTAAGGCTAAACCTTTGCCTAAATAGCACCCTAAGTCATGGCACAATACTTAGGAAAGAGAGTCTGGTATTGTGTTTAGCCATTTTACTATTTTCAGTTGTTTTCATTCTTTCAAAGGTCAACTGAAATGTTAGAAAACCCTTCTATTCTGATTTCTACTTTTACTGGTTGGAACACCTGTTGTGGGATGGACTTAACCAGAAATCATGTTTCCTATATAATTTATGGGGATACCAGAGGGAACTGTTTGTCTCATTTTTGTCTAGTACTACATCCTTTTTGATCTTCCCCTTCCCATATGGTCTTTTGGATCTTTTATTCATAGATTCAAAGCACTAACACAAAATGCTTTTGTCAAAGAATATTTAACATCTTCTAAAATGTGTTTACCTCCAGTCCCTATGAAAGTTACTTGAATTGTTAAAAGGACTAGTATTATCTGTTCCTTTACTGTTTTTGCTCTGCATTAAATACATAATTTTCTCCTTAGGAGACTGGTCAGAGTGTTACTTATTTATATCTTACGTCTTCCTAGAATTCATTTTATATAGCCATTATAGGAGTCTAAAACTATTGCTATTGTAGAGTAGCATGGGGAGAAGTGGAATGAAGAATTAAAACAAGGGTGAACACTAATAGAGCCAGTAATGAGACCACAAATGTTCACCACAGTGGCTGGGTATACATTTTACTTTAAACTTGCTAACAGCCAATGAAAACCAAGACTTTGTTGTCCCTATTACTCATGATTTTTTAAAGACTAAACTTGTAAAGCACATTTTGAGAGCATGACCAGTTTTTTCAGGTAAAGTGTCACTGAGAGGAAATATATGGTTCAGACTGTAAGTCTTAGATCTTTCCCAGATTCCTTGAAGTATCAGTCCTTCTCTTCTACAGCCTTCCTGTTTGCACCTTCTGTTGGGTCTCCAGGTGACTTGGTGTAGATTGCAGATGGATCAGCCCAAATCCATCCACACTAGTGAAAGGTGACTCAGGGCTTGTGTCCTGGTACACAAGGAACAACTGCATCCTACAAGATGGGTCAGGAACAACTGCATCCTACAAGAAGGACATCATTTTTCATGCAAGTGCTCTTTCCTTTCTCTAACCTCAATATCAGCCTCAGATCATATAAACAATTATGAAAAGAGATCCTTTGCTCTTTCTCATATGTTATGCCTTGCTTAGCCCAGATTATAAGCATATACCATTTCAGGGTCAGCTCAGAGCCATAAGACACAAAAACATTAATAAACTACCATAATGAGCATGTTATCATGGTTTCCTTTTTCCTGGCTGCTGATCATGTGGTCCTTTCTTAGGAAGAAGGAAATCGGTCTCCATCCAATAGAGTATTGTGCAGGGTCTGATACCACGATAAAAACACAGAAAGGAACCTGAGTCCTGGAAAAATAAATTTAGAGGAAGAGTTTTTGTTTTTGTTGAGATTGATTATGAATAGACAAAAAATTTGGACGAGGCTCTTAAAAATGTAGTTAGATGCTAAGAAGGATTGCTTTCTGGGTGTTATTGCTAAGATAACCTTATTGTGTATGGGCTAGTGACTTTTCAAACTAGGGTCCTCAGAGCCCCTTAAAAACAGTGTCGTTGATAGGGCTAGCTATTTGCCTTCCAGCTCCCCACCTCTGCTTCAGCCAGGTAAAGCATTCACCTTCATTGTCTGTTCTACATATTGGCCTTCCTATCTTTGACTTCTTGATATAGCCTGGTGGAAGGTGGAACAGGTATATACCTGTTGGTAGGTGGTATGAGTTCTTGGAACACCAGAAGCTGGCTTATAGCATTAGAGAGGTCTTGATTCCATCTCCATTTTCTAGACCCCACTTCCCCCCCTGCTAATTATGAGCATAAAATAAGCTCAAGGGTATTCTTGCTGAGGGTGAAGAGAAATTTGACCTGCTTACATGGTAACTGTTTTTAAGACTTGGGACTTCCACAGACATTATATTTAAGAAGTAGCATTCTCAGGCATTCAAGAGCACTCGAGATTAAGCTAAAGGACAGAATAAGCTATCTACCTAGCTAAGAACTCACAAGGAACTAGTAGACTTTATAAATGTGTTAAGAGAAACACGGCTAAATTTTAAATGTACTAAATTAAAAGGGAAGTCAAAGCAATACTAAATAGAAATTAAAAAAAAAACCTTAAAGTATGTTATGGTATTATCTCCATATCATAATTGACTATTATAATTAATGAAGATACAGAAAGTTACGTTTACCAGAACGGTTACTCAGTTAAGGAAGTTTGTTTTAAATTTATCTTGTAATACTCCCAAGTAGAGACTAAAACTTAAGAATCATTAGTAGTTATTTTGCCAGATTTCTGGGGTAGAAAATCCTAGGTACATATTAGGAAATACGAAGTAACCTGGGAACTGTGGAGCCCAGAGTCCATATCTAAGAAGATTATGATGCATTTCATTAAAAAGCAATTTGTAATGCCTAAAAGATAACAAGGTGCTAAGTAATTGCAATATGAATTCATTGCCAGAAAATAAAAACCCAAATAAACCACTTTCCTTTTTATTTTATTTTATTTTTATTTTTAGAGGAGAGCAAGTGGAGGACAGGGGCCAAGGGAGAGAGGGAGAAAGAGAGAGAATCTTAAGCAGGCTCCACAGGCCTGACATGGGGCCTGATCCCACGACCCTGGGATTGTGATCTGAGCTGAAACAAGAGTCAGACACTCAATCAACTGAGCCATGCAGGCACCCCTCTTTTTTCTTTTCTTTTCTTTTTTTTTTTTTTTTTTTAGAGATTTACTTATTTTTGAAAGCGAGCACAAGCATTAAGGGACACAGAGGAGGGGACAGAAGATCTGAGTGGGTTCTATGCTGACAGCAGCAAGCTTAATGCAGGGCTTGAATTCACAAGCCCTGAGATCATGACCTGAGCCAAAATCAAGAGTTGGTCACCCAACTGGCTGGGCCACCTAGGTGCCCTCCACCCCTCCGCTGTTTTCTTTTTAATCCAGAAATGGACCTCAGAATCAATTAACATTAGACATAAATATTAGAGCAACGGGTTATAAAGGAAATTATAACAAACTAATAGAGAGTCACCAGAAGTTTTCACAATGGATTTAGAATCCAGGAGACCTACATACTTGCTAATAGAATAACACCAATTAGTAGAATAATAAAGCCAGTTTGGGATATATAACCCAATATAGGGATATTCACCAATAACAAGTGAAAAGTTGAAAGTTGATTTTTAAAATAAGCGCATCATAAATTGAAAATAAGACAATAATGAATTGTTAGAGAAAGATACTCAGTTTGGAATTTATTTAAGCAACTGAGATGTCATCTGTAGTGATAATTTTTGAATTCAGGAGTTTACATGTACAGAAGAAATACAGAACTTTTGTATGAGACTCAGAACTTATACTCAGAACTCAAAGTAGTAAAACTAATAGTAAAAATAGTCAATGAACATATGATTAATGTGTGTTCGTCTGTTAATTACCTCTGTTCAGTAAAGGAAGATCACCTAAGAATCATTTTAAAAACATTGTGGAAGAATATGTTGTAATAGTGAAATAAATAGATGATATAATGCTACCAAATTGGGATGATTTAAATAACCATTTGAAGACAGTGTCATAATACAAAAGGGAGAAATGTTTTATTTGGACATGTAGAATATTATGTTGGTGGTCTCCCAAACTGGCTGATTACTAGCCCTTTACAATTTTTGATCCATGGGAATTGAAGTGAACTCTAGAATTTGGTAATACATTTCATATTGCTATATCTCTCTCCCACTGGAGCCTTCATGTTCCGGTTTCCACCTGAGTGGTCCCAATACTAATTTACCTTCTCTTGCTAGGTGAGTAGAAGGAGAGCTAGATCTTGTGTTTTTTTGTTGTAAAAGACAAATGTTTCACACTTTGGGTTGTTATAGATAGGTGAATGCTTCTTCCTTCAAACACTACGGGGCCCATCAGAGTCCTCTCTTAAAGGTTTCTGTCTTTAAGAACAGCCTTTCCAAAGTCTCTTGACACCTTCTTGCCTTTGGGCATGTGATCCACTGGAGGTGTCACAAAAGTACCATAATGAGTAATTATAAGACAGTCCAGCATTGGAAGACAAGGACTTTGCAAATGAAGCTTCTAATGATGTCTGGCACTCAAGTAGATAATCAGATATTTATTAATTGGATTCATGTTATGTATACAATAAACATCTTTACTATAATAGAGCCAAATCAAGGTGAGGGAATTCTGATCCCTTCATAGAATAATTGAAATAATTTCTGGGGCACCTGGGTGACTCAGTCGATTAAGGATCCGACTTTGGCTCAGGTCATGATCTCATGGTTCATGAGTTCAAACCCCACATCAGGCTGACAGCTCAGAGCCTGGAGCCTACTTTGGATTCTGTGCCTCCCTCTCTGCTTCTCTCTCTCTGTCTCTGTCTCTCTCTCTCTCAAAAATAAACATTTAAAAAATTAATAAAAGAATTTCTAAAATCACATAGAATTAGCCTTGAAAAAAAGAATCCAAAGAGCTAAGATTAAGATCAGCTATCTACTCAATGCTAGCTAGTTGATACAGACAGAATTAAAACACAAACTTTACCCTCAAGAAGATGGTCATAGTTTGGTAGTTGAAGCAGGTAAACAACTACTACAATTAAAATCATACAAAAAGACCTAAAATTGAGATAGGTTACTGGGCACATTGTTCACTTAAAGGAGGATGTGATCAAATTTCATTGAATTCTTTTTGTTATTATTAATTCTTGAAGGATAATTGGTGATCATCAGGGAGAATGCTGTAAAGAGTACATAGTCTAGACAGTGGCACACACCCATACTCTTATAAGCAAAAGTCTCAAATAATTCATTACAGTGATTCCTCTCCATTAATACAAGTGAAATTTACCTTCATATTGACTATACTCAAATTTTAAACTATTAATGAGGGTTCTGTATATACACATATGTACGTGTGTGTGTGTAAAATTTCTTAAGGTGATTTTTTTTCTATTCCCCTTCTCCCACTTTGCCCATCCTCCACCCTCCTCCCCTCTGGCAACCATCAGTTTGTTTTCCATATTTATAGTCTGTTTCTGCTTTTTGTTTCTTTGTTTTGTTTTTTTAGATTCCATATATAAGTGAAATCATATGGTATTTGTCTTTCTCAGACTTTCCTCACTTAGCATAATACTTCTAGGTTCATCCATGTTGTCACACATGGAAAGCTTTCTTTTTTTTTTTATAGCTGAATAATATTCCTTTGTGTATTTATACTCCATATTTTCTTTATCTCTCGATGGTCATTTGGGCTGCTTCCATGATTAACTACTGTAAATAATGCTGCAATAAACATAGGGGAATATATATGTTTTCAAATTAGTGTTTTTATTTTCTTTGGGTTAAATACCCAGGAGAGGAATTACCGAGTCATATAGTGGTTCTGTTAATTTTTTGAGGAACCTCCATCCTGTTTTTCATAATGGCTGTACCAATTTACATTCCTACCAGTAGTGCATGAGGGTTACTTCTTCTCCACATCTTCCCTAACACTTGTTATTTGTCTTTTTTTTTTCTTTTCATTCTAGCCATTCTGGCAGATATAAGGTTTTATTTTGATGGTGATGTTGAACATCTTTTCACATATCTGTTGGCCATCTGGATGTCTTCTTTGGAAAAATGTCTATTTGAGTTCTGTGCCCATTTTAATCAGCTTATATGGGGTTTTTGGGGTTTTTTTTTACTGTTGAGTTGTGTAAGTTTTCTCTTTATTTTGCATATTAATCCCTTATCAGATACATCATTTGCAGACCTCTCCTTCCATTCAGGAAGTTACCTTTTTGTCTTATTGTTGGTTGCCTTCACTGTTAATACAGAGAATTTGTTTTCCATAAAACAAAGCAGTAAGTTTTGCAGTTTGACCACGTTCTAGTCTCAGGCTGAGGCCTGACTTTCTTTTCAACAGAAAAATGACTCTGGGGTTCTATTCAATTCAGTGTGTCTTGTAGGAGAGTAATGATAGTAGCCTGCACTACTACTAATGGAAAGAACCCCATCTAGACCTAGGAGAGAGAGAGAGAGAAATGACATGCTAACATTACTCTATGTGGCTCCATCAAATTCTCTACTGCCCCCTCCACTACTGTTTACCTACTAGTGTCCATTAACGCAGGCTAGCCCACATCAGAAATAGAATTGGAAGGAAATTGGGTGCAGACTTAAGTATACTATTTTTCAAAAAAATTTCTGTTATTAAGTGATATGGAGTAAAGTTTATCAGCATATTCAATTTCATGGGTGTATGACATATATGTTGTAACAGGTTACCTGCATTGGCCACTCTAGAATTTGTGTAATTCTGAAAGAGCTTCCAGACTGTGTTTCCGCACATTCTATCCCCAAAATTGCGCTGGAAGCATGAAGCAGCGCGGTATGTGGGGGAACTGCAAGTAATTAGAAGTGCCTGGAATGTAGGTTTGTGTGGAAAAGGGCAGACTAGAAGGACCTGGGTGGTGGAGGGCCGTCTGGGGCATACCAAGATGTTTGAGCTGTTTCCTCTGTGGGTCTGTTATGCGTTAGCATCACGAGAGTGATGTCAGATATCCGAGGGTTTGAAAAATCACTGCAGCGGCAGTGTGGAGGAGAGCCTGGAAGGATGATCCAGCCACAACACACTGAGAGGATGAAGGCCCGAACTGTGTCTGTGGTAGTAGGGATGAATTCAAAAGGTGTATGTTTTAAGTGGCTGCTGTGTGCCCGGGACTATCTTAGTTTCTGGAAGTACATCTGTGAATAAGGCAGACTTTCCTGCCCTCATGGAGATTGCACACTAGTGGGTGGAAAACAATAAAATGATTCCATGCTCTTCACTTTGAGCGACTAGGTGGTAATGATTAGGGGTTTTTAAGACATTATGCAACCATACACACCTAGCAAAGATATTTTTGCATCCGTTTATGTCTGCGAAATGAAAAATAAAACATTTAATTTTACAATGATTTACTACATATATTTTTATAACATTACGAGGAAAGCATGGTGTCTTCTTTAAAATAAAACTAATATTGTCCACATTAAAACGAACAGCCTTGATTTACTAATTTGCTAATGAACTTCTAATTGTTCACTGTGTGACTCCACAGTCTCAGACTTAAGAATTTCATTCTAGAAGGTTGTTGATAATTAAGCTATTAGAAATTGTGAATGCATCTTTCCACTGAAACAAAGTTAACCTGGATGATTCAGTTCTTGTATTTTAAAATGTGTTTTACATTCCAGCAGAAGCTCCTAGGACACGAGTCACTTGGAATCTTCGGATAAGAAAGGGAGAATAGGATGGAATCATTTGTGGGCACAGTGCCTATAGACACGTTGTAGACAGTACAAGTTGGGCAAGTGTTTCTAGGATTAGATGGTTGGAGAGAGGAAGGGAAGAAGGGAGAAGAAGCCTACATGTCTAACATGGGGGCCACCTCTAATTGTTCTGAGAAAAGCAGGTTATGTTCAGTGACTTAAAATAGCATTTCAAAATTGCACATATTTATTGTCTGATCCCCGAATCCCAGAGTATTGAACGATTTGAGAATCATTTAAAGTGAATGATTCAAGAGAAAATTGACCATTCTGAATAACATGCAGTGACCCGTTATAACAGAATTGTAAGATTAGTGTGAAGTAATTTGGCTGAACACACAGGTCTTCAAAAAAAAATACCATGGAAATTTTTGCTTGTTTTTGATCCTAATATTAGTTTATTTTCCTAATGATTTTTATCTTTTACCTAAAATAGAGAAAAATATTAACCGAGACTTCCTGTTGCCTTCACTTCACCTAGGAATGGCTTATTGCATTTTGATGATCAAAGGCCTTTTCAGCAGTAAAAAAGCTGTTTGCCTAACCGAGGCTACTGCAATTTTCTACCTAGAATGGATGAGAATAAGTTGCCTGCTTGATCACTTATGTATACCTGATCAGTGCGGACAGTTAAGAACTTGATATTCTACCCAATCTGTTGTAACAACAACATATATTAAGCATCTGCTATGTGTGAGATAGTATGACAGGCACTTGACATTAAAAAGATGAGCAAAATAGCCACAACCCTTGCCCAATTTGAGAAATCAACCTGAATTATATTCTGTTATCTATAATTATAAGAATAAAAAATCTTGTGAAAGTATTTCATTAAAGTTTATGTAAGTTTCATACTCAGAAGATAATAATTTTCATGATATTATTCCCAAGAAACTTGAGGTACATTAAACAATTCTAGATGGCAGTTTTTAATTTATCACATATTTTAATATTGGCAAAAGTATGAACATTTTGAAAGGAACACAGTTAGGTAATATCAACCTCAGTATTTAGAAAACTAATTTAGATGATAGAGTGAAATAAAAACAGATTTAAGAGAAGTTGAAATTCAGTGTAGGGAACCACTTTTGGAGTCACAGAATGTAATAACCTTCCCTCAGGAGCAAGAAGACAAATGTGCCCTAACTCGTATCTGACCAAATGTTCACCTTTTCCTGTCCCATCAGTCCCTTCTGAAATCAGGTAGGAGTGCAGCAGATAAAGGAACATCAACAGAGTAATAGAGATACGCATTCACTGGGGGCATGCCCCTCCCCTGCTTGCTGCTAGTTCAAGGTCCCAGAATGTAAACTGCTAGGGCTCTGACCAAAGTAAAGGCAAATCACACACAAAGTTGAAGTTCAGGGAGTTCTTATTAAATCTAGAGTTTCATTAACCACTTTATGAATTGGGGAAATAACAGGGGGTTAACAAGAACTTTAAATCTGAGAACTATAGCACTAAAAAGACTGCTCCCTTCTTCTGTTCCATGTCCTGTATTTTATAGTGTTTCCTTAAGTCCAGAGAAACACACCTTTTCCTTAAATTTAATAAACACCCTAAAAATAAGTCAATATGTGCATTTTTCCTGATTTCAAAAAAGTAAAATGTTTAAGAAGGAAAAAAAAGACATTTTAATTGTACCCCACAGAAATAACTGCTAACACTTGGGTTTTTATTTTTCCAGACTTCTTTCTTTCTAGGCATATTGTGTGTGTGTGTGTGTGTGTGTGTGTTTACATGGTTAATGGAAAAATGAGATCGCAAGCCGTTCTGCCATATACACTAGTGAAAAGCCCTGACTTTGGAATCAGACCATCCTGGGTTTGAATCCCAGCCAATTCTGGTTACTAGCATAAGATTTTGACCAGTTTCTTTACCTGTAAAATAAGAATGATGATGTATCTTTTCAGAAGGTTGTTGTGGACAATAAAAAGGAGATAATATATGTAAAGTGCTTCATCAAGAGTTTAATAAATACTTCATAATCCAGCCTCTTGTTCCTGTGTTCTACTTCACTGTCCCCTTAGCACCATGCTTTGCTGTATTTGGCAAGTGGGGGTGGGGGTTGGGGGGGGGGCACAGATATGTTTTTATGAAGAAATGTATTAAATTGGTACTCTATAAACTAAGAGACATGTATAGCTAAAATATTCTGATTTTTAAAACCCTATATATTTTTTTAAATTTTTTTAATGTTTAGTTTTGAGAGAGAGAGAGACAGAGGGCACAAGCAGGAGAGGGGCAGGGTTAGAGACAAGCATCCAAAACAGGCTCTATGCTCCGAGCTGTCAGCACAGAGCCCAACATGGGGCTCGAACCCAGGAACCATGAGATCATGACCTGAACCGAAGTCAGAGGCATAACTCACTGAGCCACTCAGGTGCCCCTAAAACCTTATATAAGGTTAACATCCAGCTCAAACTAACCAATAAATTTTGTGCCGATTATAGTTTCTAGACATTTATGTTTGTATGTGTGCATGTGTGTGTGTATTTATTTTTAGTTTCCGGGGCTTTTAACAGGAATTAGAATGAAGTTTTTAACAGCCTTTTGGGTCCTTTTTAATGTGTTGTAGTCAATGTATACATGTATAATAACTTCTATGTATATAACGTATATGTTCTTTTTAACGTATATGTAGTTTTCATATCACAAAAAGCAACATAATACATAAGTACCATGAATATCATGCATAGTTGTGCTATTTTATTTGTCTTATCCAAGAAGAATCTTATATCACTTTATAATTTGCCTTAATTTCCAAGTAGAACTAGTTTCGTCCCAAATTGATATGGAAGCTTAAATATGTCTAAAATTAACTTAGTTAAAAGAGTGGCTTTAAATTTTGTTTGAGACTTTTATACTTTTATGTAATGAAATGTGAAAATTAGATGTTTATGTGCAAAATAGGTCCACAGTTAAATGTTATGACAAAGGAAGTAAATATTTCATTTTTTCCCTTTTTTCTCTAGCTCAACTGAGAAGTCATTTCCTTGGAGATCAACAGGTATGAGTTTTTATCATACAAAAAATATTTCTTATGTTTTGCACACACAAAAAGAGCATTCATATAGCTTGCTTTCTCAGTTTACTGCCTCTTGTAGTGACACTCCTGAGCTCCTTCACTTTCAAATAGTTCTTACTTTGCTTGATTCGTTTGAACATTGTTGAGTAGACTTAAAGATATCAGCTATAAAGAAAGTTAAAGCACTGGACATCAGCATGTCAATGTTATCACCACTGGACATTTTTAATATAGGCACATATCATCTGAATATTTTCTTTTCTATCATAAGAAAGTACAGGGATGCCCTCACAAAAGTTCCTGCATAATCTGGGAAAGTTGACTGATCATTTATATAAATCAAGATTTTTCCTTTCGTAGTGTTTCCCGCACTCAAGAGTTGCCTGAAACATTCATATCCTTTATGTATCCAGATGCAGACTATATGGTAGCTTCTAATAGAATCCAGAAGCTTCTAATATAATTTCCTTATCTTTCTTTTCACTCCAAATTCACTTCGCAGAAAGGATGAATTACATTAAGGAGAGTATCTGCCATCTTCATAAATATTTGATGACTTCATATTCAGTGTTCATTCATTAAATGTTGAGCACCTACATCACGGACCCAGTCCTATACACATTGCTGGTCACACAGTGATTGGTGCACCACGTACATGTTTCTGCATCTTCCTTGGAACTTATAACATAAAGGACAATGTTATCAATATATAAATACTAGAATAGGCCTTGTTATCTAAATACTTTGACAATTTTTAGACAGATTTTGATCTTGAATAAAACTCAAATCACTAAATGTCTGATATCTGAGTTTACCAAAACCTGGTATTAGGATTCCAGGGTTATTTATAGTGCATACAAGGCACTCCACTGTTTTATAAGGAAGCTATTCCCAATTCCCATGAATTGTTTACTCAAGCCATAGATTAGGCAAAGACATATGAAAAGCTACTTAACAATAAAACTCACAAACAGTAGCTTAATATAAGGAAAATCATAACATGAAATAGTATGTGGTTAGATGCCAAATGTATATTGTGTGGGAGACATTGTTGTAAATGGACAGCCTACTGCAGAGAGCGCTTTGTCACTAGGCAGCAAAAGAGACAACAAATGTCACATATGAACATTTAAAACTGGTTTGAGAGATGGCAAAGTGTGCAAAGTCTAGATAGCCACATTGGGTCAAAATAGATTTGTAAATACTGGTGACTTTTAACTCTCCCACAGGTCATGGAGAGTCACTGAAAATGCTTTGAGCAAAAAAGTTGCCTGATTTAAATATTCTTCAGGAGAAATAACAGCTCTATAAACTATTAAAAAGTGATTTGAAAAATGTAAAGAAAAATACTAAGCACACAGTAGTGCGTTTCGTACTTGTCTGTGGCAAAAATTTGCCATTTCATATAAAATTCTTCTGTAAGTTTATCTTTAACAGTACATCATTAATTTATTCCAGAAATATTTCTTGAGAGCCTTAAAACAGTTGTCTAGCACATAGCTGTCAATCTTTAAAACAAATATCCTTGTCCTCTTAAGTGCTTCAGGTCTAGTGGAGGTAGATGTTGAGCACCTACATCATGGTGCTATCCACTTGAAATTGGAGGAGGGGGGGCTATAAAGAGGAACGACAGATATATGCCATATTTACTGATATCTCTATTTCTGGACATTAAGGTTGTTTCTAATTTTTTTTACAATTACATATAGCATTGTGGGAAACATCCCTGTACATAAAATTATATCTGTACTTTTGATTTATCGTAGGCTATACTTTTAAAGAAAAAATATTAGAGTATATGAACATTTTTAAGCCTCTTGATATGTGTAACCAAGTTGTTTGCCTGAAAAGATTATATTATTTTTCCCTCCCTTTAGGAATGTGAGGTTGATCCTCTCATACTTCCTCATTGGCATCATCGTTTTATTAAAAATCTCTTATATATTGCCCTTTTTTGTTGCAGTGCAAGTGTTTGATAGGCACGAGCTTTTTGTAGACCAAGGATGATAACTATATTAGAGTCAAGTCAGGAAAACCAAGCTCATGGCAGCTAGTTCCATATGAGGGATTTGATTCAGGGAGGTTTATAGTTCAAGGGCGCATTGGAAGGTTTGGGAAAATTAAACAGCATACTCAAACGCCCATGAGACTGATCATAACCAAAGCTGCCACTGTTTCTAGGACTGAGGGGGCAATGGATTAGGTGGTTTTGTTTCCAAACTGGAGCAGTGGTGAGAAGTAGGGCAGGGGGAGATTTCCAGCATTAGCTGGAACCAGGAAGGAGATAAAGCCAAGCCAGAAATGCTGCCTAGAGCAGAGCCGGAGAACATCCTGGATCTTCTTAGTACAGTTCCGCTCCTGACACACACCATTCTGCCCCGGCTGAGCTGAGCCAGAAAAGGCAGTTCGGTGGTTTCTAACTACCAAAAGCCAGCCAGGCAGTGTACAACTGTGTTGATTTACATATATAGAGAATGAGCTTTGATTAGGAAGACACATAACAGAATGAAATATTTGGGGCCTTGCTGTCCTTTCTACCTCCCTCCCCTCTAGTACATTTACTCAGCATCGTTCGACCACCATCTTCACGATTTACTAATGAGTTAAATATAGATGTGTGTGTGTGTGTGTGTATTGTCTGAGTTCCTCCCCAAATACTTTAACGTTAGGGAAATACAACTCCAATAATTCATCTGTCTTCACCACAGCTACATTTGTAATTCACACCTAATAACTATGCTTCATCCCTTACTTTTGTCAGAGTATACTCATACCAAACTCCTATTCAGATCTGGCAGGTGTTAGTTACATTTACTGACCTTGTTTTTTGCTTTTGGGGGGAGAAGGAGTGTATTAATCTTCACACACTACAATCACAACTGCTATTTACTCCACTTTCTATTATTTTAACTATAATAACGTTACTTGTGTGCTTTCTTAAATTTGCCTATGTTTCAGCCACAGTTATGACATTTAAATTGTAACCATGGCAATAAGCTACAAAGATAAGGGTAGAAAACTGAAATTTGATTGTATGCATAAAGGAGTAAAATCTGATTTGTTTCATGTTTCTTTTTCTAAGTAGTGATAGATATCTTTAGAAGTTTGATTGCAAGTAAATAATAGCATAAAATGTCAGTTTTGCTGCTTTTTCTGTTAAGTTTAACTCTTATCTTCTCTTTACCACATTGCATGCAGAAATACTAAATGTAGTATAAAAATCCTCTCATTTTTAGAATTTGGTAGTCCTGACCAGAATAAGGGCAGGGGTGGCTTAAAATTTAATAGATAGATAGATAGATAGATAGATAGATAGATAGAGGTAGTCTTTGTCTTTGTCTTTGACTAGATCTTGACAAAAGTAACATCTTTGTTCAATTTTCTTGGTTTCCTAAATAAGAAAGGATTACATGAAAAGATTTAGGATTAAGTCTCTTATTGTTCCTCATTTTTCTTCAATATTTTGAACATTTTGTTGCAGACAATTGCTCTACCTTTATATACATATTACAAACTTGAGTTGAAAATCTTGGAACTTAAAAAGCCTTTTAGCAATAAGGTGAATTGTTAACAGGGCAATGGTTTGATCACTACCTGGGAGAGATCCCTGCCTACTCTGGTGTTTTCAGGATGTTACACATTCTGTTGAAATGCCAGAACCTGAGACCAGCTGCTGAATTTTGTTTTTAAATAGCTGACTTACTGCAGAGTCATTTTCTAAGGAAGAGCTCAGGATGCCCTAGGCTGAAAAGATTTCCATTTCTTTATGATTCAGTTCAGCAGAATCCCTCTGTTTGTTTGCTCGGGTTGGTTGGTCCTTTGGTCTGACAGTCGTTTGGTTGATTTTTGTATGAGGGATAGTAGGCTGTATGAAAGTAAAAAGCCAAAGCTTTTTAAGTTTGGGGCTCAAAGAGATTACTTCCCAAAACACAAGGAAGAACCATCCCCTCTACAGTTTTCTCAGGCTGGTTGGGAAGGAGTCTTAAGGAGAAGCTTCCCCGGAAGTAATAAAGTTGTTTTGAAGTATTTATGCTTTATTGTTATCTTGCTTTTCTGTTCCCCTCTCTTCATTATTCCGTATTTTCTAGCTTAGCAGTGTTACATATCTACTCTCTATAAACATAAAATGCGCATCCTTTTGTCTTTTATGAAGAGAGTTTATCGTTTTGTTTTGGCTCTGTCTTTTCCTTATAGCCTTGCATTTCTTATAACCTTGTGTTTTTTGTTTTTTTTATGTATGTTCCACTAAAGAGCAGTGAGGAGGGAATGTTGTCTTAATGTTCCTTTCTGTTTTCTCTTTTATTAGTGTTCCATTTTTCCATTGTTCACATCTTCACCTCTCTTAAAATTTGATGCATTTGTACAGTCTCTTACGTTCTGCCAAAATTTGAGGTAGCTTTTAAGACCACATACAATAAGATAGAAAATAAACACCATAGTCATAAACATATATAATAGAATAATAGATAAAAGCCGGAGGAAAGTGAGAATACAAATATATGCACATGTGATTATAATTCTTCTTGATGGAAAATATTATGCAAAATAGTCCTTAAAGAAAAGAAAGGAGGTGGAACCCTTGGTGGAACCCTTGGGCTTCTCTTTTAAGAAAAAGCACACCAATTCACACACACACACACACTCTTTCTCTCTCTCTCTCTCTCTCTCTCTCTCTCTCTCTCTCTCACACACACACACACACACACACACACACACACACACACACACAAAAGATACATAGTTTGTGTTGCCCACCAGAAAGAAGCTGTTGAAGCCATAAATTGAGTCCTTTTGTCAAAGTGTTCATTGGCTGTTACTTAAATCCTCCAGCCACATCCTGTAAAGTGAATTGTGCCACAAGTCACAATTTCACAGTTTTTCTGTTCCAGGAAAAAAATACTAGAGTCTAGGCAGTTTCCAGTTTTAGTACTTATGTGTAAAATGAGGGGAGGGGAGCAGCATGGCATCAGCCTGAGAATCCTAGCCTTCTTCCGGCAGCCCCCCACCCTCCCCTTCCCTGCAGATGAGAAGGGGCCCCCTTCTGAACCTGAGTGCACCTGTCTGTGCCCACAGGCCAAGGAATCTGGCTCCCTTTCACTAGAAGAAAGTGCTCAAGAAATAGTGTCAAGAGCAGATATTAATGAATGTTAAATAACTGATTGGGAATTACTACTTCTAAGAAAATAAAGAAGCCACAAGATTAGAGTTTTTCCTAAAGCAACGAGTTAGCAAAGGACACAGGAGAATAAAAGTAAGGGAAATTTCTGGTTGACCCAGAAGGCATTAAGGGGTAGAGAGCCTTGGGTGGGCCTATTGTAATAAGTAATGAGCAAGAGAGAAAATATTAATGATTTCATTCAGTTGAAATAGTGGATATTTGACAATAAAATGCGAAAGGGAATGAAAAAGATGGTGGTAAAACAGAAATTTTAAACTGATAGGGCAATTTAACTTCACAGTGCCACATCCATTTATTGTGGAGTATGTATTTAAGTGCCATAATTTTAACATACTGTCCATTAAATCATTATTGTGTGGTACATACTGACATTAATAGTTAATGTATACTACTAATTTTAAGACTTTATAGGGGTTGGGTTTTGTGTTTTGTTTACATATTTAAATTTTGTTCCTAAAATGTATAGATACGACTTTCTTCCCACTGCAGTGGGTTAAAAAAAAAAAAAACAAAACATAAATACTGAAGGTAAAAGATAAATGTGAGACCAGCCCTAAGTCAATTTATTTCTTTTTTTCCTCCATCTGGAGCAAGTAATTTACAATACAAAAAAGCATCAGCACATCATGAGATAGGACACAAACTTAAATGGGAACACTTTATGCCTCAGTAGAAATGTGCCGGATTTATAAAGGAGATAGAATAGGAAGTTATACATGTTCATAAATAGAATATTAGATTAGCAATCATGTATAAAGGACGATTGAGGATTTTGGATGTTATGATTTATTATGGCTAAATGACAAAATTTCATCATATATTCATTCCTTCCTGTTTCTTTTCTAAATAACAGGAGGAATACGACTTTCTGTTAAAACCAGCCAAGTTTTTCCTCCCTTATTTTTTCAGGCCTTTTTAGCTACATAGTCATGATATTCTTCTTACCACAGCTACAACACTATAGCTTCCTGATCACCACAAAAAGGTTCTCTTAACTTGTTAATGTTTTATTACAAAAGGCCTTCTATATTTTACAAAAAGTAAGTCTTGAAGAACTTGGAGTAAAGGTAAAATTTCCTTCATTCCCACATCTTTCTATACAATGGCCATTGCCCCACACACCTCTGTAGATACCTACTCACACGCGCGCACACACACAAACACACCTTTGGCTTTGTTTTGTTTTTAATTCAGTGAGGATATATTATACAGTGTTCTATAATGTAGGTTTTTTCCTTAACGGCATAGTGAAAACCAAGCATGTGTTTCTGTTATCAGTATATAAAGACCCACCTCTTTTTTAATGGTTAAATACCCATGGTTTAGAAAATTTATGTAAGCAATCCCTTATTAGTAAATTTTTTTTTCCAGTTTTTTACTTTGACGAACAATGGTAAACGGTTTCTCTGCACATCTGAGTATCTTTGTCACTTACATTTTTTTAAGTGGAACTGCCTGGGCAACTGTGTATACGGGGGCTTTAGGGGCACATATTGTCAAACTGCCCACCAAAAATGCTTAACAATATGTGGGAAGAGTGAGGCTTTTCCTCTGCCTTCTTAGGTTAAGTGACTGAGGAAGCCAGTGAATTTAACTGACAATAGTTAAATTAATAGAAAAATAATCCCAAAGTATTCAGATACACATAGGAGCTCATGAAAGTAGTTTACCTAAATGACTACACTAGGGGTTATCTACCTAGCTTAATGGGGGAGAGGAAGTGGGCAGAAAGGGTTTCTGGGGGAAAAACAAATAGGTTCCTAGGGGAACAATGGGGATCTAAGAAATTTTGCAATAATGTTTGTTTATGCAGGTACAAGTGGTCCTCCCACTTTTTTTTCATGCCATGAATCTCCCACAGAAGGGACCCATGGCAGCCTCACCCCCAGAAGTTTCTGCTTTTAGTGAAATAAGGGATGCTCCAAGAAGGCTTGTTTCTACATTTGTTGAATTTCAAATGTCTTTACTTCAAAACAACCTTCGTGCTGACTGTCAGAGTCTGAGGGGGTCCCTACAAATATTCCTACCTATACCAACTGCTATGCCTATCCATGCTTGCTATGTTGCCAGAGTCTAGGAGTGTAAATTTTCATGAATATATAAAATGTTAGTGAGTTATTAGGCTTTAAAAAGCCATTTGTTTCCAAATGCCCTATATCATAAGCTTTATAGACAGATTTAACAGTAAAATCACTTAAATAATTCTTAAATATTCATTAAATCAGAACATTGTGTGGAGACCAGCAAACTACTGACCTTTCTATCATTTGATTAGTTCTTATGGAAGTTGGAGATCAACCTGATCTTGGAATTTAATAAAATTGTCATGTTTCCTGTCAGCTCTTCTTTCTTTTCTTTTCATATCTGGGTCAAAACGATCACATACATTTTTCTGTCAACAGAAATGCAACAACCACTACTGGAACAAGCAAACAACAAACTTTTGTTTATCACCATTGGAGGTAATTCGGGTACTAGCACCTCCAGAGGTTCCCAACTTTGTTGTACATTAAAATTGCCTGCGGAACTGTTGAAGTCTGGGGCCCAAAGCAGGCATCAACTTTTTGAATATGCCCTGATGATCACACAGTGCAGTGTGAAAATCACTGCCTTACTCAAAAGTAAATTAATTTAATTACTGGTAATTAAAGAGAAGAATTAAAAGTTTATCCTACTATCCTGTACAGATTATTTTTAGGATAACCAAATAATCCTGGCCATTAATAGCTATCTTAAGGTATCTAAATACGCCAAGGGAATTCCTGCTGATAAATGTAGAAAGAACAATAAAATTAGAAAAATCACCAATTTGCATGCTCTAATGAAATGGTTCAAGCAAAGATTGTCAGTGTATGCAAAAACCACTGTATTTTGATCCTGGCTGCACATTAGAATCATCTTGGGAGTTTTTAAATTCCTAATATCTTAAATATTTAATATTTTAAATCTCTAATATTCAGACCACAGCTTGAATTGGAATCTCTGGGCATGGGACTCAGTCAGTGATAGTTTCTAAACTCTGCACCTACCCCATCCCAGGTGATTGCAGTGTGCAGCCAACATTGGAAACCATTGCACTAGGAGACAGGTTGATGATGAACTTGAAAATATGGAAAGATGGGGCTGCCATCACTTGAATTGGCTGACTGATCTTAGCAACTCTAAGCGTTACAGTATGACAAGATGTAAAGTATACAGCACCATCCATAAAGTATTCTAACCACAAGAGTTTGACCTGAAAGCTGCTAGCTCTAACTTTCTGTTTATAAGACATACTGAGGTTAGAGGATGTTTTAATGCCACCATGATGAAACCTGCACACAAGCTCGGAATGTGGAGCATCCTATGAGTTTGTTGCTATGGTTCCCTCAGTAAGCCAAGAACATGAAAATGAGGGTATGAGAGCCTCTTTTTAGATTTAAGGTACTTAAGTAGCAATCATAGTCCAATGCCATCAGTAAATCTTATTTCAGCCTGACTAGTACAAGCCAACTGAAGAAAGAAATTTTTGAGACATCAGGAAAATTTGACTGTGAACTCATTATATGGTGGAATAAATGTAGTTTTGCGAAGTCCTTATTTTACAGAGCTACATATGGAAGTATTTAGAGTTGAAATGATCTGATGTGAGGGATCTGTTTTAAAATTCTATAATAGTAGAAAAGAAAGATAAATGGAGCATAAAAAGTATGGCATAATGTTGTAACTTAAATTGGGGAGGTGGTTTGTTGATCTCTCTACTTTTATGAAAGTTTGAAAACTTAAATTTTAGAATACTTGAATACAAATTCTTTAAACAAAGGGTTCAGCATACTGTGGGTTAAAGTAGTACATCAAAGTGGCACATGTTAAAGCCAGCCAGCTGTTGGTCATACTCCCAAGGTTAGCTGTGACACAAATGAAACCACTCTGAGGTAGATGAGAGAGTTTCTCGGCCAGTGGATGCTATTTAACATGTATTTCCACATAGTTGGGATTTTGTTAAATGAGTCCTAATTTAAGCAAAATTTTCTGTAAATGCTGGACATCAGCCTTTCTGCTAGTTTAGAACTCTACATTTATCACTGTGTTTGTGTGGATTGTAAGTAATTTCATTGTACATATCTCAGCCACAGACACTTTCACAGCGTAACTAGCCATAAGGCAGTTGCACTGTAAAGATAAAATCACGAAAAACAAAAGAGGGACATTCACTCAAAGGACATAATGAAACATGAAAAATGAATAGCAAAATGTAAAAGACTACTACAAAACACAAAATATTTGAATACATTCAAAATGTGGAAGGTAGAATCATGGAAATACTGACTTTATTTTGTGGGTTGTACCTAAGCATTTGTTTTCAAAGTATTTTGTTGATAGTATTAAACACTTTTTTTTTTTTTTTTTTTTTTGCTTGTTGATGTGTCTCCTCGTTTGGCATCACACTTTTTCTTTTTTCACTAAAATTTCTTTATTAAGAGAGGCATCAGATTTCAAATGCTAGGATGCGTATTTGAAACTGAATTTTGTGTTGTGCTGTGATAAGCCTTGTTTGTTCTTAGCATATTGTCACATGTCTTTTGATAGATGTTCCAAAGTTCTGTGGGAAATGTGGGTGCAAACCTCTGCGCCACGGTACAAACCATTATGAGGGCTACGATTTACGTAATATAAAAATAGGAGTAGTGCATCACTGGAGAAAAGAAACCAAATTGTCAGCCAGTTATTTTTATTTTATTTTTTTTATCTTTTATGGCAAGATTGCCTTATGGCCAATTAAACAGCGAAAATGTTTCTGTTGAAAATGCTTATGGTAAAGTGATCTGCAGGAAAGATACTTACAGTAAAAGTATTGGACATGGTTCATGGATGTGTGGCAACCAGCAAATAAGAGTATTTGCATTTTACTTTAGCAAATAATGTATCTGACCATTCCTACACCATTTACACATAATATATGGGGATGGATTACATACATCCCTCAAAGACTTAAATACAGTGATTTATGACTGTATCAAAATCTCGTATCCAGTTCTAGCCTCTAACCTTTCATGTTTAATATAAATGTATTAAATAAGTATTTAAGTGTTCTCATGCTCTTAGTGATATGTGAAGAAATATTCTGTTAACTACCTAAAATAAAACAAATTATCAAGTTTAAAAGCTCCTTCTTTTCTTTTACCATCTCTGCAACACACAGAGCCATACTTCCTCAGTGAACAGTCATTGCTTTGGGAAATATCAAGGAGGCAGGCTATCATCTGTAACTCCACATTTCATTCTTATGGCAGAAAGTTAGTCTTCATTTAGGTTTATCTTGATAATCTTTACCAAAAAAGATAACCCAATAGAAAATTATAGAAAAACCTAGTTTCAGAAGACCCATTCATTTCTTATGGTAGTGAATATCCTCCTTTACAGATTTGTCTGGGTCTTTTTAAAGAATTTTTTTTTTTAACAGAGGGAATCTATCTTATATCTCCGGCTATCAAATATATCCACTTTTATATTTGGTAACACTTTTTCCCTAAGGAATAAAGTGTGTCCTTGGAAAAATATTTGAATGATTTTGAGCACTTATTTTTCATAGACATTACCGCAAATCCTTTTCTTTTTTCAGCTTTCTCTATAGGAAGCAAGAGGCCCAGGGCCTTTCATGAGTACCTACCTGTAAACTCAGTGTTGGAAATTTGACATGTATGATCTATTTCTTTTCATTCTTACATTTCTAAACTCCTTGTTTTTCTAGTTTTCCTCTTACAGATATAAATTATTTATGGTAAGTATGACACCTGTATTTTAATTCATGCCTAGACAAAAAAATACTTGATAAATACTCATTTTAATATGACTATTTGCAAAAATTCCTTTTTTTTTTTTTTTCTAAAAAATACTTTTAATCATTTTGTATTCCTGAACGGAATTCAGGAATTTTACAATATTATGAACAAAAGATCTCTCTGGTGACATATAAAACTATAAAATACTTTACAGATGTGTCATTATAGAAATTGAAGAACGTGCTTTATACCAGCTTATGTAGATACAAAGTTTGCTTAAACCATGAAATTGAATCTAGACAGATGAGCTTTTACAGTGGCTTTCAAGACAGATTAATTGATGTTTAGAGCAAAGTGTAAAGTGAACTAGAAGATACTTCATTAATGGTTTCTGCTTTCCAAGACTTTTTACTCAACATTTTCTAGGTGAGTAAAATTTTTGGAGTCTTTGTCTTAATGTTTAAAAGATAATATAAGCATGTATAAGACCCAGAAACCTAGATACACTCAAGAACCAGACTAGAAATAGTTTCTGTAAACATGATCTTCTGCCCGTTCTCATAAGTTTTTTACTTCCATTAAAGCCCAGCTTTTAAAGGATATCATATGTGGGTACAGGTACACACACACACACACAGTAATTTATATTTGAGTCAACAAACTCTGGGTATCTGTAATATTCTTAAAATATCAGTCAACATCTATCTATGTCTTCTATAGACCAAAGAATGTTTTTATGATTCATGTTTCCATTGCCCTATTTACATTTTTACTGTGCAACAGTATTCCCCAATGATGTCATTTCCCCCAATAATTGGGTTACCTGCTGTAGAAGTGACTCATGTACATCAAAGAAGTTACTGAAGAGAAGTCTATTCAAGGCCATCATCGGTGTTCTCTTCCAGAATTTGGCCTAGAGCTTTACTTCTTAGCCATAGAAGGCACTGGACTATTTCTACAGCTCTGTGGATAGACTCCTTTCTGAGCCTGTAGCCCTACAGGAAGCCACAGTACCATGGCCAAGTAGGAAGTTGAGTCCCCATAAGACAAAATTTTCTATTCATATTTTTCATAAGGTGTTGCCACTCTGAATATGAAGGCTAACTTCAATTCACAGTCCAGAGTTAGAAAAAAAAGTGAGATACTCCATTCCCTTAGCCGTCAAAAAATCATCTGCATTCATTCTATTAACCATCACAGGAGTCCTGCAAAAACTCATATTACACTATCTTTTATGCAAGGGCAAACCTCTAGACACCATAGCAACTCAGAGCAGGTACAAACAAGGAGATTCTAGCACAAAGTTACAGTATGCTGGACTAAGAAAGACTAGTTACAGGGGTGTATATACTAAAAATCTCCTTACTGATCTCTGGGTTCCTGTTTCCATGGTAATTTTACACCTAGCATAGACCTCTGTTTCATATACTCTAAACAGTAAGACACATAGATTAACAAAGCAGAGGAATTTCAGTAATTTAAGTTCTTTAGTGAGACCTTACCCTGTTTCCTGAGCATATTTTTATGCATACTTGGTGTATATTTTGGACATACATCACAGAAAAGATAATACACTTTGTATTTTCTCTTTCACTGTAAGCTTAATGGGGTGGATAATACATGAGATTTACATAGCCCTACAGCATTATTATCCCTTACCCACTAATATTTTTCCTAGCTGCAACCTTCTACTTTTTCTAGTTAATTGCCTTTTTTTTTTTTTTTTTTTTTTTAGTGATATTGGAGCACTCAGAAGAAATGTAATAGGCAAGAAGGGCCATGTTTCCAATAATCTCCTAGTCGTAAATACAAATGGGAGATTATCTCATTCTACCTTGAAGCTTGTTCAAATTCTACATTTTTAAACATGTATTTTCATGGAAAATGATAATTTCAGGTTTGAAAATGCCCCATAATGTATTTCTGATGTCCCACAAAGCATGTTTGTGAAAAAGTAACACATGTTCTTCAGTACACAGATTAAAGAAATAGCATTGACATTCCGTTTGTCATTTTTGCTCATAAAAATGTCTCAGTTGCATGTTCTGACTGTGCTAAATCACACCATGCCAACTATTTAATTTTAGTTTATAGCAATGAGCATGAAGTGATCCCATCCTGTGAGGCTCTGTAGTTTATCTGGTAAATTTGACTAGTGTCTTCTTTTATTCCACTAGCATGTGTTTTTAAAAGACATTCATTTTAGGCACACCTGGGTGGCTCCTTCGGGTAAGCATCTGGCTTCAGCTCAAGTCATGATCTCCCGGTTCATGAATTTGAGCCCAGCATCAGGCTCCACAATGACAATGCAGAACCTGCTTGGGATTCTGTTGTCTGTCTCTCTGCCCCTCCCCCACTTCCCCTCCCCCCCCAAATAAATAAACTTTTAAAAAGACATTTATTTTAGAGTAAGATTGCACAAATAGTGCATAATTAATAATTTCAAGCCTTACCTGGGTGCCTCCGTGGTTCAGTTGGTTAAGCCTCTGACTCTTGATTTCAGCTCAGGTCATGATCTCTGGGTTTGTGAGATCAGGCTCTGCGCTGACAGCATGGAGCCTGCTTGGAATTCTCTCTCTCCTCTCTACCCCTCCCCCGCACATACGTGAGCTCGCTCCCTCGCTCTCTCTCTCAAAATTAATAAACTTAAAAATATAATAATTTCGAACTTTACCATACTACAATACGAATACTTTATTCAGTAATTAGGAAGTGGGTCTTCTTACCTTAGGTATAACATCTATGCATACATACATTTATATATGTGCATATAATTTGTGAATTATAAGTTTTCAACAAAATAGTAAATAATAGTAAAACTTTGAAAATTATTTAACTTCTAATGATTAAGATGTCAGTATCTTTTTGTCTTTGCATATGTAGATTACATTGGGCTTCATTACAGAAATAGAGAAATAACTGAAGACCTCATTCGTAGTTTAAAATTTGGTTGTTTTGTACTTCATATTAGATTAATCTCATTTATCTATCAACTTCTTAAAACTTACTTAAACATAAAAAATAGGGGTGCTTGGCTGTCTCAGTTGGTGGAGTATGCAGCTCTTGATCTCAAGGTTGTGGGTTCAAGCCCCAAGTTAGGTGTATAGATTACTTAAAAATGAAATCTTTAAAATGAAGTTTATATCCTGTTCTCTAAACCTAATTATTTAGATCTTCAAATTGGATTTGGGGGACACGGGAATTTAGTATTTTAGTACTCTAGTTAGCCATCTCAAAGTCCTTTTCTATATTATATTGTTTGAGGCATTGCATTTCAAAGTATAAGAAATAGGTACTAACATTGAGAGGGTACATGGTTATACTACTTTCAGGGTAATTTTGTTTATTTTGTTTGTTTTTGTATTTTTTTAAGATACTAGTTCTGTTAAGTTTTATTTATTAGGGTGACCAGTATAGAATCCTGTATCTCACCATTTGTGCTTGTTCTATTTAAGATTTATTTTATCTTAACTTATCTTATTTTTAGAGAAAGTGGGGATGAGGGGCAGGGAGAGAGAGAGATAAAATCCCAAGCAGGCCCCATGCTCAGCTCAGAGCCTGACGTAGGGCCAGATCCCACAACCCTGGGATCATGACCTGAGCTGAAATCAAGAGACGCTCAACCTACTGAGCTGTCCAAGTGCCCCAAGATTATTTTAAATAGCTTCTCTTAAAGAGTTTAATGAGCGCAATTGTTTGCCACATGGTTTGTGAGAAAATGTTCTGGGTGAGGAGACACAATTGCTGAGGTACAGATTTGTAGGGTGCCTCTTTCTCTTTTCCTATTTAAATAATAGCTCCTAATAGTTTTTTAAAAATGAAGAGGCATACATGGAACTCTAATGGGTTTTGGTTTCCATGGTGATAAGTTCTCCGATCCTGACACTGCATGCCACCTAGTGTTTCCAAGCCAAAAGCTTTCATGTATTGGCGTCCCACGTTTTATCTCGTACTAAACCTGAAGCTAAGAACTATCTAAACCTCTCTTCCTTTTGAAAAACGGTACCCTTTCCATGTATGAGAAGTCTTGGAGCTACCGCAGGGGTGCTTCCATGTCTGCTGCCGTTTCGTATTCAATGTCTCTGGGCTTCATTTGGACGAACAAAGCCCCGGTGGACTGCAGCACAGCCCTGCCTTCAGGCCGACCCTTGCATTGCTATTCCCAGGCACTCCAGTTCTACAGAAAACTCTAGTAGCCTAGCAAACTACATATTTTACTCAGTCCTGCGTAAAATTCCGTCAAGAAGTGCTATATAAGAGCGTGTGGAACCCTGGAACTTGTAACGCAAGACTTACAAATGAAGCAGATCACTCTTCAGGATCATCAGCCTGCCGGAGACTCAGATCATGTTTCAGTGTGTACCAGGGAAACCATACACAATCTGTAATCTTTATTGAAATTCCAAGCTTAAGAATTCAGAACCGTCACAGAACTCTACCACCTAGAAATGTCCTGTCAAATAATAAATCAGGAGACAGGTCGTTAAAAGCCTATATTAAGAATGTCAGTGAATCTTTCTGGAGGCTAAGAAACAAAACCTTGGATTGAATTCAGCGTCGAGCTAAAGGTTTAGAATGCAGTGGGGCTCCCGGCTCTCCTATAAACCTTGTATTTGCTTTCCAAACTAGCTTGATCAGCAGTTCCTAAAAGTTTCACTTCGCTTTACATAGATAAACTTTATTGAACATTTTAAAGCTGCAGCACTATGCCAGGCATGAATCAGCATTCAGTAAAGAGAAGTTGTTCTTCTTACTAGGAATTTGTTTGTTCCACACATATTTACTGGGCACCTACTGAGTGGAATGTACCATCCTAGGCACTGAGGAAGTAACAGTAAACATACCAGACGAGAGTCCCTGATCATGCTGAGCTTATGTTCTAGGGGAGGGAGGTATAAGTGTAGTAAAGAAGGGGCAAGTTGGCCTCCTGTGGTAAGATATTACTTCCTTAAGGAAATTTTTCTGAAGCTACTTTTCCCCAGGCACTCCCTCTCTTTCTCTCTTACACACACACCTGTCTTTTCACATAGCTGCATAGTTAGGGCCTTAAAAAATAGCTAAAGGAAGAAAGTCAGAAAGGAAAAACAAATGAAGACATTGAAATCCTTAGGACTCTGTGTTGGACTCGGAGTGTGATACAGACTTCATATAAATCTTTGAAGAGATAGTGAAGCCGGCATTCCTGGAAAAAATGTTTACTAGCAACCTGAGAGTTAAATTTGAGGAAAGACAGAGTTGTGAAGATAATCATAACATGGGCTAATATATTTTGAAGGTAATGGAGAAAAGAGGTCATATATGAATGGAAATGGGGACAGGCAGTGTAATTATACCACCTCGATTTGTATGCTGTAGCATACAAAAAAAGGCAGGAATAGGGAAGGAGGTAAATAGTTTTGTTTTTAAGTTCAAGATGGCACAATGGTACAGTTGGAAGGAAAATAAGATCATGGAAGAGACTGATTTGGCTAGAGAAAACAAGGATCAGGTTAGATTTGTCTGTATTCGTTTGGAAAGAGACTACATACAAGTAAGATAAGCAAATGGATAAAAAATTAAAGTTTCCATCATTTGTAAATCTGAAAACTCCATACTGAGTTCCACTGATTTTAGATAACATGAAATATGACAGAAAAGCCTAGTTCTACCTTCAGAGGTTTCATTACCAAACTCAGTAATGTGAACACCATGCAAGTTTTTATTTCAAAAGTTTGGAGGTATGGAGGACCTTTTATTAAACACTTGGCTACTGTTCTGAGTTTGTTAGTCCTCTTGGAGGACTCACCTGAGTGGTGAGTTTTCCAAGGAGGAACGAGGAACAAGGTCAGTTTTCAGATTTTAATTTAACATAGTTTGTAAGTTCACTTGGGGTGGTAATCAGGATGAACAACTTTCATGAAATTTAGGAAAACATATTAATAAAACGGGTATATGGAACACTTCCATATAGAAAAGAGTAAATCACTGTGCAGTTTACAATGAAAATACTCTTTTATTAACATATAGATTATAAGAAGGTACAAATATCTGAACCTTTTTTTAGCAAGTTTTTATGTAATACTGTCATTAGATTTCGCTGTTTAAACTTCTCTTCTTACAGATGTGCCAAATACTGGTGTAAACAAACCTAGAGTTTCTGACGCTGTCCATCCCAACAACTATCTCATCAGGACAGAGCCAGAACAAGGGACCCTCTACTCACCAGAGCAGACATCTCTCCATGAAAGTGAGGGTCTGTTGTATTATCTTTTAAGTATTTGATTTGGTTTTCATATACGCTTTTTGAAAATGAGCATCCGAAGTGTAAAGTAAAGGTGTTTCCTGCTGGTTTCATTCCTGCAGGATCATTGGGTAACTCAAGAAGTTCAACACAAATGAATTCTTATTCTGACAGTGGATACCAGGAAGCAGGGAGTTTCCATAACAGCCAGAATTTGAGTAAAGCAGATAATAGACCACAGCATTCATTTCTAGGATCAACTAATAACCATTTGGTGAGGAATTCAAGAGCTGAAGGACAAACACTGGTTCAGGTAAGCCAAGAACATCAAGATCCTAGTGACGAAATAACCCCCCTAATTGAATATCTGTCATAAGTATTCTTTCTGGATTGATTTTATAGAATGGACAAAGTAGCGAAATCAATTTAACGTTATTAGAGTCTGTGATAGTAAAAAGAACATTTAGGAATTATTAGCTTGTATCAGTAAATTCTAATAAATTCCAGATATAGGAGAGTAATTCTTCTAGAGGAAGCAAGTTTGGCATGAGAGGAAGAATATTGGTGGGGTGGGGGGAGTATTAGAAAACTAGGTAGAATGTTGCAGTGCCTTAGGTATTATGCGTTTCTAAAAATACTAGAGCTACAATATGTTCTAAAGAGTCCTAGAGGGTAGAACACTATTCCCACACCTGAATAAAATGGCACTGGCCTGTTGTAATCAAAATGCTTTGCCTTCATCTTTGGAATTGTTCCCTGAAATCACATTTATTTGCTAGAATATAGATACTCTTGCCTATAGAAAGTTGTTTAGAAGTGTAGGCATTCTGTTAAGTTAGGGTTTTCTCACTTGTTTGTCAAAAAAAGATTGCCTGTGTATGTACTTGTAAAACCTCCTTAGCTCCCGTATTCACTGCCACTTCACGGACTTCGATCCACCAGCATGTACCAAAATTCATGGAAGCAGTAGGATCCTGAGTGGTAGTAACCAGCGGGGATAACAGTCTGTCGAAGTACCCAGTGATTTCTCTGGAACTGAAAAATGCCAAGATAATCAAGAAGTTAGGCAGACACTAATCCTCTCATAATGTTGTAGAGGAAGCCCTGAAGGTAACACTACCATGGGCCAGGCTTCCCAGTGCCAAAGGAGAAACAGGAGAGGACTTTGGCACTTTGGCTCAACAGTTTAGAAGAGATTTTTAAGTATTGAGAAACATCTCTATATGAAAACAAACGAAAATAGAGTGCATGTTATTTTTTTCTTCTCCAATCATCATATTCCTAGTGCATGAGGGATGCTTTGATGGGAAAGTGTGAGAAGCTTTAGACTGTTTACAGGAGTTAATCGGCTTAGGTGAATTTTTATGTCAGCTGGTTTGAAGTCACACTTTTGAATAATAATTATCTTAACTACAGACATTTGTTCATCTCCCTAGAAGTGGTCATGTTACCTCTTTTTTCTTTTCTTTTCTTTTTTTTTAACTTAAGGTAAGTTGATTTTGTTCCTAGAGCTGAAGAGTTAGGTTGCAAGGGGGCAACCTGTGCAACTGAGCTGTCCCTTGAGAATAGATACACAGAGGAGTGCTTTGGACCCCAGGCCCTATCCAGACATTCATTTATTCCACATTTGATCACATTCCTTTCATTAATGGGGCCAACCCATAAGGACAAAAAAATTATAGACACTCCTCTAGCTACATTTAGATTGGTACATTCAAATTTTGTTTTGCTTTACACAAATGCCTTACCATGGCCAAAAAAATTGACTCACAGGGAACAAAATAAATACATTGATCCAGTGACGCTTTACACTTGCAATACAGCATTTTTTTAATTGTGTACAGTGTACTGATTCAACAATTCTGTATATTACTCTGTGCCCATCATTATAAGTGTTTCCCTAATTCCCTTTATCTATTTCATCCATCCCCCCATCCACCTCCCCTCTGGCAACTCCCAGTTTGTTCTCTGTATTTAAGGATCTGGTTTTTTATTCCTCTGTTTCTTTTTTCTTTGTTTCTTCATTTGTTTTCTTTCTTAAATTCCACATGTGAGTGAAATCATATGGTATTTGTCTTTCTCTAACTTACTCCACTTAGCATTATACCCTCTAGGTCCATCCATGTTGTTGTAAATGGCAATGTAACATTTATCTGTTGTGAAAATGCATAGGCAAGAGGGTAAAAAATATAAAGACAAAGGAAAAAGGAATATTAAGTATCTTCAGATCTCTCGTTATTAACTGATTCTGAGGGGGAAAAAGTTAGAGGTTAAACTACCAAAAAAAAAAAAGTAGACCAAGAGAAGCACAATAAGGACAAATTAATATCCAGCTCTAAAGCATAAAAAGGAAAGAAACTTAGACGCCTAAAATGAGCAGTGAATTCATGTTCTGTAGTGAGCTATGTGCATTTTGTTCTGTAATGACAGTGGACACAAAACCCTGGATAAACCCGTTCTCTTTTTTCCCCCCCCCTTTCATCAGCCATCAGTAGCCAATCGGGCCATGAGAAGAGTTAGTTCAGTTCCATCTAGAGCACAGTCTCCTTCTTATGTTATCAGCACAGGCGTGTCTCCTTCAAGGGGGTCACTGAGAACTTCTCTGGGTAGTGGATTTGGCTCTCCATCAGTGACAGACTCCCGACCACTGAACCCCAGTGCATATTCCTCAACCACATTACCTGCTCAGCGGGCAGCATCTCCATACTCTGCACAGAGACCTGCGTCCCCAACAGCTGTACGTCGGATTGGGTCAGTCACCTCCCGGCAGACCTCCAATCCCAACGGACCAACCCCTCAGTACCAAACCACCGCCAGAGTAGGGTCCCCGTTGACCCTGATGGATGCACAGACTCGAGTAGCTTCCCCATCCCAAGGCCAGGTGGGGTCGTCGTCCCCCAAACGCTCAGGGATGACTGCCGTACCACAACATCTGGGACCTTCACTGCAAAGGACTGTTCACGACATGGAACAATTTGGACAGCAGCAGTATGAAATTTACGAAAGGATGGTTCCACCTCGGCCAGACAGCCTGACAGGTGAGTTCAAGGTGACAGCACTACATAAAGCCCGGTGAGGAAATCTTCTGTGCAGTCGTCACCGAAACAGAGCATGATAAAGTGGAAAAAGCTTATAGTTTTATCTCAAAATTTATACTGCTGACTTCAGGCTGACTTGTCTTTCAGGCTCTATAATTCTTAATGCATGAAACTATATATACATTTATATCAACCAGAAATCTTTTGCAATGAATGCATTTTCCCCCTCCCAATATTAGGATATAAAAAGTACTTTTTTTGCATTTAGAAACATTGATTGGAATTCTAAGCTGTTTGTTGGGGTTTGTGGGGGGTTGCTTGTTTTTTTTTTTTTTTTTAATGAAAAATTGTTCACCAGGTAGGCCTACCTATATCCAAACCTCTAAGTTATGTTAAAAAATGGTATCAGAATATCTCTTGAAATATTTAGCTTTTTTAAAAGAAATGCTTTAATGATACAGAATATGGATTTTTCTCACCTACTGCCTTGATTTTAGCATCCCAGTGGGAAATGCACAAAGCTCTTATGATTACCTTCAAATGCCATTCGGATTAAGTCAGAAAGACACCAGCAAGGTGCCTGATATTATAGCCATTTCCTCCAGGGTATTTTCATGGAGGGTTTCCCACCTAATGTATAGGCATTGTTCTTTTTATCAAAATGAAATTTATCCTTAGTTAGTGTTTTAAAATACATTTTTAACATGTACAGAATGGTAAAAAAAAAAAATTAAAGAATGTGTGTTTACATATGTATGTATTACAGATGTATTACATATGTATTTACATATGTATGTATTACAGATCACTGTGTTTTATACTGATGGGATTCTATTATATATTTATATATTGTATATATCTTATACCATGTAAATATGTATAATATATATGTATATCTTCTTTTTTAATATGTCTGAGAGCTCCATTCTGCCAATAGATGCCTAGGACCCTATTTTTATAGATGTGTTATAATTTATTTTATCTCTTCCTTATTAACATTTAGGTTTTTTCATATTTAGGCATTAGAGACAACAATGTAACGTGTATGTAGCTAGTTCTGTATTGGTCTTGCATATTTGCACATAGATACTAAGATAACTGTGGGATCCATTTCTTGAAGTAGAATTGCTAGATCAAACTAGGTGCTTATTTGTTCTTAAAGAAATACTATCCTACCTCGTGCCTTCCAGGGAAGTTGCACAGATTTCTATTTCCACCAATAGGTTTAAGCATATCTGTTCTCCTAAAGCTTCACTAGCACTGCATATTGTCAGAGTGCCTCATCTTTGCCAATGTCGTAGATTAAAAGCTGTACCTCATTGTTTTAAGTGCCCTTTATCGAGTTATGACTGATGTTGAAGATTTTACATGTTTATCAGCCTTTTTATTTCTTTTCTCCAAACCGCAAGTTTAGGTTTTTTGTCTATTTTTAACTTATGAAAGCTTTTTATACTTGAAGTAAATTAGCTTCTAGTAATATACTTCTCGGGTATTTTTTCTATTTTGTAACTTGTCTTTTGACTTTGTTTTTGGTATTTTTTATTTATAGAAGTTTTTAATATTTTGTATAGCAAAATTAATATCATTTCCTTATGGCTTCTGGGAAAGGTATTTTCTAGTTGAATAATTTTGCATGAAGAATTCATATTGAACTAGATTTTGAGCTCAAAAGAAATTCCTAGTGGAGAAACCACCTCTTTTTCATTCAGTCATCAGAGGAGTGTACTTGACTTAGATATTTTCTGGCCTGCCTCTGAAAGTATGCAGCAAAGTGAGGTAGGAATCATTTATGAAATTCTGTCTCCCAAGGAAACCTTAAAAGATAAATAGTTCTGAGGATTTCTGTATTCCCCCCAGTGTACGTATAGAATAGCTATGCAGAAATCTATGTTTGCCGTAGAGTGAAGTGGAAACCCAGGAAGGAAGTGAGCACATCAATTACTGTCTCTATGTTTAACCCTGAGAGGGATGATCTTCTTTGGTCTACAAAGCCTGTCTTCTGCCATCACAGGTGAAATTAGACTTTATGTTTAGAGCTAGCCTATCACAGATTTTTTGCCCTAATCTACTACAGTCTTTAAAAGAAGCAAAGGGTGTCCTTATAAAGGTTCTAGGAAAGCTCTGCCTTCCCATTGTCTCCTGCCTGCTTATTCTGAATGTGGATCCTAATTTGTGAATTCCTTTCTTTCATTCTTACTTCCAAAAGCCATGTGCTTATCATGATATTTATTATGGTTCTTGATCTCAAAGGATTAATAACCTGTTAATTGATAAGCCTGAAGCAATATTTTCTAGTAGATTCAGACACTTGGATATTTGGTGATCATAATTTAAGTGATGATACAATATGTGTATAAATTACTTCCTACAACAGAAAAATATCTCTGCCCTAAAATACTCATTTCAGTAAAATCATAGCATGTCAAGAAAAATTTTGAGAATATAAATACTATTTGGGAGATAAATTTATGTTTATTTGCAATGTCTTAAATATAAAGATTTTAAATCAAAGGGAATATGTCATTGTAATAGGTAAACTAATGTGTATTTGTGGAATTGCAAATAGAAACTATTGGTTAGATAAATAATTTTGTAGATCAGCATTTTCCATTATTTGGAGGGGGAGATAAGGTTATAAAAAATTTGCATAAATGCTTCTGGAAAAGTTATTTCTAATAACAGTTATGGAACATATTTACTTATCTTGCAGTTTAAAAGACACTAAGTTACAGTGGACTTTCTACACTTAATCATTTTACTTAATCTATGGAGGCTATGTAATTTTATAATTTTTTAAATGTAAATCTGTAAGACTGTGTGTTTTGTTTGCATGCATGAGCAGGTGAACAAAATTAGTAGCCATCACTGTTACGTTACTCACAAAGATTATGTTACTCACGAAATAAAAGCCTTAGAATTATAGTGAAATGAACATTTATAAATGAAATGTTCATTTCACTATAATTCTAAGGCTTTTATTTCCCATTTCAGTCTGTCACATATAGCAATTTCATCTCACTAATAATCTTATAACAAGTGAATAGTTGCTGGATACTTTTTATGGTTCTCAACAAGCTCATTTGGTTTCCTTTCCCATGAAATTATAGTAAATACTTGCAAATATTTATAAATCATATCATATAGCATGGTTTCCAGTGAAGAATCCAGCCAGATTCTTGCATAGTGAGAATATAACATTCTGATTATGTGCAAAATGCTTTGTTTGAGGGCATGGCTGTTCAGCCAACTTCATGAGCATTCATTGCTCAGCTTGTTTGTGCCCAAGTATTGAGTGATCTACAGAGTATCACAGCAAATCACAAGTATTTGTGGCTTTATTGAGTGTTAAAATAGCACCTTGTATTGAAAAGATTACCAAGGACCAGGTACATTTACCTGCCCACTTTATATCACCATTAACAAATGCAATGCCTGCACTTTCATTCAAAATGCATCCCATAAAGAAATGGAGCTTATCCTCTGCTAAGAAGAATGAGAAATCTGCCAGTGAATGAAAAGCTGAAATCTCCAAATGAGAACTTTACGATAACAATCATGGTATCATCTTTAGAGTTACATTGGCTTCCATGGACCCCTGGTGGGCTAAACTTGCCCTTTAATTCTGGGTGAACGCAGAGGGCTCTATCGAGTTCCAGATCTCTCGCACCACGTCTTATTGAACCCGGAGGGTTCACTGTGTCCAGTGTTGGGTTCCTCTCAGCCCTACCAGGAGGTAGTTTTCTGATGGGGATGAATCACATTTCCTTTTGGGCTCTCAGTTTCCTTGGTTTTGAAATGAAGTTTGGCTGGAGAATCTCCCAATTACATAATTGTTTAAGCCTCTGATCGTCATTTTGGCAAGTGGAGAGCAGTAGCTAATGCCCACATTGGTTCATTTAGTTTCTTACCATGTCACCTTGCTGTCCAGGGTAGGTAATAATCATTCATTTCAGGAGCTCTACGTATTAAACTTTCTTGCCACTCCTCACTAAGCAACATTATCACTCATACTCAGGCCCATTTGCTTTTTGTTGTGATATGATTAACTGAGCTAATAGGATATGAATGAACCTATCTTTTTGTAATTAGTTACTGTGTTAATTATTTGCAATCTTTTTAAAAGGAAGTAAGTGCTGACTTCAGATATGTTTGTGCTTTCTCTTACTCATATTTGGAATGTAACCTTAGTTACTATTCTTACCAAGTGACAGATTTTCCTTACTAGTGATGACAGATCACAAACTTCTGAGCATCCTAATATAGAATGTACTAATTCACTTTCTTTAAGCAAATAAAATGTTTGAGTTTGAACTGTACTTTTTTTTATCACAAATCCCATGTGTAAACTTTGGTTATTAGCAATTTGAATGAAAGAATATTTCAAATGATCTAATGTTAATGTACTAACTTTGTATTTTTCCTTTGCACTAGAAAGAAGGTAAACAAGAATCTGGTATGTGGGTTCCTGCAAAAACAGCTATGTTTGTTTTTTTTAAAAAGGAAAAATACAGTGATAACAAATAGTAAAATAATACCTCATAATACTAAATAAATGTTATTGCTTCATTGATAATATTCCAAATTTTGTAACATAAAGTTTCATGTTTTACTGAAAAATCATGGGTGAATTGAGAGATATATTTCAGAAGTGTTCTTGAATCTCAGCCTTCACTAAGCACTATTACATAGGCATTGTCTTAGATGTTGAGGTTTAAAGAGGCGTGGGACATGGTGGGCCCTGCCCCCAAAGAGATGGTTGTCCAGTTCTGCAGAGCAGGAAAAGAGAATGACATGAACCATTGTTTTTATGTTTTAACTGTGAAAATCATGTAACCACAGAAGAGGGCATTCTCTCTTTGGTCACCACCATAAAATAGCTTACAGTTGGGGAATGAATTTCAGAGTATCAAACCACACAATAATTTTTTCTTACAAAATTTACCTTTATTTTGCTGCCAAGAGAAAGTTTAACTCAAAAAAATGTATATAACATCCCTTTCATAGCTGGCATCCTTCTCTTGTAAAGTTCACCAGGTCTAGTGTTTAGTCTTAACATCGGGTCCTATTGGTTAGATCCTATTAATTAAGTCTTTTAACCTCTCCACAATTTTCTCAATTTCTTAATGATGTAATTTTCCTGCCTCTAGGCTTACGGAGTTCCTACGCTAGTCAGCACAGCCAGCTTGGGCAAGACCTTCGTTCAGCTGTGTCTCCTGACTTGCACATCACTCCTATATATGAGGGGAGGACCTACTACAGCCCCGTGTACCGCAGCCCAAACCACGGGACCGTGGAGCTCCAAGGATCACAGACAGCATTGTATCGCACAGGCTCAGGTGGGTCTTAGTGCTGTTTAGCTGGTTTTCCCAAATGCAATGCCCAAGAGCAGACGGATTTTATTGAGATTGGTACCCTGTTAGAATGAAATCATGTTGCCCATTCAGTTGTCAGATAAGCAGCTATCACAGTAGATCAATAAACAGTACAACACAAGTTCATGTTGTACCTATTTATAGGTGATATATTTTCACCTTAGTCTAATCAATGCAGTGTTTAGTTTGCAGTGATTAGTTTGTTAATTCACAAATAACTTTGTAGAGCTACACGTATGACTCTCCTTGCATTAGAAACATGTTAGATACAGAAAGGAAAACCTGAGTTGGAATATTTCTTGTGGTTTTTGTTGCCTGGAATATGTATTTACAGAAGATTCCTTTATGAGTTATTTGGCTATCTTTATTTCAGCATGTATGTATCCCAAGTGTATTTGGTATTACTCCTCTTCAGATACTAGATTTCCTCTGAATGTCTACATGTGGAATGTGAACATGTAGACCGAGTCCTCATGATGGACTCAGTCTGAGGCAGAATACAGTAGCTGCATTTATAAAAACAGGGATGAGTGCATCACACCCTTGCACCCCCACTCTCACATTTATGCCATCCCATATTGGCTGACAGAGCAGAAGCTATGGCCCGTGGCCAAGTGAGCTGCCAGATTGTGCTGCCAGCCTGGTTCATGGAATCCCAAGAGGCCTTTTCTTCTCTTTTTTTTTTTTTTTTTTAAGAGATAGTGCATCTGTGGACATGCCCACAAATGAACATGCCCACAATGATAACACATCAAGGCACCATTCTAGGCTGCATGCCTCCCAGAATACCAAGAGGGAGACGACTATATTTGAATTGGTTCTTTGCCAAAAACTGACAGTTTGGTTTACTGCAGGATTTTTCTTCTAATAGAATGTACCGATTTTTAATAGATATCAGTCAAGAAATATTTCACTTGTTATGTTCTCTAAATTAAGGAATTTTTTTAAAGTTCTAATTGGCTTTTTTAAATGATTAGTGATTCAGCCTCCTGTCTAGAAATAGAGGGGAACTCCTCCCGAGGAATTTCTTTCATAGCATTAAGAAACAAACAATGTTATTAAAATCTTTTAATTGGGAGAAGAACATGTCTGCAATTATTGGAGAAATAGCTTCTGTAATAATTAAGAAAGAAATGTTATATGCAGTGTACAATACCTCTATATATAGCCTCATGCAAAAATTTAAGAGGGTACCTAGAGAAGAATTTGATGTATCAGCCTTCTTACGAAATAAATTTTCCAATATTATCAAAATCCAAAGTTCTATAAATAAAATGTGTATCCAAATAAGTAACCTGTGTACACTAAGTGTTCAGTTTGACCATCTCAATTATCTACAGGTTTGAATAATTGCTTTTTATTGCTAAGTAAAATTATGGCATTTTGCCATTTATTTCTTGGAATAGTTTAATTCTTTTCCTATATCTCTCTTGCACTTTTTTTTTTTTCTTTAAGTTTAGTATTTTGAGAGACAGAGGGAGGGAGAGAATCCCAAGCAGGCTTCGTGCTGTCAGCACAGAGCCGCATGTAGGGCTCCATCCCACGAACTATGCAATCGTGGCCTGAGCCGAAATTAAGTTGGATACTCAACCAACTGAGCCACCCAGGCGCCGCCCCTTGCTTGCATTTTTGTTACAAAATCTTATTAAACATAGTAAGATCAATCATGTAGGCAGATTTATAGTTTTATTTTTGCTCTTTTCTGTTAATAAAATTGACATAGTTTGTGTATATTAAAGATCTAAGTGCCTTCTTTAGCCTTGATAAGCTAGATTGGTAAAACCTAAAATCTACATTGGAAATACTAGTAAAAATCTATACAGCAATTTACATAATTGTTAGACTATAATCTTTCTTAAAAATAGTTTTCCTTGGAAAAGTACCACCTTGTGGGAAGTATACTAATCTTTTGAAAAATGTTGACTTTCTAGTAGGTGTTGGAAATCTGCAAAGGACATCCAGCCAGCGAAGCACCCTTACATACCAAAGAAATAATTATGCTCTGAACACAACAGCTACCTACGCGGAGCCCTACAGGCCAATACAATACCGAGTGCAAGAGTGCAATTATAACAGGCTTCAGCACGCAGCGCCAGCTGATGATGGCACCACAAGATCCCCGTCGATAGACAGCATTCAGAAAGACCCCAGGCAAGTACTGGTTATGAATCTCCAGGATGCTACAGTATCACAGGCATCAGTGGTTCCTTCAGTCTGACTTTTTTTCAAGTTGCCAAGTCTATGATACTATCAGTTAACTCCTAATCTCTAGTATTTCCAGTTGTATTTTAGCACTGTAGGTCACTGAAGTTAATTTCATCTTAAAGATCGATTCCTTCTTTTGATGCCTTAACAAGTTAGAGAATGCACACACTATCTGCGGCACTCATCACTGAAGTGCTTCACCAGGAACACTCCCTGGGTTAGCCTCTTTGTCTGAATTATATATACGCATGATTTTAAAGGATCATTTTACCCAATTTCCTTAATCCTGACTGACTTTTTAGATAAGGGCTTCCGAAAAAAAATGTATGGTGTTTTAAACTAGAAAAGACCAGTGTTGTGTACATTTTGAATCCTACTGGTCAGTGCTGTGTTGTGCTTTTATTGACTAGGTCCTTTGAAAAGCTTTCTGCCATTTAGGAGAAAGTAGTTTACAAGACATTCTCATATCACATAAGCAAAAAATATTTGGCCAGTAATACATGTTTCTTCCTTTTCATTTTATTTGGCCATGTAGAAAGAATGTTTTATTAAGATAAGTATGACTCATTTACTACTTGATTGATTTTGAAAAGTAGTCTCATCTTTAATGAAAGCCACTTAAAATATTTAGGAAATAAAAAAGATTATTTAGAAACTGAAAGAATTTTAATTTCTAAAAGAATGGAATTATCACTAAATTTTAAGCAGCTTGAGTGTTATATTAAGGTATATATTAATTAGCAAGATTTCATTCACTCTTCGCCCACAAATTGTTGTTTCACTGGAAAATTGTTATAATTATCAATTCATTTTTAGCAACCTACCAACTTATTCTAGTGAACGTGAATTAAAAATGTGAATGAGATTTTGGTCATTTAAACAAAATAACTAAAGGTACTCTTGAGTTGAGTGGGAGCCCACTGCTTCACTAAAACCACTCCACTCTGACTCTTTTGCCTAAAATTCTTTATAGTTCACACATGTATTTGGTTCTACTAGTCCATGTCCTTGTCATTTTAAGGGTTTTAAAATAACTTGTCTTACAGTACCTTCAATATAATTGACTCACAAATTTTTTCACACGATTCCATTTTTTTAAATCCTCAAAATGCCAAAATACTAAGACACCCTAATAGATGTGGAATTTCCCAAAAGGGTTTTGAACTGTACGCAATTTAGACCTTACCTCGGCTGAACCTGCAGAGAAAAAGAACAGTTATCCGGAAAGACAGTGAAGTGTGATTAGAGCTTTGAGCTTAATAGGTGTCCCTGAAGATTTCAGTTTTGACCTCTGCTACGAGTTGATTCATGATAAATAAGGATTTCATGTATGATAATACACTTCAGCTATTCATAGTATGATAATTTTGTAGTCTAATGCATAAAACTGTTACGGCTAGCTTTGATTATGTGAAACTTAACTGATAATGCATTTTGTAACATGAATAAATGATTATTTTATAATAAATGCATTTATTCTCGATGAAACTGGAATCCAGGTGAATTTGAAGTTTAAATATTCAAACCAAAGTACAAAGCTCATGACAGCTTTTAATTTTTAGTTTTGAAAATAGCAAACTTGAAGTGATTTCTATTCACTTGTAAGCCCACATTCTTTACCATTAATGCTGTATTATAATTAGCCTGAAAACTTTCTTATAGGACTGGAGAAGTTATTAATATTTTCCATATAAATGGAAATCTGTGGGGTTTTTTAATAGTTGTTGAGTGTGGAAGCAAAATTTATTAGTAATATAAGTGACACATCTAGAAGTAGTAACAAAAATTCTTCCTATGGAAAGCGATAGCAACATAAACAATAATAGCATTCATGGTGTTCCTTTTAAGCAGGACTTAATCTGTGCTGTTCAGCAGAATAATACCATGTACAATCCCTTTGACCTTTATGTTGTCAAATATTTTACTTCTACACACATAATAAAACCCATAATATAGTATTATTTCTACTGTAAATAGTCAATTGTGTTTTAAAGAAATTAAGGGAACAAATGTCTTTATATTTACTGTATGTTTACCAAATATAGTTCTCATCCTATGTATTCTTCCTACAAATTCCAGTTTCCATCTCTACCCATTTCCCTTCATCTAAGCACTTCCTTTAGCCTTTCTTGTGTTGCGTGTCTGCTAGCAGCATATTCTGCCAGTTTTAATTTATCTGAAAATATTATTATTTCATTCATTTTTTTGTTTATTTTTATTTACCTTTATTATTTTATAAAATATTACAGTATTATCATTTTTATATGAGTATTTTTGGGTTGTAGAATGAATCACCTGAGTTTCCATTATTTCTTTTTTTTTTTTATTATAACTTACTGTCAAATTGGTTTCCATACAACTATTTCATTCATTTTTAAAGGATATTTTTGCTAGGTATAAAATTCAGGATTGACAGGTATGGGTTTTTCCTTTCAGTACTTTAAAAAGATGTCATTCATTGTCTTCAGCCGCGATTGTTTCTGATGAGAAATCAGACGTTATTCGTATCGTTCTTCTCTTTATGTAATGTATCTTCTCTCTTGGCTGCCTCTCAGGTTTTTCTCTTTATCTTTGACTTTCAGCAGTTTTATTCTGACAGGCCTACCTATGGTTTTTTTGGGTTTTTTTTTTTGTTTTTTTTTTTTTTTTTTTACATTTAACCTGCTTGGGATTCATTGAGATTCTTTGAATATTGGCTGGTGATTTTTATCAAAACTAGGACATTTTTAACCATAATTGCTTTAAATATTTTTTTTCTGCCCCAAACTCATTCTCCTCTCCTTCTGGAGTAACTTGACATTATTGTACTACATGCTCGTACTCTTATTAAAGCTCTGTGTATATCTTAAAATAGTTTTTCTCTGTATTCTTCACACTGGATATTTTTTGTTGATCTATCTTCATATTTACTGCCTTTTCTTCTGTAGTCTCCACAATCTGTTGGTAAGCCCATCCAGTGAATTATTTCAGATACTTGAATTTGGTAGGGTTTTTTAATAGTTTCCATGTCTCTAAACACATTTCTTCATCTATTCACTCCCTGTATACATCTTTTCCTTTCCATCTTTGAGCACATCTATAATGACCTTTTAGAGTCCTCTGATAATTCCAACATCTGGGTTTGCTCTGGGTCTATTATTGGGGTTGGTTGGTTTTGTTTTGTTTACATCTTCATAGGTCACATTTCTGTTTCTTCTTATACCTAGCAGTTTTAAATCATATGCTAACTTTTGTGGATGATACATTGTAGGGACTCTGTATTACGTTGTGACCTGTTAGGATTCTGAGTTTTGTTGTGGCAGATAACTAAATTACTGACAGATGCTTTTGATCCTGTCAAGATTGGTTCTGTTCTTCTGAGAAGGGTCTGTTCAGATTTGTTTTAGTCCTAGCATATGCTTCCACTCTTTGGTGTAGTTCTTTGTGGAAATTAAATGCTGAGGTAATCAGGAAGGTTTACAGTCTGACTGGGCTGGAAGTTCATAGTCACTGGCCTATGCTCAGCTCTGTCCTGCAACGCTACCCCATCCGACCTACGCATGTGTCATGGACATGTACGGTCCAGCATTCAGTTAAAGACTTGTGAGTAATCCTCCTATAGACTTGTAGAATCTCTTCTACATAGTTCCCAGTTCCCTGCCCCTCAAATTCCAACCATTTTCAATTCTCACTTCTCTCCCTCAGCTCACTAAGTCCATCATTGCTCCACTTCATGGGCCCAGCTTCCTATGTCATGATGCAAAAAAATGCCCTCAGGCAGAAAGCCAGGGAATATGGGGCTGCTATGATGGTTCCTGTCTCTCAGGAACTCGAAATTATGTGCTTTTTTCCCTGCCTGTTTTGGCATTGGTAGTATTCTTAATGTCTGTTAAGAATTAAGTCATTAAGTCGGTCCCCCAAGATTACATTCTTGTGTTATGTGTTGTCCAGGACCTAAAAACACTTCCTTCATACATACATTTCATAGTTGTGTTTTGTGAAAAGGCCAAGTCCAGGATCAGTTATTCTATGATGGCTGAAAACAGAAGTCTGGGCTTAGATTGTAATGAAGCAAATCCTGGCAGACATTGATGCCATCCAACCAGCCCATGAATTGATAGCAGTGTTTCCAGGGTAAATTTCTGCTGAAAATCAGGGTTGGAATTGATGCCAACCAAGCCTAACTGCCCATCTCCAGCTGGAGTCTGGCCCTCATGGTACCCAGTGATGCCAGAAAATCTTGACCATATCTGTGCCACTTAAAGAGGACAAAAATGTGTATTTGTTATGATTGTGAGTCATCAAGGAAAAATTAAATCACACTCCTTGCACTCTGTTAATTAGAGCACAGATTTACAGAACAGGCTTTGGACAGATTTTGACCAGAAATAGTTAACATAGCTTCAATATATAAAAGGGAATTTATTATAGAGAGTGACCCTGTTTAGTTCCTTTTTCAGGGCTGATGAATATTAACAAAACATCCATATCATAATTAAAAGGAAAATATTTTAATATACACCATCACAATTTAATCATCACAGCCAACCTAAGAAGAAGGTACAACTGATAGTTGTTTTATTCCTATTATACAGATGTAGTGCTCCAAAGTAGTAGTGCTCCAAACAACTAAGTGCTTTTCAAAATCACATAGTAAATGAAGGACCTAGGACCTCAACATAGGCAGTCTAACTCCAAATTGTGTGCTTTTTTTCCTGCCTCTTTTGGCATTGGTGGTATTCTTAATGTCTATTAAGAATTAAGTCATTGGGGCACCTGGGCGGCTCAGTCAGTTAGGCGTCCGACTTCGGCTCATGATCTTGCGGTCCGCAAGTTCGAGCCCCGCGTCGGGCTCTGTGCTGACAGCTCAGAGCCTGGAGCCTGTTTCAGATTCTGTGTCTCCCTCTCTCTCTGACCCTCCCCCGTTCATGCTCTGTCTCTCTCTGTCTCAAAAATAAATAAACGTTAAAAAACAAAACAAAACAAAAAAAAAGAATTAAGTCACTAAGTCTGTAGCCCAAGACAGAATCTCCCTCTTACCCTTGGCTTCAGTTTTCAAAAAAAATCATCTGGCTGCTATGCAAAGAGTAGATGGGGTAAGGGAGTGATATTTGAAACAGAGCACATAGGAGACTATTAGATGGGCCAGGCAAGGCAAAGAGAATGGATGGGTTGGGCTTATATGAAATAGTTCAGAGATAGTCAATAAAGTTTGCTGATAGGTTGGACAAGAAGAATACAGGAAAGAGAGAAGTCAAGGATGGCTCTATTTTGTTTTGAGCAAATGTGTGGATAGTCTTCTTGCCACTAATATTTTCTGAGTCTAATACGTTCTCTATTTGGCCACCAGAGTTTTCTTCTTTATAAATGTGACCTTATATATGTTACATTCTCTCACTCTTCTGCTTCACAACCTCTGCTTTCTGTTCCTTATGTGTGGAGGCAACATACAGACTACCTGAGTGGGTTTCACCCACCTCTATCACTTATTACTAATCTCAGGTTCCTTACCTCTATCAAATGTTATTGAGTAGTGCCTATGTCATATGGCAATAGTCAAGGTAAATGAGATAATGCATATAAAGCTCTTGACACAGTGCCTGACACAGGTAAACTCATTGAATAAGACATTGTTGCATGTACAGAGTCTTGTACACCAAACCACGTCTCATTCAGTGCTTGTATCTCTCTGACACCTGCTATGGCACTATTCATTTGAACGGGTGGTGTGTATGTGTGTGCAGGTTTAGGTTGCCCCTTGTAGTGGACAAGCAAGTTAATACATAGAGCGCTCCCAGACCAAGAGAGACTCTAGGCCTTAATAACTGGGCAATAGAAGGATCACTGGGTTGTTAATTTAAAGATTTTTTTTTTAGAGTTTATTATAAACAGCATTCATTTTACTCATTTTGTATAATAGTTCATTCTGCAATCAAAGTCCACTAATTTGTTGCTTTGTGAACCATTCCTTTTTTTTCCTAATGTTTTTAATGTTTATCTTTGAGAGAGAGATGGGGGTGCACGATTGGAGGAAGGGCAGAGAGAGAGGGAGACCCAGAATCTGAAACAAGCTTCTGGCTCTCAGCTGTCAGCACAGAGCCCGACACAGGGCTCAAACCCATGAACTGTGAGGTCATGACCTGAGCCAAATTTGGACGCTTAACCTACTGAGCCACCCAGGTGCCCCATGTGAACCAATTCTAAGAAGTTGGTCTCTATATGTTATAAGCATGAATGCACATTTAAAAAGGATCCTAAACAGTGAGCCAATCAGTTGACATCCAAATTCCAACAATGTGATGTTATCTGAAAAAGCAGAGTATAAGTGTACGTGCTTAGTGTGACTGTATACTCACTCTACAAGAAGTGGGATAGCATACCGTCTCTGAAAGTAGAGTGTTCTGTTGACTAGCTGAGTGACTTTAGGCAAGATGCTTAGCCTCTCTGTCTCAACCTCAGTATCTATGTGGTTGCAATAAGAATAAATGAATTAATGGGGTGGCTGGGGGGCTCAGTCTGTTGAGTGTCCAACTCCTGATTTCAGCTCAGGTCATATGATGATCCCAGGGTCGTGGGATCAAGCCCTGCATTGGGCTCTGCACTGAGCATGGACCCTGTTGAAGATTCTCCTCTCTCTCTTTCTCCCAACCTCTCCCCCAGTACTCCTCCCCTGCTCGCTCACATGCACACTCAAATTTAAAAAAAAAATTTTTAATTGAAATTTAAAAAATGGTGGTTCCATTAAAAAAAAAAGAATAAATGAATTCATATATATAAAATGCCTAGAATAGTGCCTGGCACAGAATAAGTACTCATGAAATACGAAGTGCTATTTAAATATAATCCATTTCTTTGAAAAAATTCTGTATGCACACGTGCACATTTTTATATATGTATTAGGGAAAAAAAGACCAACAGGAAATGTAAGCAGTGGTTTTCTCTGGTTATAGGATTACCGAAAAAAAATATTTTTTTTATAAATTTCTATACTTCTTATAATTGAGAGCAACCATAAATATTATATTAAGTTCTTTAAAAATCATCAGGCCCACATTACTTGCGATTTCCCAGCTGACACCAGTTCTGCCTATTCCCAGCAGCTTTCTTTCTCTCTGCTCAGACATGACTTCTCACCTGACTAAAGTGCACTTGTTTACCTGAGCCTCACACCTGCAAATTTCTGACATAGGTAGAAAGGCATAAAATTAGAATGGAAGAAGAAAATGAGAATGGAAAAGTTTTTCATATTAAGAATTTCCTTTGTTCTCTTGAACCTCTTTCTGTGCCTGATGATTTCTTTGAGTTTAGTAGCATCTCGGTCTCTGCGTATGTTCATCGGGGCGGGCGGGGGAAGAGCTCTTGACATTTATATATTTTAGGAATTTTGTAACTTCCAATTTTAGTCTCAGCCAAGCCTTTTTTATGACAGACTCTTCATCGAGTGTATTGTTAAAACACGGTCGTTCCTGCTTTGAAGCCGTGTCTTTCTCTCACAGGGAGTTTGCCTGGCGTGACCCCGAGTTGCCCGAAGTCATTCACATGCTGCAGCACCAGTTCCCGTCCGTGCAGGCGAACGCGGCCGCCTACCTGCAGCACCTGTGCTTTGGCGACAACAAAGTGAAAATGGAGGTACGCTCCCAGCGCCTGGCACGCCCCCGGGGGGCGGTGCCTTCCATGGAGCAATCACGTGCTTATGTGCTTCAGAAATTACTAGCTGCAATTCACAGGCCATTTTAAAGGGATAGTGTGATACCAGATACCCCTTTCATTCTTAACCGTGCATTTCAGTGTTTTGTAGGAGAAACCAAGATGAGGATATTTCTTGGAATGCTTTTAGCATTTTCAAATCCCGTGTCTACTCATTAGCTTACTTATAAAACATGAAGCGAAATTCAATTTACCCTACGTTTTTAGAGTATTTTCCAAAAATCTATTAGATAAAAATTATGTATGAAACTAGTGAGCTCACGTACTTTATGTGATTCTGTTAAGATTGGTGCCGACATGAAATTAAGTCAAGTTACAGAGAATTTTTAACTGTTAACTAATACTGAACATAAATGAGTATTTTATTTCATATTTTAAAGTTTTTTGGCATTTATAGAAATACAGTGAGTCATTGGTTATTGACTAGTGTCCTATGACATACAGACTCTTTCTTAACACTTTGGCATTTCCCCCCCTGCAATGGCAAATGGAACTTCATTGTTTTTCCTCAGCTTCATATGCAAAACAACATACCAGCTGCTGAGCTAAAGGTGGATGAAGGAAATAAAGCCCAGATATATTCATGTAATGTACTAATTAATTGGCAAATGGGAGAAAATTAGGGAGAGTAGTCTAGAGAAACAATTCTGTAATCCAAATGACTTCAATCAAAAATCCTTACCTCCAATCCATACAGCTTTATTGTGTTTGTGTATTTGCTCATTTCCCTCAGAAGTATAAGCATAACCCCTCTGTGTGTTTAGGAGGGTAGAATAGGACTATGCTACCTACACTTGGCCATTAATCCACCTACGACTGCCTTCCTTTTTTTTCCTGTGATCTTTCCATAACAGACTTTTATTTGATCACTTTTTAGTCATGTGTCACTTAGGCCTGGTACCTCATATTTTTCATTCTAGGTGTGTAGGTTAGGGGGAATCAAGCATCTGGTTGACCTTTTGGACCACAGAGTTTTGGAAGTTCAGAAGAATGCTTGTGGTGCCCTCCGAAACCTTGTTTTTGGCAAGTCTACAGATGAAAATAAAATAGCAATGAAGAATGTTGGTGGGATTCCTGCTTTGTTGCGACTGTTGAGAAAATCTATTGATGCAGAAGTAAGGGAGCTTGTTACAGGTGGGTAAACAATGTGATCTTGTCCTGAAGGAAATGTTGAAAGCCACCTAGCCGATGTCCTTGTGTGGTGGCACAGTGAAGAAGTTGGAGGTTTTAGGTAGGAGATCATGATGTAGTGTGCACAACTGTGACAAAGGCTGAATCTAATTTAATCTGATGATTCAGAAAGCACTTGCACTGCTACAGGGTCATCCTGACTAGTATCAGTTATTGTACTTGAGTGCGTTAAGTATCAGCTAACAGATGTCTTGTGCGTAAAGGACTGAATACAGCTTTTTTTATGATGTATTCCATAGTAAATCTACTTGTGTTAAATAGACTGGCTCTCCTTTATTATGAAAGTAAAATACAGTTAATGGATTAACTACCTTCCACTTGAGTTCAGCCAGTTTCCAGATCCCTGTTAGTATGTCAGATGCTTTCCTGGCTACCGGAGATGCACACGTGAACACACCTCACCCCCTGCCCTCAAGTAGCACTCCGACTCAGGAGGAACAGGAGTGGTTCTGAGAATGTCAGCGAGAAGCTGCAAGTGTCAGGACTCAGTAGGGGCTGCAGCTAGGAGCACAGAGGATGGGCAAGGAAGTCCTCTGGTCAGTGTGAAACCAAAATTGCCCTGAAGGATGTAGAGGTGTTGACTGGAGATACTTCCATTCACAGGCAGAGCTCAAAGCCAGCATGGAATATGAGGTCAGAGCTTCCAGCCAGAGAGGCATGCTGAAGGAAGACAAGGCCAAAGAGAAACACAGGCCTGGTTTGGGGAACTTTTATGAGGAACTTGTGTCCTGTACACTGTGGGGTGATTATAGGGCGTGGTGTGGCCAGTTTGCTCTTTTAAATGCATTCTTCCAGCAGGTATCAGGGTGGGGGACTGATTTGAAGTAGATGAACATGGCATCTGGGAGGCCTATAATCTTGAGGTAATAGCTTGAGCCGCATCCATGATAGAAAGAAGGGGTGGCTGGGGTGCCTGGGTGGCTCAGTCGGTGGAATGTCCAATGCTTGATTTCAGCTCTGGTCGTGATCTCACAGATCATGGGATTGAGCCCCATGTCGGGCTGACATGTGCTGACAGTAGCCTGCTTGGGGTTTTCTCTCTCCCCCTCTCTCTCTGTTTCTCACCCTGTTCATGCACTCTCTGTCTCTCCCTCTCTCTCTCAAAATAACTAAATAAACTTTAAAAAAAAAAAAAAAAAAGGAAGGAAGGGGTGGGTGGTCGAGAAGAGGGAATAGAGAGAAACACACTTGATGGTCAGGGCACAGCGGTCCAATGTGGGGAGTGAGAGAACAGGAGGAAGCAAGTGATGCTTTGTCTTGGGAGACGATGTTGCAGCACTGTCAGCTGAGTTTAAGGGTGCTTGAAGTCCAGGTGAAAGAACAGTTCTGCAGCAGAGCGAATTAATGACAGCATTATTTATAATAGAGAATTAGAGGGAAATACTGAGTATTGACTGGTAGGAAAATAGTTAAATAAATGGCAGTATATTCACACAGTGAAACCAGACATAAGAATTAAGACAAATGCATTAGAGCTGTCTCTGGATAGCTGTAATGTCTGTGTATCTATAGATGTATAGATAAATATCTAGAAGCATTGGTGGGATGGCAAGCACAGCATGATACTATTGATATAAAGTTTCATAATATGCAGGTTGAGGCTATAAATTATTTTCTGATATACACACATGTAATAAAGTTAAAATTTTTCATTGAAATGACAGAAGATAGATTAAAGATAGTGGTTGCCTGTGGGGTGGGGAGGAGGGCAGGTAGAGAAAAAAGGATTGGGAGATTTAATCCAGCTCTGTTTCTTTAAAAAAGAAAAGAAAGAAAGAAATCTGAAACAAAGAAGACAAAATGTCAAAGTTAGATAGTAGTTACCTGGGTATCTTATATTTGCTATGCTATTTTTCATGCCTGAGATATTTAATTTAAAAATCTCTAACAACATTTTAAAAAATTAACCCCATTCCCCACTGGCTTTCACGATGAAATTAGAGCTGTAGGTTCTGTCACATATAATTCAGTAACACTGGGGAATGTAGCAAACCATCATGAATCTAATATTTGAGGGGAATCAGCTTTCTCATAAGATACTAAAATTTAAAATATAGTACCCTGTACTCCAAATAAGGTATGAAATTTACATACTAAAAGTAGAATACACTTTATATATAATCTTAAACTCGGGATTAGACTCCCTGCCTTAACATAGTTTGAATATTAATGCTTTAACACATCTAAATTATCTATTGATTTATTACTATGTTCTCTTTCTCAAATGCTTTCGAGGCATCAAACCCTCTCACACCAAAAAATAAATTATTTACACGTACATACATATGGCATATGTATATAAAATGAAAATTAGAACAGGATAAATAGAACTAAGAGAAAAGGAAGAATATACACCTATCCATTCTAGAAGTCAATATAGTCCCTCCCTTACATTAAGTTCTCTGTAAGGGAGGCTCAGAGGAGACCATGTGTTTGCAGCATGAGTGCTTTCTTTTCTTATTTGCTGTTTCTTTCCCATCACTGTGAACTTCCTGTGTCATTGTCCAAATAGCATCTCCCAGTAATACCTGTGTGGCCAACAGGGCTGCAAACTGATGTGTGTGGGCTCCCTACAACATCATGGCAATCCGGGGACAGCCTGATGTTAAAAGCATAGCTTCTACTCAAATTTGGTTCTCTTTTGATTAGTCATGATAGATGTGTAGAGTGTTTTTTCTCTTCTGTCATAATTTCTCACAGGAGGAATAGGTGTTTGGTAGGTTTTTGTTTCTGAGGTTTTATCCTTGGGTGAAATGGTTACAGTGCTTTCTCTGAGTTCAAGGAATGTATAAGATTTAGTGATAAACAAGAAGCAAGTACATGAAAGTTTGGCGATTTCTTTTTCATTTGAGAATAAATCCGATTTATTGGATGTAGAGCCAAACTTCACTAAGAGCTTTTATGTACTAATTTGCCTGGTGTGTACTCCAGATGTAAGTGCTAATTTAGATGCTTCCCTCCATATTTCACTCTGTCTTTGTGAGTGCAGTACTAGTTGCTGAGAATGCAAGATGTTTTAAGACATGGGTCCTAGCCTTAAAAGGAGGATATGAGTGTTTATTAATTCAAAAAGGCTGTTTCTCCAGTAGATCGTATTGCTTCCAATGTAAAACCAGCAACAACCTCTTTTTTTTTTTTTTTTTTTTTTTTTTTTTTTTTTTTTTTTTTAAGACAACTGCCAGTAACTTTTAGGCTTTAAGAAGTATTTTTTGTCCACATTTGTAGGGGAGGAAAAATTAATAACTCTATATTTTTACTCCCAATAATTTATACTGATTTATGAACCAACTGCTTATGAAATGTTCTCTTCAAAAGTAGTCTTTGCTTTGGAATGGGAGTGGTCAGTGTGTGAACACTTCATCCAGTTGACATTTATAAAGGAGTTAGACCAGAGGACTTCAAAAGTGAATTTCCAGCTTCAGAATGCTGAATGTCAACCTGAGTTTGATTTGTATATAACCATTATCCAGCTAATTTGAAACTACAAAGTCATAATATAAATCTAGCACAGTTATGTGTGTGTGTTGCATGTATGCACGTATTTGTAGACCAAGATTTATGAAGACAAGAAAAATTATACGTTCATATTTTTCGGTTCCAGAATTTAGTGGTACCACCTCTAAATGATGTTCAGTAACTTTTTAAGAATAACTAATCCCTGGTGTGTTTTAATGCCTGACAATATCAAGACTTCCTTGAGCTCCTTCAGTAACTCTTCCTTGAGTCAATACTCATAAACCATCTTTAAACCAATCACAGGGTTGGAGGAGACCTCAAAATAAATTTTGTCCCATCAGCTGTCCAGTGCCTGAATTCCCCGTACAGTTTCCACACAACATAGCCACCCCTGATGTACTCGGACCCACAGGGACGGGGAGCTCACTGCTTTGTGGGGTCAAGACTGAGCACAGGGTTATCCAGAGAGCAACAAGAAAACATTAAGTATGGCTTGAGAAAGCAAGCAAGGTACGCCCTCGGGAGTTCATTTGGCCTAAGAATAGCCCCATAGGAGAAGACCAGTCGCCCCTAAATCCAGCCTCCTGGACCTCTCCTAACCAGGAAAGTGTGTCTCAGGCTGAACCATTCTCATTAAGGCATGTCTGCTCCATACACGGGCAGCTGCGTGCTATGTGACCACATCACTCAGCATTCCCTATGAGCTGCCCATCTCCTGTAAAATCCTCTTTGAAAACAGAACATTATCCTTCTAAATTTCTGTGTTCTTCCAATGTCTCCACGAGGTACTCTGGCCCTGGCTAGCCTAGTGCAGTACTTACCCTTTGCAGGGATGGCGTCGGAGCTCCTCAGTGGAGATTATCATCGGCTTAAGATCATGAAATGTCAAAGCACAATGAACTGCTGTGTTCAAAATACTGTATTATTGGAAGAAATTACTATCCCCTTGAAAACTAAGTATTTTGATATTCTTAATGTAAGTAATTCAACCTAGTTATTAATCCGAAGACTTTTTTTTTTTTTTCCTAGTCCCCTTTGTTTCAGTTTGGCATTTTAATGTACGTAAATGAAGAAATTTTAGCTCTTCTTTTAAAAAGATGCCTCTCCTCTGCTTTGAATATAATAATTGCCCAGCACCTGCATTTTGGGCCACATCTTTACTTGCAGGGAAAAAAGGGAAAACTACTTTTTGCCAGGTGTGTTTTCTCAAGACAGTATGGCTGTCATTGTTAATTAAAATGGTCCTCTAATATGTAACAGGATTCTTGTGTTTTCTTCATTTTGTTGAATATTTTCCAGGTTGAAACCTAATGAGTTTTCCTTTTAGTAATTGCTGATCTATCTGGTGCTCAGGGTGAGGTTTTTTTTATTACAAAGATACTTTTTGCCTTTATTGTGCTTCAACTTGAAAGCCGCATGAAATATGGTTGTTCCTGGTTGGGTAATAAAATGAATGTCTTCTAGGCCACATGCTATGGGTGGAAAGTGGGAACATCTTGTCACTAGAAAAGATATGTTGAACTCATTTGCTCAAGATAATTAAATAGTGTTTCTAAGCCAGGAAATATGAGTTTTGAGTTATTGAGCATTCTGAAAGCATCATTTTTTAAAAACTATAGAAATTGATATTTCACAGAATTCGGAGGCCTCCCTTTTTTTTTTTTTTTTTTAATGTACCAGATGTCCTAAAACTACCACATTTCTATTATCCCTGTTAACACTGGTGTTAAATACCACAAAGTAGCCCTTGTTCTTGAATAATAATAGCCTTTGTTTAAATGACTGCTATATTCACATTCTTTCCAATTTAGCAAGTGATTATTCATCCATATGGCTAAGTACAATATTTCCACACTGTTTATTTTAAAAATTTTTGGATGCTAGCAGTGGATTTCAGACACTATGCAGAAATTAGGTTTATTCCCCTACTGATCATTAGCGCCATATTTCTAATTAGGTAATAAATTAATAAGGAAATGATAGTCCTGCACTAAGGAAGGGTGGATAGGCCAAACTAAAGTTTAGCAAACAGTAGGATGTTCTATAAAGAGCTGAGGCTTAGTGGACATGCATTCAGCCATTTGGAATGTTAAGTGCCATTACAGAACGAAATAATTTACTAAATATGTCCCCTTGGTCTAATTATTATGCCTTCAAAACAGTCGTTTGTTCTTTGGTCCAGAGAGGAGTTGGCCTATTACTTTCTATCCTGCTTTTTGTGGACCGCTAGGGCCATCAGGAGCTGCATGGGTAGTTTCCACAAATCTAGCAACATCTCTTCCCAGTTCTCAGCCAAAGTCAGTGGGATCCTTACACTTGGCCCAGTTTATAAAACAGGAGCAACAGAATCGTGTGCTTTCTTATTCACTGAACATTTCAAACCATAAAAATTGGTAATAAATAACATGACAAAAAAGTTTAATTGGTGGGGCACCTGGGTGGCTCAGTCGGTTGGGCGTCTGACTTCGGCTCAGGTCATGATCTCACGGTCTGTGAGTTCGAGCCCCACGTCGGGCTCTGTGCTGACAGCTCGGAGCCTGGAGACTGCTTCCGATTCTGTGTCTCCCTCTCTCTCTGACCCTCCCCTGTTCATGCTCTGTCTCTCTCTGTCTCAAAAATAAATAAACATTAAAAAATTTAAAAAAAAAAGTTTAATTGGTAACAAAACGGTGTATTACAGATGGGACAACTCCTAATTCAAAGTCACAACTTTGAACTGGAAAGGGCCTTAAAGAAATCTATTCTTTCCCCCATATTGTAGATGAGAAACAGGGATCCAGAGAGACTGAGTCCTGGTTGTGTTCCTGGCATGCAGCTCTTCCTTCCTCCTCTGCCTCTGCCCCCCCCCTCCCCCAGGCCACTGAAAAGTGCTGAGCAGGTGCACAACTTGGGGGTGCACCTGCCCATTTTCCCTTACTCTTTCAAATTACCACCAAAAAAGGAAAAACAAAAAACAAAAAAACAAAAAACTCTGAATTTATTCTCTGAATTTTATCTGCGAGTACAGAGAAATATGTTTGAACTTGGCCACTAGCACAGTCACATCAAACTACCGATAAGGTATAATCATAAAGTGTTAGGTTGCTTAGAAAACATGAAATGTGATTTTTGTCTTATAACTATTTCAGGATTTATAGTTCGAGTATGAAAAGATTCAACTAATAAGATGAATATGATCTTTTACGCGTAGGCTTCTTTTTTTTTTTTTTTTTTTTTTAATGTTTTTATTTCAAGAGAGAGACAGCATGAGCTGTGGAGGAACAGAGAAAGGTACAGAATCCGAAGCAGACTCCAGGCTCTGAGCTGTCAGCACAAAGCTGGATGCAGGGCTCAAACCCATGAACCGTGAGATCATAACCTGAGCTGAAGTCGGATGCTTAGCCAGTTGAGCCATCTAGGTGCCCCTTACATGTAGGCTTCTTAAATGTCAAGCAAAATGAAGCAATCAAACAGGGAGCCTCAGAGGTCCCTACAGAACTCAGGTGGTCAGCTGTTAGAGTAGAATTTCTCAGTACAAAAGAGACCCCATAGTGACACATGTGTTCAGTATATTGGAGAACCAGTATATTTGAGAAAGATGAGGGCATATGATAGAAATCTAAAAAAAAATGCCCAAGAGAACCCAGCCCAGGTCCCCTGAGTACCTTGCAGTTTCTGAGTCTATAGAACTTCTCATGGCTGAGGACTGGAGGTACTTTTGTCTGTAAGCTTCTTCTGCTGGTACCAGATGACGAGGTTGAAGATTTAGTACACATGGAAAAGCATGTTCCTGGAACCCATCAAAGCCAGACGTGGAACACATCACTTCAGTGACTTTTTCTCAGGCAAATCTCTAGGATAGTGTAAGTGACCTAATTCTGTGCCAGAGGCTGAAGTACCCTGAAGAACAACCAGGGTGGCCACATCACTGCCCTCCCTGCCACCTCTGCATCCCTGTGATTCTCTCGGGTGGATTTTTCCTTTGTGCGACCTGTTCGCTTTTACAAACTCCCCCTGACAAAAAGAACCATCTTATACGTCCCTTACGGGCAATTCTCAGTCAGCATTTCTGAATTTTAAGCTGATTTATTTTCAGCGGAAATGCTTTTCCAGGGTACAGAGGACTCTGTGACTACATTATGTAATTAATCCTCTCAGCCTACCCATGAAGTTGGAAAATTACCTGAAATAAAGAATATGTTGAAATGTAAATGTGAGTCTCTAAACGGATCTCTAGAAATTGATAGATCTTTTCAAAGATGCTGTGATCCACCACCTTTGTACCTGAAAAATCACAGAAACGCAGGCTAACCCTTATGGTCTTTAAAGACTTTAAAGATCTATCGCTCGTGTCATTCGGCAGGGAAAGAATTTAAACAGCAGGAGCAATCCTCTTCAAATTGAGTATGTAGCCTCGGCGGCTGGCCCAGGCCATCATCAACTCCACACTGCCCCTCCAGGGAAGTCTCCTCCCACACCACCTAAGCACCCTCTCACTACTGCTGCTGAAACCAGCGGTGGTGACCACCATGCCCACAGCTGGGCGTGAGGGAGCTCTTCCATGTCTGACATGGAGTATGCGTTAGCTGTGTGCAGGAAATCGCGGGGAACAACCAGGCGAGCAAAGTAAGGCCCACCCAGCTGGCCGGGCCAGGCCTCCTGTGCGACCCAGCCCTCCAGGCCGCTGGACTGGTCCACCACCTTAGTAGCCAGCTGTGCCAGCCAGCAAGGAGGGCAGCAAGCAGGCCCAAGGCTGGCGGCAGGGTAGGAAGAAGGAAGCCATGAGCCATGCCTTTCAGTCTGGCCCAGGACTGCGCATTCGTCTGCTCTGGGAGTCCCTGCACATGGTTCAGCAACCCCTGCTGAGGCAGTAGCTTCTGAGGAATCCTGGGAGCGACTATAAACCACCGTGACTGTCGTTTCCTCAGCATTTATCCAGAAGGAGGAAAAAGGCTTTTCTAGGATTAAAGACAGTACTTCTGTCCCACTCATAATAATTGCTTTCCCATTATTTCAGTTCCATTTCAGTTTCATAATTTGTTCACAGCATTCCAGTCCTGGTGGAAAGCTTGAGTGATTTGCCTCAAGCCACAAATGGTGGACATTTTTCACTGTATTTCTCTCTTCCCACTGCCCCTGGATTTCCTCATTCCTGTTACACCTCCAGATCCTCACACACATGCCGAACCGGGGCTCAGCTTGGATGCTACCCTCCCCTTGCATCAGGCTCCAGATTCTCATCACGAGCACCCGCCCTTCCTCTGTGCCTTCCCGTCTCCTCACTCCTTCAGGTCCTCATCACATTCCCCCTACAGTGCTTCCTGGGACATAGGCTGTGCCCCTTCTGGTCCATCAACCTCCCCCTCATCCCTGGGATCACACCTGTCCCTGCCTTCCACACTTCCCCCCCTTGGCAAGTCTTCATCTGCAGCCCCTGCCCTCCCCTTCCAGGCCAGCCCAAGCCTCGAGGCTCTTCTACTCCTGCTCCTCCCAAGCTGGGTTTCCCCAGCCCCAGCCTGCTTCTCCCTGGCTTCTGCCCTTCATACTCCACCCTGGATGCCGTGGTCCTCAATCCTACCAGACAGAAAAACATCCAGGGAGAAGTAGCATGGTGTCAGGAGTGACTGGGTTCTGGAGTGAGATCCACTTGTTTCTTTCCAGCTCTGTGGCCCCAGACAAATCACCTCACCTGGCACCAGCTTCCCCAGTGTAAACACAATACCTGCTGCTTGGCGTTTGTATGAGGATGGATGTGGAGTGCATAGTGCAGACAACACGCGAGCTGTGCTCGGCACTCTTCCTACTCTTGGATGCTTTATGATGGCTGCCTCGTGCTGTGACCATTTGTGGCAAGGCCTCTGAGAGCAGAGGACTCGCCTACGTGTCTCTACCAGCACTTTCCAATACACGTATAACGTAGGACACATGTAATTCTGAACTTCCTAGTAGACACATTAAATAGGATACAGGAACAGGTCTTATTTATGTTAACAGGGCAGTTTATTTAACCCAGTTCTTCTAAAATAATCATTTCAGGGGTGCCTGGGTGGCTCAGTCGGCTAAGCATCTGACTCTTGATTTTGGCTCAGGTCATGATCTCATGGTTCATGGGTTCGAGTCTTATATTGGGCTCTGCACTGTTAGTGCAGAGCCTGCTTTGGATTCTCTCTCCCTCTCTCTCTGCCACTTCCTGGTTTGCACGCTCTCTCTCAAAATAAATAAACTTAAAATATAAAATAATGACTTCAATTTATAAGCAATATAAAAATTGAGGTGTTTTGTATTCATTTTTTTCATGCCAAGTTTTCATACTCCACTGTATATCTTAATACTTCTGGCAGATCTCAGTTTGGACTAGCCACATTTCAAGTGCTCAACAGCCACATATGGCCAATAGCTACTCTGTTGGACAGCACATATCTATACCATGCTTGGGTATAAGTAACATGCATCTGAAAGGCATGAGCTGTATAGCTTTAATGGACAGGGACGTAGGAGGCCATAGTGTGACTAGATGTAGCCATAGAGTCACAACATTTCTCTCTTCCCAAGAGAAAGCCTTAGAGCTTTGTAAAAACCCTAACAGGTGTTAGGGGAGAGCTTCGGGGGCAGCTGCGATGAGAAGAAGTGGAGAGGTGTATTTGCTAGATCATGAGTATATCAGCCAAAGACTGTCTAGGGGAATAATAACGGAGGCATGTGCAGGAGCAGGCAGTGGCCCTAGATTAAGAAGCCCACATTCCTGCCTTGTTATCCACAGACTGAGTTTGCGAGATGCACACACACTCTGACCTTCGTATGCAGTCTGAAACTTTGATTTTCTGTATTTTCACTATTAGCCTAATATTTCTATCCCCACTTATCAAGAATGCTTGCAGGGTGGGTATCCCAACACCAGCCTATTCCAAAGAGCACACAGACGCAGAATTGCTAGGGGCGAACAAAGGCAAATATCAGAACTGAAGCATAGAAACCAGTCATGATGCCTCTCTGTGCGGGTACGACAGTGCCTCATCTGTCCTCTCATATAAAACTACCCCCCCCCCCCCCCCGGCCTCCCGAAGGCTTGGGCAGTTCTTTTTACCTCTTATGAAAGACATCTTGTGAAAGAGCAGGACTGACATGACATCGACAACAGACACCAAGAATAAGGCTAGGTTGTGGAAGAAAATGCAGGAGCATGCCCAGTGGTACTGTTTGAAGTGCGCTAGTTCTTTGGGCTGCTTTATGTTTCTTTTTGCAATATCCACAAATATTTGTGGGAGGGGTTTATAAATTAGGAAACTGAAAAAACTGAATGCCATATAAAAATTAGTGATTTTAGATTTCTTCCAAATCAGAAAGGAAAACAATTGTGTAAGCTGTTATATATTTATGCTGCCAGAGAAATGACGTTGTTTGGTTGGTGTTTAACACTAGTTCAGAAATACGTTTTTCAAATAGTGCCATTATTTTAATTAATCAGTAAAATCAGATTATCAGTTGGTTGTTTGAATAGCTATAAAGCTAGTTTTAAGTGTGAGCTCTTTCAAAATTCTGCAGCATAGGATTTATGGGAAATAATATTTTAATTACTTCATTCTTTGTGGGGAAAATGAACTTTCATCTCTCATGGCAGTATTTCCTTGCAATTATTGGTTACTCATAATTGTGTGTGCTTTTTCCTGTGGTAGAGAATAAGCAGCTTTTTCTACAACAGTATGCATGAAATTCTCTAATATTTTCTAAATTAGTTTGTATGTGTATATTCTTAGTTCTCACAACAAATAGCTAATTGCTTTAAATTAATAAAAAACTCAAGTTTCCTAAACCAAATTATAGTTTATTTTTAACTTTCCCTTTAGAAACCAGGAGTATGCTGCTAAATTTTTTTGAAGCAAATTTCTCATTAGGACCTCAGGAGTTGGAGGTTTATTATGTTAATGGAGAATGCTAATCCTATAGCTCTCTCTTTTCTCAACAGTCTTGCTACATCTGGGAGTTGGTGTATTTTCTATTCATTACTTACTGCTCTAGCAGCATTCTGCCTGACCCATTAAATGAAGCCTTAGACAGACTAAGTGGGGAGAACATTGTTTTATTACTACTTTAGTGAGGTGGAGTACACACAGATATTATTAGCTGGTCTCAAGAATGGTGCTTTTTACTTTGATTGGATAAGCCAAATTAATCATTCCATAGCTAAGGCTTTTAAGTGTAATTGAACCTTCTTCATCCAATATTGGTTGATTGGAACTGATTGTTTAGTTTTTCCATAACCTTACTTTTGAAATTGAAGGTGGGGAAGAAAAAAATCCCTGTCTTGAGACTTGCTTTGATATTCAAAGTGGCTAGTTTAAATCCACACCCAGTGCTGTAGCTCTTTGTGTTACCTGGAGAGGTGCAAGATTAGAGGGATAATGTAATTCAGTGCAGGATGATAAAGCTGCCTTGGTGTGGGTTCTCTGAAGGCCACAAACTTAGGAAAAATAGAATCTTTCCTTTTTTCTGGTCAAGAATAATTTTGGACATTTTTTGAGGTTCGAGAAAGCCTGTAGTAGACTGGTTTTATGATGAGTAAGTCATCTCAGTTAACCAAAAGATAGCCTTGTCACCTGGTCGACAGAAGGGTTACATACTTTTAAACACTTTAACATTTTATAATTGGGCAACACTGAGCTTTTCTATTTTGCAGTTTTGAGGGGTTGGGATTCTGGCACGTTAATTTAACTCTTCTGTTTCTAGAGGTATAACAGAAATGGGATTCTCCCATCCTCAGAGCTAAGATGGTTTCAACAGCCATCTCTTTTGGTTTTCATATGAAAGGCAAACAAAACTACGCTAGCAAATTCCCTTACAGGTACAAAACTTTGTTCTGACCCTCTCCCCATAGTTATAAACCTTAAAGACACTCCTGAATACTCAGCTTAAGAGAAGGCATGAAAGGGAGGTAATTGTGAACTAAGTCTGACAGACAGGAAATAAAAGGGAAATCCAAAAATAAATACATGCTATTAAACTGGATCCATTAACAACTATTTTTGAGCACCCATTATGTGCCCTGCTTATGTGTAACAAGACATGTAAAAGAATGGATGATGGTAGAGTATTTGTTCCTCTTGTATTTGCCTGATGAAATTAAAATTAAATTTAGAAATACAAATATCCTTTAAAAAAATCAACATGTAGAATTTCAGTCCTACAAAATAATTAAATGGGAATTTAATTCATTTTGTGCAGCTTGACTCTTTCAGTTACTATATGTAAAGCACACAATGCCTGGCACAGAGTAAAATCACAGTAAATGGTCATGTTACTATTGTTTGTATTGACCTATGCACATTTATGCTGTTCAATCCCATGTAGATAAGGGCTAGTAGTAAACTGTAGAATGACATATAACTCCACTGATCATTCTAAATGCCTGATAAAAGAAAGAGCAGGACAAAATTCTACCTGCACAGAAAATCAAGGAAATCCATAAATCTAGGAAATAGCCTCTTAACAGAAGTGGGTCTTAGCAGGAGCCAGAAGTGGAGGCAGGAACCATGAAAAACAAGATTTGCTGCTAGTGATCAGAGAAATTCTAGGCATCAACTCCTAGATCCATCATGCTAAAGAACCACCCCTCTTAGTCATGTTTTCACATGTGAGTCTGTGACTCACACTGTTTCGTTTTCTGTAGTTATATATGTAATTTTATACCTATAGCCTATAATGTAACGAGCTTTCCTTTCCATAAGCCTTGCCTTACAGTTAACTTTATTAGAATACATGTATTCCATGAAGTACAACATAGCGTATTAGAAGATGCCACTCTCCCCCATGGTTGAATTCTGTGGAGTGAGGAATTTGAAAACATGTTATAAAATTGTCAGGGGAGGTTAGGAAATGACCCTTCCCACCCAACAGTATCTGGGCCGTATGCTGCCCTGCGGCTGGCTCACGCCCCAGCAGGCCCCGGCAGTATCCTGGGTGGAGTATGGTTGTCCTCATTAGCAGGAAATGTTAAAGCCCCATTCGTGGCAGCCTTTATCGCCCACCCTTCTATGCTTCAACCCTCTCTTTCTTCCATCTTGTCTCCCTTCTGCTATCTCCAAGGACTCATTTTTACTTGTTAGCTCCCAGGTCCCACCCATGGTCATCAGTCCTCTGATACCTTTCCCCTCAAACAGTGCTTTTCAAATGTCTTTTAGACATGAACCCCTTTTTTCAAACAGAAACACACAGTGCAGCCCAATATTGAGGACAGATAAATATGGAGCCACTCTGGGTGAATCAGGGTGGGGATCTGGCAGCCCGCTGCCAATTCTCCCCCCACACCTCACATGGCTGCCCCTGAGACAGTCCAGTGAAACCTCCAGAAAGCAGGTAACACAACCTCCCTAAGATTAAAACATCCCTGGATTAAAGCCATTTTATATAGAAACATGGCCAGTTTTATCAGAATCCATGGAGAAATAACTCTGCCTAATGAATTTAAGTTCATTTCATAAGCACCCATATGCACATGTGCACATAAGCACCCATATGCACAATATGTCTATCGTGTGTCATGTATTATATAAGCAAAGGCCTGTAATGGTGGACACAACAAGCTTTCAGAGACAAAGCAATGTCTTTATTTTCCTGATTCCAAACTGTCTAAATTCCCCTCCCATTTGGGGCCTAACTAGATGAACCACTGCTGAGCCTGAAGTCCTTTGCTAATGGTGAGCCATCCCACCCCAAAGAGTAAGCAGAGAAAGGGTAAAAGTCCTTGGGGGACAAAGGACCCATCCAGCCAGGTCCAGAAGTCAAAGCCAAGTGAAAGAGGAAAGGAACCAGGCACAGGGCAGAGCAGACGGCTTTCCCAGCCAGAGCCCAAGCATCAGCCTCCATTACCAACCATTCCCTCAACAGTGTGGGTAGCTCAGGACAGACCTGCAGGGAAGGGGTGGTCCTCTCTCGGCTTAGAGTCAGAATATCCGTTTACTATCTTCACTCCAAGCCCTTTGTGTGTACTTCTCCATCTTCTAAAAGGAAAAGGTCCTGTCAGCACTGTCACACCTCCCTCTTTTATAAAGGTCCCCACCATTTCTCCAGGCCCTGAGAAGGCTGAGCAGACAATCCGTGGTTACCATGCACTGGAGGCAGCGGTTCTCCCAACACCCTTGATCAGTCATGTTCACAAGCCTGACACGCTCCCATGGAAATGGGCAGATTTTGCCAATTCCTTCCCCTTCACAGGGCCTGAAGCAATTTTTTTTTTTTTTTTTTTTTTTTGGTCGATAATTCTAAAAGCACTGTTGTATGGGCTTTTGAGCATCTTGTCAATGATGCATCAGGAGTGCAGGGCTCTGAGGGATGTCAGGACCTCAGTGCCAGCTGCCCCACCTCCCCTCTACCTACATTTCTCTGACTTAGGAAAATGCACTGATGTGAAAGGGTCATAGAGTAGGTATAATCTTGAATTTCCTCTGATATCTTATAGAATAATTATTAGAAAATATATGTACTGTAACAATAACCCACCTCACAGTTGATACAGAAATAAAGACACTCTAATAGGCTTACAATTTAAATAATACTCTCATAAGCTGCATTTAAGTCTGTTGTTCAGTCCTGATATGAATTATAGTAGGAGTGACGTAATGTAGTGTCAGTCTCGCCTAGATCCAAAAAAGGAATGGCAGTAACTTGCACATGGCAGTAAAACTCTTAACATGGAAATAAAAATGTTTAAACCTTATCTGATTGTGGAGGTGAAACAGATGTAACCGCTCTCTATATATGTTACTGCAAGCATATTTAAACTTGAGCTTCGGGGCACCTGGGTGGCTCAGTCAGTTGGGCGTCAGACTTTGGCTCAGGTCATGATCTTGCAGCTCATGAGTTTGAGCCCCGTGTCAGGCTCTGTGCCGACAGCTCAGAGCCTGGAGCCTGCTTCGGATTCTGTGTCTCCCTCTCTCTGCTCCTCCCCCACTCTCACTCTCTCTCCCAAAAATAAAATAAAAACATTAAAAAAAAAAAAAAGAATTAAAAAAAAAGCTTGAGCTTCCCAGTAGGAAGAGGAAGCATGATGTAGAGAAACATGTCAGTCTTTTGAGAAAGAATTTTTTTCCATGTACCAAAGTCTAAAAATGGTTTTGCCACACAGAGCATTGAATGTAAGGGATGATGCAGTGAATGACAGCTTTACGACACCCACAGATGTGTTATGTTTGTATGTTTGTGCCCCTTGATTGGATTGTGCCCCTCCACACAAAGAGTAGCTCTAATTTACCCTGCAGAAGCCACAGTCATCTTGTCTGATAAATACGTCGGCTCTAAAACTTAAGAGATGGACTGCTACGGCTTTGTGATGGGCTGCCAGGAGCTCACATATGTTCACTCAGCAGTTAGTAGAGGTCCACCCCTGCCTGATTGCAAATTCAGGCCATAGATTAGATTTGGAACAGAACGAGTTCACATCTGATGTTTATTTGTTTATTCCTAAACCTGCAGGATCTCTAATTGATAATTGGATTTTTTAAATCTCATTTTTAAGGAGTTCTTTGGAATTTATCTTCATGTGATGCTGTAAAGATGACAATCATTCGAGATGCTCTCTCGACCTTAACAAACACTGTGATCGTTCCACATTCTGGATGGAATAACTCTTCTTTTGATGATGATCATAAAATTAAATTTCAGACGTCACTCGTTCTGCGTAATACGACAGGTTGCCTGAGGTAAGTTCTTTATTTCTTCTTTCCAATTCTTTGATTAAAGAGCATGTGTTATGGTTAAATTGATTTTAAGAGGATTTACTTCATTTTATTAACGTTTACCATGTAGGTAAATGACCACTGGACTCTTATCCTGTGAGTTAAACACCATGAGCACAGACTAGCGGCCTGAAAGACATTATCTGATAAATGACCCTTCTGTGGATTAGTAAAAAGGGCCCTTTCAGTCTGGAATTACTGCCAAAATTCCTGTGTTTTCCACTTTAACAGCATTTTTCTGGTTATCACATCCTGACTGCTAATGTGTTTACAGCCTGGTTTTTGTTTAAATTCAAAATGTGATGGTTAAAACCTTTCTGCTTTTAAAAGGTGCAAAAGGTGTGTGGTTTAAATAATCATTGGGTTTGAGTTTTATAAATAAATGAAAATGAGCCCAAATAGTATTTTAAGTCATTATCTTTAGCATGTGAAATTCATAAAGGCCGCTTTATGGACAGTAGTGCTTATTATTTGCCATTAACACTCATCAGCTCAGTTTCTACCCAGTGTCCCAGGCTTACAGTGCTCTGGGAAGTTGAAGCAGGAGCCTTGGGCAGAGTGGCTTCCTGCCCCACTCTGAGCTTCAGCTTCCTCATCTTTAGAATAGGGAAAATAACACCATCTCACACTTGTGAAGAATCAGCTCCATATAAAGTGCTTAGTGAAGTATCTGACACATAGCGCTAACATTTAAACCATGCATCCAATGTAAGGCTATAACAGAGCTTGAAAGATGGAGAGGGAGCCTAGACTGCTGCTCTGAAGCCTTCCACTGTTATGACAAGTGACTGTCAACCCCCTTGCTGTGGGTGGATGACAAGAGTCAGGATCCTGGGAAGCAGGCTAGCTCCCTAAATCAGACGTGTGCATCAGACGGCAGTTTGTATCCCCTACTGATGATCTGTGGAAGGAGCACCTCATGCTCTCCCTGCCCCTGCATCTGGGGAGAATGTGATCACTCCTCAGCCAGCCTGCCGGGCTTCCCAGAGGCAGGACATACCAGTCAGGTCCCTCAGGTTCAGGACTATAAACATTTGGTGCATGCCCTCTCTGTGAAATGAGTGATGAATAAGACAGACAGGACCCTGCTCAACAGAACCATATTCTATTGAGGAAAACAATCAAGAAAATAACAGTGAATGCCATGGTAATGTAGGATTTATTGGGAGATGATTCTGATGGTCGAGTGGCCCCTCATAGGAGGTGAAATTAAAGCCTACATTGAAATACCACCAGGAGCTGCTCATCTGAGAGTGGAGTGGGGTCCGGACACATATTTTAAGTGAAGAGAACAAGTAGTATGAAGGCTCTGGGGCAAGAATGGGCTTACAGCTGGAGCTTAATGGGCAAGACACAGAGTAGTACCATAGATTATGCAGGATTTTTGAAGTCAGAGGAAGGACTTTGCACTTCATTCCAAGTGCCTTGGGAAACTGACAAAGGGCTTTAATCATGGGAGTGATGGGACTGGATCCTGGCTTCAGCATGAAGACTAAACAAGGGCAACAGTAGAGACTGGAGGCCAAGGCTATTGCAGAGATCCAGGCAGATGATGACAGTGGCCTACACCAGGTGCTGGAGAGAGGTAGGAGATAGGGGGTATTTTTCTGGAGAGAGAGCTGACAGAATTTGCTAATGGATTGAATAGAGGGGTGGGGAAAGGGAGGAGATAAGGATAATACCTCAATCTTTGGCTGGATAAATTGGCAACACAGGGAGAAGAAAGGGTAGAGAGGTGAGCAGTTGAGAGCTTTGGCCATGTCCATTTTGAGTTGTCTGTTTAGCTATCCACGTGGTAATATCAGGAAAGCAGTTGGATAAAGGAGCCCAGAGTTTTAAAGAGGGGTCAGCCTAACGATAGACATTTGGGAGTCATGCATGGATCCACAGGTTGTATTAAAGCCAAGGGGCAGAGGGAGACCACCCATGAGAATGGAAAAAGATCAAGAAGGGACCAAAGTAGTCCTGGGCACTCCAGGGGGTCCCTCTGGCTGAAAAGACTAAGAAGGAAAGGCAGCAAGATGGGAGGAAAACCAAAGAAGTGAAAGGTCCCAGGGGCTTATAAAGGAATAGAAGATGGCAGCTGTTAAGTGCTACTGAGAAGTGACACAAGATAAGAACAGAGTAGGGACCACAGATGACATTGTCTCTCTGGCCCCAGAAAAACAAAGATGAAAAGAAAAATCATTCCAGACCCCCTTATCTAGCCTAAGTTTTTGCAAAATCTTAGCATATCCTAGAACCTTTGCTAATACCACATAAAACGAGATAGATCCTTAATATATGGTATCAATTCATGAAGGCAAACTGGTATCAAAATTTTCAATATGGATTGCCCGGCTGGCTCAGTCGGTAGAGCATGCAACTCTTGGTCTTGGGGTTGTGAGTTCAAGCCCCACGTTGGGTGTAGAGATTATTTGAAAAAATAAAATCTTTAAAAAAAAGTTTCAATATGGATGAGACCTAAAGCAATTTTCAGGGTTTTTTATATTTGAAAAGATGAGAAAAAGTGTAGCATAAGCAAATGTCCATATTTAACTTGAATATCTATACAACAAGTGACCTTTCTTCTGTTCGTTCATTGAGGAAGCATTTATGACCACCTACTACATGCAAAACATTATAATAGGTACAGGAGCCTGCCATATCTGGTGGCCCAACAAGGGAAGCAAAGCATGTCTAGAAATAACAACCATAGCTGACATACCAGGCACTTTAATAATTGCTTTATATGGAGCATCTCTTCCTCACACAACCCTATGAGGTGATCAATATTCTCCCCTTTTTACATATGAGGAAACTGAGGAGGATAGCCCCCAAAACAACTTTTTAGGAGGTTAGAAAGTAGGGTGTCACCAGAGGGATACAGAATTCAGATGCCCCTGCTCCTTTCTATTTGGGTTGACAACAGGGAGCTAGTTATTGTGAGTTCTCGCGATGTTAAAATGCCTCCTCACACGGCATCTGCACGGTTGCTGCCTGTCGTCGGTTCTCTCTGATGTTAAGATAAGGCTCCGTGGCTAAGGAGTAAGCTGTTCATCTCAGCAGCTCCCACGTGTCTCTGCCCCTTCAGGAACCTCAGCTCTGCAGGGGAGGAAGCGAGGAAGCAAATGCGCTCCTGTGAGGGGCTGGTGGACTCGCTCCTGTATGTGATCCACACATGTGTGAACACATCCGATTACGACAGCAAGGTCAGTGCCGGCCTGCCATGCGAGGGGTATGGTGGCAGATGATGACAGCTGCCTGATGCTGCTCCTTGCATGCCATTGATTCTTTCTGGGATTCTTGAGCCTTTCCTCCTCATTAGGCTACACTCCAGATTAAGGGGATTAATTTAAAAATTACAAATTAACAGGGACATGTCAACTTAAGAAAATAGCCTTAGAACCATGAAAACTGAGTGACTCCATGTGGCCAAGGACTTAGTGTGGGGTGGCAGGGTCCTAACTTTCTTTGTGGTTCTTCTGGGCTAATTGTCACGTGACTGCCCGTGCTGCTGTTGCCTCCAGTCCTGTGTCCCCTGTGCCTAGAATCAGACCCATCTGTATTTGAGTATTACTGAATAAACATTCCTGGTTGAGGCATTATAACCCACCAACCTCTCTGCCCTTCTTGCCCCAGTGCAGGCCACAGCCCACAGCCCACACCCACGTGGATACCCTTCTCTACATCCCCAGTCTGGCCCTTTCAACCCTCCCTCTGTTGCCTTGCTGGTTAGCCTGTTCCAGTAGGAGACCCTTCTGTTCCCCTCCAGTTTTCCCCATCCTTGCCCCAGGAACAGGAGCTGAGGAAGGTGGGGGCAAGAAACAGAAAGGAGGGACTAAAAGTGTCAGGAGTTCCAAGTGGGCGAGCTATGGGCTAGATAAGGAGAGGCCATAAATAGGCCTGTGTCATAGACGTGGGTCTGAGAGAAGAGAATGACGAGTGGTAGGCTCAGGGAGAAGGTGGGGGAAAAACTCAAAGTGATGGCCAGGTTTTTATTTGAACCTCGTTGATCAAAAGATGTGCAGATGAAATGGAGAGGAATGAAGTGACAGGTGGCCTCCCAACAAGAGGTGTGATACAGATTTTAAGAAGCAAAAGACCATGTACAGAAGGCAGATGTCAACAGAGAAAGAGCTGATGGAACTTTCCTCAGAGGGAGGGCAGAGGGAGATGGATGGAAGGGCCGAAGATGGGACTTGGGGGGAGGGGCTTCCCCAGAGAGGGGGTTGCTCGCACCTCTTGCCATGGCAAGGATTCCTAGTGGCGAAAAGGAGTGACGTTGTGGCAACTTGGGTACACCCCTGCCAGTGCAGCCGCACTGAAGCAGGAACACTGGACATTTTCTCCTCCAGAGCCCTGCACATTTTCATCAGATGCAGCATTGTGATCGGGGCCACAGATGTACCGAGGATAGCCCTGCACTGTCATTTGGGTATCCCACAGAAATTCTGGAACTGTAATTCTTTCCTTAGATTGTTTCAGGTTCCCTTAAGTAAAAAAGGAGCTCATATTCTACATTTATTTATGACCACTGCAGCTCAGTACAGAAGCATTTTTGCAGTAATGTGCTACGATGGTTTTAATTATACGCCGTGTTGGTTTTCAGACTGTGGAAAACTGCGTGTGCACCCTGAGGAACCTGTCCTATCGGCTGGAACTGGAGGTCCCACAGGCCCGGCTACTGGGGCTGAGTGAGCTGGATGACTTACTAGGAAAAGAGTCTCCCAGCAAGGACTCGGAGCCAAGCTGCTGGGGGAAGAAAAAGAAAAAGAAAAAGAGAACGCCACAGGAGGATCAAGTTAGCATTTTATTTGACATGAAACTCTAAGGTTTCATTTTTCTAGGAGTAAGAAATCACATATTTGGCAAGAAAAAAAAAATTTCTCATACAGTTTTTCTACCTAACTATAGCTGAATCCAGCAGAGAGGAATATTTTCAGGAATGTTGTGTTCATTTTGTTTCCATTTCACGTGTGCTCTTTGTCTTTCAGTGGGATGGAGTTGGTCCTATCCCAGGACTGTCTAAGTCCCCCAAAGGGGTTGAGATGCTATGGCATCCATCAGTGGTAAAACCATATTTGACTCTTCTGGCAGAAAGTTCCAACCCAGCCACCTTGGAAGGCTCTGCCGGATCTCTCCAGAACCTCTCTGCTGGAAATTGGAAGGTATGATGTCTTCCAGTTATCTACAATTCTTTCCATCTGTGCAGCCAGATCAATAATGATGGTGAAAAGGAGACAGTTGTTTGGAGTTTGGGAAAGGGTGGGAGCACAAAAAGGAGGGAGATAGCAAGTGGTTCTGGAGATCCAAAGATGAATGTGACACGGCCCTCCCTGTACAAGCTGAAGACTAGCAAGAAAAATGTACAGATAGAGTCAGTACAGCATAGCCTTCACAGGATATGTGTACTGTGGCGTCTTGAAAAAGGACATCTAACCCAGCCTGGCAGGTGACAAAAAGGCCAAGAGGGAACCCAGGAGATGGGGAAGGTTTCCTAGAGGGATGGTGCTACCCAGATGGACTCTTAATGAGCAGAATTAAGCCAACAGAGTGCGAGGTTGGGTATATAGAGGGAGTGATCTAGAGAAAGGGACAAGAGAGGAAAGGACAGTGTGGCAGAGACTGCAGGATGGTTGCTGGGGCATCAAGGGCAGGGCAAGTGTGGCCTGGGTTAGACCCAGCCATCGCAGACAGGTCTGACGGCCAAGCTTCAGAAGCTGGGACATGACCTGCAGACCACAAGGGCCACTAAAGGGGTTTAAGCAGACAGGTGACACAGCTGTGGATACTACTGGGTCCCTTCTGCCACGGTGCAGAAGATGAATTCAAAGAAGAGGAAAATAGAGGCTAGGATTCCGTGCTAGACATGTCAGGGGCCTGAATTAAGGCTGAGGTGGGAGGGAGAGGGGCCACCGTCCCTCTCTCAGATGCTTACAGACATATGGATGATGCACATTACCACATCCCTTTGAAGGTGTGTGACTTCTTTATGAAAATTGAGAGTGGTTTCCTACTGTTACTGTAAGCAGGGTCTCAAAACTTCTTAAACAACCTCTAGCAATTTCCCAGACAGTCCTTGTCTGAAATATTTTTAACCTCTAAAAATTTCCTGACGAGTATATTTTAGTAAAGTTATTCTAATGCTTGTTTTTGGCTACTTCTGCCACCACCACCTCCCCAAATGAGAAGCTTTTGGCCACTGTATTATCCATGAGAGTGAAAAGCACTGCTCAGGCTAGGTATGGTTTCTTACATGCAGTCAGCTGCTATAATGAATGTACACAGATATTTACGGCCTAGTGCTAAGCCAATGTGGTTATTTTGTTGTTGTTCTTAAGTAGCTTAGCATCTAAGTGCTGGCTATGGACCCAGACCCCTTGGTTTTGAATCCTGATCCTTCCTTATTAGCTAGGGGCCTTGGATCTTCTCTCCTCAGTTTCTTCATCTGTAAAATGGAGATAAGACCTACCTCATGAGGTGGCTATGAGCATTAAGAGAGATAATAAATGTGAAGGACCTAGGACTGTGTGTGGCACATAAGTATTGATAAATATTTATGTTGGTGACCCAGTGTTCACATCCAGCTTATTGTATGACAATAAATAAGATAATAATTGACATAGATGTGATTTGAGTTGTGTTGAATGGTCATTTAGTGAATGTAAGTTAGAAGGCAAGCTCACTTAAAATATAAATACTGGGGTACCTGGGTGGCTCAGTCAGTTAAGCATCCGACTTCTGCTCAAGGTTCATGGTTCGAGCCCCACATCGGGCCCTGTGCTGACAGCTCAGAGCTTGGAGCCTGCTTTGTCCACATCTCTCTGCCCTCCCTTGCTTGTGCTCTTTCTCTCTCTCAAAAAATAAAAATAAATATAAAAAAAAAAATTTAAGATAATCCTAACCACAGATGCTATCAAGTCAGAGGCTAAATTGGGAGTGGTGGTGCCCCAGAAGGGAAGCACTCTGGGCTGGGCTGAGCCAAGTGGTCTCCACATGAGCCAGGTGTTGGCTCTGTTCTTGCAGGTTTCAGAGAGAAGTTGAGAATGCTGCCTTGAGTGCTTTATAGCAAATCAAGTATTCCATTTCCTTTCCCCCTCCCCCACAGATTTCATCTGATTTAGAAAAATAGGAGTATTCGTTTCATATGAAGAATGTTAATAGGGTCTTTGGAATGAGTCTTTTCCTCTTACTTGTATTATTTAAGTAATCTGTTGGCATTCAAGAAACTGAGTGGTCAATCATATATTTTAATGTTCAAAATAATACAAAGGGCCGGCAGATCTTTATCCTTATGTCTTGACCACAGCAGGAAAGTATTAGATGTTTCATGAGCAACATTTTTCAACTTTGCTAAATTTTGAAAAACAATTTGCATTGGTAAAAAATGTCAATAAAAGCTCAAAACAAGATTAAAGACCCAATTTTCAAATGCTACTTTTTTTTTTTTTAGTTATTTCTCTGATGACTTAGCTAGCATTCATTTCCAATTCAAATGGTACACATGCTGAACAAACTTGCCTCATAGTCACAAAAGAATTTCTTGACTATGAATTAAAAAAAGCAGCTAACTAATCTTGAATAAGAAAGCATCCTGCACACAAATATACTTACTTTTTCACCAGTGTGCGTGAATTATGATGCTCAGTGTTTCTGGAGAATTCCTTTTCTTCTGAGGCAAGGGCTTTTTTTCAGTCAATCTCTTTGAAAGGTTACTGAACTCTAAATATTGTTGCAGAGAATATAGGAAAAGAATGACTTGATGGAGACAGGTTCTCCTGTAATGTGCAGTGATCAGTTACTGCCATCCTATTTATAGCCTCTGGACCTGGCATGGAGCCAATTGCCAAGAAGACCCAAGATCCGTCCTTAATCATATTTATGTATCTGAGGTAGAAAGCAATCACTGCCTTCTCTTTTCTGCACAAAAATATCTGGCAGATGGTGGCTTGAGATTTTTAGGCTTTAGAATTTCTTTTTTAAATCAGTCATCCTCGCCTATCTTTATCCCCAACTATGGTTTTTTCTTTACTGACACCACAGATTTATTCTCCAATTGGAAAGAAAACATTTAATCTATTAGTTTATCTTTTGGAAACCTCTTTTTTAGGTGATAGTAACATCTGAGTTGAACTCTATTTTATATTACTTATTGGCCTATTTTACTCACTAGTTTGCAGCGTATATCCGGGCAGCCGTCCGCAAAGAAAAAGGGCTCCCCATCCTTGTAGAACTTCTGAGAATGGATAATGACAGAGTTGTTTCTTCTGTGGCAACTGCCTTGAGGAATATGGCACTAGATGTTCGCAACAAGGAGCTCATAGGTATGTTCTGGTGACAAGGTAAGCTACAAAAACAGAGTAACATTTATAAGACTCTTCTTTTGATTTATATAAAAGATGACATTTTATATCATCAGCAACTGAATTCTACTTTCTGGCTTCTTGGCATATTTGGGTACCCTTTGTGGTGTCTATCTTTTGTGACCATCCCTTTTCATCAAGAGCCAAGCTCATTAATTAAACATTGATCAGGGAAGGTACATTTTCAAGAAAGGTTCATTTCCTGAGCCACAAAATAAGTTAATTCTCCGTTTCTGATATTTGAGACTGGTATCTGCTAACCAACTACCATGTTCTAAGTAAAAAAAGAAATGACATAAATGGCTTATAGCTTCTCCCTCTCAGATCTGTGTTAAGTGCTCACCCTGAGGCAGAACCACTGTCCCATGGCCATTTACACCCAAGGGTGGCATCAGGACTAGGGTAAGGCAAGTCAGGCACACTGGGTACAAAATGGCAGGAAGCATCCACCCTCAGGGCTGTAGGGTTGGCACTTGCATGAACCTGACACTGAGCCCCTCTTCAAGTTTGACACACTCACCAACTTAGCTTGCTTGTCTCCAAGGGCATTGCCACACTCAAGCCGACTGTGGGGTAAAGGAAAGATCAGAGACTCTCCAGTTGACCTCAGTTACCCCCTGGATCTGCTGCTCACTGGCTATGTACCCTGGGGTGTGCTGTGGTGAGCCCACCCTGCTTCAATTCTTTCATCTAAATTTGAAAACTTCCTTGACCCCATGTCTGAAAGGGAGCCGACCACCCTGCTGTCCTCGCTGCAGGTTTGCTGTGCAAATCAGAGAATGAAGCAGCCCTTTATAAACCAGCAAGCTCCACACCAGCCCCACAGCTGACGACAGGCCAGGAGAGAGGGAGGGGAGATTTGATAGGATTTCATGTGGATTAGTGAATAGGTACTGAACTCATTAAAATATGCCTGCCCTGAGATGGGGGGTGTGGGTGGGGGAACACAAAGATGGAGGGAGGGAGACAAAGAACAAGGGCAATAATATTTACCTGAAAGTGTTGCCTTGAGGATTCACTGTGGCAGCTTACAGGAAAGCCACTACACAGTGCCTGGCAATATTGCTATTTTAAATTACCACCCAGGTTAACCTGCTCTTAACACACCATTCCTTTGAGCCAAACTGTCCCCTGATGAGTGAAAAGGAGCTTCCTCCACACCCTGTTCATACAGTCCCGCTGGTGCCTGATGCCAGTATGCATTAGAACTCTTAGTTCCCATACTTCTTAAGAGAAATCCTTCAGGTCCCTAAAGAGATTTTTTTTTTAAGTTATTTTTACATCCATACTGTTTGAATTTCTTAGAAGAAGCTCATACAGTTTGGGAGTTTCTAATGCTAAAAATTAAAGGCCTGACAACATAGGATTGTGGCCTGTCACTCTACAGCTGGGGAGGGGACACAGGAGTGCAGAGGTGCAGGGCCACTGAGGGCCAAGACCTCTGGGAAGGGGGACCGTGTTTACCAAGCCCTGCCCTTCTTTCAGAGCATCTCTGTGTTTTCTGTGAATGTCTTGACTCCCTTTTAAACTTTCAAGAGCATTTTCTCTCTCTACCTGTGAGCCTTTTTTTTACCTAACTGGAGCACTCTTGAATGGTTTCATGAATCACTTTCTTATTTCTTTCTCTATAAAGATCCCTCCTTTCCTGAGGTCTGAGCCCCTCCCAGATTCAATATTCGACTCTAATTTATTCAGTACTTCTGTTTCTGAGAACCATCCCCTTCTTCCTTCACTCTGTGCTCATGTCCATCACCAGCACTAGCAATGGACTTTCTCTGTAGAGCCATTTTTCACAAGGAAACCAAGTTTTGTCACTCTATGAAAGTTACTGCATACTCCACTGAATCGAACCAGCCCAGCTGTCTAGAGCTGCAGGCTCCAAGGGGACCACCAGGCTCACTCACAGGCGGAGTGAGCTGCCTTATCCCAGTCTCCAGGGGCAATTTAAAGTTGTGCCTTAGCAAAATGACGAATTACATGTCATGGACGTTTTGGTTTTTCGTGAATATTCAAAATCACCAGCGCTAACTTCCATCTGTTCTAAAAACCACATTTATCTTCTGGCTTACAATGTCAATACTGTTTTCCCCCTATTCACAACAATGTTCACCGTGAGTAAGCCAGAGCCTTCCCTTTGAAATACAGTAAATTATGCAGCGTGTAGTCAGGGCCTAACTTCCACTGCTTACCATTGTATATAAATAGGTCTTTAATAAAAAACCCATTTTGTATCCACTCAATTATTAGCATAGAAAAAAAAAAAAACTAAGAAAATATTTACTTGAGCTTTAGTTCATTTCTTTTGTTTGTCATGCAGTTATTCTAGTTTGTCAGTTGGTAATTGAAATTGAAAAAGCTAGAGATAATCTCTTTTGAGAGAGAAGTAAGGGAAACAGAGTATCCGTAAAGAAATGCTTGAATAGCTGGGGACTTCCCCAGCATTGTCCCATCAAGAACTCTGTTATATTGGGGCACCTAGGTGGCTCAGTCAATTAAGTATCTGACTCTCAATTTCGGCTCAGGTCATTATCTCATAGAATTTGAGATCGAACCTCGAATTGGGCTCCACCCTAACAGCTCAGAGCCTACTTGGGATTGTCTCTCCTCTCTCTCTGTCCCTTCCCCTGCTCTCACATGCGTGCTCGTGCTCTCTCTCAAAATAAACAAATCTCTATTATGTTGCATCACTCCTATGAAATAATCAGCCATCATTTTAACGCCAAAGGTTACTTGTGTCCTTTAAAAGAAACTAACCTGTTATCACTGTTGAAGTCAGACCAACTGATATTTACCTTTCACTTGATAAAAATGTATAATTGTACCCAGCTCACATGTTAAGACCCTAAAAGATTTAATGAAAAGTATTGTTTGGCAGCCTTACTTAGTCCAATTTTAAAACTTACTCAAAGATCAATTTTTAAAAGCATTAAGAGGAATTTAAGGTATTTTTGATGAATAGGAATTCAATTGAAAGTAAAATTTATTTTTATAATTTATTTTTCACTGTTAATGAAGATAGTTGAACTAAAGCAACTTGATTGGCATACCAAACTATATGCTGATTTACATTTTCTTCTAGTGGCTCACTGTAATGTTTTATAAACCAATTATTTCTCCAAGTGGTTTTGCCGTAAAGATTAACTTCCCCCCTACGTTTGTAATATTTGTCACTTCCTATTTTGCCATGGTTTTTTTTTTCCTGTTATTGTCTTTTGAGGTTCTATTTTCAAGAGACAACACACTGTCAGGATCTTTCAACAGCAACAATAACAAAAACCTGTACCTTCTGAAAGCAGAATGAACTCCTTTGCATTTGGCAGGTAAATATGCCATGCGAGACCTGGTCAACCGGCTTCCCGGCGGCACCGGCCCCAGTGTGCTGTCTGATGAGACCATGGCGGCCATCTGCTGTGCTCTGCATGAGGTCACGAGCAAAAACATGGAGAATGCCAAAGCCCTGGCCGACTCAGGGGGGATAGAGAAGCTGGTGAACATAACCAAGGGCAGAGGAGACAGGCAAGTCTGGCGCAGGGAGGAGATGGGATTGTCCTATGATAAGGGCTTTTGTGGAGGATATTTCCTATTGGAAACAATTTATTTCTGCATATCATACACACTATTAATAAGATAAACAGTCTCCACCAATTAAAACCTATTTTGTTGGGAGAGGTATTTGCAGTCCTGTGGCCCCTTTTTTTCTGGTTTTTACTTTGTTGTAACACCCCTACATCCATTTTTGTCTCTAAAGCCATGTTTGGTTGTGCTGACCCCAGGAAGAATCAGAAATGCTATGATGACGAAAATCTGGGGGCACCGTTTCCCTTTCACCTTTGACTCTGCTCCAGCCTCTGGGGCCTATTCTGCAAAAACATCTTATTGAATCCTCAGTTCTGGGACTGATGCCTCTGCCAGGTGCCTAAAAAGTATTAAAATCATTGCTCTGCAGCAGGGCCTGTTGTGTGGCCTCAGGATGTGCCCTGGGCTTGGATCATACATTCCCCTTTACTTCTGGGTGACACCTAATTGATGAAGCAGCAGAAGTAGGAATTAAAGAATTGGTGGCAAAAATAGAAGATTTTTTTTGTCACAGAGTTATAGCAGTGGACTATCAGTTTGCCTTAGTATCAGATCAAAGAATCCTTCAAGGTAGTGGGAAGTAGGACTGCTTGGAGCCTTTGCAACACACAGGAGAGCAGCCACCTGATCCATAAAATGGCACCTCTCTCCCCACTTGCCACCCTGTCCCCTGCTCTGTTCTCCTTCACAGCACTGATTAACCCCTGATATGTTAACGTAGGGCTTTCTGTGCCGTCCGACTCCCCCAGTAGCAGGAACTTTGTCTTTTCTTCTACCCTGTACGTGGAGAACAACTTGACCCAGTTGTTGCTCAGTAAATATTTATTACTTGACTAAGTGACAGTGCTACAACTCACCTTATTTCTTGTCTAATCTTTTAGTTTATACTTTTGAAGGAATTTCTAAAATATGAGTAATGTCGCAAAGCATATTCTCATCCCCTAGAAGTCACACCTGTCAACATTAACCACATTAACCAATTTCCTTTCAGTCCTTTTTTCTTGCATATCTTTTTTATCTCATTAGTAATAAATGCACACACACCTTTTTATTTCAAAAGAAATGAAATGTTAGAGATAAAGCTAAGGGAACCAATAATCACTTTTTGTGCTCTTAAAATTTCATTAAGGGGCCTTCATTTGTGAAAGGCATAAGAAGCTGGAGAAATGCTGAACGAGTGCCAAAACCTTTGTGTATTAAAAAAGAAAAATTCTCATCCAGTGTAATCTTTTTTTTCAAAACAAGAGACTCAAAGTTCTCGATCAACTCAAGTTGTCCTCTAAACACACATTTATTTTCCCTTAGGAGTCATTCACCAAGTTTACTGTTCACCTGCTATGTGCTACAGCAGTGAGCACATCTCCCAACAACCCCTACCCCTGGGTACCTTACATGCAAGGGCAAGGTAGATGAGGTACCCATGAGTAGGAAACACAGCCTGTCAGATGCAGATGGGGCAAACAATAAAAACAGGAAAGGTGATAAGGAGGAAGTGGAAGGGCTCTGAGACAGAAGAGTGCCTCACGCATGTGATGGGCAGCAGGAAGCCAATGGGAACAGAGCAAGTCAGGAGTGGTGCGGGAAGGTGTGGCGAACCAGTGCCAAAACCTTTGTATATTAAAAAAAAAGAAAATTCTGTAACCAGAAATACAGGACCCTGTGGGTCAGTGTAAGGACTTTGATTTACTCTGAGGAAAACCAAAAGCCACTGGAGATCATTCAGCAGAGGAGGGACACAATCTGGCTTCCCTTAAAGGGGTCATCATGGCTCAATGAACCTTCCCCTCTACCAAGTACAGATTAATGGTGGCAGCAGTTGTGGGGAAGTGGTTGATGCTGACATGGTTGAAAGAGTCAACAAAATTTGCTGAGGGATTAGATGAGCAGCAGGAGAGGAGGAAAATGTCAAGGATGACCCCAAGGTCTTTGGCAAAAAAGACCACAGGATGAAGTTGCACTTACTAACATGGCGAAGCCTACGGGAACAGGGTTTTTAGGGAAGACCAGGTGTTTGTTCTGGACATGTTACATTTAAGACCTTTATTAGACATCCATGTGAAATGTCTGGTCAACTGTAGAATATACCTGAGTTGAGTTCAGGATAGAGGTCCAAACTAGAAATAAAATTTGGAAGTCATTTGTGTATAAATGGGGTATTTAGAGAAGTGAAATGGGCTGGGATGAATAAAGAAAGAACTGTAAGTGGAAAGAAAAGAGGCTTAAGGGCTGATATAATTTTCCCCAAGGAAATGGGGAGCCAGCAAAAGAGCTGAAGAGTAGCCAGAGCATTCAGAAGAAAATCAGGAATGTGTGGTATCTTGGAAGCCAAGGAAGTGCTTCAAAGGTGAGCACGTGTCAAATGCTCTGCTTAACCAGATAGGACGACAACAGTTGAGACTTGTCCAGTTGAACGCTACTGATGTCACACGTTTAAGAGAAGATGAGAAATTAGAGGATAAGAATTAGAATTTTGAGGATACATCACTCTTCCAAGGAGGTGTGCTGCAAAGGTGAGCACAGAAGCTTCCTTGATTTTCTCAAGAGTTAGGTTTCTGCTGATAGAATTCATCTGCAGATATCTAGCCTAGCAGTTTGTATCAAGGTATATAGCCGGCACACTCCTGCTTGCTCGAGTGTTGCAGAGCAGTCGTTGGAGCCGGCGTGGGGTCTGTCTTTCCTGCCCCTCCCGGCTGCCTAGCACCTACAGGCGGGGAGATAAACACCAGCAGCAGTGTCAGGACCTGGCTCAGAATGGCATGGCTGTGAGGTGCGAAGGCCCTGTGAGGCCATCCCAGGTATCAGAAATTTCATCTCTGTTCATTTTTTGTTTTGAGATATCTCCTGCTCTGTGGTCCATTTTGAAAATGTACAATTTAGAACAGCTTTGAGTGGGTTTTTTTGACCTGGTTCTGCCCTTGACTCAAGAGGAACACTGAGGAGAGGTAGTCTTGAGTGGGAGGTGGGGGCGGAGTTAGATGCAGAAATGCCCCACCTCCAAGAACAGGGACAGCGCTATCCCTGAACATGACTATACTCCCTCCTCCCTGAAGCCCTCAGAATCATTACAACCCATATCCTGTTGTTTGGGGCAGAGAAAGTGCTTCCAGCCTGCCCACCTCACTACTTCTCCCCTTCCTAAGGGTTTCATTAGGAAGATAAGAGGAAATCAGATTTTAGATACTGTGGTACACATCTTAAGTCGAATTTTCGATGTTGAGGTGAACTGTGAAGAGGTATCCCATTATCCTTACCGCTGACTCCCCAAGCGCTGATCCACCTCTGACGTGGTGATCTGCAGGCCTGGGCTCAGGAAGGAGGCTGCACTTCCCTCTTCACTTATCACCGAAGCCACTGATTTAGAGGAGCAGCCCTCGAGGTGAAAAGCAGTGACTCATGGTGAGCAGTGCTTGAACAGAGCGCCAACATTCAGCAAACGTCTTCAGAGAGAACTTACAACTGACCGTATTTTCCAAACTGAACATTACAGCACATATGTACGTTTACCCAGAGGCATAAATAAGAAGGCAATGCTGGTGTTTATAGGAAGACCTAGTCATGGGGGAAACATTTAAAGTGGGAAGGTCCTCCAGTACTCAGGATGCTCGGTCATGGTCGAGTTAATCCCAAAGCCCCAGGGAAGTCAGCCCCATGGGAGATATGGGGGGAGCTAGGGGCTGACACCTGAAAGAGGCCTCCAGCTTAGAGGGTCATGGCTCATGCCAATCACAGCCTCTCACCACAGACTTGACTGGCTGAGAGTCTCACTTTGGTCCTAGCCACCTGGGCCCGCCCTGAACCTACCCAACTCCCAGGTACACCTGATTCCTCGGTCGTGTTTTCCAGCAGTGGCCCCTGTGCCCTCTGGTCCTTGGAGAGATGGCCTCTTGATCACTGGTTTGCAGCTTAAATCTCTGCAAATGGAGCCTGAGGATGTGCCTCCCACATTCATTAACATTACCTCGCTCTCTCCTAGATCATCTCTGAAGGTGGTGAAGGCAGCAGCCCAGGTCTTGAATACATTGTGGCAATATCGGGACCTCCGGAGCATTTATAAAAAGGTAACTTAACAAGAATAGCTTTGGCATAATTAGCATTCATCAGAGCACACATTCATAATCATTTATTGTAATGAAATGTCATTATTCATTTTGAGAGGTTTCTTTTTCTCTTTTAACTCCACAGGATGGGTGGAATCAGAACCATTTTATTACACCTGTGTCAACGTTAGAGCGAGACCGATTCAAATCACATCCTTCCTTGTCTACCACCAACCAACAGATGTCACCCATCATTCAGTCAGGTCAGTAGGCAAACTCCACTCCTTCGCGAGAACATTTGTGTGACAGATGTTATTTTCCAGCCAGAGAAGATTGAACATAGACAATTAAGCCTGTCACCTCCAAACACTTAGGAGGTGGATTTGCTTTTCAAGCGAAGAGCCTTCTTTGGGAATTACATGCCATTGTAAACAACAGACCCATTTCCCTCCTTCCATTTTAAAAGTTTATGCAAGTTTACCCACAAAAGATGGGCCCTCCATCCCATCTACTCCCCCATGATTCTGCTTCACTAGGTTTGTGAAGGGGTCTGGGAATCTGTGTTTGATAGGCTGGCCAGGTGATGTGGCTGTAGGAGTAGAGGAGCACACTTTGAGAACCACTGGATTATGCCTGAAAACAGCTGCCCTGCCTGCCCACTAGCTTCAAGTTTGGAATCTCCTCCAAAGTGATTTTTTAGTTTTCTTAGTGAAAACTCTTAGAAACAAGGTCCTCTAGACATGATCTTTACATCTGCATTCTGGGGAAGCCACAATCTCCTGCACCTTCCTTCTTCCCAGTTAAACCTCCATCCCCTGGCTGTATTCCAGACCCTACCCCCACCTGCCACCTGCCCCCACCCCTTATCCATGACTGATGGGAACAGGCTCTACAGGTGGGTTCACAGGAATTCCCTTTGATTTGTAAGTTGGGAATCTTGGCAACCACACGACCTACTTATTAGTGCCTAATTTTGTAGAAAGAACGTTCTGAGACTCAGGCTGTTTTTTATATACAAGGACAGAATATTACTACCAAGCACAGTTAGTCCTATAAATTTAATTCTTAGTTAAATGAAACAGGAAAAGTAGTATCTTTTTTTTATTTGGCTTTAAATCTCCCATTCTGACATATAAATATTATCTGTTGTATTCAACTGTGCTACTCCTGGCAGTCTTATTTGTCATGTGGACAAATGTGGCCAGAAAGACAAAGATAGGACTGGTGGTTCTTACCACATAATTGGATAGCTCCACTTGTACTAAGAGTTTTTTAAAAGTGTCTGTGCCTACTGCATCTGGTGTATATTTTTATCTTAGTTTTTAAATTATGAGTTGTTTTCTTCAAAGAGACTTAACGCTTGGTTTTTGACATCTTGCTGAGCTTCCAGGTGTAGCCTGTGGCTGTCTTCTTGTATAAAAATGCTCCGAACTCTTTAGGGACTCTGGAATAGGGGTGTCAGGGGAAACAAGAGATTTGGCTGCTTAACCAAAGGCATATGTAGCACAGGCAAAAGGATAATTTCAGACAGATTAGGGCATAGTTACTAAACAATGAACTTATTTTGAGGGCCTCACATATATACACTGGACAGTGTTGATGAGCCCATCCACGTTCCTGAACGTAGCTTTTTGGATTCCGTTTGAGAGGAAGGATAGAATTCGCACTTGTTTCTCCAGTAATTCTAAGCGCTAATCCTCCACCTGTCAGCACTGATGTGGTCTCGACTTACTGGCACTTCTGACGCCTTTGCGCTAATGTAATTGTGGGAGGCGGGTGGGCATGATCTTTGTCCTGCTATCTTCTAGAAAGTAAGCAAGGTGAGTAGCACATAGACACAGCCCATGCATGCTCACCTCCCTTTAACACACAGCAGCCCTACGGCAGTGAAGTGACCTTTTAGGGAAAATATTTCAGTGTCCTGCCTCTGAAAGCATCAAGGTGTGCAAAAGCACTGGTGGCAAGGTTTGCAGGCTGCTGCTTGCAAGTGGATCAAGTGAATAAGTGACCACTTTTATTTATAATTAACTTTAGTGCAAGCAAGATGACTTTTTAATGAGGAAAAAAAATGCGTGAAGCTTTCCTTCTGTGCAGAAATGCTCAAAAGGAGACCTGTGGATGTATATGTTATTATTAAATATCTGGCTCAAGCTGGGATAAAAAATCGTCTGGGGTTTTGTGAGGCTGAACTTCTTAGCACCGTCAACTTCTTAAGGAGCCAGGCTTACTGAGTTTATAAAATTTCCCTGACAGCTGATCACCATAAAGAGACGTATAAATGTTATGGGCTGGGTACTCTTACTCAAACACACTCAGAGATGCAGATATTTTTGAAATAATTAAAAATCAAAATATGCCATAAAACATCGATTTACTAAAGAACTGCACATAAAGGATAATAGACGGCTGTTTTACAAGCAACCGAACCGAGATCATAAAATAGCAAATGTACCTCTCGCATGGCTAAGAAGTTACTCTCGCTCCGTTGTAAAGGCGCTGTAAAGGCACGTCGGAGTCCTTGAGGCCCATTACCGTGAAAGCTGCATGGTGTCTGCGCTGCGCCCCTAACTGGGCAGCCCGGGCTTCAGCTCTCCGGAAGCTCTGCTCTCGCCACGCCCACTGATCCTCGAAGCGGCGGGCTTGCAGGGCTTGCAGGTCGCACTGGCTGCTCTTCAACTCACAGTACCTCTGAAGGCTGATTTTTAGCATCAGCTGCGTGGCATTGCTAACTGCTGATTTGTATTTTTCCAGAGAGGATTTTGCAGAGACACTGACAGTCTGCTTTCTCTTTCTTCTCCTTTCTCTCTCCCTTCTCCTTCTGCCTCTCCCTTCAGTCGGCAGCACCTCCTCCTCACCAGCACTGTTAGGAATCAGAGACCCTCGCTCTGAATACGATAGGACCCAGCCACCTATGCAGTATTACAATAGCCAAGGGGATGCCACACATAAAGGCCTGTACCCTGGTAAGACGCCAGCCGGGTGTGTGATAGAGTATCTCGAAAAGCCACGTGTTTCCAGGCACCCTGCCAGCAGCCTGGGAAATAGCCCGTGCCTGTATTGAGACGGTCCCCCCAGCAGCAAACCATGTTCTAGCGTCAGAATTTCCTGCTTCGGGGGCTGTTGCCTTTTCCACTTCTTTTAAGGAAAACAAGCTAAGGTAGTGGCCTAGTGACCACAAATAAAAGAGCACTGTATCCAAATGGGAGATGGTTTCTGGCTCTCCCCCAGCTCATTCCCTTTGCTCTGCTACCCCAACCCCCATCCATGCAGTGTGTCCCTGTGTGTCCCACGTATCAGAACTCTGAGTTCTGTGACTCTTTGCAAGGCCACACATCCTAGACTGGTTCTTCTTTTAAATTCAAACCTGAGAATGGTGATCAATTTCATTTACATTTTCATGGAAAAGAGTTTGAATGAATAACACAATGTATAATGTGATTCTTCCCAGTGTGATTATATTTTAAGATAACAAAAATAATGTTGCACAGTATTAATATTTTTATGTCATTCAGAAAGCTGGGCATAACATTTATTTAAAGGATGCCAGCCCTAAGAGTTCCCAGGATTTCATACTGTCCCCATTCTTGACTCTCTTGCAAATTATAACTACTCTAGAGGTTTCAAATAAGGCAGTGTGACTGAGCTACCACAAAAGAGTACTCTTTTCTCAAAAAACCTATTTATTAAAAAGAAATAAATAAAATCTGGTGGCAACTTAACTGCTGGGGGAGCCGTCTCAGTTGTGCTGTTGTCTTTGAAATTGTGATTTCACAGGACTGTTTACTAATCGACTGTTGTTACTATGGCAATTAATAGCTCAGAAAATTGCAGATGCTACATTTCAAACACCAAGCTCTTTGCAAAGGAAATGCACAAACTGAAGTGCGTTGTTCCTTCAGATTTGCAGCAGCCTGCTTTATTTTTGAGATCGCCTCCTTAGCATGCATGCCCCTCTGTATCTTCTTTGCTTGCTTCAATAAACTAATTTGCCTCAAGTATGTTTCATTTTCCTCATTAAAAAAAAAAATCTTTGTGAGCCCTAACAATAATAGAAGGGTAGCCAGTGACGTCATTGGGAGTCTGCTGTGGACTCTTGAAGACCATCATCGGATTATCAGATCCTTTTTGTTTGAAAATGTAGTTAAATATGCCAGACACAAGACTGTGCCTCCATGTGGCCACACTGCTTAGAACATGCCTGTGCCTGCTCTTTCCAGGACCTGGGACTTGGAATCAAAGTTGTTCTGAAGGCATGGAGCTTGTTCTAATATGTTTCCCTTCCCCCATCTGACCCAGGGCTCTAGCTCAAAGCCCTGGAAAAGTGATGTCCCTCGGCTCAGGGAGCAAGGCTGCTGTTCAGAGCCAGCCAGGGAACTCTTCACAGGTATACATAGCTCCCCACAGTGACCAGAAGTTGAGAAGGAAACCTTCTGGTATTCTGGTATTGCTTTTTGGTGACACACACACACGACTTGTCTTTGTCGTATTCATTAGCCCCTAACAACCCTGGGGTGAGCAGCAGCCAGGCTAGATCCAGGGAACTCAGACTGCTGACTGTCCCGATCTATGCTGGCACTGGGAAAGGCAGGCCCTGTCAGGGATCCCACACAGCCTAATGGACCACAGTAATGAGCACTAGTTTTAATTTCATAAAATATTTTCTTACAGGCTCCAGCAAACCTTCACCAATTTACATCAGTTCCTATTCCTCACCAGCAAGAGAACAAAATAGACGGCTACAGGTGAATTTGCAATGTCATTTTTACAGAAGGTCGATTAGCAGGGATCAACATAGGAAGGGGTCCGGGTCGGTTGACTTACCAGAACTGGGCCAACACAGCAGGGGCCAAGGAGCTTTCCCGGGGGATCTCTGATGCTCCTCAGAATCTCCTCTGTGGTTTAAGCAAATCACTTCCACAGTAGCCCCAGGTGCTTGAATATCCAAATCGGTGCTGCCGAGACCACCATGCCACTGATGGGGACCAGCCGAGAAGTCTTTAACTCCTATTCTTTGCCCAGTAATTTCCTTTTCCCACTCCTTTTTTCTGTTAACCTGTAAAATCTCTTCCATCCTCTGTGGGGAAAGGTTGGTAAGCATACTTCATTCTCTCATCTCATTGTTCTCTTTTCTGTACACCTCATTCCTCATCTCCGTGACTCCCTCCATATCCAAGCCATGGTTTGAAAACGCTTGAGTCCATGGCCAGGTCTCCATTAGTCTCAGAAGTCAAAGTGGACTCGGCCCTACTGGGGTGGACCCCACTCTCCATCAGAGTGGGTACTAGTGATTATAACATCCAATCTCTGCTTTCATGGGGACCTAAAATTTATTTCAGTCCTTCCTGATGCCATGCCCACGTGGGTCATCTGATCTCTCCTCCTACCTTCCAAAAATACATGAACAACTGGGGTTTTCCAAACAAGCCTGTATCCTCAACTTCAGATAAGGATGCTCTAAAACCTCCCTCCATTTCATCTTTTCTCTAGATGGACAAAAAAAGAATTTCCCAAATTATTTATAATTTATGCCATAGTTTTTAAGTCAAGAGAGGGGAAAAAAAAACTAAAAATCATAACTCTAACTTAAAAAGAGAATTTATAATGTTAGAATGAGTTTAGTTCCAGAACATGATGTTTTGATACCTACGTGGTAAATTTGTTACATCTTACTAAGTGAGGGGATTTGGACATGATCAAGAGGGAAATCAGACATAACAACCAGGACAGTTTTTCTCTAAACATATTTGAAGAAGTTAATGTGAGATCAGAGATGAGCTAAGACAACACAAAAGAACATGGGGGCAGGGTACCCTGATGTGGATGCCCACATGTGCTCACCTTGCTTCCTTACAAATCGATTAGTCCTGGCTTGGGGAAGTCTTTTCCTTTCGAACCATTTGCTCACATGTCTCTTCCAATTTTATTACTCTGCTGCCTGGAGATTGCTTACTCCTTTAATAGTACCTCACATTTGTCCTAAAACTGAGGGATGGACTCAATCTTCATCTCTGAGGTAAATGTTTTAAAAGATGGTTCTGCACATATACAACTATCTGAAGCATGAAAATCCAGCCTCCAACTAAATTCATGATGTACTAGTGGTTCCCATGTCAAAGCAAAAATCAAGGCCATCCTTTCACTGAGCATGCCCAGGTAACAAGCCCCTCCACAGCAGAGCGCAGAACTGGTCCTCTAGTGAGGAAGGAGGTAGCCAGAGGCCACCTCAGGCTCTCTGGAGACACCAACTTCTAGAGGCCTTAGAACAGGGCTTGAGCAAACTCTGCCAGCCTACTTATAAACATAGTTTAAAATCCTTACAATCTACTAGTAAACATAATAGCATGTACCAGAAACAACTCTGAACCATATGTTCACAAATATTGAATACTGCTTTAAAAATATGAAGCAGGAAACCCACATTAATTTCCCTTAAACATGTATTGCCAAAAATTGCTTTGATTTATTTGCTTTTTCATTTTGTCAACAGCATCAACAGCTGTATTATAGTCAAGATGACTCCAACAGAAAGAACTTTGACGCATACAGATTGTATTTGCAGTCTCCTCATAGCTATGAAGATCCTTATTTTGATGACCGAGTTCACTTTCCAGCTTCTACTGATTATTCAACACAGTATGGACTGAAATCAACTACAAATTATGTAGACTTTTATTCCACGAAACGACCTTCTTATAGAGCAGAACAGTACCCAGGGTCCCCGGACTCATGGGTGTAGCATCAAGATGCTCGGGAGAGGAACTCTTCTTTCTAACCTTGTTTGGATTGAGATGAAAAATCCGTCTTGCTGATTTGCTGATGAAATGTGAAAGTGAAATGGAAGGAATGAGTGAAGAGCATTTTTTTTTTCTTTTTTGAGGAATTATCAGGGAAGTGAGGAAACCTTTGGGAGAGAGGACTTTCTAAGCTCTATTTAGGTGTTAGATCTAATTACTTATAGATTCTGTAGTCTGGTGAAGGTGTGGGCGATGTGATGAGAGGTTTGAGAAATGGGTGCAAGGAGGTGGGGGATGTGCAGGTCAAATCAAATTAAAGATGATTTTTTTAATGTGAATAAAGTTATGTTCTGATAGTTTGTACAGAAAAAAAATAATAAAATGGATGCCCTTCATGTTTTATTGCTATTACTAAATGTCAAGATTGTATGCTATTATGTCTTGTAAATTTCTTTTGTTGGTGTAAATATGGAAATGCCACATTGGTTAAGTGCCATCATTTGTAATGCAGTGTGTCATTTGAAAAGAGATTTGAAGAAACTGACAGCTTAAAAGACAAATGGGAAACCCGAGGAATTGTTAGCAATTAAAAACAAACTATAACATCCTTTGTTTTCAAAATGAATAGTGTACCTTTGAAGCACAAAGTCCAGTCTGGTATAGAAGCGCCATGCCCATTCCCTGCCTCTTTCATAGGACACTTCACTGCCATTTTCTATGCACATGAAAGAAAAATAAATGTGGAAATTTCATCCTTGGAAATTTGTTCCCCGTTCTTTTTTTATTTTGTGTGTAATATGGAAAAGCACATGCCATAAATGTGAATCTAAATGCATGTTGGAAACAGCTTAAATATATCCAAGTATTATGGACTTTTCCTAGTTTTATACACTTTGTAAGATGGACAATACCAAAGAATGAAGCTGTGAAATTTCCTCCTCCTTAACCACCTTAGTATTTTTATTTGGGGGGATCTATTTTGAATCTATTATACATTGCCATTTTATCTTTTTTTTTTTTTCTTTCCTTCGGACTGCTGTATGTATTTAACACCACTTTTCACCTGAGTGAAAGTCCCTCTGGCAAGACCGGCCCTAACTAAAATTGACAAAGACTCCTCTTGGCAATTTTTTAAAGAACTCAATAACTACGTAAGAACAGTGGTTGGGCACTTACTGGTTGGCACCAGTGTAGGAAACCAAAAGAAATTCGAAATAATTCTTTTGCTGAATGATCCCATGAGACAATAATCCCTGGATTAGAGACAGAGTGGAAGAAGGCCTGCATACGTGACAGGGGTTCCAATAATACCAAGCAGCATTACTTGTAAGCTTTTCTCCATTTATCAAGACGAGGGGTACCAACACCACGAGGGCCAAAGACAGGCCTTCCCAAGTTTTGCAGTTTCCGCCCTGGATCTGACATGGGAAACAACACATATGGCAAGTCAAACCCAGAGCTGTTGACTCAGCTCAGTATATCCTGCGAATGAGGTACAAATCCTAGATTAATACATGCGTGCTTATGTTTGTGAGTATATGGAAGGAGATGTAGGAGAATAGTGCTTCCCTTTGTTGAACAGACTGTAGCCCAAGATTAGAGTACAAAGTGAAATGGAAATCCAAGTACAAACAGGAATATTCCTAAAGTCTGCCGGTGAGGGGACTTAATGATGTGTAGGCTATCTGAAATGACAACACAATAAGACTGCCAGGATGTCCCCGGCCTCATGTGCCCCGGCAGAGCTCAAGAAACAGCCCTCTAGGTGGCAGACACTGCCAGATTTCCCTGAGGAACTGGCATCAGGATTTTTGAGATGTCCAGTATCCATCTGAGCTTTCAATCACTGACTTCCTTGGACCTGACATTTTCATGTCTGGGTTGAAGACCCTTACTCGAGTCAGGAATAGAAGAGGATCTACAGCGGGCCTAAGCTGAATCACAGTTAACTGTTGCTTTTAGTGACCTCATCTGTCTTTGAGATAACTTAGTGGTCACAGGTGCCCGACTCTGACAGGCAAGATTTCAAAAACTGATCCAAATTTGGGTTACAACCCACGTGGGCGTCCACCCAGACCTCCTACTGGGGCCAGAAAGAGACCTTTGGGTGAGGATTGGACAGAGAAGATCTGATGCCCTATAAGGCTCCTTCCTTGTAACTAGAGAAAAGAAACTATAGATAGAGGCTGAAAAATACAAAACTGTATCCCTGCTCAAAAAGCCATCCTACTCTTCCTTCCAAGGTATAAGAATAAGCAAGCCCTGCTGGAACAAAGCTGACTTTTGCTACCCTAATGTCACAAGGTAGCATGTGGAATTCATTCCCCCCAAAAGAGTTCTGTGGTTTCTGCTCAGTGCACTTCAACCTCATCCTGCAGGGTCAAGGCTGAACTGAGCCAGTGTTGGAGAGCTAAACCAGTGTGTCTTTATCCTGACCGTACATTAGAATCACCCGGGGAACTTTCACAACTAAGAGGGCCCTATCCTGACCAATCAAAAGCACAAGAGGGGTGGGTCCCGGCACCAGTATTCTTGAAAAGCTCCCTGGATGACTGTGATGGGCAGTCAAGGTGAGAGCCACTTGGCCCACACACTATTTACCCTCTACCTTCCTGCCCTGTGACCCGAAATTTTGGTGGTTGGAGTTTGGTGTGTGGAGTTTGCCTGGGAGAGTGGTAAGAGATCTGGAGTATTATCATTGAGATTTTAAACTTGGAATGTGAAAGATGAGGTTTTCCTCCTTGCCAGTTTAAAATTTAAAATGTGTGTCCTTTGAAGCCCAAGGATGTCTCATGAGTGTCAGAAATGACCTCACAGAACCATCAATTAAGACCAATCGTTGGGGCGCCTGGGTGGCTCAGTCAGTTAAGCGTCCGACTTCGGCTCAGGTCGTGATCTCGAGGTCCGTGAGTTCGAGCCCCGCGTCGGGCTCTGCTGACAGCTCAGAGCCTGAACCCTGTTTCAGATTCTGTGTCTCCCTCTCTCTCTGACTCTCCCCCCATTCATGCTCTGTCTCTCTCTGTCCCAAAAATAAATAAACGTTAAAAAAAAAAAAAAAAAAAAAAAAACAGGTAAAACCTGTCTATGGTGATAGACATCAGAACAATGTTGCCTAAAGGGGTGGGTATTGACCAGAGAAATTTGGAGATGATGGAATGTCCTAGATCTTGATTGGGGTGGCTTTTACATAGGTGTATACATTTATCAAAACTCATCAAAATGTTCACACAAGACATTTCATCACAGGTAAGGTTTATTCCAATTTAAAAAATTACTAACATTTGTTTTAAAAGGCACTAAAGAAATACATGATGACATCATCTGAGACGTAGTTTTCTATCTTAGAATCACAGTGATTTTACTGAGTGGAGAAAAATCCAATTTATATATTTTAAACCTTCCAAAATAGCTACTTAAGAGTGGTGTTAGAGGTGGTTCTTGAGAGGATGTGACCACCAGTTGACCTGAGAGCTGGACCCAGGCAGTCAGAGGCTCCCCATCCCCCTCCCCGTCCTTAGAATGTGCACTCTGCTTGCCTTCACTACGCTGGAAGCTGCCCCACAGAGCCTTGAGATAGTAATGTGGTGGTGAGGCCTTCTGTTACTGAACCCATTAAGGCTTCCATATAAACTTCTAAGATCCTGGTGGGCAGGTGCAGAGAGCTGCTCGTCCTGTCACCCCCTCCCCCCCCAAGACAAGCTTCATAAACTCTCTTGCTTATTAAATCTGACACCTACGAATCTGGATGGTCTGCCTCCTCTGGTCTCCCCTGGCCCTCCATCCACGGGGGCCAGTTTGCAGACCAACAAGTGGTTTCTCAAACAAAAGATTTTAGCACAAAATTCTTTGTAGTTATATACACAAAGTCTGTTTAAAAGCTGACAGCTTACCAAAGTTAAATTTAAACAGAATTCTAGAAAATACATATTTGAAAAGCACTATATGGGAGTGTCTTTTGAATGAGCTATGATTGTACAGATTTACGTGTGTGTTGACCAGAAAGTAAGTTCAGAAGTAAAACAGGCTCATGTTTAAACATGTTGCCAAGAGAGAAGTGTGCCACCCCTTTTACCTAATGATCCAGAGAGATGTGTAAATAAACACCTCACCCGCCTCAGTGCTACCCAAACCACAGGGAAGAAGGGGAGGGAAGTCCTTTCAGCAAGGTACCAGAGAGGTGTTAGCAGCAAAACAAACAGATCAGTGAAATCAGAGGCAGAACAGCTAATGGGATTTTAAACTCTACAAATGCAGAGCAGACTTTGAATTCAGAGAGGATCTTTGCTGTAAGTCAAGGAAATCCTTGCTAGAGAAGGAATGAATAGTCTTTCTCTTAATTAGAGTGCATCTGCAGAGGGAGCTGGAAGAGAGCAAAGGATGCAACCATGTCTGGAATTCCCTAGGTAGTTTCCACCCTGATGGACAGCTGCCCTTTGCTGGCCTGTGCCAAGGGCTGGACTCATCCTCAGAGAACTATATGCAGCCATGAGCTGCCATCATACAGAATAACACTCCTCAGCTGGTACTTGTCAGTTCTGCCTCACTTTAGGAAATCTTGACTTTTGTCCCCCACCTCACTCACCCTTGTGATAGCAGTTTGCTGTTAATTCATCCGCCGGATGGCTTGACTTGACTTGCTATCTTTATGAATGCACTTATTCAGGACAATCCTTCAAGGCTGCAGACACAAAAAGGAAATTATTAGCAAGCAAATTATGACTTGAATTGTATCTGTTTTAGTGCCATTCCCTGTTTTTATGTCAGCAGCTTCTCTGGAAGCAGCTGGCATGTCCCCTAAGTGGCTGTTTGTGCCTATTGCTGTTGCCTAATTCTAACTCGAAATCACTAAAAACCATTTTGTGCTGTCATAATCATTTGCATGAGCCATAACTAGCTCTTTCATTATTAAAGCCCATCCAACGGTTGGGGGAATTTTGATAAAGACTTCGTGACACAATGGACTATTTCACCCTCCATTCACATCCCATTGATTCCAGAGCTGACCAACGCATTGTCTTGTAAAATACAATTAAACACAACGTGCACTGGGTCAAAGGTGTAATTCTGAGATCAATGGGAAAATATCCAATTCTTCCTTCAGAAATCCCCTTTAGCTGATTATTTACTCCCCCCACAGGCATACACCCCTAAAATTTGCCTTCATTTGCTGGCAATAAAATGTAACATGTTGAGCTTTGGCCTTGATGAGCTGCCATCCACTGAGTACTAATCTAATAAAATGACTTCAGGGAGGAAGACATCCCTCTAGCATCTCTCTTCAGGGCTCTTCAGAGTCAGTGGCTGTCCCAGCCCAATCCCAGGGAGCTCTCTCTCCTTTCTACAAATGAGAATGAGTAGTGAGACACGCCCAGCTTCCTGAAGACTAGAGGAAAGAATTCAACCCAGATGGGCTCCAGGATGGAAATAACCATCATAGGAGGGGATCTGGCCATTATAGAGATGGTTGTGCTGTAAGGAATGTATTTCAAGCCTTTAAAAAAATATTTTATGAAAACAAACCAGGAAGTGTATTGTATAGCTAAGTGATTAAAATATTTACATGTCCACCAACATTACTGCAGTCACAGCCAGAAGGCTCATTCTTGTCTATAAACTATGGTCAAAAGATAATGGTGTGTTTATTCAGTTTACAAATAATTAGCTGATTCCTTTTTCATTTTTCTCTCATGTGCCCTACTTTTTTAATTGTTACTTTGATAATTAACTCTTCTATGGAGAAAAGCTATCAAAGGAAATGTAAGGTGGTACTGAAACCCTTCAAGCCTGTCACTATGTAACATCTTAATTGGAGAAAAGCTGGTCCAACACCACTCGAAACTACTAATATTGTCCTCCAAGTCCACATCACTGGGTTGTGGTAGTGATGTATCATCACTAAGGAATTATATTTAATTGATAACAACAAAGTTCCCTAAAGTTGAGGCTTCAACAAGATAAGTTATAGAAGGTTTTGGGGTTTTTCTCCTCCACATTTTGAAATGAACAGAGAAAGACAGACCAATACGAATATGGTAGTTCTATAATGTTCTCATGGACCCAGGCTCCCTAATTATCTCTGGGCATGGGCCTCACCCTCATGGCTTCCCAGCTGGCTGTTGAAGCTCCAGTCATCACATCCTCATTCTTCAACAAGGAGTTGCAAAAGTGGAACCTGCCAACTGAGTCATTCTCTTAAAAGACCTTTATAATCCTCACCCATCTTATTTTACCTGTGCCAATTGCTGTCTCTACTCATGCAGGGGTTCTGTTGATAAAGAAAATGAGATGGATAAGGGGAAGTCACCATCAGTCTCTGCCTAGGATACAGATGATTCTATGAGGGGATCCCCTACACTTCCATTACTTTGGTTCCTATGAATGTGGGCTCCACGCCAGAGACCTGTGTTGTATTAATTCCATGCTTGGGGAGAAGCCATAGTACCCATCCCTCCCTAGACATGAAATATAACCAAAATTGGATGAAATTTCTCAAATTCAGCTTGTTCCCAGCAGGTCAGGTTCAATTTACTGTTCCATCTCAGTACAGTTGTTAACCTTCAAAAGCCAGTTACCATCAGCAACCTGTGGTCAGAAACCCTGCCTTCATTATGGCTTCCAGTCTCCAAGGAGCAACACCACGGGAGTCCACAAAAGCACCTCAGGAGTCAAGGGGAGGAACTGTGGCCTCCTGTCTCCACTGTACCAATAGCAGCCCACCATGAGCAGCTTCCTATATCATACGTCCATGTAAGATTATTTTAGCAAAGTTTCTACGTCTTAAAAACCAAGCAACGTAGTGATAACCACTGTATGGTCCATGACTGACCTTACAAGCAGCTCCCTGGAGACCTATAGCTCTGTGTGCTCCTGCAAGGCTGGTGGAGTCACAGCAGCAGCCTTCTTCAGTGAGTCACTTTAACTCACCTTGAGTCTATGGAGCATCCCCATACAATGTCCTAGGCAACTTGGAGAAACCTAGAGGCCAATGAGGCTGCCATCACCTCAAGAATTTGAGCCCCACTGAACCCATCAGAACAGAGAGCAACCATCAAGTCTGAGTTGAGTTGTTAAGGAAAGCCTCAGAGAACAAGAAGGACTCAAGCTGAACTTAAGATTAATTCTTTTATTTTTTAATTTTTTTAATGTTTTGTTTTTATTTTTGAGAGACAGAGAGAGACAGCATGAGTGGGGGAGGAGCAGAGAGAGAGGGAGACACAGAATCCGAAGCAGGCTTCAGGCTCTGAGCTGTCAGCACAGAGCCCGACACGGGGCTCGAACCCACAAACTGTGAGATCATGACCTGAGACGAAGTCGGACTGACCCACCCAGGTGCCCCAGAACTTAAGATTAATTCTAAGCAAAGGTGCCAGGGAATAAATAGGAATGGCAGGGGGCTAAGGAGAAAATCAGCTGAACCCAGCACAGGAAGAAGGTCAAGTGAGAGAGATGGAAACAACAGTGAGTTTCTCTCACTGGTTTTGGGTAAAGACAAACCTAGGAATAACCCTTTGTCGAGAGTTTACTAGGATATTAGGTGTCAAAGACTGTGCTAAGTGCCCTACTCACATCCTATTTAGTCTTTGCAACAGTCCTAAAACAGCGTACAAGAGGAAAAGAAAACAGTCCTCAGAAAGATAGAGGAAGTGCTCCAAGCTCACGTCAATCCGAGATTATAACCTAGATCTGTTGGATTCTGGAGCCCCCATTAGCCCTTTGGGTCTCCCTGAGGAGACCAGAAGGCTCCAGCCTTCACGTAGTCTATGTTTATGCTAAAGTAAATCCATGTGACAACCCCTCTTCCAGGGCAGAATCCCCTCCAGCTTCCTACTAGCTCCTGGGCCAAATTAGTCTCAAAGAATGCAAATTAGTTTTAATGTTTGGCTTAGCAAAATAACTAGGAAAATACCTTATTTGCACAAATCAAAGTTGATGTTTTTACAACTATAGAAAACTATAAAGTGTCCTGTTCATGAACTATATATGCTCTGAGTCTCAGCAGAACTGCAGCAAAGGACTCACATGTCAAATGAACCCTGCACCCCCTTCCCCACCTGGGCCAGCCCATTGCCCTCAGCTCGGCCTGAAGGGGCAACTCAGCCTCAGACGGAAAGAAGGGCCCTCCTTGCTGCCCTAAGCTTTCGTGGAGAAAGACTTTCCCTAACAATGGTCACTCACAGCCCCCCAAAGTCTAAAAAGGTAACTACGGACATTGTGGAAGACGCTGAAACAAACTTTTTACGTTTCCCTTCGCGCTCCACTCACTTTTTTACTCCTCACTCTGCTTCAAGGGCAAAGGAGGGGCCATGTGGTGAGGTGATGAGGAAGGTCAGGTCAGGGTGCTCAATGGTCCGGTCTGAGGTAAAGGCCAGAGCACCCGCACAGTGGGATCACCAGGCCCTCTCTGTCCTCAGGGAGGCTTGAAGTCCTGCTTTGGGAAGTTCAGGGCGACTTCAGTTTATCCACAGATAAACTGTGTAAATTGTATCTACAGAACAGTCCTTTTTGCTCTGGTTCAAGCTATAGGTCCCACTTAGCAAAGAAAAACGCTGATCCGGCGTTTTAATACTTAGAGCTCCCATGCTTACTCCTCAGGGAGAAGAGGACTGTGTCTGGCACACCCGAACGTGTGGATTAGCCTCCTCAGGACGCAGCACCACACTGACCCTCAAGCTGTAAATCAGGCCCCTCCCTGGGAAGAGACAAAGGAGTCTGTCTCGGGCGTGTGTGCCAACCATCACCGAGGGCGGAAGTCCCGCCTCCCTAGCCTGGGCAGCACCCGGAACCCAGGAACCAGCTTCCGGTGAGTTCTTTCTGCAGTACATGGCTGGATCTGGTGTTGAATGCAGATTTTCCTCTTCTCCCCTCTCAGCCTGACATTGACAGTCAAGTCCATCATTCAGGCCTGAGCATAACTTACCACCCCTCAGAGGCCTGAAGGGAGACTAGAGAAAGGCCACGTGGCAGGCGTCCCCGCAGCGGCAGACCATTCCAGCAAACACTCGAGAGTGGGGTCCCTTTAGCCCCCCATATACTCCCATATACACCCCCGGTGGCACAAGAAATAATAACGCCACAATATTCATGGTTAGTCTCAAGCACTGAGCAAAGCCCTTCACGTGGATTATTTTACTCAGGTTATGAGGTAAGTGCCACTGTTGACTCCATTCCACAAATGAGGAACCCCAGTAGAGGGAGGGTAAGAAATTCACCCCAAGTGACAATGGCAGAGTGTCTGTTTCCAGAGCCACATCCCAAAATGAATACCAGTCTCTCACCTATCAGATTAACAACTGCCCATCTGCTGGGGAGAGTAGGGATTAAGGGTCAGGAGTTCATCTCAAGCAGCCATGGTGCTCTGGGGAATGAGCATGGACATCTCATTTTTTATGGACCGAGGTGGAAACTCCATTCCAGCTTTCTCCCATGTGACTGGGTGTGTAGGACAGGTCAGGCCTACCATGGGCTTCCCTCACTGTGTTGCTGTCCCCATTCTGGGGAGCTCTGCTCTCCTGTCCCCGGTATCTCTGTACTCCACTAGCTCTAGAAAGCCTCCATTTCTGCTGTTCTGCCCAGGTCTGCCCTGGACTTCCAAATCACCTCTCTCTATCCCCACTTGTCATTCTCTTTGGGTTGGATGAACACTTCCCAGTCCATACTATCCCCAGCCAAACTCAGATCTGCACACCTCGGTGCAGCCATCCCTAACTTCCCTCCCTGAAGCAAGCAGGTGGATTTCTGGATACTAAGCAGCTCTCAGCGCTCAGGAGACCACTTCATCCTTTTGCTGAGTGGAGAAGTTTCCCATGTTGCTTGAAAGATTAGTTCTACAAGTTGTCCCTAAGAAGAGTTTTACGGTCAGGTAAGTCTGGAAAATGCAGCCTAGTGTATCTCAGAGATTCACAATATCTTTAATGCTTGTATTGAAGGCTTTGAGAAGATTTGTAGTAAACACTGGATTCAGAAGTCCAGTATTTCTCAAGTTTATTAGACCAAAGAAGCTTTTCTTTGGGGGAGTGGGTACCTCCTTTAGAAACAGTATTCAGTAGAATTCTACACAATATGAAAGTAGATAAAAGGGGTTTTTTTCCCCCTCACTCATAGGTCAGGCTTCTTTTTTACTTACATATTCTATACTTCTATAATTAAAATTTACCTTCTTAGACTGTAAGTTTCCCTTAAATATAAGATAGCCTAATTAAAATCTGGACCCATTTATTTATTCTGTAGCTGTAAGGAATAGGCATATAATATGACCACAGGTACCAATTCTAAATGATGTAGGGTGTTCTGTACACTCAATAACTTCAGTAGTTCTCAAACTTTTTGGTCTCAAGATCCCTTTATGTTCTTAAAAAATACTGAGAACCCCAGAGTATTCTTGTATATGTGGGTTATATCTATGGATATTTATGATGTTAGAAATTTAAAACTCAGAAAAATTTTAAATATATAATTTATTTTAAAATAAATTCATTACATGCTAACATAAGCTACACATTTTAGGAAAAGTAACTATCATTTTGCAAAACAAAAAAAAATCAGTAAGAAGAATGGCATTGCTTTACATTTTTGAAAATCTCTTTCATGTCTGGTTTAATAGAATATAGCTGTAGGGACATCAGGGTGGCTCAGACGGTTGAGCATCAGACTCTTGATTTCGGCTCAAGTCATGATCTCCCAGCTCGTGGGATAGAGCCTGCTGTTGGGCTCTGCTCTGACAGCACAGAGCCTGCTTGGGATTATCTCTTTCCTCCTCTCTCTACCTCTCTCTCTCTCTCAAAATAAATAAACTTTGAAAAAGAGAATATGGCTGTATTTTCATACCTGCTTCTAGATTCAATCTGTTCTGACCTCACATGTCATGTGGCCTTCATAATGTGCCGCTGTACACTGGTGAGAGAATGAGAGTGAAAAAAGAAAATGACATGTTATGAAGGTAATAGTTTTGACTTTGTGGACCCCCTGAAAGGGTCTTCAGATCCTCAGGATCCTTGTAACACATTTGGAGAATTGCTGCTTCAGATGATTAGCCCAGTTGCTTCTTGTTCTGCATGCACCTGAGAGGAGTGGAGGCCTTGATGGGTCTCTCTGCTCCTGGGAATATCATGTATCTGATCAGGAGGATCTACCTCTCAGGGAGCCCCAGTCCTCTGACCTGGCCTATACCCGTTCCTCTCCACTGCCTATCACTTCTCCCTGGGGTTACTGGAGCCCCAGGGAGTAGAGGTCAGTTTGCATGTTCTTGACTCAGAAGCTTTTAAAGAGCTTTGATGTATAGAATTTCATTAAAGCCATGAGGGCCCCAAGGTAGCCATTGTGCAAACACAGATATTGCCTTCATTTGTAAGCCGCCTAATTCCTGGAAAAATGGATTTAAGCTTTATCTATAATCCATGTCCTGTTCTCCTGCAGGGCCTGAGTGGGCCCACGATATGAATGAGCCAAGAAGAGCTATCTTTTATTTTTCTTCACACACGGGAAGAGGATGAAAACGGTCTTTCATCTTGGCCCTGGGGAGGTTTGAAGCCCAGACACAAAGGAGAACAGAGGAAAAGACAGACACCAGCTCTGGTAGATCTGAGCATAAAGGTGACATGCTTCACCTGTGCCAGAGACACTGCCTTGGGCCAACCCCCAAGACCAAGCAAGAGGTGGGTCTAGATGAGTAGGACCCGAGTGGGTCCTTGTTCTGTAGAGTCCCCAGGTGACCACTCAGGCACAGCTGACCATTTCTCTGCCTTGGGCTACAATGAGAGAAAATGAAACCCTGAGGATCTTGCTTTATACCATGGCAGTAGCTGCTACCCCTGCTTCCTCTGCAAGAACGTGTTTATGAGACTCGAATCAGAAGTTCTGATTTTGGAGCTGAGTGGATAGGACATAGTCCCAGCTCACGTGCTAACTAGCAGGGTGACCTTGGACAAAGCACATGACCCACTGAGTCTTAGTTTCATCACCTGTAATATGGGTGGATTTGCCGAGATAGTGCATGTAAGCACTTCCCATAGTGCCTGGCCTACGATAAGCACTCAGTAAATGCTGGCCATTAGTTTGCGCTCTAGTTAACCCTCTAACATGAGTAGAGGCACAAAAGTGCCTAAAAATCTAAAAAGATTAGAGTCACCCTAACACTTGCAGCACACAAGGAAATACAGATGGAGGCTCACATATCATTTAAATATATAGACATTTAAAAGATCTAAATCTGCTAAAATTGGTATATAAAATGTATATTTATCTTGATGAGATTTTCTTCATAAAAACAAAAATTTTTAAACATGCCTAAAGGCATGGTTTTTATATGACTAAAACTTTATAAAATATCAAATATGACTGATTTTAATTATTGCACATATCTAGAGGCCAGCATTATTTGGATGAATAATAAACACAACATTATTGTATTTTTTTCATATAATACTTTCTTGCCTTCATTTTGGCAAAAGCATTAATGATATAGTTGTGATCAGTATTTTTACATAATTTGTGTCCTATTCATATTATAAAATGTTTAATAAAGTATAGTTGTCGTTAAGTGTAATATATTCAAAGTGTAGGAGAAGGTTTTTCTGAAATGTAAACTAAAGCACATGTAAAACTCAAAAACATAAATTGCTTTTCATGTTTCCAAAATATTTTTCTCCTGGTATATTCAAAATTATAAAAGCCAAAATATAAATTCTAATTAGTAAATATAAATTTTTAAATCCAAGAATTCAGATAAACCTGACATTAATTTCACTTTTGAAATTTGATTAAACCTTGCTACCTATATTGATAAAAATGAAACTTTACAATTCTAAATGCATGTCTACCTAGTTACCAAAATAATCATTTTCATGTTTTATGCATGTTAACTGTAGACCATAATATGTATAAATTTAAAATAACATAAATTAATACTGCAACACTTCCCCAGTTACCATGTGCCACTGTTGTGAGTACACTGCTCCCTGTTGACCATTGTAAGAACCACATATCAGAACTTGAAGAGACAAGAACAACAACAACAACAAATAATAATAATAATCCAATTTAAAAATGGGCAGAAGATTTGAATAAACATTTCTCCAAAGGTGATGTACAAATGGCCAAAAGGCATATGAAAAGATGCTCAACATCACTAATCATCAAAAAAATGGAAATTGAAACCACAATGAGATATCAGCTCACACCAGTTAGGTTGGTTACTATCTAAAAACAAGGGGTGCCTGGCTGGCTCAGTCAGTAGAGCATGCAACTCTTGATTTCAGGGTTGTGAATTCAAGCTCCATGCTGGGTGTACAGATTACTTAAAAATAAAATCTTTAAAAAAAAAATAGGGGCGCCTGGGTGGCGCAGTCGGTTAAGCGTCCGACTTCAGCCAGGTCACGATCTCGCGGTCCGTGAGTTCGAGCCCCGCGTCAGGCTCTGGGCTGATGGCTCGGAGGCTGGAGCCTGTTTCCGATTCTGTGTCTCCCTCTCTCTCTGCCCCTCCCCCGTTCATGCTCTGTCTCTCTCTGTCCCAAAAATAAATTAAAAACGTTGAAAAAAAAAATTAAAAAAAAAGTCTTTAAAAAAAATAGAAAATAAAAAACACAAATGTTGGCAAGGGTATGAAGAAATTGGAACCCTTGTACACTATTTGTGGGACTGTAAATTGGTGCCGCTGCTATGGAAAACAGTATGGAGGATCCTCAAAAAATAAAAATAGAAATACCAGATGACCCAGCAACCACACTTCTGGGTATATATCCAAGAGAATTGAAAGCAAACTATTGAAGAGGTTATTTGCACACTCAGGTTCATCACAGCACTATTTACAATAGCCAAGAGATGGAAACAATCCAAATGTCCATTGATGGATGAATGTGTAAACAAACTGTCACATATACATGAGATGGAATATTATTGAGCCTTGGCAAAAAGAAATCCTGTCATATGCTACAAAATGGATGAACCTGAAGGACATTATGCTATGTGAAATAAGCCAGTCACAAAAAAAAACAAATACAGTGTAGTCAAATGTATAGAAATGGAAAGTAGAATGGTGGGGCTAGAGGGAGGAAGAAGGGAGAAGGTGCTTAATAAGTATAGAGTTTCAGTTTTACAAGATGAAAAAATTCTCAAGATCTGTTTCACAAAAATGTGAATATATTTAACACTATAACAGTATGTTAGCTAAATATATAATGTTAATATCTTAATAATATGCTAATAATATATTGAACCATACCCTTAAAAATGGTGAAGATAGTTAATTTCAAATTATGCTTATTTTTTTAACCACAGTAAAGAAAGTCTGTGTATGTGTATAATTCCATCTAAATATTCATGATCAATAGCAGCCACTCTTTATCTGGCCAAGAAGATACGTGCTGAAAATTGTAAAAATAAAATAATCTCAGCAAGCTAGGAATAGAGGGGAACTTTCTCAAACTGATAAAGAACATCTACAAAAAAACTATAGCTAACATCATACTTAATGGTTAGAAACTTGAAGAATTCCCGCTAACATCAGGAACAAGAAAAAGGTATCTCCTCTTACCACTGCTTTTAAACATCATACTGGAAGTCCTAACTAATGCAATAAGAAAAAGAAATAAAATGTAAGCAGACTGGAAAGGAAGAAATAAAGCTGTTTGTAGATGATGTGAGGTCTATGTAGAAAATTTGGAAGAATCAGCAACAAAAAAATCTGGAACTAATAAATGATTATAGCAATGTTGCAGGATACAAAGTTAATATACAAAAATCATCTGCTTTCCTTTATACAGCAATAAACAAGTGGAATTTGAAATTAAAGACACATTGCCATTTACATTGGGACCTCAAAAACATGAAATAAGTATAAAGTGAACAAAATATGTAAAATATCTATATGGGGAAGACTATGAAACTGTTGAAAGTCATCAAAGAATAAATAAATGGAAAGAAATTCCATGTTCATGGCTAGGAAGACTCAATATTGTCAAATGCCAGTTCTTTCCAACTTGATCTATGGATTCAGTGCAATCCTATTCGAAATCCCAGCAAGTCATTTTGTGGATATCAACAAACTAAAGTTTATATGGAGAAGCAAAACCAGAATAGCCAACTTGATATTGAATGAGAAGAACAAAATCAGAGGAGTGATGCTACCCAACTTCAAGACTTATTGTAAAGCTACAATAATCAAGACAGTGTGATATTCAAGAAGAAATACACAAATGAATTCACAGAACAGAATAAAGAGCTTTCCCAGATACAGACTCACAAAAATACAATCAACTGATCTTTGACAAAGAACAAAGGCAATACAAGGGAGCAAAGATAGTCTTTCAACAAACAGTGCTGGAATTATATGGCATCCACATGCAAAGCAAAGAATCTAGACAAATTCTTCACAAGAATTAACTCAAAATGGATTATATAATATTCTTAAATTACATAATGCAGAAGGAAATAAGCCCCCTTGAATAAGAGTCAGCAGAAACTGCAAATAAGAAAAACAGATGTAAAAATGCATCAAATGTTGACATTGTCAGAGAAAAATTCCAAACACATATTTAATATCATTAAAGAAATAAAATAATGTTTAAATGTGCACAGAACAAGATGCTTTCAAAAATGACTGCTTATATTTTTTAAGGACCCAAGTAGATTTCCTAGAAATGAAAATTAATATAATTTAAATAAGTAATGTCAATTGAAAGGTTAAATACCTTGCTGGAGCTGAGGTCTGAATTAATGAACTAGACAATAGTTCTAAACAAATTACCCAAAATGCAGCACAGAGAAGCAAAAAGGAGGAAAAATATGAATGACTAGTTCAAGAGACTAGACAATAATTCACAAGAAAGGTAAGAATAGGGTGTGCCATAAACTGAGTATTTGTGTTTCCCCCAAAATTATTGCAACCTAATTCTCAATGTGAGGGTATCAGGAGGGGGGCTTTGGGAAGTGGTTAGGTCATGAGTGTGGAGCCCTCATGAATGGAATTAGTACCTTTATAAAAGAGACCCCAGAGAACTCCCTTACCCCTTCTGCCATGTAAACATACAGCAAAAAAAATGGCCATCTAAGAACCAGGAAATGGGCCCTCATCAGTCACTGAATCTGCCCACACCTTAATCTTGGACTTCCCAGCCTCAGAACCATGAGAAATAAATTTGTTTGTAAGCCAGCCAGTCTATGGTATTTCATTACAGCAGCCCAAATAGACTAAAACAAGGTTGGATCTAGGTTTCAGGCCATCTCTTCTATAAGATGTGTACAGCCAGATTCACATAGTGAACTTGTGCCCCCTGAAAAGATGTCCCTTCATTACCACTTTTCAGAACCATACTTGTGTTAGACTTTAATGATCATTCCAGAATAAGGTGCAGACCCACGGGGAGAACTTGAAGAGAAACAATAAATGGATGCTGGTCACAAGTGGGATATGAGGGTCTCCTGGGTGGCTCAGTCGGTTGAGTGTCCAACTCTTGATTTTGGTTCAGGTCATGATCCCAGGGTCATGGGATCCAGCCCTATGTCGGGATCCATGCGTGGAACCTGCTTGGGATTCTCTCTCTCTCTCTCTCTCTCTCTCTCTCTCTCCCTCTGCCCCTCTCCCCAACTTTCTCTCTCTCTCAAATAAAAAATTAAAAAAAAAAACGAATATGATACTTTACAAGAATCTTATAACTTAACTTTTTCCTGAGGATTTTCACTTCTGAAATTCTCCCTGCACTCTGAAACAAGAGCTGTCTCTGACCCAGTGCACAGTTCTACCTATACCTTCCTGGCCTTCTGTAACGGTAGTTTGGAGTTTTAAGTTCATAGTGCAAGAGGTGTGGAGAAGCTTCTCTGTGAGGCCTGAACAGTACTGGTCTGGATAGCAGTTGGTGGGGAGTTTGGGTCTAGGCTGTGCCAGCAAAGCACCAGGTCCTGAGTGACTGGTGTGTGTGTGTGTGTGTGTGTGTGTGTGTGTGTGTGTGTAATGTGTGGAGCCTGGAGCAGAAACCCCTTTGCCCAGCTCAAAGGACAGGGATGCAAAGGGCCTTGGTGAGTTCTCCCACCCAGTGTGGGACAGTGCGTGTCTTATTGTTTCCTGGATACCAGAGCACTGAGAAAGGGCAGAGATGCCCCAAATATTGCCCAGAACCAGGTGGTGTGCTGACTGCTGACTTGGTTTTATGCCTGGCTTTCCCACTCAAAGAACCAAGGCACGAAAAAAAAAAAAAAATCAAGAAACCAAGACAAACAGCTGGTTTTCGGGTTATTCTTATGAATCACCCAGGTGTCTTACTTCCCCCTCCTTGTCGTTTGAAGTTTGAATTTGGTCATTTCTCCTCACCCTGGCCCCCACTGAAATGTTAAAGCAATGCTGAGGGACTCTAGTGAAGGTGGGTATTATCTGTGGTTCCCACTAGCTACACAGCAGGGACTCCTGTCACTATAAATAAAAAAGTCAGCCACACCTTAACAATTAATGAGCTGTCTCTTAAAGAATGAAAACAAACAATTTCACGATTAAAGGGAAAAGAAAGATTAAAGGGGAAACAAAAATCAGTGGTTGTGTAGGTCCAGTTTTAACCAGATGTCTTTCTTCTCCTGAGGGGGAATTGAACCTCCAGAGGAATTAAGTTGGACCTACATTCAACATTCCTCTCCCCTGTCTCCCATAGTTGTTCCCCAAAAGTCAAATTAGGTTCAGGTTGTGTGACTTTCCCTCCCAGCCATAGAAGCTATGGCCCCAGGAACAAATGATTTCTAATATGGCCTCCAAGGAGGGCCCCAGCCAAGGCCAGGTAAAGCCATATTGGCTTTTGCAACCACCTGTTCTCTCCCCCTCTCTGCTCAGACAGCCGTTGGAGATGAGCTATAGAATGTGTCCACAGCAGAGAGAGAGAGAAATCAGCAGAACAGGCAACCAAGAGCCTCATCAAATCAATTTTATCACACGTGTCTTACCAGCCTATAGGACCACCCAAAAGATAAAAATCTAAGTGTTTGTTCCTCATTCTTCAGAGCAGTTGTCATAGGCTCCTCTGTCTAACACAGTGGTTCTCAACCAGGGAGCTGTTTCTGGCCCCCAAAGGGCCAACCGAAATGGGAGTGCTGCTGGCATCTACTGAGTAGAGGCCAGGGATGCTGCTAAACATCCCATAATGCACAGGTCAGCCACCACCCCCACCAACAACAAAGAATTCTCTATCCAAAAATTTCAATACTGCTGAAGTTATAAAGCTTGCTCTCATTTTTCCGAGTCCAAAATTGCCATCAGTGGGTTTTCTTCATTTATAATACCATATGTATTAGTTTTCTACAGCTGCCATAACAGAGCACCACAAATGGGGTGGCTTAAAACAACAGAAATGTATTCCCTCATTGTTTTAGAGACTAGAAGTCCAAAATCAAGGTGTCAGCAGTGCCATGCTCCCCCCAAAGTCTCTAGGAGAGGACACCTCCATGCCTCTTCCAGCGTCTCATGGCCCCGAGCGTTCTTTGGCTTGCAGCAGCACAACTGAATCTCTGCATCCATCTTCACATGGCCTTCTTCCCGTGTGTCTCTCTTTGTTCTCTCGTCGTCTTATAAAGAACCTAGGCACTGAATCTAGGATGATCCAAAATCTAGGATGATTTTATCTCCAGATCCTTAACTAATCACATCTGCAAAAAAAACAATTTATAAATAAGGTCAGGTTCTGAGGTTCCATGGAGACATGAATTTGTCATTGGGGGGGTGGGGGGGGTGGGTACTATTCAACTCAATACACTCTAGAAAGGAGTGACGTTTTAGCTGAGAGGAGTGGAAGTGGATTTAGAAAACAAAAAGCCCTCGGTGCCCACTCTTACTTCTTAAATACCCAGGCTGCAGCTGCAGAGAATCAAAAGTAAAGCAGGTAAATCTAGCAATACCCAGCTCTCTACTACCAATTTTAGATGCCAGAAAAAGTAAGCCCGTCCTCTTTTGTGTGTTTCTCCTGCTCAAAGCCTTTCTCTCTCCCCGATAGCATAGGAAAATGAACTTCATAGGAACACCAGGGCCTGTAGGGAGTCTGGGCCTTCCATGGCAGTTTTTAAGCATGGTAACGAATTCTTTGGCACTTCTCCCATTGAAAGGGGGAGAGCATATCCCTGTCTTAGTCCATTTGGGCTGCTACAACAAAATTCCACAGACTGCCTGCCTTATAAACAAAAGAAATGTATGTCTCATAGTTCTGGAGTCTGAGAAGTCCAAGATCAAGTCACCAGCAGATTTGGTGACTGATGAGAGTCTCCCTCCTAGCTGCCAAAAGACCCTCTTTTCGATGTATGCTTACATGGCAGAAGAGGTGAGGGAGTTCTCTGGGGTTTCTTTTATGGGGACTCTAATTGCATTTGTGAGAGCTCCACCCTCATGATATAATCACTTCCCAAAGGCCCTACCTCTAAATACCCTCACACTGCAGATGAGGTTTCAACATGCGAATTTTGGGCAAACACATTCAGTCTATAGCAGTCCCCTGCCCCTGAATCTGGGTGAGCTTGTGTCTGCTTTAATAGAGAGGGAGAAAAGTAAACAGCACAGGTAGTGGAACCTGGCCCGGGAGCCAGTCCAGTCTGAATTTATGGCATTTGCCTCTACACTGCCTTGCTTTGATGCACAACATACCTGGAATGGTTACCTACACTCTCTTCTGGCAAATTAAATTTTCTGGAAGTTTGTGTTTATAATAAAACTAAATTAGGGCACTGTTGAAAGCGGCATAGCATCTCAGGAAGGCTTAATCAAATCAGAACATCCTCAGGCACGTTTTTCCCCAAGATAGTACAACCAGTGTTCATTTGGCTCCCTTGTGTAGATGTTTTCTTACAAGCTCACAACAAATATTCTTCTTGACAGTGAGAGACCTTGCAAAGGACAGAGTCCTGTTTTCCAAGTCTAGGCCCCAGGGCTTTAAAACTCTTCATATCCCTTGAGATCAGTTCATACAAAAGGAAAATAAATGTATCTTGTTTACCATGTGACTTGTAAAATAGAAAGGTGGATGGGGCACCTGGGTGCCTCAGTCAGTTAAGCGACTGGCTTTGGCTCAGGTTTTGATCTCACAGTTCGTGAGGTTAAGCCCCCGTATCAGGCTCTGTGCTGACAGCTCAGAGCCTAGAGCCTTCTTCAGTTTCTGTGTCTGCCTCTCTCTCTGTCCCTTTCCCATTCACGCTCTGTCCCTCTCTGTCAAAAAATATATAAATGTTAAAAAATAATAATAAAATAAAATAGAAAGTTGGAGAAACAATTTTGTATTAAATTATTTTAAGCAACGCTTCAGGCTTCCAGTTTCTGGTGCAGCATATAGGGAAGTCATCAGTTCATCCTAACAATAAGTACAAAGCTGAACAAACTGACAAACAACAACTCTTCTTAGACCCACCAGAAAATGGAGGTCACGGGACAAACTGCTGCCGCCAGAGCAAAACATCTGTGGGAACCATTACTGGGATAGGAAAACCTAAAGTATAAGTGACGAATTGGTGGATGGTCAATAATTCGTGAATCTCAAGTCTAACAGTTAAAAACTCCGGGGGCTCCAGTCTTAGTGGAGGATGAGGTGGGGAACATTTTTTTGAGACTCTCACAAAAAAAGATCCCCTGGTGCTTCCAGGAAAAGGGAAAAGAGCGTCATGTTAAAATACACTAGAATATTCTGTTCTTAACAAGGCCTTCCCTCAAGGGAAACAATTTTACCAGAGCCTAACCTACTGAGGTTCTAACAGAACCTAACTAGCCTAGGAGAAGACAAACACTTAACCTCATCCCCTCGACTTCCTGTCCCACCTACAGTGGGGGAAAAACTGAGAAAGAAGCATCTGTGAAGGTCACAGCCCAGGGACACAGGATCACTGAAAGACTGAGTTCTAATCATAAGACTACAAAACACCCCCCTCCCTCCATATCTCACCACTATAACATTAATAGCCCATTTACTTCAGTTGCTTTTACCCAGTACATCATGTCTGGCTTTCAACAAAAAAATACAAGGCATACTAAAGGCCAAAAAATACAATTTGAAGAGACAGAGCGAGTATCAGAATCGGGCTCAGATATGCCAAGGATGTTGTTTATATCAAGCGTTGAAAGAGGGGTTGTGAGGTCTCCAACTATAATCATAGATTTGTCTATTTTTCCGTTCTATTCTGTTCATTTTTGCTCCACATATTTGCCGTTCTCTTTGGTGGGTATGCACTGAGAATTGCTAAATTGTTTTCTTGGTGAATTGCCCCTTTTATCGTGACATAATGTCCTTCTCTGTCTCTGGTACTTTTCTTTGTTCTGTTATGTACTTTATCTAATATGAATATAGCCACCCCTGCTTTCTTTTGATTAATGTTTACATGATATATCCTTTTCTGTGCTTTTACTTTTTTTAAAAATAATTTTAACCATTTTAAGTGTACATTCAGTGGCGTCTGAGGGGCATCTAAGAGCATTCACATTGTTTGTTGTGCAACCATCACCATTATTCACATCCAGAACCTTTTCATGTTACAAAACTGAAATTCCACACTGATTAAACCACAGCTCCCTGTTTTCCTCTCCCCACCATCCCCTAGAAACCACCATTCTACTTTCTGCCTCTTTGAATTTGACTACTCTAGATACCTCATATAAATGGAATCATACTTTACATGTCCTTTTGTTACTGGTTTATTTCACTTAGTATAATGTCTTCAAGGTTTATCCATGTGTTCCCATGTATCACACTATCCTTCCTTTTCTAGGTTGTATAATATTCCATTATATGTACCACATTTTATTTATCCATTAATCCATCAATGGACACTTGGGTTGCTTCCCTTTTTGGCTATTGTAAACAGTGCTGCTATAAACATGGATACACAAATATTTGTTCAAATCCCCACTTTCATTTCTTTTCGGTGTATACCCAGAAGTGGGATTGCTGGATGAAATAGCAATTCTATGTTAAGCTTTTTGAGGAACCAGCATACCATTTTCTACAGTGGCTGCAGGGTTTTACATTCCTGTCAATAATGCATAAGAGCTCCAGTTTCGGAGCTGGGTGGCTCAGTCATTTGAGCGTCTGACTCTGACTCAGGTCATAATCTCACAGTTCATGAGTTCGAGCCCCACATCAGGCTCTCTGCAGTCAGTGCAGAACCTGCTTCAGATCCTCTGTCTCCCTCTCTCTTTGCCCCTCCCCCACTCATTCTCTCTCTCTCTCTCTCTCTCTCTCTCTCTCAAAAATAAACATTTTTTTTAAAAAAAAGAGTTCCAGTTTCTCCATATCCTCATTACCCCTTGTTATTCTCTTTTTGTTTGTGTAGGTTTTTTTATAAAGCAGCCACACTAATGGATGTGAACTGATTCTATCCTTTTACTTTTAACCTGCCTTCATCATTATATTTGAAGTGAATTTCTTATATAGTTTCTTACATAAGTGAATCATGTTTTTTTTTACCTCCTTGGCCAATCTCTGCCTTTTAATTAATTGATGTTTTTTAGACTATATACAGTTAAAGCAATTATTAATATGTTAAGGCTTAAGCCTGCCATTTTATTTCTGTTTTATGTTTGTTCTCTCTGTTTTTAATTTATCTTTTTATTTTTCCTGACTTTCATTGGGTTGCTTAAACACTTTGTAGAATTCCATTTGGATTTATCTATTATTTTTTAGTATATCTTTTATATAGCTTTTTAGTGGTTGCTTGAGGCATTACACTATGCTTACATAACTTGTAACTGTCTACTGGTAACATTTTACCAGCTTGAGGGAAGTATAGAAACCTTGCCTCCCTTTATATCCCTTTACCTTCCTCTGTTTACAGTATAACTGTCTTAAATATTTCCTCTACATACATTTAGAACCACATCAGATAGCATTCTAATTTTTGCTTCAACCATCAAAAATAATTTAGAAAACTCAAGATGTAAGGCCTATTATAATTACCTATATTTTTGCTTACCATGTTTTTTTCTTCTTTCTGATATTCCAGAATTCCTTCTTTTTTCATTTCCTTTCTGTTTGGAGAACTTCCTTTAGCCATTCTGTTAGGATAGGTCTGCTTACCACAAATTCCATTAGCTTCTCTTCATCTCAGTGTATCTTGATTTCCTCTTCATCTCTGAAGAATATTTTTAGTGGCTATAGAATGCTAACCTTAATGCTAATTCTTTCTCTTTTTTTTTCAGCACTTTAAAATAATTATGCTGGGGTGCCTGGGTGACTCAATTGGTTGAGTGTCCACCTTTTGATTTCGGCTCAGATCATGATCCCAGGGTCATAGGATCGAGCCCCTCATTGGGCTCTGCACCAAGTGTGGAGCCTGCTTGGGATTCTCTCTCTCTCTCTCCTTCTGCCCCTCTCCCCAACTCACACTCATTCTCTCTCACTCTCTCTCAAATAAAAAAATAAAATAAAATGGGGCACCTGGGTGGCTCAGTGGGTTAAGCCTTCAACTTCGGCTCAAGTCATGATCTCACTGTTGGTAAGTTCGAGCCCTGCAAGGGGCACTGTGCTAACAGGTCAGAACCTGGAGCCTGCTTCAGATTCTGTGACCCCTCTCTCTCTACCCCTTCCCCGCTTGTGCTCTGTGTCTCTCTCTCTCTCTCTCTCTCTCAAAAATAAATAAACATTAAAACTTTAAAATAAATAAATAAATAAATTTATGCTGATTCCTTCTGGTCTCCATTGTTTCTGATGAGGAATCAGAAATCTGATAAGAAATGAAAAAACAAGTTTTTTTTTCTTTAAAAAATTTTTTTTTTAAGTTTACTTATTTTGAGAGAGAGAGAGAGCACAAGCAGGGGAGGGGCAGCCAAGCAGTCTTCGCGCTGTCATCATGGAGCCTGATGAGGGGCTTGAACCCACAAATTGTGAGATCATAACCTGAGACACAACTAAGAGCTGGGTGCCCAACTGACTGAGCCACCCAGGCGCCTGGCAGATAAGTTTTTTTTCTATAGGTATGGTGTTGTTTTTCACTAGTTGCTTTCAAGATATTTTATTATTTGTCTTTGGTTTTGGGGAATGTGATTATTATGTGTCTTGATGTGGTTTTGTTTGAGTTTATCTTATTTGTATTTTCCTCAGCTCCCAGAATCTGTAGTTTTATACCTCTTGCTCTTTCTTCTGTCACTTCTGTTCTGCTGTTGAGCCCATCTATTGAGGATTTTGGGGGGGGGGGGATGTTATCATGTTTTTCAGTTATGAAATTCCATTTGATTTTCTTTATATTGTCTATTGCATTGCTTGTATTTTCTGCTTCTTTGCTGGGGCTTTCTATTTTTTCATTTATTTCAACCATGTTCATAATGACTTAATTAAGAATTTTGATCATGATTGCATTAAATCATCATCAGAGGAGCCTAGCTGGCTCAGTTGGGAGGGCATGTGACTCTTGATCTCAGGGTCATGAGTTTGAGTCCCACATTGTGTGTAGAGATTATAAGGAAAGGAAAGGAAAGGAAAGGAAAGGAAAGGAAAGGAAAGGAAAGAAAAAAGAAAAGAACTCATCAGATAATTCTAACATCTTGTCATTTCAGTGTTGGCATTTATCAATTGTCTTTTTGCATTCAGTGTGAGATCTTCTTGGTCTTTGGTATGATGAGCAATTTCCAATTGAAACTTGGGACATTTTTATATTATTTTCTGTTTTAACTGGTCTTCTTTGACACTGCACAAAGCAGGGGAAGGGGGTGGTCATGCTGCCTCATCATTGCCATGTGGAGGTAGAATTCCAGGTTTCCCATTCAGCTTCCATTGTATCTGGGAGTGATGGGGATCCTTATTACTTACTGCTGGGTGGGAGTTCTGGCTCCCAGCATGGTCTCCACTGACATCACCGTGGGGATGGTCTTTTTGCCACTGGACAATGATGGAAATCCTGACTCTCCATTAGGTCTCCTGTGACACTACCCAGTCAGGGATGGGGCGGGGGGGGGGGGGGGGGGTGCGGTTTGGGAGGAGATGCATTATTATTCTTGGGTCAGAGTGGAACTCCATGTTTCCTATGTGGTTTCCACAAACACTGTGGGAGGGGAGGGTGCAAAATTACCAGCCAGCGTGGCCTCCTACGTGGCTTTCTCCAATATCACTTTGGTGAGGGTGTTGGGGCTCCTCATTATAGCCTCATGAAGGTGGAAGTCTAGATTCCCCCATGGGGCCTTCACTGCTAAAGGCAGAGGAAGGGCCACAATTTGTTTCTGTGGTGTTGTTCTTGTCTAAAAGTCTTCTGTCTTAGAAAACCACTCCCCGGGGCGCCTGGGTGGCTCAGTCGGTTAAGCGTCCGACTTCAGCTCAGGTCATGATCTCGCGGTCTGTGAGTTCAAGCCCCGCGTCGGGCTCTGTGCTGACCGCTCAGAGCCTGGAGCCTGTTTCGGATTCTGTGTCCCCCTCTCTCTGACCCTCCCCCATTCATGCTCTGTCTCTCTCTGTCTCAAAAATAAATAAACGTTAAAAAAAAAAGAAAAGAAAAGAAAACCACTCCCCTGGTACTTTGGCTAGAGAAAACAGACTTTGACAGGAACTTTTTTGGCCTGTGCTTGTTGCTGTTTCCAATTTTTTCAGCCCCAAATCTTAGAAATTTGAGGCAAAAAGAAAACGCAGAGAACTCATCACTGTGTATTCCCTTGGGTCCCAAGTTCTCTACCCTGTCTGCCTTCTTTTCACTACCTTTCAAAGTCTTCTTATGTTTGGTTTATGTATAAAGTCCATGGTTTCCAATTGTAGTTAATAGAAGGCATAGGGAAAAGTATGTCCATCTTCCCAGAAGTAGAAGTTTGAGAGAATGAATTTTAGCCTGGTTTTTTGTACTGAAGTTGATATCAAGAATAGCATAGTCTTATTTAGTCAAAATAAATAAAGACTACAGAAATTTTGTACAGCCAAAGGCATGAGAATTAACATCAGAACTTACCACTCTGTTCTGATTCCCATTAATATTGTGCCTTGCAAATAATATTCCCTTTATGATCAAAAACATCTGGGAAAGTCTTCATTTTATGTCCCTCCCTTTGAGGACATATTAAAGGCTCTGAGAAGATCTGCAGTAAAGAATATGTTTAATTTTTTTATCCAGTGTTTTCCAAATTATTTTAAGCATAGAACATGTTTTCCCAGAATATCTAATAATATCTTGTAATAGCATCCACTTTGGAAATACGGAGCCGCACATAATCCAGGGAGTTATCTCAGCACCCAGGATCTACAAGGGAGGGACTGGTATCTTACTTTATGAAATATCCTCCCTTGTCTCTGGAAGGGTGGACCTTCCGTCTTGATGGGGCACGTACAGTAGAGTGGTAGAGGAAGCATAATAATCTTTTGCATTTTCCCAACACTAGTAACATTTGTTTTTACTCTCTTTTATTTACCTTTTTATTTCTTTTTATCTGTACACTACTCCCACAAGGTTGGAGGAGAAAGTGTGACTATCCCTATTCCGTAGGTGACAAAGACCCAAAGAAATGTGAGTATGTTCCTAGAAGAACCAGAACTAGCTCTGTAGCCTTTAGATTACAAAGATCCTTCATAATTACTGAGTCCCTGCAATTCCTGACCAGAGCCCTGTCCTGCCAGACGTGGGGGCAGTCTGACCTCCTGGGCCAACCCTTTGATGTTGTAGGCCCTGAATCCTAGCAGGCCTCCCTCAGGCCCCTCTGGCAGAAGCATATCCATAGAGCATCTAGAAACTTGCTCCCTGCTCACTACTCCACACAGGGCTCTGCCAGGATGGTCTTCCTGCTTTCCAGAAAACTTTGTTCCACGGAAAACAAGTGCTGTTTTCCAGAACAAAACTTCTGGGGAGGTGAGGGGAAGCTAGAATCCTAAATACAGGATGAGGATCAAAACTGCTCCCTGGCCCTCACTTCCTCTTTGGCCACCACAGCCTACTGTGCGACTCAAGACAGGAAGTGGCTGGGACTTCAGAAGGCATTTACAGAGAAGAAATGTTCCCAGTAAACATAACATCCAAGCAGCAACCCCGTGATCCCAGAACAACACAATAGTAATTTGTCTGCCACATTGCCTTCAGGGAATCAGGAGGAGGAAATGACCACTCTCTTATTTTGAAGAAGGTTCAGCACGAGGGCAGAATCATTGAATAAAGTGAGACACTGGATGATGCTGTAAAAACTAAACATTTGTCCCAGAAAAGAGCTCCTGTCTGAAGGTCTTGATATTCATTTTCCTCTGTGGTGATGTCGCAGCTCCCCTTATCTCTGCAAATGGTCAGAGAGGAGGGCAATTCTTCAGTGGGGGATGAGATGAGAGAGAACAAGGGACTTTGGGGTTGATATCACTTCTCTCTGACTTGCCTTGCCAGAGAATGGAATTTACGGTTGCCCACAATTAGTTCTTCCCTTCTGCTTAGCAATTCTTCTTACTGCTGAGGACATTAACTGAGACATTACATTCTTAAATAGTCTTCACTCAAGGCCTGACTGCTGCAATGGCTATAACGATCCTTGGCTTTAAGTCACTGATGACTGCTGTTAAAATCCAGCTATAAAATGTGAGAGGGGGAAATAGTGTCAGTCGTTAACTCTTTAGCTTGAATTAGTTTTTCCAGCATGACCAGATATGCTCAAGGAAGCAAATGTGGACACAAGACAGATTTGACTGAGAGGAAGATCAGAAAAATGTGGAACACGTCCAAACAGTAGGCCCAAGCAGGGCCCAGAAAGCCACAGTGGTCAGCTTGGAGCCAGTGTGAGAGCCCCAAGTGCTTGAGGTAGGCCTGGGCAGGCAGTGAGAATGAGGGAGAGACATACTTTATTTATTTTTTTATTGAAATACATCTGATGTAAAACATTGTATAAATTTAGGGGGTAGAACATGTTGATTTGCTACATTTGTATATTATAACATGATTATTATTGTGTATATTGTGATGATAATTAGCACCTCTATCACGTCACGTAATTCTTTTTTGTAGTGGGAATAATTAATACCAAGTGCCTTAGTGAGTTTGATGATTATAATATGTGATTATTTATACTTACTATACTCTGCACCAGATCTCTAGAATGTATTTGCCTACTGGATGTAAGTCTGTACCCATAAACAACTTGCCTCCCATTCCCCACCCCCCAGGCCCTGATAACTACCATTTTCTTCTCAGTTTTTACAAGTTTGTCTCTTTTGATTCCACATATAAGTGATATCATACAGTATTTGTCTTTCTCTGGTTTACACCTATTAGAATGGGTATCATCAAGAAGATAAGAGATAAGTGCTGGCAAGGATGAGGAGAAAAGGGACCCTTTGTGTACTGTTGTGGGAATGCAAATTGGTTCAGGTGCCATGGAAAACAATATGGAGGTTTCTCAAAAAACTAAAAATAGAACTACCATGTGATCCAGCAATCCTCCTTCTGTGTATATATATATATCCAAAGGAAATGAAAACAGGATAGCAAAGAGATATCATCGGTACCTCCATGTTCATTGTTGCATTATTCATAGTAACCAAGACATGGACAAAACCTAAGGGTTCACCAACACGAATAGGTAAAGAAGATGTGGCATATATATATATACAATGAAATATCATTCCATTATGAGAAAACCCTGCTATTTGCAACAACATGGATAAACCTTGAGGATATTATGCTAAGTGAGGAATGTCAAGTGAAAGATCAGAGCAAGCTCACCTCAGACCACAGCTGCACCCTCAGGGGGCCCTGGCATAAATACTGTCTTGTAGGTGAAGATGAAACCAAGAAACAAACACAGTAAAAACAGCCAGGTTCTCCTCCAGATTGTGTCATCAGCACCTAGCTGTGTGGCCTGGGCAATTGCTTCACCTTCCAGGCAACTCCCTCCTTGAGCTACATCATCTCCAAGGTCACTTTCAGCTCTAACACTGCATGAATTGTCAAGAATATTTTGGGGTATTTTTTATTTTCTTCTTTTTCCTCAGATTTGCATTCTTATTACATATTCACCTCAACCAATTACAGAGGTATATAAAGTAAAGCATGAAATATCCCCGCCCACCTCCCAGACCCACTCCTCTCAGACCATTGCCCCTTCGATTTCATTACTACACAAATTGGATTAGAGCTTAAGACCATGGGCCCTAGAACCACTGGTTCAAATCCACTTCCTGTTCCTTCCCAGCTCTGAGCCCTGAACAGAGCTGTCTTCCCCTGCTTTTTTCCTCAACTGAAAAACCAGGACGATAATAGTATTTTTGTTACTATGAATTAACACAACACCGCCTGGTACATAGTATTCAATACATATTAGCTGTTTTTACTGCAGCAAACCTCCAATTACAGTAAAGGAACAATAAATAGAGCAGACCTGGGTGCTACCTGCAAGGAGTCAGCCCAGGCAAATGTTAGCACCACTTTGTGTCTGTTCCATGCCCCTCTGTATGGATATTTTACAGAAAGAAGGAAATGCTAGTTTGAGCAGGGAGTAGATAAGGAACCTCCCAGGACTGTTATACCACACACAGTGACAGTGTGCAATCCCTTCAATCAAAGGAGTCCTCAAAAGGAAGCTGGACAATCCATTTAAAAACAAGCATCTGGGGGCACCTGGGTGGCTCAGTGGGTTAAGCATCTGACTCTAGATTTCGGCTCAGGTCATGATCTCCTGGTTCATGAGTTCGAGGCCTGCATCCGCTCTGTGCTGGCACTGTCAAGCCTGCTTGGGATTCTCTCTCTCTCCCTCTCTCCACCCCTCCCCAGCTCACTCTCTCTCAAAGTAAATAAATAAGAACTTTTAAAAAACGAAAATTAAAAAAAAGAAAAGAAAAAACAAGCATCTGAAAATAGCATTGCAGAAAAGACACCAGAGGGAAAAACTGAATTTCCTATTAACGATGATGTGTTTTTAAAAAATCCATTCAAAGAGCGCCTGGGTGGCTCATTCGGTTAAGTGTCCGGTTTTGGCTCAGGTCATGGTCTCACGGTCCGTGAGTTCGAGCCCCGCGTCGAGCTCTGTGCTGACATCTCGGAGTCTGGAGCCTGCTTCGGATTCTGTGTTTCCCTCTCTGTCTCTCTCTCTCTGCTCCTCCCCTGCTCACACTCTTGTCTCTCAAGAATAAATAAACACTTGGGGCGCCTGGGTGGCTCGGTTGGTTGAGCATCCGACTTCGGCTCAGGTCATGATCTCGCGGTCTGTGAGTTTGAGCCCCCCATCGGGCTCTGTGCTGTCAGCACAGAGCCCGGAGCCTGTTTCAGATTCTGTGTCTCCCTCTCTCTCTCTGACCCTCCCCTGTTCATGCTCTGTCTCTCTCTGTCTCAAAAACAAATAAACGTTAAAAAAAATTTTTTTTTAAAAAGAATAAACACTAAAAAAATTTATTAAAAAAAAAATAAATAATCCATTCGAGGGGCACCTGGGTGGCTCAGTTGGTTGAGCATCCGACTTTGGCTCAGGTCATGATTTCACAGTTAGTGAGTTTGAGTGCTGGGTCGGGCTCTGTGCTGACCACTCAGAGCCTGGAGCCTGCTTCAGATTCTGTGTCTCCCTCTCTCTCTGCCCCTCCCCCACTTGCACTCTGTCTCTCAAAAGTAAATAAATGTTAAAAATTAATTAATTAATAAATAAACAGCCCACTGGATGCAGAAATTCCCAATCAGGCATTGTCTGTTGTTGAATACTCTGAAGCAGAGGAAGCAGAAATGCTTTCTGACGAAGAGAGCAAGAAAAATCTCTCCTGTCCCCACACACCCCTGCCTCCCCCAGGTTATGTCCTGCCTCCTTCAGTCTACATGTGGAAATGAGCTGAAGACATTTCCCAGCTCCCTGGCAGACCCCCAGCCTGAACTGTACTATCGGGCTTCTCCAGGTCACCATTATAACCGCTCACCCCTGGGCTCTTTCAGTGGCCAATGACCTCAGGGCCCAAGTCTCCTCCAACAGCCAGGTCCTGGTGAGGTTTTGCCTCCTTCCTGAGTTCCAGCTGCCCCTTCATCTGGTTCCTTAAGACTTAGACATGTTGTAGAGGGGCATCAGGAGCTGGCAAGAAAAGCATGGGCTTTGGAGTCAGGACCTGACGTCACTTTTGTAAGCCTCGGTATTCTTATCTCTAAAACGGGTTAATAATAGTGTCAGCTTCGTAGGCTTGCAGCAGAGACTAGTGAGATGATAATACAGTAAAATGCCTAGCATCCTGCCTGACGTATAGATGATGCCCAATAAGAACGTGTTCCCTTGTCATTTCCTGTTGCAAGTATATGTCAGCCTATGTGCCGCACTAGGCTGTGAGCTCCTCAAGGGAAAGGACTGTCTTCTTCATCTCTATATCTCTCATTCTGTGTGGCTCCAGACTCCAGATTTCTAGTATACAGTGGGTACCCAGTGTATTGCTTATTTATCGCCATAGTAATGTTGCATAGCAAACCAAACTTAAAACATGATTCAGCAGTTAGGCTGTTTACACTAGGCTCAGCTGGGTGGTTTTTCTGGTATGGGCTGGGGTTTGCTGCACATCATATAGCCTCTGACCTGAGGACAGGGGACAGTGGGAGAGGGTGATGGACATGTGTCTTTCATCGAGCAACAGCTGAGCCCGAGTCTGTTCGCATGGCAGCTGGAATGGTTCTCAGAGTGGCAGAGTGAAAGCCTCTTGAGGACCAGCCTTGAAACTGGCACATTGTCCCTTCCACCACATTCTGTCAACCAAAGCAAGTCACAACGCCAGCTCAGACTCAAAGGGAAGCAAAATAGACTCCATCATTCCAGCTGTTAATGGGGAGAGCAGCAAAGTCACATTTTAACAGACAATGATTCAGAGAGGAGTGGTGATTTATCACCGTTTTTACAGTTTACCACACCCATTTTTTTTTTTCCATGAAAGAGGTTAGTTAGGGAGAGAAAAATGAACCAAAAAGGCAATAAGAAGAAAAGTCCAATTTATGTCCTCACCATTGTGGGCAAGGACACTTAAATTCTAGGTTGCTCAGTACAAGCAAGATGAAAATTGACCTCTCAAACCATTAAGTAATTGAGCGTTCTCTAAGGTACAGTAAAGAGAATATGTGCCAATTGGGGGATAAATCAAGACACTCCTCCGCCAGTGTCTTGGGAAGGTAGATGAGCCTGGAGTTATCGAGGACACTCAGCCTCCTGACAGCAGTATAATTACAGACTCGAGCATCATTAATCAGCAATCACTGATGACCAAGGGAGTCTATAAACCTCTAGCTCTCTCTGTTCCAAAATTGAT